>NC_052155.1:111310774-112510774 GCF_902713615.1 Scyliorhinus canicula | reverse complement strand
TCGCCACACTATGCACCTGTTCAGTACACTGAGGGAGAATTCAGAATGTCCAATTCACCGAACAAACACTTCATTTGGGACTTGTGGGAGGAAACCAGAGCACCCGGAGGAAACCCACTCAGACACTGGGCAAACATGCAGACTCCGCACAGACAGTGACCCAAGCCGGGAATTGAACCAGGGTCCCTGGCACCGTGAAGCAACAGTGCTAACCACTGTACTACCATGCTGCCCATACAATTAAGTGCCAGCTTCTCTGATATTGCCTGTTCCTTTTGTTCAGGGTTACAGGCAGGTATAGTTTCAACCTTTGTCCAATTTTAAAAAAGAATTAGGGGAAGTAGAAATTTTCAAAGTTCATTTGTGGCAGGTTTTCCAAAGAGTTCTCCACCGCTATCCAATGACACTTAGTGACATTTTTTGGCCCTGAGGAGTTTCTCATCGGTTTAGCCCACCCTTAGAATTGTTTTCAGCACAGGGGAACTGAACTCTAAGATAGGGCCAGATCATTTTGAAAGGATGCCCCAAGTGAGCATGTGGGTCCCCGCCACACACATGGGCATAACCCCACAACCCCCCAAGTGAGGACAGCTCGCTTTGGGGTGCCTCGGGGCCCCCCTCTTCCAGCATCCCCAAGCCCCCTTATAGCAACCCCCTTCCAGGACCCCCATCCATCACCCAAAACTCCCAGAGGCCCTACCTACCTCCCCTCTACATCCCACCCTTCAAACCCCCCCTCCACACTCCTTTCATGGGCATGGCACCCCTTGGGCCCTGATCCTTGGCAGTGCCACCCAGGCACCCTTGCACTGCCACCTTGGCACTCAGGCTGCTCTCCAGCCAGCTTGGCAGTGCCAGGGTAGCAGTGCAAGGTGTCCACGTTCCAGAGGGAGGGCCAGGGGGCCAGCCCGCACTATCCTTAACCACTCGGGCATCTAATGACCCCGGAGACTCCCCGGGCGCCATTCCACCTAGTCCACATTCTTGTGTGCCAGGACTGATTGGTGCCCAGCCACAGCCACCCTGGGGAGGTCAGTGAATCGAGGGAGGCCAGTAGATCCCGGGTAGGTAGGCCTTGAGTGGGTTTTAGCTCTACTTCAGCTAGCGTCATTTGGTCCTGCCCGTTTTGGGCGGAGTTCCGATTGCAACGCCTCGTGGGACTTTGGTGGGTCCCGCGAGGTGCGGAGGCTGCCGGGAGGCCCACGGAAGGCCTCTGCCAGAGATTTACCAGCCATGTTATGCTCTCGCTCGATCGCAATGCGGCCAGAGAATCAAGCCCATAGTGTGAGATCTTCGATCTTTTACAAACGTCAAGATACAGGCGTATCTTGGGAGGTGATCCAGTCCTGATTCAACACCAGCAATGTGTGTAAGATGCAGCTTGAGGCATAATATAATTAATAATTCCGTCCTACTTTTTAACTATTTGTGTTGTGTTTATATTGCAACATTGTTTTCGGAAATAGTCCTGTTGAGGAAGTTAACCAAGTAATATTGTTGAAAATGATTACGTTGATACTGAATATCCTTACATTTTTCTGACAGACGATTCTTGATTGACACTGGTGAGCCAGGTGTGCCTGAATACATCAGCTGTTTAAAAGAAACTTTGATCCAGTTGAATGCCAGTATTCAAGAAATTCTGGTGACCCACTGGCATATCGATCATGTTGGAGGTATACCAGATATATTGGAGAATGTTGTTGATGGTGAGTATGCTGAGGCAAATGATCTCACAGTCCCCAGTAATTAAAAATATAGTCATATGTATTTAAAGCTTTGTGCAATATGACCTTTCATGTTGAAATAAATGCCAAATTGTAAATGGGAGCTATATTGCTTTGTACTTTTAATGGGTAGGGTAGATGGTGCCACTAAACATTTGCCTGTGGTACTAGATTGTGCTTAACTTCTTCCTGAGAAGCTCGCTATGTGTCTGCAAAGGGATTTAGATAAGGTTAAGTCAGTGATATACAACCCTGACTGGCGAGTGGGCCACATGAGTGGCTCTCTGTCATCTCAGTGGGCTGCAAGATTGAGACCGGGCATGTTCCCTAACTGTGACCCCATGAATAAGTTTGCATACTATTAATATAGGCTGAATATTTCATAACGAGTTATAGAAAATGCTTAAGCATTTATATATTAATAGAATTATCACCTTCAAATGGTAAAACAAAAGAAATATTTACATTTCAATTGGACACAGAGGGAGCACACAGCTCTTACAGTCAATGTTGTGTGCAATCAGCACGCACCTCACTTCACATGCCCTTGCTTTACGTGTGTGTCATTTTAGGCATACCAATAGGGAAGAAAAAGTTAGGTGGATTGGCTGTGCTAAATTGCCCCTTAATTGGGGGGGGAAAAAATTGGGTCCTCTAAATTAAAAAAAAAGACATACAGAGGAATCAGGGTATCTTTGTAAATGGACTACAAAAGGTTACTATGTAGATACAGCAAGTAATTAGGAAGACAATTGGAATGTTGCCCTTATTGCAAGGGGCGTGAAGTATAAAAGTAGGGAAGTCTTATTACAACTGTACAGGATATTGGTGAGAACACACCTGGAGTACTGTATACAGTTATGGTCTCCTTACCAAATGACCTACTCCTTACTTGCTTTGAAAACAGCTCCGAAAAGATTTGCTAGGTTACTCTTAGGATGGAGGGGTTGTCACATGAGGAAACGTTTAGCAGTTTGGACCTATACTCTTTGGAGTTTTGAAGAATGAGAGTTGATTTATTGAAACATCTAGGATTCTGTCGATGCTGAGAAGGTGTTTTGTTTCCTGTGGGAATCTAGAACACGGAGACACAATTGAAAGTAAGGGCTCTCCCATTTTAAGACTGAGATGAGAAAGTTTATTTTCTCTCAGAGGCTCGTTAGTCTTTGAAATTTCCCAGAAAGCAATGGAGGCTGGGGCATTGAAGACATTTGAGGCTGAGTTAGACAGATTTGTGATCTACAAGGGAGTCCAGGGTTTATGGGCTCAGGCAGGAAAGTGGCATTGGCCACAATCAGATCAGGCATTATCTTATTTAATGGTTGAGCAACTCGAGAGGCCAAATGACCTACTCCTGCTTCCAGTTTTTTTTTTTAAGTGTTTTTATTTTAACAAATAATGCAACAAAACCACAGGAATGGTACAGCTCAGCACAAAATAAAAGTCTCAACATATATGGGTACAATGAGGAACAGGAGAATAGCAATATAATTGGCACAGTGCAATCGTTAGACTCAATTTGGTTCCTCTATACACACCACCAGAGATCAGGGGAGAGAAAGATAAAGCCATGAAAACATGGTACAATGGTGCACACTTTCTCACGCAGCAATTGCTCACAATGACCACGAGAGTTCAGGATAAGTTTCTCGTCCATTATTTGGGCATGCACCAGAACATAGCTCCCTCAGCTCCAGTAGCACCTGAGGCACCAATGACATACTGTAACCCCCTCCTTCCGGATGTCAGATGCATCTGTACCCCTGCAAAGCCACCTCTAACCTTGACATATTCAGTCTTCTGGCTGGTAATTGGCTTGCTGGCACATTTCTTTCACAGGAACGGTAGTTGGAACGAGGGAGCCATCAGGGCCCACTTCCACCTTCCCTTTTCTACATGGTCCCCTGAAATCCCATCCAAGTGTCAATTTCCACGTGATCTTAGATATCAGTTCTAATCTCACCACCACCTCTCAATTTCTTACTGTCTCTAATGTGTCCAACTGACATCCAGAACTGGATAAATAGAAATTTCCTCCAACAAATGTTGGGAAGACTGAGTCCGTTAAACATGGGCCCTGCCATAATCACAAATTTCTCTCCCTGGGAAAAGTCTGATGCTGAACTACACATTCACAACATTGGTATCATATTCCACTATGAGTTGAGCTTCCAAGTACGTATCTGTGTGATCATTGAGACCATCTTTTTCAAACCCCGTAACATTGTCAATTCCTCCCCTGTCTCAATTCATCTGTGGCTGAAACCTTCATCCATGCTTTACTAACCTCTAGATTTAACTATTCAAATACATGCCTGATCAGCCTCCCTCTTTTTACCCTCTTTTAAACTTGAAATCATCCAAAACTATCCTCAAGCTATCTTGCACCAAGTCCGGCACCCTGTGCTCACTGGCCACATTGACTTCTCTGTAAGCAATGCCTCCATTTTAAAGTTCTCATCCTTGTTGTCAAAATTCACCACTGTCTCTCATCCTTACTATCTTTTTAGTCTGTCAGCCTTAGAATCTGTCAAGTCTTCAGAACTCCTCAAATGCTGGCCTTTTGAACATCCCCTATATTAATTTCTTTGTCATTGATGGCTGTGCCTTGATCTGACAAGGCTCTAAACTCTGGAATTCCCTTCCTAAACCTCGTCACCTCTCTACTTCCCTTTCTTCATTTAAGTCACTCCTAAAGCCCACCTCTTTCAGTCAGTCCTCCATCCTGAGGTCAGAAGTTTGTTGATGATTACACAATGTTTAATACAATTCCCAACTCCTCAGTTGCTGAAGTAATCCAAGTCTACTTGCAGCATGAACTGGACAATATTCAGGCTCACGCTCATAAGTACCACTCATACAAGTGTGAGGCAATTACTGACAGAGAAAACACAGATCAATCTCAGCAAGTCTGACAGTATCTGTAATAGAACATAGAACATACAGTGCAGAAGGAGGCCATTCAGCCCATCGAGTCTGCACCGACCCACTTAAGCCCAATAACCCCTCTTAATCTTTTTGGACACTAAGGGCAATTTAGCATGGCCAATCCACCTAACTTGCACGTCTTTGGACTGTGGGAGGAAACCGGAGTACCCGGAGAAAACCCACGCAGACATGGGGAGAATGTGCAGACTCCGTCTGCAAAGACAGTGACCCAGCAGGGAATCGAACCTGGGACCGTGGTGCTGTTAAGCAACAGTGCTAACCACTATGCTACCGTGCTACCCCACATTTGTGGAGAGAAAAGGCAGCTAATGTTTCGGGCCTGGATATCTCTCAAAGCTAGGGAGAACTGGAAAAGGGGTCAGATTTATACTGTAGTGGGGTGCGCATGGAGCTGTGGGACTGGATAAGGGCCAGCGATAGGTGGAGATTGACAAAGATGTCGTGGATTGAAGACAAAAGGAATGTAAATGGGGGCGATTTAGGTTAAGAAAGGTGCTGATGGTGGCACATGAAGAGGTTAGTATGTATGAATAGCAGAACAAAGTTGAGCAAAATAAAGATGAGCAGTGTGTTAGAAGGGCAACTGCTGGATTATGGGAGTAGGCCCTGAGGCTATTTAATGCATCCGCGTTGTATGCCAGGCTCAGCCTGATACAATTTAAGGTGGTCCACAGGGCATATATGATAGTGGCCCAGATGAGAGGTTCTTTTGTGAATGTGTCTCTAATTCACTTGTCTCTCAGTCCGGAAGAAACGGTCTTGAACACGTTCGTACTTTAGAATATTCTTTATTGGGCAGCCCTCTAGGTATTCCAAAGAAACACCTCTGAGTGTGCCAAAGTTTTGCCCAAAGCATCCTATCTTTATATATTTTTTTAAGGGGCTGTCCCTTACATTCACTTGAACTTGCCTCCAGTACAGGTTACAGCTTGTTTTTACCAAATGTTTAGTATATGATTAATTTGTTATTGTCATATTTTCAATACATAATTTTACAGACATTGAGGTTATCTATTGGCACATGAGCGTATAGCAATTTTAGCAAAACACCAGATGTCTAGCCATGATTTATCAATGGCTCTTACATTTCATATTCCGTCATCCAGCCATCTTCCTTGTTTCTCAAGGCTATTTGGCTTACAGTCATGAATCGGCTCACAAATTCAATAATAACTCCCTCCTTAGTAACTTTCCACTAATGTGTCCCATTAATTCTGGCTTGTTCTAGCTATTAACCCTTGCTTCACATTCTCACTTTGAGTGGGTGGAGGATAGGTGTGGGCCTGTGCGAGGGTCCAGCGAACCATGTCTATATGTTTTGGGCATGTCCGAGGCTTAGGGTATATTGGCAGAGGTTTGCGGACATCCTGTCAAAGGTATTAAAAGTACGGGTGGTGCCTAGTCCAGAGGTGACAATCTTTGGCGTGTTTTAAGATCGGGAGCCAGGGTGTGACAGAGGCCGATGTCCTGGCCTTTGCCTCCCTGGTGGCCCGGAGATGGATCCTATTAGGATGGAGGGACTTGGAGCCCCCGAAGTCGGGGGTATGGGTTAGCAACATGGCGGGGTTTCTCAGTCTCAAGAAAATTAAATTCGCCTTGAGGGGTTTGTTGCAGGGGTTTGCTCGGAGGTGGCAGCCGTTCATCGACTTCTTCGAGAAAAATTAAGCTGTCAGCAGGGGAGAGGGGGGAAGAGGAGACATGGGGGAGACGAGTAAGGGCAGGAGAACCTATGGATGAAGAGCTGGGAAGGTGCCACTGTTTGTGTAAGCCATGTGTTTGTTATCGGTGGGTTTGCTGGTTATTTTTGTTTACATAGAATTTACAGTGCAGAAGGAGGCCATTCGGCCCATCGAGTCTGCACCGGCTCCTGGAAAGAGCACCCTACCCAAGGTTAACACCTCCACCCTATCCCCAAACCCAGTAACCCCACCCAACACTAAGGGCAATTTTGGACACTAGGGGCAATTTATCATGGCCAATCCACCTAACCTGCACATCTTTGGACTGTGGGAGGAAACCAGAGCACCCGGAGGAAACCCACGCACACACGGGGAGGATGTGCAGACTCCGCACAGACAGTGACCCAAGCCGGAATCAAACCTGGGACCCTGGAGCTGTGAAGTGATTGTGCTATCCACAATGCTACCGTGCTGCCCCTTAGAGAGAGAGATTGTTGTGTTTTTGTTTATTGTTGGTTTTTTGTTATATTGTTGTGTTTTTGTTCTTGTTGAAATTTGATGTTTAAAATTGTTAAAATTATAAATGCCTCAATAAAATATTTTCTAAAAAAAATAAGTAGAGAGCAACTAGGAACAGTTGACCCAAATGGAGTGGGGACGGGGTGGAACAATGTTGAGGAGAAAACAGATCAATGGAAGAAATGAAAATAAATTGATCGAAATAAAAATGGGGTGATGGTGGAGAGACTTCACAGTCTGAAGTTGTTGAACTCCGTGCTAAATCCGGAAGGCTGTAACATGCTTAATCGCAGGATGAGGTGGTGTTCCTCCAGTTTGCACTGGGCTTCATTGGATCATTACAACAGGTCAAGGATGGACATCAGTTCTCTCTAGCTTTGGACAAAGAGTCATCCAGACTCGAAACATTAACTCCCTTTTTTCTCCACAGATGCTGTCAGACCTGCTGAAAGTGTCCAGTATTTTCTGTTTTTGTTTTAGATTTGTTTTTACCAGGCAATTAATGTCCCCCCTTGATGTCCAGTGGTATTACCATCACTATCTGGGGGGCTTGCCGTGGTCAGAAAAGTAACTCGACCAGACATATAAATAGAGTGGCTACAAGAACAGGTCAGAGGCTGGGAAATCTGCAGTGAGTAAAACACCTCCTGACTCCTCAAAGCCTGTTCAGCATCTGCAAGGAACAAGTTAGAAGTGAGAAGGAATACCTCCACTTGCCTGGGTGAAGTCCAGGTGCAACAGCATTCAAGAAGCGCATAGTTGAAGACAAAGCAGCTTGTTTAATGAGTACTCAATTATCATCTTAAAAATTCACTCCCTGAACCACACAGTGGCAGCAGTAAGTAGCATCTACAAGATGCATTGCAGCCAGGGCTCCTTCGACAGCACCTTCCAAACACGTGGCAGAAGTGTGCAAACAACACAATCTGCAAGTTCCCCTCTCAGTCACACTGCCCTAAGTCACACAATTCTTCATTGTCACTGGATCAAACAAAATCTTGGTGCACTCTCCTTAACAATACTGTGGGTGTACCTACACCATTTGAACTGTGGGGGGTGCTCACCACCACCTTCACAAAGGTTGGATCTAAATGGTATAAACAAGTTGTGTGCAGGCTGAATGCAGGAAGAAATTGGAGCAGCATTCTCCAGTGTGTTAATTTTTACCATGAAACTTTATGTTTTCGGAAATATCTTCTATATACTAGGAAGAGATTCAAGTGAAACAATTCTGAATTCAGAAATTTTCTCCAACTTCTCCCCAATTCTCAAATTCCCAATTCTCAAATTCCCAATTCTCAAATATCATTGGTAACTTTTAATCATGAAACTTCAAAATTTAGGTACGCTTATGATGATGAGAAACCTTCAATCATTTCTATCGTCAATCAGAAAGCTGATTTTAAAGTCAAAATTATAGTTTATTAGTGAATTAACCTATGTTTCTGTCTGGATTTGTTCCATTATAACATGGCAAAACATTTTTTGTGTACAGCTTGCAGTGTGTGGACAAGCCAACAGTCATTTTTTTATTTGTTAAAACTGGTTTCTAAAGGGTAGATTGTTCAAGTATTTTTTTAAAATAAATTTAGAGCACCCAATTACTCAAATTAAGGAGTAATTTACCATGGCAATCAATCTACCCTGCACATCTTTGGGTCTTGGGGGTGAGATCCATGCAGACACGGCAGAATGTGCTAATGCTACAGGGACAGTGACCAGGGCCGGGATTGAGCTCAGGTTCTCAGTGCCATGAGGCAACCATGCTAATCACTGCGCTACCATGGTGCCCTTAATGATGTTTTTCAAGGAGAGCACTAAATTTCTCAACAAAAGAAAATGCAGTGGAAGTGATATATTTGGACTTTCAGAATCTCCTTTTAAAATGAGTCGTATAAAACACATTGTAAAACAGCAATATGCGAGTCATTTTCTTTTTGCCTACCCACCAAGTGTTTTGCACTACCTCCTTGATGCCCTCAGTCAAACTGGTGAATTGGAAGATATATTTAACCAGCAATACACAAAATTCAAAATGGATTTTGCAAAATAAAATTTGTCAGCTGCACCTGCAATACAAGCATGTTTGGAATTTCAGCCTCTGGAGTGTCAGAAGTGCCCAACTAACAAATGTGAGACTCACCCATTTATTCCTGACAACAATCTCCTTTTGTCATTCGGTTATCAGGAGTAGCACTTTAACCGATCCCGCAGAGGTAAGCTCACACAGCATGCAGCTGTGTGCTGGAGACCAGCTTCATGATTCCGGGATGCCGACCTGGCCCGCCTGCTGGATGTGGTGGAGTCACAACGGGATACCGAGGGGCTTGGCGGGTCAGCCACAAGGCAGCCAGTACTTCCTGGGCCGAAGTGGCAGTAGCCGTCAGCACGGGGAGTGCGACTCGGAGGACCGCCACACAGTGCTGCAAAAAGCTAAATGACCTCCATCGGACCACATGGGTGAGTTGACATTGGCCCCTAGCGCTGGTCCCGCCTGACACCCCCCAACATGCGGCTCACGATGCCTTCTCTGTATCACACGGGAGACGCTGGCCCATAAAAGACAGGACAGAGCCCAAACAGATAGCAGGGTGCCGGTCATCAGAGCTCTAACCCCCTATGAGGAACAGATCCTGGAGGTTCCGGGGGTGGCCACTGTGGACAGATCAGTCACCGATGCCGAGATAGGCCTGCGCTGAAGAGATGTGTAACCACTGGTCCCACCAGAGGACTGGTCACATGTGAGTTGCATATGCCGGCATGTTGATCCTGTCCCCTCCTGACCACGTATCCATTCTCCTACAGGATCTCCATCCAATGGAGCCCGCCCATCCAGAGTTGTCTCGAACCATCCCCCATGCCCATAGGGGAGCTTTTGGGGCACATTCTGATGAGCACCACACAGTTGCTGATGCACATCAGATGGAGGCAGAATCACCCAGGCGAGACAGCAGTCAGAGGTCTGCTGGATACCAGTCAAATACTGAGCCTCTGGATCAGGTTTACCAGAGCTGAAGCAGTCGATAGGGTATGTCCGAGACATTCAGGGAGGGGATGTCAGCAACATTCTGGCAGGTCCACAGCCGATTTGAGGAATCCAAAAGGCAGAGGGCGCAGGTGATAGCGCCTGCAATGTGTGGTACCAAAGCCAACACTGCACTGGAGAGCCTGGTGCATGACATCAGCACCATGAGTGGTGGTGTCCAAGGCCTTGTCCATTTAGTGACAGCCATGGCTGAGTACCTCGGCCCCATGTCCCAGTCACTGGTCCGTGTCAATGAAGCAGGTGGACCTTTCCAAGGTGCTGGTGCATGTCCAGACGCAGGTGAACATAGGCAAGGCGCTCCAGAGCATGGCCCGCTTACAGAGTGGCATTGCTGAGGGCGTCAACACCATGGTGCAGACATTGTGGAGCTGCCAGGGCTGGCAGAGCCAGATGACGCAGAGGCATCCAAAGCTCAGTCCAGCTGCCCCTCCATCCCAAGGTGACCCCTAGGGCCCTACGGGCACCAACTGCAGCCTCCCTATGGGGTGGCGTTGGCGGCCACCAATACCCCTGAACCACCCCCTACTGTGGTAAGCAGCATGCTGACTCCACCGCTGATGTGCACTCTGGAAACACCGAGATGTAGTGGCAGAGCATGACGTGCTAAACAGATAGAAGATCACTGAGACGGCACAGGAGAGGGAAAGGGTTGGGAGGGGGGGGTAGCGGAAGGGGGAGGGGGTGGAAGGGGGCAGCATCATCTGGCTCTGGAGTCAGTTGAGGTCACTATGGTACAATAATAAGCACATTGCACCCAAGACACATTAAGCCTCTTGCATGTTATCCGCAACGCAGGCCGAACTCCTGCTCCAGCCCCCCCCCCCCCCCCCCCCCCCCCCCCCAAGCATGGTGGTCCTGGATCTGCCCCCCTTCCCCAGGCATACCACATATAGATGAGGGGCGTGAATGTACACTTGCAGACAGACAGGACTCAGACTATGGCATAGCGAGGAGAACTGGTGCTCCGCTTACAGCGGGTTATCATCACCCACTTGCCCTCGGCATGGACCTGCTGACAGTGCTGACATAGGTCCATCATCCTGGAGTGACGTAACACAGAACCTGGGAGGGTGAAACAGGGCAATTGGGGTGGGGAGTGGCAGGAAGGTGAGGTGAGCCAGGTGGGGGGAAAGGTGTGGCGGGTGGGTGGTAAGGGGGAAAGAATGTGGAATGACAGACTTAACCACGTCCTGTGTGAAGCGGGTGAGGATGAGGGCCTTCTTGGCCCCCCGGACATGGCGGACCCTCTCCACTGGTACTTGTCTTCCATCCTCCAGCTGGTCCTGCAGGTCCTCGCCAGTCTCATTCTCCAGCCCCACCTGGTCCGGCACCACCTCCTTGTCCTCCTCGGAGGGGCTGTATGTTCCGCCTCCTCCTGCACGTCGCCCCGCTGATGTGCCAGGTTATGGAGGGCACAGCACCACGGCAAGGCAGGCCTTCTGGGGGTGTATTGCAGTGAACCATATTTTTAGTGGGTGGCCTCATTATATCGGGTCTCTGCATCGGCCACTGGCCTCCGTACTGGTTTCATTAGCCAGGTCCGACCATCCTGGGTTCCATCTGGCCATCTTGGGGGTCCCTCGAAGATGCCAGGGATCTCAGGATTTCCCAGGCTGTAGCTGCCACGCACATTCCCTGGGAAGTGTGCACACCCATGCATGATCTTCTTGTGGTGGTCCCACACAAGTTGGACGTTCGGGGAGTGGAACCCCTTCCTGTTGATGTAGGTCGCTCCCTAACGCCCTGTGCACTCAAGGCGACATGCACGCTATCTATTACCCCCAGGATTTGGGGCAACCTGGCGATGGCAGAGTCCTGTTGGGCTTTGTCCATGTCAAAATTTATATAGTTTGCTGCCCGGGCAAACATTGGATCTGTGACTTCACAGATGCACTTGTGGGTTGTTGGTTGGGATATGTCGCTCAAGTCCCCGCTTGAGCCCTGGAATGATCCAGAGGCGTAAAGCTTCAGGGCTGCCGAGGCATGAAGGTTCAGGACTGGTGTGACTTTGACAGCCACGGGGAGTGGATATCCTCCACGTGGTGCCAGGTCCACAAGGCCATGGCATAGGTGCCGCACCATTCCCTTCTTGAAGCAGAGCCTCCTGCGGCACATGCTATCCTACATCTGTTTGAACGGCCAGGAATGTATGTACAGTTTGGGCCACCGCCGGCCACCCCTTCTGGGTACCTCCTGGCCTGATGGGCAGCAGGGTCCTCAGGGTGTGGGACGGGGTCCTGCACATGAGCTGTCGCTCGAACTTCTGTCGACGCTGCTGCCGCTGCCTGCTCTGCCAGAAGCACTGCGAAGGCAGCCCCCGGAGGGTCCACGATATAATTCATCCTGTGTAATATTTGTAAGGAATTGATGAGGGTGAGGGACAGTCAACCAGCAGTGTCCTCCAGCCCGGTACACACTGGTTCCCCCTTGGACACCCCTCCCCCCCACACTCAAATCACCTGCCATTCCCCAGGGTGCTGTCTAACACACCCTGCACACGTACCTCCAGCTGCAGCGGGACCCCCCCGGGCACCAGAGCCTGACAGTGCTGACATAGGTCCATCATCCTGGAGTGACGTAACACAGAACCTGGGAGGGTGAAACAGGGCAATTGGGGTGGGGAGTGGCAGGAAGGTGAGGTGAGCCAGGTGGGGGGAAAGGTGTGGCGGGTGGGTGGTAAGGGGGAAAGAATGTGGAATGACAGACTTAACCACGTCCTGTGTGAAGCGGGTGAGGATGAGGGCCTTCTTGGCCCCCCGGACATGGCGGACCCTCTCCACTGGTACTAGCACAGGCACCCCCTGGTAACGTTACCTGGATTAAGTGCTAATTCCCTCTCCAGTGCACACACCACCCTCTAGTTGTGGGCATGTCCCCAGTGCTGAGGGCCAGCTCTTGGGTTTTTGGATGTTGCCTTCTGCGTCTGTGGTGTTGATGCCACCGGTGTTCAGGCAGTGTCCAGGTCTCACAACCTGGTTGGGGTACGAGGCAGTAACTCACACCTGTGACATGGCAAATGTACCCACGGGAAGCCAATTGGGGGCTGTGAAGTGCTCACATTACTACAGTTGCCAAAGGGCGGCATGCGGCGCAGTATTTAGCACTGGGACAGCGGCGCTGAGGACCTGCGTTCGAATCCCGGCCCTGAGTCACTTCCTTCAAGACAAGTTGCTGCTGAAGTCAAATTAATCATCACATTCCACCACCACAAATCAGCTCCTTAATCCCAATTTGGTGGCCCCATCTGCCTTTAGTCCAAAATCAAGTATGAGAATCTCCAGGACTACTCAGATTGAGACCATTTTGTCCAGCAGCCTTTGCTGATTTCCCTTCCCACCAGTCAAATCCATACATCCTCGACCCCAATTCACCCATAGAGTCATTTATGGCACAGAAGGAGACCATTTGACCCATTGGCCGGAATTCTCCCAAAGGCCCGACGCCGTCGTGAAACCCGGAGAGGTTCACAACGGCGTCGGAGGCCTCTCCTGGCCCCCTATTCTCCCCCCGCTAGGGGGCTAGGAGAGCCGTGCCGGGAAACTCGGCTGCCGGGCCTTGCCGCTGGGTCGCCTAATGACGTCAGCCGCGCATGCGCAGGTTGGCCAGCGCCAACCCGCGCATGCGCGGTTGCCGTCTTCCCCTCAGCCGCCCCGGAAGACGTGGCAGCTTGATCTTGCGTGGCGGCGGAGGGGAAAGAGTGCGTCCCATTGAGACGCCGACCCGATGATCGGTGGCACCGATCGCGGGCCTGTCCCCTCCCGAGCACGGTCGTGGTGCTCAGTCCCCTCTAGGCCCTCCACAAGCCCCAAACGGGCATCTCGCGCCATGTTCACGACAGCAGCGACCAGGTGTGGTTGCCACCGTCGCGAACGGCCGGCCGCTTGGCCCATCCGGGTCGGAGAATCGCGGGTCGCCGTGAAAAAGGGCGGCCGCGATTCTCCGAGCGGCGTGTCTCAAAACGCAGCACGCCATTTTGGGGGTGGGGTGGGAGAATCGCGGGAGGTGCGAGAGCGGACCTCCCGTGATTCTCCCACCTGGCGTGAGGAGCGGAGAATTCCGCCCATTGAGTTCGTGCCAGCTAACTTTCCTCCTCCTTTAGTTCATCACCATCTGTGGATTAAGCCTCAGTGTATGTCTTGGGATGTTTTTCCATTAAAGTTACTATCTAAATAAAAGTGGTGTCAATAGGGGCTGGTTTAGCTCACTCAGCTAAATCGCTGGCTTTTAAAGCAGGCCAGCAGCATGGTTCGATTCCCGTACCAGCCTCCCCGGACAGGCGCCGGAATGTGGCGACTAGGGGCTTTTCACAGTAACTTCACTGAAGCCTACTCGTGACAATAAGTGATTTTCATTTCATTCATTTCAAGTAGAGGTGAATGATGTTGCGTTTTCTATATTAATTCGAGAATAAGATTGAGAGTGTAGAGGTAACAAATTGTACAGTACTGGTAATTGAAACCCAAGCCAACTGTAAATTACCAATATGTTTGTTTCTGTCTGGGCAATCAAGGTTTAGTTGCACGAGTATAAGAAGACTTGTTTATGATGTTGCTGGTGCTTGATTCCTTCTTTTGTGTTTTTGCCAATGGCTCTGTCAATTGTTACGATATGTTAAAAATCCCAATAAAAATATATTTTTTAAACAAGCCCAAACTTTATTTAAGTACTATTAGTGAATCTTAGTAAATAATGCTCTTTTACTCAAAAGAACAATAAATATGTTGCTTTTCTCTCTATATACATAGAAATTAGACAAAATACTGCAGCTACTGAAAATTTGAAACAAAAACGGAAAATGCTGGAAACACTCTGCAAGTCTAGCAGCATCTGTGGAGAGAGAAGCAGCGTTAAAGTTTTGAGTCCAATATGACTCTTCGGAACCCATCATTTGTATACTCCTACAGTGTTGCTGTAATTGATTGAATTCCTTGTGTGTTTCCAGCTTTGTAAACTACATTTATCTTAACTAGGTCTAAGATATCCTCTTAAGATTCTAAATAAGTTAGACCAGTGCTGTTTTTAAATGTGTCTGTTTGAATTTTATAAGGTGGCGACGTTCAAATTAGCAAACTTTCACACAAACCACCGCAGAAAGAGACAATCGGAAAAGGTGACAATCAGTACACGTATCTAAAGGATGGAGATGTGTTAAAAACTGAGGGAGCCACACTGAGGTATTCTTGGATAGAATATTGCCTTTTCAGTGAGCAAGTTTGTGATTTTTTTTGTTCTATATTCGTAAATGTGTGTATAATTGCATCTGATAGAAACCAAATGGAACTATTTGAGTCAGAATTAACTGCATAATGGGTGAACTGCTTAAAAGGATGAAATTGAAAGAACCTATGGGTGTTAATAAACTCTAAGCTATGCAGGGTCTGGCGGGAAAAAAATCAGTTAACGGGCATTCAGGGCCTTGAACTAGGCTCCTTACAATTATTGCCTCATTCATCTTGGCAATCGGCCCACTCTAACTTTGCACAGAGGACTACTTGCAACAAGATTATTCCGCCCATGCGTAGTAATATTCTAATCAGGAAACGGCTGACATTTTCAAAACTATTGAATGTTTCTTTTGGAACCAAAAGGTGTCGATGCTAGCCATGATGTGGAGATGCCGGCTTTGGACTGGGGTGAGCATAGTAAGAAGTCTTACAACACCAGGTTAAAGTCCAACATGTTTGTTTCAAACACTAGCTTTCGGAGCACTGCTCCTTCCTCAGGTGAATCAGGTTCAATTCCATTCACAGGCCCTTGGATAATGAAGTAATCCTTGCCAATTTGCAGAAAGACCTGGAGAACATTAAACTGACTCCAGTAAATTTCTCTTAACCACTTACCCTTGACACTTAATGGCATTACCATCAATGAATCCTCCACCATCGACATCCTGGGATTGCTATTGGACCCAACACCCAAATATTGTGACTACAGTAGTCCCCCGTTATACCGCGCTCCGCAATACCGCGGTTCGCGATATACCGCGGGGGGGATTATGGACCCCGACTGTCAGTTGTGTCAATTTCAGCGGCCGGCTCACTTTGATCCGGAGAAGGAAGCTGCTCTCACTGAAATCAGCCGGCCGCTGAAATTGACACTGCCCGCTGCTCTCTCCCTCCAATCCAACTTTTAAGTTTTAATGTTTCTGATTGGAGGGAGAGAGCAGCCGGCAGTGTCAATTTCAGCGGCCGGCTCACTTTGATCCGGAGAGGGAAGCTGCTCTCACTGAAACAATCAGCTGGCCGCTGAAATTGACACTGCCGAGGGGGGGCGGGTGTTGGGGGGGGGGGGGAGAAGAGGGGGGGGCGGGTGTTGGGGGGGGGGGGGGAGGAGGGGGGGGGGGCGGGTGTTGGGGGGGAGAAGAGGGGGGGCGGGTGTTGGGGGGGGAGAAGAGGGGGGGCGGGTGTTGGGGGGAGAAGAGGGGGGCGGGTGTTGGGGGGGAGAAGGGGGGGCGGGTGTTGGGGGGGAGAAGAGGGGGGAGGGTGTTGGGGGGAGAAGAGGGAGGGCGGGTGTGGGGGGAGAGGAGGGGGGGCGGGTGTGGGGGGGAGAAGAGGGGGGTGTTGGGGGGAGAAGAGGGGGGTGGTGGGGGGGAGAAGAGGGGGGCGGGTGTTGGGGGGAGAAGAGTGGGGGCGGGTGTTGGGGGGGAGAAGAGGGGGGGCGGGTGTTGGGGGGGAGAAGAGGGGGGGGCGGGGGTTGGGGGGAGAAGAGGGGGGGGGCGGGTGTTGGGGGGAGAAGAGGGGGGGGGCGGGTGTTGGGGGAGAAGAGGGGGGGCGGGTGTTGGGGGGGAGAAGAGGGGGGTTGTTGGGGGGGGAAGCGGGGGGGTGTTGGGGGGGGAGAGGAGGGGGGGCGGGTGTTGGGGGGGAGAGGAGGGGGGGCGGGTGTGGGGGGGAGGGGCGGGGGGGCGGGTGTGGGGGGGGAGAGGAGGGGGGCGGGTGTGGGGGGGAGAGGAGGGGGGGCGGGTGTGGGGGAGAGGAGGGGGGGCGGGTGTGGGGGGGGAGAGGAGGGGGGGCGGGTGTGGGGGGGAGAGGAGGGGGGGCGGGTGTGGGGGGGAGAGGAGGGGGGGGGCGGGTGTGGGGGGGGAGAGGGGGGGGGGCGGGGGTGGGGGGGGAGAGGAGGGGGGGCGGGGGTGGGGAGAGGAGGGGGGGCGGGTGTGGGTGGGAGAGGAGGGGGGCGGGTGTGGGGGGAGAGGAGGGGGGCGAGTAGGGTGGGCGGGTGGGGGGGGGACCCCCCTGCGGGTGTGGGGGAGACCCCCCTGCGGGTGTTGGGGGAGACCCCCCTGCGGGTGTTGGGGGAGAGAGGAGGGCCCTGCGGGTGTTGGGGGACGGGGGAGGAGAGGGGGGGGACGCGGGCGAGCCGGAGGGTGTGGGGAGGGGGCGAGCCGGAGGGTGTGGGGGGAGAGGGGGCGAGCTGGACGCTGTGGGGGAGAGCAGGAGGGTGTGGGGGAGAGGGGGCGAGCCGGAGGGTGTGGGGGGGGGGGGGAGAGGGGGCGAGCCGGAGGGTGTGGGGGGGGGGGGGAGAGGGGGCGAGCCGGAGGGTGTGGGGGGAGAGGGGGCTAGTTGGAGATTGTGGGGGGAGAGGGGGCGAACCGGAGGGTGTGAGGTGGGGGGGGTGGGGGGGGGGGGGGGAGGGGAAGGAGGAGACAGAACCCAGGGGGTTTTGGGGGAGAGGAGGAGACAGAGCCCAGTGGGTGTTGGGGGAGAGGGGGCAAGCCGGAGGGTGTGGGGGGGAGAGGGGTCTAGTTGGAGGATGTGGGGGGAGAGGGGGCGAACCGGAGGGTGTGGGGGGAGAGGGGGCGAGCCGGAGGGTGTTGGGGGGGGAGAGGGGGCGAGCCGGAGGGTGTGGGGGGAGAGGGGGTGAGTCGGAGGGTGTTGGGGAGAGGGGTCTAGTTGGAGGATGTGGGGGGAGAGGGGGCGAGCCGGAGGAAAAAAAAAAAGAAATTGACACTGCCGGCTGCTCTCTCCCTCCAATCAGAAACATTAAAACTTAAAAGTTGGATTGGAGGGAGAGAGCAGCGGGCAGTGTCAATTTCAGCGGCCGGCTGATTTCAGTGAGAGCAGCTTCCTTCTCCGGATCAAAGTGAGCCGGCCGCTGAAATCTTAATTGGATCCACGATGGGGGTTTTAAATTTATTTAAAAATCTATGCATGCGCTTCCCATTGTGAGTCTACGGGGGTCTGACCTCTCCCCCCGCCCCCCCGTAGACTCACAATGGGAAGCGCTAGCATAGATTTTTAAATAAATTTAAACCCCCATCATGGATATCCACGGCTCGGATACAACGCGGGTGTTGGGGTCTTGGACCCCAACACCCGCGTTATAAAGGGGGACTACTGTACAACAGTGGATCACAGGCTAGGTATGCTGTAGTTAGTGCACCCCTCACCCTCAAATCTATGACCTCTCCCGTTGAGAAGAACGAAGGTGAACGGGTGTTTGAGAACACAACTGCCTTCAAATAGCACACTTTTAAAAAATAAATTTAGAGTACCCAATTATTCCTTTTCCAATTAAGGGACAATTTAGTGTGGCTAATCAACCTAACCTGCACATCTTTGGGTTGTGGGAGTGAAACCCATGCATACACGGGGAGAATGTGCAAACTTGCACAGACAGTGACCCAGGGCCAGGATCGAACCCAGGCCTTCAGCACCGTAGGCAGCAGAGAACTGCACTATCTTGACTATTCCTTCATCACAGACACAGGATCAAAGTTCTGGAAATCTCTACCTAGCAACACTGTAGGAGTACCTTCACTGCAGTGATTGAAGACGGGGCTGAGCACCACCTTCTCGAGGGCAATTAGGAATGGGCTGCAAATGTTTTCCTTGCCAACAAGACCCACAGCCCACAAATAAGCTTTATTTTTAAAAATGCAGGCCTTTGCCAGACTAATATCACATTCATCCTTTCCAAGCCCTACTTGTGGGCCCCAGTATTTTAGGCAGCTGAAATTCCTTACACTGAAGAGCAACAATTTGCAAGAGTTTGACATTTGCCTCTCAATAGCTAAATTCAAATGAGACTAGGACCTCAAAATCACAACCGCCCCATCGCTATCAAATGGGTGGCCAGCCGATGTGTTCTTTCAGTTGACCACCAAAATGTCAAAATTGACACTTACCAATGTAGAGCAGCAACCATACAAGCTTTAAAATAACACGGCTTTGGGAAATCATGATTAAACTTCTCACTTTAAATACCATACAATAGAACCATAGAATTCTTACAGTATAGAAGGAGGCCATTTGGCCCATCGGGTCTGGACCGACCTTCTGAAACAGAGCATGACCTAGCCCCACTCTCTCGCCCTATCATCATAACCCCACCTAACCTGCAAATCCCTGGACACTTGAGGGGCAATTTTATCTTGGCCAATCCACCTAACCTGCACATCGTTGGACTGTAGGAGGAAACCGGAGCATTCGGGGGAAACCCATGCAGACACTGGGAGAAAGTGCAAACTCCACACAGATGGAATTGAACCCGGGCCCCTGGTGCTGTAATGCAGCAGTGCTAACCACTATTCCACCGTACCGCCCATATTCAGATCTGATCACTAATACACCAGGGAGACATTCAAGCCCTGGCAGAGGTGTAGGAAACCACAAAGCTTGACGCAAGTGACAAGGTGTGAGCAAAGATGGGAAAGAAATTGGCTGCGTGGTGATCTTGTAGAGCATATAAAATATTTAATGTAATACAACTAAATCTGGAATATTAATCAAAATTGCTAGAGCAGTGCAAGTGGACATGAGTTCAAACTGTTAAAAAGTGAATATAAGACTGATATGAGGAAACTATTCTTCACATAAAGAGTGACCACTACATGAATTGTAGCATAGTACAAATGAAAACCTTGAAATAATTATAATTAATTGCATTGTGCAGTGGGAGGACTTTAGGATCAGCCTGGATGGATGGACTTAAGATAGACTGAATGACCTTTCCCCATCTGTAATCATCTTGTGAGCATGTACGTCTTATAATGAAAGACATTTCATCCATGTTTTCTGGAGTTCAGAAAAATGAACCAAGATCTCATTGAAATATTCACGGTCATGAAGGGGCTTGACAGGGTTGATACTGAAATGTTGTTTCACCTGGCTGGGGAATCTTGAACAAGGGGGCACACTTTAATGATATGGGACTGATCGTTAGGACTGAGATGAGGAGAAATTGCTTCACTCCAGTGTTGTGAATCTTTGGAATTTTCTACCCTAGAGAGTTGTGGATGAGCCATCATTCAATATATTTAAGACTGTTAGACTTTTGGTGTCTCAGGGAACCAAGGGATATGGCGGCACGGTGGCCTGCTGCCTCACGGTGCCAGGACACAGGTTCAATTCTGGCCTTGGGTGACTGTGTGGAATTTGCACTTTCTCCGTCTGTCTGCATGGGCTTCCTCCGGGTTTCCTGGTTTCCACCCACAGTCCAAAGTTAGATGGATTGGCCATGCTATATTGCCCCTTTGTGTCCAAAGATGTGCAAGTTAGGTGGGGTTGTGGGGTTACAGGCATAGGGCGGGAGAGTGGAATGGGTCGGGTCCTTTTTCAGACGGTTGGTGCAGACTCGATGGGCTGATTGGCCTCTTTCTGCACTGCAGGAATTCTATGGTTCTATTCTATGGTTCTATGGGGAGCGGGCAGGAAGGTGGCATTGAAGCCCACGACCAGTCATGATCATAGTAAAGCAGATTGACGGGTCATATGGTCTTCTCCTATTTTTTATGTTTGTTTTTTTTATAATTTAGGGTACCCAATTATTTTTTTTTCCAATTAAGGAGCAATTTAGGGTGATCAATCCACCTACCCTGCACATCTTTGGGTTGTGGGGGTGAGACCCACGCAGACACTGGGAGAATGTTCAAACTTCAGTCGGACAGTGACCCGGGGCCAGGATCGAACCTGGGACTGAGCTGTGAGGAATCAGTAAACCACTGTGCCACCGTGCTGCCCCTATTTCTTATGTTTTTAAGAAAAGCATTTTCCCTGACATTTAATCTGATTTATAAATGCAATTAATTTAGAGAAAGTTTTTTATTTTTAAAGAAAACAAACTTTTCTTTTCAATTTGTGATATATTTGTTGGTCCCATATTATGTGTGAACTTCGAAACATCTCAAATGTGATCAACTAATTCTGCTTGTGCGTTTATCTGTGATAATGGACCCCTTTTTTCTTTTTAAATATGATGTAAGGCAAGGTACCAAATGAGTAATTTGCATCAGTATTCACCAAAGAGAAGGACTTGGTGGACAATGAATCTAGGGAAGCGTGTGTAGTTAGTCTGGGTCATGTCGATATCAAAAAGAAGGAAATGCAGGGCATCTTGAAAAACATTAAGGGAGATAAGTCCCCAGGGCCTGATGGGATCTACCCCAGAATATTGAGGGAGACAAGGGAGGAAATTGCTTGGGCCTTGACAGAAATCTTTGTATCCTAATTGGCTCCAGGTGGGGGCCCAGAGGACTGGAGAATAACCAATGCTGTTCCTTTGTTGAAGAAGGGTGGCAAGGATAGCCCAGGAAATTACAGTCCGGTAGCCTTATATCAGTGGCAGGGAAATTATTGGAGAGAATTCTTCTGGTCAGGATTTACTCTCATTTGGAAACAAATGGACCTATTAGCGAGAGACAGCATGGTTTTATGAAGGGGAGATCGTGTCTCACTAAATTAATTATGTTTTTGAGGAAGTGACGAAGATGATTGATGAAGGAAGGGCAGTGGGTATTGTCTACATGGACTTCAGTAAAGCTTTTGACAAGGTCCCTCATGGCACACTGGTACAAAAGGTGATTCACATTGGATCAGAGGTGAGCTGGCAAGATGGATACAGCACTGGCTCGGTCATGGAAGACAGAGGGTAGAAGTGGAAGGGTGCATTTCTGAATGGAGGGCTATGACTAGTGGTATTCAGTCGGGATCAGTGCTGGTTTGCTGTTGATGCAAACAGTTGCTGTTTGTAGTACATATAAATAATTTGGTCTGATTAATAAGTTTGCGGATGACACAAAGGTTGGTGGAGTTGCAGAAAGTGATGAGGATTGCCAGAGGATACAGCACGAGTGGATTGGTTGAAGAAACGGGTGGAGAAATGGCAGATGAAGTTTAATCCGGACAAATGTTAGGTGATGCATCTTGGAAGGTCTAATACAGGTGGGAAGTATACAGCAAATACAGAACCCTCATGAGTATTGACAGACAGAGAGCTGGGCATGCAGGTCCTCAGATCTATGAAAGTGGCAATGCAAGTGGATAAGGTAGTCGAGAAGCACATGGCATGCTTGCTTTCATCGGTCGGGGCATTGAGTATAAAAATTGGCAAGTCATGCGGCAGTTGTACAGAACCTTAGTTGGGTCACACTTGGAACATTGTGTATAATTCTGGTCGCCACACTACCAGAAGGATGTGCAGGCTTTAGAGAGAGTACAGAAGAGGTTTACCAGGGTGTTGCCTGGCCTGGAGTGTATTAGCTATGAGGAGCGGTTGGATAAACCCGGATTGTTTTCACAGGAACGACAGAGGTTGAGGGGCAACCTGATAAAAGTGGCATGGACAGAGTGGATAGTCAGAAGCTTTTCCCAGGGTGAAAAAGTAATTAACTAGTCATTAATAGGTTTAAGGTGCGAGGGGCAAAGTTTAGAGATGTGTAAGGCAAACTTTTGTTGAGTGCCTGGAACTCGCTGCCGGGGGAGGTGGTGAAAGCAGGTACGATAGCGACGTTTAAGAGGCATCTTAACAAATACATGAATAGGATGGGAATAGAGGGACCCCGGAAGTGTAGAAGGTTTTAGTTTAGACTCGCATCATGATCGGTGCAGGCTTGGAGGGCCGAAGGGTCTGTTCCTGTGCTGCACTGTTCTTTGTATGTCATGTACTGAAACATCGCTGCAGTTATGGATCATAAATTAATTTATTTTGGGGAGCCAAATTCATGATCAGATAGCAGAATATTGGGATTGAGATATTACAATAGCTTCTCAGTAACTTTGGACAAGTACAAGGCCTAACTAAGGTTCTGTACAACTGCCGCTATTGCTTGTACTTGAGAATCTGCCGCGATTGCTATTGCATAGTATGGTATTTTAATGGGAATGTCAGGTGTTCCTTTCTTTGTTGGAGAGCTGCATTTTGATAATCAATCCACCTATTGGTCAACTTTACCCACCATAGGAACATAGATAGGCATTCATAGGTGCCGCATAGGAGACTGTTAAATAAGTTAAGAGCCCATAGTGTTCAGGGTAAGATCCTGGCATGGATAGAGGATTGGCTGACTGGCAGGAGGCAGAGAATGGGGATAAAGGGGTCTTTTCAGGATGGCAGCCGGTGACTAGTGGTGTGCCTCAGGGGTCTGTGCTGGGACCACGACTTTTCACAATATACATTAATGATCTGGAGGAAGGAACTGAAGGCACGGTTGCTAAGTTTGCAGATGATACAAAGATCTGTAGAGGGCATATTAAGGAAGCAGGCGAGCTTCAGAAGAACTTGGACAGGCTAGGAGAGTGGGCAAAGAAGTGGCAGAATACAATGTGGAAAAGTGTGAGGTTATGCACTTTGGAAGGAGAAATGGAGGCATAGACTATTTTCTAAATGGGAAGATGCTTAGGAAATCAGAAGCACAAAGGGACTTGGGAGTCCTTGTTCACGATTCTCTTAACGTTAACGTGCAAGTTCAATCGGCAGTTAGGAAGGCAAATGCAATGTTAGCATTCATGTTGAGGGCTGGAATACAAAACCAGAGATGTACTTCTGAGGCTATATAAGGCTCTGGTCAGACCCCATTTGTAGTATTGTGAGCAGTTTTTGGCCCCGTATCTAAGGAAGGATGTGCTGGCCTTGGAAAGGGTCCAGAGGAGGTTCACAAGAATGATCCCTGGAATGAAGAGCTTGTCGTATGAGGAACAGTTGAGGATGCTGGGTCTGTACTCGCTGGAGTTTAGAAGGTTGAGGGGGGATCTTATTGAAACTTACAGGATACTGCGAGGCCTGGATAGAATGGACGTGGAGAGGATGTTTCCACTTGTAGGAGAAACTAGAACCAAAGGACACCATCTCAGACTAAAGGGACGATCCTTTAAAACAGAGATGAGGAGGAATTTCTTCAGCCAGAGGGTGGTGAATCTGTGCAACTCTTTCTCACAGAAGGCTGTGGAGGCCAAATCAGAGTGTCTTTAAAACAGAGATAGTTCGTTTTTTGATCAATAAGGGGATCAGGGGTTATGGGGAGAAGGCAGGAGAATGGGGATGAGAAAAATATCAGCCATGATTGAATGGCAGAGCAGACTCGATGGGCCGAGTGACCTAATTCTGCTCCTAAATCTTATGGTCTTATTCAGTCCTCTGACCCTTTTGTCCTGTTCAATTAGATCATGACTGATGTGTATCTTAATTTGTTTTACCTGCCTCAGTTCCCTTGATTAATACCGTTTTTTAACAAAAATATACAGTTGGAGATACATAAATCATTTTTAAAATAGTTATGCAGATTAATGACGCTATGACAAATACAAAAAAAAAGTTTTCAATAGAATTCAAAAAGCAAGAAGTACAGGTCACAGTTCTGCCGTCCATTTACAAACCCTCCATTTACAAAGAGGATATAAAGGCACTGGAGAAAGTGCAACAAAAGCACAAGGGTGGTACCTGAACTGAGGAAATACTGATTAGGCTGAATCTTTTTCTTCTCCAGAAAATATAGCCTGAAAGAGGTCTTTGAAATTATGAAGGAGATGGGCAGCACGGTGGCGCAGTGGTTAGCACTGCTGCCTCACGGCGCCAAGGTCCCAGGTTTGATCCTAGCTCTGGGTCACCGTCTGTGTGGAGTTTGCACATTCTTCCCGTGTCTGCGTGGGTTTCGCCCCCACAACCCAAAGATGTGCAGGCTAGGTGAATTGGTCACGTAAAAGTGCCCCTTAATTGGAAAAAAATGAATTGGGTACTCTAAAAAAAAAAAAAAAATTTTTTAATTATGAAGGGGTTCAGTAGGGTAGACACTCAAGACAATTTTTCCAAAAAAATCAAGAACTTAAGTTTCCCCACACTGAACCTCACCTGCCACAATTTTCCTCATTTAATCTATCAATGTCCCTTGATACTTTCTGCTCCTATCTACTTCTACTGTTTAATTTGAGTCATTGATAGATATAGTGAACGCTAAGGCTCCAATACAGATCTGGGGCTGGATGGGGGGAGCAGAGGGAGCTGGCCGTAGTGGTGGTGGTTGGATGGGACCACACCAATTGGAGTACATATCTATTATTCCAACCCTACACCTGGCCAACTTCCTATTGTCTCAATAGATTGTGTCCAATTCCAGACACATATATTTTTGCTAAAAGTTGACTTCCAGCGCCGGATGTGAGTGGATGGCACGCACCGGGAGGCGCTCCAATCTGAACCTGACCTGTAAAGCGCTAAAAACCAAAGCAAATACTGAGGGGACAACATAACTGTTAAAAAATTCCAGAAAGCAACAGAAACAAAAGAGGTGGCGAGCCAAGTGTGCTCCTCCGATTCAGAAGCTTCCATGGAGTTGGCAGGAGACAAAATGGCGGTGGCATGTACTCCTCTCCCCAGGCGACTGCATGGCCATCAGCTGAGGACATTAGCTGCATCGTGGTGGCTGGGCTGAGAAAATACCAACGGAGGCTGGCCAGAGAAGTAAAAAGGTCATTGGATGAGCCCCTAAGCCAAATTCCAAGCCAATTGGAAGGGATGGACAAATAAATGGAAGTGTGGGGTGACATGGTCAAAAAGATGGAGGTAGTCCTCTCTTATCACAGTGAGTGGATCACGGCGCTTGGAAAAAAAAAATTGTCTGCAGTCCTGGTTTTCAATACTTTTTGAGGGCGGCACGTGGTGCAGTGGTTAGCACTTCTGCCTATGGCGCCGAGGTTCCAGGTTCGATTCTGGCCCCGGGTCACTGTCTTGTGTGGAGTTTGCACATTCTCCCCGTGTCTGCATGGGTTTCACTCCCACAACCCAAAGATGTGCAGATTAGGTGGATTGGTCATGCTAAATTGCTCCTTAATTGGAATAATAATAATAATAATTGGGTGCTCTAAATTTATAAAAATAAAAGTAAACATTTTTGAAAAATGAAGGAAGTGACCTGGAAAACAGGTCTCAAAGGCAAAACTGTTGCCTCATGGGTCTGCCAGAGGGAATGGAAGGCAGCACTCACATCAGAAAAATAGCCGGCATGTTATTTAAAATGTTGGCCGAGAAGGTGCTCAAATCCTCCCCGGAGCTAGATCGTGCTCATCACACATTGCAACCAAGACCTCGTGCAGAGGAACCCCCTCGAGCGATGAACTTGAAGTTCCATAACTTTAAAACAAAAGAGCAGATCATTTGAGGCGTGAGTCCTGGAGGTGACAGGGGTGGCCAAGGACAGAACGGTCACCCACGCAGAGGCTGGTGGATGCCGCAGAGGTGAGGAACCACTGGGTTCCATCCAGAGGACCTGTCAAACGTGAGTTGTTGTCTTGCTGACTAACCCAGCCTGACACTAACCACATGTCCATTCTCCCGCAGGTCCACCGACAGTGCCTGTCCATCCCGAGTTTTGGGGGGGGGGGGGGGGGTGTCCTGACTCCCGGGAGAATACCTTGGAGGACAGCTCCGAGGATGCAACCGTTATAGTCGTGGCACATCTGTCATCCCCACCCTGCACCAGAGCAGATCATCCACCTCAGTGGGACATGTTAGTGGTCAGGCTTCGGGAGCACCATCTGGTGAGCACCACACTGCTGCTGATGCACATCAGGTGGAGGCAGGATCCCCAGGCGGGACAGCAGTCGAAGGTCAGCTGGATCCCAGGACCTAATGCTTAGCCTGTGGTACAGAGGTACCCGGAGCTGATTGAGATGATAGGGTGTAGCCAGGACATTCAGAGGGTGATGTTTGCGTCATTCCAGCAGATCTAAAGCCGACTGGAAGAATCCCAGAGGTTACAGGCGCAGGATATGTCTCCAGCGCCGATCATGGCACCGAGGCCAAAATTGTTCGGGTCACGACTGCAGTGGAGAGCCCGGTGCACGACGTCGACACCATTAGTGAAGGTGTCCAAGGCGTGGCTCAGTCGGTGACAGTAATGGCTGAGGGTCTCAACAGAATGTCCGCCTCATTGGGGGATGTGACCCAGTACCAGGCTGACCTTGACGAGGTTCTGCAGGACAAGTTCCGCTCTCAAATGGGAATGGTGAGGCGCTGCAGAGCTTGTCCCATTCGCAGGTGGGCATTGCCGAGGCACTAGAGAGCATGTCCCAGTCACTGAGGAGCATTGCCGAGGGCGTCGACACAATGGTGCAGACCATGGAGAACCGCCAGGGCTGGCAGAACCGAATGATGCAGGGGCAGCCGCGGCTTGAACGAGCTGTCCTTCCATCCTAAAGTGAACCCCAGGGCACGATGGGCACCAAGCGGGAGGGGGGGGGGGGGGGGGGGGCTGGGTGTCAACCCAGACCATCCAATGGAATGGGGATGGTGGCAACCAACTCCCCCGAGTTCCACCCTTCTGATGAGGCCACGTCTCAAAGTCAGCACACGGGACAGTGCAGCACAGCTGTACATGTGCCATCGACAAGTGAGTTGGTGCCCTCCGGCCTCCGAGCCCCCAGAGGACTCCCACAAGGGGCATCGAAGGCCACGGGACGAGATAGGCAGTTGGCTGCCTCCACCTCTTAAAGGGCACCCTGGGGAACCACTTAATAATAATAACCTTTATTGTCACAAGTAGGCTTACATTAGCACTACAATGAAGTTACTGTGAAAATCCCCCAGTCACCACATTCCAGCGCCTGTTCGTGTACACAGAGGGAGAATTCAGAATGCCCAAATTACCTAACACCACTTCTTTTGGCACTTGTGGAAGGAAACCGGAGCACCCGGAGTGACCCAAACCAGGAATTGAACCTAGGACCCTGGAGCTGTGAAGCAACAGTGCCAACCACTGTGCTACTGTGCCATCATGTTTTAGACGTAGCAGTAGAGCTAGGAGGGCAAAGCACGTTGAGGATCATTGAGGGCACCAGGGAAGGTGGGTATGGATGGGGGAGGGGGGGGGGGAGTGAGGGTCGGCACCATCAGGAGAGTGGAGAATTGTAAAACACATTAATCAGATTTGTGCACAACCCATATGATGCCTCTGTCACTTTCCTCCATAATCTGAACCCTTGGCCCATCTCTCCAGGCATCTCCCCCTCCCCGTGGCACCCACCCACCCTCTGGCCATAGACATGTCCCCAGAGCTGTGTCCTATTCCCTGGGTGTTCGGATGTTGGCTGCTGCGTATGTGGTGTTGCCTCCTGCCGTGTCCAAGCACAGTGTCCAGGCATCAAGGTGTGATTCGGATGTTAGGCAATGATCCCACATGCTACATGGCCCTCCCACCCACGGGAATCCACTTGGGATGTGTGAAGTGCTCACTTAACCGCGATTGCCAATTCCCCATCAGCAATAGCCTTCAGCCACATCGCCAGAGGCCTCGGCATTTGTTGGGGGTTATGGGTGATCGGTGGGGCAGACTGGCAGGGACAAGGGTTGCCCCAAAATGGGTAAATGATCCACGGGTTGGCATGGGGGTGCCGCATGCGGTTGCCTCCCGAGTGGCTCCTCCCACAACCTCCTCTGGAGGCCCACCACTGCAGAGGGTCCCCCACCCCCAGCTGAGAGACCCCCCCCCCCCCCTCGCTAAGCACTGGGGCGGCAAGTCCAGCACCCCTGGGCTCTTTGGCTGTGGGCAAAGATGGCTACTTCCCTCCCCGGTTCCCCACAGAACCCTTCCGTCAGATTCACATTTTTCAAAAGGAGCACTAATCCATGCCAGCGAGCGCACTTACTGGGGAGGCCGCTGAATGATAGGAAGCCATTGGATATGGGGTGGCTCTCGTTAAATATATGGAAATGGGGCTTAAGTGGATAATTGGTTTCTCGCCTCACTACAGCGAGATCCAGATTTTGCCTACAGGAGCGGGCCAGTTACATCGTTATCTGTTTGGCGCCTGGCGCGGTTCTCGTTTTTGGCCTGTCCCGCTATTTAGCGGCCTTGTTTTGCTTGAGCGAGAGCGTAACGAGGCCGGAAGATCGTGCCCAATATCTGTGGGATGACTAGCCCCAACCCAGGGCAGCACGGTAGCATTGTGGATAGCACAATTGCTTCACAGCTCCAGGGTCCCAGGTTCGATTCCCGGCTTGGGTCACTGTCTGTGCGGAGTCTGCACATCCTCCCTGTGTGTGCGTGGGTTTCCTCCGGGTGCTCCGGTTCCTCCCACAGTCCAAAGATGTGCAGGTGAGGTGGATTGGCCATGCTAAATTGCCCTTAGGGTCCAAAATTGCCCTTCGTGTCGGGTGGGGTTACTGGGATAGGGTGGAGGTGTTGACCTCGGTTAGGGTGCTCTTTCCAAGAGCCGATGCAGACTCGATGGGCCGATTGGCCTCCTTCACTGTAAATTCTATGATAATCCCAGGACCAAGCCGCAATCTCGGTGCTCCTGAGGGTAAGTACTCAGTGTAGTGTGGGTCTTACTGACCCATTTCATACTCCTTAACAATGATGTTAAGATACTGGCAAACATCCTAGCAACCTGGCTGGAGCTCTATCTTCCAGATATAATATCGGAGGATCAGGCAGGCTTTATCAAAGATAGACAGTTATCGGCCAATGTTTGACGTCTCTTGAACGTTGTCCTATCCTTCTCATCTGCTCTGGCGCCTGCAGTTATGGTATCTTTGGATGCAGAAAACGCATTTGATAAAGTGGAGTGGAACTACCTTTTTGAGATTTTGGATAGATTTGATTTTACCCCAAATTCTCCACGTGGGTTCATTTAATGTACAATTCTCCGAAAGCCAACATCCGCACAAATATGACGTCCTCTGAATACTTTCCACCAGGCAGGGGCACTAGACAGGGTTGCCCCCTTTCTCCATTGTTCTTTGCAATAGCCATTGAACCTCTCGTGATGGAGTTGAAGGTGTAAGAGGGATGGAGGGGAATACACCGAGAGCTTACTATAGGCAGATGACCTACTCATATATTACGGATCCAGTCTCCTCAATAGAAAGCATCATGAAGATACTCACAAAACGTGGCACATTTTCAGGTTATAAATTAAATGTGAATAAAAGTGAGTGGTTTCCAGTGAACTAGACAGCCAGAGGGACTCAGCTTGGTTTGCTGCCGTTTCGCTTCTCCTCTAATTTCCGATATCTGGGGATCCGCGTGGCCCATAACTGGGCCTTACTCCACAAACTGACCTTTTCAAGCCTCATCGGTAAAATTAAGATGGACTTGCAGAGGTAGAATGATCTCCTCCTGACTCTAGCATCCAAAATGTTAAGATGAATGTGTCACCAAGGTTTTGATTCTTATTTAAATGTATCCCATTTTTTTACCCAAAGCATTTTTTGTTACAGTCAACTAATTAATATCAGTGTTCATCTGGGCAGGTAAGAGTCCCAGAGTCCGCAGCGCTCTGCTTCAGAGAGACAGAGGATCAGGAGGTTTAACCTTCCCAAATGTACTGGGCTGCCAATATATAGAAAATCCCACAATGGCTAACAGGAGCAGATTGGAGGCATGGTCTTGTACTGCAGCCTCCTCCCTACACACCATAATTACTGCACTGCTGCCTTTTTCCCCTTCCTCGAGCCCAGTGGTGATTTTCTCCCTCAGGATTCGGAAGCATTTTCAGCAACACTTCAGTCTCTCTCACTTGCTTGAGTATCTGACAACCACATCTTCGTGGTCTTCGAGCTTGGACCCATCGTTCAGGTCCTGGAGAACGGGAGGTCTGGTCCACTTTGGAGATTTATTCCTAGCCAGCCTTGAAAAACTTTCAGACAGATACAATCTGACTGGTCCCAACCTTTTTCTTTTTTTCAAATTTGAGATTTCTCAAGTAGGTTATTTTCTCTTCCCCTGGGCCCCTCCTTCCCTGCTAGAAAAGGTATTGGCCTTGGCACAGCAGGAGAGAGGGTCAATTTCAAATCTGTAAAGCTTCATTCTATCTCCAGATTCTGCTCCTTTGGATCGAGTATATGAGAAATGAATGGAGAAACTCGGCTCTCTTCTTACTGAGGAGGTTTGGAGAGAAACCCTCTATAGGGTGAACTCCACTTCATCCCGGTCCAGACTGAGTTTGGTTCAGTTTAATGTGCTACACAAAACTAAGTCTAAGACATGGATGAGTGGATTCTTTCAAGGTGTGGAGAACAACGGTGACTGCTGTTCATTTACACTGGCTAACCACACACATGCTTTTTGGTCTTGTCCTAAGCTTGCTGGATATTGGCCTCCTTTTTTTTGACACAATATCCAAGATTTTGCTGACAACCGTAGAACCTTGCCTGCTGGTTGAAATATTTGGTGTTTCAGACTCCCCGTCTTTCTACTCGAGAGTGAAGGCGGATGTTCTTGGAAGTGAATATTACTCAACTGGAGATCTCCCTCACCACCCAAGGCATCGGCCTGGATGGAAGATTTGATAGCGTTTTTAGATCTGGAGAAAGTCAAGTGTACCATCAGGCTGGGTAGGGAGGTTCCACCAGAGACAGCGGCCATTCATTTTTTCCTTAAGGATCTGGACACATTAAAGGGTTCGGAGGGATGAGTTAGTCGGGGGTAGATTAGTAATAGGGGTTCCTGGTTCCATTTCACTCTTTAACTGCCTTCCTACTTTTGTTCCGATTATTTTTTTTGTTTTATTTGGTTTGACCGTTACCTTTGTTACCAGCTGGTATGCTGACCAGTTCATATTTGTCCAAATGCTCGATCGTTCCCTGCTTAAATCCATATCACAGTAACTTTCCCACAACAGATGTTAAACTGAATAGGTCTATAATTTCCTGTCTTTACTATCCCACCCTCCTGAAACAATGGAGTGACATTGGTAGTTTGGGTACGAGAGTACGATTCCTGAAATAAGAGGGAAGCTCATAACTCGAGCAGCTATAATTTACTTTTTTAATGTATTATAGCCATCTGGTCCTAGACAACTGTATATCGTCAGTCTCATTATATTTTCCATTACCTTTTTTCATGTTAGCTTTTATTAAATCAATGGTTGTTATCTCTGGTAGTTTGTCTTCTTCCTCTCCTGAAAAACTGCTAGAATGTAATCAGTTAACAAATCTGCTCCTTGCTTATTTTCAATTACGTTTTTCCTTCCAGTGTCATTAAGGGTCTATATTACCTTCGCCACCCTCTTTCTCTAAAGGCTATAGAACTATCCTTAATATCTTGTCAAGTTTTTTCTCATTTGCTTTTCCTTTACTACCATCTTAATATCCCTTTGCTGTTCTGTTCTCTCTCAGACGTGACATCGCCACTATTCTTTGCATTGTGTAGGTTTTTTCTTTTAGTTCTGTACTGCCTCTGATCTCTATCCATGACCAAGGTTGCTTAATTACACATGTATAACCTGACCCATTAGAGCATATACAGGTGTTGTGTTAAGGCCCTTGATATATTCAATCCCGGCCCCGGGTCACTGTCCGTGTGGAGTTTCCACATTCTCCTCGTGTCTGCGTGAGTTTCACCCCAACGACCCAAAGATGTGCGGGTTAGATGGATTGGCCATGCTAAATTGCTCCTTAATTGGAAAAAGTAATTGTGTGCTCTAAATTCATTAAAACAAAAGGTCAGAGAAATCATAAAATTTACAGTACAGAAGGAGGCCATTCGTCCCATCGAGTCTGCACCGGCCCTTGGAAAGAACACCCTACTTAAGCCCAGGCTTCCACCCTATCCCAGTAACCCGACCTAACCTTTTAGACGCTAAGGGGCAATTTATCATGGCCAATCCACCTAACCTTCACATCCTTGGACTGTGGGAGGAAACCGGAGCACCCGGAGGAAACCCACGCAGACAAGGGAAAAAATGCAAACTCCACACAGACAGTCACCCTGGAATTGAACCTGGGATCCTGGAGCTGTGACACAGCAGTGCTAACCACTGAGCCACCGTGTTGCCTGGTCCTTGATATAGTTTTACTTTATGCTAACAGGTAGCTTGGAAGTCAGGAAGTATGAATAAAACTAAACTGTGATTAAGGCAGTGTGGCAGATTGTGATATTCATATCTTTTCATGATGGGGGGTGAAAATTCATTGCCACAATAATTATTACGACTATATGATAGCATTGTGGTGGAATATCATTTGACATAATTTTCTTTGAAAAACAGATGGAACAAAGACAGCCAAATATTGAGTCTAAATACTGTCAAGAAAGTGTATAGATTTTAAAATTATATCTGATAGGTGCTGCCTGAGAGCCTTAACCATTTAGCAAATAGCATACATTTACATTCTCAGTAGTCTTAGAAAGAAAGAATAAACCTGCATTTATGTAGAATATTTCATAAAGTCATTTCATCTCAAACATTACACACCCAATTAAATATTTCTGACATGTAGTGCGTGATTTAATGGAAAGTTTGTAAGTGTGGTAGCAAGTGGAAACTGCCATGAGCTTCCCGAGGCTCGGCCCAGTGATGCCATCTCCACTATAAAATGTTAATTGGTCCACTTAACGAGACCCCATGGGCTTCACACCGCAAATGACAGTCCGGCCATCTGATTTTCCAGGACAGCTCTCACCAGCACCCCCGCTAACCAGGGAGAGCAGCACTTCAATCCTGCACAGTCAGCCCCACACAGCGCGCAGCCATGCCATCGAGGAAACCAGCCCCATGATTCGGGGATGCTGACCTAGCCAGACTGTTGGATGCGGTTGAAATCAGACGGGATGCCCTGTTCCTTCGCGGGTCTCGGAGGGTCAGCGACAGGGTAGCCAGTGCCGCCTGAGAGGAAGTGACAGCGGCCGTCAGCTCAAGGAGAGCCACCAGGAGACCAGCATCCAGTGCCGTAAGAAGATTAACGCCTTCCACTGGGCTGCACAGATGGGTTCGCACAGATGGGTTCGCACCGACCCCGCCCGCCCCACCCCCACCTCCCTGCTGGACCCCAGGACCCAGCTGGATCGCAGTCAGATGCTTGAGCTTCTGGACCAGGATTACCCGAACCTGATGCAGAAGCTACGGTGCGGTCGTGATATTTAGAGGGGGATGTCGGCTACACTCCTGCACATCCATAGCTGATTCGGGGAGTCTCAGAGTATACATGCACAAGAGATATTGCTGTCAATGCGTGGCACAGAGGCCAAAACTGCTAGAGTGGCGACCGCAGTGGAGAGCCTGGTCCAAGACGTGGCTCAGTAGTTGATGGCCATGGCTGAGCGCCTCGACGTCATGTCCCAGTTGCTGGGATACCTGTCTCTGTCCCACGTGGACTTTGATGAGGCGCAGCGGAGCATGTCGCAGTCTCGGGTGGGCATAGCCAAAGTGCTGCGGAGCATGTCACAGTCTCAGGTGGACATAGCCGGGGTGTTTCAGAGCATGTCCCAGTCACTGAGGATCATCGCCGAGGGCGTCGGCACCATGCTGCAGGCATTGGAGAGCCACAGAGTTGGCTGAGACAGATGACGCATGGGCAGCCGGGCACGATCCAGCTGCCCTTCCGTTCCGAGGTAAACCATAGGGCTGGGTGCCAACCTGGATCCACCCTACGGAATGGTGACCAGCTCCCCCGGGTTCTACCCTCTGACAACAGCGTATCTCGGAGTCAGCAACTGGAACAGCGTGGCATGGCAAGGCATATGCTGCTGGCAAATGAGCTAGGGCCCCAGGGCCTCCAGCAGCCTGCCTCTACTTCTGATGTGCATCCTGGGGACACACCTAGGCGCAGCGGTAGAGCATGGAAGGCTAAGACGGTTGAGGAGCACTGAGGGCTTGGCAGGGGAGAAGGTTCGAGGTAAGGGGGAGGGTTGCGATGAGGAGGGGGCGGGGTCGGGGAAGGGATTGGTAGACGTGAGGAGGGTGGTTCGGCACCATCAGGGATTGGGACAGTTGGGGACACACATCTAAGCGTTAAAAAAAAGTTGCACTCAAACTCGGTTTGTTCTCACTGGATCGACGGAGGTTGAGGGGCGACCTGATAGAGGTCTACAAAATTATGAGGGGCATAGACAGAGTGGATAGTCAGAGGCTTTTTCCCAGGGTAGAGGGGTCAATTACTAGGGGGCATAGGTTTAAGGTGCGAGGGGCAAAGTTCAGAGGAGATGTACGAGGCAAATTTTTTACACAGAGGGTAGTGGGCGTCTGGAACTCGCTGCCGGAGGATGTGGTGGAAGCAGGGACGATAGTGACATTTACATGAATAGGGTGGGAATAGATGGATACGGACCCAGGAAGTGTAGAAGATTTTAGTTTAGACGGGCAAAATGTTCAGCACAGGCTGGAGGGCTGAAGGGCCTGTTCCTGTGCTGTACTTTTCTTTGTTCTTGTTCTTTGTTCAAAATGTGTCTCTGGCAAATTTTTCCGCAATGTAGGCCGACGCCAATCCCCTGCCCCACATCCCCTGCCATGAAGGTCTGGATGCATCCCCCCATGCACGTGCTGGCAATGGCTGTGATCGAGCGCTCAGTGGACAGAAGTCAGACAATGGCATTGATTGAGGAGCACCAGTGCTCAGCTCTCAGCAGGTTATTATCACCCCCCCCCCCCCCCCCCCCCCCACGCCTTCGAAGGTCTAATTGGGATGCTAGGCAATAACTCCCACTTGCTCCATGGCCTGACTACCCACGGGAATCCCCTTGGGAGCTGTGAAGTGCTCACTTAACTGCCAATTTCCGATTAGCAATAGCATTCAGAGGTCTCCATGGTCAGTGGGAGTTATGGGTGGCTATTCACCTCCGTGAATCCCCACAGCGGCCCTTCCACCAGCTTCATGTTTTTAAGAAGTATAGTAATCGACGTCCGCATGACCACTTGACGGGAAGGCCGTTACATTGGGGGTCGCTCCAGTTAATTGTATGGAGACCTTTGGCAATGCCACCCTGAGCAGTCACTGCCAAGACTCACTGAGGAGCATCGCCAACGGCGTTGACACCATGCTCCAAAGCTGGCTGAGCCATGATGGATGGGCAGCTACGGTTCGATCCAGCTGCCCCTCCATCCTGAGGTGAACCCCAGGGCCCTATGGGCACCACCCAGAAGAAGGGAGTTCTGGGTGCCAACCCGGAGCCACCCTACAGAGTGGCGACTGCAGCCACCAGCTCCCCCTAATTCCACCCCACTGACTACAGCACGTCTGAGTCAGCACCCGGAACAGGGTGGCACGGCAGGGCATGTGCTGCTGGCAAGTGGGCCAGGGTTCTCCAGCTCCAGGGTCCCTAGAGGAAGCCCGCCAGGTGCATTGAAGGCCACGGTATACGGTAAGCAGCAGCAGGCTGCTCCACCTCTGATGTGCATCCTGGGGACACACCTAGATGCAGCAGTAGAGCACGCAAGGCTCTACTTCTACCTCAGGTTGAGGATCACTGAGAGGGCACTGGGGGTAAGGGGGGAGGGGGGGCTGAGGGAGAGAAGAGGGGTGGGTGGGGAAGATGGGGCAGCTCCCTCGAGGGCTAGGGGCAGTTGGCGACACATAGGTACAGTATTAAAAAATGTTGCACCCAAGAAATATGACACCTCTGGCACTTTCTTCCGCAATGCAAGCCGGCCACCCATCCCATGACCCAGCACCCCCCCACTTCCCAGGATAGAGATCGTGAATTTCCCGGCACCCCTTGTGCAGGTGATGGGTGTGAGCGAGCACTCAGCAGACAGGAAGGAGTCAGACTATGACATAGATTGAGGAGCACCAGCTCTCAGCAGGTTATCATCAGCCCCCTGCCTTCAACAGTGACCCGCTGACAGTGCAGACACAGTCCCATCATCCTGGAGTAATGTTTTGGTATAATCCACTTTTTTAAATTAATAACCCAACAGCCAATGGAGGTACCTCATGGAGGTACTGGAACAGTTTGGGTTTGGAACAGTGTTCCTCTTGTGGTACTATACAGTGCTCCCATGGCGAGCGTACGGACGAACGCCATCAGTTCTGAATACTTCCAACTGGACAGGCGCACAAGGCAGGGATGCCCTTGTTCCTGCTGTTATTTGCCCTGGCAATCAAGCCACTGGCCATCTCAGATCAGCGAAGGGGTGGAGAGACATCCAGCGGGGAGAATGAGAGCACAGTCTCACTTTGTGTGGATGACCTGCTCCTCTACTTCTCGAACCCCCGAGCCAGATGGGAGGAATAATGGAACCCCCAGGGGAGTTTGGAGCCTTCTCACGTTACAAACTCAACCTGAGCAGGAACAAAATATTCCCCACGAACCCATGGCAGGGGAGGGGACGGGGACGGGAAAATCAGAGCCGTTCAAGCAGGTCCAAACCAAATTCCGATACTGGGGGATCCAGGAGAAGGGGGCTGGGAGAGACACCAACCAGGATGCAGGGTGAGCAAGGCAGAGGAGCCAGAGGGGACCAAAGACGAGGAGATACATTGGTGCGACCAGTGTGCCAAAGGCTCCCAGCAAGGTCTTTGATCCCTTTTATCAATTTTGTTTTGGTGGGGGGGGGTGTTCCGTGCCCAAGCCCAATGTAGTGAGTAGGTGAATTTTTTCCTGACGGTGACACCAGGGGCTGGATTCTCCCCTACCCGGCGTGACGGAGGGTGCCGGCGTAGGGGAGTGGCGCCAACCACTCAGGGGTCGCGCCTCCCCAAAGGTGGGGAATTCTCCCCACCTTTGGGGGCCAGCCCCGCGCCGGAGCAGTTTGCACCAGAAGACTGGCGCAAACACCCGGCGCCGTCGGAAGCGGGGCTGGCCGAAAGGCTTTCGGCGGTCGGCGCATGCGCCGGCAGTGACATCAGCGGCAGCTGGCCGCTGACGTCACCGCCGGCGCATGCGCGATGCGGGGTTCTCCTCCGCGTCCGCCATGGCGGAGGCCGTGGCGGAGCGGAAGGAGAAAGAGTGCCCCCACGGCACTGCCCCGCAGAGTGAGCGGGGGGCCCCAATCGCGGGCCAGGCCTCCGTGGGGGCACCCCCCCGGGTCCGAACGCCCCCCCAGGACCCCGGGGGCCTGCTCGCGCCGCTGAGCCCGCCGCCACCAAGGTGGTTTAAACCTCGGCGGCGGGAGAAGGCCTCCCAGCGGCGGGACTTCGGCCCATCCGGGCCCGAGATTTGAGGTAAGTTTTTAAAAAAATGAAATCCCGCCGGCACCAGCTGTTTTCACAGGCTGCCGGCGGGATTTGCACAACGCCGGTTTATGACCGGCGGGAGAATTGAAAAACCTGCGGGAGCGGAAATAACGCCGCTTCCCGCCTATTCTCCGACCCTGCGTGGGGTCGGAGAATTTCGCCCCAGAAGTGCCAAACACACCCTCTGGTATGTTTTAATATCAGGAGGTGACACATACAAGGTACGTCCAACACGGAGAGGGTGGCCGACGATGGGAGACCCGAAGCCGGGCTCTCCATATCTGTATCTATACACACGCTACCCTTATATACATACCTGTGTGTGTTCCTATGTGACTTTGTGTTTTTCTTTCTTTGCTATTGTATATATATGCATTCTGTAGATATCTCTATTTACTGTAAAATAAGAAGTCTTCCAACACCAGGTTAAAGTCCAACAGGTTTGTTTCAAACATTAGCCTTCGGAGCACTGCTCCTTCCTCAGTCCAACGCCGACATCTCCACATCATTACTGTAAAATGTTACTATAAATGCAAACCAATAAAAAACCCACAGCCAACTCGAGATAAGATGAACTCAAAGGGTTTGTTTATTTGCACAAGTTCAAAAGGTAGGAGGAGGGTAACAACATTGCCTCCTTCGCATTCAGTTTCATGTGGGTTCAGAATCGAGAATCAAAGTCCACTGAGATTGGCGAGTTGCAAACTGATGCAGGTTTTTTTTATTTTTCTGTGATTTTGACTTCATGGGCATGTGGAGATGACTCAACCTTTTAGGAAATGGTGCAGAATTTCCAGTGGGAACAGTGTAGATGGGGCCAGGTGACCAACCTGGGCCAAAGCTCCTCATCTGTGATTCTGCTAGTTAGGTGGTAAAATGGCAGACTGAGCAGTAAAGCAATGCAATATAACTGGTTCCCCCAGAGATTGTTCAATATCTCAACCATTAAATATTGAGTTTTACACCAGGTTAAAGTTGCCTATGAAGGAGCTATGCTCCGAAAGTTCATGATTCCAAATAAACCTGTTGGACTTTAACCTGGTGTTGTAAGACTTCTTACTGTGCCCACCCCAGTCCAACGCAGGTATCTCCACATCATTAAGTATGGCCCTTTGTCTTAGCAGATGAACAGACTCTTTTGACCAGCCTGGGCCTTTGCATTCTATCTTTGAATTTCATTCCTGTAGCCCATAATGTGTCACAGAATCGCAGACTTGAATGGCTCTTCAGAGATAATGCGAGTACATTTCTCGAATACTGCAAGTTAGTTCCTTTTGTTCAAGGATCACAGACAGATTCCGCCAATTTAGTCTTTTTCCATAGATTTCATAGAATTTACAGTGCAGAAGGAGGCCATTCGGCCCATCGAGTCTGCACCGGCTCTTTGAAAGAGCACCCTACCAAAGCCCACACCTCCACCCTTTCCCCGTAATCCAGTAACCCACCCAACACTAAGTGCAATTTTGGATACTAAGGGCAATTATGGACACTAAGGGCAATTTATCATGGCCAATCCACCTAACCTGCACATCTTTGGACTGTGGGAGGAAACCGGAACACTCGGAGAAACCCCACGCACACACGGAGAGAACGTGCTGACTCCACACAGACAGTGACCCAAGCCGGGAATCGAACCTGGGACCCTGGAGCTGTGAAGCAATTGTGTTAACAACTATGCTACTGTGCTGCCCAGTTTGAAAGTTTTAGTGATAGCAATGAGCATATCTCTGTATATGTTACTAAAACATACAGGGTGAGGTCTTAGTCTCTCACAATTGAAAGGGATAAATGTTATCTACTTTAAATAATATCATGAGATCCTTCTGATTGGGCAGATGGGCTTCTGTTTGGCAGTACCTCCAAAGCTGAAGCACTCGCTCAATACTGCGCTGAAGTGTCAGCTTAAATTCTGTGCTTAAGTGGGATATGAACCTTTAACCTTGTGACGAGAACCTAATTCCATTATGGTGACATTTTAACTTTGAACGTCACATGTTTACTTTTCCAGCAAATATAAATGCTTTGTTTACAAATGTTATCGGTCTACATAACCTATAATAGCTGAAAGGGAAGGAGAAAAGGTAGAGACAGTTTGTCTGGCAATTTGTAATGATAAAACTCTTGTTTCATATTTGCTAATTACTGTCATCTCAAGGTGAGAAAATAACAAACTGGTCAAACAGGAAAGTCGTTGTTATAATTGCCCTTGGGGAGACTTTTGGTGATGTCATGTAAAAAGATGCACAAAGAAATGGCTCCCAGCAAGGTCTTTTGATACCTTTTATCCATTTTATTTTGTGGGGGGGAGAGGTGTGGTAGTCACCACTGATTGTACAATAGAGGTAATACGGTAAGGCTCCTGTACTACAGGTACGGGGGTAGATCCCTGCCTGCTGGCTCCGCCCAGTAGGCGGAGTATAAATATGTGTGCACACCGAGCTGCTCCCATTCTGTTAGCAGCTGCAGGAGGCCACACATCTCTGCTTAATAAAGCCTCGATTACCCTCTACTCTCGTCTCGTCGTAATTGATAGTGCATCAATTTATTAAGCAGAGTTATTACAGCGATGGAACTACACATCAAGCCAGATCGCCTGCAGCTGCACCCTCAAGCAGCCAACGCCACGTCGGCCTTCGACCACTGACTAGCTTGCTTCGAAAGCTACCTTGGATCAGCGACTGAACAGCCCTCGGAGCTTAGAAGCTCCAGATCCTATACTGACAGGTGAGCTCCAAGATTTTTCCCCTTATCCGGGATGCGCCGACTTACCCTGAAGCTATGAAGGCCGATCAACAAACTCTACGCCAGGCACCTCCTGTCCACGAGGCAGCAACTCCCCGGTTAGCCATTAGACGATTTCTGGTGTGCCCTGCACATCCTGGCGCTGCGCGGCAGCCAGCCAACCCCGGGGGGCCCAAATGCTATTTATGCGGGCAGACAAAGCACCCCCAGCAGCGCTGCCCGGCGCGAAGTGCAACCTGCAAGACCTGCGGAAAGAAGGGACATTTTGCCGCTGTGTGCCAGGCCCGGTCGATCGCTGCTGTACATAGGCCCAGTTTTCCTGCACAACCCAAGTGCAACCCGTGGGCACTGCCATTTTCGTCCCGCAGACTACGTGCGGCCCGTGGGCGCCGCCATCTTCCTCCGAGCAGAGCACGTGCGACCCGTGGGCGCCGCCATCTTTAACACCGCCCGCCATGGGTGCCGCCATCTCTGGCGCCATTTTGGGTGGCGCCTCAGGACTGCTGCTCGTTGGGGACATCATCTGGCCGTTCATTGCCTGCCACCGTCGCCGGCCAGCCCGGGGCCTACCAACACCAGCCGCAGCTCGCCCCCATCACGCTCGACCAGTCCCGGCCGCACAACCTCGCAACCGCAACGACGACGGTGAAAGTCGATGGGCACAAGACATCCTGCCTTCTTGACTCCGGGAGCACGGAAAGCTTCATCCACCCCTCTACGGTAAGGCGCTGCTCCCTCGCGGTACACCCCGTTACCCAGAGAATCTCCCTGGTCTCCGGATCCCATTCCGTGGTAATGCATCGCCACCCTCACCGTCCAGGGCGTAGAGTTCAGCAACTTCCAGCTCTACGTCCTCCCGAACCTCTGCGCTGCTCGGCCTGGACTTCCAGTGCAACCTCCAAAGTCTAACTCTAAAATTCGGCGGACCCCTACAATCCCTCACTGTATGTGGCCTCACGACCCTTAAGGTCGACCCACCTTCCCTGTTTGCAAACCTCACCCCGGATTGCAAACCTGTCGCCACCAGGAGCAGTCGGTACAGCGCCCAGGACAGGACCTTCATCAGGTTGGAGGTCCAGCGGCTGCTGCGGAGAGAATTAGTGCGTGGAGGAGCATTCAAAGATATACTAAGAGCCAGTTTTCTGAATTCTGTTGTGGAGTCTGTTGGGAATGCATATCTGGAAATATTTAACTTGACGCACACAATTTTTCATATTAATTCCATCCCACTAATTCTGCTATTGTACCTAATGTTTTGTATTTGTGTTGGTGCACAGTTAGTTTTGAATCGGTTTATAATTGAATGTGTAGTATTAGAGTTAGTCTAGTTTAATGCAGAAGTGAGGTGAGCGATAGAGTAATAAAATGAAAAGCAAGCGCAAGCTGTCCTAGACAGTAAATGCATACATACAGAAACAAGATAGTGAGTGACAAAATATATTTGGGCTAAAAATAGAAGCATACATTTTCCAACACTACAAAGGTTATATTGTGAACTTGGAAATTACTGTCACAGGCAACTGAAATCATTAATTCATACCTTCTGTAATGATCTATGGTATATGCACTACATATTTGAACATTAAAATTCTGGTTGAATTAACCTCAGTTGAGGTAGCTGCCAAATGTGCGACAATAGTTTCAATGCCTGACCTGAGGAGGGGCGATTCACCAACAATTCCCACTTCTGATCATTACTGTTGACTCTAATTGAAAATTGTGGTGAATGGTAATCAGACAAGGATAAAATTTGTCTTGGTTTGACGTCCCTGTGTTTGATGGCAATCATTCTGTATGCTTCTATTTTTAGCCCAAATATATTTTGTCACTCACTATCTTGTTTCTGTATGTATGCATTTACTGTCTAGGACAGCTTGCGCTTGCTTTTCATTTTATTACTCTATCGCTCACCTCACTTCTGCATTAAACTAGACTAACTCTAATACTACACATTCAATTATAAACCGATTCAAAACTAACTGTGCACCAACACAAATACAAAACATTAGGTACAATAGCAGAATTAGAATGGCCAGTGGGGCTACATTGTCGATAGTTGTAAAAACCACTTGGCTTGCTAATGTCCTTTAGGGAAAGAAATCTGTCATCTTCAACTGGTCTGGCCTACATGCATCTTCAGATCCAGAGCAATGCGGTCGACTCTTAAGCACCCTCTGAAATGCCAAGCAAATCACCCATTCCATGGGATGGGCAATAAATACTGGCCCAGCTAGCGATGCCCATATCCCCTGCATGAATGAAGTTAATTGCACCACAGTAAAAATCATCAGCCTAGTAATTCAATGAACCATGCCATCCGACACTAAACATCTGCATAAGCCTCCAACACAGTGTGGATTGGATTGGATTGGATTTGTTTATTGTCACGTGTACCGAGGTACAGTGAAAAGTATTTTTCTGCAAGCAGCTCAACAGATCATTCAGTACATGGGAAGAAAAGGGAATTGAACAGAATTCAAGAAAATACATGAGAATACATAATAGGGCAACACAAGATATACAATGTAACTACATAAGCATTGGCATCGGATGAAGCAGACAGGGTGTAGTGTTAATGAGGACAGTCCATAAAAGGGTCATTTAGGAGTCTGGTGACAGTGGGGAAGAAGCTGTTTTTGAGTCTGTTCGTCCGTGTTCTCAGACTTCTGAATCTCCTGCCCGATGGAAGAAGTTGGAAAAGTGAGTAAGCCGGGTGGGAGGGATCCTTGATTATGCTGCCTGCTTTCCCCCGGCAGCGGGAGGTGTAGATGGAATCAATGGATGGGAGGCAGGTTCGTGTGATGGACTGGGCGGTATTCACGACTCTCTGAAGTTCCTTGCGGTCCTGGGCCGAGCAGTTGCCATACCAGGCTGTGATGCAGCCCGAGAGGATGCTCTCTATAGTGCATCTGTAAAAGTTGGTAAGGGTTAATGTAGACATGCCAAATTTCCTTAGTTTCCTGAGGGAGGAACCCCATGCAGAAAAGGGGAGAACGTGCAGACTCCGCACAGACAGTGACCCATGCCGGGAATCGAACCTGGGACCCTGGAGCTGTGAAGCTACCATGCTACTATTGGAAAGGTTTTGAGAGAAGATTTGATGGGGACTGTAGTTAGAGTAAATAGAGGGAAATTGTTCCCTTTGTTTCAGAGGTTAGGAGCCAATGGACATAGATTTAAGGTGATTGTTAAAGAACCAATGCATGAGACGTGGGGGAAAAAAATTTAAAGGAAGTGGTGGAGGCAGATTCCATTGTGGCTTTCAAAATGAAATTGGATAACCACCTGAAGAAAAGAAAATGTAGGTTGGAGTAAAGGACAGTGGAATAAAACTCGCTGAATTTGTAGAGAACCGATACATACTCGACACGCTGGTATGGTGTTAAGTCATATTAGAAATACAGGCACAGAGGTGGCCTATAATGAGAGCCATGCCACCACAATAATACCAACATGTGTAAGGAGTGTATTCCCAGCTCCTGTGCCCATTTTGACCGAAATCAAATTTCTAGGCCATTGCCTTCAGGTCAAAAAGAAAATTTGGGTTTGGATGGAGGTGAGGGCTGATTAACATTAAATATATGTACTTGAAACTTTAAGTAAACTTGAGGTCATCCGAGATTTAACTGCCATTCTGTTAACTTGCACCAAGTCCCATTCCCCCAACACTAGAACCATCGTTATTCTTGATATATATCAATAACTTGGATGTGGAGAACACAATCTCAAAATTTGCAGATTGCACAAAACATATTACCTATATTGGTTCCCAGTGAAAGAGCATCTTGATTTTAAAATTCTCATCCTTGCGTTCAAATCCCTCCATAGCCTCATTCCTTTCTGCCTCTGTAATGTAACATCCCCACAAAGCTCCAAGATATCCAGCATTGGTGGCCGCACCTTGAGTTTGCCTCCACCCTAAGCTTCACCACGCTCTCCTTTAAGATACTCGTGAAAACCTACTTCTTTGGGGCAGCACAATGGTGCAGTGGTTAGCACTTCTGCCTCATGGTGCAGAGGACCCAGGTTTGATCCCCGGCCCCGGGTCACTGTCCATGTGGAGTTTGTACATTCTCCCCATGGCTGCGTGGGCCTCGCCCCCTCAACCCAAAGATGTGCAGGGTAGGTGAACTGGCCACACTAAATTGCCCCTTAATTTGAATTTTGTTTTAATAACCTACTTCTTTGACCAAGTTTTTGTTTGTCTGACGTAATATCTCCTATCTGGCTCAATGTCTTATTTCATAATGCTACTGTAAAGTTCCTTGCAATGTCTTATTATGTTAAAGGTGCTACTTAAGTATTAGTTATTATTGTAAATGAAGGTTTGTTGTCACTTCAAATCTGTTTCTGCCTTGTAATCATATATCCATGCATTATGTAGTGTACCTGTGACAAATCAATGTTCTGTACAATAGTGTGTATGACGTTCTCTTCAATATGAAGTACTGAATTCCATTTTTGCTTTTGCTTCTAGGGTTATTTACACACCAGGACACACCACTGATCATATGGCATTATTCCTGCAAGAGGAAAATGTCATCTTTTCTGGAGACTGTATTCTGGGAGAAGGGACAACAGTCTTTGAGGATTTGCATACTTATATGCATTCCTTGGAAAAGTTGCTGACGTTAAAAGCTGACTTAATATATCCAGGTAAGTACATGGTGTTTAATCCATAACTTTATCATTAATTGTTTTATTTTCATTATAGAACAGCAATCTATGAATATTTGTTTATAATTCCATTGCAAAGTAAATTAACACTGCCAGTTGGAAACATAGAAAACAGGAGCAGGAGTAGGTCATTCAGCCTTCCGAGCCTGCTCCGTCGTTTAATATGACCATGGCTGATCCTCTCTCAACGCCACACTCCTACACTCTCCCTATACACCTTGCCCTTTAGAGTTTAGACATTTATTTTCTTCTTAAATATATTCAGTGACTTGGCCTCCACAGCCTCCTGTGGTAGAGAAGTCTACTGGTTCACCAACCTCTGAGTGCAGAAATTTCTCCTCGTCTTAGTCCTAAATGACCTACATTGTATCCTGAGACTGTGACCTCTTGTTCTAGACACCTCAGACAGAGGAAACATCACCCCTTGCATCTAGTTTGTCCAGCACTGTCAGAATGTTATACGTATCAATAATATCCCCTCTCATTCTTCTAAACTTCAGTGAATTCAAGCTAGTCTGTCCTCATATGGCAATCCTGCGATCCCAGGAATCAGTCTGGTGAACCTTTGCTGCAATCCCTCTATGGCAATATATCCTTTCTTAAGTAAATGGTCCAAAACTGCACACAGTGCTCCACAAAGGACTTGTACAGCTGCAGTAAGACATCCTTGCTCTTGTACTGAAGAACTCTTTCATTGAAGGCCAACGTACCATTTGCCTTCTTAATTGCTTGCTGTACCTGCAATCCCTCTATGGCCAACGTACCATTTGCCTTCTTAATTGCTTGCTGTACCTGCAATCCCTCTATGGCAATATATCCTTTCTTAAGTAAATGGTCCAAAACTGCACACAGTGCTCCACAAAGGACTTGTACAGCTGCAGTAAGACATCCTTGCTCTTGTACTGAAGAACTCTTTCATTGAAGGCCAACGTACCATTTGCCTTCTTAATTGCTTGCTGTACCTGCATGCTAGCTTTCAGTGATTGGTGCACAAGGACACCCAGGTCCTTTTGTACATCCACATTTCCCAATCTATCACCATCTAAGTAATATTCTGCCATTCTATTTTTCCTACCAATATCCATGCCAATCTCTCTCCCTGTCAGGAGAGACTGCATCTACAATGTATTTACCCACTCACTCAACTTGTCTATATTGTCTTGTAGCCTCTTAACATCCTCCTCACCACTCACATTCCCATCAAGTTTCCTGTCATGAGCAAACTTGGAGATATTACATTTGGTTCCCTCATCCAAACCATTGATATATATTGTGAATACCTGGGGTCCAAGCACAGATCCCTGTGGTACCCCACTGAACACCACCTGTCACTCCAAAAAAGACCCATATATTCCTACTCTCTGTTCCCTGTCCGCTAACCAATTCTCAATTCATGCCGGTATCTTCGCCTCTCTGTCATGAGAGACAATGGTCTGGATTCTCCATTCACTGCCGCTAAGATCAGGAATCCCGATCGGGTAGAGAATGGAGTGTCGGCATGCAATTAACGGCTGGAAGCCCAATTTCCCCCTCCCACTCTGACCCCCACAGTGGGAAATCCACCAGGCGGGTAGACGTTTTTGTAGCAAAGGTATGGGCGGCAAGTGGGTCTGGTGCCGGAGGCGAGCTCACTGTACTTGGGGATCCATCCTTCATCCATGTGTCTCACATGTCCAAGCCATCTCAAGCGCCGCTGGCTCAGTATGGTGTACATGCAGGGCTTCGATGTTGGAGATGCGTCCCTGCCACCTGATGTAGAGGATTTGTCAAAGGCAGCGAAGATGCAATGTATTGAGGCATTGCTCTTAGTTGGCTTACATTGTCCAGGCCTCACTGCCATAAAGCAGGTTATTAAGAATGTAAACGGAAACAGAAAATACTGGACAATCTCAGCAGGTCTGACAGCATCTGTGAAGAGAAAAGGGAGCTAATGTTTTATCTAACTCTTTGTCACCTGGACTCAAAACATTATATTTTCAATTTTTGTTTCAGATCCTAGTATCCGCAATAATTTGCTTTTATTTTACTAAGGATGTAAGCTTGAAACACTCTAATTTTTGTGTGAGTGTGCCATTTTCCTACACCCTCTAGGTCAGTCTGCACATAGCAGCAGACACCTTTCCAATGCACCTGTTGATTTTTGCGTCAAGAGACAGGTTGTTGGTAACAGTTGAGCCCGCGTGGTTAATCTCTTGGACCACTTGCAGAGTGCGGTCACTAATGTTGACGGGTGGAGCATTTCTTTTTTTTCCTTTTTTAAAATAAATTTAGAATACCCAATTCTATTTTTTCCAATTAAGGGGAAATTTATCGTGGCCAATCCACCTACCATGCACATCTTTGGGTTGTGAGGACAAGACCACGGGGAGAATGTGCAACCTCCACGGACAGTGACCCGGGGTCAGGATCGAACCCAGGTCGTTGGCGCCATAAGACAGCAGTGCTAACCACTGCGCCACCTTGCCGGGTGGAGCATTTCTAACGTCCTGTGTCATGATGTTCATTTTCTTGTGACTAATGGTTGAGCCAGATTTGTTAGAAATAGCTGTAAGCCTGTCGCTGAGTCTTTGCAGACATTCTTCCATGTGAGATGTGAATGCAGCATCGTCAGCATAAAGGTGTTTCCCCGATGAGAACGTTCCATACTTTTGTCTTCGCTCTAAAACGGGCAAGTTGAACAGACTGCCTCTGATCTTATGTGAAGGAAAGTTCCTTCTTCTGGAGACTTAAACGTATGAGAGAACACCAGTCAGAAGAAAATCCCAAACAGCGTGGGTGCAAGGACCCCTTTTTTACACCACTCAAGGTGGGTAAGGGGGCTGATGCAGCACCATTGTACAGGATTGCGCCTTTCATATTCTCATGGAACAAAGTAATCGTGTTTAGTAGCTTTGGCGCACATCCGATCTTTGCCAATAAATTCAAGAGATTACGTGTACTAACAAGGCGAAAGGCTTTAGTAAGATCTATGAAGGCGATGTAGAAGAGCATCTGTTGTTCGCGGCATTTCTCCTGTAGCTGGCGAAGGGAAAACAACATGTCGATAGTGGACCTCTCTGCATGAAAGCCGCACTGTGCCTCAGGCTAGACACGATCAGCCAGCTACTGAAGTCTTTAAAATGACTCGAGACAAGGCTTTCCCTACTCTGCTGAGCAGGGAGATTCCATGGTAGCTGTTGCAGTCACCACAGACACCCTTGTTCTTATAGAGGCTGATGATGTTGGCATTGCACATGTCCAGTGGTACTGCTCTCTTATCTTAGCACTGGCAAAGCAGTTTATGGGCTTTGAGATATAGCTGACTTGGTGCACTTGATTATTTCAGGAGTAGTGCTGTCCTTTCCAGGTGCCTTTCTGTTGGCTAGAGGATCAATGGCATTGCTGAGCTGAGGTTCTGTTGGCTCTTCATCTAGCTCGTCCATGACATGACAGACTCCATTAAGGGCAGCATCAATGACAACATTTGCCCTGGAGTACATAGTGCTCCACACAACGGTTAATTTGCTTGCTTTGGTCAGTGATTGTTTCATCTGATTTAAACTTGAGGGGGGTATGGGGGGTTGTCTTTTTTTTTTAAATAATTTTTATTCAAGTTTTTTAATAATAGCAATAACAAATTTTCTTCCCGCAATTTAAAACAAACAAGGCGTGTTTCCACGCCAAAACAAAACAAGAAAAGAACTCTTCCCCCCCCCAAATAAATAATAACAAATAGCAATACAAGAAAGAAGAAAGTAACATAACAAACCCACCGCCGCAAAAACACACCCCCTAACCATCACCAAACCCCCCCCCCCCCCGCCGGGTTGCTGCAGAGACCGACCACTCTCTACCCCTTCGCCAGGAAATCGAGAAAGGGCTGCCACCGCCGGAGGAACCCCTGTACCGACCCCCTCAGGGCAAATTTCATCCTCTCCAACTTGATAAACCCAGCCATGCCGTTGATCCAGGTCTCCGAACTCGGGGGCCGCGTATCCCTCCACTGTAACAGAATCCTGCGCCGGGCTACTAGAGACGCAAAGGCCAGAATGCCGGCCTCTCTCGCCTCCTGCACTCCCGGCTCCGAAGCTACCCCAAAGATTGCGAGCCCCCAGCCCGGCCTGACCCTAGACCCAACCACTTCCGACAAAATCCCCGCCACCCCCTTCCAAAACCCCTCCAGAGCCGGACATGCGGGGGTTGTCCTTTTAATGATTGGCCCAAAAGCTTTCATGATGCCGTCATACATTTCTCTAATGTTTCCGGTGTCAGAGGCCAGCTGAATGGGACTGCATAGATGTTGCAGTAGTCATTTGCACAGTGCCTAGCTGTTCTTTGCATGGTGCTTCTGGCAGCTCTAAATGCTAAACATGTTTTGCTGGATTCTCTGTTTCTGCGACTAAGGTTGATGCCAACGGAGAATCCGTGGACTTCTACGACAGGAAAATCAGTGCCGCACCTGCACCGATTCCAATACCAGTGAGGAGATGGCACCGCCACCGCATGGAATACCATTGAACCCCATGATAAACGGTGTGGGTTTCGCCGGGTCCATAATGAACACTGACAGGGCTGACAAGCTACAATCACACATAAACATACACACTCGAAGCCGAAAAGGTGGGACAGGTTGTGCTAGAGTGCCCTTGCAGCTGATGGGTCAACTGGGACCAGAGGGCACCCAGGGGGGTGCCCCGGGGGGGGGGGGGGGGGGGGGGGGGTCACTTATACGACCCAGGTCACCAGGTTTAAAGCGGGCTGGCAGCAGCATGCGCAGCCGCATGGCTGCCTTGCCGGCTGCGGTAATGGTGTTGCATACCCGTCCAGCCAACCGAACAGCCCACTTCCTGACCACCCCCCCGCTACAACCCCGGCGCTGGCAGATGCCTCCCGGCCAGCGGCATGACTGTTGGCGAAGTATGACTGTGTTGGATACTGTCTGTACGGCCTCTCTATCTCTCATCAGCCACCACGCCAGGTTCACGATTTGTGAGAGCACACATGGACCGCACCATCGGAGGCGACGAATCGCAGCTGGGCCCACGAATGATATGCGGAGTCTGCACGTCCTCCCCATGTGTGCGTGGGTTTCCTCCGGGTGCTCCGGTTTCCTCCCACAGTCCAAAGATGTGCGGGTTAGGTGGATTGGCCATGCTAAATTGCCCGTAGTGTCCTAAAAAGTAAGGTTAAGGGAGGGGGGGGGGGTTGTTGGGTTACGGGTATAGGGTGGATACGTGGGTTTGAGTAGGGTGATCATTGCTCGGCACAACATTGAGGGCCGAAGGGCCTGTTCTGTGCTGTACTGTTCTATGTTCTAAATGGTGTTTAAAGTACGCGCAGAGGGCAGCGCGGTGGCGCAGTGGTAGCACTGCAGTCTCACGGCGCCGAGGTCCCAGGTTCAATCCTGGCTCTGGGTCACTGTCCGTGTGGAGTTTGTACATTCTCCCTGTGTTTGCATGTGTTTCACCCCCACAACCCAAAGATGTGCAAGATAGGTGGATTGAACACGCTAAATTGCCCCTTAATTGGAAAAATGAATTGGGTACTCTAAATTTAAAAAAAAAATAAAGTACGCGTCGCGTGAATCGCATTGTCGCCTTTTTCGAGGTGACGGAACATCTCAATTTGGCATCAAACTGGCGCATGCTGCGATTTTGGCTTCGGAAGCTATTCTCCATTGATCACACGCCCTGATTTTGGCGTCGGCTAATGGAGAATCACACCCGTTTTCTCACGGGGGGCTTGCTTGTAGTTCAGCAGTGCAGTACTGCTGAACTTGGCAACGGTGACTGGTTCCATCTCTTCAAAGTGGGCTCGAAACCAACCATGTTTCTCGCGTCTGCGAAAGATAGTCATTGCTGAGTTATAGGTGACGTCTCTAATGTGGACCCACTTGGTTTCTGCATTCTCTACAGGGGTGTTTTGAAGGGTTTCAGGGAATTAAGAAATTCCTTTAACGGTGGTAGGTTAGACATTCAGGCTCTGTAGATGCACGGGTGACCATTTTACTTGGAATGATGTCTCTTCTTTGGTTAGGATCAGGTTCACAGCAAAGATGTGCCAAGCACTCGTTGGTTTTAAAACAATAGAGCAGTTGTTTCACTTCAGGAGAGAGAAAGGGAGTGTTCCTCGTCCTTCCAAGGTCTAAACGCTTCTACTCAGTTCTCTCAAAAAGCATTACAGGAACCAATTACTGACTGTTGTCAGACAGAACAGCGTCCCTGGCCAACCCACCAGTTAACCAATCAAACCAAGACCCTCCAAACTGGTTCTTAAGATCCACTCGGCACCAAAGAGTCTGGCTTCTCTTTTCCAAAATACAAAACCTGGAAACAGTGTCCTGGCAGCCAGGCTGTTTTAATTTAGTCTCCTGCTTAAAGGCACATTCCAATTATGGATCCACGGCCCAAAAATAATAAAATAAATGGGAACAAAGGAAATAACAAAAAGGACTCTTGCAATATCTAGCCAGGTGGAACAATAATCTCAACCAGTTTAAATGTTACAGATAACTAGTCATCCAAGTCTCAGGTATTCTGGCTTTCAAAAATGGCTTCAAGTTTTCTGGATGACCAATCAGAATGCTGCCTTACAATTACCCTCTTGATCTTCTATATATATATTTCTTTTGAATTCCAGGACATGGCCCAGTTGTGCAAGATGCATCTGATAAAATTCGGGAGTATGTAGCACACCGAAACTTGAGGGAACAGCAGATTATGAAGGTTTTTCAGGAGCATTCAGAGAAGTATTTCACCCCAATGGAACTTGTTAAAAGTGTTTATAAGGTTAACTTTATTTTTATTTATAAATGAACATCATGACAGGATAGTGTTGTTAACTCTGATTCAATTGTGGTTTTCAAAAGGGAATTGAATAAGCACTTGAAGAGAGAAAAGTTGCACGACTATGGAAAAAAAGGCAGTGGAAGGGGACTAGCTGAGTGGCATTAATACAATGGACTGACTGGCCTCCTCTGCTGTAACCGTTCTGTGATTCATTGAACCAAGTTAACAGTGCTATCAAGTGGCACTTACCAATGTCCTGCTTAGTTACGGTGCTGCCAGAACTGCTTAGTTCTTTGGATTAGAGAGCTGTAACAGATGGAATGCCACAGATATCGGTGCTGAATTCTCAACTATTTACAATCTACATCAATGACTTGGATGAAGGAAGCGAATGTGGTCGCTAAATTTGCTAATGAGACCAAGATATGTGGGAAAGTAAATTGTCAAGAGGAGGTAGAAATGAAAAAAAAATGAAAATAGCTTATTGTCACAAGTAGGCTTCAAATGAAGTTACTGTGAAAAGCCCCTAGTCGCCACATTCCGGCGCCTGAGAGAGGCGCTCGAGAGTCTGCAAAGGAATTTAGACAGGTTAAGTGTGGGCATAAAATTTAGCATTTGAAGTATAACATGGGTAAATGGGAACTTGTTCACTTTGGCAGGAAGAATAGAAAAGCAGTATACTACTTAAATGAATAAACATTGCAGGACTTGGTTGTGTTGGGGGTCTAGGTGTCCTGGTACATGAATCACATAAGTTAGTATGCAGGTACAAGTGATTAGGAAGGCAAATGGATCCCCATACCAACTACTTTTATTTAGAGGAAGTGGGACATGTTAAAGGAGAGATTGTTCACTCGGAAAAACAGCCAGGCAAAGGAGGGTGGTGGTGGATTGGGACTGGTTAGGCCTCTTTTCAAGGAAGGAGGAGAGAGCCCTTAGACCATCCTGGTGGGGGATGGAGACATTGGGCATCCATTGTAAAGAGGAGTCAGTTTGGGCCAGAAAACTGGAAATTATTGAAATGATGTAAGGTGTCAGAAAAGTCAAAGGTGTAGGTGAGAAGAGATTGGAAAGGGAGGGAAAAACAACAAAGTCAAGGTCGGAAAAAAATAAGTTCAGTGAAGTAGGAACCGGCTGAAATGATGGGTCTACCTATTTGTGGATTTAGGGAAGGAGCTAGAAGTGGTCTGTTTGGGGTTGAACCCAAGTGTGAAGCTGTGGAGGAAATAACTCCAGAGAAGATGAGGTCAATGACAGTCCTGGAAATAATAGCTTGATGTTCGGTGGTGGCATCATGGTCCAAGGGTGATAGGAAGAAGTGTCCGAGTTGACGCTCTACCTCTGCAAGCTAGAGGTCAGTATCCCGGACAATGATAGCTTCATCCTTGTCAGCAGGTTTGATTTTTTTTAAATGTCAGGGTTAGACTTGACCTAATTGTGGCTCACCACCACTTTCTCAAGGGCAATTAGGGATGGGAAACAAATGTTGGTCCAGCTAATGACGTCCAAATATGAGAAAGAATAAATTTTAAAAAGACAATGTTGGGGTTAGACCTGAGAGAATAGAGTGTAAGGTAAACAGGTAGAATGATGGGAGCATGTCAGGTGATGTCATGCTGTCAGTTCTCAGTGAAAAGATTAAGAGCAAGTAAGAGGCCAAAGGGAGGTCTCCAGTTGGAGGTAAAATACTGGAGATGTGTGAAAGGCTTCACCGGTTGGGAGAGGCAGAGCGTGGTAAGGACGTCTCACCAAAGAAGTGAGCATGGAGGTGAAGATGACAGAAGATGAGGTCAATGTCATACTAATCTCAAAATTCATTGAGGTGGAGGTGTGAAGGGATAAAGCAAAGTCCTTTGCTAATTGCAGATCATTCAATGTTAGAGAGGGGAAGGTCAGAGGATAGTGTGAATACTCAGCAAGAGATGGGTTTCAAGGAGGGATGGGGGTCAGAGAGAAATGGAAGGGAGAAGGATCTGGCAGGAGACTGACATTCATGAGTTGTTGGGAATTGTGTTCCCTAACAGCTGAAGGAAAGAGAAAAGCTTTTTGTTGAAGTGCCACAAATGCTATGGTTACTAAAGCACATCAGACACTGGGTAATCTATATTTTTATAATTTCAGAGTACCCAATTAATTTTTTCCAATTAAAGTTCAGTTTAGTGCGGCCAATCTACCTTCCCTGCACATCTTTGGGTTACGGGAGCGAAACCCACGCAAACTCAGGGAGAATGTGCGAACTCCACACAGACAGTGATCCAGAGCTGGGATCGAACCTGGGACCTCACCACAATGAGGCAGCTGTGCTAACCACTGCACCACCGTGCTGCCCTTGGGTAATCTACAGGGACTCCCTAAAGTGTACCCAGCACCTGCAAGGTACAAGTCAGGAATGTAATGGAATACTCACCACTTGCTGGATGGGTACAGCTGCAGTAATACTCAGGAAGCTTGTTTCCATCAAGGCAAAGGAGTCTATTTAATTGTCGCTTGATTCACAAAGCTAAACATCCATTCCCTCACTTTATCTTACGGTTTGCAGTATATACTGTCTATTGTATACCCAGAAGCAACTCATTCAGGCATCTTTGACTACGTTTTCCAAATCGGCCTAGAAGAATAAGGACAGCAGCCACATGGAAAGCCTACCATCTCCAAGCTGTTTAACATCCTGACATGGAGAAATAAGTCCATTCTTCATCTTTGGTCAGAATCCTGGAGTTCCCGAATTGTTAATTGTTGAAGCACCTTCACCACACAATCTGCAACAGTTCAAGAAGATACGCCAACAAGTTTTCAGAGGCAACTTGGAGTGGACAGTAAATATTAACCTTGTCAATGATGCCAACATCTCCAGATTCAATCATGTAAAATTAGAATGGGCAATAATTGCAACCTTTGCACTCATCCCAGGTTAAATTAAGCAGAATTAATTGCAGCCTATTGCACTTATAAATGCAGGAAATTCTCCACAGTGACCTAGTCAATATTTACCTCAACCAATACCATTAAAATGCGTTATCTGGTTATCAATATTTACCTCAACCAATACCATTAAAATGGATTATTTGGTTATTGCTGTTTGTGGGGCCTTGTATGCGCAAATTGGCTGCTATTGTTCTTTCATTACAATTACCACATATTGGATGTATTGGCTGTAAAGTGCTTTGGGACATCCGGAGGTTGTGGAAGGTGCTATATAAATGCAAGGAGGAGACTTCTGGTGGCAACATGTAGAAGGAGGTTGCACGTAAGGTAGCTACAGCTAGAGTCCTTGGTTTTTCGTCCCTTTCACCCAGTTCCTGGGGGATTGGTGGATGGACTCATCCCATTTTAAAGCCTTTGGTGAAGGATGTCAAAAGGCACAAGAAAGAATGTTGGGGAAAAAGGTATGAGTAGTGGCCCTTCTGAAGGGTTGAGTAAGGTGCACTGTCTTGTGGGATTGAAGATGGTAGAGGCAAGCTCGTCAGGTGGGGCTGCACATATTAGGGTCGATAAGCTTGAGGTAATGGCTGCCGAACTTGAACGGCAATTCGGTAAGCATTTTGAAAGACAAGGGAAGGAGATGCTGGTGACTCTCAAAAGGTCGGTGGAAGACGCATTGGTTCCGATAAAGGTGACATTGGAAAAGATCTCGGAGACAGTGCGGGGGCATGGTGAGATGTTGAAGGGGATGGAGGAGACAGTGTCGGACATAATGATCAGTTGGCCTTTTTGGTCGCTGAGCTACAGAGGGTGGACAGGAATTTGTATTTTTTTAAAATAAATTTAGAGAACTGATGTGACCATCAATTCACTAGAGATACGATCGGAAGTAAACTGTGGTTTTAATAGTCTTACAACTGAGCCTACCTGCGACCAGAGGAACTGAGAACAGGTTTACGGCTGCAGCACTTTATACTTCTGGTAGTGGGAGGGGCCATGGGCGGAGCCAAGGGTGGAGCCCTGTACAAGCTCCTCATCTCCCCCTATGGGAAGAGCCGCGCAACGGCTCACATACAAAGCCCACAAGGACATAATACAATGCAATGCAATACAGTGTGAATTACAATACAGTATGAATTCACCACATTCAGCCCCTGTAAAAAGAATCAAGTCCGGCGGGGGTGACAGGTCTACAAGTTGAGCCGGTCTGGTGGCCGAGTCGTCATTTGGGATCGGCGGAGCACCTGGATTGCAGCCTCTTTGAGTGGCTGGGTGGTGACGATCGGTGTGGGTATGAGGGTGGACTCCGGGGGTGTTTCAGTCCAAGCTTCATTCCTGACCGGTGCGACGGGGGGGCGCAGGAAACCTATAGGCGCGGGGGCGCCGAGCGTGGGTAGGGAACCTAGAGGCGCGGGGGCGCAAGGCGTGGGGGATTGGGTGGGGTGTAGTGTGAGGGGTACCTCGGTGGTGGTGGATCCTGCAGGCGCCAGGTCTCGGAGGGAAACGGTGTCCTGACGGCCGTCGGGGTATTCAATAAAGGCTAATTGGGGGTTCGAATGAAGCAGTAGCACTCTCTCTATTAACGGGTCTGTTTTGTGTGTACAGACGTGCTTCCGGAGGAGAACCGGGCTCGGTGTCCTCAACCAGGATGGGAGCGAAGCCCCCGTGGTAGTGCCCCTAGAGAAAACAAATAGTCGTTCGTGAGGGGTCTGGTTGGTTACGGTGCACAGGAGGGACCTAATTGCATGGAGTGCGTCGGGGAGGACCTCCTGCCAATGGGGGAGGTCTTGAGATTCCTGGACCGGAAGGTCAGTAGGACGGTCTTCCAGACCGTCGCGTTCTCCCTCTCCACCTGCTTGTTCCCCCTGGGGTTGTAGTTGGTAGTCCTGCTCAAGGTGATGCCCTTGTCGAGCAGGTACTGACGCAGCTCGTCGCTCATGAAGGACGAACTCCTGTCGCTGTGTACGTAGCTGGGGAACCCGAACAGAGTGAAGACACTGTGCAGGGCTCTGATGACTGTGTGGGAGGTCGTATCGGGGCACGGGATGGCAAAGGGGAAGCGGGAGAATTCATCGATGACGTTAAGAAAGTACAAATTTCGATTGGTCGAGGGGAGTGGCCCTTTGAAATCGATGCTCAGACGTTCAAAGGGCCGGGAAGCCTTTACCAGGTGGGCCTTGTCTGGTCTATAGAAGTGCAATTTGCACTCCGCGCAGATCGGGCAATCCCTGGTGATGGCTTTTACCTCCTCGGTGGAGAAAGGCAGATTTCAGGCTTTGACGTAGTGGGCGAGCTAGGTGACCCCCGGGTGGCAGAGGTCATTGTGGATAGCCTTCAGGCGGTCGTCTTGCGCGCTGGCACACGTGCCGCGGGACAGGGCATCTGGGGGTTCCTTGAGGTTCCCCGGTCGATATATGATATAATTATAGGTGGAGAGTTCGATCCTCCACCGCAAGATTTTATCATTTTTAATTTTGCCCCTTTGCGAGTTGTCAAACATGAAGGCAACTGATCTTTGGTCGGTGATGAGGGTAAACCTCCTACCTGCGAGGTACTGCCTCCAATGCCGCAAGGCTTCCACAATGGCTTGAGCTTCCTTTTCGACTGAGGAGTGTCGAAGTTCCGAAGCGGAGAGGGTTCGGGAAAAGAAGGCGACTGGTCTCCCTGCCTGATTCAGAGTGGCGGCAAGAGCGACCTTTGAGGCGTCGCTCTCCCCTTGAAAGGGGACGGATTCATCCACCGCCCGCATGGCAGCTTTGGGGATGTCCTCCTTAATGCAGTTGAAGGCCTGGCAGGCCTCAGCTGACAGTGGGAAGAGTGTGGTCTTAAATAGTGGGCGGGCTTTGTCCGCATACTGGGGGACCCACTGGGCATAATAAGAGAAAAATCCCAGGCACCTCTTGAGGGCCCTGGGACAATGAGGGAGAGGGAGGTCGGGGCCCAGGACTCCGTTTTCCATGACATAGCCGAGGATGGCTAGTCTGGTAGTGCGGAAAACGCATTTCTCCGTATTGTAGGTGAGGTTGAGTTTCTGGGCGGTTTGGAGAAATCGGTGGAGATTGGCGTCGTGGTCCTGCTGATCATGGCCGCAGATGGTGACATTGTCCAAGTACGGAAATGTGGCCCGCAGCCTGTACTGGTCCACCATTCGGTCCATTGTTCGTTGGAACATCGAGACCCCATTTGTGACGACAAAGGGGACCCGGAGGAAATGGAAGAGACGGCCACCTGCCTTGAACGCCGTGTAGTGGCGGTCTTCCAGGCAGATTGGGAGCTGGTGGTATGCAGACTTCAGATCCACTGTGGAGAATATGCGGTACTGGGCGATCTGATTAACCATGTTTGCAATTCTGGGGATGGGGTACGCATCGAGGTGCGTGAACCGGTTAATGGTTTGGCTATAATCAACCACCATTCGGAACTTTTCCCCGGTCTTGACGACCACCACCTGAGCTCTCCAGGGGCTGTTACTGGCCTCTATGACTCTCTCACATAGGAGCCGCTGGACTTCGGCTCAAATAAATACCCTGTCCTGGAGGCTATACCGCCTGCTGCGAGTGGCTACGGGTTTGCAGTTAGCAGTGAGATTAGCGAAGAGTGGAGGGGGGTTGATTTTTAGTGTCGCTAGACTGCTGATAGTGAGTGGAGGTAGGGGTCTGCCGAAGCTGATTGTGAGGCTCTCGAGATTACATTGGAAATCGAGCCCGAGTAAGAGTGGGGCGCAGAGGTCGGGGAGTACGTACAGCTGGAAATTAGAGTAGCTGGCGCCCTGAATCGTTAGGGTCGCGACGGTGCGCCCTTGTACGTGGACTGAGTGCGAGCCCGAGGCGAGGGAGATAGTTTGCCGTGCAGGGACGATAGCGAGCGAACAGCGTCTTACCAGGTCAGGATGTACGAAGCTCTCGGTGCTCCCGGAGTCGAAGAGGCACGGTGTCCTGTACCCGTTGATTTTAACGGACCTCATCGAGCTCTGGAAGTGCTTCGGACGCGACTGGTCCAACGTGACTGCGTTGAGTTGCGGGTAGTCGGCGGCTCGATCAGCTGTGCTGGAGTGGCCCCGTGATGACTGTCCCTGCTTCGGATGCGACTGGTCCAACGTGGCTGCGTTGAGTTGCGGGTAGTCGGCGGCTCGATCAGCTGTGCTGGAGTGGCCCCGTGTTGAAGGCCAAGATGGCGGCCCCCGTTGATCGCACGTGGCGGGTGATGAAGAAGATGGTGTCCAAGATGGCTGCCCCGTGGATCACACGTGCCGGGCAGCGAGGACGATGGTGTCCAAGATGGCCACCCCCATGACTCGCACGTGGCCGGCCACATGGAGGAGGATTGCCAAGATGGCGGCCCCCATGAGTCGCACATGTCGGGTGGAGACGGAGTCGGCAGACACGCTGCAGCATTACGGGGTCTGCGGGCCTGTGAGTTTGGGAGGCGAGTGCTCTGGACTGCGGGGGAGTTAGAAAGTTTTGATTTTGCCAGGCATACTCGGGCATAGTGTCCTTTGCGACCGCAGCTGCTGCAGGTCGCGTTGCGGGCCGGGCAGTGCTGCCGTGGGTGTTGGGGCTGGCCACAAAAATGGCACGCTGGCGCTCCATAGTGGGTGGATGGCCACGCGGCGCAGACCTGGGGCAGTCGCTGGTCGGGGGCCCACGATGGGGTCGCTTGGTCCGTGGGGAATGAGTTCAGACTGCAGAACGCGACCTCCATGGTCGTAGCTAACTCTACCGTGTCCTCCAAGTTCTGGGCCCCTTTTTCAAGTAATCGTTGGCGCACATAGTTAGATCTGAGCCCTGCAACATATACATCACGTACAGCGAGCTCCATATGTTGGGCAGCTGATACAGCCTGAAAATTGCAGTCCAGAGCTAAAGCTTTTAAATCGCGCAGGAATTCTTCCAGCGACTCCGTGGGGCGCTGGCAGCGGGTCGTAAAAATGTGCCGCGCATAGACCTCGTTAATCGGCCGCACGTACAATCGGTCGAGCATAGCCAGGGCCTCAGTATATGAGGTGGTACAATTGAGTTGTGTAGAGATAACCCGTGCGTGCAGTAGGCTGAGGTTTCTGCTCCTCTGTAGTCTCGGATGTGCTTGATTCAGCCAGGTAGGCCTTGAAACATCGAAGCCAGCGTAGGAAGATTTCCTTCGCCTCTGCAGCCTGCGGGTCGAGTTCTAGTCGATCAGGTTTGAGGGCTGATTCCATAGTAGTTTTCTTCAACTTTTCTAAGACTATTAAATTGATGTGACCATCAATTCACTAGAGTCACGATTGGAAGTAAACTGTGGTTTTAATAGTCTTACAACTGAGCCTGCCTGCGACCAGCGGAACTGAGAGCAGGCTTACGGCTGCAGCACTTTATACTTCTGGTAGTGGGAGGAGCCATGGGCGGAGCCAAGAGTGGAGCCCTGTACAAGCTCCTCATCTCCCCCTATGGGAAGAGCCGCGCAACGGCTCACATACAGAGCCCACAAAGACATAATACAATGCAATGCAATACAGTGTGAATTACAATACAGTATGAATTCACCACAAGAATACAATTCAAATTTTTTCCCAATTAAGGGGCAATTTAACGTACCCAATCCACCTACCCTACACATCTTTTTGGGTTGTGGGGCGAAACCCACGCAAACACAGGGAGAATGTGCAAACTCCACACGGACAGTGACCCAGAGCCGGGATCGAACCTGGGACCTCGGCGCCATGCTGCCCGGAGGACAGGAATAAGGGTCTGAGAGTCGAGAGATCAATGACATGGAGAATAGGTTGAGGTGGCAGAACCTCAAGATCATGGGGTTGGCTGAGGGGGGGGAGGATCCAAGGCCAACTAAATATTTCGAGTTGATGTTTACAAAGTTGATATGGGAGGAGGATTAGGCACTCCCCCCATTTTGTTTGGGTTTTTTTCTTTTTTGTATTTTCTCTTTCAGTGGGTGTTTGTAGTTTGGAGGGAATATTTGGCTTGGGGGAGGGGAAGGATGTTGGACAAATTCAGGGTTGACGGAGGGGGTGTGGGAGCTTTGGTTCTTGTGTGTGGTGGTTTGAGTTCTTTTTTTTTCTTTGATGGTTTACTTTCACAAGTCCCGAAAGACATGATGTTAGGTGAATTGGACATTCTGAATTATCCCGCTGTGTACCCGAACAGACGCTGGAATGGGCGACTAGGGGCTTTTCACAGTAACTTCATTGCAGTGTTAATGTAAGCCTACTTGTGACAGCAAAGATTATTATGATTATCATTTTATGATACAGACTCTGGTGGGGGTGGATACCTTGCTAGCAGGCTGAGATTGACTAGTGAATGGGAGCGAGGTGGGGGGAGGGGCTGCGGCATGCTAGACCTGTTTAGGCAGGTTATCATGAGCCTAGAAAGTGTGAATGGTTGTGGAAAGGGATGGAGAAGAGAGGTGGTGCGAGAAGAAGTTGCTGGGGGTTTCTGGGACGGGGAGGGGGTAGAGTGCAGGTGGAGTCCAATTTCCTTATTAAATGGGGATGCCAGGATTTTGGCCAAGGTTTTAATACTGAGATTGGAGGAGTGTCATCCTCAGGTTGATGGGGAGAATCAGACGAGGTTTGTGAAGGGTAGGCGTTTGGTGTCTAATGTGAGGCGGCTTTTAAATGTTGCATTGTCCCTGGCAGATGGTAGAGAGCAGGAGGTTATTGTGGCGTTGGATGCCCAGAATGGGGTAGAATGGGGGTATTTGTTTGTGGTGTTGGAGCACTTTGGGATAGGGCCTAAATTTGTGTTGTGGGTTTGTTGTTAGACAAGGTACCTAAGGCTATTGTTTGTCTTTACAAATAATGTGAGTTTGAGGTACATTCATCTGCACAGGAGAATAAAGGAGGGGTGTCCTATGTTTGCGTTCGCGATTGATCCTTTGCCCATTGTCCTGATAGTAGGTGGAGAGGCATAATTTGGCAGGGGGTTGCTAGAACACAGGGTGTCCTTGCACGCTGATAGTCTTCTTTTGTACGTGAAGTATCCGATGCCCACAATGGGTGATATCATGGTGCTGCTGAAGCATTCTGGGGCTTTTTCAGCTATACGTTGAATTGGGAAAAAAGTGTGTTTCCCGGTCACTCCGCCAGGGAGGGGAGTCAATTTGGGGATGTTGCTGTTCCATTTAATGGGTTCACATTTTAGATATCTGGGGGTGCAGGTAGCTCGGGATTGGTCCAGACTTCAGAAGTTGAATTTTACTTGCCTGGTGAGTAGGGTTTAGGCGGACTTACAGAGCAGAATAGTCTAGCCCTGTCCTTGGCCGGCAGAATTCAGTCGTAAAGATGAATGTTTTGCCACAGTTTCTGTTCCAGTGTTTACTGGTCTTTCTGCCAAAACTTTTTTTGACGAGTGAAGAGATTGATTTTGTCCATTATTTGGACGGGCAATGTGACTAGTATTCGGAAGGCGGTCCTTCAGAAGAACCGGCAGTCTGGGGGCTTGGTGTTGCCGAGCCTGATATATTATTACTGGGTGATGAATGCTGAGAAGGTGCTAGGGTTGTGCGGGTATCTTAACGCAGTATGGGTGTGGATGGAGTTGGGTTTGAGCCGGGATTAAGGGTGTTAGTGACAGCCTCACTGCCATTTGCTCCAGGGAACCATTCAGCGAATCTGGTGGTGGTCTCCACGCTGAAGATACTGAGACAATTTTGGCAGCACTTTGAATTGGGGATAATATCGAAGTTGGCTCCAATTTGTGTGAACCATATCTTTGAGCTGGCGAGGTTGGATGCCAGGTTCGGGGGATGGGAGGAGAAGGGGGCAGAAGGGATTCGGGATTTGTTTGTGGAGGGGCGGTTTACGATCTTGGGGGAGGTGTCGAAGAAATTTGAGCTTTCACAGGCGGATACATTTAGGTATCTACAGGCTTGCAGTTTCGCAAAAAATATCTTTCTGACATTCCCTGTAGTGCTGCCATCCTCATTGTTGGTGAGGGTTTTGTCGCTGGCAGGGATGGAGGAGTGGAGTACCTTCGGAATTTATGGCAGGATTATGGCAGAAGATGCAGTGTCTGTGGAGGGGTTTAAGGCTAAGTGGGAGGAGGAGTTGTAGTTGGAGCTGAAGGATGGGGTGTGGTGCGAGGCTTTGTGTAGGGCCAATGAAACGCCATCACGTGCAAGATTAGGGTTGATAAAGTTGAAGGTTGTGCATTGGGCCCATTTGACCAAATCTAGGATGAGCATCTTATTTGTGAGAGTGGAAGATGAGTATGAGTATTGTGGGAGGGGCCCGGCAAATCATGTGCACATGTTCTGGTCATGTCCGAAGATTGTGGGGTTCTGGGTCTCCATTAGCACCTTGTCAGCAATTCTACAAATTGAACTCCAGACCTGTCTCCTTGGGGCCATATTTGGGGTTTTAGACCTGATGGAGCAGCAGACTGGGGCTGGGCCGATATTCTGACCTTCACCTAGCTGATTGCTCGAAGGCGGATGCTGATGGGATGGAGCTCAGCTTCTCTATCCAGTGCCTCAGTATAGCTGGGGGGAAACGTGTGGAGTTTTTATATTTCGAGAAAGTTAAGTACACAATGAGGGAGTAATCGAGGGGTTCTACTGGAGATGGCAGCTGTTTATTCTCTACTTTAAAGAGCTGGTCACCATTAGTTGCTGGGGAGAGGGAAAGGGGGGCTGGGGGCTTTTGTTCAGGAGGGAAGCTTTTGGGGGGGGGGGCATTGTTATTATTTTTATTCTTATGTATAAAATTGATAAATGTGAATAAAAATTTATTTTTTAAATGCAATGGGTGTGATTCAGCGGACTAAAGTTAAAGCAGGGAAAGACCCCGGGAAACCTGGGTACTTATACCCCGCCTTGGAGGCGGGGTCTACTTGCCTCTCGACCAATTGGTGAGCAGTCACATGACTAGTCCCAGCCAATTAGACGAGAGGCACATGACCAGCCAGAGCCAATGGGAAACCAATGCTCTGCACCAATGGCAGTGCTCCCACTCATATCACCACATTATTGTCACAAGTAGGCTTACATTAACACTGCAACAAAGAGGGCAGCACGGTGGCCTAGTGGTTAGCACAACCGCCTCACGGCGCTGAGGTCCCAGGTTCGATCCCGGCTCTGGGTCACTGTCTGTGTGGAGTTTGTACATTCTCCCCGTGTCTGCGTGGGTTTCGCCCCCACAACCCAAAAATGTGCAGAGTAGGTGGATTGGCCACGCTAAATTGCCCCTTAATTGGAAAAAATAATTGGGTAATCTAAATTTATAAAAAAAAAAACACTGCAACAAAGTTACTGCGAAAAGCCCCTAGGTGCTACATTCCATCGCCTGTCCGGGTGCACAGAGGGAGAATTCAGAATGGCCACAGTATCTAACATCACATTTTTTGGGACTTGTGGGAGGAAACCGGAGCACCCGGAGGAAACCCACGTAGACATGGGGAGAATGTGCTGACTCCACACAGACAGTGAACCAAGCCAGGAAACGAATCTGGGACCCTGGCGCTCTGAAGCAACAGTGCTAACCACTGTGCTACCATGTCATATCCTGAGCATCATTGCAGGAATGCTACTTGGGGCGTCATTTGTAAAGGCAGGCCCGATCTTTCGACCCCCCTCTGTGGCCTCGGGACGGCACCTCCACTTCACCCAACTTACCTCTTACAGGTTCCTCAAGCCTCCCCCACAACCTTCCACCCATCTCCAATGGACATCAACGCCCCGGGCCAGACTCCTGGCATGGGCACCTTGGCACTGCCAGCTTGGCAGTGCTGTATAGCTTGACAGTACTGTGGTGCCAGTCCAGCGGTGCTCAAGTGACAGAGGAAGTTCCAGGGTACCATCCTGCCCAGTGCCCGACCTCTCGGGGGCCTCAAATCCTCAGCGAGACTCTCCTCCCGCAAGGTGGCATTACGACCTGGTGAACCAGTTCCAAATGAGGCCTGGTTGAGGTGTCGCTGGCGAAGCCGGTGAACCCTGGGCCCCAGGTGAATTGAGCCAGCGATATTAGAATCTCATTGAATCTTGTAAGACGTTTCAAGCGTCGCAAATCTCGACGAACGCCTCGCGCAAGATTCTGCGGCCTTGTTCTGACACTAAGTCAGGCGCAACAAGGCCGATGAATCACACCCAAGCTCTTTTTTTATTCATCCTTTATGGGGAACTGGGTTGAGATTGCTCAGACTGATCATTTCAAGTTAGAATGAATTAATTAATGTTGGCAATGACTTCAAATTGAAGTCAGCCTTATAAGTTCTGCATAAACATTAAATACAAGAATCAGAATCATTTTTAACCCATATTTTTAATTGAACAAGATTGTTGTCTATTTTTCCCTGACTGCAATGCATAATGTATTGTTTTCTTCTCCAATAGGATACTCCACCAAACTTGCATCAAGCAGCTGAAGTTAATCTTACCCACCACTTGAAAAAGTTGGGAAAGGAAGGAAAGTTAAGTGAGTATTCTTAACAATTAATAATAAAATACTGGAAATTTGTAATAGCAATACCTATGTTTGAGTGGGGCATGGAGACCCATTTACATTTCAGCCATGAAGATAAAGGGTTATTCCCAAGCCAAATGATAGTTGGGCCAAGGCACTCATTCATTCAAAATATAGCCTGGGAGCAGCAGATCTGTGTCAGGGCTGCTGGGGTGAACTAAATGAAAAGTCAGGAACTTTGTTTAGTTGGTTAATGTCACTGTGAGATACCGGTTTGAAAAAAGTGAATGGCATTGAATTTTGGACAATCTCCCTCTACTCCTTTTAAAAGTGTGCAAGATTAATTTGGGGCTGTGAATATGCCATTATTCAAGAAACCACATGTCAACAGATAGTTGTCCAGCAGTGGACACCTGGAGAGGGAAGAGATACTTTGTATAGCTGCTATTGCCATGTTTTAAAAAAAATTTAGAGTACCCAATTATTTTTATTCCAATTCAAGGGAAATTTAGTGTGGCCAATCCACCTAACCTGCATATCTTTGGGTTGTGGGGATGAAACCCATGCAGCCACGGGGAGAATGTGCAAACTCCACACAGACAGTGACCCAGAGCCGAAATCGAACCCGGGTCCTCAGCGCCGTAGGCTGTAGTGCTAACCACTGCGACACCATGCTGCCCCTGCTATTGCCATGCTAAAGACGTTTTATGGTTGATTAACAAACACCTGGAAATGGAAATGGATCTGAGAAAAGTATTCTCTGAACATTTCTTTCTTTGAAACTCGCGGGGGGAGAGAATGTAAGTGTGTGCCTAAGAAGCAGGCTACAAAAAAGAAGCCTATTCTCTCTGCCCCGCCTTTGTGTTACATACAGTGTAGAGCGAGTGAAACTTTCATCAGAAATATCTCTTCAGAATAACTCAGCTTTATTTTTGAAAGTCTTATAAGTAAGAGTCTTATAGGACTGTTTCACCTAGGATCCATCTGAAAGAACTACCAAATCTATTGTGGCCAGAATTCAGTCCAATCGCCAAGGACCTGCGTTCAATCCCGGCTCCGGGACACTGTCCATGTGGAGTTTGCAGATTCTCCCCGTGCCTGCATGGGTCTCACCCCCACAACCCATATATGTATGAGTGTTCGAATGTCTGTTTTTTAGAAAAAAGGGAAAGTGTTACACTTCTAAACTACAACTTGTATGTTGACCAGTTTTATAGTTTGTTTTATAATGGTTCACTTATTTGTTTGTGTTTACTGAAAGAAGCCAGGTTGAAGTATGTTTATGCTGGGGAAAACAGTATCAAAGGTAACCAGTTGGTCAGTTTTGTGGGTGAGGTAGGCGTTTAAACCTTTGTTACGGCCTTTGGAGAAGTGGGTTAGAATTGACTGGGCACTCTCCCATCCCGGTTCGTAACATCACAAACAAACTGGTGCCAAGGCTGGCTAGAATCTGATACGGTAACTGTAAAGGGAAGAAAGAGCTGTTACATGAAAGGCAGTTTTAAGTGAATATTTCGAATCCTTGTAAAAAGAAAAATGAGCTGCTCAAATGGATTATGATGCAGTACATTTGGAGACCAGGAGAACTTTCAGTAAGATGTTAAATGGCAGGATTATTTTATCAGTTTCCTCCCATCACAGGAGCTGGCTGAACTTAGTAGTTCTCATCTATACACTTGAGTGCTTTAATATGACACAAGCAGGATTAAACATTTCAGTTTGTGGCCACAGGCAATAATTTAATATTAATTCAGTGGAAGAAAAGGCAATTTGTGTCTGACAAATCTAATAGTTCTTTGATGGAATAACAGTGGAAGCAGTAACCTTTGTCAATTTAATATCTCATTATATCATTTGATCTGGGTTTGTCAGAAAACAGAGTGGAGAATGTGCACCGGGGTCTTAAATTATTTTTTTTGGCACCTTGCCAGGGTCAGTCATTTATTCAAACAGTTGTTTAAAGTCCTTCTATAAAATCACGTATCCTAACTTTCCTATAAGCAGCCCATAGCATCATGGCAGGGCAGTACAGTTTTGCAGGTTGGTAGATTTCTCCAATGTCCACGGATTCTGAGACGACACCTCAATTCCCGGCTTGGGTCGCTGTCTGCACATTCTCCCTGTGTCTGCATGAGTTTCCTCTGGGTGCTCCGGTTTCCTCCCACAAGTCCCAAAAGATGTGCTGTTAGGTAATTTGGGCATTCTGAATTCTCCCTCTGTGTACCCGAACAAGCGCCGGAATTTGACGACTAGGAGCTTTTCACAGTAACTTAATTGCAGTGTTAAGCCTAATTGTGACAATGAAGATTATTATTCATGTTTTCTCATGCCCAATGCCACCACCTGCATCAATGAAAAAAATTCTACCTTTTTTTTCATAAATTTAGAATACCCAATTCATTTTTTTTCAATTAAGGGGTAATTTTAGCGTGGCCAATCCACCTACCCTGCACATCTTTGGGTTGTGGGGGTGAAACCCATGCAAACACGGGGAGAATGTGAAAACTCCACACAGACAGTGGCCCAGAGCCGGGATTGAACCTGGGACGTTGGCGCCGCGAGACCACAGCGCTAACCCACTTTGCCACCGTGCTGCCCCAAAAATTCTACTCTTTAAATGTTCTGCTCAGTTATGATCAGCCTTGTAAGTAAATGCTTGTCTTACTTGCAGTGATGCCTTCATGTTAAGGCAGTCGGCCCTGCTCTTTTACACAGAAAGGCAAATCTCTGGATGGATCATGGGCGATCAGGCTTAACCCTCTATCATGGTTGATGCCACCTTTATAGCATCCCAGCGCATCAGTTAAGCAGCTTTGCAGTGAGCACCATTTTTCTACTCTCCTCAGGTGCTTCGGTCAGTTTAGAGTTACTCTGCATTATAGACTGAAGACTGTGGTTGAGTGCTACTTGCTGCATAACTTTGCCTTACAAAAATGCCTCCACATGAATAATTTGAAAATCAAATCAGCCTGAAGAGGATTCAAAGGACAAATCATTGCTAACTGCAAGAGACAGTAGACTCAATTTTCCTGAACCACCAGATGTGCAAATGCCGGGGCTGATGGGGAAAGCAGGAGGCGACTATGGTAACTGTAGCCGGCAGTGGGACCCGGGAAGACCAGTTAAATGGCTACCAACAGGCAGATGTACAATTAAGGATAGCAACTAGTGCTGAGGCTACAGCACAATGGGGAGGGCACTTCAATGGCCAACTGTCTTTGAAGGGAGATTGGGGGAACACTAGGACCAGACAGGCAAACCCTGGCATTTGAGATGCACTGGTGGTGCCACTGTTGCTGCCAGATAGAAGCTCACTGAGACACCACCAAGTTAAGAAGCAGTCTACCCGCACTGGAACAAGCCCCATGCCTCCCATCCCAACCAAAGAGGACAAAATTGCAAGAAATGGCCTTTAATTGCACACAAAAATGGCTTAATTGACGTCCCAGTGGACACCTGCTCCACAACTGGTAATAGTCCTGTCTCCATCTTCCCCTTCTCTGTCTGCAGCAGTACATGTTCCTCCCATTCGATTGATTGATTGATTGATATTTATTGTCACATGGACCGAAGTACAGTGAAAAGTAATTTCCTGTAACCAAGGGAACATACACAGTACGTACATAGTAGACAAAAGAGCAATCAACAGAGTACATTGACAATGACACATCAACAAATAGTGATTGGTTACCGTGCAAAACAAGAGCCAAACAAGAGCAGCATAGGGCATCGCGAATAGTGTTCTTACAGGGAACAGATCAGTCCAAGGGAGAGTCTTTGACGAGTCTGGCAGCTGTGGGGAAAGAAGCTATTCCTATGTCTAGATGTGCAGTCTTCAGACTTCTGTATCTTCTGCCTGATGGAAGGGTCTGGAAGAGGGCAAAGCTTGGGTGTGAGGGGTCTCTGATAATGCTGTCTGTCTTTCTGAGTCAGTGGGAGGTGTTTACAGAGTCAATGGGAGGATGGCAAGCTTGAAGGTGGCATTCATTGCCACCTTCAAATGTTTGCCAAAATACAAGGGGCTGGATTCTCCTGTAGCCGATACCGAAATCGTGTTCGGCCATTGGCCGGAGAATCAAAATTTCCAATCGAATCGGGAGTGGGGCCACTTTCGCGATGCTCTGCCCCCTCCAAAGCGGCATGTGCCGCACAACATATCGACGGCCTCAGGCAATGTCCTATGGCCGCCTCCTGATGTTCCGCCCCCGACTGGCCGAGTTCCCGACGGCGTTGGTCGCGTGTGGTCTCATCCATCGGGAACTCGGTGTGGTGGTTGCGGACTCAGTCCAGCGCCGCCACAGTCGGAGGAGGAGGAGGAGGAGGAGGGGACCAATCCGCGGGAAGGGTGGGATTTTATCAGGGGCTGGGGGCAATGTTGTGGCGGGCGGGGGGGGGGGGGGGGGTTCCGGGGCACTATTTCGAGCCGGCCAAAGGGGAGGGGGCGCGAGCGGCCTCCTCCATGTAGCACAGTGCGGCCACTGCAGGCCGCCGCTGTGCGCATGCGCTGCCATAGAACCGGCAATTCTCCGGGCCGTATCGGCAGCTAGAGCCGAGTGCTCTCCACTGCCGGGATGCTAGCCCCCAGCCAAACGGAGGACTAGTGGCCGTTTGACGCCTGCCACCATTCCCGCACCGGCGTGGGACATAGCCTTGGAATTGGAGAATCCCGCCCACGGTCTGCAGACAAAACTACAATTTTATTTACAATCCATAGTGTACAGCGGGGTAGTCTCGTCACTGCTGTTCTTTGAAAGAAGGTTTTTCACCCCTATGTCTGGGCCAGTCAGGCAGACCTCGGTGATCAGAGGGGTAGCCCCTCCTGCACAGGTGTTGAGGCCACAGAGACACATTTTGCTACTGGGGTCCCCCACCCTAAGTCATGGGGCCTCCGGCTCTGATGGCCCCCTCCTTAGGATGCAGCAGTGATGTTCCCCCGCCCCCACCATGAATTGGATTCAATTTGAATTGGTTTTTGGAGCAGGCAAGGAGCTGATTTAGGGGTTTGCCCCTGTCCACACTCTGAGCTCTGGCTTTGTGACTGATAAAGTAATAAAAAAAGATGCTGACTCATACTTTTTAAAAATAAATTTAGAGTGCCCAATTCATTTTTTACAATTATGGGGCAATTTAGCGTGGCCAAAACACCTAGCCTGCATATCTTTGGGTTGTGGGGAAAAACCCACGCAAAAACAGGGAGAATGTGCAAACTCCACACAGACAGTGACCCGGAGCCAGGATTGAACCTGGGACCTCAGCGCCCTGAGGCAGCAATCCTACTCACTGCACCACCGTGCCGCCCCATGCTGACTCTTACTTGATTGCCCTTTTAAGGTCATTGCTAATTTTGAAGCATTTAGTTTCCACAAGTAGGACACCAGTTCACTTGATCAGCCCTGCAGCTGCACTTGTTATCTGTTCACCTTCCCACTGGCACACCTTGGTTGCATTAATCAATGTTTGCATGATACACTGCAATAACTCACCAAACTTTGACAGCACCTCCCAGCCATTGATATGTCACATTCAGAAAGCTGAGAGCAGCAATGTTGTGACAACACCGTAACCTCCAACCTACTTACATCCTGACAAGGTATAAACTGTCATTCCTTCAATGTCACTGGGTTAAATCACAATACCTAATACTGTTGTGAAAGTATCATTGTTCCATTCAAGAAGACCCACCTCCACCTTTTTTTTAAGTCTCCAATTCTTTTTTTCCCCAATTAAGTGCCAATTTAGCGTGACCAATCCACCTACCCTGCACATCTTTGGGTTGTGGGGATGAGACCTACGCAGACACAGGGAGAATGTGTAAACTCCACACGCACAGTGACCCGGGGCAGGGATCGAACCCGACCCTCGGTGCCGTGATGCAGCTGTGCTAACCACTGCGACACCATGCTGCCCATGACCCACCTCCATCTTAACAGAGTAACTAAATGCAGACTGTGGCACAGCCTACATCCCGAAAACAAAGAAGTGGTTGTACTTATGCTAACTTCCCTACTACTTCCTACCATTTTTACTCTCTTAGTCACTGAAGTTCTTTCCATGAAAAAGCACCACCACTCCTTCACTAGTGAACTGGAGAAAACAATGATTCTTCAGTTTACTAATATTCAATGTTGCTAAAAAATATTTGGTATATTTGTCCCTTTAATCTTCACCAGCATAGAACTTGCTGATCTAAAGAGACATCCAGATGTTTACCTCAATAATCTATGTTTTACAGTTCTGAATATTCCAAAACAAGTCGATCATCATCCCAAACTAAATGTTCACAGTCCCAAACAGTACAAAATGTTAATATTTAGTATTAACTACTAATACAAAAGCAAAATACTGCAGTTTCTGTAAATATTAAACAGAAACAAAAAGTGCTGGAAGTGCTCAGCAGGTCAGGTAGCACGATGGAGGGAAACAGAGTTAACGGGCACAATTTAACCAAAAGGTTTCCAAGTGTGGTAGCGAGCGGGAATTGCCTTGATTTTCCTGACGCTCAGGCCGGTGAGGCTGTCACCGCTATAAAACGTTAATTGGTCCACATAAGCCCCATGAGCTTCAGGCTGCAAATCATGGTCCCGCTGACTGATTCGCTAGGACCACGCTCACCAACATCATGCCAATGTGAGAGAGCAGCACTTAAACCGCTCCTGCACAGTCAACTCCACACAGCTCGCAGCCATGCCGCCGAGAAGACTAACCCCACAATTCTGGGATGCCTACCTGGGCAGATTATTGGACGGGATCAAGGCCATACGGGATGCCCTGTACCCCTGAGGATCTCGGAGGGTCAGCCACAAGGCAGTCTGTGCCCTCTGGGAGAAAGAGCAGCTATCAGCTCGGGGAGTGTGCCGTAAGAAGATGAGCAACCTCCACCGGGCCTCACGGGTGAGTTGGCACCTGACACCCCCCCACCGACGAGTTTGCGCCTGGCACCGCCTATGCCTAGCACCCAGACCTGAGTGCCGGTGTGATATTCAGAGGGGGATGTCAGCGACTATCCAATTGGAGGGATCCCAGAGGCTATGGGTGTAGGAGATGGCGCTAGCAATGCGTGGGACCGAGGCCAACACTGCTAGGGTGGCGACCGAAGTGGAGAGCCTGGTGCACAACATTGGCAGCATGAGTGGAAGTGTCCCAAGACGTGGCTCAGTCGGTGATGGCCATGGCTGAGTGTCTCAACAGAATGTTCACCTCGCTGAGGGATGTAACCCAGTATCAGGCTGACCTTGATGAAGCGCTGTGGGGCATGTCCTAGTCTCAGTTGGGCATTGCCGAGGCCCTCCAGAACATATACCAGTCGCTAGGGGAGGGCTCCCAGTCTCAGGTGGGCATAGCCAAGGCACTGCAGAACATGTCCTGGTCGCTGAGGGACGTGTCCCAGTCGCGGGTGGGCATTGCCGGGGAACTCTAGAGCATGTCACTGAGGAGCAAGGCCAAGGGCGTCAACGTCATGCTGCCGCCAGGGCTGGCAGAGCCAGATGACGTGGGGCAGTCAGGGCTTGAACCAGCTGCCCCTCCATCCTGAGGTGAACCCAGGGCCCTATGGGCACCGACTGGGAGGAGGGGATGCTGGATGCCAGCCCAAAGCCAACCTACGAGTGGCGACGACGGCCACCCACTCCTCCGGGATCCACCCCACTGACAACGGCGCATTTCGGAGTCAGCACCTGGAACAGGTCGGCTTGGTGGGGCATCGGGGCCAGAAAACACCCACGAGGGGCATCGAAGGCCACAGGACAAGTTAGGCAGCAGGCTGCCTCTGATGTGCATCCTGGGGACACACCTAGACGCAGTGTTGGAGCACGTAAGTCGCAGATCATTGAGAGGGCACTGAGAGGAGGGAGTAAAGGAGAGTTGGGTGCATTTTGGGGAGATGGTCTGGGAGGGGTGGGGAAAGGGGCAGCACTATCAGGGAATTGGGGCAGTTCGGGACACATTTGGTAATTAATTTTAAAATCGTTGACCTCGACCAATATGACGCCTCTGGCAATTTCTTACACAATGCAAGCCGAGCACCAATCCCATCCCCCATCTCCCCGCACCCCCTCCTTCCCACCCCGGCACATCAGGTACAGGTGACGGGTGTAAACGAGCACTCAGCAAACTGGCAGGGTGAGACTCTAGCATGGAATGAGGAACACTGGCGCTCAGCTCTCAGTGATGACCTCAACAGTGACCAGCTGTCAGTGCCAGCATCCTAAAGTGATGTTACACAGACCCTGGGTGGGTGGCAGGAAGTAGATATGATGTTGGGGAGAGGCGGAATGACGGATGTGGTCACGTGCTACGTGAAGCGGGCGAGGATGAGGGCCTGCCTGGACCTCCGAGCTTGCAGGACCCTCGCTGTGGCAGCCTGCCCTCCATTCTCCAGCAGGTCCTCCCCAGACTCGGCCTCTCAGGGCATCTCCTCGTCCTCTTCCTCCTCGTCAGAGGGGATCACATGTTCCTCCATCTCCAGCACGTCACCCTACTGCTGTGCCAGGTTCCGGAGGAAGTGTAGGGCACTTCCAGACAGCCCGGTGAGCGCAAGGCTACACGCGTGCCATCTATAGTCCCTGGACCTGGGGCATCCCGTCGATTGTGGAGAATCCTGCTGCCCGGGCATCTTGTTGGGCTTGGGTAATGTTAAAGTTTATATAGTTTGCTGCTTGGGCATACAGGGCATCTGTGACCTCACAGATGCACTTGCGGGCTGTAGCTTGTGAGATGCCACATATGCCCCTGCTCGAGCCCTGGAATGATCCTGAGGCGTAGAGGCTCAGGGCTGCTTTGACCTTGACAGCCATCTGGAGCGGGTATCCTCCTCCTCCTCCACATGGTGTCAAGTCCACAAGGACATTGCACAGGTGCCGCACTGACCCTTGCTCACCCTGCGGCACACTCCGTCATCTGTTCAAAAGATCAGCAATACCTGTACTCCTTGGACCGTCGCAGGCCTCCCCCTTTGGGTTCCTCTCTGGCCTGATGAGCAGCCAGTTCCTCAGGGTGTGTGGTGAGGCCCTGCACATGGGCTGCCATCTCTAGCCTCTATCTACGCTACTGCCGTCTCCTCCGGCGTCTGGCCACCTGGTCTGCCAACAGTACCACAAGGGCAGCTTCCATAGGGTTCACGATATCATCCATACCTTTTAATATCTGTAAGGAATTGGGAGAGGGCATGAGCCTGACAACCAGTGGTATCTTCCACCCTGGGACCCTCCAGTCCCCCCATTGCTCCCCCCGCCCCAGCAAGCCCTACCCACATACCTCTGGCTGCAGCAGAAGTCCTTGTTCACTGTGTCCGTGGTATTCCCTCCTGCTCTGTTCAGGCGCAGTGTCCAGGCATTCATGGTCTGATTGGGATACTGGGCAATAACTCCCTCATGCTACATGGCACACCTACCCACAGGGATCCACTTGGGATGTGTGAAGTACTCACTTAATTACGATTGCCAAATAGCCATGGCCTTCAACTGCACGGCAAAAGGCCTCCACTGAGTTACGGGTGGTCGTGGGGCAGGAGCTGGGGTGCCTTCAAAACAGGACCACACGATCCAGGGGTTGGCAAGGCAGACCCGCGAACAATGAGACACCCATCTCCCACCACCACCTCTCCCCCATGTCCAGGCCATTGGCAGCCACCCCCTTCCTCCATGCGCACCCCCCCCCCCCCCCCCACACCGATGGCAGCCTACCCCGACCGAAGTGGGCCCCCTGGGGGCTTTCCACCCACCCCGTCGAGCACCAGGGCAACAATCCCATTGCCTCCGGGCTCATTGCATGGCAGCGAAGAAGATTATTCACCTCCTCTGGTCCCCGCAGCAGCCCTTTCACCAGCTTCAAGTTTTTAAAATGGAGTACTAATCTGCGCTTGCATGACCACTTGCTGGGGAGGCCATTAGATCACAGGGGGCCGCTAGATAGGGTGTCGCTCCCGTTATTTGTATGGAGATTGGCCTTAAGTGGTGTTTATTGGTTTCTCACCACGCTAAGGCGGGATCCTGATTTTGCCAATACGAGCGGGCCGGTTAGATCACAAACAGCCTGGCGTGATTCTCAATTTTGGCCTCTCCCGTGATTTAATGGCCTTGTTGCACTCTTGCTTAAGCATAACACGGCCATTAAATCACGGCCAACATTTCAGGTCGATGACCTTTATCAGAACAATTCTGATGAGAGGGCACCAACTTGAAAAGGTTAACTCTATTTCTCTCCACAATGCTGCCTGACCTGCTGAGTACTTTCGGCAATTTTTGTTTTCATTTAATAGTTAGTACCTTGATCACTTTCTTTGGGATCACAGTTTGTCTTGTTGATTATGATTGAGACAATAGCTGACCCATAGAGACTAATTTGATTCCATGTTAAATCTCTGATCTGAGCTGGGATGGCAATTTTGTTACTACAATTTATCTTTATGCCATTGTAAGGGAGGAGAAAATTGGGATTGTTCCCACTTCTGATTTGCCGCTACAGGTGTGTGTGCTACAGATGTCGGATGAAAGCTAGATTAGCCTCTACATTATCAAATTGACTTGTTATGTAAACTTATTCATAAAGAACAGTCATGACTGCTGCCATGGAGCTCTTCATAGTAAAGGGGTCAATGATTTGGTAAGGGACTGGAATGAAAACTGGCAGAGAAAGAAAAAATTTCAATTAATAATTTAGGAATTGGTTGCTCTTTTGGTGGACTGGTCTCAGTAACCAGCTTCAAGAAATTCTGCAGGGAAGCAGAACGGTAGCATGGTGGTTAGCATAAATGCTTCACAGCTCCAGGGTCCCAGGTTCGATTCCCGGCTGGGTCACTGTCTGAGCGGAGTCTGCACGTCCTCCCCGTGTGTGCGTGGGTTTCCTCCGGGTGCTCCGGTTTCCTCCCACAGTCCAAAGATGTGCGGGTTAGGTGGATTGGCCATGCTAAATTGCCCGTAGTGTCTTAAAAAGTAAGGTTAAGGGGGGGTTGTTGGGTTACGGGTATAGGGTGGATACGTGGTTTTGAGCAGGGTGATCATTGCTCGGCACAACATCGAGGGCCGAAGGGCCTGTTCTGTGCTGTACTGTTCTAATGTTCTAATGAAGCAATGATTTGCTGTCATGGAACTACTGACAATATTAAATTCAGTACTTTTCAAATTGATTCACTGGGGTACATTTCAGTTTTGGAAACAACACTAATCAAATTATTTTGTCTTGCAGTCCAAGATGGTGCAACACACAAATGGAAAAGCAATCTGTAATGTTTATCTATCCTTTTGAATGGGTAAAGCGGACTTGTATATCTTCCAAAGTGTGAATTCTTAAAGATTTTGAAGTACAGATGATATTCTTGTTTAAAAGCAAAGTGCTGGAAATGCTCAGCAAGTGCTCTCTGTTGAGAGAAAAACAGGGCTAACATTTCAGATCAATGACCTTTTGCCAAAACTGTATACTGTTTGCTGGGTTTAGTATCAGAGAATCGAAAATAAGTACACCGTAGAAAGCATTGATGTAGAATTTCCACAGGCATTCTGCCAATCAACAACCCAAGCTTTAGCAGTTAAACTATAGAAATAGAGTAAATGACTGTTAGTTTCTCAGGATTTTCACAGGGGTTATTTGGGGGATCAAGGGAACCCAATTGGAAATTCCACCCTACCATGATTTTGTAATGATAATTCTAGTCATGCCTTCAATGTTGTAATTTTGTAGTTGATTAGATGCCTGTTTACAAGTGATTATATTAATTGAACATAATTCTTATAAACTTTCAATCTAGCATCTGTGTAATTAACAATCTTTTGTATAATGCAACATACATTAAATCTGTAGGTGCCACATTAAATGGACCTGTAGCAGATAACATCACATGTCATTTATTTCTGAGTTGCTCAGCTAACCGATTTAGAGTACTGGCTTACTGAAATGTCAAACTCGTACAAAGTTCAACCAGTCAAGCATTGAACTTAAATTTCAAAGAGACATTAATGTAATTTTACTTCTGACCTTGCTGAAGAGATATATATGTGTATCAAATATATATTATCAAAATAACAATCAATTTGCACTTATACAACACTTAAAATGTCTTTCATTGCATTACAATCAAAACGGTCTTTGCACTATGATAGGAAGGTTGGTCAGACGGACTGATCAGTGGCAAATAGAATTCAATCTGATAAGTGTGAGAGGTGAAGCACTTGAGCAGGACAAACAATTCAAGGGAATATATGATGAATGGAAGGACCCTGGGAAGCACTGAGAACCAGAGGGACCTTGGTGTGCATGTACATCACTCCCTTATGGTAGCAGAGCAGGTGGATACAGTGGTTAAGAAGGCATATGGTATACTTGCCTTTATTAGCCGAGGCACAGAGTTTAAGAGCACGGAGGTTATGCTGGAACTGCATAAAACATTGGTTAGTCCACAGTTTAGAGGATTGTGTGCAGTTCTGGAATTCACATCCTAGGAGGGATGTGATAGCACGGGAAAGGGTGCAAAGGAGATTCATCAGGATTTTTTGGTTATGAAGCGAGATTGGATCAACTGGGATTGCTTTACTTGGAGCAGAGGAAACTGAGGAGGGGAAGAGGAGACTGAGGGGAGACATGATTGAGATGTATAAAATTTATGAGGTGTATAGATGGAAGAAATAAAGTAGACAGAAATAAACTTTTCCTCTTGGTGGATGGATCAGCGACGTCAGGGCATAGATTTACGGTAAGGGGCAGGAGGTTTAGAGGGGACGTGAGGAAAACCTTTTCACCCAGAAGCTGGTGGGAGTCTGGAACTCACTGTCTGAAAGGGAGGTGGACGAGAGAACCTCATAACATGTTAGAAGTTTTTAGATGTGCACTCCCGATGCCATACAAGACTATAGAGCCAAGTCCTTGAAAATTAGATTAGAATACTTCAGAGGTAGTTTTTGACCGGTGCAGCTGCGAAGGGCCAAAGGACGTTTTCTGTGCTGTAGACCCTAAACTCTAAAATAAGACTAAATATATATCACACTGGCCGAAGCCAGTTGGATTGCTGGATGGAAAAAAAATCATTCAGTGCAACAAAAATATGATACGGAGACAAGGTAAAGATAAACTATTAAATTAAGGGAGTGGCATGGTGGTACAGCGGTTAGCACTGCTACCTCATGACGATGTGGACCTGGCTTTGATCCTGGTCCCGGGTCAAGTCACTGTCCATGTGGATTTAGCACATTCTCCCTATGTCTGTATGGGTCTCGCTCCCAAAAAACCCAAAGAGTCCATGGTAGGTAGATCAGCCACACTAAATTGCCCCTTAATTGGAAAAAAAGAATTGGGTACTCTAAGCTTATTTTTTTAAAAACAATAAAATGAGAGAAGACCATGATAGAGGAAGTTTATGGAAGCAGAAAAAAAAAACGAGAAAGAGACTGGGAGGAGTCGAGAAGAAAATTGAAGGAAAACATTATTTGTACCAGCTGGAGAAATGGAGGTCTGGTCTCCAATTGTATCCACACTGCCAGTACTGGAAGAGTGCCACTTCTTTGTTATTGAGAAATAGGAACTTTCTGCCATTCAGCGGAATTCCAACTTTTGGATCACTGAATTGTGCCCTTTTAATTTTATTCCAACTTCTGCCTGGCCCAGGTCAACTTTCACTCAGCCCTTCTCAACCTGCTGTCATCCTAGGCCCCGTTACTGATGGAGCAACTCAGCCTCAACCCAAACACAATCCGCTGCTCAACTTCAGGCTCTGGGAGGAGGAAGAGGGAGATTCCAGCCAACCAGGTCTTAGCCACATCCCGCCCTCGGCAGCAGTTGTCACTTTACGCTACCTGAGACTCGGCCTACTTGGGACCTTGCTACTCGAGCGCCCTGTGGTGGAAAAGGCTGTGTTCCCTGGCCTGAGCTCCTACCTCATACTTCACAATTCTCCTTTTACTGATACTTATAGAATATATTTTGAAATTTGCTCCTAATATGTTCTCTTTGCTTCCTTTAGCTATCTGTTAACCTCTTTCCTTATTTTGTCTTAGACTCATCTGTTATCATTTATATCTTACCCAAAAGCCCTTTACAATTTTAGTTTGAATCAAGTCCCCTTATTTATCTACATTATTTTGAAAGTTGACGTTTTCTTTTTTTTTGGTAGTTTTTATTCTGAAATAACACAGGGAATGCTGGAAATACTCATATGTAGAGAGAGAAACAGAGTCGACATTTCAGGTTGATCACCTATCAGCAGAACCAGGAAATGTAGTATATTTTATGCAAGTGAAAAAGAAGAGGATTGGAAAATCAACAAAAGGGAAAGTACGATGGGGTGGAAGGTAGGAAAGATTAAATGACAAAAGGGTTGGTTGTGCAAGGCCAAAAGAAGTGGTCGTGTGACAAGTAAATAAACAAAAGATGTGTTGAGAGGTGATGTGAATGTCAAAGGGTGAACTGCTGCCAACTGAAAACAAAGAAAGGGGAAACTAAAACATTAAAACCAAAACCTGCAAAGAAAAGAAAAACAAAATGGTGGCAAAGGACACAGAAACATAGGGCACAGTGTGAGAGAGAGATTGGAAAAATCCCTCCCCTCCCACAAAGGGGCCCTGTTCAATACAAAACAACACTCCTTGAAACAGGCCACCGGCTACAAAGCCAGCACATGGCCACTTTTCTCTCCCCCCGGTGGCCCCACGTCGGTAGATACATCGCCCCAAACAAGGAGGATGAGACCACCAGAAAAGGACAGACCGACGCCCTGTGCCAATGACAGCCCCACATGGGCGGAAAGGTGCCCAACGAGCAGCACAGACCACCGGAAAAGGACACACCGCCATACGGCACTGCATGAGAGAGAGAGAGGGAGGATAAACCCCTCCACTCACATGAAGGGGCCCCCAGTTCAATCTGAAACAACAGTCCCAGGCAGCTAGCTACAAAGCCGGCAAATGGCCACTTCTCTCACCTCTCTCTCTCTCTCTCTCTTCCCCCCCCCCCCCCCTCTCCCACCCCTGCCTGGTGGCCCCACATCGGTAGAAAGATGCCCAAATGAGCAGCACAGACCACCGAAAAACGACACACCAACGCCCTGCCCCAATGGGAGCCCCACATCGGTGGAAAGATGCCCAAATGAGCAGCACAGACCACCGGAAAAGGGCAACCGATACAGGACACAGCAGAAGAGAGAGGGAACTCCTTCCATAGTCTCCCAGGAGCAGCAGCAGCTCGCTATTATTCCTTACCGCGAGTTGCAGGTGGCGGGGCGTGATCCGAACTTTATGGTTGTCGGCCAACAGACATTCCAGTACAACCGCCAAGTAAACCACCGCCCCGGCCCCGAGTCTCTCCGCATGGTGTGGTGAATGAGATTCACACGGTATTATAGTTACCAATGTCACTCTGTTCCAAGTATATATATGTATCAATATTGTACGTGCAGTTGCACTACCTGACCACGAGGGGGAGTAGCTCTGGGAGTACTCGAGCGTTTGTACTGGGCTCCCCCCTTGGCTCCGCCCAGAACTCCTCCCCCTGGAGCTGCTGTATAAAGATCCGTGCCACAGAGTCAGCCAGCCAGTTCACCGAAAGTTCAACGGCTAACAGGCTGGCTCTGTTGTAAGTATATTAAAACCGCTATTCTAATCCTACAAGCACGTGTCCGTAGAATTGATGGTTCCATCACATGGTTACCCCTCTTGAACAGCCGATTCACCCGGCTAACCGGGAACTGCAAACCTGACCTGGAGGAGTGAGAGTTCTGTCCGTCCTTCCGACCCCGGTCTGCCATTTCCAGCAGCAAATCCGATCCAGCTCCCCCTCCTCCTCTCCTCTTCTCTCTCATTCCTCCATGCAACTCAACACTGGAAACAGTAGCAGCAACAGAGGCAGAGAGAGTAGCTGCACCCACTTCAAAATCCTTAATGAGTATGAGCTCCCCCAAGGTGGAGAAATCATTAGCAGTCACTTGCATAAATAGAGCTGGCCAGTGTGGAACCAGCAGAGAGGAGTGAGCAGTAAGGGAGTACTGCTCCTATTGTATCTATGTAATTGTAAATAAAGTTATTTCTTTTGATTCTACAAACTCATTCTGGATTCTTCATGGTCCTCACAAAAACCAGTAAAAGGGATGAGGCACCCTGAACACCACTGGAGCAGGGAATGTTCCACATATCTGACAAAAAGCAGGTACAACTAGGACCAACACAGTATCCAAAGCAACATCTTTAGTTGGAGGAAATGAGTGGAGTTAAAGGAAAAATTGTTTAATGTGAGAACAAGTTCAGCCAGGCAGAGGAAGGTGGTGGTAGATGGAGATGGGTCGGTCTTCGTTCAGAAAAAAAGCACTGAGTCCTCAGAACATTCTGGTATTGGGCGGGGGGGGATTTAGGGTTATTGGACATCCATATTTAACAGGAGATAGGTAGAGCCAGTAAACTGTTAAAATGATGGAGGGCATTGGAAGAGTCACGGGTGTAGGTGGGAATAGACCGGAAAAGGGGAGAAAAGAATTGTGTTGAAATTGGAAAAATTAGTTCAGTGGGGCAGGAACAGTCTGAAAAAATAGTCTACTAAATGGGCTGTTTCTGTGCTGTCAATTCTATGTATTGTGATGTTACTGGATCTCAGTATACTAGTAATGTTAACTGTCAATGTGTGGAGCTGCAGATTCAATACACAGGATGTCTGCCGTAGTTATTTTTAGAATCATTTGCAAAATGCAATTCTGAGAGCTTGCAGCAGCTCAATGGCTTTTTTTGCTCACGTGTTAGCCTGTACAATAGTAACAGATAGTTTGAATATGGGAGCATTACAACCCAATATGAACCCAATCTAATATTTCTCTAACAGCAGAAGGTCTGACGCTATTTGCAGCACCCCAACTACGATCGACTAATTTATTACAAAGAACTGAATGAGGCCTAATTGTGTGTGACTTTGTACCATACCGGGTGCTGGACTTTGCAACTAAACCTTGAGGGGTAATAATTGTTATGTTCTAAAACTAATCACTATAGACTCGCAAAAAGGTGGCTCGCCACCATTTCTCACAGGCAATTAGACATGGCACTAAATGCTAACATTACTAGCAATGCTCTAATCCCACAAATGAATACAAAAAGACTCGAGGATAGATTTTCTGAATCCTGATCTCACTGTCCTTTTTGCTATACCCACTCATGATTAGCAAATACTCAAAATATCTGCCGCCTTGTGTGAAAATAGTTCCATTTTAAAATCTATCATTAGCAATGAGTAACAAATGCTGGATGACCAAGTGCCATGGAAGAATACATCTTAAAAAGTTGCTGTCAACTTATCCCCTTTCATTTCTGTGTAATATGACATAATTTATGATCTAGAGGATGGGGTTGATTTAAAACCAAGTGAACATCAGGTGGGAAGTGCCATACCCGCCTGATCATTTGCATGAAGTCTGACCCATTTTAAAGGCGAGCCCACATTTATATTTTATCAGTGACCTGTAAATGCTGATTTAGGCCACAGGCAGTTTACTGATCAGAACGAGTGAATAATCCAGCAGTTTCTCCATGAAGCCAATCCCAAAAGGTTTTACCTGCTGTTGGGGTGGGAGGGTTATGATTATTTGGTGGCCCAGGTGGAACAATCATCCCTTTTTTAAAATTAAAATTTAGAGTACCCAATTCATTTTCCAATTAAGGGGCAATTTCACAGTAACTTCATTGCAGTATTAATGTAAGCCTACTTGCGACAATAAAGATTATTATAATTTAGTGTAGCCAATTCACCTACCCTCCACATCTTTTTGGGTTGTGGGAGTGAGACCCATGAAGACACAGGGAGAATGTGCAAACTCCACATAGACAGTGACCCGGGGCCGGGATCGAACCCGGATCCTCGGCACCATGAGGCAGCAGTGCTAACCACTGCTCCGCCGTGCTGCCCTACAATCATCCTTCTTCTGACTCCAGAAAAATATATTTTTTGAAAACAAACTTCACAGTTTGAACTGCATTCTGCAGTGGGTCCTTTAAGGATTGCTGATTGAGCTGCACAAAGCCGGAAACTGCTCCAACCTCCCACATAAGGCTTTGATTAGCATTTTACAGTTAGGCCCCTGCCTGAAACAATTTGGTGTTTAGGATATCCACAAGGGGATCACTGAGAAAATGGCAGCAGGCAGGACTGGAGCAGGAAAGAAACAATTTTGTGGGCATGCTTACCCTGTTCCTGCTGAGTGACTAGAGTTAAAATCTAGCTCCACATGTGTCATGGCTACAAGTAACATCTGATAAGTGCATCAATAGTTGAGGCAAAGGAAACCACTTAGTGATACCAGTTTATCACTGATGTCATGTGAGGCGAGTACGTTTTTACTTATTTCCAGTATAATATTTGGACTCATTAGAAATCAAAGCAGCATTTCCTGCCACCCCTCTGCTTGTGCTAATGTCGAAACAACCAGATTATTAGCTCAATATTTCAGCTATAGAAAGCAGTGTTTTAGTTCTCAACAAGGTATTTTTTTAAAAATCTGATTCACCAGTTAATCTACACAAACTAATTAATGCAAATACTCCCATCCAACCCCATTACTGACAACACCCCCCTCACCAAGGCACTATCACCAAAGTCGGAAAAGCCTTGCAAAGTTCTGCACCTGCATGTACCTAAAGGCCTCCGTTCATGGGACCCCAAACCTCTCCACCAACTCCTCCAAGCTCGCGAATAGCCCTTCCAGAAATAATCCTTTAATACCTCCACACAAAACGTCGCATCCAATCTCACTGGCTCAAACAAATGATTCGCTCGGATCAGCATCAGCTTTGAACCCGCCCCTAATTTAAATTGCTGCCAAAGCTGTCTCCATATTTTCAGTGTGGCCACCACCACCGGATAACCCAATATTTCCCTACAGCAAATGGTGGTGGCACCGTTGCCAGGGCCCGCAACCCTGACCCCTTACAAGAACCTGCCTCCCTCCTCACCCAACTTGTTTCTGGCTCCCTGCACCTTCTCGGCGTTCGCCTCCCAATAATAATACATCAAATTTGGTCGGGCCAAACCCCCTGACTGCCACCATCTCTGAAGCACCATTCTACAAATCCTAGCTATCTTGCCTACCCTGATAAATGACAAAATCAACTGTTCTACTCCCATGAAAAATGGTTTCAGCAAGAAGACCGATAAGCATTGGAATAAAAATAAAAACTGTGGCAAAATATTCATCTTTCACGATTGTACCCGGCCTACCAATGATAGAGGGAGGCTGCCCACCTCTGCAGATCCGCCTTGACCCTTCCCACCAGGCTCGGAAAGTTCAATTTACAGAGCCAGGCCCAATCAAGAGCCACCTGCACCCCCAGATACCTGAAGTGAGTAGTTGCCACACTAAATGCGATCCCCCCCAAAGCTCCATTCTCTGGCGAGACCAAAAAACACTCGCTCTTTTCCAAGTTCAATTTGTATCCCGAAAACACCCCAAATCACTTAAACAGCCCCAGCCCCATTATACCCACACCATGGGGACCGGGTCCAAAATATACAAAAGAAGGTCATCAGCATATAAAGACACCTATGTTCCATTCCACCCCCCCCCCCCCCCCCCCCCCCCCCACGCACACACACACACACACAATCACTATCCCCCTCCACTTATCCAAGCTCCTCAGCGCAATGGACAAGGTTTCTATCAACAGCGCAAACAAGAGTGGGGACATGGGAAACCCGTCTCTTTTGCCTGTTTAGCTGAAAGTATCCAGAGTTAATCTCATTTGTACAAACACTCGCCTTCAGATCCTTATAACAATTTGACCCACGCCACCATCTTGGGCCCAATCCCAAACCATTCCGACACTGTAAACAAATAACTCCACTCTGCCTAATCAAAAGCCTTCTCCGCATTCAACACTACCAACACCTCCTGCTCTCCCTTTCTGACGGGAAGAGCATCACGTTTAGCAAGCACCAAGGACAACCGCCTGTCCTTGAAGGATTCAAGGACAACCGCCTACCCTTTACAAATCCTGTGTGATCTTCCCCACCACACTTTGGCAAGGGTCTTGGCATCTACATTTAGCAAGGATATTAGTCAATAAGACCCACACTCCAATGGCCCTTATCTTTCTTTAACAAAAGCAAAATAGATGCCTAACCATTGTCTCCGGAAACGCCCCCATTGCTCCCCCATTCTTGAACATCTCCACCAGCCTGTCCATAAGCCTCTAATAAAATTCTACCGCTAACCCATCCGGCCCAGGTGCCTTACCCATTTGTATTTTCCCAATCGCCGTCCGAACCTCCTTGACCCGCACTGGCTCCTCCAACCCTGCCTTATCCTCCGCTTCCACTGTGGGACATGCCAACCCCTCCAAAATTTCCCTCATACCCGACTTGTCCTCCGGGGGCTACAATCTATGCAACTTATAAAATTCTTCAAATGCTCTATTCACCTGCTCCAGCACAGTCACCAGCACCTCACCCCATCCCGAACCTGAACAATCTCCCAGGAGGCTGTTTGTCATCTGAGCTGGCCTGCCAACAAGCAACTTGCTTTCTCCCCATACTCATACACTGCACCCATTGCCCACCTCAACTGGTGTACCGCTTTCCCTGTGGACTAACGGTCAAACTGTGTCTGCGGTTCCTTTCTACTGGCCAACAGTTCTGGAGTGAGATCCTCCACTTACTCCCTATCAGAATTTTGTCCACCAGCCGCTGGCGCTCCTCTCTTACCTCCTTGTCAACCTGTGCTTCATGCAAGATAATCTCACCCCTCACCACCGCTTTCAATGCCTCCCATATCACTGATGGCAAGACCATTCCATTTTAATTAAACCCCGTCAATCACCCTCGCCACCCTCACGCAAAAAGCAACCCCATATCCATCCTCTATGCCACATCCGTCCTGGCCCCCTCTCGAGGACCACATCCACCAGGTGCGGAGAGTAGTCTTATATAACGATCGTCGAATATTCCACTTTCCTCACGTCTGACAACAATGACCGCCCCATAATAAGGAAATCAATCCTTGACTATACCTTATGCACTGGCGAGAAAAAGGAATATTCTCTACCCCCTGGATGCAAGAACTTCAACGTGTCCACTTCCCCCATCTCCTTCATGAATGCCGCTAATGCCTTCGCTTCCTCCAAAGGGGTCAATGAACACGGCTTAGCTCGATCCACTTTTGGATTCAACACTGTGTTTAAGTCCCCACCCAAAATGAGCTGGTGCGTGTCTAGGTCCGGAATAGCCGCTAACATCTTCTTCATGATCCCCACATCGTCCCAATTCGGGGCTTGCGCACTAACCAACACCACCATCCTCCCCTCCAAAACGCCCGTAACTATAATTTATCTGGCCCCCTAATCTGCTACCACCTTCTCCATCTGGAACCTAACTCTCTTACCTACTAGTATTGCGACCCCGGACCCCGCTATCAAAGCCCGAGTGAAGCACCTGGCTCACCCAACCTTTACAAAGCCTTTTTATTTCCAATTAAGGGGTAATTTAGTGTGGCCAATCCACATACCCCGCACATCTTTTTGGATTGTGGGGGTGAGACCCACGCAGACATGGGGAGAATGTGAAAGACCAGCCTTACCTGGTCTTTCACCCTCAAATGGATCGCCTGAAACAGCATCACATCGGCTCACAAGCTCTTCAAATACGAAAAGACTCTCACCCACTTCACCAGTCTACCCAGCGCCCGCACATTCTATGTTACCATTTGGACCGGGGCTCTCACACTCTTCCCTCCCTTTTCTATATGCCATGACCGCCCCAAGGGGCATACTTGCATTCTATCTGTGCATTCGAAAATGATTCTGGAATAATGAGCAGTTTTAGCGGACGATGGCAGGACCCAAGGGTGTTTTATGTGGTCAGCCAAATCCAGCTGTGAATGGCTAAACCAGCTATCTGCCACATCCATTCAAGTTTAAATAGGAGCTCCCGTTTAATATGGAGACGAGAGGATTTCTTCTCTCAGGGGATCTTTAAATCCAAAGAATTCTCTACTCCAGAGAGTTGGACAGATTTCTATCTACAAGGGAGTCTAAGGTTTATGGAGGTAGGGGGAAAGTGGATTGCGGTCACGGAAATCAGTCATGATCTTTTTGAGTGGCGGAACAGGATCAGGATCAAATGGCCTACTCCTGTTCCAATTCTTATGTCATTACTAATGGGAATTAAAGCATCAAAGCTGGGGGCAGCACGGTGGCACAGTGGTTAGCATTGCTGCCTACGGCGCTGAGGACCTGGGTTCGAATCCCGGCCCTGGGTCACTGTCCGTGAGGAGTTTGCACATTCTCCCCGTGTCTGCGTGGGTTTCGCCCCCACAACCCAAAGATGTGCAGGATAGGTGGATTGGCCACTTTAAATTGCCCCTTAATTGGAAAAAATAATTGGGTACTCTAAAATTTAAAAAAAAAAAAAAAGCATCAAAGCTGGAGATGAGAGTGTGATTAAACAGATCGGTAGGTGCAGAAATGTTGGGGTGAACGGAAGGCCAAAGGCTAGACAGTTTGGAATAGTGCAGTTGTAAGTACATTTTGGTAAAACCTTTTTCTTGGGGTAGATACAGAAAGAAGTAGGGTTTGGAGGAGGGAATGCAATGTGGGTGGCAAATGATACAAAGAAGTGATTAGAAATGGCCTTATCTGTGATGGATACTATTGGAATAGCAAGGCCACATGAAATGACACAGTTAAGCATTTGGCCGTGATCATGAGTTGGGGAGTTTATACGGAGAGAGAGATTTAGAGAGGGTGTGAACTCAGAGTGGAGAGAGCATATGAAGTTTGATGAAGTGGCACTTAATACAGAAACTGAAGGGGGGAAATTGGTGAAGAAGATCATTGAAAAAACTGGCATGGTACTTAGGCAGGTGGTAAAGAACCAGAATTTTAAATGAGAGGTGCGCTTTCTGCTGGAGCTCACTGGATTGGATCAGTAGCCCTGGCTATTTATTTTCCCTTTCCACTTCCGAGTATGGGAACACAGTTGATAACGTTCTAAAACAAGAGTCTCCTCCCTTTTCATAACATAATGCTAGAAATCAAACTTTTTCTATTTAGGTCATTCAGTCTGAAGGAAAGGTATAACGTATCCCCTAAGGTTACACCCTACATTATTCCAGCAATGTGCTTAACTTGAGCCTTAGGAGAAAACAATGTGTTCCATTTCTATTTCCTACACGGGCCATGCAAGTGAGTTCTCAGATCAGACTGAACATTTAATGCTAACTTGGGGGCAGTCTTGTGTTAAGCAGCTCACACCCACTACAATTTGAATCAAGACCACCAAAATACATTTCGGGTTTAAGGCCAACAGAGAACGGTTGTCCCTAAATGTCATAGCACTGGGTGGATTCAAGTCCAAGGACTAATGGTAAACAGTAATTGTGTTACCCATCTCCCATTACAAATTGTTTGTTAAAGGGGGCAGCACGTTGGCACAGTGGTTAGCACTGCTGCCTCACACGGCGCTGAGGACCCGGGTTTGATCCCGGCCCCGGGATATTAGAACATAGAACATTACAGCGCAGTACGGGCCCTTCGGTCCTCGATGTTGCGCCGACCTGTGAAACCATCTGAAGCCTATCTGACCTACACTATTCCATTTTCATCCATATGTCTATCCAGCGACCACTTAAATGCCCTTAAAGTTGGCGAGTCTACTACTGTTGCAGGCGGGGCGTTCCACACCCCTACTACTCTCTGAGTAAAGAAACTGCCTCTGACAACTGTCCTATATCTACTACCCCTCAATTTAAAGCTATGTCCCCTCATGTTGGTCATCACCATCCGAGGAAAGAGACTCTCACTGCCCACCCTATCTAACCCTCTGACTATCTTATATGTCTCTATTAAGTCACCTCTCAGCCTTCTCCTCTCTAACGAAAACAACCTCAAGTCCCTGAGCCTTTCCTCATAAGACCTTCCCTCCATACCAGGCAACATCCTAGTAAATCTCCTCTGAACCCTTTCCAAAGCTTCCACATCCTTCCTATAATGTGGTGACCGGAACTGCACGCAGTACTCCAAGAGCGGCCGCACCAGAGTTATGTACAGCTGCAGCATGACCTTGTGGCTCCGAAATGCAATCCCCCTACTGATAAAGGCTAGCGCACCATATGCCTTCTTAACAGCCCTATTAACCTGGGTGGCAACTTTCAGGGATTTATGTACCTGGATGCCGAGATCTCTCTGTTCATCTACACTACCAAGAATCTTGCCATTAGCCCAGTACTCTGCATTCCTGTTGCTCCTTCCAAAGTGAACCACCTCACACTTTTTCGCATTAAACTCCATCTGCCACCTCTCAGCCCAGCTCTGCAGCTTATCTATGTCCCTCTGTATCCTATAACATCCTTCAGCACTATCCACAACTCCACCGACCTTCGTGTCATCTGCAAATTTACTAACCCATCCTTCTACACCCTCTTCCAGGTCATTTATAAAAATGACAAACAGCAGTGGCCCCAAAACAGATCCTTGCGGCACACCACTAGTAACTGAACTCCAGGATGAACATTTGCCATCAACCACCACCCTCTGTCTTCTTTCAGCTAGCCAATTACTGATCCAAACCGCTAAATCACCTACAATCCCATACTTCCGTATTTTCTGCAATAGCCTACCGTAGGGAACCTTATCAAACGCCTTACTGAAATCCATATACACCACATCAACCACTTTACCCTCATCCACCTGTTTGGTCACCTTCTCAAAAAACTCAATAAGGTTTGTGAGGCATGACCTACCCTTCACAAAACCGTGTTGACTATCGCTAATCAACTTGTTCTTTTCAAGATGATTATAAACCCTATCTCTTATAACCTTTTCCAACATTTTACCCACAACCAAAGTAAGGCTCACAGGTCTATAATTACCAGGGTTGTCTCTACTCCCCTTCTTAAACAAGGGGGCAACATTTGCTATCCTCCAGTCTTCTGGCACTATTCCTGTTGACAAAGACGACATAAAGATCAAGGACAAAGGCTCTGCAATCTCCTCCCTGGCTTCCCAGAGAATCCTAGGATAAATCCCATCTGGCCCAGGGGACTTATCTATTTTTACACTTTCCAAAATTACTAACACCTCCTCCTTGTGAACCTCAATTCCATCTAGCCTGGTCGACTGAACCTGAGTATTCTCCTCGACAATATTGTCTTTCTCCAGTGTAAACACTGACGAAAAATATCCATTTAATGCTTCCCCTATCTCCTCTGATTCCACACACAACTTTCCACTACAATCCTTGATTGGCCCTAATCTTACTCTAGTCATTCTTTTGTTCCTGATATACCTATAGAAAGCCTTAGGGTTTTCCTTGATCCTATCCGCCAACGACTTTTCGTGTCCTCTCCTCGCTCTTCTTAACTCTCCCTTTAGGTCCTTCCTGGCTAACTTGTAACTCTCAAGTGCCCTAACTGAGCCTTCATGTCTCATCCTAACATATGCCTTCTTCTTCCTCTTGACAAGTGCTTCAACTTCCTTAGTAAACCACGGTTCCCTTGCTTGACAACTTCCTCCCTGCCTGACAGGTACATACTTATCAAGGACACGCAGTAGCTGTTCCTTGAAAAAGCTCCACATTTCGATTGTACCCAGCCCCTGCAGTTTCCTTCCCCATCCTATACATCCTAAATCTTGCCGAATAGCATCATGATTGCCTTTCCCCCAGCTATAATTCTTGCCTTGCGGTATATACCTATCCCTGCCCATTGCTAAAGTAAACATAACCGAATTGTGATCACTATCACCAAAGTGCTCACCTACATCTAAATCTAACACCTGGCCGGGTTCATTACCTAGTACCAGATCCAATGTGTCAGAAAACCCTCCTGCACACACTGCACAAAAACTGACCCAGCTATAGTACTTGAACTATAGTATTTCCAGTCAATATTTGGAAAGTTAAAGTCCCCCATAACAACTACCCTGTTACTCTCGCTCCTGTCGAGAATCATCTTTGCAATCCTTTCCTCTACATCTCTGGAACTATTCGGAGGTCTATAGACAACTCCCAACAGGGTGACCTCTCCTCTCCTGTTCCTAACCTCGGCCCATACTACCTCAGTAGACGAGTCCTCAAACGTCCTTTCTACCGCCGTAATACTTTCCTTGATTAACAATGCCACCCCCCCCCCCCCCCTCTTTTACCATCTTCTCTGTTCTTACAGAAACAACTAAATCCTGGAACCTGCAACAACCATTCCTGTCCCTGCTCTACCCATGTCTCCGAAATCGCCACAACATCGAGATCCCAGGTACCAACCCATGCTGCAAGCTCACCCACCTTATTCCGGATGCTCCTGGCGTTGAAGTAGACACACTTCAAACCAGCGTCTTGCTTGCCAGTGCCCTCTTTCGAACTTTTAACCCTATCCATGACCTCACTACTCTCAACATCCTGTACACTGGGACTACAATCTAGGTTCCCATCCCCCTGCTGAATTAGTTTAAACCCCCCCAAAAAACACTAGCAAATCTCCCCCCCAGGATATTGGTACCCCTCTGGTTCAGGTGAAGACCATCCTGTTTGTAGAGGTCCCACCTACCCCAGAATGAGCCCCAATTATCCAGGAAACCAAAACCCTCCCTCCTGCACCATCCCTGTAGCCACGTGTTCAACTCCTCTCTCTCCTTATTTCTCACTTCGCTAGCACGTGGCACGGGTAACAACCCAGAGATAACAACTCTGTCACTCGAGAACAGCCCCTTCACAAACCACCTTCAACTTACGCTGACCGTACTGCACGTATGCAAAACTCCCCGGAACAGCCAATCAGAATCTCTGCTCTGCTGCCCTTTTCTGGATGCTTGCCTTCACTCGACCTCCTCGGGTCACTTGCGCAGGTACACCTTCAACTTACGCTGACCGCACAGCACGTATGCAAATCTCCCCGGAACAGCCAATCAGAAGCTCTGCTCTGCTGCCCTCTGCTGGATTGTCTGTGTGGACTTTGCACATTTTCCCCATGTCTGCGTGGGTCTCACCCCCACAACCCAAAAAGATGTGCTGGGTATGTGGATTGGCCACACTAAATTACCCCTTAATTGGAAATAAAAAGAATTAGGTACTCTAAATGTATTTATTTTTTTATTTTTGTTAAAGTTTATAGGAATATTTGTTATTCTCACAGCAATAATAAATGTTAGTACTTGTACTTACTTGAGTCCAGGTCTTAAAACATCTAAATTAATTGACCGACGACATCAAGAAACATTTTGGAAAAACTGAATATTCTCAAAGAATCCAAAATGTTGATTCCTCTTCCATAACTGTAAAAAAAGGTAAACAGGACTCAACAGAGCAATCACTCCAAATGAAAACACTATCATATAGAACATAGAACAGTACAGCACAGAACAGGCCCTTCGGCCCTCGATGTTGTGCCGAGCAATGATCACCCTACCTAAACCCACGTAACGCGTATACCCGTAACCCAACAATCCCCCCATTAACCTTACACTACGGGCAATTTAGCATGGCCAATCCACCTAACCCGCACATCTTTGGACTGTGGGAGGAAACCGGAGCACCCGGAGGAAACCCACGCACACACGGGGAGGACGTGCAGACTCCACACAGACAGTGACCCAGCCGGGAATCGAACCTGGGACCCTGGAGCTGTGAAGCATTGATGCTAACCACCATGCTACCGTGAGGTAGCATGGGATATGTAAATTTTCATCTGCACAAATGTTCCCTTCTAATGTATGAGATAAAGCACAAAGCAAATTCGAAACTAATGAAAATCAGCAATAAATCTAACCCTAAAATTCAGCAAGAGTTCGACTGGTACCCTGCTGTATCTCTGGCGGGAGAATAGTTGCATCCCTCCAGAAAATGACTAAATAGCTGAAAATTGCCACAAATGCTCTTTCCTTGGGATCCCATTGGTCTCCAGAGTCTCCAGGCACCCTTGTAGAATTTCAGGCCCTCATTTTTGTTTTTATTCGTTCATGGGATGTGGGCATCACTAACTGGGCCAGCATTTATTACCCATCCCTGAGGGCATTTAAGAGTCAACCATATTGCTGGAATCATATGTAGGCCAGACCAGGTAAGGATGATAGATTTCCTTACCCAAATGGAAGCTGAATTAGTGGTGAACCAGCTGGGTGTTTACAACAATCAGCAATGGTTTCATGGTCGTCGTTAGTCCTTTAATTCCAGATTTTTATTGAATTCAAATTTCACCATCTGTCATGGTCCCCAGACCATTCCCCTGGGACTCTGTATTACTAGTCCAGCGACAATGCAACTGCCTCCCATTTCCTGTGTTTAATCATTCACCCTGCCTCAAATGGAAACTCCGACATCGGTGTTTACTTTGATAAACTGATAAAACCACAAATATAGAAAAAAAGCTTCAGCTATGTTTTTACCACGTTTTGCTTAGTAAAGCTTGTTCAAAATCGTAATGTTATATAGAGGAGTGTTCACATGGAGTCTTCACTCTGGTCTTTAAAATTATTGAAACTGACTAACCAGGGGCAATATAACAATATTCTCCATCTTCTGTATCCAATTTAACTCTAATTTTATATAAAATTCAGAAATAAAACCCAGATGTAGCATATTCAAAAGAATGGTTCGTCCAATTACTCATATAGCGATATTAGACATTTAACTTTAGAGATGCCTTGAAAGCTGGGCATATAGGTGAGCCAAACAGTCCAGGAATATCTTCAGTTTAATCTTGTTTGTACTGGGCTAGCTGATTTGATAAATTAGCAGTTGACTTCAGTATCCAAGCTAAAAACCGGAAAGTCCAACAGTGTTCCTGCTTCTGATCACCATTCATGACAAATGCTAGAAGTAATGTATGTATGAATATTAGGGGAGGAGAGGATCCTGTGATTCCACTCAACAGTTAATTCAGTGACACCATTCTGCAGGCTGATACATGAAGAATAGCTCTTTGAGTGTGGTACGTGAAGGCAATCAATACTCACTGAAACATTTCCCAGCAAGGACTTTCCACAGGCAACATCAGAAACCTAGTCAGAAAAATAATGCAAATGCATCATTTGACAGCCCATTGATTGTAAAGTAATATTATAAAGTAACTTCTGTGTATAGATAATTGAGAAATTCACATTACCCAGTAACAATCTAAATATTTATGTTCTTGTACAGTAAGTTAACATAATAATATAATAATATTATTTTAATGATTTTTTTATATTGCTTCTCCTTTTAACTTCTTGCATTTATCTATATTTTATAGTTTCATAACAAGAAACCTTTTGATATTTTTAATTAAATAATAGTGGGTAAATTTTGGATTGATAACAGTAAATTGCAGCCTTTATTGGAAAAATATTTCTTATAAATATTAATTATGAGACTTTCCTTGAGCTACAACATATCACATCTATGATTTGATATTTCAAATACTTCACCTTACAAATAATAAGTTTTTGAAATAGTTAATAGTTATCGAAGTAAATGTTAATACTGGAGAATTAAACACTGTACCTCGTGACAACATCAAACAAAACCCAGTTAAGAATAGCACAGCCAAACGTGAGGTAAAGGTTTCCCTATTTTGCCCCAGTAACATACCTAATGACAACATGAAAAAGGAAGCTTGTACTAAATGTTCCAGGGCCCTGACTAGTTAGCATCCAGGCTTTTTCTAAATGAGATTGCAACTTTGTCCAAATTTACACTAGCTCCACTAAAACCTGGATTCTGAATTCCCAGAGTCAGTTCTCAATAAGTACTTAAAAAGGAGTTATTAATCCTAAAAATCTAGGCAGGATTCAAATCCAGATCCAGGTATCGCTGTTAAGACATTCAGGAATATTAACTGCTTGGGAAAGAATTGCTTGCCTATTATAGAATCCAGCTACTTTTATTTAATTCCAATCAATGGGATGAAAATCTCACAAATGTAAAACCAGGAGTAGGCTATTTAGCCCCTTGAGTGTAATTCGCTATTCAATGAGACCATGGCCGAGGTGTGACCTAATTCCATGTACTATAATGGGCAAGTGATCTCCTATGCCCAGGTTGTGATGGTGAAAATGTACTGCACTTGCAAAACCACAACACAGTGCCAAGTCTGTTTAAGAAAGTTATCAGTAAATATTTACTTTTATATCTGTTACTAAAATCATTTTTCAATCAATATTAGGAAATCAATTTATAGGTTCTTCTAAGTATGTATATATGGGCAGGATGCTCCGTTTTGCCAGGGGTTTCCCGACGGCGAGGGGCTGCCCCACAATGGGAAACCCCATTGACCGGCCGGCGGGGTAGAGAATCCCGCCCTTGTTTTTTCGAATTTACTGAGCTTCAAATAAAATATCAGCTCTCCATATATTATCAAAATGTTGAAAGCAATCTATTATTTTCTAGACCCAGAAAACTGACCTATGCCTGGCAATGCATAGCGTTGCTGCTTGTGTGATAAGTAGATATTTCAGAGGCAAAATAATTGGAACATGAACAAAGAAAAATGTAAAATATATCCTTTCCTATAGGAAGTTAGTGAACCGGTTAGTGAATGGATTTTTACAACAATCGTTTCATAATGGTTTCCAGATGTTTTATTGAATTTAATTTCCATCATCTGGCGTGGTAGGATTCGAACCCAGGTCCCGAGAGCATTACCCTGGGTCTCTGGTTTACTGGTCTGGTCACAACACCACTGCACTGCCACCTCTCTCTGAAAGATACCAATGGGCTACATCTAACACCAAAATAGAGGAGACTTGACGACAAGCACTTCCCTGCACTCTAGACTCGCATGTGGCATCTTTCATTCATGTATTCATATCACCTTGGTTCCACGACCTGTTCTCCATCCTCAGATTATTCTAACCCTGACTCCAGAGATGCTCTTCACCTGCCCAGGCCCGATGGGTCTCTGCACAGAGCGTGAGCTAGCAACACATGTAAGAACTGAAAGATTGAGACTTATTATAAGGCAATCTTTCCCTACTAAAATCCCAAAGTATTAGTATTGAATCCATTGCATGTTTTTACAATATATACGTTGGAGAAAATTCCAAGCCTAAATTTTGTTGCTATGCTCCTTGTGGGTGCACCTGCTCCTGTCACACAGTGACTTCTGGGACTTATCCCTGCCCTGTGGAAGGCTCTGTTGCTCACGTCTATATTCTACTCTGCCTAGGCCTGTATTCTTATTCTATGGGCACAATCTACCAGCTACGTCGCGCCCACTCGGGAACACAATTTGGCCAGTAGATGCCAGGTGAAGTCCCACGCCGGCTTTCCAGGATCCACGACACCTTGTGAAACCTACTAAAGTAGAATCCCGTCCACAATGGGCTGGGCCGGGCGGGCTTAAGTAGGTTTTAAACCTATTTAAGAGTGCTTACCCGCGAACTACCGGCCTCCACAGGGAGGCCTCAGCTGGGCAACGTTCAGTATTTGTCCACTCAAACATGGACCAGGGCATCTCCCTGGCAATTGGAGGCCCTGGGGTGGTCATATTAAGAATAATAATCGCTTATTGCCACAAGTAGGCTTCAATTAAGTTACTGTGAAAAGCCCCTAGTCACCACATTCCGGCACCTGTTCGAGGAGGCTAGTATGAGAATTGAACCCGCGCTGCGGGTATTGTTCTGCATTACAGGCCAGCTGTTTAGCCCCAGAATAGATATGGCTATGGCAGGGTAGCCCCCTGGCCCAACCCCCCCCCCCCCCCCAACGGTTGTTGGCACTTTCACTCAGGTACTACCAAGGTGCCTGGGTGGCACTGGCAAGGGCCCAAGGGCACCATGCCAATGAATGGAGGGTGGGGGGGGGGGGTGCAGGGCAGGTAAGAAAGGGCCTCAAGGAAGTTGGGGGGGTGAAGGGTGGTGGTCCTGGAAGGGAGGGCCTGTAAGAGGGTGTGGGGGGAGGACAGGGACTACATAGCAATGTGCCCTCACTTTGGGGGTGTGGGGTTGTGCCCATATGAGTGGGGTGTGACACATTGCAAATGGGTGGGGGTCTTACAAGCTACCTTGGAGATCGGGGCACCCTTTCAAAATGGCGGCCCACTCTCTGAGTTTAGCTTCCCAGTGAATTTTTTTTAAAATTTAGAGTACCAATTCATTTTTTCCAATTAAGGGGCAATTTAGCGTGGTCAATCCATCTAGCCTGCACATCTTTGGATTGTAGGGGCAAAACCCACGCAAGCACGGGGAGAATGTGCAAACTCCACATGGATAGTGACCCTGAGTCGGGATCGAACCCGGGTCCTCAGCGCTGTGAGACAGCAGTGCTAACCACTGCACCACTGTGCTGCCCAATATCCTGTCTGATAAACACACTTTGTTTTTGGAGTGACATTCTAAATATACTTTGGAAAGATTTATCCTGTATTTATTTAAAATTTCACGAAATACATGGGAGTCTGGTATTTTGCTTTTGTTTAATCAATATTTCGAGAAATATATGAAAAAAACTAATCAGAATACCAAGGGTGAAATCAGAGCACTGACAAAGAGGCATCCAGACTCGAAACGTTAGCTCTCTTCTCTCCACCTGCTGAGATTAAGTATTTACTATTTTTGAATTCAGAACACTTTGTAGATCAAACTATAATTGTAGGATAATACTGTAGGACACAAGTCATCTTTGCATGAAGGAAGCCCTTATTCATGCAAAGTGTGGCTAATTTGTCTGAAATTATGTTTGAGATAGGACAGTAGAGGCAAAACTGGAATAATTCAAGAGGCACTTCGTTGGCAGGATTTTATGTTTTGATTTTATTCAATTGTGATGTTGGAAGCCTTTAAAGATACTTTATTGTAGACAGAACTATTTCCTCAGTCCGTTTCCGTGCCTATCGTAAACGTAACATGAACGTCTTCTTCAACAACAGTTTATTTCAGTACTGCCGTATTTTCCGACCCGGCACTAAAAACCTACTTTCAACCTGCGTTGAAACCTATCAACTAATAGCTTGCCCTGTCCTTTAGTCACATTAATATGTCTACTTCCCAACCTGTGCTGCAACATGATATCTCCTTGTTCCTGTACCTTGCTTTGTGGTTTTGTCACAAGTTTCTGTGTTCTAATTTTGTCCCAGCAATTATATTTCTCCAAATCCTCAGCCCTTCCCACTTTCCGAAGGCTACAGAACAGTAAGGAGACCAGCTTCAGTCAATCGCTAACATCAAAAGCCCTTCAGGTGAAATTGCTGTTCTTCGGCTGTAAGTGAGCCTGACCAGTGAGTGCCGACCAGTTGTGCCCCGTGTGCACTCCCTTTACTCTACATGACCTGGAGGTGTATACAGGGGCGCTGTAGCGGGAGGGCCCAGCCTGGCCCGCCTCCCTATTCCGGGGGGTGGAGCTAAACCGGCTCCTGTAGACGTGGTACCGGTCCTGCCTGCGGCTCGGGGTCGCAGCGCTACTTGCCAGTGTTGCTGAGGGCTGGGAAGCCGCTGCCATGGGTCTGCGCAAGAAAAGCAAGAACCCGCCGGTGCTCAGCCATGAATTCATCATCCAGAACCACGCCGACATCGTGTCGTGCGTCGCCATGGTCTTCCTGCTCGGACTCATGTTCGAGGTGAGCGGCGGGGATGGGACCAGGGTTTGGGCGGGGATGAGCCGAGCTGGCGCGGGGCTACTCGGTGGGCCGGGCCCGACATTACGTGGCATTCTGCTCTCCTCACTGTGTGGCCGGCTAACCAGGGCCGGTCTACGGCAGTGCCGCCCCTGCCCGGGACACAGTACTCCCAGGCTGTAAAAGTTGCCGGAGCCGCCTCGGCCATACCGAGAGCTATGTCCACACCGGGCTTCCCCCTCACCCAAAGTCGGGCCATTGCAGTTAAGCATTCTGGGAGATGTAGTGCAGTAGTGATGTCACGGCTTTGGCAGTGTGGCTTTGTGGACTACAATCCCCAGTGTTCCGTGCGCGGAGGGCTTCGCTCTCAGGCTGGTTGTGTTGACGTGTACAATTGTGAGCCAGGACCTTCCCCAGCTTTCTGCTTTATGTTCACTCCGAGTTTGCAACATTCATATGTAGATATCTGGATTCATAGATATCCTGCACTTGTTTTAAATACAAGCAAAAGGTATTAAAAGGGCAATAAAAACAATGTGCTAGAAATAATCTGGTCTTCAATATCTGTAGAGAGAGAAAGAGAAATCAGCGTTAACGTTTTGAGTCAAAGCTGACTTCTTCAGAACTGGGTCAAAGGATAATGCAATCTGACCCTAATGCAGCGTTACACTATAATAACTTTGTGTCACTTTCCCCTTGTTCCATTTGAGAAGTTTGACTGGAGACAGCCGACAAATATTGCTGTATGCTTTTCCTAAATGCCTGGCTGATGTAGAAAATTTGTACAGAATCTCAGGGGCAGGCCCTGTATGTTTACCACACTTAGCGTAGGAACAGAACAGACTTCTAAAGCCTTTGCTGGTCCACTTCATTGTTCTCCGATGCAAATACTCACTCTTTTATAATTGCATGGTGGGAGGGTGAAATGTCAGGACAATGCAGAGATCCTTTAGTGTGATTTGGACACGTGGATGTGGGTTTGGAAGGTGCTGCTTAAAGAATCTTTGTGAGTTCCTGCAGTGCATCTTGTAGATGGTACATGTGGCTGCCACTGTTCCTCGTTGGTGGAGTGATTGAATGTTTGCAGAAGGGGTAGCAATCAAGCAGGTTGCTTTGTCCTGAATGGTGTCTAGCTTCTTGAGTGTTGTTAGAGATGGACTCATCCAGGCAAGTATTCCATTACACTCCTGACCCGTGACTTGTAGGTGATGGACAGGCGTGTGGGTGGGGTGGGGTGGGGCTGTATTTGTCCATTTCTGACTCTTTCCTCTTCTTGAACATGTTGTCACCTCCCATACTCCTCTTTCCCGCAACTATACATTTGAAACTCTTAACTTGGTTTCATGCTTCTTCCTTGACATTGAAAGTCTTCCTTCAGTCACACATTCCAGCCTCTATAATCATGGTATATTATCCCTTCTTGACCTCTGAAGCACATACACTTGTCAATAACAACCTGCTCCATCCAACACCTCTTCCAGTGTGCAGCTTAGTGAAACTACCACATCCAATTCTAATCTTACTACTCCAATATAGAAAGACCATCTCCAGTTAATGATAACTTCTCTTCCTGCCTCGTAAACTATTGTTCTGGAGTCCCCTAAGGATAATTCCTCTTCCTAATGTACAATATATTTAGTCTGGTTCCACGTACCTGCTGCTCTGCCTCTGTTGTCTTCTGACTTTTTTTTATATTTTAGAGTACGAATTCATTTTTTCCAATTAAGGGGCAATTTAGTGTGACCAATCCACCTAACCTGCACATTTTTGGGTTGTGGGTGGGTGTAAAAACCACGCAAACACAGGGAAAATGTGCAAACTCCACAAGGAAAGTGACCTAAAGCTGGGATCGAACCTGGGACCTCGACTCTGTGAGGTAGCAATGCTAACTACTGCGCCACTGTGCTGCCCATTGTCTTCCTACTTGAACAAATCAGCCTTGAATAAGCTACAATTTCCTCTGATTAAACATTGGGAATTTTGTTCCATTGTCTCATGTTTCATCAGGCATAATGCAATTCTAGCATCCTCTCTAACATTGAGCTCAAATTCCAATTCTGTATTTTACCCATCAAACATTTTTCCTACATCCAGCTACATAATGTCACCAAACTCAGCTCCTTCCTCAGCCTTCCTCTTACTGAAATCCTCATCCTTGCTTTTTGTAAATTCCACAATCGACTATTTAAATTCTCAGGGCAGCACAGTGGCTAGCACTGCTGCTTCATGGCGCCGAGGTCCCAGTTTCCATCCCGGCTCTAGGTCAGCGTCCGTGTGGAGTTTGCACATTCTCACCGTGTTTGCGTGGGTTTCGCCCCCACAACCCAAAGACATGCAGGGTAGGTGGATTGACCACGCTAAAATTGCCCCTTGATTGGAAAAAATGAATTGGGCACTCTTAAAAGAGATTTTTAAAACTATTTGAATTCACTCCTAGCTGTCTTCCACTTTCCGAAGGCTACAGAACATTAAAGATTCTGCTGTCCACGCTCTATCCAATTCCAAGTGCCATTCCATTCACCCTATACACGCTGATCTAGATATGGTCACTCTCCTGTAGTGACTTAAAGTCTCATCTGCACATTTGAATCCCTTCATAACCTTTCCCCTCCTGTCTCTGTAACATTTTCCAATCCTACAACCCACCATTCCACTAAGCTCCACCACCTCTGCCACGTTTTGTGCACCCTTTGCCCCAGTGTTCATAGCTGTCTCTCAGTTAATCAGGGCATTATGTCCTTAAATTTCACTGCCTCTCCACCTCTCATTCAGATCCCTTCTTTGACCAAGCTGTTGGTCATAGCCCGCATCAAAGGGATTATGCCATTATGAATTACCTTGAGATATCTTCCTATGTTCACGGTGCTGTATAGGTACAAATTGTTGTTGTTCCTTCAGCATGGTAGCACAGAGGTTAGCACTGTGGCTTCACAGCACCAGGGTTCGATTCCTGGCTGGGTCACTGTCTGTGTGCATTCTCCCCGTGTCTGCGTGGGTTTCCTCCAGGTGCTCCGGTTTCCTCTCACTAGTCCCGAAAGACGAGACGAGCTGTTAGGTAATTTGGGCATTCTGAATTCTCCCTCTGTGTACCCGAACAGGTGCCAGAATGTGGTGACTACTGGCTTTTCACAGTAACTTCATTGCAATGTAAGCCTACTTGTGACAATAAAGATTATTAATAACTGCAGTAGTAATGTAAGTTGTACCAATATGGATTTTTAATAGGTTTTTTTTTCTCTGCATACATTTGAGAGTTTGAAAGAGTTGAAGTTTTGTCCCCGAAAATCCTTTCCCCTATTCTTTGGAAGGTGTCGGATATGATTCCACATGCTCTTTCAACCCTGTTAGTTCACCATTGGTTACCATTAATTCACATGCGAGTCCAAACTGTTCAGATTCCCGTACCAGCCTCCCCGAACAGGTGCCAGAATGTGGCGACTAGGGGCTTTTCACAGTAACTTCATTGAAGCCTACTCGTGACAATAAGCGATTTTCATTTCATCAACATTTGACTGCAGAGTCTAATTCTCATTTCACCCCTCGCCAAAACATGCACATGAGCAGATAGTGATCAGTCTGTGGACTGTGAATGCTCTTTTGCGGCCTCGGGAAATTATTGTACCTCAAGCGCTGCTCTGATCAGATTGAGATGATAACTTAAATACTTCCTTCCAATTCTGGCTTACTGATCAAAACACAATTTTGTTCATACACAAGCACATACATTAAAAAATTGTAAAAGAATAATATTGTTTTGCAACCATTGTAGTGCATGTAATCCATAATAATTTAATTACTGCACTGTTGATTGGAAAGTCTGGAGGGAGAAGTTAAAGCAAAGGTTAGAATAGCAGCTGAACTCCAAGACCTGCTTTGTTTTCATCTTCTTGGACTTGCTTCATAGCCATTGCAAAGGAGGTGGAGGTCGGGTGTTGAATTTATGTTATATTGGGTGCTTGCAGATTGGGTACATTTTCTAATTGTTAAGTTATTGTTTCTTATTTATGGTAGCTGAGCTGTTGCTCAACTTTCCTGTTTTGCAGATGACCGCTAAGATGGCTGTTTCTTTTGTCACTCTTCAATATAATGTTACATTCCATGCAGCAGGTATGTTTTTTCACCTTTTTAAATTATTTCTTACAATAATAACTTGCATTTATATACTGCCTTTAACATAATAAAATGTCCCTAGGCTTTTCTCAGAAACGCTAGCAAGAAAAATTTGGCAGAGTTGAATAAGGAGATATTAGGCGGAGGTAGGTTTTAAAGAGCATCTTAAAGGAGGAAAGCGAGATAGAGGTGGAAAGGTTTAGGAAGGAATTTCAGAGCATTAGGGAAGAGCAGGTATGACCGTCAGTGGTGGAGCGCTTAAGATGAAGAATGCAGAAAAGGCTAGAATTGAAGCGGTGCAGAGATCTCGGAAAATTGGAGGAGTTTATAATGATTGGGAGGGGCGGTGTTAAGGAGGGATTTGAAAAGATGAACAAGCATTTTAAAATTGATGCATTACCGGACCGGGAGTCAGTGTGGGTCCGGTGAGCACAGGGATGACAACTGCTCAGATCTTGGTGCAATTTTTAATGCAGCAAAGTTTTGGATGACCTCAAATTTATGGAAGGTGCAAGGTTTTGAGAGCTTTGAAATAGGTGCGTTGAGAAGCAAAAAAGACATTGAGGAGAAGAATTGCTACTGTGGGCCACTGGCCTTCATGTCAGGGTTGTACATTTTAATGATGGTTGTATTTCCTTGCCAATTTTCTCCCGTTTGCATCCTCTTCTAAGTCTATTGCTTCCTTGGTTGAATGTGGGCATTCTTACAAACCTTATTGATTTCTTTGAGAAGGTGACCAAACAGGTGGATGAGGGTAAAGCAGTTGCTGTGGTGTATATGGATTTCAGTAAAGTGTTTGATAAGGTTCCCCACGGTAGGCTATTGCAAAAAATACGGAGGCATGGGATTGGGGGTGATTTAGTGGTTTGGATCAGAAATTGGCTAGCTGTTAGAAGACAGAGGGTGGTGGTTGATGGGAAATGTTCAGCCTGGAGTCCAGTTACTAGTGGTATACCACAAGGATCTGTTTTGGGGCCACTGCTGTTTGTTATTTTTATAAATGACCTGAAGGATGGGTGAGTAAATTTGCAGATGACACTAAAGTCGGTGAAGTTGTGGACAGTGCGGAAGGATGTTGCAGGTTACAGAGGGACATCGATAAGCTGCAGAGCTGGGCTGAGAAGTGGCAAATGGAGTTTAATGCAGAAAAATGTGATGTGATTCATTTTGGAAGGAGTAACAGGAATACAGAGTACTGGGCTAATGGTAAGATTCTTGGTAGTGTGGATGAGCAGAGAGATCTCAGTGTCCATGTACATAGATCCCTGAAAGTTGTCACCCAGGTTGATAGGGCTGTTAAGAAGGTGTACGGTGTCTTAGCTTTTATTGGTAGAGGGATTGAGTTTTGGAACCATGAGGTCATGTTGCAGCTGCACAAAACTCTGGTGCGGCCGCATTTGGAGTATTGCGTGCAATTCTGGTCGCCGCATTATAGGAAGGATGTGGAAGCATTGGAAAGGGTGCAGAGGAGATTTACCAGGATGTTGCCTGGTATGGAGGGAAGATCTTATGAGGAAAGGCTGAGGGACTTGAGGCTGTTTTTGTTGGAGAGAAGAAGGTTAAGAGATGACTTAATTGAGGCATACAAGATGATCAGAGGATTAAATAGGGTGGACAGCGAGAGCCTTTTTCCTCGGATGGTGGCTAGCACGAGGGGGCATAGCTTTAAATTGAGGGGAGATAGATATAGGATAAATGTCAGAGGTAGGTTCTTTACTCCGAGTAGTAGGGGCATGGAATGCCTTGCCTGCAACAGTAGTGGACTCGCCAACATTAAGGGCATTTAAATGGTCATTGGATAAACATATGGATGATAAGACCATAAGACATAGGAGCGGAAGTAAGGCCATTCGGCCCATCGAGTCCACTCCACCATTCAATCATGGTTGATTTCAACTGCATTTACCCGCTCTCTCCCCATAGCCCTTAATTCCTCGAGAAATCAAGAATTTATCAATTTCTGTCTTAAAGACACTCAACGTCCCGGCCTCCACCGCCCTCTGTGGCAATGAATTCCACAGACCTACCACTCTCTGGCTGAAGAAATTTCTCCTCATCTCTGTTCTAAAGTGACTCCCTTTTATTCTAAGGCTGTGCCCCCGCGTCCTAGTCTCCCCTGCTAATGGAAACAACTTCCCTACGTCCATCCTATCCAAGCCATTCATTATCTTGTAAGTTTCTATTAGATCTCCCCTGTTAGATCTTCCATGATAATGGAATAGCGTAGATGGGCTTCAGATTGGTTTCACAGGTCGGTGCAACATCGAGGGCCAAAGGGCCTGTACTGTGCTGTAATGTTCTAACATGTATTTTGTACTTATGAATGTGCATGGCGGATGTTATTTGACTGGGCAGAGGCAGTGATGTAAGTCAGCTGAGCTTCATCTTGTCAACCCCATGTACGTTTTCAGCAGGGATTGATAGCAATCAGGAACTGGAGAGTTGGTTGATTTGCCCCTCTTCCTAAGAGAACTTGGGCCAACTTCAGTATTGCTTTAATATTGCCCAGTTCATTGGGTTGCTTTTTAAATATGGATGCAACACAAAACGTTTTCTGACTTTTCTCAAAGGTGCTAAGTTACCCAAAAGTGAGGCAAGTACTATTTCAAAATGTGTCTCAATTTTAATAATTAAATAAACTTACTTTATGAGGGTATTTTCTATTGAAACAAAGTTCCAATTTTTACCTTTTTAATTTAATGCATTTTCCATCCCTCTTCCTTTTGATCCTAGCAAGAAGAGAAAAGGATGTGATTGATTATTGCACAGTATTTATATATAGGTTTGTGTCTTCATTTGTTGTAGATTAGTGATTATTTATTAAGGGTTCTAATATTAATAGAGGCTTCCCAATGGAGAATTGCAAAATCATTGTTCAGTAGTACTTAATTTTAATCGCAAAGCAATCATTTGGAAGGTCTAGTTCTCCCTTCCTATCGCTTTTCTCTCTCGAAGGCATTGGCTTTCTGAGACACTGCCAGTGCTTCATTTGAGTGCCATTTCTTCCTGTGAGAGCCTTGACGGATTGTGGCAAGCAGCATACCCAAACCAACCTGTCCTCACTGGTATCTACCAGTGGTAATTCTACTGGTTGCTTGATATTGAGCAGAATACACTGGATGGTAATCAAGAGCATGTGTCCTGGCTGACTGTCTCCTCCCTTACCCTAAACGTGGCAGCAGAGATTAGTTAAAGGCAAGGTGTATTTGACCGTGTAATAGTTTTGTTTTGAAGAAGTGACAAATTGGATAAAGGGAATGATGTATGTGTCGTATAAACTCCTTTTCAGAAAAGGTTCTGCTGCTCCCTGTCTTAACACCTTAAGAGAACTGAGAGACATGGGAGTGTAGGAGAACTGAGAGACATGGGAGTGTAGGAGAACTGAGAGACATGGGAGTGTAGGAGAACTGAGAAACATGGGAGTGTAGGAGAACTGAGAGGGTCCCAGGTTCGATTCCCGGCTGGGTCACTGTCTGTGCGGAGTCTGCACGTCCTCCCCGTGTGTGCGTGTGTTTCCTCCGGGTGCTCCGGTTTCCTCCCACAGTCCAAAGATGTGCGGGTTAGGTGGATTGGCCATGCTAACTTGCCCGTAGTGTCCTAAAAAGTAAGGTTAAGGGGGGGGGGGGGGGGGGGGGGGGGGTTGTTGGGTTACGGGTGTAGGGTGGATACGTGGGTTTGAGTAGGGTGATCATGGCTCGGCACAACATCGAGGGCCGAAGGGCCTGTTCTGTGCTGTACTGTTCTATGTTCTACATGAGAGTGTATATATGTGGGCCTTGAAGGATGCAGGGTAAATTGGGGAAGATAGTGCACTTTACAGATGGACATGTAGAGTACAGGAGCAGGGAAGATATTTTAAACCTTTGAGTCAATGATTAGGCCCCAGATGGAGATTGCCCAATTCTGGGTGATCTCAGGATTACTACCAGTGCCACATGCTGGTCAGAGTGGAAATAGGATATATCGAATAAATATGTGGCTGGAAAGATGGTGGAAGTGGGAGGGTTTCACATTCTTGGGACATTGGTATAGGCACTGAAGGAGGTGGGACCAGTACAAACTGTGGTTACACCACGGCAGATTGGGGCTGATGTCCGAGGGGACTGTTTGCTAGTGTGGTTGCTAGAATGGCAGGGGGATAGCAACCTAAGCAGGGTGACAAGGGAAAGAGAAACCAGGGCAGGAATAAACTAAAGAATAATAAGATGCAAAAACGGTAGCAGGGTAATCAAGGGCAAGAGGCAAGTAGGGCCACAGTACAAAGAAAAGTTAAGATAATTAAAAATAGTAAAAATAGGCTTGCCATCGTAATGCACAAATCATTCAGAATAGGCCGAACTGACATCACAAATCGAGATAAATGGATATGATCTCATGGCTACAAGGAGATCAAAACTGGGAACTTAAGGGATATTTGTCCTTTCGGAAGGACAGGAGGAAAGGAAAAGTTGGTGGGGTAACAATCTTAATAAGAAATGAGGACAGTTGTGAGAGAGGATCTTGTCTCGGATGATGTAGAGTTCATTTGGGTGGAGGTAAAAAGCTGCAAGGGAAAGAAGACATTGGTAGGAATAGTGTATAGACCCTCCAACAGTAGCCACATTGTCGGAAAAGGTACTAATCAACAAATAATAGGTGCATGTAAAATGAATAGAGAAATAATGGCTGAATTTAATTTTCATGTTATTTGGGTTGGTACAGGTAGCTACAATAACAAATCCAGAGAATGCAAATTAGTGATAGTTTCCTGGAGCAATATGTCATGGAGCCAAATATGTCATGGAGCCAACCAGGGAGCAGGCTATCTTGAATCTGGTAATGGGTAATGAGGCAACTTTAATAAGTGACCTCAGAGTAAAAGATCCCCTAAGAAGTAGTGATCATAACATGATAGAATTTAATATTCAGTTTTAGAATGAGAAACCTGGGTCAGAAACAACTGTTTAACTTAAATAAAGGGAATTACAATGAAATAAGGGTAGAGTTAGCTAAAATGGACTGGGCGGATAGATTAGCAGGAAAGACAGTAAACCAAGCAGTGGCAGTGATGGCCATTCCAGAAGGTAATTCGTAACTCTCTGCAAAAATGTATCCCAGTAAGGAGGGAAGATTCTAAAAGGATAAACCAGCCATGGCTAATCCAAGAAGTTATGGCGAGCATTAAGTTGAAAGAAAAAGCATATAAGGAGGCAAAGATTGAGATAAATTCAGAATCCCGCAAAGGAGGACTGAAAAGATAATAAAGAGGGGGGAAATAATCTAAGGGCAAATTAGTGAGGAATATAAAAAATTAAGAGCTTTCAATACATAAAATGAAAGAGAGATTTCAAAGTGAAGGTAGGCTCCTTAGAAAATGAATCTGGGGAGATAGTTATAGAATCGTAGAATCCCTGCAAGGCATAAGGAGGCCATTCAGCCCAGGTTTACATCGACCCTTCGAATGAGCACTCTACCCATGCCCACTTCCCCTATTCCCCACTAAGGAGTAATTTAGCATGGTCAATCCACCTAACTTGCACATCTTTGGCTGTGGGAGGAAACTGGAGCACCCAGAGGAGACCTATGAAGACGAGAGGAGAACGTTCAAACACCACACAGGCAGGGACCCACGGCCGGAATTGAACCCAGGTCCCTGGCACTGAGGGAGCAGTGCTAACCATTGTTATGGGGAACAAGAATATGGCAGAGGAGCTAAACAGGTATTTTGAATCCGTCTTTAAGGTGGAAGATACTTGAACAACCCATTAATACTAAAGAATACGGGGGAGGAATTGATTACCAACACCATCACCTGGAGAAATAATATTAGGCAAACTAATGGGGCTAAAGGCAGCTACGTCCCCTGGCCCTGATGGCTTGAATCCTAAGACCCTAAAAGAACAAAGAAAATTACAGCACAGGAACAGGCCCTTCGGCCCTCCCAGCCTGCGCCGATCCTTTATCTAAACCTGTCTCCTATTTTCCAAGGTCTACTTCCCTCTGTTCCCGCCCATTCATATACCTGTCTAGATGCTTCTTAAATGATGCTATCGTGCCCGCCTCTACCACCTCTGCTGGTAAAGCGTTCCAGACACCCACCACCCTCTGCGTAAAAAACTTTCCACGCACATCTCCCTTAAACTTTCCCCCTCTCACTTTGAAATCATGACCCCTTGTAACTGACACCCCCAATCTTGGGAAAAGCTTGTTGCTATCCACCCTGTCCATACCTCTCATAATTTTGTAGACCTCAATCAGGTCCCCCCTCAACCTCCGTCTTTCCAACGAAAACAATCCTAATCTACTCAACCTTTCTTCATAGCTAGCACCTTCCATACCAGGCAACATCCTGGTGAACCCCCTCTGCACCCTCTCCAAGGCATCCACATCCTTCTGGTAATGTGGCGACCAGAACTGCACGCAGTATTCCAAATGTGGCCGAACCAAAGTCCTATACAACTGTAACATGACCTGCGAATTCTTGTACTCAATACCCCGTCCAATGAAGGCAAGCATACTGTATGCCTTTTTGACCACTCTATCAACCTGCGTTGCCACCTTCAGGGTACAATGGACCTGAACTCCCAGATCTCTCTGCACATCAATTTTCCCCAAGACCCTTCCATTGACCATATAGTCCGCTCTTGAAATTGATCTTCCAAAATGCATCACCTCGCATTTGCCTGGATTGAACTCCACCTGCCATTTCTCTGCCCAACTCTCCAATCCATCTATATTTTGTTGTGTTCTCTGACAATCCTCCTCGCTATCTGCAACTCCACCAATCTTAGTATCATCTGCAAACTTGCTAATCAGACCACCTATACCTTCCTCCAGGTCATTTATGTAGATCACAAACAACAGTGGTCCGAGCACAGATCCCTGTGGAACACCACTAGTCACCCTTCTCCATTTTGAGACACTCCCTTCCACCACTACTCTCTGTCTCCTGTTGCCCAGCCAGTTCTTTATCCATCTAGCTAGTACACCCTGAACCCCATACGACTTCACTTTTTCCATCAACCTGCCATGGGAAACCTTATCAAACGCCTTACTAAAGTCCATGTATACGGCATCTACAGCCCTTCCCTCATCAATTAACTTTGTCACTTCCTCAAAGAATTCTATTAGGTTTGTAAGACATGACCTTCCCTGCACAAAACCATGCTGCCTATCACTGATAAGTCTATTTTCTTCCAGATGTGAATAGATCATATCCCTCAGTATCTTCTCCAACAGTTTGCCTACCACTGAAGTCAAGCTCACAGGTCTGTAATTCCCTGGATTATCCCTGCTACCCTTCTTAAACAAAGGGACAACATTAGCAATTCTCCAGTCCTCCGGGACCTCACCCGTGCTCAAGGATGCTGCAAAGATATCTGTTAAGGCCCCAGCTATTTCGACCCTCGCTTCCCTCAGTAACCTGGGATAGATCCCATCCGGTCCTGGGGACTTGTCCACCTTAATGTCTTTTAGAATACCCAAAACTTCCCCCTTCCGTATGACAACTTGACCGAGAGTATTTAAACATCCATCCCTAGCCTCAACATCCGTCTTGTCCCTCTCCTTTGTGAATACCGATGCAAAGTACTCATTAAGAATCTCACCCATTTCCTCTGAGTCCACGCATAAATTTCCTCTTTTGTCTTTAAGTGGGCCAATCCTTTCTCTAGTTACCCTCTTGCTCCTTACATACAAATAAAATGCTTTAGGATTTTCCTTAACCCTGTTAGCCAAAGATATTTCATGACCCCTTTTAGCCCTCTTTATTGCGCGTTTGAGATTCGTCCTACTTTCCCGATATTCCTCCAAAGCTTCATCAGTTTTGAGTTCCCTCGATCCTATGTATGCTTCCTTTTTCATTTTAGCTAGTTTCACAATTTCACCCGTCATCCATGGTTCCCCAATCTTGCCATTTCTATCTTTCATTTTCACAGGATCATGTCTGTCCTGCACTCTAATCAACCTTTCCTTAAAAGACTTCCACATTTCAAATGTGGATTTACCCTTAAACAGCTGCTTCCAATCCACATTCCCTAGCTCCTGCTGAATTTTGTTATACTCTGCCTTTCCCCAATTCAGCACTCTTCCTTTCGGACCCCTCCTGTCCTTGTCTACAGAGGTGGTGGATGCATTGGGTGTAATTTTCCAAAAACAATTTGGATTCTGGAAAAGTGCCGGAGGAGTTGAAAACTGCCGTTGTGACACCCCTATTCAAAAAGAGGGGAAGGCAAAAGGCAGGTAACTATAAGCCGATTAGCCTAGCATTTATTGTTGAGAAAAATGTTGGAATTCTTTTTTAGTGAGTAATAGCAGCACATTTGGAAAATCCTAATCTAATCAAGCAGAGTCAGCATGGCTTTATGAAAGGGAACTCATGCCTGACTAATTTGTTAGAGTTTTTTGACGAAGCCTCAATGTGAGTGGATAGAGGGGAACCAGTAGACGTGCTGTATTTGGACTTCCTGAAAGTGTTCAACAAGGCACCTCACAAAAGGTTAAGTCATAAGATAAGAGTCCATGGTGTTGGAGATAGTATATTGGCATGGATAGCGAATTGGCTAATAGGAAGGAACCAGCGAGCAGGGATATGGAGTTCTTTTTCAAATTGGCGGCCTGTAACCAGTGGGATTCCACAGGCCTCCGAGCTGGGACCGCAACTGTTTACGATATATGTTAATGACTTGGAGGAAGGAAGCAAATGTACTTAGCCACATTTGCAGACAACACAAATGGCAAGGTAAGTTGCGAGAGGAATACAAACGGTTTGCAAAAAGATATTGATAGGTTAAATAAGTTGGCAAATTGAGTATAATGTAGAAAATGTGTGACGTTGTTCATTTTGGAAGGGAGAACAAAAGAACAGATTATTTAAATAAAGAAAGCTGCAACACGAAGGGACTTGGGGGTACTTGTGCACAAAACACAGAAAGTTAGCACACAGGTGCAGCAGGTAGTCATGCAGGGTAATGGAATATTGGCCCTTATTTCAAGAGGGTTGGCATACAAGAGTGGAAAGTCTTGCTGCAACTATACAAGGTACTGGTGAGTTTACATCTGGAGTACTGAGAGCAGTTTAGGTCCCCTTTATTTAAGGAAATATATTGTTTCATTGGAGACAGTTCAGAAAAGGTTCACTAGGATGATCCCTGGTATGGAGAAATTGTCTTATGAGCAACGGTTAAACAGGTTGGGACTCTACTCATTTGAGTTTAGAAGCACGAGGAGTGATCGCATTGAAACATATAGGATATCTGGGTTTCCAGAGCTTTAGGAAACTAGATCCACAACTATGAAATTCAAATTGATAAAATCTGAAACAGACATCCTCCATTTAAATCTTATAATTATCAATTGGTCTTTCCACAGCAAATTTGAGTCTGGTTTCCATTTTTTACAGTTTACCCTCAGCCCCCAACACTGGCCCACTGACTACCCCTGTTGTGTTTTGTGTTCTTGTCTAGCAATGAATCTACAGAACTGCTGGCGACTTAGCCTGAACTAGGATTTATTAATGTGCACGTGGTAAGGTAACAATCAGATACAAACCAATTTGTGTAATTTACATTAGACTCCTGGAACTACCCTTATAGTTCCAGGAGTCTAATGTAAATTATACAAATTGGTTTGTATCTGATGACGCCGGAGCGAGGCGACTCTCTGCAAGCTTTCCCCAACAGATCCACTTTGGTAACTTATACTCGTTCTAACCTTTTAAAAATCTTGTGTTGCCCTATAATGTATTCTCATGTATTTTCTTGAATTTTGTTTAATTCCCTTTTCTTCCATGTACTGAATGACCTTTTGAGCTGCTTGCAGAAAAATACTTTTCACTGTACCTTGGTACACGTGACAATAAACAAATCCAATCTAATGTGCGACTCGCCTCATGTATCACTTACAACCTTTTCCCGGTAGCCGGATGTCTCCTGACTGATATCTGATGCCACCTACTAGTGGGAGTCCATACTGCTGAGTACATGGCCACCTGTAGGTGGGAGGTCACACTGCTGAGTACATGTAATATTATCTACAGGCATATCACCATAATCCCCACCTTGGAGAGGTTAAAATTACCTCCATAATTGCCTTCAGCAATTTCCTCTTTCATCTCCCTCAGGATCCGAGAATGGAGCTTGTTGGCTTTTGTGCTTTATCTTCCTTTAGCCTAACTAACAAATTGAAAAGTTTATTTTTGCCCATAATATCATACCATAAGATGTAGGAGCAGAATTAGGCTACTCAGCCCATCGAGTCTGCTCCGCCTCTTGCTTTCAGCTATCTCATTGGTCTTTTCTCTTTGCAGATATAAAACTCATTGGCCAAGCTTTTACTCACTTGACCTAATATCTTTTTTATGTGGCTCAGTGACATGTTTTCTAATGCTCCAGTGAAGTGCCTTTGGACATTTTATTACATTAACCTGTGCTGCATAAATAGAAGTTGAATTTAGCGTTCCTTGTCTTGCTCTTGTTTTTTGTTTATTATTCTTACAACTCTTCTAGGCTTTCTTCAATTTTCATTGGTTTCTAATCTCTAACCATATCCGTGGCATCTTAAACCTCTTTGCTGTTTCCATTTAATTGAATATACCAATTGTGTGCCAATTCCCTGTGCTACCTGGTCTGAGCCAGCTTGAAGCTGATCTTTCTGAAATCTTTTCTTTTTTTTTTTTAATTTTAGAGTATCCAATTATTATTTTTTAAGGGCAATTTAGCATAGCCAATCCACATAACCTGCACATCTTTTGGGTTGTGGGGGTGAAACCCACGCAGGCACGGGGAGAATGTGCAAACTCCACACTGACAGTGACCCAGGGCTGGGATTTGAACCCAGGTCCTCAGCGCCGTAGTCCCAGTGCTATCCACTGTACCACCGTGCTGCCCTCTGAAATCTGTTCTAATCCAATCTAGTGTTCCAGCTTTTGTAGTGATATCTTCCCCTAATGGTTGAATCTTAGACCATACCATATTGTGACCATTATTCTCAAGATACTCACATTTGGTTATTCCATGAGGTCTAGCAACACAAACCCTCTTAAAGCCCGATTAACCCTGCTTCTCTCTTTCACCCCCTCCCCCAAAATCTGCAGACAATTCAATTACATAATTTCAAAGAAGAGCCGGGTAGTTATCCTTGATGTCCTGACCAATATTTATCCCCGCAATCAACACCACAAAAAAGATTATCTGGTCACTGTCACAATGCTGCTTGTGGGATCTTGCTGTGTGCAAATTGGCTGTTATGTTTCCTACATTTCAAACTACTTCATTTGTTGTAAAGTGCTTTTTGAGACATCTAGTAATCATGAAAAGTGCTATATTCAGTTGTTAAAATGATCATATTAAAAACCTCCCCAAATATAATGTTGGATCACACCTCTTATGATCCTGTAAATTTCCTTTTCCATTTTCTTCCACAATTTGCACGCGTTTATTCCCAGAAACAATCACCTATATTAGACCTATTTGTGCTTTTATTTAATATATAAAATTTGAGCCTTGAGTATCAATAAGTGATTAATTATTTGTTTATTTTCTTAGATGAAAAGACTGAACAATTTATTCTTTACCATTATGGTTCGAAAGACTTGGCCACAGTTTTCTTTTACACGTTGGTTGCTATTATTCTCCATGCCATCTTGCAAGAGTACGTGCTTGATGTGAGTATAGTGACATCTTTTTGAATCTCGAAGGTGATGCATTTCTCCAGCTATAAAATGACCATGAACTTTCATTTCAGAAAATCAACAGGCGAATGCACTTTTCAAAAACAAAGCACAGCAAATTCAATGAATCTGGACAACTCGGCGTCTTTTACCTGGTGTCTTTTATCTGGGGAATGTGCATTCTAGCCTCTGTAAGTATAGTATTTATTTTATATGGTTATTATTTCCATTAAATACAGTGTGTTACCACATGACCTAAATGAACACTTCTTTATTTTATAGGAAAATTATGCAACAAATCCAACAAATTTATGGGAGAGCTATCCCCACACACAGATGCCGTGAGTCCTTCTTAAAATTCCTGCAAGTAAAAGTAGCACAAATTGTGCCACATTAAACTCAAGTCTTTTGAAAAATAGTTTCCTTATGGGGTTTTTAACTGTTCTCTTCCTTATCTGAAGCACTGGCATATATACTGGCATATATGGTGTGATTGTGCATTCACAAAGGTGTGCTTGCAGGGGGTATGGCTCAAAGTATTGAGGCTATAATGTTGTATGTTTTGTTTTATCCTATGATCCCTGTACAGTGCAGCTCCTTGCTGTGTGTTCAGGACTACAGAATCGACTCTAGTGAAGAATCCAGAAGCTCGATGCCACCTGGGACAAAGCTGCCCTTGGCACCCCTTCCACAACATTCACTCCCTCCACCACCGTGGCAGCAGTGTCTACCATCCATAAGATACACTGCAGGAACCTTAGTCAGCACCTTCCAAATCCATAACCACTACCATCTATAAAGACAAAGGCATAAGATGCACAGAAACACCACTGCCTGGAAGTTTTTCCTCCAAGCCACTCACCATCTTGACTCAGAAATATATTGACGTTCCTTCTCTGTCGCTGGGTCAAAATCCTGGAATTTCTTCCCTTAACAGCACTTGAGTGCATCTACACCCCATGGACTGCAACAGTTTGAGAAGGCAGCTCACCACCACCTTCATGGGCAATTAGGAATGGGCAGTAAACACCAGCCTAGCCATTGACATTCACATCCCATGAACACTTTTTTTAAATCGACTGGTGCATTTAGCCTGTCTCATCCAGGTTATCTATAATTATTTCTTCAAAGGACCAAGACGCTGAGGGCCCGAGTTCGAATCCCGGCCCTGGGTCACTGTCTGTGTGGAGTTTGCACGTTCTCCCCGTGTCTGCGTGGGTTTCACCCCCACAACCCAAAGATGTGCAGGTTAGGTGGATTGGCCACGCTGAATTGCTCCTTAATTGGGGAAAAAAAAATAATTGGGTACTCAATTTTTAAAAAAAGTTACTTCAAAGTCTATGTTTTTCCAAAGTAAACATTTCTGAGCTCTCCCAGCTTATCGTGATAACTTTTATTTAAACAGTTATCAAATGAGGGCATTGTCTTTCTCCACTCCAACCACACCCTCAACCTTTTCCAGTTGATGCCCCACACCATAGTTTCACTGATCCTATAATCTAATATCATGCTGACGGTCTTTATCCAGACTACTACATTAAAAACATGTAATTTGTGTGATGCACTAGAGTGGAATGCCTTCAGAAAATGCTTTGAGGAAACGGAGGGGCCAAACCAGCTTCCAACCTGGGCATCGATGATAAACTTACTGGACATGATGTCAGGTTTTCCATGTGCTGTGAGATTATGACTAACCCCAATTTTAATTGTCACACTTTTTGCTTAATTATATTTACAGAATCTTGAGTCAGAATTATAATGTCCTATTTCAGAAGCTCAGAACAATTATTAAAATTAGGGTTAATTTCCAAAGCGTACCCAATGCTGATCAGTAGTAACATTTTTGCAAGAGGTGGACTATGATGCTATTTAATCACTCTTAGTTACTTAGTTTGCCATTATTGCGGCTATCCCAGGTAAAATATACTATCAATCACAGTTGTCCTGTCAGAATGAATGTAGGAAAGAGAAGCGATCGTCTCAAAGAGAACAAAATTGTTCTATTTGCTGTCAGCAATAACTTAGATCAGAGCTGGAGCAGAGGTTTTATTTGATGGTAATGGATAATGTAGAATCACCAGGATGCCTGGAGTTCCATGTCTTATAGTAATGTTGAGATTTTCAAAATATTGTACTGCTGATTTTATATCAGTGTATATCTGTGTTAGCAGTGTATATTTCAACTATTTTGTGTACAATTTTTGATTTTGGTATGGGACTATACAGCACGTTATTTTGTTCTAAATTGTCACATTCTCTTGTATACTTTTTCTAATAGTTTTTGTTATCCTTTTAGATTTCAGGTGAAGTTTTTCTATATTGCACAGTTGGCTTATTGGTTTCATGCCTTGCCAGAACTTTATTTTCAGAAAACCCGGAAGGTGAGCATGAATGCTCTGTTTTCAGAAAGATGGTTGTGCATACCTTTGCAACAGCAGCTGGGAGGGATGAATGTTTTAACAAGGAAAATTCATTAAAAATATTAGGACACTCCCAGTGGAGGGTCGCGATCAGCAAACATGGTGGCAGAACAGTTGTAGATCTGATTTTCCAACCCACACTAATGACTAGCGGAAAGCACCATGATGGACTTTTGCTAAATTACCTCCAATAGTTAAGCCTATGTGATATCAATCGTGTTTCCCTTGTGGCTGAGAGAGCAAAGCCATTGTTTGGCAAAGTTATACAGACAAGAGGCCTCTGGTCTAAGTACTGTTTTGTGCTTCTGCACTTTTCGCAGCTCGGCAACAAGCATGCAGCTGAAGTTTGTCTTAAAGCCTCTGGGCTAGGGAAGGGAACAAAAACTGTCAGAGTTTTGATTTCTGATTTCAATAAAATGGTGCGTGTGTGACCATTGGGTGAGGAGATTGCCACACTTGGCTCTCATACCACCTTTCCACATTCCCCCCCTCCCCCCTCCAGTTGTAGAATAGCCTAAAGTACAATGCCACGGCTCTCTCCGGCACAGGGTGGAATTTAGTGGTTGTGGCGCTGGGCCTGTCCACCAGCTGGAACAACGCAGCCAATTCTGGGTCCTGCCGGGATTATTTCCCAATTTGGTGGTCTGTTGGCCTCCGTCGGTTCCTGGCTCCCTCGGGGGCAATTCTCTACTGCAGTTCATGATGCTGGGCGGGTGTCCCAACTCATGCTGGTCAGAGGCTGGCAGCTCTCCAGTACCAGCAGCACCACCAGGATTTCTAGCCTACTCCAGGAGGTCTGCTAATTTTATTGTAGGAGCCACCCTTGGTAAAGATGAGTTGGATTGGGACTTTAAAACAAGGCCACTCGGAGGCTTAGTTGAAGATGGGGAGGGGGTTCGTAAAATGTTTGCGGGGGGATTGTCTTCTCACGGGTCCCTTACTAACTGTTTGCAAGGTTGTCATTGATATTTAAAAGAACTAAATGGCTGGTGTACAAATGCTGTAACATGGCCTGATAATATGCCAGCTGTTTAAATTATTGCAGTTTGTTGATTAGACATATTGCTAAACAGTGCCTTGGAGTGATTCTATGCATTCCAGCAAGATCGTTTGAATTCAAAGAATTGTAAAATGACCATTTGAACTGTATTGTGCTGTTCCTAGTTTCTAATCACTTGCGACATTTTCTGCTTTCAGGAGGATATTCCTCGACAGCTTGTGTATACCAGTTTGTATGTTTTTCACATTGCTGGAGCTTATCTACTAAAGTAAGTGTTTTTTAAAAATCTAGTTTTATTCATTTTCATTTCTCCAACTGGTGAGGAGGCAAGCATCTTGCAAATAGCCTTCTGTGAATGTTATTTACAGCAGTCAAATTTTTATCCATCCATATACTTTTTAAAGGAGCTTCGGATGCTGAGACTAGGAATTTAGGGCACTGTAAATTTGTATTTGGATGTTTTCCTAATCTGGAGAGAGAGCACACTGCTACACCAATATTTATGTTATTGGACTGCTTTCACTTGTACATATTATGATTAACTATTGAGAATCAGGCTCCTCAAAGCTGATCTTTTAGCCTTTGCTGTGAATGGGATAACTTCATTGCCCATTAGCTGCTAACATAACCAACATTTCTGTGAATTGACTTTATCTGGGCCAGCATGCTGGCGCAGTGGTTAGCACTGCTGCCTCACAGCGTCAAGGTCCCAGATTCGAACCTGGCTCTGGGCCACTGTCTGTGTGGAGTTTGCACATTCTCCCCGTATTTGTGTTGGTTTTGGCCCCACAACCCAAATATGTGCAGGGTAGGTGAATTGGCCAAGCTAAATTGCCCCTTAATTGGAAAAAATTAATTGGGTGCTTTAAATTTATTTTTAAAAAAGTGAATGACTTTACCTTGTTTATTTCTAGCCTGAACCGTTTTGGCCTAGTTCTTCTGGTGCTGCATTATTTTGTGGAACTTTTGTTTCACATTTCTCGTCTGTTTTACTTCAACAATGAAAAGAATGAAAGGGGGTGAGTACATCTAGTATTTTCAATTGCTGAATGATTAATGGATAGGTTTGGTAAACACTTTAGTTTTGACACTAAATGTCTAATTATCCAAAGCATCATAAAGTTCTGTTTCTTGGATTAAAAGTTCATATACAAGTTAACTTTTGGAGTTTTGATATGAGCTTGGTTAGGATTAGGGTGTTGAAGGGGGAGCGGTAGTCAATAAATAGGAGTCTGACGTAGAGCAATGAGACCCATTTGCAGCATCAACACCAATCCAACCAGATATTTCCGTCATCTACATAAAACACAAAACAATTTGAGATTAGTTTCATGACGCTTCAACCCTTCTTGCAGTTGCGTCAACTTTTATTCCAGAATCCACCTAAAATGCAACACCAAAAATATTTTCTGTGATTAAAGTGTTCACACCAACATTCATGTGAAGGGGGAATTAAGGAAACTATATTTGGATGGTACTGCATTTGGAATAGCCCTAATCTGTGCTGATATAAACTCGCTGTACAGTCAATTATCTGAGTTACAGAAAAACGATTTAAAATGTAAATGGAGAGTGTTTCATTTGTCCGACTGACCACCACTTTGGTGTCTGTGAATCATTGTTGAGTGAAGTCAGATTCGGGATGGTCTATCCAGCTCGTCTTGGTCACCTTTTGAGGAAAAGGACTACTTATTCGACATGTTGGGACATACAGACTCTTTTGTTAAAAGGCACAAGTTGTGCGCAGTGTAATTTGGATTATGGCTCCGTTGATGGGCATGTATTGTTTGTATTTCTTTTTTTTTGTTCTTGTTGGGATTGTGATCTTACTGCTTTGGATTAGATTTGAGGTTCCCTACTATATGGGGTTCTTTATATTAATATATAGTTTCCTTTCTTTTTTTTCAACCTTGTTCGGAGCAACTTTTAGTCACTAGTAGGGTGCACAAGTTAAATGGGGTTTCTTTTTTTTTACTTTATCTAATTTTCTCTTTCTCTAGTTAGGAGTGTCCCTGCTAACTCAGGAGTGAGTTAAAGGGAGTGGATTTGGAGGGTTTGCTGCAGCTCAATATAGTAGTTTTTTACACGAGCTTAAGAGTTTTTGTTTTGTTTGGTTTTGTTAAAGGCAGGTTTTAGTTTTCGGATAAATCTTTGTTTGCCTCGCTTTTATTTGCTTTGAGGTATGGTCACAGTCAATGCGTTGGCATTTTTGGGTGGGGGTTGGAGACAGCTCAGTGGCGCAGTGGGTTAACCCTGTTGCCTCACGGCACCGATCCCGGCTTTGGGTCACTGCCCGTGTGGAGTTCGCACATCCCCCTGTGTTTGCGTGGGTTTCGCCCCCACAACCTAAAGATGTGCAAAGTAGGTGGATTGGCCATGCTAAATTGCCCCTTAATTGGAAAAAAAATGAATTGGATACTCTGAATTTTTTTTAAAATGTTACAATTAGCCACCTAGATGCAGCGAGGGGCAGAACTATAAGGCATTGGCTCTTGGGCTTCTGGTGGAGAGTGGAATAGAGAGACTGGAATGGAGTGCACAGTAGAGCTTGTGAGGTTGAATATAGTTAGAGTATAGAGATAGCGTTAGTTTAATATAATCTATTTGTTTACTTGTTGAACTTTAATTTAAGTAGTGTAAATAAATTTAGCTTTGTTGATGAACATAGCTTCAAGTTTGTGAACACTACACTTTCTATCCTGAAGTCACCTCCCAAAGTTCACCACAGGTGAATCATTTTGCTTTGCCTTTTCAGTGTCGGTTGGTTGATCTCTCTTTGTGGGAATGGCTGACTCCAGATTAAGAGGTGGTGGAAGACCTAGTATTTGTTTGGTCACCTGGAACGTTAGGGGTTTGAACGGCCCACTGAAGTGGTCGAGGGCATTTGTCCATCTCTAGCTTAAATTCCAATGTAATTTTGCAGGAGACCCTTTTGCATGTCAGGGATCAGACGTGGTTGTGCAAGGTGTGTCTTGGGTAGATTTTTCATTCCAGTTTTCAAGTTCTTGCAAAAGGCTTTTTCTTCCTTTGTTTGGCGCTACCTCCTTTGATGAGTTGGATTCTGTCCCTGGTGAGGGGTTTATTTCAGATTTATATGACCATATTCTTTCACTGCTCCGTTAAGCGGTGTGAAGGCGAGGTGGGAAAATTAGTTTGGGTCCCATTCTTACTGGTAAGGTCAGGAGTGTGGCCTTTCGTGGGGTCAACTCCATGTCCTCGTGTGCTGCGATGAGCCTCAGTTTAGGGTGTTACACAGGATGCATGTAACTAGGCCAAGAATTGAATGGGTTTTTCCCAAATGTTGAGGATAGGTGTGATCGCTGTTTTCTTGGCCCGGCTAACCACATGTACATGTTCTGGTCCTGCCCAAACCTGTAGGCTTCTAGACTTCCTTCTTTAGCATCATGTCTGAGAAACACCATGTGGATTTAGACCAGTGTCCGTTGTTGGCCATATTTGGGGTGGTGGATTCTCCTGTGGATTCAGTCTGTGGGTGTTGTCGCCTTTGCCTCGTTGATAGTGCGGATGTGGATATTGCTTGGTTAGAGGTGCCAACTCCGCCCAGTGCCTCTGCTTGGTTGGGTGACTTAATGTTATTCCTACACTTGGAGAAAGTCAAATTCACCATCAGGGGGGTCGGTGGAGAGATTCTACCTGAGATGGCAACCATTTATTTCCTTTTTTAAAGAGTTAATCACCGTCAGTTGTTGTGAGGGTTGAGTTTAACTTTAGTTTTTGAGTTAATCAAAATTGAGTTTGTATTGTGGGTTTTGTTCTTCCTACTTTTATGTTGGCTTGTGTTTACTTGTATTCTCTTTTGTTCTGGTTTATGTTGATTATTATGAACGAATTTGAATACGCAAACATTTTTAAAAACCGTTAATTGTATAATACATTGGGATGTCCTGAGATCACAAAAGATGCTATATAAATAGAAATTATTTCTAAACTCTTGAGCGGGAGGTGGAAACTTAATGCAAAGGAGCAAAAAAAATGTTGAAGAAATAAAAGCATGTTAAAATTCACTTGACTTTTAAAATTAATTTTACAGCCATCTGACATTACTCTTTTTTTTTTCTCAGTTCTGCATATTGAATTCAATATCTTGCACTAATCTATTTTTTAAATTCTAGATTTACCCTTTGGGCCTTCTTGTTTGTAGTGGCACGACTGCTTACTCTCTCCCTGTCAGTCCTCACCTTTGGATTTGGCCTTGCCGGAGCTCAAAATCAAAGTCTGGATTTAGCTTCAGGGAATTTTAACATACTGGCTGTCAGGTAAACATTTTGCATCTATTTGTATTGAAAAATATATTGTTCCCTTGAACTTTTGTTGGTCAAGATAGAAGAATAGGTTTTACTTGGCATTTTTGGATAATTTTTAAATACAAATGTACCAAAACTGATCTTTGCATGTCCGTTTGATTTCACTTACTGTTCAACCTTTTACCTGAATTGTTCCAAACAAGGGAGATAAATACGAAAAGAGAATCATGATCCATCAGAGATAGAACATGGAAAATAAAACTGACATATTTTAGAAGAAAGTTGCCTCCATATTCCTTTTTTTTAAATAATTTTTATTGAAAATTTTTGAATTTATACAACAACAACGAACCATAATAAAATACCAAAAATAACAATAATATTAGCAATCATAAACATTCACCCCACCTCCATGAACAACACAGCATATTAACAACAGCGCAAATTAACACAATTTTGAGTTACATAATAGAAACTACAATAAGGAACACCCCCCCCCCCCCCCCCCTACCCTCTTCTCCCCCCCCTTCCCTGGGTTGCTGCTGCTATTGACCAAGATACCTATCTTTGAGAAAGGAAGTCCAGAAAAGGCTGCCATTGTTTATAGAACCCTTGTATTGATCCTCTCAGGGCAAATTTGACCCTCTCCAATTTAATAAACCCCGCCATATCGTTGACCCAGGCCTCCACGCTTGGGCCCTCGCATCCTTCTACTGAAGAGTACATAGAACATAGAACGATACAGCGCAGTACAGGCCCTTCGGCCCGCGATGTTGCACCGACATGGGAAGTCAAAAACTAAAGGCCATCTAACCTACACTATGCCATTATCATCCATATGCTTATCCAATAAACTTTTAAATGCCCTCAATGTTGGCGAGTGCACTACTGTTGCAGGTAGGGCATTCCACGGCCTCACCACTCTTTGCGTAAAAAACCTACCTCTGACCTCTGTCCTATATCTATTACCCCTCAATTTAAGGCTATGTCCCCTCGTGCTAGCCACCTCCATCCGCGGGAGAAGGCTCTCACTGTCCACCCTATCTAACCCTCTGATCATTTTATATGCCTCTATTAAGTCACCTCTTAACCTTCTTCTCTCTAACGAAAACAACCTCAAGTCCATCAGCCTTTCCTCATAAGATTTTCCCTCCATACCAGGCAACATCCTGGTAAATCTCCTCTGCACCCGTTCCAAAGCTTCCACGTCCTTCCTATAATGAGGCGACCAGAACTGTACGCAATACTCCAAATGCGGCCGTACCAGAGTTTTGTACAGCTGCAACATGACCTCATGGCTCTGGAACTCGATCCCTCTACCAATAAAGGCCAACACACCATAGGTCTTCTTCACAACCCTATCAACCTGGGTGGCAACTTTCAGGGATCTATGTACATGGACACCGAGATCCCTCTGTTCATCCACACTACCAATAATTTTACCATTAGCCAAATAGTCCGCATTCCTGTTATTCTTTCCAAAGTGAATCACCTCACACTTCTCTACATTAAACTCCATTTGCCACCTCTCAGCCCAGCTGTGCAGCTTATCTATGTCCCTCTGTAACCTGCAGCATCCTTCCACACTGTCTACAACTCCACCGACTTTAGTGTCGTCTGCAAATTTACTCACCCAACCTTCTGTGCCCTCCTCTAGGTCATTTATAAAAATGACAAACAGCAACGGCCCCAGAACAGATCCTTGTGGTACGCCACTCATAACTGAACTCCATTCTGAACATTTGCCATCAACCACCACCCTCTGTCTTCTTTCAACTAGCCAATTTCTGATCCACATCTCTAAATCACCCTCAATCCCCAGCCTCCGTATTTTCTGCAATAGCCGACCGTGGGGAACCTTATCAAACGCTTTACTGAAATCCATATACACCACATCAACTGCTCTACCCTCGTCTACCTGTTCAGTCACCTTCTCAAAGAACTCGATATGGTATGTGAGGCATGACCTACCCTTCACAAAACCATGCTGACTATCCCTAATCATATTATTCCTATCTAGATGATTATAAATCGTATCTCTTATAATCCTCTCCAAGACTTTACCCACAACAGACGTGAGGCTCACCGGCCTATAGTTACCGGGGTTATTTCTACTCCCCTTCTTGAACAAAGGGACCACATTTGCTATCCTCCAGTCCTCTGGCACTATTCCTGTAGCCAATGATGACATAAAAATCAACGCCAAAGGCTCAGCAATCTCTTCCCTGGCTTCCCAGAGAATCCTAGGATAAATCCCATCAGGCCCCGGGGACTTATCTATTTTCACCTTGTCCAGAATGTGATTGACTTTTAATTGCTCTCTGAAATGCTCCAGCAAGAGACTCCGTTCAAGGGCAATTAGAGATGGGCAAAAAATGCTCCCCTGGGCAGTGACAGGTGCATCTATGCAATAATTATTTTTTTTGTGAATGAAATGAAAATCGCTTATTGTCACGAGTAGGCTTCAATGAAGTTACTGCGAAAAGCCCCTAGTCGCCACATTCCGGCGCCTGTTCGGGGAGGCTGGTACGGGAATTGAACCGTGCTGCTGGCCTGCCTTGGTCTGCTTTAAAAGCCAGCGATTTAGCCCAGTGTGCTAAAACCAGCCCCTTTTTTTTGGATAAAGGTATCTTGTTGAATTAATCAATTAATTAAATAAAACCATGTCACATTGGTTTAATTTGAATTACCAGCATTACATTTTGTTTCTCATTTTAAAATGGCAAATGCCTACACCAACACCTGTGGTTCACACTTTCTACTTGCCATATAAGTCACCCCTGTTTTTGCAAGAATTTTCCAATTCTTCAAAAGTCGATTTATGTGCCTCAATCAACGGTACTTTGTGTGTGTGTGTCTCTGGTATCTGGCACTGGTAAGGGCCCGTGGTGGGCGTTTGTATCAAATTCAGCAATGCAATTAATGGCAGTGAGAGATTTAGATGGTGTCATTTAACATGGAAGAATGTTTCAGTGTTAAGCTGGTGCGACTGTGCCAGAAATGCTGTCTTCCTCCATAGCTCCCTCACGACTTTCTGGATAATTGCATTTTAATAATAATCTTTATTAGTGTCACAAGTAGGCTTACATTAACACTGCAATGAAGTTACTGTGCAATGAAGTTAAAGCCTAGTCGCCACACTCCGGCGCCTGTTTGGGGACACGAGGGAGAATTCAGAATGTCCAATTCACCTAACAAGCACAACTTTCGGGACTTGTGGGAGGAAACCAGAGCACCCGGAGGAAACCCATGCAGACACAGGGAGAACGTGCAGACTCTGCACAGACAGTGACCTAAGCCCGGAATCAAACCCGGGTCCCTGGCGCTCTGAAGCAACAACAGTGTCAAAGTGCCATGTGGTCAAGGGTCTGTCCAATTGGCCTGTGTTGAGCCAGCTGATCCTGGTTGGTGTGTGTTTGGACACTTTCACCATCCCTCATCTAAGAAGGAGACTGTGTGGATGTTGGATGAGGATTGAATCAGACTACAATTCTGATGCCCACCAATCAGAAATTGGTACAGCATTAATAACCAACCAACTCTCCCTTTGTAAGCACGTACAAGAAAAACTACTAGTTGCACAGGGTACTGGAGTTCTGTCTGTGATTATAACTATTATCACAGTCAGTCCTGGTACCTCTTAAAGAAGTTAGACAGCGAGCCAGATGGAACGATGTGTACGATATGTGGGTCAACAATGTGTACTCCCAGAATCCCAGCACTCGGAAATGTTCTGTACCCGTTGAAGTAGGGAGAAACATACAGAAAATGTTCACAATAAATAATACTTACAAGGTGAACACAGGAAATGTTGATAGTACTTCATTAGTTTTATATATACCTACGTTTACTAGTCTAGACACGAGGGAGACTTTTTTTTAGTGCATTTACTTGATGTACTATTATGCTGACTCTTGGAAGCTACCTGCAGCCTACTTAGGAAGAGCGTGCTATCTGAGTATGAATTACATTTCGAATTCAGCAGATCCTTCCTAGTTGAAGCTTCCAAATTATAACTGATGACTTATTCCAATCAGTCAGTCTTTGTCCCTGGTGCATCAATTAAGTGAAGGAAGCCTCCTTTCAAGAGGCAATACAATTACCCCTTCTCTTCGAAAAATAGGCATCTGTTTCAGCGGTTACAGAACATTTCCCCAAGTGCTGTGATTGTGGGAGTACACATTGCTGACCCACACATCGGACAGATCGTTCCATCTGGCTCGCTGTCTAACGGGAATTATGCACTGAGAAGTGTGTCCTGAATTGCCAAACAGGGTTGGACTCCTGATCCATCTCGTATAGCAAGTTCACATTGCCAGCGCTTCCCCACTTGGTCACTTACCCATAGACTCTGTTATACTTCAACAGAACTTTTTATCACTTCATTTTGCCAAACTTCTTTCATCGGGCAGGACTTCTTCCATCGGGCAGGAGATACAGAAGTCTGAGAACACGCACAAACAGACTCAAAAACAGCTTCTTCCCCGCTGTTACCAGACTCCTAAATAACCCTCTTTATGGAGTGACCTGATTAACACTACACCCCTGTATGCTTCACCCGATTCCGTTATAGTTACATTTTGTACCTTGTGTTCTATTTTTTACTTTATTTTCATGTACTTAATGATCTGTTGAGCTGCTCGCAGAAACGTAGTTTTCACTGTACCTCTGTACACGTGACAAACAAATCCATCCAAATCCATTTGTGCCCAATACTGCTTCCACACACCAACTTTTGAGCCTTGGCAAAGAGTGACATATTTCAAGTCCATTTTAAACCTTTTCAAATGCTGAAACAACACTTGCCTATAACTGCTAACCAAATGTTGAATTATCTGTGTTACCTGCTAATGCAAAGCCAGAGCTATGTTAGGAGCTTATGCCAATATATTTTTAGATGAGCTGCTCTTGTAAAATTGGACACAGCTCTCTTTTTTTAAAAAAAAACAACAACCAACCAGAGTTCACGTCCTTGGCTGTGGATTTGTATGTATACCACGTCAAAATAGAACCAACTGTGATGCCTTCTGTAGTTCAACAGGCTCAGGCATGAAGAGATAAGTACTGGCTTACCTTTGGAACTGCGCTCCAGCAGGAACAGCAGATTTTATGAGCAGGAGGGAAGAAAATTAGTGACTTTTAAAGTTGTTTGAGTCACAGATTGTATACCAGTAAATGAATATACTCATGCGCATGTGTGTCAGTCAGACTTTTGTTTTTAGTAAACAATGGGGACGAATCTCTGTATGGCACGGTAGCACAGTGGTTAGCACTGTCGCTTCACAGCATCAGGGTCCCAGGTTTTATTCCTGCTTGCGTCACTGTCTATGCGGAGTCTGCACGTTACTCACCGTGTCTGTGTGGGTTTCCTCTGGGGGCTCCAGTTTATTCCATCAAGTCCCAAAAGACGTGTGGCGACCAGGGGCTTTTCACAGTAACTTCATTTCACAATAACTTCATTGCAGTGTTAATGTAAGCCTACTTAATCCAATAATAAAGATTATTATTTTACGCATGGGCAGCTGGGCAGCATGGTGGTGCAGTGGTTAGTACTGCTGCCTTACGGTGCTGAGGTCCCAGGTTCGATCCTGGCTCCAGGTCACTGTCTCTGTGGAGTTTGCACATTCTCCCTGTGTCTGCGTGGGTTTCGCTCCCACAACCCAAAGATGTGCAGGGGTAGGTGTATTGGACACGCTAAATTTCCCCTTAATTGGAAAAAATAATTGGGTACTCTTTTTTTTTTTAATTTTTATTATTATGTTGTGCCCAGCATAAATCACACAATGTAGGGAGAACAGCAGGAGACCCTAAATGGATTTTTAAAAAAATAAATTTAGAGTACCCAATTATTTTTTTCCAATTAAGAGGCAATTTAGTGTGGCCAATTCACCCACCCTGCACATGCCTCTAAATGAGATTTGCGCCGGCCCACTGCAGCTGATCTAACCTGTTTCACACCCTCTCTGAGTGAGGGTGTGGTATGAAGGGGGAGCATTTGGTGAACCCATAACATATTGCTCACCTGGAAGGGTGGGGCCACTGGTACTGACATTTGGGAGGGTGGCCTGATGCCAGGGGTGGGAGTGGATGGTCTGAATGAAGACTCATTGGGAGGGAACTGATGCCAGTGATCTGAGGTGGGGGGCTTTACTGTCACTTTGAGATCAGGGTGCCTTTTGGCTTGCTGGTGTGTTTAGACCCTGCCCCTCTCAGTGCCAATGCAAATCATGCCCCCTCCCAAGAGTGATTAAGTGCAGGAAGATCACATCAGAACAGCCTGTGCAATTCACGCCGATTTTTCTTGCCCAGAATAACACTTAGTCATTTTTTTGGGAGAGTTCTGCCCATTTTATATGAAACTTATAAAATTAAAGCTGAAGCAATTTAACCACAAATATAATTCTACCATTGATTACAGAATTAGTGCCCTGGCTACCATTTGCCTGACACAAGCATATATGATGTGGAAATTCATTAATTTCCAGCTTAAGAGGTGGAAAGAGCATGCACAAATTCAGGCTCTAAAAAAGAAAGCTACCAATACAAAGAGCAAAGCAGCTAAAAAAGGCGAAAATAAAGGTTAGTTCATTCATTTAAAACAATGCAAATATTGATACCACACTAGAAATGCAAATGATGCTGTAATGTTTAACCTGTTGAATTTTGTCTCTCTAACATGTTGCAATGGTTCTCTCACTGTGGTGAAAATAGAAATTCATAGCCAATCAATTGGCATGTGCAAGGGAAAAGATAGATGTATGTTTTGGGTCGAGCTCCTTTATCTATTATTTCTCTTACAGATACTGACTGGTCAGCAAATTTACAGAATTATATGTTTTCATATCAGATCTGCACCACTGTTGAGGGTTTTTTTATAGCCTCTGTCCTGCCCTATCTTTTCTTTAGTCTATTCCTAGTTAGGCACCATATGTACTTTTATGGGCAACTGTATTCTCATCTTGACTCTGACTGCAACTTTATTAAGAATAATCACCACATCTTTACAGTGCAGGAGAAAGCCATTGAGTCTGCACTGGCTCTCTGAAAGAGCATTCTATCTCATCCTGCTTAATTTTTATAATCTAGTACATTCTTTTTTTCCAGGTAGCAATCCAATTCCCTTGATCGAACCTGCCCCCACCAAGCCTAAGATGCTTATTAACTGCTCTCTCAACCTGCCCCACCATCTTCAATGACTTGTGTGCATATACATCTAGGTCCCTTTGTTGCTGCACCACCTCTAGAGTTTCTTCCTTTAGAACATAGAACAGTACAGCAAAGAACAGGCCCTTCGGCCCTCGATGTTGTGCCGAGCAATGATCACCCTACTTAAACCCACGTAACCCGTATACCCGTAACCCAACAATCCCCCCATTAACCTTACACTACTGGCAATTTAGCATGGCCAATCCACCTAACCCGCACATCTTTGGACTGTGGGAGGAAACCGGAGCACCCGGAGGAAACCCACGCACACACGGGGAGGACGTGCAGACTCCACACAGACAGTGACCCAGCAGGGAATCGAACCTGGGACCCTGGAGCTGTGAAGCATTGATGCTAACCACCATGCTACCGTGAGGCCCTTTGTTTCCTACTGTCTCTCCATATTCATCTTGCCAAAATGAAGCACCTCACACTTCTCTGCATTAAACTTTGTCCGCCCAATCCATCAACATGTCTACATCCTTTTGAAGTTCAAGATTTTCTTCGCCGGACTTCCGGTGGCGGCTATGAGGGAGTAGGTCGCTCATTTGGTGGCTCCCCTTTCGGTCAGACTTTTGGACCTTTCCCCTGACTTTTTTGCGCTTTTGAGCGCGGAACTGGAAAGCAATAGTACTTGGGCGCTGAACCCATACAGAGTTGTGTGGGCTTAAGAAGCCGGAGAGACCATAAACAGCAGAAGTGGTCAAGCAAGAGCACGGTGGAGGCTGTGAGAGAGACAAATATGGCCGGTGTCCAGAGCAAGGCGCCGACAGCCCAGCCTACAATGGAGCAGCTGCTACAGGCCATGCAGGAGGGCTTTTTAGCTCTGAAGCGCGATAATTTGGAGCCGCTCCAGAAGTCGATTGACCGATTGGGGGGAAAAAAGGCTGGATGATCAGGCTGAGAAGCTACAGAAGCTGGACAAGACGGTGGTGGAGCAGGGAGACTTTCAAATGGTGGCAGACGTGGAGATTCGGAGGTCGAGGGATCAGCAGAAAATGCTCCTGGAAAGGTTGGAGGACCTGGACAACAGATCTCGCCTGCAGAATGTAAGAATCGTGGCCTCCCGGAGGGGGCTGGATGCTGCCGCGTATGTGGAGGGTATGTTTCAGAAGCTGCTGGGTAACGAGGTGTTCCCTCGCCCGCCGGTGGTGGACGGGGCACACAGAGCGCACGTGAGGCAGCCGCGACGAGGGGGGTCCCCACATGAGCGATGGTGGTCCGGTTCCACAGGTACCTGGACAAGGAGCGGGTTCTGCAATGTGCCAAGAGCACACAAAGCTGTACCTGGGACAATACCACCCTGCGTGTTTACCAAGACCCGAGTGCTGAAGTGGCCAGGAGGAGGGGAGGCTACAGAAGGAGATTTTGTACAAGAACAAGGTGAAGTTTGGGCTGCTTTTTCCGGCACGACTGTAGGTTACGTATGAGAGCCAGCACCACTATTTCAAGGAACCCGAGGAGGTGATGGACTTTGTTAAGGAGCAAGGGCCGGCCCTGAGCTGAGGACTCTTGGACTCATGGTAGAACTTTTAAGTCTATTTTGTTTCTCTCTCTCTGTGAGGGATGCCTGCATGCTTAGATCCGTTCTTTTCATTTTTTCGACCTTTTTAGGTTGATGTATTTTGGTTGCGATGTGTTTTTCTTGTTTCTTTTCGTGGCCTTGGGGGGGCCTCCGCGTATCTCCTGTCCACTCGGAGTATCTCCTCCACCTCTTGACTCTTTCTCTTTTTTCCCTATGGGATCGAATTGAGATGAGTTCCCCTCTGACAACTGCCTTCAGAGCCTCCCAGACCGTTGCCGCTGCTACCTCGCCGCTGCTACGACTGGGCGGCCAACATTGCGATGATAAGGAAATGGGTGGTGGGTACGGGGTCGGTTTGGGAGCGGATGGAGGCTGCTTTGTGCAGGGGCACTAGTTTGGCAGACCTGGTTACGGCGCCTCTGCCACTTGCACCGGCGCGGTACTCCACCGACCCTTTAGTGGTAGCACCTCTTCGGATCTGGGGCCAGTGGAGGTGGCATATAGGGGAAGTGAGAGCATCGGTGTGGACTCCAATCTGCGGCAATCACCGATTTGCCCCGGGGAAAATGGACGGTGGGTATCGACTGTGGCGGAGGGCGGGGATTGCGAAGTTGGGTGATCTGTTCTTGGAAAGGAGCTTCGCGAGCATGAGGGCATTGGAGGAGACGTTCGGGCTGGCGGGAGGGAATGACTTTTGATACTTACAGGTGCGAGATTTTATGCGCAGGCTGGTGCCGTTCTTCCCGCACCTCCTGCCAAAGGGGAGGTAGGACAGGGTAGTATTGATGGAAGAGGTAGGTAAAATGAAAAACGCTTATTGTCACGAGTAGGCTTCAATGAAGTTACTGTGAAAAGCCCCTAGTCGCCACATTCCGGCACCTGTCCGGGGAGGCTGATACGGTGAGGGTAGAGTCTCAGATATTTACAAAGAACTAATGGGAGCAGAGGAAACACAGACTGAGCTCGGCCGGGGGGGGATGTTATTTGGGCAGAAGCTCTGAGCAGTGTAAACACGACCGCAACATGCGCCAGGCTCAGTTTGATCCAGTTTCAGGTCATGCATCGGGCCCACAGGACGGTGGCCCGGATGAGTAAATTTTTCGGGCTGGGGGACAAGTGTGCCAGATGCGCCGGTTGGCCGGCTAATCATGTGCACCTGTTCTGGTTGTGCCCTAAACTCAGGGGGTACTGGCAGGGATTCGCGGACATCATGTCCCGGGTATTGAAAACTGGGGTGGTAATGAGTCTCGAGGTGTCGGAGGACCTGAGAGTCCAGGAGGAGAAGAAGGCCAACGCCTTGGCCTTTGCTTCCCTGGTAGCCCGGCGACGAATACTTTTGTCATGGAGGGACACAAAGCCCCCGAAGATCGAAGCATGGCTATTGTACATGGCGAGCTTTCTCGGTCTAGAGAAAGTTAAGTTCGCCTTGAGAGGTTCACTATCGGGGTTCGCCCAGAGGTGGCAGCCATTCATTAACTTCTTTGCGGAGAATTAATCGTCGGGGGGAAGAGGGCTAGGAGAGAGTAGAGTAGGGGGTGGTTTAGGCAGGTCCTTGCGAGAATGGAGGAGTGGTTTGCACTATGCGTTATTTGCTTTTCTTTTTGTACGGTACTATACAATGTCATTGTTTTATATGCCACATATACCTCAATAAAATTGTTTATTTTTTCAAAAAGACTTCGCCACAGTTGACAACATTTCCAAACTTCGTATCATCTGCAAATTTTGAAATCATGTCTTGAACAACACCGTCCAGGTTATTAATACATATCTGGAAGAGCTAGGGTGTCAACACTACCCTTGGGAACTCCACTGCAAACCTTCCTCCAATCTGAAAATCAACCATTTATCATGACTCCTGTTTCCTGTCACTCAGCCAATTTCTTATCCAATGATACCATGCTATTTCTGAAATGTGTTCTAAGATCTCTCTTTTTTTCCCCCTTGCAGCTTAGTTTCTTATTTGAACCATTCTAATTTGTAGCAGGACTTCAGTTGAAGAGTAAGCTTGCGATGTCTGATCGGCTGCCCATTATTCACCTTGATGTTGATTCCATCTGATACCGCCAATTTGTTCCCATTGAAGTCGAAAGTCCTGCCCTGCGTTGTTTAGCCTGTATTTCATTACCACTTTATACTGGATCAGATTTCTATTTGTATTCCCCATTGATGCAGTCCAGAACTGTAATTGTTTGAAATTGCAAATATCATTTTTCAATCCCTGATCTCCACAGGAAAAAAACAATTCTAACTGGTCTTCCTGTTTTACAGCTAATGGAGTAAACGGGATCGTCACTTCTGAAGATAGAGACTCTCCACATGCAAGAAAAGTCAAATCTTCTTGAAAGTTAGACTACATCGGTACATAAATTGCCAGTTTCATCATTTGTTTCCCCTTTAACAATTCCCCTTAATTGTTATTTAATTCACTGCAACAAGCAACATTTACTTCTAAGTATTTGTGTAATGCTGTGCATTTAAAATCCAATAAGGCTGAAGGGAAAGAATAGCTGAGGTTGGGAGCTCATTCATTATTCAAATAATTCCCCTGTTTTATAGAAAGAAATAGTAGCTTGAACAGATCCTTTTATTTTTGACATTTTAGTAAGATCTTGCCTTAAAGAGCAGCACCATAGAACATATGGAGGGGAAGCAATTCAAAACTGATCTTGATCTGGCACAGAGCTGCTATCCTTGAGAAACCACATGATAGCTAGGGTTCAGCCTTCCTAACCTATTGTGTTGTTTCTCATGTTTGGACAGCTCTGTTGTGACTCATTGGAGAGCCACACTCCCTGATTTATTTTTCTATTGAACTTCAGGAGACAGTGTGATTGATGGCTTTCTGCATGGAGGACTGCTTGCACAACTAAGGATTTCTGTGCTAGTAAGAAACATGATTGTGCCAATGTGTCGGAGGAAAAAAACTCTTCTGCTGAAACTTTGATCAATTTACATCAGCAATCTGGCTCTCCCTGTGAGGAGTGGCACTCGCAGGGACACATCTACAGACATTGCGAAGGACCCCAAGTTGCTGTGATCTGCCCATTGAGAGTGCCAGAAGCTATTTTAATGGGAAGTGACAGGTGCTATTTACCAATAAAATAATAAATATTTTGCAAACATCACGCTAAACTGATGGACTGCAGAGGTAGAATTCAGGCAAGGACACCATATGAAAAATCAAATTATTATTTTTAACATTCCACTTATTTTCACCTGTGGTGTGTGCTGGGCTATATTTTGGAAACCATTCCAACCCAAAGGAAGTTATTTTTCCCAATTACAAATTGTATTACAACTCCACGTCACCTAAATTCTAATTTTAAATGCTATAAATTGAGAAACATTGTCGCATTCTCCAAGAATCTATAAATATTGTTCAAAGTTGTTACTGACACTTAAGGGAAATGATTTTGAAAGTGAAATTATCAATTAGGAGGTATGTGTATTTTGAAAGCTAAATAGATATTCCAGGCTACCGGGTTAAAATAAATGCAAGTTGTTATGATGGGCTAATAATAGCAGATTAATTTCTATGCCTTAATTTGTTGTAATTGGAACTGCAGTATTCTTCTCCATTTAACTTCTTGACTATTCAGTTTTATAACTTGAAAGCCAAACTCTATGTTCTCAGGTTGATTTTGAACAGGGGCAGCCTGTGAAGAGACCACTGCAATAAAGTTTTTTTTTAAAAAACAATGCAACAATGAAATTGCAGTAGAGCTTCATAGAAGAGAAAAGAAATATGCTTTTTATTTTTTTACTCTAAATAAAAGACACAAAAAGGGCTGCCAAATTTTAAAAGCAGTTTTATAAAACTTATGTGAGGCCTTAGTATGGCAGAATGGCTGACATAATGATAGATAAATATGTGACTGTTATTAAGGGGACAATTATTGTACAACATTCTTTACCTGGGAATTGCTGATTTCAAAAGAGGTTTATTAATTTTATAAAACAATTTAGATATAAATGAAAATGTCATATATTAAGATCTTTGTTACCATTAAGCTTTAAGTCATTCCTAGGTTGGTAATGATTGATGGAGCCTTGTTACAATACATTTTCTTTTTGTAAATTAAGGAATGTTCCTGGATGAGGCACTTCAAATACTTCTGCAGTGTTTGAAAATACAATCCTGAATATATTTTTGTGTGCAAATGGGGGGCTGGAAGTAGAGAATAATCTGCCCCTTTTCCTGCAATGTATCCTTGAACCCAATAAAATGACCACTCTGCTGCAAAGGTCACTGGGACTGGGTGAAACAATGGAGTCTGTCTCTCCACTTCTGAACTGAACACTTGATTAATGAGCCAAAGCTCCCTCTCTAGCTGTGGTTCCTATATTATGTGAATTTAAGTAGTTGTACCCAGCTAATGGCCCAAAACCAACCATAATTTGCATTAATGTGACAGTCTCAGGCTGATCACAGGAGTGGCTGGGGTCCCAGTGTCTGCGTGGCTCACAACCCAAAGATGTGCAGAGTAGGTGGATTGGCCACGCTAAATTGCCCTGCATTGAAAAAGGTAATTGGGTACTCTAATTTTTTTTTAAGGAATGGCTAGGAGTTGGGATGAGGCAAGAGTAAAAAACAAATAAAAGCAGCTTTTATATTGTGCCTGACTGCTAAACCTGAGATTAATTCCTGGGTGTTCAAAGTGGAAAAGTATTTTCGTCACAACTACTATCCTTCCTCACATCAGTGAGCACACAAGTTCATCTTGCTGCCAAAATAAACTAGTAAATGAGAAGTCCAGCGCTGTATTTTTGAATGGAATATCAGGAATTATTTCTTTAACTTCAAGTTTGCTTGGTACCGATTAATTTAGACAGTCAAATTGCTGGAATATTGTAATTTCTTTGACGAGCATCTGTTATTGAGTACTACATTAAGATGCATTATGTCTTGTGGAACTAAGATCAAGTTTCTGATTATAATACAGGAGACATGGTTTTATTTTTAATGCATTGTCTAAAACTTGTAATTTCAGTTCTGAAAAGCAGCCTGGTTTACTGTAACTGCATTCATTGCAGAGAAAATGTGAAGTAAAACTGCCTATCCTACTTTGACTGAATTTGTTTACGTCTTGCAGCACATCTAATCATTTATTAGATTTGTTAAAACCCTTCAGTAATATTATACAACCAGAGAAATTATATTGTATATTTGACCTGAGAGTTATAATGACCTGTGAAACTTTGCTTAAATTCTGATCACACTCCGCTTGCTGTGGAGTGTTGTCAAATGAATACAGAGTTAGATCTTAGTGAGGAATTTGGAGCCAAACACAAGGGGGAGAAAAAGAGAACTTGGAAATAGTTGGCATTTGTTGTAAATATTGTGATAATCAATGGCATGAGTGGCTGATCCATCTTGAACTCTTCCTGAGGTCCCTACCATCACAACTGGTAGTCTTTGGCCATTTTGATTTACTCCACATGGTATCAACTAATAGCTGAAGATAATGGATACCGCAAAGGTGATGAACCCTGACAGCGTATGGATTTAATACTGAAGACTTGTGCTCCAAAACCACATGTGCCCTTAGCCAATCTTTTCCAGTACAATTACAACACTGGCATCTATCCAGCGTGGAAATTGGCCCAGATATGTCCTGCGCACAAGAAGCGGGGCAAATCCAATTGATCCAATTACTGCCCCATTACCGTACTCTCAATGATTAGCAAAGTGATGAAAGATGTTGTTGATAGTGCTATTAGGTTCTTGCGTAGCAATAACTTACTCGGCAACACTCAATTTGGGTTCTGTCATGGCCATTCAATTCCAGATTTCATTACAGCCTCAGTTCAAAGATGACAAAATGCTAAATTCCAGAGGTGAGGCGACAACAGCCTTTGACTTCAAGGCAGCATTTCACCAAGTGGCAATAAGGAGTTACTAGTTACTACTATGCAGTGGCTCCATGACTGGTATTTTGCACTAACAGGATGCTGCCTCTAATCCAAAAAGATGTTCTGCTGACCATACAATTGGATAACATTTTGTATGAATTTCAGAGCTGTGATGCCAGGTAGGTAGACCACAAGTGCAGTAATTGATCAAATCAAACAGCAAGTTCCTTCGGATGTTTGTAATAGACAGACTGTGCTTAAATAGCTGGCTTATTCAAAGCCCAAAACAAGACATCTGTTAAATACGATTCCACAATTGGGCAGCACTTACCATAGCTATTCACAAATTCCAAGATTGTTCAGCAATAGCCAATGTCCGATCAGTTGGCTCATTTGCGCTTTTAGAAGTGAAAAATGAAAAAAAAATGAAAATTGCTTATTGTCACAAGCAGGCTTCAAATGAAGTTACTGTGAAAAGCCCCTAGTCGCCACATTCCGGCGCCTGTTTGGGGAGGCTGGTACGGGAATTGAACCGTGCTGCTGGCCTGCCTTGGTCTGCTTTCAAAGCCAGCGATTAGTAACATCCACATGGACCCATTCTCTGCAAACAAACATAATATGTTCAAGCCTGTGCCTTTTTTTGAATTACTCAGGAGCTTGGGGAGCTGATAGTTCTCTGTTGCTTTCTCAATGTAGCACCTCGACCAATCTGAATCGACGCGCCAACCAATCGGCACACTTTTTTCCCTGTGGTATAAATTGTAATCATTTGAAATTTGTCATTCTTGTGTTTCGCCTGATAAGTGCAAAAAGATCAATGGAGCAATATGTGTGTGATGGGGAAGGGGGGGGGGGGGGAGGATACTCGAACCTACAACAAAGGAGAGGATTCTCGTACCTACAACAAAGGAAGATGCTTATGGTTGTTGCGGTGACCTTGGCTCAACTATCTCTAGCTGCTTCATCACTGATTTTCCCTCCATTTTTAAAAAATAAATTGAGTGTACCCGATTCATTTTTCCCAATTATGGGTCACTTTAGCATAGCCAATCCACCTACCCTGCAATCTTTGGATTGTGGGGGCGAAACCCATGCAAACACAGGGAGAATGTGAAAACCCCACACGGACAGTGACCCAGGGCCGGGATCGAACCTGGGACCTCAGTGCCGTGAGACAGAGTGCTAACCACTGCCCCTTTAAATAAAAAGTTCCACGTGCTCACCGCTCTTCAGGTGAAGAAGTTTCAGAATTCCTGACTGGATTTCTTGGTGGCTGTCTTAGGTTGATGACATCTAGTCATGCTCTCCCCAATAAGAGGAAACTTTTCAGAATTTTAAAGATTTCTATTAGGTAATTCCTCCATTTTGTCAAGAAAAAGGAGACACATTCATCCTTTCCTGAAATGTATAAATGGTTATGTACTTGCAAGGTGAAAGGATGGAAATGCTGAAGCACATGGCTTGAATGCAATAATCAACAGAGGTTTATTAAATGGTTGTGAACTATACAAAAGTTTGGTCTGGACTGACTCAAAGCCCATGAAGTAGCCGATGCCATCTCCACTGTCCTTTTAAGAATATGGTGACACTGAGCTTCAATGCAAGTTTACTATAACTTCCCTGCTTCTCAATTCTAGACCCCTAGAAATAAAGCCACCAGCTTGGTTTGCGCATCTTTTAGTGATCGGTGCATTTATCCTGCAAGATTCTAATGGGCCCCTACCAACCCTAAACTTCACCTTCCAAGTAATAAATGACCCCTTTATTCTTTCTACCGAATTGTCCTTCCTCACATATATAGTGTTGACCTTCAGTTGTCAAATATTTACCTATTCTGCATGTCTATTAATGTCCTCCTGCAATTTATTGTAGTGTTTCTCAGTGTTGACTATTCTGCACCCAATTTCAGGGGAGGTGGTGGCATTGTATTGTTGCTAGACTAGGGTAGCCAGATTCAAGTGCCACCATAGCAGGTGGTGGAATTAAATCCAATAAAACTCTGGAATTAAAGACTCAGTATTTCCAATGGAGTGAGTGGTCGCACATTTGTGGCTCCTGCTCAAGGTGGCATTTTTGGTCTTTGTCCCGCCCAACGGGCAAGGTATTTAAAGGCAAAAGGTACAGGAGTGCCTGGGGAAGGTATTACTCCTCTTGTGGCTGGTGGATGGATTTACGGACAAGGAGTGGTGCAAGGAAGAAGCAGGAGAGACTTCACAGTGTGTCACAGGAAAAGATGGCAATGGACAAGGAGGGTACACTGCCTGCCCAGTGGTCGACAGCATTTGGTAGAGTTTCTGATTAAATAGGTTTCGTCAACAGAGGAAAGAGGCCCAAGGTGGTGGAACCGCTGAGAACTGGGATCGAGCAAGTGGAACAGAAGCTGGAGTCCCAGGGCCGGGTAGTTCAGAAAGTGGGGGAGCACGAGGAGCAGTTGGCCTTGTTGGTGGGAGTGATGTGGCAGAGCCAGAAAAAGCGGTGCGAGAAGGTTGAGGATTTGGAGAATCGCATCCAGAAGGCAAAACTTAAAAGATTGTCGGGAAGGCGCGGAAGCCGTGGTGTACGTGGCAACGATGCTGGAGAAATTGGTCGGGGTGCGAACCTTTGATCGGCCTCTGGAGGTGGACCAAGCGCACAGGGTGCTGAGGAGGAGGCCACAGGCGGGCGAGCACAGGGTCTCAGTATATGCAAATGACCTGTTATTATATGTTTTGGACCCGGGGGGCAGTATCGGAGGCATCATGGAGATCCTGGGGGAATTTGGCTGGTTTTCAGGATACAGATTGAACATGGAGAAAAGTGAGGTGTTCCCAATTGAGTGCTGGAAAGGAGATTAGGACCGTTGCCATTTAGGGTGGTGGAGGCGAGTTCAGGTATTTGAGTATCCAGGTGGCGCGGAGCTGGGCGCAGTTGCATAAATTGAACTTGGCCCGGCTGGTGGAACAGATGAAGGCGAATTTTAAAAGGTGGGATGTGCTGTCGCTGGCAGGGCGGGTGCAGACAGCAAAAATGGTGGTGCTGCCTAGGTTTCTCTTTGTATTTCAGAACCTCTCATTCTTTGCCCCAAGTCATTTTTTAGGAACGTCAATGGGTTGATTTCTGGGTTTGTGTGAGCGGGGGAAACTCGGCTGGTGTGGCGAGCTTTCTTGGAGGGGGGTGGTTGGTCGGCACTGCCGAACATGATTCACTATTATTGGGCAGCGAACGTTGCTATGGTAAGGAAATGGGCTGTGGAAGTGGGTGGAGGTTGCACCGTGCAGGGGTACGTGTTTGAGAGCTGTTGTTGTTGGTGCATTTGTCGTTCGCCGGCCAGGTAGTCTGTGAGGCTAATGCTAGTGTTGGCTTTGAGGGTGTGGGGGCCGTGGAGGCAGCATCTAGGGCTGGGTGGTGCCTTGGTGTGGGTGCCGATCTGTAATAGCCATAGCTTTGCGCCGGTGGGGCTGGATGCGAGGTTTTGGGGGTGGTGGCAGGCAGGGATTGAGTGCTTTTGTGACTTAGAATCATAGCATTTACAGTGCAGAAGGATGTCATTCGCCCCATCGAGTGTGCACCAGCCTTTGGAAAGAGCCCTGTACTTTGGTCCATGCTATCCCAGTAACCCGACCTAACCTTTTAGACTCTAAGGGGCAATTTAGCTTAGCCAATCCACCCAACGTGCACATTTTTGGACTGTGGGAGGAAACCAGAGCACCAGAGGAGAAGGTACAAACTCCACACAGTCACCCGAGGCCAGAATTGAACCCGGGACCCTGGAATGTGAGGCAGCAGTGCTAACCAATGTGCCACCTTGCCGTTCATAGTGTGCAAGGTTGGAGGACCTGGAGGAAGTGTATCAATTACCAGGGGAATGGCTTTAGGTGCCTGCAGATTTGGGACTTTGTAAAGAGAGAGGTGCCGTCCTTTCCTGGGCTGCCGCATCTGGGTTGCAGGACAAGGTGCTGTCGAAGCACGAAATAGGGGAAGGGAAGGTGGTGGATGTTTATAAGGAGTTGATGGTGTGGGAGGCAGCCCTGGGTGGGGATATTAAGAGGAAATGGGAGGAGGAGCTGGGGGCAGAGATGTGGATAGAGGCCTTGCGGAGGGTGAACGCACCCTTGTCGTGTGCGATGTTAAGCCTCATCTAGTTTAAGGTGATGCATAGGGCTCATAATGACGGGCAAGTGAGTAGGTTCTCTGTGGGGGTAGAGGATTGGTGTGGGCTGTGGGTGGTGCAATTTAGCATGGCCAATCCACCTAACCTGCACATCTTTGGGTTGTGGGGGTCCGCCCACACAGACGAGAAACTGTGCAAACTCCACACGATCAGTGACCTACGGCCAGGGTCGAACCTGGGTCCTCAGCGCCATAGGCAACAGTGCTAACCATTGCACCACCATACTGCCCTGAGTAACACGCCATCCTGACTTAGAATGATTTCACTCTCACTGGGTCAAAATGGTGGAACTCCCTCACAACATAAGATGGCAGCTGTTCACTGAGACAGTGCACCAAAAGTAATTAGGATGGTCTTCCCATGACCAATTCTGGCCAAATTGTGTATTTTACCAGAGAAATTGGGAAATGATTTGGTCCGTTGACCATTAATGGAAGCTATACTGTAAAGTAACAAACCAAATGGAACTGGAAAAGGAAAGCTTATGATATTTCGGATGTGCACATTTCCATAAAAATTACTGTTATGGTGGGAGGCGGGGTGGCACAGTGGTTAGCACTGCTGCCTCACGGCACTGAGGACCAGGGTTTGATCCCGGCCCTGGGTCACATCTGTGTGGAGTTTGCACGTTCTCCCCCTGTCTGCGTGGGTCTCACCCCCCACAACCCAAAGATGTGCAGGATAGGTGGATAGACCACACTAAATTGCCCCTTAATTGGAAAAAGAATTAATACCCTAAATTTGTTTTAAACAAATTTACTGTTATGGCCTATTCTGAGAGAAAGTCCATGAAGAATGCACCCTGATTCTCAAAGGTAGTACAATGATATTTTCTACTGTATGATGACTGCCCTACATATTTACCTGTGTAAGTGAAGAACAATATATTGGCTTAAAATCTTTTGGTCAGTTCTAGAACCCCTGTGAGCATCTTGCGTTACCTAAAAAAGCATTGAAAGGGCAGAAAGTGAACAGATCCACAAAGAACCACCTTGAAGAAGCTTCAACCCAGAGAGAAACAGAGAAAGACATCTAGAAATAGCCACAACTTCTGCTGTAAGTAGCTAGGCAGTTTGAAAGTGCCAAGCCTTCAGGACCAAAGAAATTAATCTTCTTGCCTCCCTGTAAACTTGATTTCACCTTCTAAGATCACCTGTTAAGCAACCTCCAGCAATTCGACAGTAAGAGCCATCACAGCTGCACAGACAGTCCTACAACTTTATAATCTTCACTTCAGACACGGCTACATCTCGACTGCGAAAGTATCAGGCCTACAAAAAATATGGACTAAACTGATCTAATTTTTATAAGTATAATTTTATCTTTTGTTTTAAACATTTTATTAAGGCTTATGATTTTATAATAAACAATACAAATGTATACATAGTTCAGTGCGTAACGCATCCCTCCATCTCCCCTTGTTCCAGTCCACTTCAAACACAAAATAGCCTAGCTCCCCCCACCCCCTAACTCCCCCTCTTATCGAATCTGCTGACAGTTTAATTTTCCCCGAAGTCGATAAACGGCTGCCACCTCTAGACAAACCCTAACGTTGATCCTCTCAGGGTGAACTTAATTTTCTCAAGTCTGAGAAACCCGGCCATGTCACCCATGCCCCTGCTTTCGGGGGGCTTCGAGTCCCTCCACGCTAATAAGATCCGTCTCCGGGCTACCAAGGAGGCAAAGGCCAAAAAGTCAGCCTCTCTCGCCCCTGGATCTTCCAACACTTTGAAAATCGCCACCTCTAAACTCGGCACCACCCATATTTTTAGTACCGTGGACATGGCATCTGCAAATCCCTGCCAGTATCCCCTAAGCTTAGGGCATGCCCAAAACATATGGACATGATGTACTGGCCCTCCCGCACACCTCACGCACTTGGCCTCTATCCCAAAAAACTTGCTCATCCGGGCCACCATCATGTGTGCCCAGTGAACCACCTTGAATTGTATTAGGCTGAGCCTGGCACATGATGAGGACTTGTTGACTCTGCTGAGAGCATCTGCCCACTGACCCGCCTCTAACTCCTTACCCAGCTCATCTTCCCATTTACGCTTTAGCTCACCTATCTGAGTTTCCTCCCACTCCATGAATTCTTTATAGATATCTGAAACCTTCCCCTCCCCCAACCCCATTTTAGAAACTACCCTATCCTGTATCCCCTGTGGCAGTTGGAGCGGATAGGTCGCAACCTGCCTTCGCACAATATACCTTATCTGCAGATATCGAAACACATTCCCTCCCGGCAATTCAAACTCCTCCTCCATCTCCTCTAAACATGGAAAGCTCCCATCGATAAACAGATCCTCCAGCCTCTCATTCCCTGCTCTCTGCCACCTCCGAAACCCCCCATCCAGCCTCCCTGGGACAAACCGGTGATTGCCACAAATTGGAGCGAACACCAACACTCCCTTCCGCCACTGCCCCAAGACTCTCAGGACCGGACTTGTGGAGTACTGGGCCAGTGAGAACGGCAGAGGAGCCATTACCAATGCCCTGAAACTTCTGCCCTTACATGATGCCGCCTCTACTCACTCCCACACCTACCCCCTCTCACCCCCCCCCCCCCCCCCCCCCCCCCCTCCCCGCTTCCACTACCCACTTCCTGATCATGGCTATATTTGCCAGCACGGTGGCGCAGTGGGTTAGCCCTGTTGCCTCACGTCGCCGAGGTCCCAGGTTTGATCCCGGCTCTGGGTCACTGTCTGTGTGGAGTTTATACATTCTCCCCGTGTTTACACGGGTTTCGCCCCCACAACCCAAAGATGTGCAGGCTAGGTGGATTTGGCCATGCTAAATTGCCTCTTAATTAGAAAAAATGAATTTGGTACTCTAAATTTATTTTTTAAAATATTTGCCACCCAGTAGTAATTACTGAAGCGGCAGCCCACCCTCCCCTCGGCTTCACTCAGCAGCACTTACTTTACTCACGGGGTTTCAACCTCCCATGCAAAACCAGAGATCACCCTATTCACCCACTTAAAAAAGGCCTTTGGTATGAAAATAGGGAGGTACTGGAAAACAAACAGGAACCTCAGGAGGACCGTCATTTTTACAGTTTGTACCCTCCCTGCCAGTGATAACGGGAGCATATCCCATCTCCGAAAGTCCTCCTTCATTTGCTCAACTAGCCGGGTCAAATTTAATTTATGTAACTGCTCCCATCCCCGTGCTACCTGAATTCCAAAATAATGGAAGCTCCCTCCCACCACTTTAAACGACAGTTCCCTCAGCCTCCTCTCCAGCCCCCTCGCCTGGATCACAAAAACGTCACTTTTACCCATATTTAATTTGTACCCCGAGAACCGGCCAAATTCCTCTAAAATCCACATAATCTCCCCTATCCCCCCTAACGGGTCAGAAATGTATAGGTGTAGGTCGGTATCATTTTATCTTTGTAACTAATCTTTGTGTGTAAGTGTTAGTAACTTTATATTTTCTGAAGTAACTTCCAGAGTAATGGAGTGAAATAAACCTTTTATTTTTTAAGTAAAAATATTCCACTCTTTATTTTAAATTGAACTTCTCATTCCACAGGTAAGAAGTTATACACATCCCACTCCACACAAATACATTGCTCAGGGGCAACTTTGGAGAAGGACCCTTTAGAGCATCTGTAACAATGTAAATGAACAATAACTATAAAATAAATGAAATTACCCTATCACAGATCTAAAGTTAATTAAATATGTCTTTAAAAACTATTTCAATGCATTAAGATTGTGAGTCCTGTCCTGAGTGCTTTTCCTTATCCATACATCATATTCCTGTTCAATATTCTTAGCAGGAAGGGCACAAATGAGTTCAGGAACTGACTAGTCCTGCATCTGAGGGATTGTAGCTCTTTCTTTGAAGGCAACCAGCAGTAATATTGAAACAAGGCGGTGAATCTCATTGTTCGTGAGGCTCTTGACTTTCGTCAAAATACTTCAAGAGCAGGATTCATCAAGAAAGATCTGCTCATCAAATATTCCTACCTGGTTCAATAATCTCTGTATTCTTACACAGTCTGCTTTCTCGATATTACAGTATCAGGTGAGACATCCAAAAAGGATTGCACCCTCAACTATAGCAGGGAAGAAGAGTTGCGTGGCTGTAGGATTGACTCGAGAAGCTTTCAATTTTCCGAGGTAGTATAATCATGTATGTCCCTTGGCCAATGCATTGATGCACTGGTACTTTGACAAGATTTGTGAAATTGAGATTTTGTTTTTGAGCATGATCACAAAAATAAACTGGTAAGATGCGGTCTGGTTTCAGAGAGTATGGAATGCAGTAGGGTGAGTGATTGTTCTGCTGAGGAAATGTGTGCCTGGGAGTAAGAGAACGAGACTAGCCACTAACATGTAAGACTGGAAGCAGGCAGTGAAATTGACTCAAAACAACCTTGCGTCTTAATTCCTCTATTTTCCCGGTGGAAAGAAATCCTGATTTCTGTGGAGCCTAAACAAGTGATTAGCAAGTTCCATTATATATTTTGTTCTAGATCCTGTGTTAGTACATTGGGTACCTTGCAGTCTTGGGAAGAAGACTTGGCAACTAATAGTGATGAGGAGACATGGGGTATTATATGAGATTATGTCAATAAAACTTTGGTTTGCAATAGAATGAAGAAGACTAATTTTAAGATACTGCACCATTTGCATATCATGCCTAATCTAAGACACAGGCTTGATCCTGCTATATGTGCCTGGTAGTTGAGGATTATAAGAAATAATAAGAAATAATCTTTATTATTGTCACAAGTCGACTTACATTAACACTGCAATGAAATTACTGTGAAAATCCCCTAGTCACCACATTCCGGCACCTGTTCGGGAGAATTCAGAAAGTCCAATTCACTTAACAAGCACGTCTTGCACTGCATATAGACCTGTGTTAAGATTCACTCTTATTAGTCTCGTGTAGTTGGGAAGCTTGAGAAGATATTTGACAGAGACTTAGAGATAATCCTTTGTTCCTAATTCTGGCTCTTTCAGATGAGAGAATTACTGATGTTAATGAAAAAAGGCTGTACAATACCTTAACTTTTGCAGCTCGTGTAAATATTCTCTGCTGGATCAGCGACAAGCATCCTTCGATTCAAAACTGGTATATATTAGTAATGGAATTTATCCCTATGGAATTTGTGACGTATGTGATTCGTTCTAAGTCTGATGCATTCCGCAAAGTTTGGGACCCCACTCTCAAATTTATGGGTTCCGCCTTGACTGACATAATCCTGTTGGGTTTCCCTTGAGCCGTATTGTAATCCTTGTTCTCGCAATACATAAAGGCCTGCAGTTTGAGATGTTATCCAATCTTATTTATATGGATGCATCCTTTTTCTCCTCCTAATATGTTTTCTGATTAATCCAGTATTAAAACTGGAGGCACTAGTTCATAAAGCCTGTTGTTCTAAAGTCATCTTGTGTTCATTCTAATTTTGCAATAAAAAAGTTAAAAATCTAATAAAAATAATAAAATATATATTTTTTTTAATTGACTCTCTCAACTATTAGGAAAGAGGAGTTTTATTATTTCTTGTTTTAGGACAGTCACTCATTGTATATACTGGAAGTCAGCCTTATGGGATTGTAACTGGTTTAATGGGATTAGAGACAGAAAACCTGCAAAGAACAAACATCAACAAGAAAGGGGTGAAGGCAAGAGGTTTGATCTGTTGATGAACCAAGAGTGCCAGGAGAACTTGCATTAGGATTTATGTTAAACAAAGAAAAAACAGGTTCAAGATGGCTGTTTTATTTTGAAAGGGAACATATAATTGGAAGATTTCATATAGATGAGGAAAGATAGTGTAGGTCTACCTTTAAAATATAGAAGTCAAAGTAAGAAAAAGGGGGTTCATAAACTGGGAAAAGGAACTTGTAAAGGATTGCAAGAGTCAATAGAGGGTAAAATCAAAGGAGAAAAACATATTTAAGAAACACTGAAGACGTTGTCTGTGGTGGCTGGTAAGATCTCAACAAGGACAGAGTGTGGACAAGGCTGTACCTGGAGAGCCAGTTTGCTGTCACCCTCCAAGAACTTCCTAAGTGCAGTGGGGCATTGTGTGTAAAGTTACTGGAATTTTATGGATTAGAAATCTATAAGGACTGTTGCCATTTAAAAGGGAGGTTTAGCTCTATATTATTTAAGCAAAAATCTGTCCAGAAAGATTTTTAAAATATTGTTGACTGCGTCAAGGTATTCTTGTGGGTAAGTGTAATTGTTTTTATTTCTTTATTTGAATTAAAGTTTCACTTGAATATAAAATCATCACAATTGGTCTGAGAAGTTACTTCCTGATGTCGGGAAAAGCTCCACATAATACACAAATTACAAAACCGTTCTGGCAGCTGTTTTAAACTCCCCCTTGTGATTTGGACAGCTCAGCACTTACCATCTGCTGTGCCGTAACACAACTTCCATTGGCCGGGCATCGGGGATCCTGTTGGAAATACTGTAACACAACCCTTGTAATCTTTGAACATTCAATTCTGACGACTGACAGCATAACTGTCTTGATGTTTTTCAGTGGAATAGCCAGAATAATTTATGAAATCACTGTTCCTCATCTAATTAACAGCATGTCAGGCTTTTCAAATTAGCACTGGTTTGGAAATGATTAAAATTACCACTAGGTGGCAACAATAACCATTGCAAAAAGCAATTTAAGTTGACGTTTTGGCCGAAAAGTAACACATTGTGAGCCTAAAGAATTCTAAAACAAGGGCAGTGCGGTGGCACAGTGGCTAGCATTGCTGCCTATGGCGCTGAGGACCCGGGTTCAAATCCTGACTCTGGGTCACTGTCTGTGTGGAGTTTGTACATTCTCCCCGTGTCTGTGTGGGTTGCAACCCCACAACCCAAAGATGTGCAGGATAGGTGGATTGGCCACGCTAAATTGCCCCTTAATTGGAAAACATAATTGAGTACTCTAAATTTTAAAAAAAGAATTTTAAAACAAACCAGAAAATTTTAATATTTGCAATTAAATTTGCACACTAGGCCAGCACATACAATTTTTCAAGTTGAATTTCAATTTTATTTTATTTTTAATTTGATCACATGGCTAAAGCAAATATTTTTACACTTGCGTCTACAAATCTTTAAGTAATTCTTCCAAAATCCAATCAATTGGTTTGAACAATTTCACTGCTGCAGTTAATTTCTTACAATTTCCCACTTGATTAATGTCTTGGAATCTTACTTGACCAGATATATAAGTGGTTGTTACGCTTAATTATTGTAGGTGAATCCTCACTGAACAGAGTTGGTGGAAGTGAAATTAAATTGAATTGAATTAACTCACTTTGCTGTTAAATTAGAAAGAAAACACCAAAATTAACAGCCTGGTTTCTAAACATGAAACCATTTCATATTTCTTATTTTATCAAGCCACTATTCCATTTAATTTCCTCCTTTTGGAGTCTGGATAACTGTGATAATTAGGGGCTAATCGTGCATTATTACTCCTCCAAAGCCAGTGGTAAGAAAGGTGGTCCAACATCAGTGTCCTCTCCCAAGCCGACTTGTCCAGCATTGAGGTGCTCACCACTCCAAGCTATAGCCACTGGGCAGAACATGCCTGACACCAGATTCCCAAAGCAATGGCTCTACTCGGAACTCAATCGTAGCAGGAGATTCCCAGGAGGACAGCAGAAATCTTTTAGGGAAGTCCTCAAAGTAGCCCTGAAGAGGTCAAACTGGCTGCTGACTCATGGGAGACCCTGGCTTGTAACTAGCCAAATAGAGACGGTTCATTCAGGAAAGGGCTGGACGTATCAAGAGACTTTTTCGGGAATGTACAGAGACTAAGTTGAGGCCATTGGAGTGAGTGTAAAAGACCCTCTAAACAGTCCAACATCTACCCAACTCTTCATACATCACCCTCAGACAGATGACAGTCTGTAGATTGCGCATTGGACTGATCAGGCATATCGAAACCCATTGAATCAGAGTGGAAGCAAGTCATTTCCATGATCCTGAGGCATCGTCTACAAGGAAGAAGCTTACAAAATACTAACAATTAACCCACCCCCATTACTGCTGTTTCTTTCAAACAAATTGGTTAAATTATGCCTCTCCTGCCCACAGTGGGCTGTCAGTAGAATACTTGCACTGTGTCATTAAGCAGCTGTGTGTTATTTCAGTAGCTCACACAGTCATTTATGCTGCTGCATTTGCTCAAGATAAAGCAATACAGGGGTTAAGTTTTAATCTTATTCAAAAATGGCAGTTTGGGGGGCGGCATGTGTACAGTGGTTAGCACTGGGACTGTGGCGCTGAGGACCCGGGTTCGAATCCCGGCCCTGGGTCACTGCCCATGCGGAGTTTGCACATTCTCCCCATGTCTGCGTGGGTTTCACCCCCACAACCCAAAGATGTGCAGTTTAGATGGATTGACCATACTAAATTGCCCCTTAATTGGAAAAGAAAAATAATTGGCTACTCTGCCACTTTTTTTTCTTTTTTTAAATTTAGTTTCTTGTTTTGGTGTGATAGCACTGGAGTTACTGACACAAAGAATATGAGAAAGTACTACTGCCTTACACATGTCCTTCCCAAAAGAAACACGCAGCAGAAGGAGTTAACGTTGTTCACACAACCCAACGCCATGGATACAGATGAGAAAGAAGATGGTGGATCTGAAGAAAGCTTTGTATGCCAAGTGTAACACCAGAATACATTCATAGCCTCCAAGTTGTTTTGAGCTACCTTATCATAAACATTTGTACCAGCTTCTCCTATGTGACCCTGACAGGAGATGAGCAGCCCGCTGAATGCTTTCTCTGAACGGCACAAATAAAATAATCAACTTCAAACCAGAAATGTCGCGAGATTGAAGAATACACAAGTTTGAAGTGGGAAATCCTTGTAATCTAGCTAGCAACATGATGTGTATTTATTCACTGTCAGGAAAAGCAGCCTATACGTGTGACATGTGAATGTCACTCTATGCACTCCCAAAACCTGCAGTGTCTAAAACCTCTATTTGCAGGAGAAGATGTCATATAATAACAGGGAACAGACCAGAACTTGAGAAAATTACAGACACCACAAATCTTTGAGTTTAGTTAAGAAGGCTGTCCTGGAAGTGATTAGGCATGAAAATATCAAAGGATTAGGGGGAGGGTGAAGCTATAGGCCCAGTAAAGCTCAGAGCCACTAACATCCTGCTCTTGTCTCCGACTTGCTGCCATAGGCATAAAATCAACCAAGAAAATATATACAGTGAGTACACTGCAACAAAAGCATTTAAAGGCACTTCCTGTAGCCAGAATCCTGACCTATTTCTGTTTCTTGGTCTCAAAATAAAGACTTAGGGCTGGTTTAGCTCAGTGGGCTAGACAGCTGGTTTGTGATGCAGAATAAGGCCAGCAGCGTGGGTTCAATTCCCGTACCAGCTTACCCGAACAGACGGCAGGATATGGCAACTAGGGGCTTTTCACAGTAACTTCATACTTGTGACAATAAAAGGTTATTATTATACAGCATCCTTCACAAGTTCAAGGCATCTCAAAGTACTTTCAGCCTATGACGTACTTTTTTTTTCTTTTTTTTATAAATTTAGGGTGCCCAATTCATTTTTTCCAATTAAGGGGCAATTTTAGCATGGTCAATCTACCTACCCTGCACTTTGGGTTGTGGGGGTGAAACCCACGCAAACACGGGGAGAATGTGCAAACTCCACACGGACAATGACCCAGAATCGAACCTGGGACCTCGGCGCCGTGAGGCAGCAGGGCTAACCCACTGTGCCACCGTGCTGCCCTCTATGACGTACTTTTGTACTGTAGTCACTGTGCCATGTAAGATAAGTGGCAGCCAATTTACACACAGAGTGCCACAAACAGCATTGATGTTAAAAACAGATTGTTTTAGTAATGTATAGTTGAGGGCAAAGAATTGACCAGGATACCGTGGTATCTTTAACACCATTGCAGGCAGGGCTCAGGTTAACATCTCCTGGTAGAGTTTGTTCTATTCACTTTTCAAACCCCGAAACGCAGCTCATGGTTGGTTTCTTGGACACTTGGATTTTCTGCCTCAGGAGTGCACTGATTTGCTGGATGACAGTTTGCCTTGGTTGCTGTGACTGTTGTGCCATTCAATCATTTCAGGTGTAAGGTAGTTTATTCCAGCCTCTCAGGGACTGAGGGAAAAGACTGCGAGCAGCAGAGTCAGATGGATACACCCATAGCCTGAGTTATCTTGTCCTCTTCAGAAATGAAAGAATAGGCAGGATGAATGCGTGGCTTGAGAGATGGTGCAGGAGGGAGGAGTTCAGATTTTTGGGGCATTGTGACCGATTCTGGGAGAGGTGGGACGACTACAAATTGGATGGTCTACACCTGGGCCGGACTGGAACCAATGTCCTTGGGGTGCTTTTGCATTGGGGAGGGTTTAAACTAATGTGGCAGGGGGATGGGAACCAAATGAGGAGGTTAGTGGGCAGTAAGGAGGTAGTAACTAAAGCCTGTAAGGAACTGGATCGTGAAGTCAGCGTGACTTAGGGGAAGAGTAGGCAGGGAGCAGATGATGAACGCAAAGGAACTGGTGGTCTGAGGTGCATTTGTTTTGATGCAAGAAGTGTAGCGGGTAAGGTAGATGAACTTAGGGCTTGGATTAGTACCTGAGAGTATGATGTTATTGCTATTACTGAAACTTGGTTGAGGGAAGGGCATGATTGGCAACTAAATATCCCAGGATATTGATGCTTCAGGCAGGATAGAGAGGGAGGTAAAAGGGGTGGAGAAGTTGCATTACTGGTCAGTGAGGATATCACAGCTGTGCTGAAGGAGGGCACTATGGCAGACTCGAGCAGTGAGGCGATATGGGCAGAGCTCAGAAATAGAAATGGTGCGGTAACAATGTTGGGGCTATACTACAAACCTCCCAACAGCGAGTGTGAGATAGAGGTACAGATATGTAAACAGATTATGGAACGATGTAGGAACAACAGGGTGGTGATGATAGGAGATTTTAATTTTCCCAACATTGACTGGGATACACTTAGTGTCAGAGGTCTAGATGGAGCAGAATTTGTAAGGAGCACCCAAGAGGGTTTTCTAGAGCAGTATGTAAATAGTCCAACTCAGAAAGGGGCCATACTGGACCTGGTGTTGGGGAATGATCCCGGCCAGGTGGTTGAAGTTTCAGTCGGTGATTACTTTGGGATTAGTGATCACAATTCCGTAAGTTTTAGAAAACTCATGGACAAAGATGAGAGTGGTCCTAAAGGAAGAGTACTAAATTGGGGGAAGGCCAACTATATCAAAATTCAGCAGGAGCTGGGGAATGTGGATTGGGAGCAGCTGTTTGAAGGTAAATCCACATTTGATATGTGGGAGGCTTTTAAAGAGACATTAATTGGAGTGCAGGACAGCCATGTCCCTGTGAAAATGAGGGATAGAAACGGCAAGATTAGGGAACCATGGATGACAGGTGAAATTGTGAGACTAGTTAAGAGGAAAAAGGAAGCATACGTAAGGTCTAGGCGACTGAAGACACAAAGCATTGGAAGAATATCGGGAATGTAGGACCAATCTGAAACGAGGAATCAAGAGGGCTAAAAGTGGTCATGAAGTACCTTTAGCAAACAAGGTTAAGGAAAATCCCAAAGCCTTTTATTCATATATAAGGAGCAAGAGGGTAACTAGAGAAAGGGTTGGCCCATTCAAGGACAAAGAAGGAAAGTTGTGTGTGGAGTCAGAGAAAATGGGTGAGATTCTTAACCAGTACTTTGCATCGGTATTCACCGAGGAGATGGATGTTGAGGTTAGGGATAGATGTTTGATTACTCTAGGTCAAGTCGGCATAAGGAGGGAGGATATGTTGGGTATTCTAAAAAGCATTAAGGTGGACAAATCCCCAGGTCCGGATGGGATCTATCCCAGGTTACTAAGGGAAGTGAGAGAGGAAATAGCTGGGGCCTTACTAGATATCTTTGCAGCATCCCTGAACACCGGGTGAGGTACCGGAGGACTGGAGAATTGCTAATGTTGTCCCTTTGTTTAAGAAGAGTAGCAGGAATAATCCAAGTAATTATCAACCGGTGAGCTTGACGTCAGTGGTAGGGAAGCTGCCGGAGAAGATAGTGAGAGATAGGATCTATTCCCATTTGGAAGAAAATGGGCTTATTAGTTATAGGCAACATGGTTTTGTGCAGGGAAGGTCATGTCTTACCAACATAATAGAATTCTTTGAGGAAGTGAGAACATTGATTGATGAGGGAAGGGCTGTAGATGCCATATACATGGACTTCAGTAAGGCATTTGATAAGGTTTCCCATGGTAGGCTGATGGAGAATGTGAAGTCTCATGGGATCCAGGGTGTACTAGCTAGATGGGTAAAGAACTGGCTGGGCAACAGGAGACAGAGAGTAGTAGTGGAAGGAAGTTTCTCAAAATGGAGAGCTGTGACCAGTGGTGTTCCACAGGGATCCGTGCTGGGACCACTGTTGCTTGTGATATACATAAATGATCTGGAGGAAGGTATAGGTGGTCTGATTATCAAGTTTGCAGATGACACTAAGATTGGTGAAGTAGCAGAGAGTGAAGCGGACTGTCAGAGAATACAGCAGAAAATAGATAGATTGGAGAGTTGGGCAGAGAAATGGCATCTGGAGTTCAATCCGGGCAAATGTGCGGTGATGCATTTTGGAAGATCCAATTCAAGTGTGAACTATATGGTAAATGAAAAAGCCCTGGGGAAAATTGATGTGCAGAGAGATCTGGGTGTTCAGGTCCATTGTACCCTGAAGGTGGCTGCGCAGGTCAATAGAGTGGTCAAGAAGGCATACAGCATGCTTTCCTTCATCGGAAGTATTGAGTACAAGAGTTGGCAGGTCATGTTACAGTTGTATAAGACTTTGGTTCGGCCACATTTGGAATACTGCGTACAGTTCTGGTCGCCACATTACCAAAAGGATGTGGATGCTTTAGAAAGTGCAGAGGAGGTTCACCAGGATGTTGCCTGGTATGGAGGGCGCTAGCTATGAAGAGAAGTTGAGTAGATTAGGATTATTTTCATTGGAAAGACGGAGGTTGAGGGGGGACCTCATTGAGGGCGACAAAATCATGAGAGGTAGAGACAGGGTGGATAGCAAGAAGCTTTTTCCCAGAGTGGGTTCTCAATTACTAAGGGTCATGAGTTCAAGGTGAGAGGGGAAAAGTTTAAGGGAGATATGCGTGGAAAGTTCTTTACGCAGAGGGTGGTGGGTGCCTGAAACGCATTGTCAGTGGAGGTGGTAGAGGCGGGCATGATAGACAGATACATGAATGGGCAGGGACAGAGGGATACAGTTGCTTAGAAAATAGGTGACAGTTTTAAATGGAGGACCTGGATTGGCGCAGACTTGGAGGGCCGAAGGGCCTGTTCCTGTGCTGTAATTTTTCTTTGTTCTTTGTTCAGACCTAACCTTGTTCGTGGGAATACACAGGATGCCCCGGTTCAACCAGGATGATTCACTCAAGATTTTTTGCCATTCAGGACAACCGTGTTTGACCAGGCATTATCCCTTCACTAAGTCTGAAGACCTATGTGTCCATCAATAGAAGATTAGTTGCATATAAACGGCATTGCTCTGGGGTTGGATTCTCCACACCCCGACGCCGAAATCGTGGCCAGTGCCAGGGCTGTGAATCCATTTCACCGCACAGAATCGGGACCGGCACCAGTTCCCCGATTCGGTGGGTCTGTCCCTGGGGCCATTGCAGGAAGCCCGTTCCACCATTCTCCGTCCCAGTCCGGCTGAAGTATCAAAGACGTGGACCACTCATGGTCCTGCCAGTCGGGAAACTAACGTGGCTGCTGCGGACTCAGTCCGTGTCGCCCTGGTCAGGGGCGGGCCGATCGGAGGGCAGGGACTAACTTTAGGTACCTGGGGGTGCAGGTTGCCCGGGAGTGGGGAGGCTCCGCAGGTACAACATTTCTAGTTTGGTGGGGAGAGTAAAAGCTGATCTGGCAAGGCGGGATGGTCTCCCTCTGTCACTGGCTGGTCGGGTACAGGCAGTTAAAATGAACGTGTTGCCGTGATTTCTGTTTATTTTTTGATGACTGACAATTTTCCTACCAAAGCCTTTTTTCAGAGAGATTGAGGGAATGATTACTTCGTTCATATGGGTAGGGGAGGTGGCCAGAGTTAGAAAGGTGCTGCTACAGAGGGGAAGGCAGGCAGGGGGTTTGGGTCTTCCGAACCTGATGTATTACTACTGGGCGGCGAATGTGGAGAAGGTTCAGAGCTGGATCAGAGGGGTTGATTCCCAGTGGGTCAGAATGGAGGAGAGTTTGTGCAGGTGGTCAGGACTGAAAGCTCTAGCAACAGCGCCGCTCCCGATGGCCCCGGGGAAATACTCAGGAAGTCTGGTAATAATAGCCTCATGGAGAATTTGGAGGCAGTTTCGCCAACACTTCGGGTTGGGGGCAGGGTCAAGGGAAATGTCGATTCGGGGGAACCACAAATTTGAGCCAGGGAAGTGGGATGAAAATTTTCGGAAATGGGATGAGAAAGGGATTAAGACACTAAAAGATTTGTTTCTTAGGGGTCGGTTTACAGGATTGAAGGAGCTGGAAGCGAAGTATGGGCTGGAGCAGGGAGAAATGTTTAGATACATGCAGGTTTGAGATTTTGCCAGAAAGGAGATACCGAGCTTCCCGGAGGGACCAGCCTCCACATTGCTGGAGGATGTGCTGACGACAGGGGGACTGGAGAAGGGGGTACTGTCGGCGGTTTACGGGGCTATTTTGGAAGAGGAGAAAGCACCACTGGAAGGGATCAAAGCAAAGTGGGAGGAAGAGTTGTGAGAGGATATGGAGGAGGGGTTCTGGTGTGAGGTGCTCCGGAGAGTGAATGCCTCCACCTCGTGTGCGAAGTTGGGGCTGATACAGCTGAAGGTGGTATACAGAGCACACCTCACGAGGGCGAGGATGAGCCGATTCTTTGAAGGAGTAGAGGATGTGTGTGAACGTTGCCGGGGGGGGGGGCTGCTAATCACGTTCATATGTTTTGGTCCTGTCCAAAGCTAGAGGATTACTGGAAGGAGGTTTTACGGGTAATTTCCAATGTGGTGCATGTGAAACTGGACCCGGGACCCCGGGAAGCCATATTCGGGAAGTCGGACCAGCCAGGATTGGAAACGGGTGCAGAGGCAAATGTTGTAGCCTTCGCCTCGGTGATCGCCCGAAGGCAGATCCTGCTGGGATGGAGAGCAACCTCCCCACCCTGTGCCTTGGCGTGGTGGGGGGATCTGTTGGAATTCTTGACTCTTGAGAAGGTTACGTTTGAACTGAGGGGAAGGACAGAGGGGTTCTACAATTCATGGGCATTATTCATTATGCACTTTCGAGAACTGGATAACATCGAAGAATAGTGGGTGGGAGGGCTGGGGGGAGGGGGGCTGTGTGTGTTAATGGCGACTATGGGTGATTCCTGATTCCTTTTTGTCATTTGTTTATGTGAACATGCGGGCTGATGTTTGGGGTTTGGTGGGAGGATGGGATCGTTGTTATTGATATGGGGATTGACATATTTGTTACTGATTATTGTTTATTGTTGGTGGATGTAAATTTGGGAGAAAATGTGAAAAAGGAGGAGAATAAAAATATTATTTTTTTTTAATAATCTGTTAGTGCTAGAGCTGAAGTAAAAGTTTAAATATTGGTTTATTTTCTTTGTTTCAAGCACCTCAGCTCTCCTTCAAAATCTTCATTCTCTGCCATTCCCTCAAAGCTGATCCAGAGTTTCTTCCTGCGATACTGTCCCTTCTTTCATCCCTTAACCTCTGCACTGAGAAACTCATATTACTTAGTGATTTTAATCTTCTTCTCAATTTACCTGGTCTTCTGTCCTCTGACTTCACTGCCCTCCCTACAACTCCTGTACCTTACTATCTTGCACAAAATCACAAGTCACCTCTCCCACACCTTTTTCTCCTGTATATCTTCTTGGTAATTCTACTTCTTCTATTTAACCCGGGGGGGGGGGGGGGGGGGGGGGGGGGGGGGGGGGGGAATCTCTCATCCAAGTCACTTAAAATATATAATTCAAAATCCATTGACCTTCCATTCAGCACAGCTGTAGATGTTGATTATCTCAATCATTACCCCTCCTCCATTTCTGATGCTCTTGGCCCAATAGGTTTTTGCTCTCTGGACTGGCCCGTCTCAAGGACATTCCTCTAGAATGGCCCATCATTACTCCTTTGAGTCCAGAGGACATAGACTTGGTTGCCAGGATAACCATCCATCATTAGATCTGGCTGGACCACATCAGGTCTATCAGGCACCACTTTTAAAAGCAATGAATAATTCAGGATAACCACAAACTCTTGCTCCACTACCAACCATCTCTTTATCCTTATTCTCCTACACACTCTAACCTTACCCCCAATATGTGCAATGAACTCATGGACTACCTATTTATTTGTCTCTGCCACATTGTCGCTGCCTCTTGAAATGGATACATAATCAGGTTGTGGGACTGATTAGTTCCACCGTCAGTCACGGCTACAATATCATAATTCTCTTAAATTACAGTTGATCGAAATTCATCAAATTTATTGTTAAAGATCCAGTTTTACACTGAATAAAAGTGGATAATCTTACAGAGGCTCTTGGTGTAGTTGGGAACCTCGTGTTGTCAGGGAGCCTGGGTAGATATGTGGTCAATAACGGTAGAAATAGGGGTGGCATGGCGGCGCAGTGGTTAGCACTGCTCCCTACGGCACTGAGGACCCGGGTTTGAATCCCGGCCCGGGTCACTGTCCGTGTGGAGTTTGCACATTCTCTCCATGTATGTGTGGGTTTCACCCCCACAACCCAAAGATGTGCAGGGTAGGTGGATTGGCCACGCAAAATTGCCCCTTAATTGGAAAAAATAAATAATTGGGTACTCTAAATTTATGTTTAAAAATAACAGTAGATATATGGCATCGTATATGTTGCCTTTCTTCCACTATATTTTTGTGAGTCATTGGGCAGGTACTCCAGGTTGGAGGCAGTTCCATGGATCCCTAAATATTTTCTCTGTGTCAACAAAGGTAATATGCTTATCACTGTTCTTACTGTCTTTATTGTTCTCTTGTACTCCGTTCCATTTTCATTTAGTTGTAAAGACATGCCGGTCCCCGATGTTCTACCCTACTCTCCTCCACTGACCTCCTCTTCCTCACTCTCCTCCACTGACCTCCTCTTCCTCACTCTCCCCCCACGGACCTCCTCTTCCTCACTCTCCCCCACTGACCTCCTCTTCCTCACTCTCCCCCACTGACCTCCTCTTCCTCACTCTCCCCACTGACCTCCTCTTCCTCGCTCTCCCCCACTGACCTCCTCTTCCTCACTCTCCCTCACTGACCTCCTCTTCCTCACTCTCCCCCACTGACCTCCTCTTCCTCACTCTCCTTCACTGACCTCCTCTTCCTCACTCTCCCCCACTGACCTCCTCTTCCTCACTCTCCCCCACTGACCTCCTCTTCCTCACTCTCCCCCACTGACCTCCTCTTCCTCACTCTCCCCCACTGACCTCCTCTTCCTCACTCTCCCCCACTGACCTCCTCTTCCTCACTCTCCCCCCCCTGACCTCCTCTTCCTCACTCTCCCCCACTGGCCTCCTCTTCCTCACTCTCCCCCACTGGCCTCCTCTTCCTCACTCTCCCCCACTGACCTCCTCTTCCTCACTCTCCCCCACTGGCCTCCTCTTCCTCACTCTCCCCCCTGACCTCCTCTTCCTCACTCTCCCCCACTGACCTCCTCTTCCTCACTCTCCCCACTGACCTCCTCTTCCTCACTCTCCCCCACTGACCTCCTCTTCCTCACTCTCCCCCACTGACCTCCTCTTCCTCACTCTCCCCCACTGACCTCCTCTTCCTCACTCTCCCCACTGACCTCCTCTTCCTCACTCTCCCCCACTGACCCTCCTGTTCGTCACTTTCCTCCACTGACCTCCTCTTCCTCACTCTCCCCCCTGGCCTCCTCTCCCCACTCTCCCCCACGGGCCTCCTCTTCCTCACTCTCCCCCCCCGGCCTCTTCCTCACTCTCCCCCACTGGCCTCCTCTTCCTCACTCACCCCCCCTGCCTCTTCCTCACTCTCCACCCCCCCCCCCCCCCCCCCCCACCCCCCCCCCCCCCCCAGCCTCCTCTTCCTCACTCTCCCCCACTGACCTCCTCTGATTCACTCTCCCCCAGTGCCTCCTCTCCTCACCTCTCCCCCACTGACCTCCTCTCCCTCACTCTCCCCCACCCGGCCTCCTCTTCCTCACTCTCCCCCACTGGCCTCCTCTTCCTCACTCTCCCCGACTGACCTCCTCTTCCTCACTCTCCCCCACTGGCCTCCTCTTCCTCACTCTCCCCCCCCCCCCCGGCCTCTTCTTCCACTGCTCCCCCACTGGCCTCCTCTTCCTCACTCCTCCCCCACTGACCTCCTCTTCCTCACTCTCCCCCACTGGCCTCCTCTTCCTCACTCTCCCCCACTGACCTCTTCCTCACTCTCCCCCACTGGCCTTTTCCTACATCATCACTCTCCCCAGTGGCCTCCTCTTCCTCACTCCTCCTCCCCGACTGACCTCCCTCCTTCCTCACTCCTCAGTCCACTGACCTCCTCTTCGCTCACTTTCCTCCTTGACCTCCTCTTCCCTCACTCTCCCCCCTGGCCTCCTCTTCCTCACCTCTCCCCACGGCCTCCTCTTCCTCACGCTCCCCCCGGCCCGCTTCTTCACTCTCCCCACTGTCCTCCTCTTCTTCACTCTCCAACCCCCACCCCCACCCCCACCGCCCCAGCCTCCTTTCCCCTCACTCTCCCCACTGACCAGCCTCTTATTCAATCTCCCCCAGTGACCTCCGCGTTCCTCCTCTCCCCCACTGACCTCCTCTCCCTCAACTCTCCCCCCCGGCCTCCTCTTCCTCACTCGCCCCCACTGGCCTCCTCCTTCCTCACTCTCCCCCCCCCCCCCCCGGCTTCTTCACTCTCCCCACTGGCCTCCTCTTCCTCACTCCTCCCCCACTGACCTCCTCTTCCTCACTCACTCCCCCACTGGCCTCCTCTCCTCATCTCCCCCACTGACTTCCTCTTCCTCACTCCTCCCCCACTGGCCTTTTTCCTCACTCTCCCCCATTGGCCTCCTCTTCCTCACTCTCCCCGACTGACCTACCTTCTTCCTCACTCCTCATTCCACTGGACCTCCTCTTCGTCACTTCCCGCCACTGACCTCCTCTGCCTCACTCTCCATCTCCCACCTGGCCTCCTCTTCCTCACTCTCACCCCACGGGCCTCCTCTTCCTCACATCTCCCCCCCGGCCTCTTCTTCACTCTCACTCACTCTCCACATGGCCTCCTCTTCCTCACTCTCCACCCCCACCCCACACCCACCGCCCCATCCTCCTTTTCCTCACTCTCGCTCCCCACTGACCTCCTCTTATTCACTCTCCCCAGTGACCCCTCTTCCTCACTCTCCCCCACTGACCTCCTCTCCCTCACTCTCCCCCCCGGCCTCCTCTTCCTCCTCTCCCCCACTGGCCTCCTCTTCCTCACTCCCCCCCCCCCCCGCCCCCCCCCGGCTTCTTCAATCTCCCCCACTGGCCTCCTCTTCCTCACTCTCCCCCACTGACCTCCTCTTCCTCACTCTCCCCCACTGACCTCCTCTTCCTCACTCTCCCCCACTGGCCTCCTCTTCCTCACTCTCCCCCACTGACCTCCTCTTCCTCACTCTCCCCCACTGACCTCCTCTCCTCACTCTCCCCCACTGACCTCCTCTTTCTCACTCTCCCCCACTGACCTCCTCTTCCTCACTCTCCCCCACTGACCTCCTCTCCCTCACTCTCCCCCCGGCCTCCTCTTCCTCACTCTCCCCCCACTGGCCTCCTCTTCCTCACTCTCCCCCCCCCCCCCCCCCCCCGGCCTCTTCTTCACTCTCCCCCACTGGCCTCCTCTTCCTCACTCTCCCCCACTGACCCCTCTTCCTCACTCTCCCCCACTGACCCTCCTCTTCCTCACTCTCCCCCACTGACCTCCTCTTCCTCACTCTCCCCCACTGTCCTCTTCCTCACTCTCCCCCCTTGCCTCCTCTTCCTCACTCTCCCCCACTGACCTCCTCTTCTTCACTTCCCCCCACTGACCTCCCTTCCTCACTCTCCCCCACTGACCTCCTCTTCCTCACTCTCCCCCCCCGGCCTCTTCCTCACTCTCCCCCACTGGCCTCCTCTTCCTCACTCTCCCCCCCCCCGGCCTCTTCTTCACTCTCCCCCACTGACCTCCTCTTCCTCACTCTCCCCCACTGACCTCCTCTTCGTCCCTCCTCCTCCACTGACCTCCTCTTCCTCACTCTCCCCCCACTGACCTCCTCTTCCTCACTCTCCCCCACTGCCTCTTCCTCACTCTCCCCCCCTGGCCTCCTCTCCTCACGCTCCCCCCCTGACCTCCTCTTCCTCACTCTCCCCCACTGGCCTCCTCTTCCTCACTCTCCCCCACTGGCCTCCTCTTCCTCACTCTCCCCCCTGGCCTCCTCTTCCTCACTCTCCCCACTGGCCTCCTCTTCCTCACTCTCCCCGACTGGCCTCCTCTTCATCCATCTCCCCCACTGGCCTCTTCCTCACTCTCCCCCCCCCCCCCCCGGCCTCTTCCTCACTCTCCCCCCCGGCCTCCTCTTCCTCACTCTCTCCCCCCCCCCCCCCCCCCCTCCGGCCTCCTCTTCCTCACTCTCCCCCTCTGGCCTCCTCTTCCTCACTATCCCCCATTGGCCTCCTCTTCCTCACTATCCCCCACTGACCTCCTTTTCCTCACTCTCCCCCACTGACCTCCTCTTCCTCACTCTCCCCCACTAACCTCCTCTTCCTCACTCTCCCCCACTAACCTCCTTCGTCTTCACTCTCCCCCACTGGCCTACTCTTCCTCACTCTCCCCCCCGGCCTCTTCCTCACTCTCCCCCCCGGCCTCCTCTTCCTCACTCTCCCCCACTGGCCTCCTCTTCCTCACTATCCCCCATTGGCCTCCTCTTCCTCACTATCCCCCACTGACCTCCTTTTCCTCACTCTCCCCACTGACCTCCTCTTCCTCACTCTCCCCCACTAACCTCCTCTTCCTCACTCTCCCCCACTAACCTCCTTCGTCTTCACTCTCCCCCACTGGCCTACTCTTCCTCACTCTCCCCCCCGCCTCTTCCTCACTCTACCCCCCCGGCCTCTTCCTCACTCTCCCCCACTGACCTCCTCTTCCTCACTCTCCCCCCCGGCCTCTTTCTCACTCTCCCCACTGATCTCCTCTTCCTCGCTCTCCCCCACTGGCCTCCTCTTCCTCACTCTCCCCGCCGGCCTCTTTCTCACTCTCCCCACTGATCTCCTCTTCCTCGCTCTCCCCCACTGACCTCCTCTTCCTCGCTCTCCCCCCACTGACCTCCTCTTCCTCACTCTCCCCCACTGACCTCCTCTTCCTCACTCTCCCCCACTGGCCTCCTCTTCCTCACTTCCCCCCCCCGGCCTCTTGCTCACTCTCCCCCACAGACCTCCTCTTCCTAACTCTCCCCCACTGACCTCCTCTTCCTCACTCCCCCACCCCACCCCCCCCCCCCACCCCCCCCAGCCTCCTCTTCCTCACTCTCCACTGGCCTCCTCTTCCTCACTCTCCCCCACTGGCCTCCTCTTCCTCACTTTCCCCCCCCGGCCTCTTCCTCACTCTCCCCCACTGACCTCCTCTTCCTCACGTCCCCCCCTCCGCCCTCCGCCTTCTCTTCTCACTCTCCCCCACTGACCTCCTCTTCCTCACTCCCCCTCTCCCCCCCCGGCCTCCTCTTCTTCATTCTCCCCCACTGGCCTCTTCTTCCTCACTCCCCCCCCCCCCCCCCCCCCGGGGCCTTCTTCTTCCTCACTCTTCCCCCCCCCCCCCCCCCCCCCAGCCTCCTCTTCCTCACTCTCCCCCACTGGCCTCCTCTTCCTCACTTTCCCCCACTGACCTCCCCTTCCTCACTCTCCCCCACTGACCTCCTCTTCCTCACTCTTCCCCCACTGACCCCTTCCTCACTCTCCCCCACTGGCCTCCTCTTCCTCACTCTCCCCCACTGACCTCCTCTTCCTCACTCTCCCCCACTGCCTCCTCTCCCCTCACTTCCCCCCCCCCCCCCCGCCTCTTGCTCACTCTCCCCCACTGACCTCCTCTTCCTCACTCTCCCCCACTGACCTCCTCTCCCTCACTCTCCCCCCCGGCCTCTTCCTCCTCTCCCCCACTGCCTCCTCTTCCTCACTCTCCTCTCCCCCCCCCGGCCTCTTCTTCACTCTCACCCCACTGCCTCCTCTTCCTCACTCTCCCCCACTGACCTCCTCTTCGTCCCTCTCCTCCACTGACCTCCTCTTCCTCACTCTCCCCCCCCCCCGGCCTCTTCTTCACTCTCCCCCCCCGTCCTCTTCCTCACGGCTCCCCCCACTGGCCTCCCTCTTCCTCACTCTCCCCCCCCCCGTCCTCTTCTTCACTCTCCCCCACTGGCCTCCTCTTCCTCACTCTCCCCCCCTGACCTCCTCTTCGTCCCTCTCCTCCCCTGACCTCCTCTTCCTCACTCTCCCCCCTGACCTCCTCTTCCTCACTCTCCCCCACTGGCCTCTTCCTCACTCTCCCCCGCTGGCCTCCTCTTCCTCACTCTCCCCCCCGACCTCCTCTTCCTCACTCTCCCCCCACTGGCCTCCTCTTCCTCACTCCCCCACTGGCCTCCTCTTCCTCACTCTCCCCCCTGGCCTCCTCTTCCTCACTCTCCCCACTGGCCTCCTCTTCCTCACTCTCCCCGACTGGCCTCCTCTTCATCCATCTCCCCCACTGCCTCTTCCTCACCTCTCCCACCTCTCTCGCCCCCCCCCCCCCCGGCCTCTTCCTCACCTCCCCCCCCCGACCTCTCTATCCTCACTCTCCCCCACTGACCCTCCTCTTCCTCACTCTCCCCCACTGGAATCCTCTTCCTCTTCCTCACTCTCACCCCCACTGACCTCCTCTTGCCTCACTCTCCCCCACTGACCTCCTCTTCCTCACTCTCCCCCACTGACCTCCTCTTCCTCACTCTCCCCCCACTGACCTCCTCTCCTCACTCTCCCCCCACTGACCTCCTCTTCCTCACTCTCCCCCACTGACTCCTCTTCCTCACTCTCCCCCACTGACTCCCTCTCCCTCACTCTCCCCCCACTGACCTTCCTCTTCCTCACTCTCCCCCCCACGCACCTCCTCTTCCTCACTCTCCCCCACTGACCTCCTCTTTCCTCACTCTCCCCACTGACCTCCTCTCCTCACTCTACCCCCACTGCCTCCTCTTCCTCCACTTCTCCCCCACTGACCTCCTCTTCCTCACTCTCCCCACTGACCTCCTCTTCCTCACTCTCCCCCACTGGCCTCCTCTCCCTCACTTCCCACCCCCGCCCGGCCTCCTCTTCCTCACTCTCCCCCACTGGCCTCCTCTTCCTCACTCTCCCCCACTGACCTCCCCTTCCTCACTCTCCCCCACTGACCTCCTCTTCCTCACTCTCCCCCACTGACCTCCTCTTCCTCACTCTCCCCCACTGGCCTCCTCTTCCTCACTCTCCCCCACTGACCTCCTCTTCCTCACTCTCCCCCACTGACCTCCTCTTCCTCACTCTCCCCCACTGACCTCCTCTTTCTCACTCTCCCCCACTGACCTCCTCTTCCTCACTCTCCCCCACTGACCTCCTTTTCCTCAGTCTCCCCACTGACCTCCCCTTCCTCACTCTTCCCCCACTGACCTCCTTTTCCTCAGTCTCCCCAGCTCCCGCTCTTGGCTTTTGGCTCTCGCCTTCTGGAAAAGCGCCATAAACTAAATTAGGAAACTTAATGTGGGTACAGGAACAGAAGTCCTTTTCTTTAATTAAATAGATTGAGTTTGGGGCAGCAGGGTAGCATGGTGGTTAGCATAAATGCTTCACAGCTCCAGGGTCCCAGGTTCGATTCCTGGCTGGGTCACTGTCTGTGTGGAGTCTGCACGTCCTCCCCCTGTGTGCGTGGGTTTCCTCCGGGTGCTCCGGTTTCCTCCCACAGTCCAAAGATGTGCGGGTTAGGTGGATTGGCCATGCTAAATTGCCCGTAGTGTCCTAATAAAAGTAAGGTTAGGGGGGGGGGTTGTTGGGTTACGGGTATAGGGTGGATACGTGCGTTTGAGTGGGGTGATCATGGCTTGGCACAACATTGAGGGCCGAAGGGCCTGTTCTGTGCTGTACTGTTCTATGTTCTATGTTATGTAAAGGATGAAATCAACTACCTCTTTGGACTTGGGCAATTAATACCAGTTCAGATGCGAGGATGATCCCTTTCAGCTGTTTGGTCACATCCATAATGCATTGGATGAATTGATCATCTGTCCTGATTGTCAGCTGACCCTCCATTCAGAGTGACAGATTTCTGCTATGGGTCCTCATGGGACTGAACAAGCTGATTGTTGACCCTCATCTACTTATTCCACAGATTGCCCAATTTGGAATGATTCTGGGGTTCGTTATACCGTTGTATCCTTCACTGCCATATGTAGTACTATAGTAAGTGATTTTCAATGGATTGAATTGGACAATTTGGTCTGCAGGTAGAATACAGTGGGTATCAGTGAATTCATGCCAATCTATGCTAAAATGCCTTAGAAATCTGATATTCCTCAGGGCATTCTCATCAATATTTGGGATATATTTTACTGGAAGGTGCTATTTTGATGCAAGTTATTGCTGCTGCCTATTCTCCCTTTCTTGCAGGCATTTTTCAGCAGGAATGTTTTCTGTGCCATAGCCAGAACCTTGTTCTTAGCTTCAGTGGAGAGGTGGGGGTCAATTCTTCCTCTCTCTGATCCATGGTTCAGTCTCTCTGGATGCCAATATTTTTGATATCTGGAGGTGTGCCCTAAAATTGGCAGAGCTGTCCCACAGACCAGTCAAGCAACAGCCTGACATAATCATACCCTTGGAATCAATCCTTACAGATCATGTCCCAGACACCACCATCACCATCCCTTGGTATGTCCTGTTGCACTGACAGCAGAGGTGGCAGCACAGGTTATACAGTTGGGGGGAAATTGCCCTGGGAGTTCTCAACATTGACTCTAAACTCCATGGCATTTCATGGTATTAGGTCAAACATGGGCAAGGAAACCTCCTGTTCATTGCCCACACCCTCTCACCCCTTCCACCAAGCTAAATGCACTAGTACTCTTTCATCTTGGATACAGTTTGGAAGAAGTACTGAGAACATCACGGGCACAGATGTGCTCTGGATGGGGAACTTCAATGTCCATCACCAAAAGTGGCTCAGTAGAACCACTACGGACCAAGGTGCTAAAGGACATAGCTGTTAAACTGGGTCTTCAGCATGGTGAGGGAAAAACACTTGATTTCATCCTCATCATCCTGCTTGCCAGTTGCCGATGCATCTTTCCATTACGTTATTTCTAGGAGTGATCACCACACAGTTCTTGTGAAGACAAAGTCCCGTCTTCACATTAAGGATACCCTCCAATCGCTTCTCGGCCTTTTGGCTAAGATCAAGTGTAGTTTCTGTTCTTATCAGTTTAAGGATACCCTCCATCGTGTTGTGTGGCACTACCACTGTGCTAAATGGGATTGATTCAGAACAGATCTAGCAACTCAAGACTGGGCACCCATGAGGCTCTGTGGGCCATCAGCAGCAGCAGAATTGTATTCAACCACAATTTGCAACCTCATGGCCCGGCATATCCCGCACTCTACCATTACCACCAAGCCAGGGGGTCAATCCTGGTTCGCTTCTTAAAAAAAAGATATTTCATTCCAAACACAGCTAATAATATAAATTCTACATCCAATCAAAGCAAGTTATGCAGTATGTACATTTTTTTCCCTTTTAGTCCGCTCCCCCTGCGACGAACAACTCCTCAAATATTGCCATGATCGGCCTCCACCGTACCTCAAAGCCCTCTTTCAACCTCCTTAAGGCAAATGTGATCTTCTCCAATCAGAGAAGCTCAACCCACAGCCAAGCCGCAATCCCCGGTGGCGTATCTGACCTCCAATTCAAAAGAATCTGTCACCAGACAATCAGAGAGATGAAGGCCACGACATTGGCCCCTTCTCCTCCAGCATCTCCGGCACCATCAACACCCCAAAGATTACCACCATGGGGTCCGGCTTTACCTCAACCCCCATTATCCTCGGGGCGTCTGTTTGCGGCATGTAGGTGGAGGTTGCATGTTTGGTGGCTCCTGCCAGAGCTGTCTTTATGGTCTTTTTAGTCTAGTTTTTGGTCAAGGTGTGTTTGTGAGAGGCTGTGGGAGGTTTAGTGCATTAATAGAATGTCAAAAACCGGCAAGAAGTATCTTGGGAAGAAGGCAGTGAGCAAAAGTCCGTCACCAAGCAGGAAAAAGCTCATCGGTTGGAGCCGCGCCCATCACGGTGGAGAAGATGAGGGAGGTGATGGTTGGAGAGTTTGAACGGCTGTTCTCAAAGCATTTCAAAAAGCATCAGACAATAATGATGCCCTCACTTAAGGCGTGGGTGAGAGAGACCCTTGCCCTGGTGAAAAAGGATTTGATGATCTCCTTGACAACGGTGTGGGAGCAGGGGGAGAAAATGAAAGGGATGGAGGAGGCCTTGTCACAGCATAGTGTCCATTTCACCTGGTGGATGAGGAGCTGCGGAGCGTGGCAGAGATCAACAGAGGGCTGAGAGCCAAGGTACAAGACTTGGAGAACAGGTCGCGATGGCATAACCTGAGAATTGTGGGTGTGCCCAAAGGGGTGGAGGGCCAGGACCTACAGAATACTTTACCGATATGATGGCAAAGCTGATGGGGGAGGGAGAGGAGTCCTCCCAGTACGAGTTGGACAGGGCCCACCCGTCACTCCGGCTGAAACTGAGAATGAATGAGCCACCAGTGATCGTCTGTTTCCATAATTTGCAGCTGAAGGAGAGAGTGCTGTGATGGGCGAATCAGAGGTGCGAGGTGGAGTGGGAAGGCAAGGGTATACGTATATACCAGGACTTGACGACGGAGCTGGCAAAGAGGCGGGTGGCCTTCGCACAACGGGCAGGTCGCGCACAACAGCGTGGACTATTATTTTGAGACAGCAGCAGAGGTGGAGGCATTTGTGAAGGCAGAAGGCCTGGGATTGGACTGAATTGGAACGTTTGTCGGTTTTTGGCTGAGTTTTTTCTTTGTTTTTTCTGAGTTGGTTTCTTTTTCTTGTATGGATGTCATGGATAACTTTGTTATTTTTTTTTAGATGTACCAGGGATTGGAGGTGTGAGGAGGGCATTGGGGTTGGTATTTCGTTTTGATGTGGGGGAAGGGTCTCTTGCAGGAGCCATCGTGCTATAAACGCAATGTTGGCTCTTGAATGGGGGCAAGGTGGGGGGGCGGGGCTGCGGCTGTTGGAACCTGTATGGGCAGGTTTCAATGGGCCTGGGAGGTGTGAATGGTGGGGGGGATGAGGCGGATACAGGGAGAGGTGTTTTCCAGAGGAAGTGGCGGAGGGGGTGCTGGGAAGGGTGGTGGGTAAGAGTCGCAGTGACTAGGGCCGGGGCAGGTTCCTGCATTTGAGACGGGGCCTGGAAGGATGGTCATGGCGGATAGGAAGAGCGGGGTGGGGGTGAGAGACCCCGGTCAGAGTGGTGGCATAGAACGTATGAGGGTTAGGGGTACTAGTGAAGAGAGTGCCAGTTTTCTGGCATCTGAAGGTCTGTTACAGCAGACCCATCTGAAGGCAACGGACCAGATAAGGCTGACAAAGGGTTGGGTGAGCCAGGTATTCTATTCTGGCTTCAATGGGGGATGGCTAGGCTGGTGGATGGATGAGCAGGTGAGGTTCCAAATGGAGAATGTGGTGGTGGATCAAGGGCGCAGGACCGTGATATTGACGAGTGCGCTGGAGGGGGAGTTAGTAGTATTGGTCTGCGTGTATGCCCCGAACTGGGAAGACATTGGGTTTGTGAGGATGATGTTAGCAGCCATACTGGATGGATACCCACCAGCTGATAATGGTGGGGTGGGGGGGGATTGAAATATGGTGCTGGACCTGAGGATGGATAGGGCTTGGCTGCGTTCACTGGAGGTGGTGGGCAAGCAGGATTAGAGCGAGCACATGGGAAGGACACAAATTCCGAATTTCCCAGGACATTGGGACAGATCTGGCAAAACGAACGGCTGAGTTTAACCAAGTGAAGTCGGTCCTGTACAAGAACGGAGTGCGATTTGATATGCTTACCAGCCGGGCTCTGGGTCACGTACTAGAATAAAGAGCGCTATTTCAACACCCTGACAGTTCCAAACAATGGCCTGGACAAGGGACAAGCGAGGCAACGATGAAGGCTGATCAGAGGAGGATCGCTAAAGAAATAGAGACTCATTGGACAGTTATCATGTTTGCGCGGGACTGTGTTGCCTCACTCTGATCAAAGAGACCAGGTCACAGGAGAGAGCAAACAGGGGATGACTTCTGGTGGCGGCCATGGATTGAGTGGTCGCATATCTGGCAGCTCCAAACTCATGGTGGTCTTTTTGTGGCCGGTTTACAGCAGGAATTTTGTAGGAAAAAGGTGTAGACGTGAGAGCAGAAGAGAGTGACCCCTAGTTCATGGAGCTACGGTCCAGAAGTGCCCAGAAAAAAGTGAACCAGTTGGTTGAGGCGAGAGAGAAGAGGACAACACACACAGAGATGGTGGATGGGCAGGGTCTGGCCCTGCCAGCTCAGTGGTCGATGGATCAGTTGGTGAGCTTCCTGAATCAGAAGTTCACCCAACAGCGGAAGGAAACTTCAGAGGACCTGGCCCGGGCGGTGGACTCGATCAAGGCGGTGGTTGACCGCGTGGAGACGAGACTGGCAGCCAAGCGACAGGCAATCCAGAGGTTGGAGGAACTAGCGGGGGAGCATGAGGAACAGTCCACCTCGATGGCAGCAGAGATTGGGCTGATGCGTGACCAGCAGAAGCGACTGCTGGAGAAAGTGGAGGACCTGGAGAACCGTTCTCGGAGGCATATTTATACACATCCGGATCGTGGGTCTGCCGGAGGGAATCGAAAGATCAGATGCGGGTGCGTATGTTGGGAAGATGATGGAGAAGCTGCTTGGGGAAGGTGCGTTTGACCGGTCGTTGGAGGTGGCGATGGTGGCACAATTGCATCGGTTCCTGGACAAGGAATGCATCATGAGGTGGGCCAGGCAGACGAGGCGATGCATTTGGGAAGGCGTCAAGATTTGGGCGTACCAAGACGTGGGAGCAGAGCTCGCGAAGAGCACGGCGAGCTATAATAGGGTCAAGTCGGCCCTGTACAAGAAGGATGTTCAGTTTGGTTTACTGTACCCGGCTCACCTATGGGTGACCTATGGGGGCCGGGAGCTGTACTTTGGCTCGGCGGAGGAGGCAGCGACTTCATGAAGGAGAATGGACTGGTAGGAGGAGGAGGACCTTGAACTTTGATTGAGGAGAACTGAACTATGCTGTGAAAAACTTTGGGTTTTTGTTATTTGGGAGAGAGGCCAGCGTTTTGGCCTTTGCCTCCCTGGTGCCCCGGAGACGGATTTTGCTGGGATGGAGGGACTCAGAGCCTCCAAAATCAGGGGTTTGGGTCAGTGACATGGCGGGCTTTCTCAGGCTGGAGAAAATTAAGTTCACCTTAAGGGGTTCAATACAAGGGTTCGCTCGGAGGAGACAGCCGTTCATCGACTTCTTCGAGGAAAATTGACCGTCAGGAGGAGGGGAGTGGGAGGGAGAAGGCATGGAAGTGACAAATAAGAGCAGGGAATCTAATGTATGTCTGATGTATGGGTAGTTAGGATTTAGGGCTGGGGGGAGTTGGGTATGTTATGTGGGTTTTTTTGTGAATGTTCGATCTTTCTGTTGTTTAAAATGTTAAAATGTTAAAATTATAAATGTCTCAATAAAAGATTTTCTTAAAAAAAGAGCGCGGGGACAGGGAAATGAAGGTGAGGATACAGACAGGGAAAGCAGACAGTCAGCAGGCATAAGCTAGGGGCTAGACTAGCCCCTGGAGGGGAGCCGCCACACTAGCAGGGATAGCTAGCACAGGGAGGCAGGCAGCAAGGGGGGGGGAGCCGTGGCGCACCTCTCGGCATGGAGGGAGCACCTGGCAAGCGGGATATGGGAACAAAGGGACAGGGAGGGGAAACGCATTTGGGGATACAGGGAAGGAGCGATGTGGAGAGGGGGGATGTGGAGAGAGGGGGATGTGAAGAGGGGGGATGTGGGGCAGGATGGGGAAAGGAACACAAAAGGAACAGGATGGGAAAAAAGAGTTGGCTTCCTGATTGGTTTTGGCACGTGTGGCGCTAACAATTATACTCAAAGACGAGAGACAAGTACAATAGAGGCTTTATTGCTGTGTGATGCTATTCCTCCATCTGCAACTGTAGACTAGGGTCTGAGTGACTCACATGCATATTTATACACAAGCTCCCTGTGGGCGGAGCTAGCCGACAGGGGCTTACCGGAGGAACCTGTATTACAGGTAGAGCCATACATCCCCCTACTGCAAGTACACATCACTACAGTGGTTATATCACCACAGCAGGTAAGAGACAAGCTGAGGAAACAAGATGGTACTTTGGAGGGTCCCTGGGCAAAGGGAGACCCTGAACTGCAGTGCGCACCCACATGGTGTGCACATAGTTGGCAGCCATGTTGAGTGCTCACTAGAGAATGGGAAACCCCGGAGCGCAGGAGCCAGGCCTCGTGGTGAGAACGGCGACCGCGGCAATCTTGGACGGCCCCTAACAAAGGGGAACACTGGAGTGCAGGGTAAATATGGTTAATCCTGCAGGAGCAGGCGGACAAACCCCCCCCCCCCCCCCAATCAGGATAGATACCTGGATCGTCAGGGGACTCAACGGCCTAGTGAAAAGGGCCGGAGTCTTCGCCCACTTAAGAAGTCCTGACAGCCAGACATATTCTTCCTGCAGGAGGCACACCTGAGGGAGCAGAACCGACAGCAGGTAAGAAAGATTTTGGGTGGGACAGATGTACCATTCATGTTACGGGACGAGGGCTAGAGGAGTAGCCATACCGATTAGCAAGAGGACGAGGTTTACAGCGACAAGACCAAGGGGGACGGTAACGTCATGGTCAGTGATGTCCTGGACAGTGCACCATGATTGCTGGTAAATGCCCAGCTGGGATGACACAGACTTTATAAAGAAGCCGATGGCAGAACTCCCCAACATTGATACACACCGACTGATCATGGAGGGCAGTGTGGGGGGAGACTTTAACTGCTCACAGGACCCACTGACTGACCGATCAAAGCCCCAGAACGGGGCAAAGACAGGCATGGCTGGGGAACTGGGAGCATTCATGGAGCAGGATTGGGGCAGTGGCGGTTTCTACAAACCGGGAGAAAATAAATTCTCGTTCTTTTCGCAGGTGCACGAAGTATACACATGGATTGACTTTGCAGTGGGGAATTGGTGCTTCCAGAAATAGTAACAGCTGAATACTCTTCGATTGTCATCTCCGACCAGACTCCACATTACATGGATGTGAAGTTGGAGACAGGTCGTGCCCAGCATCCCACATGGAAGCTGGACACGGGCCTCTTGGCCAACAAGGCCTTCTGCCAAAAAACATCACAGGCATAGACGAGTACATCACTAACAGCCCGAATGGGGAAGTCTCACCTTCCACGTTCTGGGAGGCACTGAAGGCGGTGATTGGGGGGGAGAGATTATAGCTCATAAGCATGTAGGGAAAGGGAAGAGAGGGCGGCTAGGCAACAACTGATCAACTCCATCATGGAGGTTGACAGAAAGTAATCCAGGGCCCCAGCCGTAGAGCTTCCGGTGGAGAGTAAAAAGCTTTAAATGAACTTTAACCTGCTATCCACCAGGAATGCAGTGCACCAACTCCGGCAGGGAGACCTTCTACGAACATGGAGAAAAAGGCTGACCGCCTACTGGCTCACCAGCTGGGAAAGCAGGCAGCCACGAGGGAGATAGCGCAGGTGAAGATAGCAGAGGCAGACTGGTAACCGAGCCAAAAGAGGGTCAACCGAGCGTACAAGACCTTCTTCCGGGGCTGTGCATGTCCGAGCCCAAATGGGGGTGCGGAGAGGAAACAGTTCCTCGATGGACTGGACATGCCAGTCATGGAGGACAATAGGCAGGGGGGAACTGGAAGTAGTAATCGGACTGGGAGATATCATGGAGCTCCATGCAGGCAAGGAAGGGCTGGGACCCGACGGATTCCCGGTGGACTTCTATAAAAAATTTGCGCCAGCCCTGGCCCCACCTAAGGGACATGTTCGTAGACTCACTTGCGATGGGGCAACCCTGCTTCCTATACTAACATAGGCCATGGTATCATCCTGCTTCCTATACTAACATAGGCCATGATATCACCCTGCTTCCTATACTAACATAGGCCATGGTATCACCCTGCTTCCTATACTAACATAGGCCCATGGTATCATCCTGCTTCCTATACTAACATAGGCCATGATATCACCCTGCCTCCTATACTAGGCCATGGTATCCATCCTGCCTCCTATACTAACATAGGCCATGGTATCACCCTGCCTCCTATACTAACATAGGCCATGGTATCACCCTGCCTCCTATACTAACATAGGCCATGGTATCATCCCTGCCTCCTATGCTAACATAGGCCATGGTATCATCCTGCCTCCTATACTAACATAGGCCATGGTATCATCCTGCTTCCTATACTAACATAGGCCATGGTATCACCCTGCTTCCTATACTATATAGGCCATGGTATCATCCTGCCTCCTATACTAACATAGGTCCATGGTATCACCCTGCTTCCTATAGTAACATAGACCATAATATCATCCTGTTTCCTATACTAACATAGGCCATGGTATCACCCTGCTTCCTATACTAACATAGACCATGATATCATCCTGCTTCCTATACTACATAGGCCCCCTGCCTCCTATACCTAACATAGGCCATGGTATCATCCTGCTTTCCTATACTAACATAGGCCATGATATCACCCTGCTTCCTATACTAACATAGGCCATGGTATCATCCTGCCTCCTATCTAACATAGGCCATGGTATCACCCTGCTTCCTATACTAACATAGGCCATGGTATCACCTGCTTCCTATACTAACATAGGCCATGATATCATCCAGCCTCCTATACTAACATAGGCCCATGGTATCATCCTGCCTCCTATACTAACATAGGCATGGTATCACCCTGCTTTCTATACTAACATAGGCCATGGTATCATCCTGCCTCCTATACTAACATAGGCCATGGTATCATCCTGCCTCCTATACTAACATAGGCCATGGTATCATCCTGCTTCCCTATACTAACATAGGTCATGGTAATCATCCTGCTTCCTATACTAACATAGGCCCATGATATCATCCTGCTTCCTATACTAATATAGGCCATGGTATCAATCCTGCCTCCTATACTAACATAGGCCCATGGTATCACCCTGCTTCCTATACTAATATAGGCCATGATATCATCCTGCCTCCTATACTAACATAGGCCATGGTATCACCCTGCTTCCTATACTAATATAGGCCATGATATCAATCCTGCCTCCTATACTAACATAGGCCATGGTATCATCCTGCCTCCTATACTAACATAGGCCATGGTATCACCCTGCCTCCTATACTAACATAGGCATGGTATCATCCTGCTTCCTATACTAACATAGGCCATGGTATCACCCTGCCTCCTATACTAACATAGGCCATGGTATCATCCTGCCTCCTATACTAACATAGGCCATGGTATCACCCTGCCTCCTATACTAACATAGGCCATGGTATCATCCTGCCTTCCTATACTAACATAGGCCCTGGTATCATCCTGCCTCCTATACTACATAGGCCATGATATCACCCTGCCTCCTATACTAACATAGGCCATGGTATCATCCTGCTTCCTATACTAACATAGGCCATGGTATCATCCTGCTTCCTATACTAACATAGGCCATGGTATCACCCTGCCTCCTATACTAACATAGGCCATGGTATCATCCTGCTTCCTATACTAACATAGGCCATGGTATCACCCAGCCTCCTATACTAACATAGGCCATGGTATCATCCTGCTTCCTATACAAACATAGGCCCCCTGCTTCCTATGCTAACATAGGCCATGGTATCACCCCTGCTTCCTATACTAACATAGGCCATGGTATCACCCTGCTTCTATACTAACATAGGCCATGGTATCACCCCTGCTCCTATACTAACATAAGGCCATGGTATCATCCTGCTTCCTATACTAAACATAGGCCATGATATCACCCTGCCTCCTATACTAACATAGGCCATGGTATCACCTGCTTCCTATACTAACATAGGCATGGTATCATCCTGCTCTATACAAACATAGGCCCCTGCTTCCTATACTAACATAGGCCATGATATCACCCTGCTTCCTATACTAACATAGGCCATTGATATCATCCTGCCTCCTATACTAACATAGGCCATGGTATCACCCTGCTTCCTATACTAATATAGGCCATGGTATCACCTGCCTCCTATACTAACATAGGCCATGGTATCATCCTGCCTCCTATACTAACATAGGCCATGGTATCATCCTGCTTCCTATACTAACATAGGCCATAGTATCACCTGCTTCCTATACTAACATAGGCCATGGTATCACCCTGCTACCTATACTAACATAGGCCATGATATCACCCTGCCTCCTATACTAACATAGGCCCCCTGCTTCCTATACTAACATAGGCCATGGTATCACCCTGCCCTATACTAACATAGGCCATGATATCATCCTGCTTGCTATACTAACATAGGCCATGGTATCATCCTGCTTCCTATACTAACTAGGCCATGGTTTCATCCTGCTTCCTATACTAACATAGGCCATGGTATCACCCTGCCTCCTATACTAACATAGGCCATGGTATCATCCTGCCTCCTATACTAACATAGGCCATGGTATCATCCTGCCTCCTATACTAACTAGGCCATGGTATCATCCTGCTTCCTATACTAACATAGGCCATGGTATCACCCTGCTTCCTATACTAATATAGGCCATGGTATCATCCTGCCTCCTATACTAACATAGGTCATGGTATCACCCTGCTTCCTATACTAACATAGACCATAATATCATCCTGCTTCCTATACTAACATAGGCCATGGTATCACCCTGCTTCCTATACTAACATAGACCATGATATCATCCTGCTTCCTATACTAACATAGGCCCCCTGCCTCCTATACTAACATAGGCCATGGTATCATCCTGCTTCCTATACTAACATAGGCCATGATATCACCCTGCTTCCTATACTAACATAGGCCATGGTATCATCCTGCCTCCTATACTAACATAGGCCATGGTATCACCCTGCTTCCTATACTAACATAGGCCATGGTATCACCCTGCTTCCTATACTAACATAGGCCCATGATATCATCCAGCCTCCTATACTAACATAGGCCATGGTATCATCCTGCCTCCTATACTAACATAGGCCATGGTATCACCCTGCTTCCTATAATACAATAGGCCATGGTATCATCCTGCCTCCTATCTAACATAGGCCATGGTATCATCCCTGCCTCATATACTACACATAGGCCATGGTATCATCCTGCTTCCTATACTAACATAGGTCATGGTATCATCCTGCTTTCCTATACTAACATAGGCCATGATATCATCCTGCTTCCTAGACTAATATAGGCCATGGTATCATCCTGCTCCTATACTACACATAGGCCATGGTATCACCCTGCTTCCTATACTAATATAGGCCATGATATCATCCTGCCTCCTATAACTAACATAGGCCATGGTATCACCCTGCTTCCTATACTAATATAGGCCATGATATCATCCTGCCTCCCTATACTAACATAGGCCATGGTATCATCCTGCCTCCTATACTAACATAGGCCATGTATCACCCTGCCTCCTATACTAACATAGGCCATGGTATCATCCTGCTTCCTATACTAACATAGGCCATGGTATCACCCTGCTTCCTATACTAACATAGGCCATGGTATCACCCTGCCTCCTATACTAACATAGGCCATGGTATCACCCTGCCTCCTATACTAACATAGGCCATGGTATCATCCTGCTTCCTATACTAACATAGGCCATGGTATCATCCTGCCTCCTATACTAACATAGGCCATGATATCACCCTGCCTCCTATACTAACATAGACCATGGTATCATCCTGCTTCCTATACTAACATAGGCCATGGTATCATCCTGCTTCCTATACTAACATAGGCCATGGTATCACCTGCCTCCTATACTATAGGCCATGGTATCATCCTGCTTCCTATACTAACATAGGCCATGGTATCACCCAGCCTCCTATACTAACATAGGCCATGGTATCATCCTGCTTCCTATACAAACATAGGCCCCCTGCTTCCTATACTACATAGGCCATGGTATCACCCTGCTTCCTATACTAACATAGGCCATGTATCACCCTGCTTCCTATACTAACATAGGCCATGGTATCACCCTGCTTCCTATACTAACATAGGCCATGGTATCATCCTGCTTCCTATACTAACATAGACCATGATATCACCCTGCCTCCTATACTAACATAGGCCATGGTATCACCCTTCCTATACTAACATAGGCCATGGTATCATCCTGCTTCCTATACAAACATAGGCCCCCTGCTTCCTATACTAACATAGGCCATGATATCACCCTGCTTCCTATACTAACATAGGCCATATCATCCTGCCTCCTATACTAACATAGGCCATGGTATCACCCTGCTTCCTATACTAATAGGCCATGGTATCATCCTGCCTCCTATACTAACATAGGCCATGGTATCATCCTGCCTCCTATAACATAGGCCATGGTATCATCCTGCTTCCTATACTAACATAGGCCATAGTATCACCCTGCTTCCTATACTAACATAGGCCATGGTATCACCCTGCCTCCTATACTAACATAGGCCATGATATCACCCTGCTTCCTATACTAACATAGGCCCCCTGCTTCCTATACTAACATAGGCCATGGTATCACCCTGCCTCCTATACTAACATAGGCCATGTATCATCCTGCTTGCTATACTAACATAGGCCATGGTATCATCCTGCTTCCTATACTAACATAGGCCATGGTTTCATCCTGCTTCCTATACTAACAAAGGCCATGGTATCATCTTGCTTCCTATACTAACATAGGCCATGATATCACCCTGCCTCCTATACTAACATAGGCCATGATATCATCCTGCTTCCTATACTAATATAGCCATGATATCATCCTGCCTCCTATACTAACATAGGCCATGGTATCATCCTGCTTCCTATACTAACATAGGCCATGATATCATCCAGCCTCCTATACTAACATAGGCCATGGTATCACCCTGCCTCCTATACTAACATAGGCCATGGTATCATCCTGCTTCCTATACTAACATAGGCCATGGTATCATCCTGCTTCCTATACTAACATAGGCCATGATATCATCCTGCTTCCTATACTAACTAGGCCATGGTATCATCCTGCTTCCTATACTAACATAGGCCATGGTATCATCCTGCTTCCTATACTAACATAGGCCATGATATCACCCTGCTTCCTATACTAACATAGGCCATGGTATCACCCTGCTTCCTATACTAACATAGGCCATGGTATCATCCTGCTTCCTATACTAACATAGGCCATGGTATCACCCTGCCTCCTATACTAACATAGACCATGGTATCATCCTGCTTCCTATACTAACATAGCCATGGTATCACCCTGCTTCCTATACTAACATAGGCCATGATATCATCCTGCTTCCTATACTAACATAGGCCATGATATCATCCTGCTTCCTATACTAACATAGGCCATGGTATCATCCTGCTTCCTATACTAACATAGGCCATGATATCACCCTGCTTCCTATACTAACATAGGCCATGATATCATCCTGCTTCCTATACTAACATAGGCCATGGTATCATCCTGCTTCCTATACTAACATAGGCCATGATATCACCCTGCTTCCTATACTAACATAGGCCATGGTATCATCCTGCCTCCTATACTAACATAGGCCATAGTATCACCCTGCTTCCTATACTAACATAGGCCATGGTATCATCCTGCTTCCTATACTAACATAGGCCATGGTATCATCCTGCCTATACTAACATAGGCCATGGTATCACCCTGCTCCTATACTAACATAGGCCATGGTATCATGCTGCCTCCTATGCTAACATAGGCCATGGTATCACCCTGCCTCCTATACTAACATAGGCCATGGTATCATGCTGCCTCCTATACTAACATAGGCCATGGTATCATGCTGCTCCTATACTAACCTAGGCCATGGTATCATGCTGCCTCCTATGCTAACATAGGCCATGATATCGCTGATACCCAAAAAGACAAAGACCTGATGCAATGCAGATCATACAGACCCATTTTGCTGCTCAACATTGATGCGAAGAGACTCGCGAAGATCCTGGCCAAGCGACTGGAGAACTACATACCAGTATTCACAGGACCAAACGCACGCGCTTTGTCAAGGGTAGGTAGCTAACTGCAAACATCAGGCGGCTTCTGAATGTAATGATGACTCTTTCTGGGGAGAGAACACCAGAGGTGATCATCTCCCGGACTCAGAAAAGGCCTTCGACAGAGTCGAGTGAAAGTACCTCTTTGAATACTTGAGCGGTTTGGACTGGGAGCAGGGTTCACCTTCTGGATGAAACTCCTGTACAATGCCCCAAGGCGAGCGTTCAGACCAACACCACCAGCTCTGAATATTTCCAGTTTCACAGAGGCACCAGGCAGGGATACCCACTATCCCCGCTCCTGTTCGCCCTGGCAATTGAACCCCTTGGCAATCGCTCTGCGACGCACAAAAGGCTGGAAGGACATCCAAAGAGCAGAGAGCACAGAGTCTCACTCTATGCAGATGACCTCCTCCTCTACATCTCAGACCCACAGAATGGCCTGAAAGCAATCATGCAGCCCCTGGAAGAGTTCGGAGCCTTCTCGGGTTAAAAACTCAACTTTATATGCAGATTAGGGCGTTTGTTAGGTGGCAGGTGGCTAAGTTTCCATTGTTGCCACCAAGGGAGGCTCTCAGGGATGTGGGTCGGTGAGGGGAGGATCTCGGCAATCTACCAATGATGCAGGAGGGGGAGGAGGCCTCGTAGAAGAGCTGAAAGCGAAGTGGGAAAAGAAGCTGGGGGAGGAGATTGAGGAGGGGACGTGGGCGGACGCTCTGGGGAGGGTGAATTCCTCCTCCTCTTGCGCACGGCTTAGTTTAATCCAACTAAAGGTGCTGCATAGGGCCATATGACTGGAACCAGGCTGAGCCGGTTCTTTGAGGGAGAGGACTCGTCAGGGAGCCCAGCGAATCACACCCATATGTTTTGGCCGTGTCCGACATTGGAGGGCTTTTGGAGGGGGGTTGCTGGGACCTTGTCAAGGGTGGTTGGCTCCAGAGTGGAGCCGGGCTGGGGGCTCGCAATTTTCGGGGTAGCATCGGAGCCGGGAGTGCAAGAGGCGAAAGAGGCCGGTATTCTGGCCTTTGCTTCCCTGGTAGCCCGACGCAGGATTCTTTTACAGTGGAGGGATGCAAAGCCCCCGAGCGCGGAATCCTGGATCGACGACATGGCTGGAATGATTAAACTGGAGAGGGTCAAGTTTACCCTGAGGGGGTCGGTGCAAGGGTTCTTCCGGCGGTGGCAGCCGTTTCTAGACTTCCTGCCGGAGCATTAGAGGGTGGTCAACTTCAGCAGCAACGGGGGGGGGGGGGGGGGGGGGGGGGGGGGTACGTGTTTGCGATGGGAGTGTGGTTTCATGGTTTTATGCAAAAAAAATTTGTTAATTTATTGCTTTTGTATTTGGGGGAGTTACTGTTTTTCTTTGTTGGGTTGGTTAAAATTTGTTGAAAATTTGAATAAAAATAATTTTTTTTAAAAACTCAACCTGGGCAGAAGCAAGGTTTTCCCGGTGAACCCAAATCGGGAGGAACAAAGCTGGAGGGACTACCATTCAAACTAGCCCAAAACAAATTCCGCTACCTGGGGATCCAGATAGCCCAATACTGGCACGGATCCACATGTGGAATCTGACTAGTCTAGAGGAGGAAGTTAAAACTGACATACAGAGGTGGGACATACACTTTCCCTGGCGATGGCAAAAATCAAGCTGAGTGTTCTGCCGAGGTTCCTCTTCCTGTTTTGATCCATACTGATCTTCATCCCCAAGGCCTTTTTCCATAAGATAGACAAAATGATCATGGCATTTGTGTGTGGGGAGTAGGAACCCAAGGATCCCTAAATTGACACTGCCAAGGAGGAAAAATATGGACGGCCTGGCCCTGTCAAATCTACAATACTACCACTGGGCAGACACAGCCAAAAGGGTGAGGGAATGGATACAAGAACCCAACACAGAACGGGGAGGCTGGAGGAGTCCTCCTGCAAGGGACTGACCCTCCGGGTCCTCGACATGGCAGCGCTTCCATCCGCCCGCCCCCCCAGCAAAATACACATCCTGTCCAGTGGTGGTAGCCACACATGGAGCCAAATGAGGCAGCATTTTGGTTTAACCAAGATACCTTCCATGGCCCCCAGCTGTGGCGACCACAAATCACAAATTCCCACCACCATGCTCAAGGCAACCGTCAAAAAATGGAAACAGGGCAGGGGAGACGCTAACGGTCAAAGACTTTTACATAGGGGACAGACTTGAGACATTGGGCGAACTGACGGAAGGTCTGGAGCTACTGACAGGACAGGAACCTCAAATCAAACACTTTCTCCGCAAGGAGACAGCAGGACACCCTCGGGCCCCGAGAGACACTTTACTGGAAGGGCTAATAAACATGGACAGTAAGGAGAGGGGAAATTATGGTAACATATATGGACGGTTACTGGATAGGGCAAGACTACCATTGGATGAAGCCAGATGAAAATGGGAGGATGAACTCGGGATGGAAGTGGGATGGGGATTCTGGGGCGAAGCATTTGACAGGGCCAACTCCACCTCCTCCTGTGCTAGGCTAAGCCTCATGCAGTTCAAAGCGGTGCACAGAGCTCACCTAACTAGAACCCAAATGAGCACGTTCTTCCCGGAGGTGAGGATAAATGCGAACAGTGCCAGGGAGACCCAGCCAACCACACCCACATGTCCTGGGACTGACCCAGACTTGTCGGGTTCTGGGCAGCCTTCTTCAAGGCGATGTCCAAGGTTGTGGGGGTGAGGGTGGAGCCGTGCCCAAGAGTGGGAGTCTTCGGGGTTTCGGATCAGCCAGAACTTCATTTTGAGAAGAGGGCCGACACCCTGGCTTTTGCTTCCCTAATTGCATGCTGGGGAATCCTGCTCGGCTGGCGATCAGCAGCACCACCCACAGCTGCAAACTGGCTCACTGACCTGTTGGAATTCTCCACCTGAAGAAGATAAAATACACCATCCGAGGGTTAGACGAGGCTTCCACAAAGCATTGGGGCTATTCACCAATGTGTTCCAGGACTGTTCAAAACCAACAGTGATTAGGAAGGAAGGGGTAGGGGGGACCAATGGGAGCCAACACGATCGCACAGAACAGATAGGAACAAGGGGGGAGGGGAGGCAAGGAACCAGGGAAGTATCAGGAAGGGACATGGGAAAAGGGCGAGGAGGGGCAGTGAGCCCCCTCCAGCGAAGCCATAGGGGTAACAGCAACAACCATAAAATGAAAGAACGAATATAAAAATACAACACCCATGGCAAAAGAAAGGGCCAAGATGGGGCCAGTCTATCAATGGGGGCAGAGGCGGAAGGGGGTAAGGGGGAACAAGGAAAGGGGGAGGGACGATGAAAGGGGTACATGTAAATTGTACATAAGAAACATCTCACTCTGTAAAGGTTATATGTTTTTTTAATGTGTCTAATTGTTAAATTGTTAAAATTGGAAATTTCTAATAAAAATATTTGTTAAAAAAATAGGTAAGGCATCGGGGCGGATGGGTTCCTGGTGGAGTTTTATAAAAAGTTTAAGGACAAGTTGACGCCGCTGGTGGTGAAAATGTTTGAGGATACAACAGCGAAGGGGGTTACCTGAGAGTATGAGGCACGCATCTATTTCACTGTTACTTAAAAAGGATAATGGGTCGTATCGGCCCATTTCTCTACTGAATGTGGATGTCAGGATATTGGCAAAGGGGTTGGCAGTGAGGCGGGAGGAGTGTCTTCTGAAGGTCGTGGGGGAGGATCAGACGGTGTTCATCAAGGGCAGGCAGCTGTCGTTGAATGTGCGGCAGCTACTAAATGTGGTGCTTTCTCCGGCAGAGGGGAGGGAGGTCGAGGTGGTGGTGGCGTTGGATGTGGAGAAAGCATTTGACAGAGTGGAGTGGAGGTTTCTGTTTGTGATACTGGAGGAGTTTGGGATTGGGCCTAAGTTTGTGGCTTGGGTAAAATTGCTATATAAGGATCCAACAGCTTTTGTGCAGACAAATGAGATGCAGTCGGAGTACTTCCCACTATTCTGGGGAAGGAGGCAGGGATGTCCATGTCCCCCCGCCCCCCACTTAATCACTTTGGCGATTGAGCCCTTGGCGATTACACTGAGGAGTTTGGGGTTATGGAGGGGGATAGTGAGGGGGGCTGGAGCTGTTTCTCTGTACGCAGATGACTTCCTGCTGCATATTATGGACTCGGGCTCTTCGGTAAGGGACATAATGGGGTAGCTAGGGAAATTTTGTGCGTTTACGGGTTATAAATTGAATTTTTTTTATTTTTTTTATAAATTTAGAGTACCCAATTAATTTTTTCCAATTGAGGGGCAATTTAGCATGGCCAATCCACCTACCCTGCACATCTTTGTGTTGTGGTGGCGAAACCCACGCAAACACGGGGAGAATGTGCAAACTCCACACGGACAGTGACCCAGAGCCTGGATTGAACCTGGGACCTCAGCGCCGTGAGGCAGCAATGCTAACCACTGTGCCACCGTGCTGCCCTATAAATTGAATTTAGGAAAGAGTGAGTGTTTTGTTGTGTCTCCTTTGGGTGGAGGGGTGGGAGTGGAGGAGTTGACATTTAGGGTGGCGACACCTCACTTTAGGTACTTAAGGGTGCAGCTAGCACGGGACTGGGCAAGACTCCATAAGCTAAATCTCACGAGCCTGGTCCTGCCCGAAATTGGAGAGGTGTTGGGGGTTGTTTTTATAGCACCATATCTGAGGTTCAGCATCTAGAATTGGAGTCAGGTCCTGTCGAGGCCATATTTGGGGTGTCGGATCTGCCAGAGTTGCAAACGCCTTAGCCTTTGCCTTGTTCATCGCTCGCAGGCGGGTCCTGTTGGGGTGGAGGTCAGCTTCTTCCCCCACCCCTGTGCCTCAGCGTGGCTGGGGGACCTGTTGGATGCTTTGGCCTTGGAAATGGCCATATTTGCTCAGAGAGGGGCGGAGGAGGGGTTCCTCCAGAGATAGGGCTTGTTCATTTTGCGCTTTGGAGTCCTGGCTGCTGCCAAGGGATGGGGGGGTGTCGGATGCTGTTTGGGTAAAAGTGTTACCCCCCTACCACCACCATTAGCTCTGCAACCTCTCACATTCCCATAACATGTGGGCATGATTTTCTGGCACCCACTCACTCTTCTGACATCCATCTGCTACCCCCAGAAAAAACCCGCTCACCCAGGCCCGAGTCATGTGGACCCTGTGCAGCACTTTACACTGTATCAAACTCATTCTTGCACAGGAAGAGGATGAGTTCACTTGCTGCATCACCTCACACCAGAGTCCCCATCCTATCTCCCTCCCCAACTCCTCCTCCCACTTCCATTTGATCCTTTTCACTAATGCCTTGCTCTGTTCTCCCATCCACCCATATACATCCCCGATCCTGCCCTTCCCCACCTCATCTGGTTTCTGGTAGCAGAGATTTCTCCTGCAGCATGTACTCCGGTATTTGGGGGAACGAAGGCAATTCCTTTCGTGCAAAGTACCATACCAGCCAGTACCTGAACTCACTCCCCCTTGGTACCTCAAATCTCTCCTGTGGCTCCTTCAGCTCCACAAACCTTCCCTCTGAGAACATATCCTTAATCTGCTCCAGTCCTGCCTCCCTCCACTGCCTATACGTCCCACCTATGCCACCTTGCTTAAACCTATGATCCCCACACAGTGGTGTCAGCACCGACATGGCCCAATGTAACGTGCCTCCTCAACTGATTCCAGATCTTAATAATGGACTCCCCGTATACTTCCTCGGAGCCAGTAGCAATGGAGCTGTCACTGGGGCCCTCAAACTCAAGCCCTTAGAGGACTCCTCCTCCTGCCTGATCTACTTTGCCCCCCCCCACCCCGCGCCCCCATACCATCGCCCGCCACCACCACCATCACCTCACCTTCTCCACATTTGCTACCCAATAATAATGCAAAAGGTTTGGGAAGGCCAATTGCCTTTGCAACAGAGCCTCTTCACCCTTGGCACCTTCCCTGCCCACACAAATTCTGAGATTAGCCCATCCACCTCTGGAAAAAGGTTTTGGGAAGAAAGATCGGGAGTGACTGAAACACAAACAGAAACCTTGGTAGCACGTTTATCTTCACTACCTGCACCATCTCCACCAATGTCAAGTGCAACCTATCACAGCTCTTAAGGTCCCCTTTAACTTCCTCCATCAACTCCATCAGGTTCCACCTATGCACTGTGGCCCACTCATGTGTTACATAGATGCCAGATACTGAATCCGCGCCCTTGCCACCTTAAATGGCAGAGCCCCAGGTTCGCACCCCCTCCTCCCATCCTGCAGCATTCACGAGGAACACCTCACTTTTCCCTACATTTAATTTGTGAGTTCGAAAAGGCCCCACACCTCTCCAACAAACCCAGCATTCTACCCATACTCTCCAGTAGGTCCGACACAAAGAGCAACAGGTCGTCCGCACACATGGATACCCGGTGCTCCCGACCCCAGCCACTCAGTCGAGGCATGGAGGGCCATCGCCAAGTGGGCACTCTGCCTTGTACCCCTATACAACCCAAAATACCCCGAGCTCATCTCATTCGTTTGCAGACTGGCCATGGGGACGCATACAGCAATTGGACCCACGCCACAAGCTTGGTCCAAATCCAAACCTACCAAAATCTCAAACAAATAGCTCCACTCTACCCGGTCAAATGCCTTCTCCACGTCCATGGCCATACTAACTCCGGCACTCGCCCTCCTGATGGAGCATAATTACATTCAACAACCTCCTAATCTTACTACAAAGCTGTCTCCCTTCACAAAACCAGTTTGGTCCTCAGACACCACCTCCAGCACACACCCCTCCAGCCTACATGCCAACACCTTTGCCAGGACTTTCACATCCGTATTCAGCAGTGAAATGGGCCTACAGGACCCACAGTCCAATGGGTCCTTCCCCTTTTTCAGGATCAGCCAGACTGATGCCTGCACCAATATAGCCAGCAGCTCCCCCTTTTCCATCGCCTCACTATATACGCCAACAGGTGGGCGATCACCCCCACCGGCTCGGCCCTGTACAACCCCTTATCGAGGGCCCTAAACACCTTATTTATTCTCTCTGGGTCCGACACCACACCCCCCCCACCACATCCCTCCCTCCCCCCTACCTCAACGCCCTCAGCTGAAGAATTTCCCTCTTCCTCTCTGCCAACAGCTCTTTAGTGTTGGCCGCTGAATACTTTGTGACAACCTCAACTATCTCATCCAATACCGCTGGTACTCCTCCCGGCTCATCCTATCCCTATGGGCCTTGATCAAAATAATTCCCCCCAGGATCACCGCTTTAAAGGCCTCCCAAAACGTAGACACCTCCCCATTCTGATTAAACTTAACATAGTTCTTAATCGCCACTTTCACTTTCCCAAAGAACCTCTTATCGGCCAAAAGCCCTGAATCCAACCTCCACTCTGTTCTCTGTGACGAGCAAAGAAGAAGGAATACTCCCTCTTTCCCAAGTGCCTGAACTTCCACGGATCCACCATCCCCATGCTCTCCATAAACTCTTCCAGCTCTCGCACCATTTTCAACCTCCCCATTGACTTAGGGTTCAACCTATCTGACCTCAGCTCCACTACACAAATTAAATCCCCCAACCCCCCCATGATCAGCTAGTGAGCGTCCAAAACTGGCATTGCCCCTAATAACCTCTTCACAAATCCGGCATCATTCCAAATAGATGCATACATCTTCACCAAAACCATGGGCATCCCAACTAGCACCCCACTCACTACCATAAATCTCCCCCCCCCCCCCCCCCCTCTCTCTCCCCCCCCCCCCGGGGTCCCACACCTTCCTGGCTCCTGTAAACCCCGTTTTCTTGCTCAACAAAATGGCGACCCGCCTTGACTTCGAATCAAACCGCGAGTAAAACACTTGCCCCATCCATCCCTTCTTCAACTTTATCTGATCCTTCACCCGGAGATGCATCCGGCGCTAAAAAACCATCTCCGCTCTCAAACTCTTCAGGTGTGCGAACACCCAAGACCATTTAACCGCGTCCATTCCATGTCACAATTCTCATCGGCGTCTTCTGCCTCCCCTAACCCCTAGTGAACCCTGGTGCAATGAATAGTGCAGGAGGGCATGCAAGGAGTATACCAGGCATACCTAAAAATGGGGTGTCAACCTGGTGAAGGCACACACAGGACTGATTGCATGCCCTCCTGCATGCCAAATATTGGATGCAGCAAGGAATAGTCAAAGCTTAGCAATCTCACAACCAATGGATCAGATCGCAGCTCTGCAGACCTGTCAATCAAGTTCCGGATGGTGGTGGACAATTAAACTATTCACTGGAGGAAGAGGCTCCACAAATATCCCAATCCCCAATGATGGAGAATCCCAGCACATCTGTGCAAAAGACTAAAAAGGCTAGGTCATTTGCAACAATCTTCAGCCAGAAGTGCTGAGTGGATGATCCATCTCGACCTCTTTTGGAGGTTCTCAGCATCATAGATGTCAGTCTTCAGCCAATACGATTCACTCGTGATATCAAGAAACGGCTGAAGGCACTGGATACTGAAATGACTACGGGACACTGACAATAATTTGGTAATAGTACTTAAGTCTTGTCCCTCAGAATTTGCCGCACCCCTAGCCAAGCTGTTCCAGTACAGCTATAACAGTGGAATCTACCCGACAATGTGGAAAATGGCCCAGGTGTGTCCTATACACAAGGAACAGGACAAATCCAACTCAACAAATTACTGATATTCTTGATCATCTAAAAAGTGATGGTGTCACTGCCAATGCTATCAAGCGGCACTTATTCAGCAATAACCTGCTCATGGACGCTCAGTTTGGGTTCTGCCAGGGCCACTCAACTCCTGACCTCATTACAGCCTTGGTTCAAACATGGATGAAAGAGCTGAATTCAAGAGGTGAGGTAAGATTGATTGCACTTGACATAATTTGACCGAGTATGGCATCAAGGAGTCTGAGCAAAACTGGAGTCAATGGGAATCGGAGAAAACTCTCCCGAGTCATACCTATCACAAAGGAAGATGGTTGTGGTGGTTGGAGGTCAATCATCTCAGTTGTAGGACATGACTGCAGGGGTTCCTCAGGGTAGTGTCCTATTCCTAACCATCTTCAGCTGCTTCATCAATGACCTTCCTTCCATCGTTAGGTCAGAAGTGGGGATATTTGCTGATGACTGCACAATGTTTTTTTAAATTTAGAGTACCAATTCCTTTTTTCCAATTAAGGAGCAATTTAGCGTGGCCAATCCACCTACCCTGCACATCTTTGGGTTGTGAAGGCAAAACCCACGCAAACACGGGGAGCATGTACAAACTGCACACAGACAGTGACCCAGAGCCGGGATCGAACCTGGGATCTCGGCGCTGTGAGGCAGCAGGGCTAATCCACTGCGCCACCGTGCTGCCCGACTGCACAATGTTGTGCACAATTTGCAACTCCTCAGGTACAGAAAACCCCCGTGACATGGATAATACTCAGTCTTGGACTGTTAAGTGGCAAGTATTATTTGCATCACACAAGTGCCAGGCAATGACCATCTCCAACAAGAGAGATTTTAACCATCTCCTCATGACATTCAATGGCATTACCATCACTAAATCACTACTATCAACATCCTGGGGGTTAGCATTGACCAGACACTGAACTGGACCAGCCATATTAAGTACTATGGCTACAAGAGCAGGTCTCAGGCTGGGAATTCTGCACAGAGTAATTTGCCTTCTGACTCCCCAAAGCCTGTCCACCATCTATAAGACAGAAGTCAGAAGTGTGATGGAATATTCTCTACTTGCCTGGATGTGTGTAGCCCCAACAACAGTCATGAAGCTCAACACCATCCAGAACAAAGCATCCCGCTTGATTGGCACCCCTTTGACAAAGATTCACACCCTCCAGCACCGATGAATAACGGCAGCCATGTGTACCATCTACAAGATGCAGTGCAGCAACTAACCATGGCTCCTTTGCCACACCTTCCAACCTGTGACCTCTACCAACTAGAAAGACAAGGTCAGCAGGTGAATGGAAACTGCACCACCTGGAACTTCCTCTCCAAGCCACACAGCATCCTAACTTAGAAATATGTCACCATTCCTTCACTTTCGCTGGGTTAAAAACCTGGAACACTCTAACAGCTCTGTGGGTGTACCTACCCCACATGCACTGCAGCAGCTCAAGAAGGCCACTCACCACCACCTCCTCAAGGGCAATTAGGGATGAGCAAGTATCCGGGTAAGTCTCATGTACCTGGTTCATGACTTTGACACTGAGCTCAGTGTTGGAGATAATCACAAAAGCAGCAGAAATCAGCATTTCAACAGTTTAAGCTTCCCAGGCAATTTCAGCATGTGTACTGTCAGGAAACAGAGGTACGTTTAAGTGATCAAAAATAATAATAATAATGATAACCTTTATTAGTGTCACAAGTAGGCTTACATTAACACTGCAATGAAGTTACTGTGAAAATCCCCCAGTCGCCACACTCAGGAGCCTGTTTGGGTACACAGAGGGAGAATTCAGAATGTCCAAATTACCTAACAGCATGTCTTTTGGGACTTGTGGGAGGAAACCAGAGCACCCAAAGGAAACCTACAAAGACACAGGGAGAGCATGCAGGCTCTGCACAGACAGTGCCCCAAGCTGGAATCGAACCTGGGACCCTGGCGCTGTGAAGTTTATTTGTATTGTTAAATATTGAAATAAGGTATAGATTTAATTTGGTTTAATTTCATGTTTTTGTGCAAGGAAGAGTACAATCTAGTTAGATTCATGTTAAACAAAAGTATTTGCATGCACGGAGGTTTTGGTTTCAGTTTAAACTGAGTTTCTATTGTGCCAAGAGAGGATTTATGATGAGAAAAGTAAACATGACCTTGGGGAAAGAGTAAGCTGTTGCTTAGCAACCAGGGCCACTTATAAGGAAAAACCTTATTGAGTATAGTTTTTTTTAATAAACTTAGGGTATTCAATTCATTTTTTCCAATTAAGGGGCAATTTAGTGTGGCAATTTAGGGGCAATTTAGAGAAAAAAACAAACACCCCAAACACCTCCTCCGAAGCTTAATGTCTTCCTTCTGCTAGTCCATAATCCCTCAGAAATTCCATCACCTCCTCTGGCGTTCCAAAATAATGTTCCTGATTCTGGAAGGTTACAATGAGCTGGGCCAGGTACATCATCCTGAACTTCACCCCCTTTTCAAAGAGGGTAAACTTGACCCAGTTAAACCCGGCCCTCCTCTTTGCCAGTTCTACGTCCTGGTCCTGGTACACCTGCAACTCGATCCCTTCCCAGGTGAACTTCCTCGTCTGCCTCGCCCACCGCAGAATCTTTTCCTTGTCCAGGAAACGGTGCAGCCGCACCACCATCACCCTCGGTGGCTCACCTGCCTGCGGCCTCCTCAACAGCTCCCTGTGCTCTTGGTCGACCTCCAGAGGCCAGTCCAAGGTGCCCTCCCCATCACCTTTTCCAGAATCTTGGCCACATACGTGCCGGTGTCCGCTCCTTCAATACCCTCGGGCATCCCAACGATCTGCAGGTTTTATCTTTTGGAGCAGTTCTCCAGATCCTCCACCTTCTCCTTCTGCCGCTTTTGGGTCTCCCACATCACTCTCATCTCGGCCACCAAGGAGGCTAACTGTTCCTTGCGCTCCGCCACCGTCTCTTCCACTTTTTGGATCGCCTGGCCCTGGGACTCCAGCCTCTGTTCCACATGATGAGTCCCTGCTTTCACGCTAAATTGCCCCATATTGAAAAGAATGAATTGGGCACTCTAAATTTCTTTTAAAAGTATTTTAAAAAGCTTACTTTCATATTGTATTTTCTCTTTCTAAATCAATTATTTAGAAATTATTGAGATTCAGGACCCTGGTCTCAGAATCAACTACCTCACTATTCACCATGATAAGGAATTCTGTGATATTATGTTCATTCACCCCCAGGGTTCTCTCACAACTAGATTGTCAACTAATCCTTTCTCATTGCACACCACCCAGTCCAACATGAACTTGGCTAGGTCCTCATGGACTTCTCTCCTCTGCTGGCTGAACTTGTCATTTTAGAAGTCCACCGGCTGCTCCGTCAATCACTGGGCAGGCAGGACAGGCCCTTTAGCCACCACCATCTTGACCTGTGACGCATGAAGATTCTCCTGCTCCACTAGCTCCCTTCTTCTCAAACCACATCTGGTCCATGAATCTATCCACCAACCATGCCAGTGGAGTCTCACTTTCTCCTGGCTCTCCTGCACCTTTTTCCATTGAACCTCCACCCTTATGAATAGGGAAAGGTCCAAAAAAATCCACCTTGAACGGGAGCTGCTGAATGAGTGACCGCTGACTCCATGGCCACCACCGGAAGTCTAGTGCCACTGCCTTAAGCACTCTGGGATAAGGACAGCAAGGTGGCGCAGTGGTTAGCATTGCTGCCTCTTGGCACCGAGATCCCATGTTCAATCCTGGCTCTGGGTCAGTGTCCATGTGGATTTTGCACATTCTCCCTGTGTTTGCGTCGGTTTTGCCTCCACAACCCAAAGGTGTGCAGGGTAGTTGGATAGGCCACGCTAAATTGCCCCATAATTGAAAAGAATGAATTGGGCACTCTAAATTTCTTTTAAAAGTACTCTCGGATGAAGATTATCAGGACCTGGAGATTTATCTGCCTTCAATCCCATTAATTTCCCCACAAACTCTACTAACACTAATTTCCTTCAGCTCCTCACTAAAATTTGTGTTACTCAGAACTTCTGGTACATTATTCATGTCTTCCTTTATGAAGACAGAAACAAAGTATGAATTTAGTTCCTCAGCCATTTCTTTGTTCCCCATTATGAATTCCCCCATTTCTGACCGTAAGGGGCCTACATTCATTTTTATCCATCCTTTTCTCTTTACATTCTTACAGAAACTTTCACAGTCAGTTTTTATGTTCACTGCTAGCTTCTTTCATGCTGGGCAACACAGTGACACAGTGGTTAGCATTGCTGCCTCACAGCACCAAGGTCCCAGGTTCGATCCCGGCCCTGGGTCACTGTCCGTGTGGAGTTTTCACATTCTCCCCCTGTTTGCGTGGGTTTCGCCTCCACAACCCAAAGATGTGCTGGGTAGGTGGATTGGCCATGCTAAATTGCCCCTTAATTGGAAAAAATGAATTGGGTGCACTAAATTTATTTTTTTTAAAAGCTTACTTTCATATTGTATTTTCCCTTTCTAAATCAATCCCTTGGTCAGCCTATTCTGCATTTTAAACTGTTCCCAATACTCAGGTCTATTGTTTTTTCTAGTTAACGTGTATGCCTCCTCTTTGAACCTAATACTAACTCTAATTTGCCTTGTATGCCATGGTTTGGTCACAGTTCCCGTTCTACTCTTGAGCCAAATAGGAATAAATAACTTTGGAGTTCACATATTCATTCCTTGAATACCTGCCATTGCCTGCCCACTATCCTTCCTTTCAGTAATGTTTCCCAGTCCATCATAGCCAACTCATACCCCATACCATCATTATTGAGATTCAGGACCCTGGTCTCAGAATCAACTACCTCACTATTCACCATGATAAGGAATTCTGTGATATTATGTTCATTCACCCCCAGGGTTCTCTCACAACTAGATTGTCAACTGATCCTTTCTCATTGCACACCACCCAGTCCAACATGAACTTGTTGTTTCCTCAGTGTTTTAGTACGGAAAACCATCTCATAACACTCCAGAAATTCCTCCTCTATTGTACTGCGACTAATTTGACTCACCCAATCTATATGCAGATTAAAATTACGATAATCACAGTTGTTCCTTTATCGCATGCATCTGTGATTGCCTGTCTTTTTAAAAAAAAACATTTTAGAGTACCCACCTCATTTTTTCCAATTAAGGGGCAATTTAGCGTGGCCAATCCACCTACCCTGCACATCTTTGGGTTGTGGGGGCAAACCCACGCAGACATGGTGAGAATGTGCAAACTTCACACGGACAGTGACCCAGAGCCGGGATTGAATCTGGGACCTTGGCGCCGTGAGGCAGCAGTGCTAACCACTGCGTCACCGTGCTGCCCTTCCTGTCTTTTTTTTAATCTTTCCTATTAACACATCTTCACACATCATCACCTGATGCCTGCCTTTGTCTATGTATTTACATTGAGTATTTTATGTTTGCCCTATGATGTATTTTCCTTTCATGTACGGACTGATCTGTCGGAGCTGCATGCAAAACAACACTTTTCACTATACCTCGGTACACGTGACAATAAACCAATCCAAATCTAATGTAAGGGGCAATTTAGTGTGTCCAATCCATCTCTCCTGCACATCTTTGGATTATGGGGGTGAGACCCGAGCAGGCACGGGGAGAATGTGCAAACTCCACACAGACAGTGAGCTGGGACTGGGATCGAACCGAGGTCCTTGGCACCTTGAGGCCGCAGTGCTAACCACTGCACCACTGTGCCACCCCTGATTTTCTGTCTAATGCTATTCCCAACATTACAACTGCAGTTTGGTGGTCTGTATGCAACCCCATCAAATGTTTTTTGCCCTTTGGTGTTTATTAACTCGAAGTTACATGTCTCTATGTTCACATGCTAAAAGAATACTCTCTACCAATCCGCTGACAAAACCGCACCTTCAAAACACCAACTAAGAGAGGGCAGCATGGTGGCTCAGTGGTTTGCACTGCTGCATCACAGTGCCGAGGGCCTGGGTTCGATGCCAGGTCACTGTCCGTATGGAGTTTGCACATTCTTCCTGTGTCTGCGTGAGGATTCTCCCCCCACAACCCAAAGGTGTGCAGGTTAGGTGAATTGGTCATGCTAAATTGCCCCTTAATTGGAAAAAAAAATAATTGGGTACTCTAAATGTTAAAAAAAAAACAAGTGAGACACCATCTTGAATGGATATGGCAGACACTGATTTAGTCATTCTTTGACAGATCTGACTAGACCTCATAAAGCACTATCAGGTTCTGCTCTCATTTGCCAAAACTATTCCAAATCATCCTGGAACGCAAACACAGTTCCCAGTTTCTTTTCCCTACTGAAACCCCATCTTTGAAAATTCCAGTACTCTCTCCCCTCCCTCTCATCTTCACCATCTGAAGCGGCTCATGGAGTCCATCCAATCAGTTGCCTCTGCCACTCCCCCCCTCCCCATTCCTTTCGCCTATAGCGCTGAATGTGTACTAAAGTTCCACCTTGCCTTAGTTCTGAACATGCATCTTTCACTTCATCTCTCTCATCTACTCCAATGCCTTATCTGAGTTCACCTTGTTCATGAGACCCATCTCCTGCTCCCACGATCTATTTGCATGAAATTACTGACCAGCCAACCTTCCTCGCTCTCATGTTAGATATTATTGTTAATGGTTCTCTTCTCAGTTACTGTCCCATTCTCTTCAAATTTGTCTCCGTCACTGCTCACCATAAAAAGCACCTTGATCCCTCTACCCTTGTAAAATATCACCAACCTTCCTTTCCTCCCCAAATGACTTATAGTGCGGTTGCCTCCCAAATGTTGCCCATTTTGGCCTGAGCTCCGTGTCTGAATTCCTCTCAGGAAAACTGAAAGATTTTCTTTAGGTTTCTATTATCTTCATCCAACCTCCCCTCAGGAAGCTGGTGTGCATCCCATCTGGACCAGGTGATTTGTCAACTTCAAGTGCCAATATATTCAGCACCTCCTTTCAATCTATGTTTCTTGATCCTAATTAATATCTACTCCACCCTCCGAAGTTAACTTCATTCTCTTCTTTTGTGAAAACAGATGCAAAGTACTACTTCCAGTGCCTCAGTATCGCCCTTCGCTTCCACACAAATATTTTTGTCCCTAATCTGCCATAACATTCCTTTACTCTTTGCAAATTCATAGAAAATTTTCAGGTTCCCTTTAATAAAAATTGTTAATCTTTTCTCATCTTCAGTTACAATTTTACCAATGAGAAAATGATTTTGTTCTGGTAATTAATATTTGATGCATTTGGCACTGTGTGGACTGATAAGTATTACTGATGTCTTGAGTTTGAAATGGCCTGAGGCATAAAAGTTTCTTTTTAAATATTTTATTCAGGCGTTTGCATAAACAAACAGCAAAACAAGTAGGCAGGGTAGCACGGTGGTTAGCACTGTTGCTCAACAGCTCCAGGGACCCAGGTTCGATTCCCGGCTTCGGTCACTGTCTGTGCGGAGTCTGCACATTCTTCCCATGTCTGTGTGGGTTTCTTCCGGGTGCTCCGGTTTCCTCCCACAAGTCCAAAGATGTGTAGGTTAGGTGGATTGGCACCATGCTAAATTGTCCTTCGTGTCCAAACAGGTTAGGTGGGGTTACGGGATGACCGGGATGGGGTGGAGGTGTGGGCTTAAGTGGGGCGTTCTTTCCAAGGGCCCGTGTAGACTCGATGGGATGAATGGCCTCCTGTTTATAAATTCTATGATTCGATGAAAAGCAGAACAAAGATTATACAACGTAATAAATAACCCACTCCCTCCCGTGCCATACCCCTTCCTCCTGTCCTGCTTTTACCATTTTAACCCCTTAACCCCCCCCCCCCCCCTTCTCCCCTCCTCTACTGCTGACACCTCAATCCTCCTTAAAGAAGCCAATGAACGGCTTCTGCCTCTGAGCGAACCCATCAACTCACCGCCTCAGGACAAACTTGACATTCTCCAGCCTCAGAAATTCCACCAGGTCACTCACCCACAATCCCGCTTTCAGTGGATCCGAGTCCCTCCACCCAAGCAAAATCAGGGAGGCAAAGGCCAAAACATCAGCCACTCTCGCTCCCTGGATTCTGAGGCATAAAAGTTAAGGATTGTGGAGACTTCACTGTCCAGCAGGTTATTCGGAGGTTTGATTCCAGCAGATGGCGCTCCATCACAACCTGCAAAGGTTGTGATGGAGCCTCTGGAAAACTATTCCTTGGACATTTCCAGGTCGGCATCACCAGGTCTGCACAAAGGCCTGTGTGGGTAAGTGCAGCCTTCTTGTCAAGGACAGTGCAACCAAATCCTCCTTGCACAGCTTCTTTTGTGTTTTTTATTTATGTTCCAAAAATTACTAAGCTAAAGAGAAGTTCTCATAGCGTCTAAATTGTAGCAATCAATGCCAACAATTCAGACAAAACAAATCACAAATTCAACTGTCAAAACCTGAAATTCCACAATCAAATTACTCTTGTGAGAAATCCAGCCGTTCACCATTTTAAAAGTCACTTAACTGAACAGTAACAGTGTCCTTGCCTGCATACCTATTGCAGCATGTGGGGTGGGGAATCCCTCATTTCAGCAAGTGGTTTAATAAAGGGTGACCTGCTGAATTTTTAACAGGCCAAAGATCTGAAGAAAGGGATTTTCTGCCCAAGATCCGGACACTTGCTTGCTCATTCTGTGGCAGTGAGACTAATCCCACTGGCTCAGAAATATTCCACAATATCAAAGCAATTCATGTCTAACGACTTCCCTATTATCCATCACTAATGAAGAAGCTTCTCCCTTGTGTCATCACATTGCCTGACTTCACATGGCTGATAATTACCCAGTTTTCCTGAGAGTATTGTAAATAGAGTATGTGATATTTAAAAACATATTCTCAGGGATTCCTCTTCCCAAAAAAATCGATATACCATGAAACCATTTATGCAGCACAATAAGAAGCAATAATTAAAAGGAAATAGTTTCATTCAAATCTTTTGCATTGTTTTTATTTTAATATTTAGTTTCCTCCAGTCAGTCTATTTTATCCCAACTACTTACATTCTCATGTACTAATATACCCATATACTAATGCATTTAAAGTAAAAATAACTCAAGATTTAGAAACATAGAAAACAGGACCAGGAGGAGGCCATTCGGCCCTTCAAGCCTGCTTCAACAGACATTATGATCATGGCTGATCATCCAACTCAATTCCCTGATCCCACCTTCTCCCCATATCCATAGATCCCTTTAGCCCCAAAAGCTATATCTAACTCCTCTGGAAAACATACAGGGCGGGATTCTCCCAGCCCTGTGCTGAGTGGGAGAATCCCCGCAACCACGCCACGCCACCTCAACACCGGCACGCGATTCTCCGCGCAGTGGAGTATTGGCGCCATTGGCGCCAGCACGTTTGGTGCGGCGCCAGTCGGGGGCTGCTCTACGCGGCCGGGCTGCCGATTCTCTGGCCCGGATGGGCCGAGCGGCTGCTCTAAAAAGGCAGAGTCCCGTCGGCGCTGTCCACACCTGGTCGCAGCTGACGGGAACTCTGCGCGCAGGGTTTGGGGGTAGCCTGTGGGGGTGGGGGAAGGAAGGACTCTCCGAACCCCGGGGGGGGGCCTCCGATGGGGCCTGGCCCACGATCGGGCCTTTCACTCCCTGGGCATATTTTCTTACTCGCCGGCCCCTGAACACCCGCACCATGTTGTGTCGGGGCTAGCATGTTGAGTGAGGCCACCGCGCATGCGTGGGTTGGCGTCGGCGCATGTCCTCGTTGACGCCGGTGCCGCTGCACATGCGCGCGTTGGCGCGCCGCACAGTTCGCGCCGAGATGGGAGGCTGGAGTGGCGTGAACCGCTCCAGCGCTGTGCTGGCCCCCTGTAGGGGCCAGAATTGGTACTCCCAGCAGCCCGTTCACGCCGTTATGAAACGTGACGGCGTTTCCAACGGCGTGGACACTCTGCCGCTGAATGGGAGAATTCCACCCACAATGTTTTGGCCTGAACTGTTTTTTATGATAGCAAATTCCACAGGTTCTGGGTGAAGAAGTTTTTCCTCACCTATGGCAGTACGGAGGCGCAATGAGTAGCACTGCTGTCTCACGGCACCGAGGTCCCAGGTTTGATCCCGGCTCTGGGTCACTGTTCGTGCGGGGTTTGTACATTCTCCTGGTGTTTGGGTGGGTTTCGTCCCCACAACCCAAAGATGTGCAGGTTAGATGGAATGGCCACGCTAAATTGGCCCTTAATTGGAAAAAATGATTGGGCACTCTAAATGTATTTTTTTTTTTATTTCTCCTCACCTCAGTCCTAAATGGTCTACCCCATATCTTTAGATTGTGACCACTGAACTATCTTGCCATCAGGAACATACTTACTGCACCTACCCTGTCTGTCCTGTTGGAATCTTATTGGTTTCTGTGCGATCCCTCCTCATTTTTTAAAACTCCAACGAATAAATCCCTCCTCATATGTCAGTCTCACGATCCCAGGAATTAGCCTAGTAAACGTTTTACAGCAAGAACATCCTTCCTCAGATAAGGAGACTGAAACTGCACACAATATACCAGGAGGTGTGGTCTCATCAAGGCTCCTGTATAATTGCAGCAAGACATCCCTGCTCCTGGACATAATCCTCTCGCAATGAAAGCCAGCATACCATTTGCCTTCTTTACCATCCGATGGACCTGCACGCTTGCTTTCTGCAACTGGTGTACAAGGACACCCAGGCCTCATTGCACATCTGGACTCGAAACATTAGCTCTTTTCTCACCCTACAGATGCTGCCAGACCTGGTGAGATTTTCCAGCATTTTCTCTTTGGTTTCAGCTTCCAGCATCCGCAATAATTTACTTTTATCCAGAGATAATCTCCCTTCCTATTTTTGCTACCAATGTGGATAACTTCACATTTATCCACATTGTACTGCATCTGCCATGCATTTGCCCACTCACTCAACTTGCCCACTCATCACACTGAAGCATCTCTACATCCTCCTCACAGCTCACTCTCCCACCTAGCTTGATGTATTTTGTTACCTCATCTAAATCATTAATAACTATGGTGAATAGCTAGGGTCCTAGCACTGATTCATGCAGTACTCCACTAGTCACTGTCTGCCATTTGGAAAAAGACCCATTTATTCCTACACTTTGTTTCCTGTCTGCCAACCAGTTTTCTGTCCATCATAATACACTACCAATCCCATGTGCTTTAATTTTACACATTAATCTCTTATGTGGGACTTCACCAAAAGCCTTCTGAAAGTCCAAATAAACCACATCCACTGGCTCCCCCTCGTCAATTCTACTAGTTACATACACAAAGAACTCCAATAGATTTGTCAAGATGATTTCGCTTTTGTAAATCCATGCTGACTCTGTCCAATCCTGCCACTGTTTTCCAAGTTCTCTGCTGCAGAAAAATATATTTATTTTTTTTATTTATAAATTTAGAGTACCCAATTATTTTTTTCAATTAAGGGGCAATTTAGTGTGGCCAATCCACCTATCCTCCACATCGTTGGGGTGAAACCCACACAGACATGGGGAGAATGTGCAAACTCTACACAGGCAGTGACCCGGGGCCGGGATCGAACTTGGGTCCTCGGCGCCGTAGGCAGCAGTGCTAACCACTGTTCCACCGTGCTGCCCTTTGCAGAGTCTTTTATAATGAAATCTAGCATTTTCCCACTACCAATCTCAGGCTGACTGGTGTATAATTCCCTGTTTTCTCTCCACATCGCTTTTTTTAAAAATGTATTTTATTACAAACATGTTACAGCAAATAAACATCCCGGGTTAACATACTTCCCAACAATCAACTATACAGATCTGTACAGATTTCTTCCCTATTTCACCCTCCCCCTCCCCGCGACGAACAGCTCCTCAAATACGGTCACAAACATCCCGCACCTTTTCTCAAACCCCCCTGCAGAGCCCCTTAATTCATACTTTACTTCTCCAACTGCAGGAAATAATACAGGTCACCCAACCAAGCCACTACCCCCGGTGGTAATGCCGACCGCCATTCCAGTCAAATTCGCCGCCGTGCACTCAGAGAGGCAAAGGCCACGACATCGGCCTTCCTCCTCTCCATGAGCTCCAGCTTCTCTGAAACCCCAAATATCGCCACCAAAAGGTCCGGGTCCACCTCCTCCTCCACAATCCTGGTGAAGACAACAAACACTCCCGCCCACACATCACTTTTTAAATAATGGGTTTCCATTAGCTACCCTCTAATCTGTAGGAACTGTTCCAGAGTCTATAGAATCTTGACCACCAATGTATCCATTATTTCTAGGTCACTTCCTTAAGTACTCTGGGATGTAAATTATCAGGCCCTGGGGATTTTTCAGGCTTCAATCCCATCAATTTCCCAATCACCATTTTCCTACTAATACTGATTTCTTTCTGTTCCTCCTCACACTAAACTCTGTGTTCCCCAACATTTCCCTGTATGTACAACTTTGGTTACATTGCATTGCTTTTATATTACAGAACTGCTGCTGGAGACAATGATGACTCTAGTGGCAATTCAAAAAGATAGATGAGGTTGTATTAATGGTCCTCGGGAAACTATCAACCACCTCTGTAGATGGTTTTATCTGCATTACAGGAGGGGAAGCAATGTTTGCAGTCAATGCCACAGGCTGATATTTTATCAGGACACCCATCGAGTCTTGCAATGGGATTTTTGAAGGGTTGTCAAAAGATTTCAGACGTCCCACAAAAGCTGCTCCGTTCTGTGGATTCATGCATACTAAAATGTGCCTGCTGGGTCACTGTCTGTGCAGAGTCTGCACGTTCTCCCCGTGTCCACGTGAGTTTCCTCTGGCTGCTCCGGTTTCCTCCCACAGTTCAAAGACATGCAGGTTTGGTGGATTGGCCATGATAAATTGTTCTTAGTGTCCAAAAAGATTAGGAGGGGTTATTGAGTTTGGGGGATAGGGTGGAAGCGAGGGCTTAAGTGGGTCGGTGCAAACTCAATGGGCCGAATGGTCTGCTTCTGCACTGTATGTTCTATGTTCTATAAAATCTACGAGTTAAGCAATGAAGGACTGGGTCGATATTCCTGGGATATTTGCATGTATCTATGCAAAAAGTGTGAACATTTGCATCAAATGTATCCAATCTGCTGTATTTTCTGGACTATTTGAAAACCATTTTTGTAGTGACCTTGTGTAGTTTACTGGGGCCTGGCTTAAATGTAGCTGAATTCAGCTACATATCCAGGTTCTTCTCATTTGCATGTGTTTGTGCCAGGCATGATTCATGCTTCCTATTTGGCACCTATTCATTAGGAGGCAGGGATTTGTTTGCTGTTTCAAATCTATGCCTGTAGCAGATTACAGGAATTTTTGTTACTGGTTCTTGTTCTGGAAATCCAGAAACATATGACCCATCTATTGTGGTAACAGTAGGGCGCAGCTCTCGAGGAAGCCATGGAGACCCTGCTGCTGAAAAGGTGGCAGAGGGGGCCGATCTTCTTTCCCCTCCGTTCAGCTGAATCAGCCAAAGGATAGATCAGAGGACGTGGCAGATCACTGATCATGTCAATGCTAATTGCACAGTCTAGAGGATCTGGAAAAGAAATCATTGGCCCCACCAGGGAAGCATGATAGACAACCACACTGTGACCTCACTTTAATGCAGCACAGCAATTATTAATGGCATGAACTGTCCCATCCTGCCCACATGCTCTTTCTGTACTTGGCTAGCTTCCCATGGTTGCCCATTAGGCAGCTGTGTACATTTACCAACATCTCCCTTTCACAGCATCATCTTCTTTAGTAAGGCTCAACCGTACAAGCTTTTGTTAACCCCTTCCATATTTTGCATTTGATTAATACACATTTGTCTTCCAACAGCTGTGGGTATTGCCCTTATATAATATAGTGCCAATGTCAAATCCTTAATGTATGTCACTCACAGTGAGTTAGCACTGCTGCATCACGGTGCCGAGGTCCCAGGTTCGATCCCGGCCCTGGGTCACTGTCCGTATGGAGTTTGCACATTCTCCCCGTGCCTGTGTGGGTTTCACCCCCACAACCCAAAGATGTGCAGGCTAGGTGGATTGGCCACGCTAAATTGCCCCTTAATTGGAAAAAATGAATTGGGTACTCTAAAATTTAAAAAAAATGTGTCACTGGTTTTGCAAAGAGTGCATAAGAGAATAGAGAGAGTAGGTACAGGAGGAGTGCTGGCAAACCGGCCTTTTCTCACCCCTTGATGAACAGGTCCTTCAAATACAAACATGAGGAAAAAAATGGAAAAATGAAGTGTGTCCCAGCTCAGAGCTCATTGTGTGTTATTTTACTTTTGGTTTCCATATTATTGAGTCAAATACTCAATGACCTTGAAACACACAATTTCAAAACATCACATTAAAGTTGCATGTTGTCAAGTTGTACTTGTAGCTCTTTTGTTCTTGTTTCTCTAGATATAGAAGAAGAGGCTGAAGAGGATGTTAGTGACCAGAAACGGCCATACATTTCACAACACATTCTGTCACTCAACCTCATCCTGGCAAGTAACAGTATGGGTTCATCCATCTTGTTTCTTTTAAAAATGAATGAAGTGAGCACAACATGGGACTCAGGATCCAAGTGAGAAGGAGCAAGTGGATGTGACGTAGAAGCAAGAAGCAGAAGGACAAAGGGTAACATTGCATTTACCCACAGAGAATGATGACAGGAGTCTTGGTCATCAGGGTCCAGTTTCAAAAAGGATGCTTTCTAAGCTTGAAACTTTGTTGGGAGCCATTGGAGAACCCACACAAAATACCCTAACATTCCCCACTGTCTCCTCCATGAGTCTTAGCATCTCTCACAGATGCTCAGAGTGCTCTCATACAGTCCTTGGGTGACACTGTCATCTCCTCCTTGGGCAGGTTTTCTTATCTCTTGAAGACTGTGGTTGATGGGAGTTTCAATAGCGTAATTGCTGCCAAGTGATTGCCTAGACATCACCTTACAAGGAGGCCAGGAGCCAGAGCAAACCTGAAATACTAAATTTGAAGGTGCTGTTTTCACAATGACAAGACAACATCATCTCCACCAAATTACCCCCAGATTACTGCCAGAGAGTGGGCAGAGACAGGCCACGTCGACATCCCAGGCCTGTACTCACAGTTCAAAGACACCTCAACCTCAGAAGCCTGATAGCTGAGATACTAGCAGGAAGGGGAACAAGGTTGGCAAGAACATTACAACAAACAACATTGTTAGAAAAGGGGAAGCACCAGAATGACAAGCATTAATATCAGACAAAGCACTTTGTGGATAATAAAATATAGTGGCACTTGAGTTGCAGCATATGCAGAATTGTTGTTGGACCTACATATGCATTTGAGAGGAGTTAAGTAGGTTGCTGTCCAAGTAAAGCTTTTTTGATAATTTTAGAGGACCCAATTAATTCATTCCAATTAGGAGGCAATTTAGTGTGGCCAATCCACCTACCCTGCACATTTTTGAGTTGTGGGGGTGAAACCCACACAAATACAGGGAGAATATGCAAACTCCACACAAACAGTGACCCAGAGCCAGGAGCGAACCTGGGACCTTAGCGCCGTGAGGCAGCAGGACTATCTCATTGCTCCACCGTGCTGCCCACCTGCCAAGTAAAGTTAATGCTGATCGTTCAAGAGCACAGTAAACATAGAGGAGGAACGTTCGTGTAAAGATAGATGGGGTAATTATGAGAAATTATCATCTATCAGAGACTGCAAAACTTTTCTTACTTGTGCAGTTGTTTTCTTTGCCTTCTCAAGCACCCAATCGCCTTGGTGATTTTCAGTGTCATACAAACATATGAATTATGAGCAGAAGTAAGGGTATGACAGTGGCCCAGTGGTTAGCACTACTGCCTCAGGCCGCCGAGGAACCGGTTTCGATCCTGGCCCCCGGTTACTGTCTGTGTGGAGTTTGTACATTCTCCCTGTGTCTGTGTGAGTCTCACCCCCACAACCCAAAAAATGTGCAGGGTAGGTGAATTGGCCATGCTAAATTGCCCCTTAATTGGGAAATAAAATTTGGGTACACTAAACTTTTTTTTTAATGAGCAGAAGAAAGCCATTTGGCCCCTCTAGCCTGTTCTGTCATGCAAAAAGATCTTGGGCGGGATTCTCCCCTACCCGGCGGGGCGGGGGGTCCCGGCGTAGGGGAGTGGCGCCAACCACTCCAGTGTCGGGCCTCCCCAAAGGTGCGGAATTCTCCGCACCTTTGGGGGCTAGGCCCGCGCTGGAGCGGTTGGCACCACATCGACTGGCGCGAAAACCGGCACCAGCGGCCTTTCAGTCCCGCCACCCGGTGCCGGGGCTGGCCGAAAGGCCTTCGCCAGTTCGTGCATGCGCCGGTGGTGAAGTCAGCGGCAGCATCCGCTGACGTCACCACCGGCGCATGCGCACTGGGGGATTCTCTTCTGCCTCTGCCATGGCGGAGGCCGTGGCGGCGGCGGAGGAGAAAGAGTGCCCCCACGGCACTGGCCCGTCCACTGATCGGTGGGCCCCGATCGCGGGCCTGGCCATTGTGGGGGCGCCCCCCGGGGTCCGATCTTCCCGCGCCCTCCCCAGGACCCCGGGGGCCCGCTCGTGCCGCCGATCCCACCGCCACCAGAGGTGGTTCAAACCTTGGCGGCGGGAGAGGCCTCCCAGCGGCGGGACTTCGGCCCATCGCGGGCCGGAGAATCGCCGCAGGGGGCTCGCCGCTCAACGTGGCGCGATTCCCGCCCCCGCCAATTCCCGGGTGGCGGAGAATTTCTGCCACGGCGGGGCGGGATTTTCGGCAGCCCCAGCGATTCTCCGACCCTGCGTGGGGTCGGAGAATTTCGCCCCATGTCTGATCTGTTTGTGTTTAAAATCCCACATTCCCATCTACCCCAAATAAACTTTGGTTCCCTTGCCGAACAAGAATACATCTATCTCCACCTTAAAAATATTCAATTACCCTACCTTACAAACTCCACGCAGTTCCAAGTCGCACAACCCCCTGAGAAAGAAATTCTCCTCATCACAGTCCTAAAAGGGTGAATCTGAATTTTAAAACAGTGCCCCCTAGTTCTGAACTCACCCACAAGAGGAAACATTCTTCCCATGTCCACTTTGTCAATACCATTCAGAATCTTATATACTTCAAACAAGTCATGCCTCACTCTTCTCAACTCCAGTGGAAATAAGCTCAGTCTGTCCAACCTTTTTTCAGAAGATAACCCGTTCATTCCAGGTATCAATCTAGTAAACCTCCTCTGAACCGCCTCCAATGCATTTACATCCTTCCTTGAAGAAGGAGATCAATATTGCACACAGTATTCAAGATGTCACCAATGCTTTGTATAACTGACATCCTTCCTTTTATGTTCAATTCCTCTTCTAATAAAGGAGAGCATTCGATGAGCCTTCGTTTTTTAAATAAATTTAGAGTACCCAATTCCTTTTTTTTTCCAATTAAGGGGCAATTTATGGTGGCCAATCCACCTGCCCTGCACATCTTTGGGTTGTGAGGGCGAAACCAAAATGTGCAAACTCCACACAGACAGTGACCCAGTGCCGGGACTGAACCTGGGACCTCGGCGGCGTGAGGCAGCAGGGCTAACCACTGCGCCACCGTGCTGCCTTCCTTTAGCCTTCTTAATTAGTTGTTGTACCTGAATTTTGTGAATTATGCACAAGAAGACCAAATCCCTTTGCACCTCGCAATTCGGCAGCCATCCTCCAGTTAAGTAATTCTCCTGCATTTTATTCTTCCTGCCAGAGTGAACATTTTCCCACATTGTGCTCCATCTACCAGATCACTCAACCTACTTATCTGCATTTGCAACGTTCTTATGTCCTTCTCATTCATCCCGGAACAAAGACAATGCAACCAGGATTAGGCTGTTCACCATTGAATTAGATCATTGCTAATTTATCTCAATTCCATTTATCCACCTTGGTTCCATAAACCTTCATACTTTAGGCGATCAATTTCAGTTTTGAAATTTTCAATTAATCTGGTCTCAAGCGCTCTTCAAGGGAAAGATTTCCAGATTTCCTCTACCCTCGTGTCAATTTGGACCATGTTCCAGTTGGTGCACATTCATTTCTAATTGAACTGAAACATTATATAATATATCGAAAATAATGTCTTGGGACACTGGTTGTGTTTTTTTAAGTGTTAACATGTGGGAAGTCTTGGTCTGAATTTTAAACTGCAGGAGTTTCTGAATTTGGGAGCAAATCGGAAGTAAAAACCGGTGCAATTGACTGTGCATTGGGAAGTTGGCTCCAAACTGCAGACTTCCGCATTTCATTCTCGTGCATTAGGCTTAACCCCTCAGGAATGACGGGTTGCCAATTAACACATTAATCACACAATTATATTGCATATATTGCAACATACTTTTGACTTTAACATCCGGTCCATGCATTTCCTCGGCTTCCTGTAACTTGCCAGTGAAAACAAGTATGCAATTGGGGCAGCTGAATTAATCTCATGGATATATTCCAGTAAGTACTTGGTATTTACAGCTGCTTTACTTACCTCTTGTGGAAAATGATTTGTTCACAAAACCTTCGCTGAGAGGCAACTTTCTACACTTTGGAGGTTTCATCAACACTTTGGAGGTTTGCTGTTTCACATCAGGAGGGTGTTGCTTATGCTTCCTTAGACGGACCTCAGAGGAGAAGCAAAATAACCAGCAATATGAAATGAAATGAAAATCACTTATTGTCACAAGTAGGCTTCAAATTAAGTTACTGTGAAAAGCCCCTAATCGCCACATTCCAGCGCCTGTTCGGGGAGGCTGGTACGGGATTTGAACCGTGCTGCTGCCCTGCCTTGGTCTGCTTTAAAAGCCAGCTATTTAGTTCTGTGCTAAACCAGCCCCTAGTACCAGGAAGAGCAGCTACAGTCTGCTGACCACACACCTATAGATACACAGCACAGAGTCTGTCAACTCGCAGATGGCAAAGGACGGCAGGGTAGCGCAGTGGGCAGCATTGCTGTCTCACGGCGCCGAGGACCTGCGTTCAATCCTGGCCCCGGGTCACTGTCCATGTGGAATTTGCACATTCTTCCTGTGTCTGCGTGGGTCTCACCCCCACAACCCAAAAAGATATAGAGGGAAGGGTGAATTGGCCATACTAAATTGCCCCTTAAATGGAAAAAAATAATTGGGTACTCTAAATTTATTTTTAAAAAGTCACAGAAGGCACAAAGTAGGGTAGAGAGGCAGAGGTTCAGTTTCCTTGACATGTCTGAATCAACAACACAAGAATTATGATCAGAATAGGCTATTCGGCTGATGGAACCTACTCTGCCACTCGATAAAATCATGGTTGCTCTGATTGTGGCCTGATTCCACTTTCCTGTCTGCTGCCCATAACCCGTGACTCCCTTTTTAGTTAAGAATCTATCTACTTCTACCTTAAAAAATTCAATGACCCTGCCTCCACCATTCCCTGCTGAAGAGTTCCACAGACTCACGACCTTCTGAGAGAAAAGCTACATTTTCCTTATCTGTCTTAAATGGGAGACCACTAGTCATCAAACTGTATCCCCTAGTTTTAGACTCACCTACAAGGGGAGACATCTTCTCAGTATCCACCCAGTCAAGTCCCCCCAGGATCTTATATGTTTCAATAAGATCACCTCTCATTCTTCTAAATTCTAATGGGTACAGACGAAACCTGCTCAACCTTTCCTCATAAGGTAACCCATTTATCCCACAAATCAGTCAAGTGAACCTTCCCTGAACTGCTTCTAATGCAATTATATTTCTTTCTCAAGTGAGGGACCAAATCTGTGCATAGTGCTCCAGATGCAGTCTCACTAAGGCCCTGTACAGCTGTGGAAAATACTTACCGAATTTTGTACTTGATTTCCCTTGCAATAAAGGCCAACATTCGATCTGCTTTCCTTACCATCTGCATTCATGTACCAGGTCACCCAGATCCCTCTGTCTTGTTCAATTCTGTAGTCTCTCTCCATTTAAATAGTATACTACTTTTCCATTCTTCCTCCCACATCATTGTTCATCTGTCAAATCTTTGACTACTCACTTAACCTAAGTATATTCCTCTGTAGACTTATATTCTCCTGCCAACTTACTTTCCTACCTATATTGGTGTCATCAGCAAATTCATTCAGTCCCTTCATCCAAGCCATTGATACGGATTGTTAAATAGTTGAGCACTGATGCCTGTGGCACTCAAAATACAGTTTGCTAACCAAAAAATTATCAATTTATTTCTGTTGGCTGACCAACTCTTCTCTATCCATGCTGGTATGTTACCCCACACCATTAGCTTTTATTTTGTGTAGTAACCTTGGCACCTTTTTAAATGCCTTTTGGAAATCCAAGTACACAACATCCACAGGTTCACCTTTATTCACATTGTGTGTTTCTTTCTCAAAAAAGTCTAATAGATGAGCCAAACACAATTTCCCTTTTACCAAACCATGTTGAGTCTGCCTAATTGTATTATGATTTTCTAAATGTCCCGCTACTACCTCCTTTCTGGCTGGATTCTGGCATTTCCCTAGCGGTTAGGCTGGCATATTATTTCCTGCTTTCTGTCTCCTTCCTTCCTTGCCTCCAGTTTCTTCCAGGACTTGGCAGCAGATATATCCAGGAACTCACCGTTCAAACAAGCCCGACACAAATTCCGCTACCTGGGGATCCAAATAGCCCATGACTGGAAAGGGATCCACAAATGGAACCTCACCAGCCTGACGGAGGAAGTTAAAAAGGACCTGCAAAGATGGAACACACTCCCACTCTCCCTCGCGGGGAGAGTCCAGACGATCAAAATGAACGTACTGCCCAGGTTCCTCTTCCTGTTTAGATCTATTCTGATCTACATCCCCAAGGCCTTTTCAAAGCGCTGGACAAACTAATCATGGCATTCGTATGGGGGGGGGGGGTAAAAGTGCTAGGACCCCAAAGAAGGTCCTACAAAAAGCAAAATCCGGGGGGGGGGGGGGGGGGGGGGGGCTAGCCCTCCCAAACCTACAATTCTACCACTGGGCGGCAACAGCCGAGCGAGTAAGGAGATGGATACAGGAGCCAGAGGCCGAGTGGGTGCGTGCGGAGGAGGCTTCCTGCATGGGGACCTCCCTCCGGGCCCTCGTCACGGCAGCACTCCCATCCCCACCCAAAAGACACTCCAACAGCCCAGTGGTGACAGCCACCCTCCAATCCTGGAACCAACTGCGGCAGCAATTTGACCTGACCAAAATGTCGGACAAGGCTCCCATCTGCAACAACCATAGGTTCACACCAGCACTGACTGACGCCACCTTCAAAAGGTGGAGGCAGGAGGGAGGGACACTGACAGTCAGGGACCTATACACGGACGGCAGGATCGCAACACTGGATGAACTGACAGAGAAATTTTGGCTAGCCAGGGGGAACGAGCTACGGTATATGCAGCTAAAAAACTTCTTACAAAAGGAGACAAGGACGTACCCACAACCGCCACAACAGACACTACTGGAAGACCTACTGGACGCAAGTATCCTAGATAAAGGGAACTGTAGCGACATGTATGACCGACTGGTAGAAAGGGCCGACACCGTACTGGACGCAATAAGAAAGAAATGGGAGGATGACCTGGGGATTGAGATAGGATGGGGACTCTGGAGCGAAGCACTGCATAGGGTCAACTCCACCTTCACGTGCGCAAGGCTCAGCCTGACGCAGCTAAAAGTGGTACATAGATCCCACTTAACAAGAAACCGTATGAGTAGGTTCTTCCCGGAGGTGGAGGACAGATGTGAACGGTGCCAAAGAGGCCCGGCCAACCACGCCCACATGTTCTGGTCTTGCCCCAGACTTGTGGAGTACTGGACAGCCTTCTTTGAGGCTATGTCCAAAGTGGTGGGTGTGAGGGTGGAGCCATGCCCGATAGTGGCGGTCTTCGGGGTTTCAAACCATCCAGATCTATTCCTGGGGAGGAGGGCGGACGCCCTTGTCTTTGCCTCCCTGATCGCCCGCCGTAGAATCCTGTTTGGCTGGCGGTCAGCAGCACCGCCCAGAGCTGCAGACTGGCTGTCCGACCTCTCGGAATCTTTCCAAATGGAGAAAATCAAATTCGCCATCCGAGGGTCGGACAACGGCTTCCACAGAACGTGGGAGCCATTCATGCAATTGTTCCGGGACCTGTTTGTGGCCAACGAACAAGAGGAAGAATAGCCGGGTGGCCAAGAATCGGGGGAAAATGGACGGGAATCGGGGGAAGGTAGCCGGCGGAGGGGGGGGGGGGGGGGGGGGGGGGGTGCTACGGGTTCGTTATGGGGGTTTGTTCTCATGGTTTTATTCTTTTTCTTGTTAATTTATTGTTTTTGTATTGGAGGGGAGGGGTTACTGTTTTTCTCTGTTGTGATCAAATTTGTTGTTGAAAACTTGAATAAAAATTATTCCAAAAAAAAAGGAAGGACAAAGCCACAAGCGACAGTCTGATGGCAAGCTAAGGCCCAAAACCAAATTGTAAATAAATGCCTATAAACATGTGTCTCGGCCATATTGGGGAATGTAAAATATGTATGCCGGTTAAAGGGGGTGGCCACAGTTGTTATTATGAAGATGCTTGCCTGTAAATATACATGTTAATTTTTGCGTGTTTTTTTTTCTAATAATTTGTAATTTGTTGGATATAAAATATGAAAACTCAATAAAAAACATTTCCAAAAAAAAAGATATATCCAGGAACTCGAATTGACCTCCCAACATGTATAAGACAGATGACTGAAAGATTGTCTGTCAGGGTTGAGGATTGTCTGTCAGGGCTGGAAATTGTTAACTTTACCTGCGATTACATCGGTCAGAATGAGCAGATGTTCTGCTTTGTGGATTTGGCTAGCTTCTCACAAGTGCAAGGTGTTATTGACTGCACACATGTAGCAATTAAGGCACCTCCAGATCAGATCATTCAGGAGTATTCATCAACTGCAAGGGCTTCCATTCCATCAATGTGCAATAGTTGTCCACAAGGTGCCAGGACAGCTGTCATATTACTTTTGTCTGTTGGAAGTCCAAATTGCTTCATCTCATCTGCAAACAGACTTAAAGGATGGCTGCTAGGAGGCCAAGAATATCCACTGCAAATTTTGCTCACCCATCAGAAACCCCAATAAGGAAGCCCAATTGTGCTACAATGAATGCCATATCACAACTAGATGTGTGATTGAATAGACCATTGGCAGGCTGAAGATGTGCTTCGACAGATTAAGAGGTGTCCTTCAATATGCACAAGGCAGGGTTGTCAGAATGGTCATGCATGACAGCAAAGCTTAGTCAACTCAACTCAACTCAAGGTATTTCCCGCTCCATTTTGTGGGAGATGTGTAAGACTTATGCCAGGGGGCTGATTATTTCTTATACAGCTATTAAAAGTTACAAGTTTGACTTCCGGTTGCGGCTATGCGGAGCTAAGCCGCACGTTTGGCAGCTCCCGCTACTTAAGGACTTTTGGGCCGATTTGAGGGCCCCAAACGGCGCTGTCTCAACGAATCCTAGTGGGGGAAGGTGTCTAGAGGAGCATTCCCCATAATTTATGGTGCTCACCCGGAGTGGGGCAAAGGAAAAAGCTGCAGCAGCTCCCCAAGAAAAGCGGGGGAAGAAGGACAAGATGGCGGCCGGCGGAACACCTGAGGACTGGTGGAAGTGGGCACAGGAGCAGCAAGCCTCTCTTCTGCGCTGTTTTGCGGAGCTGAAGGCTGAGTTGCTGGACTCCCTGAATGCGACTACCAACAAGCTGCTTGGGACCCAGGCGGCCCAGGAGGTGTCCATTCGGGAGTTGCAGCAGCAGGCTGCTAAGCGGGAGGAGGAGGCCGTGGTCCTCGTGGGGAAAGTGGAGTTGCACGAGGCACTTCACAAAAAGTGGCAAGACCGCTTGGAGGAGCTGGACGTTCGGACGAGGCGAAAGAATTTGAGAATCCTGGGCCTGGCGGAGGGGCTGGAAGGGTCGGATCTCCCGTCGTACATGACCACGATGTTGAGCTCGTTGATGGGAGCGGGGTCCTTCCATTTGCCCCTGGAGCTTGAGGGAGCTCACAGAGTGCTGGCCAGGAGGCCTAAGGCAAATGAACCCCCGCGGGCGGTGCTGGAGCGGTTCCATCGATTCAGCGACCGGGAGTGTGTGCTGCGCTGGGCCAAGAAAGAGAGGAGCAGCAAGTGGGAGAATTCGGTAGTGCGAATCTACCAGGACTGGAGTGCGGAGGTGGCTAAGCGGAGGGCCGGGTTCAACCGGACGAAGGCGGTGCTGCATGCGAAGCAGGTCAGATTTGGAATGCTGCAGCCTGCGCGTCTGTGGGTGACATATAAGGACCGGCACCATTACTTCGAGTCCCCGGAGGAGGTGTGGGCCTTTGTACAGGCGGAGAAGCTGGACTCGAACTAGGGTCTGGGGACACACTATGGCCGTTGCTGTTTTGCTGGTGCGGTTCTTCAATTTTGACACGTGTTTTTTATGCCGGTTTTCTTTTTGCTCTGTTTCCGGGTGGGTCTGTCTGTTGGGTATGCGTGTGGGGTATGTGGGTAATGTTGGGGGTTTGTGTTTTATATGTTCTCTTCTGTATGGGGCTGGGGGTTGGGGTGAAACTGGATTTTGGGGAGCTGCGTCAGAAGGGTGGGGTGTGGCAGTATGAAAGCGCGGGCTTTCCTCTGGATCCAGTGCTGCGGGGCAGGGGGGGGCGGAGCTGGCGGTGGGGGCGTGGCCTCTACTGGTTTTCTTTCCCGCGCTAAAGCGGTGCCAAGGAGGTCTGGCAAGAGGGGGATGACCCCATGCCGGGAGGGGATGGGTTTTGGCGGGAGCTGCCGGGGTCAGCAGAAGTCAGCTGACTCACGGAAGTACCATGGAGGGTGCATCGCGGCTAGGAGGGATCCTAGCCTTGGGGGGGGGGGGGGGGGGGGGGGGGGGAAATACCGGGTTGCTGCTGGAATGGCCAGGAAGGAGCTGGTGTGGGCCGGGGGGGGGGGGGGGGGGGGGGGGGGGTAGAGGAGAGGCGTTATCGCCATGGGGAACGGGTCGGGCGGGGTGAGCTGGCCTGGGGCGAGCAGTCGATAAGCTATGGCTAGCCGGCGGGGGAGGGGTGCGGGTTGCCCTCTAATCCGGCTGATTACCTGGAACGTGAGGGGGCTGAATGGGCCGGTTAAGAGAACTAGGGTATTTTCTCATCTGAAGGGGCTGAAGGCGGACGTGGCTATGCTTCAGGAGACCCACTTGAAGGTGGCGGACCAGGTTCGTCTGAGGAAGGGGTGGGTGGGGCAGGTTTTTCACTCAGGATCGGACGCGAAGAACCGGGAGGTGGCGATTCTGGTGGGGAAGAGGGTGGCGTTTGAGGCGTCTGAGGTGGTGTCGGACAAGGAGGGCAGATATATTATGGTGAAGGGTAGGCTGCAGGGAGAGAAGGTGGTGCTGGTTAATGTATATGCCCCGAATTGGGATGATGCTGGCTTCATGAGGCGCTTGTTGGGCCGCATTCCGGACCTGGAGGCAGGGGGCCTGATCATGGGGGGAGACTTTAACACAGTGCTGGATCCCCCACTGGACCGGTCCAGTTCAAGGACGGGTAGGAGACCGGCGGCGAGGGGGTTTATGGACCAGATGGGAGGGGTGGATCCCTGGAGGTTTGGGAGGCCGAGGAGCGCGGGGAGTATTCCTTTTTCTCTCATGTCATAGGGTTTATTCCCGAATAGATTTTTTCGTCCTGAGCAGGGGATTGATCCCGAAGGTGCAGGATGCCGAGTATTCGGCCATAGCGATTTCAGACCATGCTCCGCACTGGGTTGATCTGGAGATGGGGGAGGCGCGGGACCAGCGCCCACTATGGCGCCTGGATGTGGGGATGCTGGCTGATGAGGAGGTGTGTAGGAGGGTCCGGGGAAGTATTGAGGGGTATCTTGATACCAACGACACGGGGGAGGTCCGGGTGGGGATGGTCTGGAGACTCTGAAAGCAGTGATCCGGGGGGAGCTGATCTCCATCCGGGCCCATAGTAAAAGGAGGGAGAGGAAGGAGAGGGAGAGACTGGTGGGGGAGCTCCTGGATGTGGACAGGAGATTCGCAGAGGCACCGGAAGAGGGGTTGCTGGGAGAACGGCGTAGTTTGCAGGCCAAATTTGACTTGTTGACCACCAGAAAGGCGGAGACACAGTGGAGGAGGGCGCAGGGCGCAGTATATGAGTATGGGGAGAAGGCGAGCAGGATGTTGGCGCATCAGCTCCGTAGGCGAGATGCGACTAGGGAAATTGATGGAGTGACGGATAAGGGTGGGAATGTAGTGCAGAAGGGGACAGAAGTAAATGGGGTCTTTAGGGACTTCTACGAGGAACTGTACCGGTCGGAACCTCCGATGGGGAGAGGGGGGATGGAGAGCTTCATGAACAGGCTATGTTTCCCAAGGGTTCAAGAGGAGCTGGTAGAGGGGCTGGGGGCGCCGATAGAGTTGGAGGTTGGAGGAGCTAGTCAGGGGGATTGGACAAATGCAGTCAGGTAAGGCGCCGGGGCCGGACGGGTTCCCGGTGGAATTTTATAAAAAGTATGCGGATCTGGTGGGCCCCCTGTTGGTGCGAGCCTTCAATGAGGCATGGGAGGGGGGGGCTTTGCCCCCGACGATGTCACGGGCACTGATCTCTCTGATCCTGAAGCTGAATAAGGACCCCTTGCAGTGTGGATCATACAGGCCTATCTCGCTCCTCAATGTTGACGCTAAGTTGCTGGCGAAGATCCTGGCCAACAGGATAGAGGACTGTGTGCCGGGGTGATACACGAGGATCAGACAGGATTTGTCAAGGGACGGCAGCTCAACACGAATGTGCGGAGACTGCTAAATGTTATTATGATGCCGGCAGTGGAGGGGGAGGGGAGATAGTGGTGGTGCTGGATGCAGAGAAAGCGTTTGATAGCGTTGAGTGGGGGTACCTGTAGGAGGTGCTGGAGCGGTTCGGATTCAGGGAGGGATTCATCAAATGGGTGAGGCTGCTCTACACGGCTCCGATGGCAAGTGTAGTTACCAATGGAAGGAGATCGGAGTACTTTAGGCTCTACCGTGGGACCAGGCAGGGGTGCCCCCTGTCCCCCTTGCTCTTTGCATTGGCAATTGAACCTTTGGCTATGGCGTTGAGGGAGTCAGGGAGATGGAGGGGTCTGGTGTGGGGTGGGGAGGAACATCGGGTATCACTGTATGTGGACGACCTGCTGTTATATGTGGCGGATCCAGAAGGGGGAATGCCGGGGTTGATGGGAGCTGTTAGCGGAATTTGGGGGCTTCTCGGGTTATAAGTTAAATTTAGGCAAGAGCGAGGTATTTGTAGTACACCTGGGTGATCAGGAGGAGGGAATTGGGAGACTCCCGTTTAAGAGGGAAGTGAAGAGTTTCAGATACCTGGGGGTGCAGGTGGCCAGGAGTTGGTGGACTCTCCATAAGCTTAATTTTACCAGGCTGGTGGAGCAGATGGAGGAGGAATTTAAAAGGTGGGACATGGTGCCGCTATTGTTGGCGGGTAGAGTGCAGTCCGTCAAAATGACGGTTCTCCCGAGGTTCTTGTTCCTTTTTCAGTGTTTGCCCATCTTTATCCCTAGGGCCTTTTTTAGAAGGGTGACTAGCAGCATCATGAGCTTTGTTTGGGCGCATGGGACCCCGAGGGTGAAGAGGGTCTTCTTGGAGCGGGGTAGAGATGGTGGGGGGCTGGCGTTACCCAATCTCTCGGGGTACTATTGGGCGGCCAATGTGTCGATGGTGCGCAAGTGGATGATGGAGGGGGAGGGGGCAGCATGGAAACGGGTGGAGAGGGCGTCCTGTGGAGATACATGCCTGGGGGCCTTGGTAACGCCGCCGTGGCCGCTCCCTCCCATGAGGTATACCACGAGTCCGGTGGTGGCGGCTACCCTCAAGATTTGGGGGCAGTGGAGGCGACATAGTGGAGCAGTGGGGGGCTCGATGGAGGCTCCGTTAAGGGGGAACCATAGGTTCGTCCTGGGGAACATCGATGGGGGATTTCAGGGTTAGCACAGAGCGGGCATCAGACAGCTGAGGGACCTGTTTATTGATGGGAGGTTTGCGAGCCTGGGGGAGTTGGAGGAGAAATTTGGGCTCCCCCCGGGAAACATGTTCAGGTATCTGCAGGTAAAGGCGTTTGCTAGACGGCAGGTGGAGGGATTCCCTTCACTTCCCGCAAGGAGGGTGAGTGACAGGGTGCTTTCGGGGGTCTGGGTCGGAGAGGGGAAGATATCTGATATCTACAAGCTTATGCAGGAGGTGGAGGAGGCGTCAGTAGAGGAGCTGAAAGCTAAGTGGGAGGGGGAACTGGGGGAACAGATCGAAGACGGGACATGGGCTGATGCCCTGGAGAGGGTTAATTCTTCCTTCTCGTGTGCGCGGCTTAGCCTCATCCAATTCAAGGTGCTGCATAGGGCCCACATGACTGGGACGAGGATGAGTAGGCTCTTTGGGGGTGAAGATAGGTGTGTCAGGTGCTCGGGGAGTCCAGCGAACCATGCCCATATGTTCTGGGCATGCCCAGCACTGGAGGAGTTCTGGAAGGGGGTGGCGAGGACGGTGTCGAGGGTGGTGGGATCCAGGGTCAAGCCAGGATGGGGACTCGCGATTTTTGGGGTTGGGGTGGAGCCGGGAGTGCAGGAGGCGAAAGAGGCCGGTGTGCTGGCCTTTGCGTCCCTAGTACCCCGGCGAGGATCTTGCTACAATGGAAGGATGCGAGGCCCCCAAGCGTGGAGACCTGGATCAACGGCATGGCGGGTTTCATTAAGCTTGAGAAGGTCAAATTCGCCCTGAGAGGTTCGGTGCAAGGGTTCTTTAAATGGTGGCAACCTTTCCTCGACTTTCTGGCTCAACGATAGGGTACTGGGACAGTAGCAGCAGCAACCCGGGGGGGAGGTGGAGGGAAGGGGGAGGGAAAAGGGGGGGGGGAAAGAGGGAGGGAAAAGAGGGAGGGAAAAGGTGGGGGGGGATGACTATGTTTGTTATTTAGTTTTAATTTATTTTTAAGTTCTCTTGTTGTTCATTGGGGTTGGGGGGTGGGGGGGGATGTGATACATGCGTTGATACGGTCGGGGGGGTGTTACAGTTATTATGGGTTATTTTGTTGCATTTCATTGTTTGTCGTTATATTTTATATTTTCTGCAAAAAATTACAATAAAAAGTTTCATAGAATTTATAGTGCAGAAGGAGGCCATTCGGCCCATTGAGTCTGCACCGGCTCTTGGAAAGAGCACCCTACTCTAGGTCAACACCTCCACCCTATCCACACTCCTCAGGGTCCTTGCTTACTTTCAGAATCAAAGCAATATTAGCTCACGTAGAGATGGTGGAAATATCCCTGACTCAAAAGAGTGATAACACATATCCAACAATCGGTTTAAGAACAAATCCTTAAACTCCCAGTGGCACTGTGGTTAGCACTGCTGTCTCATGCGCCGAGGACCCAGGTTCGATCTCGGACCCGGGTCACTGCCCGTGTGGAGTTTGCACAATCTCCCTTTGTCTATGTGGGTCTCACCCCCACAACTCAAAGATGTGCAGGGTAGGTGGATTGGTCATGCCAAATTGGATACTCTAAATTTATATTTTTAAAAATCCTTAAACTCCCTATAAAACTCACAGCAATGCCATCCGGTCCGGGTACTTTACCCAACTGAAGCTCCTTAATGGCTTTTTATATCTTATCCTCGGAAAGAACTTAAGAACTCCGCTTTGGCTTTCCAAGACCTCTGGAAGCTCCAGGGGAGAAAAGAAATGCTTCATACCTGCGAACACAGCACAGATTTGTACAATCCTGCACAGAATTCCCTAAAAGCCCCATTTATCTCCTGTTTTCATAACCCTTTTCTTGCCCACAAGCTGCACAGAGGCAATTGCCCTAGAATCAACCTTTCTGTTGCCGAGCATGCCAAGTATTTACTCGGTTTATTCCCAAACTCATACAACTTCTGCCTTGCAAACTTTTAAGTTTTTTTCAGCCTGCTGAGTCAATATGGAGTCCAGAGTCACCCTGGCAGCACTAACCTCCTTCAACACTTGCTTGTTGAGAGACTCTCTTAAAATTCTCCTCTGCCATTGCCAAACAAACCTTAGCTAGCTCTCCAACAACTACGTAAATGAGGTGTTCACGTGATACCTCCTCACTACTCGCCATCAACACTGCTCCCTTCAAATCTACCCCGCATCCCAAACAATCTCCCTTGTCTCTGGATCCCATTCGGTTCAGATCCGGTGGTACTGTATCGCGAATCTCGCGATGCAGGACGCTAACTACGCCCATTTTAAACTGTACGTCCTCCCTCACCTCTGCGCACCCCTACTGCTTGAATTAGACTTCCAATGCAGTCACCGAAGCCTGACCCTACAGTTCGGCGGACCCTTACCCCCCTCACGATATATAGACTCGCGACCCTTAAGGTCCCCCCCTTCGCTCTTTGTGAACCTCACTCCCGACTGTAAGCCTGTCGCCACCAGGAGTAGGCAGTACAGTTCCCAAGGCATGATTTTTATCAAGTCGGAGGTCCAGCGACTGTTGAGGGAGGGGATCATCGAGGCCAGCAACAGCCCCTGGAGAGCGCAAGTGGTGGTCATCCGGACCGGGGAAAGGAATCAGATGTTTGTGGACTACAGCCAGACCATTAACCGGTTCACGCAACTGGATGCGTACCTCCTCCCCCGCATAGCGGAGATGGTCAACCAGATCGCACAGTCAACGGTCAATCTGAAGTCGGCCTACCACCAGTTCCCGATCCGCCCGGAAGAGTGACACTACACTGCTTTTGAAGCAGCCGTCCGACTCTTCCACTTCTTCAGGGTCACTTTCGGCGTCATTAACGGGGTCTCGGTCTTTCAGAGAATAATGGACCGAATGGTGAACCAATACGGGTTGCGGGCTACATACCCGTACTTGGACAATGTTACCATCTGTGGCCATGATCAGCAGGACCACGATGCCAACCTTTAGAGGTTCCTCCAGGCCGCCCAATCCCCCAATCTCACATATAACAAAGAGAAGTGCGTTTTCTGCACAACCCAGCTCGCCATCCTCGGCTAAATCGTGGAGAACGGAGTCCTAGGGTCCGACCACAACCGTATGCGCCCCCTCACGGAACTTCCCCCTCCCCACAGCCTCAAGGCCCTCAAACGATGCCTGGGGCTGTTCTCCTATTATGCCCAATGGGTCCCCAACTATGCGGACAAAGCCCGCCCACTTATTAAAACCACTACATTTCCCCTGACGGCTGAGGCCTGCTCGGCCTTCAGCCGCATCAAGGCCGATATCACTAAGGCCACAATGCACGCGGTGCATGAGTCCATCCCTTTTCAAGTAGAGAGCGACGTGTCAGACGTCGCACTGGCCGCCACACTCAGCCAGGCGGGCAGGCCAGTAGCATTCTTCTCTAGAACCCTCCACGCTTCCAAAATCTGAAACTCCTAGGTTGAGAAGGAAGTACAAGCCATAGTGGAAACTGTGCGGCACTGGAAGCACTACCTAGCCGGTGGGAGGTTCATCCTCTTCACCGACCAGCGGTCGGTTGCCTTTATGTTTGACAATGCACAACGTGGCAAATTAAAAATGCCAAAATCTTGAGGTGGAGGATCGAACTCTCCACCTGCAATTACGATATCAAGTATCATCCTGGGGAGCTCAACGAGCCCTCAGATGCCCTGTCCCGTGTCACATGCGCCAGCGCGCAAGATGACCAACTGCGGGCTATCCACGATGACCTCTGTCACCCGGCGGTCAACCGGCTTACCCACTTTATTAAGGCCCACAATCTGCCCTACTCCATCAAGGAGGTCAAGGCCATGAGGGGCTGCCAAGTCTGTGCGGAGTGCAAACCACACTTCTATCGGCCAGACAAGGCCCACCTGGTAAAGGTCTCCCGGCCGTTTGAGCCCCTCCCCTCCACCAACCAGAATATATACTTCCTCACCGTCGTTGACGAGTACTCCCGCTTCCCCTTCGCTGTCCCCTGCCCCGACATGACCTCGGCCACTGTTATGAAGGCACTGCACAGCATCTTCACACTGTTTGGTTTCCCTGTGTACGTCCACAGCGACCGAGGCACATCGTTTATTGAGCGATGAGCTGCGTCAGTACTTGCTCAGTAAAGGCATCGCCTCGAGCAGGACTGCGAGCTATAACCCGCAGGGAAACGGGCAGGTGGAGAGGGAGAACGTGACGGTATGGAAGGCCGTCCTTCTTGCCCTCCGGTCTAGAAGTCTCCCGATCCCCCGCTGGCAGGAGGTATTACCTGACGCCCTCCGCTCCATTAGATCACTCCTCTGCACAGCCACGAACGAGACCCCTCATGACCGCTTGTTTGCCTTCCCCAGGAAGTCCATCTCCGGGGTCTCGCTTCCATCCTGGCTGACAACTCCGGGACCTGTCCTTTTCCGGAAGTATACGAGGAGCCATAGACTGACTCCCTGGTCGAGAGGGTCCAGCTGCTGCACGCCAACCTCTAGTATGCCTACGTCACGCACCAGGACGATGGCAAGATACAGTCTCCTTACGGAACCTGGCGCCAGCTGGTTCCCTGGCCAACACGCCCCCCCCCCCCGCCCACAGTCTACCACCACCACTGGCGCCACTTACGCCCCCCTGGGTCTCCTATATTGTCCTGCGCCTGCACTGTGGCCACCTACCACCCCCCTGCCTACCCCCACCCCTCAACCGTCTCCAACACGCTGGACTGAAGCTCCAGACACCACGCCCTGGAGTCACCATCTGCAACAACCGTGCCCGCCGCATCGCCAGAGCTGAGGAGGTCTAGAAGAACGATCCGGCCTCCAGACAGACTGAATATTTGATGACCCCCATGTCACCCCCGCTGGACTTGATTTTTTTAACAGAGGGTGAATGTGGTGAATGTATTCACCTAAGTATGAACTGTCTGTATAGTGCTGTGACCTATGACCCGGAAATGATAATACGGTCTACTTCCAGGTACTGTACTCTAACCCTGGTGGGCTCCGCCTCTGGCTCCACCCTCCCCGGGGCTATATATAGACCGGCCACCTGTGGGTGGCACTCATTTGTACAGCAGACACTGGCAGGTGAGTTCCTGGATAATAAAACCTTATATTCACTCGTTCTCACAGTCTCGCAATGAATTGATGGTATATTCGCCGCACTCCCAAATGTGGTGCAAAAATGCGATCTTGGGTGAAATTCTCCGACCCCCAGCAGGGTCGGAGAATCGCCTGGGGGCGCCTAAAATCCCGCCCCCGCCGTGGCAGAGATTCTCCACCACCTGGGAAGTGGCGGCGGCAGGAATCTCGCCACTCCGATCGGAGAGGCCCCTGCGGTGATTCTCCGGCCCGGATGGGCCGAAGTCCCACCGCTGGGAGGGCTCTCCCGCCGCCGAGGTTTAAACCACCTCTGGAACGGCGGGCTCAGCGGCGCGAGCAGGCCCCCGGGGTCCTGGGGGGGCGATCGAACCCCGGGGGGTGCCCCCATGGTGGCCTGGCTCGCGATCGGGGCTCCCCGCTCAGACTCCGGGCCAGTGCCCTGGCTGCACTATTTTCTTCTGCGTCCACCACGGCCTCCGCCATGGCGGAAGCGGAAGAGAACCCCACATCGCGCATGCGCTGGCGGTGACGTCAGCGGCCAGCTGCCGCTGACGTCACTGCCGGCGCATGCGCAGACCGGCGAAAGCCTTTCGCCAGCCCCGCTGCCGGGGGCGCCGGTTTCTTGCGCCGGTCTTCTGGTGGCAACCGCTCCGGCACGGGGCTGGCCCCCAAAGGTGGCGAGAATTCCCCACCTTTGGGGAGGCGCAACCCCTGAGTGGTTGGCGCCACTCCCCTACTCCGGGACCCTCCGTCACGCCGGGTAGGGGAGAATGCCTCCCCTTATCTTTTGGCCTAATTAATGGCGGCAGTTAATTTTCAAATTTGCTCATGGAATGTACAGCTGTGTCTGGTGTATACTTTGCAAGGCTTTGGGTTGGGTGATGATTATATCAAGTGGATTCAATTATTGTATCATACATCTGCAGCAGCAGTGCTCACGAATGGTTTAAGGTCGTCAAACTTTGGGCTTCAGAGCAGGACTAGGCAGGATTGTCCCCTGTCCCTCTTGTTGTTTGTGTTGACCATCGAGCCATTGGCGATGGACATTACATTGGACCCTTTGATATCAGGATTGGAATATGGAGTGAATAATAATAATAATCCTTATTAGTGTCACAAGTAGGCTTACATTAACACTGCAATAAAGTTACTGTGAAAATCCCCTTGTCGCCACACTTCGGTTCCTGTTCAGGTACGCAGAGGCAGAATTCAGAATGCCCAATTCACCTAACAGCACGTCTTTCGGGACCTGTGGGAGGAAACTGGAGCACCCGGAGGAAACCCACACAGACGCAGGGAGAATGTGCAAACTCCACACAGACAATGACCCAAGCCAGGAATTGAACCCAGGTCCCTGGCACTGTGAAGCCACAGTGCTAACCACTCTGCCACAACACAAGATCACACTTTACGCAGATGACATGCTGCTGTTTGTCTCAAATCCTGGTGTTTAGATCCCTGCCATTACTGGAGTGGTGGGTAGTTTTAGTGTCTTCTCTGATTACAAGATTAGCTTTAGTAAGTCTTAGGTCATGCTGGTGGGGATGTGGGTTTCGCCCCCACAACCCAAAAAGATGTACAGGGTAGGGGGTTTGGCCATGCTAAATTGCCCCTTAATTGGAAAAAATGAATTGGGTACGCTAAAATTTGTTAATATAATTTTAAAACATGATTAATACACTTAGAACATGGAGTTTGGTCTGCCAACTAGAAAGGAGATTTAAATTGACGCTCCTATCTAGGGTAGTCCAGACTTTCCACCTGGCCTATTTGACCATGAACTCGCTGTTTGTCTCAAATCCTGGTGTTTCGGTTCCTGCCATTATTGGAGTTGTGGGTAGTTTTAGTGCCTTCTCTGATTACAAGATTAACTTTACTAAGTCTTAGGTCATGTTGGTGGGGTGGGGAGGGTTTGGGTGGCCGGGGCAGGGGCGGGCAGTGGTTGAGTGATAAACCACCTCTCGTTGCTAACTTTCCCCATGGATGCTCCCCCGTGGGATTTAAATATCTGGGAGTTTCAATTACCCGCTCCTTTAGACAGTTATATAGGGTCAACTTCCCCTAGTTGATCACAACTATTAACTGGGATCTTGCTCGGTGGTCGGCACTCCTGATTTCATAACTTGGGAGGATCACCCTAATTAAAATGACCTGTTGTCCAGATTGTTGTGTCCCCTGCAAATGCTGTCCATATTGTGGTTGGCTAGGGTCTTTAAGGAAATCAATGGAATGATTAGTACATTTATTTGGAACAAAAATAAACCCTGCCTTAAATTTGCTAAGCTCCAGTTACCAGGAGGCGGCGGAGGGGGGGGCGGGGGGGGGGGGGGGGGGGCTCCGGAATATTAGGCTATATCGACTTGCCTTTTATCTAAGATTCATCATGGATTCAGTTAGGATGGACCCACCATGCACATGTCGCAATATTGAAGCAGTCAGTTTTCCCGCTAGTTTTGTTGTTTTATGGTGACATTAAGGCAGGCTCTGCTAAGTGTGATAATATTATTATTAATGCTCTTAGGCAGCACAGTGGCACAGCAGGTTAGCCTTGCAGCCTCACAGCGCTGAGGTCCCAGGTTCAATTCTGGGTCACTGTCTGTGTGGAGTTTGCACATTCTCCCCGTGGTTGCGTGGGTTACGCCCCCACAACCCAAAGATGTGCAGGCTAGGTGGATTGGCCATGCTAAATTGCCCCTTAATTGGAAAAATGAATTGGGTACGCTAAAATTTGTTAAAATGATTAATACTCTAAGAGGATGGAGTTTGGTCTGCCAACTAGAAGGGAGATATAAATTGACCCTCCTATCTAGGGTAGTCCATCCGGCCTATTTGACCATGAACTCTCTACCTTGAAAAATAGAGGCATTTGTAGGCTGAGATATGTTCAGAGATGCTTCCTTGTCATCCTTTGAGCAGCTGTGTCAAAAATTTTGCATCCAAGGCAATCCTTTTTTTCGTACTTGTCGCTTAAAGACTTATCCTTAACAAGACTTGTCTAGGGCAGCACGGTGGCCTAGTGGTTAGCACAGCTGCTTCACGGTGCTGAGGTCCCAGGTTCAATCCCAGCTCTGGGTCACTGTCCATGTGGTATTTGCACATTCTCCCCTGTGTCTGCGTGGGTTTCGCCCCCACAACCCAAAAATGTGCGGAGTAGGTGGATTGGCCACACTAAATGTCCCCTTAATTGGAAAAAATAATTGGGTAATCTAAATTTATATTTAAAAAAAACCAGACTTGTCTGCGTCTTGATTCTTTAATTTCCCCGGTGGAAAGAATCCTGAATTCTGTGAAGCGTAAACAATTGATTAGCAAGTTCTCTGATGTTTTGAATTCCAGAGCCTGCATCACCATGCTGAACGCCCTGCAGGTATGGGAAAAAGACTTAGCAATCAAGATTGATCAGGAGACATGGGTAACATATGGGACTATGCCGGTAAAACGTGGCGACTAGGGGCTTTTCACAGTAACTTCATTGCAGTGTTAATGTAAGCCTACTTGTGTCAATAAAGATTATTATTAAATTTCAGTTTGCAATAAGATGAAGGAGACCCATTTCAAGATACTACACCGTACTATTACACCTTGTCTTAGGCACAGGTTTGATTTTGCTTTATCCCTGATGTGCCTAAAGTGCCAGGTAGTTGAGGGCGATTATATACATTGTCTATGGGCCTGTGTCAAGATTTAATCCTATTGGTCAGAGAACTGGAGAGTATTTTTGATAGAGCCTTAGTGTCTAATCCTGTATTTATGATACTGGGTGTCCCGGATGGGAGAATCACAGATTCCAATGAAAAAAGGCTATATAATATCCTGATCTTTTCCGCTCATAAGAATATCCTATGCTCCTAGATTGTGCCAAATATCCTTCTATCCAATGCTGGCATAGGCTGATCATGAAATGCATCCCCGTGGAATTTTTGACATCTGCTCTCTACTCTAAATCCTTTTCTAATTTTTTTTTCCAATTAAGGGGCAATTTAGTGCGGCCAATCCACCTACCCTGCACATCTTTGGGTTGTGGAGGTGAGACCAATGCAGACAAGGGGAGAATGTGCAAACTCCACATGGACGGTGAACTGGGGCTGGGATTGAACCCAGGTCCTCAGTGCCGTGAGGCAGCAGTGCTAACCACTGTGTCACCGGGGCCCCCGACTCCCTCTAAATTCCTATCTTAAATTTAAAGGCTCCACTTTTGCTGACTTGCATTTGCTTGGCTTTCCACGAGCGAATTCCTCTTAGTTCAACTCAATTTAATCCATTTCAAGTTGTTAGTCTGAATTGCTATACTTTGGGGTGTGTGACATGTACTATTATCATTCTGTGTTACTATGATCTTGCCCTCTTTGCCCCACTAGCTGTGATATCTCTTTGTTGGATTATCTGACATTTAAATAAGGGACTCTGGTTCCTCAACTGACTCGTCCCCAATCTATTCTGTACAGTTTTGCTTGTGTTTATGCTGGCGATAACTCTTTTCGCATTGATTCTTGTGTTGTTTGTTGCGTTTATTGTTCCAAAAAAAAAAGAGGGGGAAAAACCTAATACAATATATATATATTTTTTAAATTCACAGGCTCTACCTTGGCTGACCTGCTCCTGTTGGGATTTCCATGAGCGAATTCGTCTTATTTCAATTCAATTTAATTAATCTCAATTTGTTAGTCTGAATTGCTATACTTTGGGGTGTGTGACCTGTATTATTTCTTTCTATACTAATATGATCTTGACGTCTTTCTCCACTCACTCTGTTAACTTGTTCTTGGGTTGATTCAGCACTTAAACTGGAGACTTTGGCCCCTCAAATGTCCTGTTCCAAATCTATTCTGTACCTTTTTGCTTATATTTATGCTGGCATCGGGTTCACTAAATTTATGAAAAAAATAAATGGTAATGGATGTGTGTTTGGAAGATGATGTCTGAGGAGCCTTGGTGGGTTCTTATAAATGGGAAACTCTGCAGTCACTGTTCATCGTTGGTGGAGGGAGTGAATGGTTATTGAAGGGATACCAATTAAACGGGCTTTGTTGTCCTGAATGGTGTTGAACTACTTCAATGTTGTTGGAGCTGCAGTCATCCAGGCAAGTGGAGAGTATTCCACCACACCCCTGATTTGTGCCTTGTAGGTGGTGGACGGACGTTGGGGAGTCAAGAGGCGAGTTATTTGCCTCAAGATTCCTAGCCTCTGTCCTGCTCTTGGAGTTACAGTTTATATGGCTAGTTCAGTTTCTGGTGAATGGTAACCCCCAGTATTTTTGGTTTTAAATATATTTCTTATGATGTTTTATTTACCCCATTTTTTAAACAATAAACACAACAAATAAGGGAAAAACTGGTGCAGAACAGTTATAGACAGAAGAAGAATAATCCAATTTTTTTTTCCATCTTTCGATTAGATAGAGAAATACAGCACAGAACAGGCCCTTCGGCCCACGATGTTGCGCCGAACTTTTGTCCGAGGTTAATCATAGAATTGTGGACACTTTTTCATGGCCAATCCACCCAACCTGCACATCTTTGGACTGTGGGAGGAAACCGGAGTACCCGGAGGAAACCCACGCAGTCATGGGGAGGATGTGCAGACTCCACACAGACAGCGACCCAAGTCGAAATCGAACTTGGGACCTTGGAGCTGTGAAGCAATTGTGCTATCCACAATGCTACCGTGCTGCCCTTAAGAAGTTAACCTACACTCCATTATTCTACCCTAATCCATGTACCTATCCAATAGCCGCTTGAAGGTCCCTAACTTTTCTGACTCAACTACTTCCACAGGCAGTGCATTCCATGCCCCCACTACTCTCTGGGTAAAGAACCTACCTCTGACATCCCCTCTATATCTTCCACCATTTATCTTAAATTTATGTCCCCTTGTAATGGTGTGTTCCACCCGGGGAAAAGGTCTCTGACTGTCTACTCTATCTATTCCCCTAATCATCTTATAAACCTCTATCAAGTCGCCCCTCATCCTTCTCCGTTCTAATGAGAAAAGGCCTAGCATCCTCAACCTTTCCTCGTATGACCTACTCTCCATTCCAGGCAACATCCTGATAAATCTCCTTTGCACCTTTTCCAAAGCTTCCACATCCTTCCTAAAATGAGGTGACCAGAACTGCACACAGTACTCCAAATGTGGCCTTAGCAAGGATTTGTACAGCTGCATCATCACCTCACGGCTCTTAAATTCAATCCCTCTGCTAATAAACGCTAGCACACCATAGGCCTTCTCCACAGCTCTATCCACTTGAGTGGCAACTTTCAAAGATCCCTGAACATAGACCCCAAGATCTCTCTGCTCCTCCACATTGCCAAGAACCCTACTATTAACCCTGTATTCCGCATTCATATTTGTCCTTCCAAAATGGACAACCTCACACTTGTCAGGGTTAAACTCCATCTGCCACTTCTCAGCCCAGCTCTGCATTCTATCTATGTCTCTTTGAAGCCGACAACAGCCCTCCTCACTATCCACAACTCCACCAATCTTCGTATCATCTGCAAATTTACTGACCCACCCTTCAACTCCCTCATCCAAGTCGTTAATGAAAATCACAAACAGCAGAGGACCCAGAACTGATCCCTGCGGTACGCCACTGATAACTGGGCTCCAGGCTGAATATTTGCCATCCACCACCACTCTCTGTCTTCTATCGGTTAGCCAGTTTGTTATCCAACTGGCCAAATTTCCCACTATCCCATGCCTCCTTACTTTCTGCATAAGTCTACCATGGGGAACCTTATCAAATGCCTTACTAAAATCCATGTACACTACATCCACTGCTTTACCTTCATCCACATGCTTGGTCACCTCCTCAAAGAAGTCAATAAGACTTGTAAGGCAAGATCTACCCCTCACAAATCCGTGCTGACTATCCCTAATCAAGCAATGCCTTTCCAGATGCTCAGAAATCCTATCCCTCAGTACCCTTTCCATTACTTTGCCTACCACCGAAGTAAGACTAACTGGCCTGTAATTCCCAGGGTTATCCCTATTCCCTTTTTTGAACAGGGGCACGACATTCACAACTCGCCAATCCTCTGGTACCACCCCTGTTGACAGCGAGGACGAAAAGATCATTGCCAACGGCTCTGCAATTTCATTTCTTGCTTCCGATAGAATCCTTGGATATATCCCGTCAGGCCCAGGGGACTTGTCTATCCAAGTTTTTCAAAACGCGCAACACATCTTCCTTCCTGACAAGTATCTCCTCAAGCTTATCAGTCTGCTTCACCCTGTCCTCTCCAACAATATGGCCCCTCTTGTTTGTAAATACTGAAGAAAAATACTTGTTCAAGACCTCTCCTATCTCTTCAGACTCAATACACAATCTCCCGCTACTGTCCTTAATCGGACCTACCCTCACTCTAGTCATTCTCATATTTCTCACATATGTGTAAAAGGCCTTGGGGTTTTCCTTGATCCTACCCACCAAAGATTTTTCATGCCCTCTCTTAGCGCTCCTAATCCCTTTCTTCAGTTCCCTCCTGGCTATCTTGTATCCCTCCAGCGCCCTGTCTGAACCTTGTTTCTTCAGCCTTACATAAGTCTCCTTCTTCCTCTTAACAAGACATTCAACCTCTCTTGTCAACCATAGTTCCCTCACTTGACCATCTCTTCCCTGCCTGACAGGGACATACATATCAAAGACACGCAGTATCTGTTCCTTGAACAAGTTCCACATTTCACTTGTGTCCTTCCCTGACAGCCTATGTTCCCAATTTCTGCGCTTCAATTCTTGTCTGACAGCATTGTATTTACCCTTCCCCCAATTATATACCTTGCCCTGTTGCTCGCACCTATCCCTCTCCATAACTAAAGTGAAAGTCACAGAATTGTGGTCACTACCTCCAAAATGCTCCCCCACTAACAAATCTATCACCTGCCCTGGTTCATTACCAAGTACTAAATCCAATATGGCCTCCCCTCTGGTCGGACAATCTACATACTGTGTTAGAAAAGCTTCCTGGACACACTGCACAAACACTACCCCATCCAAACAATTTGATCTAAAGAGTTTCCACTCAATGTTTGGGAAGTTGAAGTCACCCATGACTACTACCTGTGACTTCTGCACCTTTCCAAAATCTGTTTCCCAATCTGTTCCTCCACATCTCTGCTGCTATTGGGGGGCCTATAGAAAACTCCCAACAAGGTGACTGCTCCTTTCCTATTTCTAACTTCAACCCATATTACCTCAGTAGGCAGATCCCCCTCGAACTGCCTTTCTGCAGCTGTTATACTATCTCTAATTAACAATGCCACCCCCCACCCCTTTTACCATCCTCCCTAATCTTGTTGAAACATCTATAACCAGGGACCTCCAACAACCATTTCTGCCCCTCTTCTATCCAAGTTTCCGTGATGGCCACCACATCGTAGTCCCAAGTACAGATCCATGCCTTAAGTTCACCCACCTTATTCCTGATGCTTCTTGCATTAAAGTATACACACTTCAACCCATCTCCTTGCCTGCAAGTACTCTCCTTTGTCATTGTTACCTTCCCCACTGTATCACTACGTGCTTTGGCGTCCTGACTATCGTCTACCTTAGTTGCTGGACTACAGATCCGGTTCCCATTCCCCTGCCAAATTAGTTTAAACCCTCCCAAAGAGTACTAGAAAACCTCCCCCCCAGGATATTGGTGCCCCTCTGGTTCAGATGCAACCCGTCCTGCTTGTACAGGTCCCACCTTCCCCAGAATGCGCTCCAATTATCCAAATACCTGAAGCCCTCCCTCCTACACCATTCCTGCAGCCACGTGTTCAACTGCACTCTCTCCCTATTCCTAGCCTCGCTATCACGTGGCACCGGCAACAAACCAGAGATGACAACTCTGTCTGTCCTGGCCTTTAACTTCCACCCTAACTCCCTAAACTTATTTATTACCTCCACACCCTTTTTCCTACCTACATTGTTGGTACCAATGTGCACCACGACTTCTGGCTGCTCACCCTCCCCCTTCAGGATCCTGAAGACATGATCCGAGACATCCCTGGCCCTGGCACCCGGGAGGCAACATACCTTTCGGGAGTCTCGCTCGCGACCACAGAATCTCCTATCTATTCCCCTAACCATTGAATCTCCTATTACTATTGCTTTTCTATGCTCCCCCCTTCCCTTCTGAGCCCCAGAGCCAGACTCAGTGCCAGAGACCTGGCCGCTGGGGCCTTCCCCCGGTAGGTCATCCCCCCAACAGCATCCAAAACGGTATACTTGTTTTGAAGGGGAACGGCCACGAGGGATCCCTGCACTGTCTGCCTATTAGTTTTCTTTCCCCTGACTGTAACCCAGCTACTCTTGTCCAGTACCTTTGGTGTGGTTACCTCCCTGCAACTCTTCTCTATAACCCCCTCTGACTCCCGGATGATCCGAAGTTCATCCAGCTCCAGCTCCTGTACCTTAACACGGTCTCTGAGGAGCTGGAGTTGGGTGCACTTCCCGCAGGTACAGTCAGCGGGGACACCAGTGGTATCCCTCACTACCCACATCCTACAGGAGGAGCATGCAACTGCCCTAACCTCCATCCCCTCTTACTTTACAGAATTAGCTGCCCCGTGGACCAACTGGACCTCCGCCCTCCGACTCTGCTCCCAGTCAGCTGTACTCTAAACTCCTGGTTCCCTTCACGCTCTTTGATAAATATAGGAAATGAAATGTAAGGAGCACCTTACTCCCTCCTCACCTAACTCCCTCAGTCACCAAACTCTCACTGTAGCACTCAAATGCCACAAGCTCAGCACTCAGTGCAAAAAACTGTGGGGGTAAAACCCACGCAAACAAGGGGAGAATGTGCAAACTCCACACGGACAGTGACCCACAGCCGGGATCGAACCTGGGATCTCGGCGTCAAGAGGCTGCAAGGCTAACCCACTGCACCACGGTGCTGCCCAGAAATGACCATTTATAAGGAAAAGGGCAGCTGATACCTGGGAACACCACCACCTGGAGGTTCCACTTCAAGTCATTTACCATTCTGATTTGGAAATATATCACCGTTCCTTCACTGTCACTGGGTCAAACTCCTGAAACTCCCTCCCTAACAGCACTATGGATATACCTGCATCTCAGGGACTGCAGCAGTACAAGACGGCAGTTCATCACCACCTTCTTAAGGGCAAGAAGGGGTAGCAATAAATGCTGGCCTAACCAGTGATCCTCAAGTCCTGTAAATGAATTTTCAAAATGTCTTCCCTCCACCATTAGCGCAATATGGCTGCGATGTGTGCTATCTATAAAATGCACTGCTGCAACTTGCCAAAGCTTCATTGACAGCACCTTCCAAATCGGTGACCTCTGCCATCTAGAAGGACAAGGGCAGCAGGCAGATGAGAACATGATTGCCTTCAAATTTCCCTCGGTGTCACATACTATCCTGCCTTGGACACACATCACCATTTCTTCATAGTCTCTATGTAAAAATCCTGGAACTTCCGCCCTAACAGCCATTGTGGGAGCACCTTCACCACATGGACTGCAGCAGTTGGAAAATGTGGCTCACAGGCACCTTTGAGCAATTAGTGATTGGAAATAAATGCAGGTCTTACAAATTATGTCATCATTCCCAGAAATTAATATGTTTTTAAAAAGTGTAATTATGACAATTATTTGTTATTCCATTATGATGTTTCTGCCTGTTCCAAAACGCCCTACACCACTGTGAATTGGTTAACTGTAAAGTGTCTGGGAATCCTTTTATTTCTAAGCTTGTGACTGTGTCCCCTATTCTAAATCTTGAACATATGTGAATAAATATATTGAACTTTGGTACAAAGGATTTTAGCCATCTGAATATCTCTCTTGAGCCCTCTCTTCTTCAGCATAAACAAGCCTAGGCTCTTCAACCTGTCCACATGGCTCAAAATCATTAATCTGAGCATCAGCCTTTTTCTCTATTGCCACCAATGCCTGGATGTCCTTGTAGTATGGTGACCAGAATTAGACAAATGCTCCAGGTGTGATCCAGTCCAGTTTTCTTAGCTCATCCCTCAATATTTTCCTTTCTAAATCTAAGTATTTATTTTTTATTCTTTGTCATCTTAAACTCAACCACATTGTGGTCATTGTTCAGTTTGTTACTTAATATCTGGTCCAACAACTTAATATTCATGTTTTCTTTAACTGATTGATCTACTAACCAATTCAATATTGAGTCCAAGATCATATTGGAACTTCTTTTGTACCTTTTTATAAATGGCCCATTCTGGATAAATGGCAGCACGGTAGCATTGTGGATAGCACAATCGCTTCACAGCTCCAGGATCCCAGGTTCGATTCTGGCTTGGGTCACTGTCTGTGCGGAGTCTGCACATCCTCCCCGTGTGTGTGTGGGTTTCCTCCGGGTGCTCCGGTTTCCTCCCACAGTCCAAAGATGTGCAGGTTAGGTGGATTGGCCATGATAAATTGCCCTTAGTGTCCAAAATTGCCCTTAGTGTTGGGTGGGGTTACTGGGTTATGGGGATAGGGTGGAGGTGTTGACCTTGGGCAGGGTGCTCTTTCCAAGAGCCAGTGTAGACTCGATGGGCCGAATGGCCTACTTCTGCACTGTAAATTCTATGTAAATTCTATCTATGAAACTCTGATAAATTGAAGTCACCCCAAAACATGTGCTTCTGTAATTCTTGGCCAAACCCGGTGAGCTATATCCGACATTCATCATCTATTGTCTTCCCCTAATGTCTCTCATGTATATCCACACTGTGCCCACAGTACCCACGCTCAGACTAGACAGGTCCATTTACATTAATAATCATGTAATCTTCCACAAAAAATGTTGCACCACAATCCAATTTGTTTTTTTTAATAAATTTAGCGTATCTAATTACTTTTTTCCAATTAAGGGGCAATTCAGCGTGGCCAATCCACCTAACCTGCACATCTTTTGAGTTGTGGGTGTGAAACCCACGCAGGCACGGGGAGAACGTGCAAACTCCACACGGACAGTGACCCAGGGCCGGGATTCGAACCCGGGTCCTCAGCGCCATAGGCTGCAATGCTAACCACTGTGCCACCGTGCTGCCCCCAATTTGTTTTTTTAAATCTCTGTAAAATCAACGTTTGCCTCACCATTGTCATTCTTTAACTGATCTTTCTGATAACCTCCTTTCCCGAAAGGACCTCAGTGTCTATCATTTTGTTCTTATTACTGCTAACATTCATGTATGGAAATTTGAGAAATCCATTTTCCCACATCTATAAACTGATGTGTTTAGTTATTTTGTCTAATTTCTTTGTTTCTTTCATTCTTTCTCTTTACCCTTTCTTTGATCTCCTTTTCTTTATGTAGATTTCTTTTCTTGATCGCTCAGCTAATGTCTCCCTTCTCTCTTACTCTCTGCTTTCTATTGGTTATTTCTCCTGTGATTTCTAGATTCTTCCCACATTGTCCTTTTTTTTAATAAATTTAGATTACCCAATTATTTTTTCTATTAAGGGGCAATTTAGCATGGCCAATCCACCTACTCTGCACATTTTTGGGTTGTGGGGGCGAAACCCACGCAGACACGGGGAGAATGTGCAAACTCCACACGGACAGTGACCCAGAGCCCGGATCGAACCTGGGACCTCAGCGCCGTGAGGCGGTTGTGCTAACCACTAGGCCACCGTGCTGCCCTAACATTGTCCTTTATAATCTGGTGATCTTCTTCTACTACCTTTTTTTTCAGTAATCCTATTCAATTTAACTCTCCATTTACAACTCATCAGTTTACTCTGTGGGCTCCTGAACAGATGGTCAGTGCACATATAGCAAATGAACCAAGATTAAAAACATAAATCAGAACTGTGCAGCTGAATATTGAGGCACCTGTATTTGCTAGCTCCCTGTGACCACAGGATTTGCAGATGTCTTAAAACAACTGTGGCTTCTATGTGCCTTCCCTGACATTGCTTCAATTTTGCAATGCTAGTTCAATCTCTGGTACATTTCTGGCCATTTCTTAAAATCTGAGAGAGGAAATGAAGGGCACTGATTAGAAAAGCTCTTTACTTCGGTACATTCATAAACATATTCCAATTCTAATTGAATTTACAAACTGCTCTGATTCTTAACAATAAAATATCCCATCTTAACAACAGATAATTACCATACGCCCCCCCCCCCCCATAAGCAACAATATTCTCCAATTTGTAATACAAAAATTATGGAATATATATAAATCATACCATACTTATGGCCATACGGTAAAACACTATATGAGTGTCAACTTGTGATTGCTACTTCAGTTGTCAGATACCTTGTTGAGACTCTTCCTTCCCTAATTTGTTTTAAATTAATTTGCGTGATGTAGGCATCGCTGGCTAGACCAGAATTTATTGCCCATCCCTGGTTGCCATTGAGAAGATGGTAGTGAGCTGTATTCTTGAACTGTCTGCTGCAGTCGCTGATGTGTAAGTATACCCACAGTACTGTTAGAGAGGGAGTTCCAGGATTTTGACCCACGACAGTGATGAAACAATGATATATTTCCAAGTGTGGATGCTGCGTGACCTGGACAGGAACTTCCAGATGGTGGGGTTCCCAGGTATCTGCTATATTTTGTCTTTCTAGATCAGGGGTGGGCAAACTACGGCCCGCGGGCTGCATGCGGCCCGCCAAAGGTCTTTATGCGGCCCACCAAGATCAAGTCATAAAAAAAAAGTTTAAAAAAAATTTTTAAAAACTTTTTTAAGGTTAATGGGGGGGCTGTTGGGTTACTGGTATAGGGTGGATACGTTGACTTGAGTAGGGTGATCAATGCTCGGCACAACATGTGTTTCATGTGAAGTTTCTACTTTAAAATATTAATTAATAAAAATTAATTGCTTTTTTTCCCTTTAAAAACCTTTTATTTTGGCTATTTTAAATATTAATTATTTTACTTAATATACTATGCGGCCCTTTAAAATTGTGAATTTCTGAATGTGGCCCTTGCACGGAAAAATTTGCCCACCCCTGTTCTAGATGGTAGTGATTGTGGATTTGAAAGGTGTTGCTCAAGGAACATTGGTGAGTTCCTGCAGTGCAGCCACTTTTAATCAGTGGTGGAGGGATTGAATGTTTGTGGAAGGAGGAGCAATCAAGTGGGCTGCTTTGTCCTGAATGGTATTGAGCTTCTTGAATGTTGTTGGAACTGCACTCATCCTGGAGCCTGCCTTGTAGATAGTGGGCAGGCTTTGGGGAGCAGGATGATTACTCGCTGCAGGATTCCTAGCTTTTGACTGCTCTGGTAGCCACAGTATTTATATGGCTGGGTCAATTAAGTTTCTGGTTAGTGGTAAGCCCCAGGATGTTGATAATGGGGAATTCAGTGATGGTAATGCAATTGAATGTCAAAAGGTGGTGGTTAGATCCTGCCTTGTTGGAGATGGTCATTGCCTGGCACTTGTGTGGCGTAAATATTAATTGCCACTTGTCAGCCAAAGGATATTGTGCAGGTCTTGCTGCATTTGGTTTGATTGTTTTCATTGCTCTACAAATGTAATCTATTAATTCTATTCACCAAGTGAACTTGTCCTTGATGACGTACCTAGGGTCTTGGCCCCCAAATTTCACCACTTCAAAATTGTGCACAATTCCTTTATGCTACTGCCTCTCCCCATTTCTATAACCTTCTCCAGCCCTGCAACCATCCCACCCCACAGAATGTGGCAGTCCTCTGACCTCGGCCTTGTGTAAATCTTTTCTCCAGTGTTGTTGATTATATGCTTAGAGCTTTCTCAGCCTAGGTTCTAGAATTCTCTCCTTAACCCTCTCCGCCTCCATCGTCTCCTTTAAGACCTTAACTCCACCTCTTTGTCCTACTTCACTGCGCACCCATTTTGCTCTAATTGTGTCTCTGAAGTGCATTGGGATGTTTTTTGTACATTTTAAAAATGCTAAATATAAATGCAAGTTGTTATAAATCTGAAGAAAGCCACCTCTCACCCACCTTTTACACTGGCACTGAAAAATGTAATCAGAAGTTTATAAAACCTTGTTACATGTTTTCCAATCTATTTGTGTTCACAGTACTTATGTATATTACTCCTGGTAGGGCATGAACAGTCTTTGTTATTGAAGGCACAACTGAATCTCCAAAGTATACACAAGATTCTCATCCTCTTATTTAAATCATTTCATAGCCTGGTCATTCCCTCTCACTGTAACAGCATTATCGCCCACCCACCTCCTGAACTCTCCGTTCCCCTCATTCAGGCTTGGAGTAAGTAGGGTGACGATGTTTTCTAAACTGAATCCAGGACACACGGCCTGACTGACATTCGCCCATACCATCCGACGTTACAAAATGCAGTCTGATCTCTTTCCCGAGGCCAGCTCCAGCCGCTGGCTGCTCGCTACCAGGGGGCCCACATTACTCAAATCCAACTGCATGTCACAGATGAACTGTGCACAGTCCAGGGGTGGAGTGGGGGTGGGTTAGTGACACGACACGTACACTCAGGCCGCAGGGTGCGATCTGTGCATTAATTAAAGACCAGGGACCACTCCTTCTACTGGTTGAAAACTGCTCCGAGAGATGTCAATCTCCTAACAGAACCTGTCGCATTGCAAAGCCCCGCACACTTTTTTATTGACCGGCCGCGGGGCAGCTCAGGGTCACGTTATTCCTGCTTTGAACATGTGCAGCCGTCGATTAGTTTGCGGATGAATTTCGTGAACCCGGGGGGCATCAGAAAACCCGGGACAGATATGGTTACCCCGTTGTTGGGCGCCCACTCTCACTTTGTCCATCATTGGCAGCTGCCTGGTCCCTGTGGTCTGGAGTGCCCTCTCTAAATCTACGTCCAAACCGTCCTTATAACCCACTCCCTCCCCACGAATCTCACAGATAAACTGTGCACAGCCCGTGGGATTCTTGGCGGGTTGTCAATCTTATTTTTTTGACCATGCCTGTATTCTTGGCACTCTGTGATTTGTACATTGAAGGAAGGGATAGCAGACTCTGGAGAAGCAGCTCGAGGGCTGGTCTTACTGTTTTTTCTCGGAGTGGGGGGGTGAGAAGGGAACATTTAATTCTGCCGATGATCTGTTGTGCTTCCCGGGACAGTTTGGCCCGACCATAAAGGAATGGTGTGAGGCGGGAGGGGAGTGTGAGGGAAGAGCCGTGGATGAGGGGAATGGTCCACCCAAGCAGCCGCCTCGTCCTGTGACAGGTGACTCGGAGCAGTCCTGGCGGAGGAATGTTTACAAACTTGTAAAGCCCACTGCAGAGTGGTAGAGGCGGCAGAGCGCTGGCCTGTTGTCAGCCAGCCAGCCGGCGGGCCGGCCCAGAGCCCAGCCCTCCTCCCCCACCCTCTCTGTCCCTCCCCCTCCGCTCACTCGGTTGTGGGAAGTTGCCATTTAAATACACAAGGAGCATCATGGCGGACAGTTGGGAGAGCCCCTCTTCAGAAGCGAAGGTCAGCCCCCTGAGCCGCTGCTCTTGCTGACCCCATCCAGCCCAGCCCGTTCAGCCGGTGAGTAAACTGCTCCTGGTCTCGGCCTCGCCTTTGCTGGGCTTTTTATTCGCGCTGTTACGGGGGAAGTGAGGAAGAGGGAGCCGAGGCGGCGACGGCGTGGGTCTGTTCCGGCCCGGGGTAGGGGGGTAGCTCCTGCCCCCTCCCAAATGATATCGGTTTTGTTGCTGCCCCCAATCTGGGGGTGGGGGAAGCTTCGGGAACCTTCCAGCTCGCCCGCCCCGGCAGGGACTCTCCAGAGCCTCAACTTCTCCAGCGAGGTCATTAAAGTGTGTTTTAGCATGAAATGTCCCTGCTCCTTGGTATTACAGTGTTGCTCTGCGTGTATTTTATTGTTGGGCTGGTGTGGCGCTGGAGCCGCTGATGGATTTTGGAGGGGGGGGGGGGGGTGTGGAGAAGACGCCGCTTTCACTAATTGGGTTAAGGATATCAAGCTAAAAATGCGAGCTTTGCTTTTGGCTTCTCAACCGAACTTCAACGGAAGCATCCGAACGGCGCCAATGATGGACAGCGCAGCCGGCCAATACGAACGCCGGCAGCGCCTTGGCAGGGCGAGGATGCCAGTGATTCTAACCAATCGAAGGCGGCTGCGCTGGGGCGAAGGCGGGGCCAAGTCTCTCCGGGTGTAAAGTTCGGTTGCACTGAAGCTGGCTAAACGGCTCATCAACAGTAATGATAAACACCGAGAGTGGGCGAGAGCGCAAGCGTCGAGAGTCCTCGCAGTGCGCGTCGGGAGTTGTAGTTTTACAGGATGGTTTCCTCCATTACATGATTTGGTAGGGGTGAGGAGTGGTAACACAGGACTACAACTCCCAAGGATGCCGGGGTGGGTTGGGGGGTTGTTGGTGGTGTTCTCTCTCTGCCGCCCCCCCCCCCCCCCCCCGGCAGCGGCTGAGCCGGGTCTCTGGGTTATCCTGAAAGATAAAACGGTGATTAAGGCCCGGGGACCAATGGCAGCTCCTGGGCAGCCACTTAAAAGCGGCTGAGACTGGTCTTCTTGACGCCGCGCGAGCGTCCCTCGGTTCATCCGCACAAAGCGGACTAAAACTTTTTTTTCTACTCTTTTTTTTTTTTGCCCGCCAGGCGCCACTTTTATTTGTTGGCTGAGGTTTCATTTTCGGGATTTCTTGTGCCTCTTTCGCTTACCCCCCCCCCCCCCTCTCAGCGGCTGATGTTCCGAAACAAAAAGTGGAAAACACCGAGGATCCATTATAGAAACACTGCGAAGCGAAGCTCTGTGAAACTTGTCCTTTCCATGCGCCGTGATTGCAAATCGCTGCTGCCCTTTTTTCTCTCCCACAGCAGCGCCCTGCATCTTGGAGAATGTTTTGTTCCCTTTGGGTTCTTTTTTTTTTGCAAAAGGGGGAAAAAGTTTCTCAAAAATGTGGTTTGACTTCTTGGCACGATCATTTGGATCCACGGCTACACTTAATTATTCTCAGAATTAATCAGTAATCTGTGCGAATGATCAACATTACCGTCGAGTTCTGCGAAATAAATTATTTTCCACACTTGATTAACATACTGATAATACTGGTTGGCTGTTTTGTCGGTAGAAGCCATGCTGCAGTACCCGATCCAGGTCTCTTCATAAACCAATATAGACAGTTTTGACAGCTTATTCGATCTAGGCGGACACCCTAGCAGAGCCGGAATTTGCAGTTATTTAATTTTACACATGTGGTATGTCTCGAAGTCCAATGAACAGCAGCAGAAACCTATGTTTCATTTTTCACCCCTTCCCTTTCCCAACATAGAGGGCACAGGCAATGGGACCAAACAAACTAGCAATCCCATCCTTCCTCTTTCACTTAATTCTTTTTGTTTTAATTTAGTGTACCAATTAATAATTTTTTCCAATTAAGGGGCAATTTAGTGTGTTCAATCCACCTACCTGGTAGTATAGGGGTTAGCACAATTGTTTCACAGTGCCAGGGTCCCAGGTTCGATTCCCGGCTTGGGTCACTGTCTGCGGAGTCTGCACGTTCTCCCTGCGTGTGTGGGTTTTCTCTGGGTACTCCGGTTTCCTCCCACAGTCCAAAGATGTACAGGTTAGGTGGATTGGCCGTGCTAAATTGCCCTTAGTGTCCAAAATTGCCCTTGGTGTTGGGTGGGGTTGCTGGGTTACAGGGATAGGGTGGAGGTGTGGGTTTGGATAGGGTGCTCTTTCCAAGAGCCGGTGCAGACTCGATGGGCCGAATGGCCTCCTTCTGCACTGTAAATTTAATGAACCCTTGGGCTGTGGGGGCGAAACCCACAAAAACGCGGGGAGAATGTGCAAACTCCACACAGGCAGTGACCCAGAGCCGGGAACGAGCCTGGGACCTCGGTGCCGTGAGGCAGCAGGGCTAACCCACTGCACCACCGTGCTGCCCTCACTTAACGCAATTCTAACTTTTCCAAGTTCTGATGAAAGGTCAGTGACCTGAAAGGTTTGAAGGAGGCAGAGGGGATTTGCCAGCCTTTCTCGCCATCCGCTGTTGAGAAATGCGCCACAGGGGTGTATGGAAAATTCCCCTCAATCTGCACAGATCCTGCCAGACCTGAGTATTTCCAGCATTTTCTGTTTTTATTTCATATCTCTCACATCTGCAGTATTTTGGTTTTTTAAAAGAAGTGATGTAGGTATTTATAGTGTCGTACTAGAATTGACCAAACATTGCAAATACCATTGCTTCTCTGCTTTTTGGCTAAGATTGAGCTTGAGGTCAGGTGTAATGCCTGGATCTGGTCTGTCTCTCTTTTGTCGACCATGGATTGGATTCAATTTGACTTGGGTTTTGGAGCATTGAATGGGCTGGATTAGGGGTTCTCCCCTGTCAACTCAAAATTGCAAATACCAGGAACCCACTTAGTTCTTGATGCAGAAATTAGGAAAATATTGTTGGTTCACCTAGTTCTTTGTTTAATTTAGCCCACTAATAGCCATGGATCATTTTCAAAATCATCCATGACTTTCTGTACTATCAGGCATGTTGGTACCCTGTTCCATAATCTTTCTTCATCCCTATATTGAAACAAGTTACCTTTATTTTCCTTGACATTTAAAACATTAAACTGTACATATGCTCTTCAAATCTTGTGTCCACAGAATTACTTTCTGGTATTGGAATTTTCCATGCCAGTAAAAACCAGCCAAATAAGGCTGTACTCATCACTCTTTTTCAGATAATCGTTCCTTGGAACTCATCCCTGAACTGCCATTAATTTTTCTGCATCTGTCCTGCAATGTAGGGACTAAAATTATGCACATAATTCAGATGCAGATTCACCAAGGCTGATAACATTGCGCTACCAACTTCACTAAGTTTAGTTTCTTTCCCAGCTATAAACAGGGAGGTCAAGACTTCATTGGCCCATCCATCAGCACTCCTCCTGAACTGCTTCTCATTTACCTCAATCATGATCATATTTATTTAAGGAGCTAGATTTTACATTGCCCAATTTTGTGATTTACATTAAAAAAATCTAATAATTTAGAGTACCCAATTGTTTTTCCAATTAAGGGGCAATTTAACGTGGCCAATCCACCTAACCTGCACATCTTTTGGTTGTGGGGGTGAAACCCAGGCAGACACGGGGAGAATGTGCAAACTCCTCACAGACAGTGACCCAGGGCCGGGATTCAAACCCAGGTCCTCAGCGCCATAGGCAGCAATGCTAACCACTGTGCAACCGTGCTGCCCTATGATTTACATTATTGATGTTGAACTTGTATCTGCCAGCCTATGCCCAGTAGTCAAACCTGCTTCGATCACTTTTTTGTGGTCAATTGGACATTGGCTGCTCCCGATTTCATTGTATCCACAAACCTAGACAGCTTGGCCAAGATTCTATCTTCTCTATATAGCAGTAGCTCCCACTCTGACCCACATGGGACTACAGTCCAGTGACTGGTTTTCATTCTCCCTTGTTACTCCTTGCTGTCCAGGTGTCAGCCTTGGCTCAAAATAGTACTTTATTCTGAGATTCGTGGCAGGTTCAAATGTCTTCTGAAACAATGTCACGAGCACCATTAAAAGGGAATTGTCAACCTGAATCCTGTTCAACTTCAGCTTTAGAAAAAAAATCTACTGTACCTTCAAAGGCTTTCCAACCCCCTCTTTCCATTATGTGGTTTGATACAATTGAGTGTTGGTGGGCCTCTTCCGAAGGCAAGTTTAAAGTTAGCCATGTTGATATGTGACCAGTCAAATTTAGGCCTGACTGGGCAAGGTTGGTAGATATCTTCCCCTGAGGACATTACTGAACCAGTTGAGTTATAACAATCCAACACGTGTCACTTCTACTGATCTCTCACATTTTTTGTTTATCCAAGCTTTTAAAAACTACTAAAATTCCTAAGCTGAAGTGTAGGATTTGAACAGGTTCTCTGGGTTATTCCAGAACTGGTCCAATTACATAACCAACAGGATTAAGAAAGCACTTGGATCACTCCTATCTGTATATTCATTCGTTTATTGGCATTCTCTGTTTGAGTTTCCACTCCTTCTCATCTTTATTCTCTGTAATTTTCAGAATTTTAGTCACTTTTTTTTCCCTCTCTTAATATTTCCACTTTCATTCATACTGGTTTGGGCTTATTTCCAGGATAGACTGCTTCAGCGATTTTTGGTAAATAACCTTAATACAGTTCCATTTTCCCTTCTACATCCTTTTAAAATGATTCACCATATTTTGTTCCCTGTAGCACTTCAACCGTAAGAGTTTACTCTCCTGAAATGTGCTTTCTTAGACAACAAAATAACCACAGTTTCAGTAGTGATTAATTTGGGTGCTGTTCAAGGGCAGCATGGTGACACAGTGGTTAGCACAGCTGCCTCACTGTGCCGAGGTCCCAAGTTCGACCCTGGGCCACTGTCCGTGTGGAGTTTGCACATTCTCCACGCGTTTGCATGGGTTTCGCCCCCACAACCCAAAGATGTGCAGGGTAGGTGGATTGGCCACGCTAAATTGCCCCTTAATTTGGAAAAAAGTGAATTGGGTACTCTAAAATTTATTTTAAAAAAAACAATAATTTGCTGCTGTTCCACAAATGGAAGAAATTAACTATGGAGCTGCAATAATTTTCTCTTTGAATTGCTGGAGAAAATATCTTTATTCTTTCCTCTCGGTATGCTGGATTCTGTAATGTGATGGCACGCAGAAGGTCTATTCCAAGTCTTTTGACAGTGCTGCTATGTAATAAGGAGATTGGCACATCTGACTTTTGTTGACTTTTTCTCCTTTCTTTTCCTCTGCTGCAGAGTAAAATACTTGCTTCTTTATCTGTCTCCTTCTCAACACTCTTTCCCCCTTGAAAATATATATTTGGGATCAGAAACATCTCAGAGGAATTGTAGATAAAACTGGATTTTAAACGCTGCAGTTTATATTTCTCTTATTCAACTGTAACTGCATATTCCAGTTGCTTCTAAATGAGCAGTCGGATTTTGATTTATAGGCTGAATCCATAGCAAAGGCCTATTTTCTTTAACAAAAACAGAAAATACTGGACAATGTCAGCAGGTCTGACAGTATCTGTGGAGGGAAAAGGGAGCTAACATTTCGAGTGTGAATGACTTTATCAAACTACATGGACTTGGAAACTTCCTTAATGCATCCGGCACTTTTTATTATTTTGTAACAATGCAGGCATAAATGTTTTTCTCTTAAGTAAGTTAGTTGTTTGACCTTGGGGGTGGCACTGTAGCACAGTGGTTAGTACTTGCTTCACACCGAGTTCGATTCCCAGCTCTGGTCACTGTCTGTGTGGAGTGTGCACGCTCTCCCCGTATCTGCGTGGGTTTCCTCCGGGCGCTCCATTTTCCTCCCACAAGCCCCAAAAGACATGTCTGTTAGGTGAATTGGACATTCTGAATTCTCCCTCGGTGTACCTGAACAGGTGCCGGAGTGTGACGACTGGGGGATTTTCACAGTAACTTCATTGCGTTGTTAATGTAAGCCTACTTTGTGACACTAATAAATGATTATTATTATTAGTTATGAATCTTGAGAATAACATACAGTATGCACTAGAAACTGACTATGGAAGTAATTTCTTCTGTACAATGAGAAAACTGTGCAGTAGTGACCAGCATATATGTATCAACTTTGAATAGATTTAAGATGAACTTTTTAAAGAAGCAAAAGTCCCAGATCTTCAGGGGTGAATTTCTGAATTATTTGTTGCTGCCTGATCTTATTTTCCTGTCTTTCATTTCTTTTTCAACATTTCCACAATCTTGCCGCCTTTGTTGGCTGCCATTTTACACAGATAGATTCAAGGCTTTGGTGCCAGTTGGAAAAGTTGAAAGTTCCATTAACACACCAGGCACAGTTCCACAATCTACTAATACAAGTCCAGTTTGTTAAATGGGTGCTAAAACTATAAATCTGTTTATTTTAACATGGTAATGGCAGTTATGTTTACTGAAGAATACTTCCAGCTGCACAGGGGCACCAGACAAGGATGCCCACTGTCCCCGCTGCTGTTCGCACTAGCAATCGAACCGCTAGCAATCGCGCTCAGGGCAGCAAAAAATTGGAGGGGGATCCGAAGGGAAGGTAGAGAGCACAGAGTCTCACTCTATGCGGATGATCTGCTCCTCTATATCTCGGACCCACAAAGCAGCATGGACGGAATCATAGCGCTCCTGAAAGAGTTTGGAGCCTTCTCGGGCTACAAACTCAACATGAGCAAAAGTGAGATCTTCCCAGTGCACCCGAAAGGGGGGGGGGGGGGGGGGGGGGGGGGGGGGGGGGCAGCGCTAAAGGGCCTGCCGTTCAAACAAGCCCGAAATAAATTCCGCTACCTGGGGATCCAAATAGCCCATGACTGGAAAGGGGTCCACAAATGTAACCTCACCAGCCTGACGGAGGAAGTTAAAAAGGACCTGCAAAGATGGAACACACTCCCGCTCTCCCTCGCGGGGAGAGTCCAGACGATCAAAATGAACGTACTGCCCAGGTTCCTTTTTCCTGTTTAGATCCATTCCGATCTACATCCCCAAGGCCTTTTTCAAAGCGCTGGACAAACATATCATGGCGTTCGTATGGGGGGGTAAAAATGCTAGGATCCCAAAGAAGGTCATACAAAAAACAAAATCCAGGGGGGGGCTAGCCCTCCCGAATCTACAATTCTACCACTGGGCGGCAACAGCCGAGCGAGTAAGGGGATGGATCCAGGAGCCAGAAGCCGAGTGGGTGCGTGCGGAGGAGGCCTCCTGCATGGGAACCTCCCTCCGGGCCCTCGCCACGGCAGCACTCCCATCCCCACCCAAAAACACTCCACCAGCCCAGTGGTGACAGCCACCCTCCAATCCTGGAACCAACTGCGGCAGCAATTTGGCCTGTACAAAATGTCGGACAAGGCTCCCATCTGCAACAACCATAGGTTCAAACCAGCACTGACCGACGCCACCTTCAAAAGGTGGAGGCAGGACGGGGGGACACTGACAGTCAGGGACCTATACACGGACGACAGGATCGCAACACTGGACGAACTGACAGAGAAATTTCAGCTAGCTGGGGGGAACGAGCTACGGTACCTGCAGCTCAAAAACTTCCTACGAAAGGAGACAAGGACGTACCCACAACCGCCACGACAGACACTATTGGAAGACCTACTGGACGCAAGTACCCTAGAGAAAGGGAACTGTAGTGACATGTATGACCGACTGGTAGACAGGGACGACACCGTACTGGACGCAACAAGAAGGAAATGGGAGGACGACCTGGGGATGGAGATAGGGTGGGGACTCTGGAGCGAAGCACTGCATAGGGTCAACTCCACCTCCACGTGCGCAAGGCTCAGCCTGACGCAACTAAAAGTGGTACATAGAGCCCACTTAACGAGAAACCGTATGAGTAGGTTCTTCCCGGAGGTGGAGGACAAATGTGAGCGGTGCCAGAGAGGCCCGGCCAACCACGCCCACATGTTCTGGTCTTGCCCCAGACTTGTGGAGTACTGGACAGCCTTCTTTGAGGCTATGTCCAAAGTGGTGGGGGTGAGGGTGGAGCCATGCCCGATAGTGGCGGTCTTCGGGGTTTCAGACCAGCCAGATCTATTCCTGGGGAGGAGGGCGGACGCCCTTGCCTTTGCCTCCCTGATTGCCCGCCGTAGAATCCTGTTTGGCTGGCGGTCAGCAGCACCACCCAGAGCTGCAGACTGGCTGTCCGACCTCTCGGAATCTCTCCAAATGGAGAAAATCAAATTCGCCATCCGAGGGTCGGACGACGGCTTCCACAGAACGTGGGAGCCATTCATGCAACTGTTCCGGGACCTGTTTGTGGCCAACGTACATGAGGAAGAATAGTCGGGTGGCCAAGAACCAGGGGAAAATGGGCGGGAATCGGGGGAAGGTAGCAGGGGGGAGGGGGGGGGGGCTACGGGCTCGGTATGGGGGTTTGATGGCAAGCCAAGGCCCAAAACCAAACTATAAATAAATGCCTATAAACATGTGCCTCGGCCATATTGGGGAATGTAAAATATGTATGCTGGCTAAAGGGGGCGGCCACAATTATTGTTATGAAGATGCTTACCTGTAAATATTCATGTAAAAAAATTTTGTGTTTTCCTTTTTTTTTTCTCTCTCTCTAATAACTTGTAATTTGTCATATATAAAATATGAAAACTCAATAAAAAAACATTTATAAAAAAAAAAATGTTTACTGAAGAATACGATTAACTGACTTACATTTTTATCAGGGGTTTATCCAGAACGTACTCTGTAACAATTTAGCACAATTCTTCAATCATGAATCTCATTATTATCACTTCTGAATTATAAAATGAGCTAAAACAAAGATGTGACATTAATGCTTTTGTGGTATTTTCTAATTTCCCATGGTGCTGCTGAATGCATCCCTGCTTCAGGGGATTATCAAAACACTGCTTTACTGGGATGGGAAAGGGAACATTGTTTTGTCAAGTCTGCTAACTGCTGGAATAAAATGTGTTAAAATATTGCTGTACTAATTTGGGAAACCTCTTGTGTGGAGCAACCTCTTGTGTGGAGCAATGTGGATGCACCAGTAACATGGGGAATTCTCCCTAGAAAGTATTGTCGGAAGCATGGGGCAGCACGGTAGCATTGTGGATAGCACAATCGCTTCACAGCTCCAGGGTCCCAGGTTCGATTCCGGCCTGAGTCACTGTCTGTGCGGAGTCTGCACATCCTCCCCGTGTGTGCGTGGGTTTCCTCCGGGTGCTCCGGTTTCCTCCCACAGTCCAAAGATGTGCAGGTTAGGTGGCTTGGCCATGCTAAATTGCCCTTGGTGTCCAAAATTGCCCTTAGTGTTGGGTGGGGTTACTGGGTTATTGGGATAGGGTGGAGGTGTTAACCTTGGGTAGGGTGCTCTTTCCAAGAACTGGTGCAGACTCGATGGGCCAAATGGCCTCCTTCTGCACTATAAATTCTATGAAACTAATTTGCATGCAACAAAGTCCAACAAATAACAATGAGACAAGGACTGCACAATTTATTTTTGTGGCGTTAATTGAGGGATAAATATTGATAACAGTGGGGCGAGCTCTCTGATTTTCTTTAAAATAGTGCCACAGGATCTTTTACATCCACCTGTTTTACATCTCATTTGAAAGATAGCAAGTTTGACAATGCAGCACTGTTGCAGTGGGATGCCAGCCTAAATTTTGTGCTCGAGTTTCTGGGCATTCAGAGGCATGAGAGACACTGAGTCGTGACACCCATGTGTGTGGTGCAGAAATCAAAATTGAGGAGACAAAATTTATTTCCATAAGAAGAAAACTGAATTTTGAACTTGTTGCTTAAAATATAATTCTTGATTTATTGAATAAACATGATGGTATATGTTTGCTGAATAATTATTCAAAATTCAGGCAAATGGTTGAATGAAAAGCCTTGACTTTTACTTCAAACCATGCTGCGCAATTTTAAATGTCATTACGTCTTGGCTTGTTGTTGTCATGTTTATCATGCTAATATACATCTAGACTTGCATGTCCAGAAATAAATGGCACAATTTGCTTCATAGATTTATTCGAAATATGAGAAAGCAAGGGTTAGGTTTTTAAAAAAAAATCTTGCTGATCCATCCTTCATATGTTTAAAAATTCTCTTTTGAAATGAATAGGTAGTTTTACTAGTGTGTATTTTATTTACTATGGTTATTGTTGAATTTCCACAACTATTATACTTGTAATTTACAAAACAGATTCTGCAAAGTCATAAAAGGTTTGAACCTTGGCTAAGTGATGGCCAGAGTCCGAAGGTTCTGGATCTATTGCTTTCGCCAGGATTTGAATGTATAACCTAGGCTGACATTTCAGTTTAGAATTATTGGAGGTGTCATCTTTTCTATGAAACATAAAACTCTTGGCTGAATGTGACATAGCACTACTGGAAGAAGAGCTGTGGTGTCCTAAACAACATGTATCCCTCAACTAACACCACCAAAAACAGGTTAACTAGTCATTCACCTTGTTGCTGTTTGTAGGATCTTGTGAGGTTTTGTGTATACTTCAAGAGTAATTTCTTTGGGCATCCTAAAGCCAGGAAAGGTGTATATAGAGGCACATTTTAAAATTATTTCCCGGGATGAGGATGTCACTGGCTAGACCTTGAGAAGGTGGTGGTGAACTTTTGTCGCTGTTCATGTGGTAAAGGTACATCCACCATGCTGTTAGGGAGTTCTAGGATTTTGATCCAGTGACAGTGAACAACATTATAGTTCCAAGTCCAGATGATATGTGACTTGGAGGAGAAGTTGCAGGTGGTGGCTATGCCCATGCATTTGCTGCCCTTGTCCTTCTAGATGGTGCAAGTTGTTGGTTTGAAAGGTGCTGTCTAAGTAGATTTGGTGTGTTGTTGTAGTGTATCTTGGATCAACTGCCACAATGGATCAGTGGGACAAAGAGTGAATATGCCAGTCAAGTGGGCTACCTTGTCATGGATGTTGTCAAGCTTCTTGTGTTGTTGGAGCTGCACTTATCCAGGCTAGTGGAGAGAATTCCATCACACTCCTGTCTTGTAAGTGGTGGACAGAAGGAATTAGTTACTCGCTGCAGAATCCCCAGCTTCTGCCCCCTTGTAGGCACAGCATCTATTTGGCTGGTTCAGTTCAATTTCTGGTTAATAGTGTCCCCCAAATGTTGATGATGATTAATTCAGTGATGGCAATGCCATTCAATGTCAGGGAAGATGGTTGAATTCTGTCTTGCTGGAGGTGGTCATTGCCTGGCACTTTGTAATGGATATGTTGCTTGCCATTAATCAGCTCCACCAAAGGAGCGTAGTTTCGGTACTGAGTGCGTAACTGGGAATTTGCAAGTGGTGCGTTTAGGAGGAAAAGAGGTGTTCCTTTTGCTTTCTGTACCCTTTTCACCCTGTATGAATTGGTTCTTGTTCTAATACAGGGAAAGGAGCTAGCTGTTTGAGTATTTGCTAAGTGTTTATGGTCTATTCCAGTTTTAACGTTTAAAATTGTACATCAAATGGTGGTTAAGTGAATAAAAAGTATAAAAAACGTAAATGAATAAGTGAACAACATAATTAAGTAATTTACTTGTAAAACTCTTTATGGAGGTACCGCAGGTGGTGTTAAGGCCTCAGCATGTGAACATGTCCTGGATGCCAGTGTGTTCCAGGGCAAACATGTTTGCAGTAAGTATTTGTGGCTTGAGGTGTTTCAGCCATTGAGCTGGAAGCCGAGCTACAGACACTGAGACACATCAGGGAGTGGGAAAGTTACCTGGGCTTTGTACCGTGAGGCAGTCACACCACTTGGGATAGGGTCTTCTGATTTTGATCAGTGGTCAGGAACAATGTAAGTGTAACTGTGAGTGAAGCCGGTAAGGGGACCCAGTGGGCAGAGTGCTGGAGCCTCTGTTTTTGAAGTTGTCTAATAAGTTTTGAGGTTTTCTCAACTTGTTTCGAGAGCATAGGGGCTGCAGGATGGATGAGCAAACTGACCACGGTACAGGAAGCCATTCAAGTGGGGGAGCACAAAGGAATAAGTGGTAGTGGAGGACTGGTGGCGATTTAACACTTCTGTCTGCAACAAAGAATGAGAGTCCAGAAGGCTGTGGTGCCTGCCTGGTACCAGGGTTCAAGACATCTGCTCAGGACTGGAAAGGTGCTTAGTGGGAGGGAGAGAATGCAGTTGTCATGGTCCATGTAGGTATCAGTGATAAGGGAGTATGAGGAGCTAGGCACTAATTTAAAAAGCAGAACCTCAAAAGATAATTCCTTTATTATGTGCAAATTGGCAGAGTAAGTATGAGACGAATACATGGCTCAAAGTGGGAGAAATAGGTTCTAGTTCGTGGAACACTGGATCCAGTACTGGGGTAAGTAGGAACTATACCATTGGGATGGTCTGCACCTGAATTGTGTTGTGACCAGTGTTCTCGCGAGCCACGTAACTCTGAAAATAGAGATGGTTTTACTTTAAATGGTGGGAACCAGGGATCAAATTTGGGAAGATGTGGTAAATCGAAGAGACAAGAGAAAATTGTTGTGACAGAATACAGGAGTATTTACAGTCTTAAAAGCAGTGGCTAGTGAGATAGTTGATGTGTATTTCAAAATTCCCTAGATTCGGGGAAGGCTCTATTAAATTGCAAAATAGCAAATGTAACTCCTTTATTGAAAAAGGGAGGGACCCAGCAAGCAAGAAAATGCAGGTTAGCAGGGAACATGTTAGATGCTATTATTATAGAAGTTATAGCACAGCATTTGGACAAATTCAGGGTAATCAGGCAGAGGCCTGTGAAAGTCAAATCCTGTTTAACCAATTTATTGGGGTTTTTAAAAAAAAAAATGCAACATGCTGTGGATAAAGAACTGGTGGTTGTACTGTTCTTGGATTTCCAGAAGGCATTTGATAACTTGCCGCATCAAAGGTTGTTGGGGAAAAATAAAAGATCATGGTGCAGGGGGTTGAAGATTGGCTACCTAACAGGAAACTGAGTTGGCATAAATCAGTGTTTTTCTGGTTGGCAAGATGCAACAAAGATGTGCCACAAGTTTTAATGCTGGGCATCAACTTTTTACAATTTATATTAATAACTTTGAAGGGACTGTAAGATAAGGTTTTTAAATTTGCTGATAGTGCAAAGAGGTTGGTTATTAAGATGTGAAGAGGACACCAGGATTCAACACATGGATATAGATAGGTTAAAATGGAGTATAATGTGTGAAATGTTCCATTTTCCAAAATAATAAAACATTATCTGAATGACGAGAGATTGCAGACCTTGAGGTGCAAAGGTATCTACGGGTCCTAGTGCATTAATCACAAAAGGCTAGTATGCATGTACAGCAAGTAATTAGGAAAGCTATTAGAATGTTATTGTTTGTTACAAAGGGATTTGAATATGGGACATTCGTGAGACAACATTTAGAATACTGTATGGTATTGGTCACCTTATTTAAGGAAGGATGTAACTACATTGGAAGAAGTTCAGAGGTTTACTAAACTCATACCTGGAATGGGTGAATTGTCTTCATTGCTGGATTTTGGAGGATTAGTATTGAAACACAAGATCCTGAGAAGTCATGACATAGTGGATGTGGGGAGGATGTTTCCTCTCATGGGAGAATCTAGTACTAGTGTTCACTGTTTAAAATGAAGGGGTCGCCCGTTTAGGACATGGGTGAGGAGAAGGTTTCCGCTGAAGATTGATTCTTGGAACTCTTCCTCAAAGATTAGTGCAAGCAGAATCTTTGAATATTTTTGAATATATTCCTGATAAGCAATGGGGTGAAAGGTTATTGGGGTAGATGGGAATGTGGAGTTAAGGTTACAGTCAGATCAACCCCATGATTTTATTGAATGGCAGAGCAGGCTTGAAGGGCTGAGTGGCCTATACCACCTAATTCATATGTATGTAAGCTTGAATTGTGTGCAGGTCAACTGCATGTGGACACTGACTGTTTCAGTATACGAGAGTCGTGAATGGTACTGAACATTGTGCAATCATCAGCAAAAATCTCCACTTCTGACCTTGTGATGGAGGGAAGGTTATTGATGAAATAAACATTTCCAAGGTGGAATCTATGGTTTAGTGGGCAGTAGACCTGTCTGGTGAGAGTTGAAACACTAATGACAACTGGTTCACTCGGGGACTGGAGCGATATAGTTGGGGTAGCAGTGGGAATATCGTAATCAATTATTTTTCTTGGGTATGAAGGAGATAAAAATCAGCTGAGCTACTGTTCCTACTCCTGACAGTTAAACAGTGATGCCTCCCCATGTTGGGGGAGGATAGGAATCCGGTTTGATGCTTCCAAATTTTCTCCAAATAGTGAAACAAATAGCCTGTTTGTGCACAGTTGAGACTTCCAGTAAGAATGGCAGCACGTTGGCGCAGTGGTTAGCATTGCTGCCTCACGGCGCTAGGTCCCATGTTCGATCCCAGCTCTGGGTTACTGTCCGTGTGGAGTTTGCACATTCTCCCCTTGTTTGCGTGGGTTTTGCCCCCCCCCCCCCCATCCAACCCAAAAGGTATGCAGGGTCGGTGGATTGGCCACACTAAATTGCCCATGAATTGGAAAAAATGAATTAGGTATTCCAAATTTAGTTTTTTTTTTAAATGCTGAAAATAATGAAAACCTGTCGAGCATCTGGAACCCCTTGAAAATTGAGCTGGGGGTGGGGTGAGGAAGAGACCTTAAGAGTTGCAACCCTTGAGTTTAAAGACTTGTGGCTGTTGGTGAGAGATTTGGGGGGCTGGTTTAGCACAGTGGGCTAAACAGCTGGCTTGTAATGCAGAACAATGCCAGCAGCGCAAGTTCAATTCCCGTACCTGCCTCCCCAAACAGGCGCCGGAATGTGGCAACTAGGGGCTTTTCACAGTAACTTCATTGAAGCCTACTTGTGACAATTTGTTGTTATTATTCTGAAACGTGAACTGTGTTCCTCTACAGACATGTCAGACCTGAGTTATCCCAGCATTTTCTGATTTTATTTCTGATTTCCAGCACCGTTGGTATTTAGTGTGTGGCATTGTTGTCATAATACACTGAAATCATGTAATCTTGGAGCCCACGAGGGGGCCATTTGGCCCATCATGCCTGAGTCACCTCTTTGAAAGAACACCAACTAATCCTACTCTTTCCATACACCCCTGCAATTCTTCCGTTTTCAAGTATTTATCCAGTTTCCTTTCGGTAGTTATTGAATCTGCTTCCATCGCCCTTTCCGGAAAATCTCTGCTCCCTGCATTAAAAAAAGTTAAAATCTTTCCTTGGGCTCTCTGGTAGCCGTGACAATGCAAATCTTCTCGGCCAAGGACCTGGGTTCGATCCTGACCCTGGGTCAATGTCCGTGTAGCATTGCACGATCTCCCCTTGTCTGTGTGTCGTGCCACCCCCACAACCTAAAAGATGTGTAGGGTAAATTGCATCTTTAAAAAACAATTGGGTAATCTTCTCCGTTCACTTGCTTGAATAAACTTGGTCATTGGGGAGAGCCCCCACATAAATAAATGATTATGAGCAAGATTCAATTCGGGTACGGTATTTAAAAATTGAGGGTAGGACAAATATAAACGAATACTACTTGCATTCCTGCTTTTGAGTCACATACATTAAACAGTTTCAGTGGCATAACAATCCATTGTTGTGTGACTTATTACTCACCACTGAAACAATAATGCCTAATCCACATGAAGCCTATTGTGTAATTAAGTGCTAATGGAGTCAGGTGCCTGTTGACTGTCAGCTTGTTGGAATGTTGCTGTTTGCATAAAGTACACCTACTGCAATATTGCTAAAAATGTTTATCTTCATGAAAGGCATAGTATGGCGATACTGGGATTGGGATAGTTTTAAAGTAAAGAAGAAAATTGTGTTGGGGTGGCACAGTGGTCAGCACTGCTGCCTACAGCGCTTAGGACCCAGATTCAATCCCGGCCCCGGGTCACTGCCTGTGTGGAGTTTTCACATTCTTCCTGTGTCTGTGTGGATCTCGCCCCCACAACCCAAAGATATGTAGGTTAGGTGGATTGGCCATGCTAATTCGCCCCTTAATTGGGAAAAAATTAATTGGGTACTCTAAATTTATTTTAAAAAAGAACATTGTGGGCTATTTGGCAATTTTTTACAATTCATCCCCTGAAAAGTTAGGGTACTTTTGGATAGGGATGTGGGTAACCCTCGCGTTAAGGTGCTAAACTGGGGAAAGGCAAATTGCGATAACATTAGACAGGAATTGAAGAATTTGGTTTGGGTGAGGCTGTTGGCGGATCACTCAACATCGTACATGTGGGAGTCTTTCAAGCGATAGTTGATTAGGATTCAGGAAAATCACGTGAGGACAGTGGGGGGAATGAGCGAGGTACTAAATGAGGACTTTGCACCAATGTTCACAAAAGAAAAGGATTTTGTGGATGATGATCCTTGGGTAGGGTGTGTGGACAGTCCGGGTCATGTGGACATCGAAAAGGAGGTGGTATTGGGTCTTTTAAAAGATAAGTCTCCTGGGCCGGATGGAATTTACCCCAGAATACTAGAGAAGCAAGGCAGGAAATTGCTGATGCCTTGACTGACCTCTTTTTGTATCCTCATTGGCTACAGGTGAGATCATAGAGGACTGGAGAATAGCTAATGTGGTACCGCTGTTTAAGAAAGGTAGCAGGGTTAATCCTGGAAACTATAGGCAAGTGAGCCTCACGTTGGTAGTAGGTAAATTATTGGAGAGAATTCTCAGGGACAGGATTTATACCCATTTGGAAACAAATGGACTCATTAGCGATAGCATGGTTTTGTAAATAGGAGGTCGTGCCTCACTAACTTGATCGAGTTTTTTTGAGGAGGTGACAAAGATGATTTGAGGGGAGGGCGGTGGATGTTGTTTACATGGACTTCAGTAAAGCTTTTGACAAGGTGCCTCATGGCAGACTGGTGCAAAAAAAAAAAGTGAAAAGTCACGTGAGATCAGAGGTGAGGTGATAAGATGGATACAAAGATGGCTTGATCACAGCAGGCCAAGCGTAGCCTTTGGAAGATTGTGATTAGTGGTGTTCCACAGGGATCTGTGCTGGGGCCTCTGTTGTTTGTAGTGTACATATATGGTTTGGAGGAAAATTAGCTGGTCTGATTAGTAAGTTCGTAGATGACATCAAGGTTGGTGGAGTGGCAGATAGTGTTGAGGATTGTCAGAGGATACAGCAGGACATAGGTTGGAGACTTGGGCAGTGAAATTGCAAATAGAGTTTAATCCAGACAAGTATGAGGTAATGCATTTTGGTAGGTCTAACATACTGTATATACTGTAAATGGCAACCCTTAGGAGTATAGAAAGTCAGAGAGATCTACATGGAACATACAGTGCAGAAAGAGGGCATTCGGCCCATCGAGTCTGCACCAACCCACTTAAGCCCTCACTTCCACCCTATCCCCGTAACCCAACAACCCCTCCTACCCTTTTTGGTCACTAAGGGCAATTTATCATGGTCAATCCATCTAACCTGCATGTCTTTGGACTGCGGGAGGAATTGGGAGCACCCGGAGGAAACCCATGCCGACACTGGGAGAACGTGCAGGTTCCACACACACAGTGACCCAACGGGGAATCGAACCTAGGACCCTGGCGCTGTGAAGCCACAGTGCTATCCACTTGTGCTGCAGTGGCTAGTGAGATAGTTGATGTGTATTTCAAAATTCCCTAGATTTGGGGAAGGCTCTATTAAATTGCAAAATAGCAAATGTAACTCCTTTATTGAAAAAGGGAGGGACCCAGCAAGCAGGAAAATGCAGGTCAGCAGGGAACATGTTAGTTGCTATTATTATAGAAGTTATAGCACAGCATTTGGACAAATTCAGGGTAATCAGGCAGAGGCCTGTGAAAGTCAAATCCTGTTTAACCAATTTATTGGGGTTCTTTTTTAGAAAAAAAATGCAACATGCTGTGGATAAAGGAGAACTGGTGGAGTACTGTTCTTGGATTTCCAGAAGGCATTTGATAACTTGCCGCATCAAAGGTTGTTGGGGAAAAATAAAAGATCATGGTGCAGGGGGTTGAAGATTGGCTACCTAACAGGAAACTGAGTTGGCATAAATCAATGTTTTTGTGGTTGGCAAGATGCAACAAAGATGTGCCACAAGTTTCAATGCTGGGCATCAACTTTTTACAATTTATATTAGTGACTTTGAAGAGACTGTAAGATATGGTTGTTAAATTTGTTGATAGTGCAAAGAGGTCAATTAGTAAGATGTGAAGATGACACCAGGATTCAACAAATGGCTATAGATAGGTTAAAACTTGGAAAATGGAGATCTGGGCGTGCAGATCCACAGATCTTTGAAAGTGGCAACACAAGTGGGACAAGATAGTCGAGAAAACATATGGAATGCTTGCCTTCATTGGACGGGGCATTGAGTATAAAAACTGGCAAGTCATGCTACAGTTGTATAGAACCTTGGTAAGGCTTCCCTTGGAATATTGCGGATAATTCTGGTCGCCACACTACCAGAAGGATGTGGAGGTTTTGGAGAGGGTGCAGAGGAGGTTTACCAGGATGTTGCGTGGTGTGGAGGGTGTTAGCTATGCGGAGAGGCTGAATAGACTCGGACTGTTTTCATTAGAATGACAGAGGTTGAAGAGTGACCTGATACAGGTCTACAAGATTTGAGGGGCATGGATCGAGTGAATGGGCAGGCACACTTTCCCAGGATGGAGGGGTCAGTCACCAGGGGGCATAGGTTTAAGATCCGTGGGGCAAAGTTTAGAGGGGATATGCGATGCAGGTTTTTTAACGCAAAGGGTGGTGAATGCCTGGAACGCGCTGCTAGGGGAGGTTGTGGGAAGCAGATACATTAACGGTGTTCAGAGGGTGTTCAAAAGTATCTCGAGAAATACATGGATAGGATGGGTATAGAGGGACACAGCACGAGGAAGTACTGAGGGTTTGGGCCAAGGTTGGTATCTTGACCGGTACAGGCTTGGTGGGCTGAAGGGTCTGTACCTGTGCTGTTTTGTTCTTTGAAAACATTAATTTGTTGAGACTCAGTTTTACGAAGGCCAATTACCCTCTGGTACCTCAACCAAGGCTACTCTTTGTTTGTGAGGTTGGGCCAGGTTTTATAAGCACACTATTATTTAACACTGAAGGGCATATACAAAGGGCATTTCCAGAAAATCAATGAACAGGAACCCTGGCTAATATGACCCCCCCCCAACCTGTCTCGTAACTTGGGAGGTTGGTTAGCTGAGTTGGTTGGACAGCTGGTTCGTGATGTGGAGCAACACTACCAGCGCGGGTTCAATTCCTGTACAGGCTGAGGTTACCATGGAGGTCTCCTCTCCTCAACCTTGTCCCTCACCTGAGGTGTGGTGAAGTTAAATCACCACCAGTTAGCTATCTTTCTCAAAAGGGGAGAACAGCCTATGGTTCTCTGGGACTTTCATTTTGTTTCAGCTTGGGGTGCTGACCCATTGTAATGTCCAAACTACTACTACTACTACTACTACTACTACCATAACCAAGATCAACTGACGCAGCATCAACTGATGGCCAGCCAGAGGTCTTTATTGTTTATAATAGTTTGGTGTTTCCATGTACAGTGCCTTTATTCACCAGGTCAGCTGAACAAAAGTGTCTTTACAGATGACTGTAGAGCTTATTAATCATAAGAATTTATTGAGTTTGGGTTGTTGTTGCATCTTGTGGTTCAGTGTTTTGATAGTTCATGGAAGAAAAGATGGGAGTAATTCAGCCCGAGGAATTATACTCACAAAGAAACTGGATTCTCCAACATGCACTCCATTAAGTATGGTTCTCCCCTGGGGCAGCACGGTGGCACAAGTGGTTACGATGGTTGCCTCACGGCGCCGAGATCCCAGGTTTGATCCCGGCTCTGGGTCACTGTCCGTGTGGAGTTTGCACATTCTCCCTGTGTTTGCGTGGGTTTCGCCCCCACAATCCAAGGATGTGCAGGGTAGGTGGATTGGCCATGCTAAATTGGCCCTTAATTCGAAAAAATGAATTGGAAATGTTTAAATTTTTTTTTAAAAAGTGTGGTTCCTGGGCAGATTCTAAAGATTATCTTATATTTCCTGAATATAGTAACCTATATTTCTTATGTATAGTATCACAATCGCAGCACGGCGCCGAGGACCCAGGTTCGATCCCAGCTCTGGGTCACTATCCGTGTGGAGTTTGCACATTCTCCCTGTTTTTGTGTGGGTTTCGCCCTCTCAACCCAAAGATGTACAGGCCAGGTGGATTGGCCATGCTAAATATCCCCTTAATTGGAAAAATGAATTGGGTACCTAAATTTATATTTTTAAAAAAATGTATAGTATCACAATCAACCACCATTCATTATGTTGTTCAATCCTGGGTTTTTAATAATGTAGAGGTTTTAGGAAGTTTAACTGCAGCAGTAACTAGAATTTATATTGACATTTGCTGCAGTTATTTTACAATAACATCTTATGACCAGTTTCCCATTTGCTATGCATTCCTCAATTACCTGAGTATAAGTTGTTCAGTTTGTCTGGACAGGTTGACTGAGTCACTCAGCTTTGCATGGTCTAAAATCATAGCTATCTCTAAAAATGAATGTAAATTCTTTGTTTTTGGGATTGGCACAGACTGTCTGCATGAGCCGCCTCATTTGGTGGTGCAAAGGTCTTCTGGCAGGAGAAGAGCTATATCATTTACAATGCTGGCTGGCTGAGAAAGTTATGCCGACTTGCATGTACTGTAATTCGCAGTCAAGTAGGTATTTTATGAGGAGATGTGACTTGGCCTATATGAGCATTTATTAAACATAACTGAATTGCACAATTTAGAATGGGATTTAATTTTTCACCAACAAAAGCAATGCATACTGGACAAGCATTGGACTGTGCTCCCTTTACTGGTCTAAGGAACTCTTTTTTTTTTTTAAAAAGGGTTTGCAGTTTTTTTAATTCTGATCTTTACAGTGTATTTTTAGCATTAGCTTCTATTCGCTTTTGTTGCTGTCATTCATTTAATCTTTTTAAATTTTGAATTGTTTTTGTTTATGTGGGAACTTATACAATTGAATATTTTGAAGCCAACTGTAATTGAAGTCAGTCTACATCAGCAAGACCTGAAGTGGGAAAGTGGAAATAGGTACATTTTTAATAAGAGCTTCCTTCAGAGCTAATGGAACATTGGGCCTCTAAGTAAGGAGTCCCTGGTGCTTGGCATGTTGCGCTAAGAACTTTTTTTCCGTCATCCATGGCCGTAAAACACACTTATTTTTTAAATTAAAAAATAAGTAATATTGGTAATAAGGATTGGTTTTGGACTGGTTTTGAAGCAACACAAATTCATGAAGTAGGACCCAATGAAAGCAGGTATACCAGATTGACCGGCACTTGCAAAAAAACAGAATGTCTGCATCTGCTGTTGTGCACCACCTGATGATGTCTGTGGGGAGCTGGTGTTTCAGGTCAGCACAGAGATACTTGCAGATTTGTGCCATCTGCTGTAAGGACACCGGCACCAGGGGAAATGGATGTCACTTCCTCCCTCAGTGTTTTGAAAAAATGTCAGTGAGACAGAGCGTGTTCCTGCAGTGTTATGAATTTGATATTATGGGTGAAATTCTGATGCCAAATTAGTATTATTGCAGAATGTACTTAAATGAATAACACTTGTATGAATAAGGATTAAATGAACAACATCTCAATCTACCTAATTATTTACGTAAATCAAAAAGAAAATGTTTAGCTGTAAAACTCTCTTAAATTAGTCAAAATTCCTGGAAGATTATTTCTCTAAAATGACGTATTAGAAAAATAGTCTCCTCCATACCATCTGCCACCCCACTGGGGCCTCAATCAAAGTCACTAACAGCTAATTCAATTCTTACAGCTCACAGCTGTGGAATCTAACGGGTACTATGTACCGATTAGCACAGTTAACACTTCATCACATCTAACACTTCATCACGTTGCACACAATAAAGTGGCTGCGTTGTAGCAATCAAACTCATTAACCTATTAAGCATAATGCCTGTTTACTTTTCAGAAGTGTATAAAACCTGTTTTAGTTACATATAAAACTGAGAGTCTACATATTGTTTACAATAGAGATGTGATCAGGAGCGAGAAAAAAGAACTGGTCTTCAACATTATGTTCACTGCAGACAACTGGACTGCTAATCTTAGGCGGCACAGTAGCACAGTGGCTAGCACTGTTGCTTCACAGCTGCAGGATCCCGGGTTCAATTCCGGGCTTGGGTCACTGTCTTTGCGGAGTCTTCACGTTCTCCCTGTGTCTGCGTGGGTTTCCTCCGGGGCTCAGGTTTCCTCCCACAAATCCCAAAAGACGTGCTGTTAGGTGAATTGGACATTCTGAATTCTCCCTTGGGTACCGGACTGTGGCGACTAGGGGATTTTCACTAACTTCATCGCAGTGTTAATGTAATTATTATTATTACACTCACTTGCTCAACTGCGCTCGCGCGCTCTCTCTCTCTCGCTCACACACAGTAGTCTCCTTTTTAAAACAAAAAAAATAAAAAAAGAAATTTTCATCATTGAGAGTATTTTGTAAATAGTCATCACCAGTAAAAAAAAAAGCTATCTTTAATGAAGTGCATTTGTAAAGAAGACTTTGAGTGGTAGGTAGGCAGAAATAATTGCTGGTGGTGTTTGATTGGTATACCATCAAGCTGCTTGGTTGTGTCATTGCATCTCTGTTTGCCCACAGGGCAGCTTAAGATCTTGTCTGGGCAACAAGAAGGCAGCAATCAGAGGTTGTGAGCTTCCCCAAGGGGAAAGAACATTTGAGAAGATGTTCGCTCCATGCTATCGGGTCTACTTAGAATGATATTGCTCCAGGCAAGGGTGCACCCTTACTTAGTCTCAGCCAAGGAATGGTACAAATGCTGACAAATGATCTCTGGCTGTTTTGGTGTTTATGGTCTAGTTGCTTTAACAATTTTAATGTTCGTAAGTCAGTAAATTTTGTAATTGTGTGAAAAGAAAATGGGGGAATTATGCTGTTTAAATGCTATAAAGAATGTTCCTAGATGTAAAAAAAATCAGCTTTGGTGGCACTGTTCCATTTGGATGTGCAGACTTTTGATGTACATGTCACTGATTAGAGTTTACATCTATTCATCGATTAATGTTTAGTCATCATGAAGAAAATTGCTGCAAAAAAAATCATTACTGAACTCATGAGGGAGGAAGGGTCCCAGACGGAGGAACTGAAACTTAAATGGGAGGAGGAGCTAGGCGGGGAAATGGAGGACGGGCTGTGGGCAGAGGCCCTGAGTAGGGTAAATTTGACCGCGACATGTGCCAGGCTCGGGCTGATTCAATTTAAGGTCGTTCACCGGGCCCACATGACGGTGGCTCGGATGAGCAAATTCTTTGGGATAGAGGACAAATGCGCTAGGCGCGCAGGAGGACCAGCGAACCACATTCACATGTTTTGGGCATGCCCTAAGCTTAGGGGGTACTGGGAGGGATTTGCGGGCGTCATGTCCTGGGTGCTAAAAACAAGGGTGGCGATGGGTCCAGGGGTGGCAATTTTTGGGGTTTCGGAAGACCCGGGAGTCCAGGGGGAGAAAGCGACCGATGTTTTGGCCTTTGCTTCCCTGATAGCCCGGCGACGAATACTATTGGCGTGGAGGGACTCAAAGCCCCCGAAGACTGAGTTGTGGCTTGCGGACATGTCGAGTTTCCTGGGTATGGAAAAAATTAAGTTCGCCTTGAGGGGATCTGTACAGGGGTTCGCCCGGAGGTGGCAACCATTTATTGACTTCTTTGCGGGAGAGTGAGCGTCAGCGGGGAGGGGGGGGGGGTAGAGTAGAGTAGGAGGGATAAAATGGCGGGTAGTACTGGTGGGAGAGGAGCGGGCTTGTGCAGTTTGTTACGATTGAAGTATTGAAAGTACGTGGATGTTTGCACATTTTTGCCTTTTTTGCTTTCTGTTGATGTCTGTAACTGTTTACAAAGCCAAAAACTACCTCAATAAAATTGTTTATTTAAAAAAAAAAAATCATTACTGAAAGTTGGCTAACCAGTTTAACATTTTAGGAAGTGTCCATTTTAGGGTTGTCTGTTATAAATTTTTGCTGACTGAAGATTCTTAAACGAAAAGACTGAATTGAATAATAAAAGCAAAATACTCAAACGTCCTGTACAAAGGTCATGTGTTAACTCTGTTTCTCTCTCCACAGATGCTGCCTGACCTGCTGAGTTTATCCAACATTCTCTGTTTTTATTATAAAAGACTAAATTGGCTGCCCACCCCATTCGGTGCTGTGTTCAACTTTCTAACTGACTGATATATTTACATTGAGATATTTACGTTGAGCTATTTTGACTCCAAGCTCACTCGCAAAATAATGCTGAACCACAATTTGAAGTTAATTCAAAACATACTTTCTAAAATTTGTTCATGGGATGTGGTTGACCCTGGCAATGCTGGCATCACCAATTGCCCATGAGGAGGTGGTGGGTGAGCAGTCACCTTGAACCACTGCAGGTTGTGGGGGTTATACATACTCCTACAATCTTGAAGTTTCAGGATTTTCCCGTGACAATGAATGAATGATTATATATTCTCAGTGAAGGATAGTATGTGGTTTTGAGGGAATTTGTTGGAGATGGTGTTTCCGTACGCCTGTTGCCCTATCCAGCTAGTGATAGAGGTCACAGGTTTGGATGGTGCTGTTGAAAAAGCCTTGGTGAGTGCATCTTGTAGATGATACACAATTGCTGCCACTGTGTGCCAGTGGTGGAGGGAATGAATGTTTCTTTTATTTAAAAAAAGTACCTAATTTATTTTTCCAATTGGGGGCAATTTAGCATGGTCAATCCACCTACCCTGCACATCTTTGGGTTCTGGGGGTGAGATCCACGCAGACACTGGGAGAATGTGCAAACTCCACACGGACAGTGATCCGGGGCTGGGATCGAACCTCGGTCCTCAGCACCATGAGGCAGCAGTGTTAAACACCGCGCCACTGTGCTTCCCAGGAGGGAGTGAATGTTCAAGGTGGTGGATCAGGGTACCAATCAAGCAGACTGCTTTTCTCCTGGTTGATGAGCACCAGTTGTTGAAGCTGCATTCATTCAGGCAAGTGAAGAGCATTTAATTATACTCTTGACTTGTACTTTCTAGGTAGCGAACAGACAGATTTTGGGGAGTCAAGAGGTTGCAGTATTCCCAGCCTCCGACCTGATATAGCTAATATATTTGCCCGTCAAGTTTCTCGTCAATGGTAAGCCCTCAGGATGTTGATAGTGGGTGCTTCAGTGATGGTAATGCTGTTGAATGTTGAAGGGGTGATGGTTAGATTCATTTTTGTTGGAAATAATCAATGCCTCGCACTTGTGTGACATCAGCCCAAGCCTAAATATTGCTTGGGTTGTGCTGTGTGCAAGCATGGACTGGTTCAGTATCCCAGGATTTATGAATAGAAATGAACAATGTGAAATCATTCAAAAACACATCCCCAATTCTGATTTAATGTTAGAGAAAAGGTCATTGATGAAGCCGATAAAGGGTGTGGAGCTAAAGATACTATCCTGAGAAACTCTTGCAGTGATGTCTTGGGACAGGGATGGTTGGCTTCCAGTTACCACAATCATCTCCGTGTTAGGCATGACTCCAACTGGTGGAGAGTTTTCCCCCTATTTCCCACCAGAGAATTAGGGTGATACGGTGGTACAATGGCTAGCACTGCTGCATCACAGCACCAGAGACTTGAGATTGATTCTGGATTTGCGTAACTGTATAGAATTTGCACTTTCTCCCCACGTCTACGCGGATTTCCTCTGGGTGCTTCGGTTTCCTCCCATAGCCCAAAGATGTGCAGGTTAGGTGGATTGGCCGTGCTAAATTTCCCCATGGTATCCCAAGATGTGCAGGAAAGATAGGATTATCAGGATAGGATCGAGGATTGGGCCTAGGTAGGGTGCTTTATCGGAGGGTCGGTACAGATCCAATGGACCGACTGATCTCCTTCTGCACTGTAGGGATTTAATGGATTATATTGACTTGGTCAAAGCTGTCAAGACAGTCACTCTCACCCGATCTCTGGTACCTGTATTTGGACCAGGGCTGTAATGAGGTCAGGAGCTGAGAGGCCCTGGCAGAATGCAAATGAAGCAGCTATGAACAGTTATTGTTGAGTAAATGTAATTGTCGACACAGTCCCAGAGGACCACAGGCTACCCTCTCCTTTTGAGAGCTGGTTGGTGGTGATTTAACCTGAGGTTCACCACACCTCGGGATAGGGGCAAGGTTGAGAAGACGGTATGTGAATTGACCTGGATTGTTGGTGTTGCTCCGCATCACGAACCAGCTGTCCAGCTAACTGACTCCATGTTTACAACACACCTTCTTCTATCAATTTGACTATGATACAGAGTAGACTGGGCAGTAATTAGCTAGCTTTGATTTGTTTGGATTTTTGTGGTCAGTACATACCGTGGCAATTTTCCAAGTCGAGTAGCTGTAGTGAAACATCCTGGCAAGCTACGTGGCTAGTTCAGAAGCACATCACAGTACTACTGCCAGAATGTACTCTGGGAACTCAGCTGTTATTTATCATGTGGAGTGAATCAATATATCTGAAACCCATTGTTGGATGGAGGGGCCTGCGGGAGGACTCTGAGATTGATTGACTACTTGCCACTTCTGGCTGAAGATTGTTGCAAATGCTTATGCCTCATGTTTTGCAATGATGTGCTGGGCTCCCCTGTAATTGCGGATGGGGATGTTTGTAGAGGAGCCTCCTCAAGTTAGTTGTTTAATTGTCCACCGCCATTCATGACTGGATGGGGCAGGATCGCAGATGTTTGACCTGACTGGTTGGTTATGAGATGGCATAGCTCTGTCTGTATCATCCTGCTTTAGTTAGTAGTCCTGTCTCAGTTGGTCGCACTCTCCCATGTCAGAGGATGTTTTTTGGATGAGATGTTTAACTGAACCGATCTGCCTGATTGGGTACGTGGAAAAGATCCCATGATACTGTTGCGGAATGGAGAGTTATTCTCCCCCCCCCCCCCCCCAATACCACAAACCAATTGCCTGTTTTTATTTCTTTCATGGGATGTGGGTGGGCACTGGGTAAGGCCAGTCTTAATTGCCCATCCCTAATTGCTCTCAAAGATGTGGCCAGCTAGGGCAGCACGGTGGCCTAGTGGTTAGCACAACCGCCTCACGGCGCTGAGGTCCCAGGTTCGATCCCGGCTCTGGGTCACTGTCCGTGTGGAGTTTGCACATTCTCCCCGTGTCTGCGTGGGTTTCGCCCCCACAACCCAAAAATGTGCAGAGTAGGTGAATTGGCCACGCTAAATTGCCCCTTAATTGGAAAAAATAATTGGGTAATCTAAATTAAAAAAAAAAAGATGTGGCCAGCTGCCACCTTGAAACGCTGAAGTCCATCTGCCTACTACATCATTAGCAATTTGCTGATTGTCTAAGTTTATTGTTTTCAAATAAAAAAAATATAAACTTCGAGTACCTAATTCATTTTTTCCAATTGAGGGGCAATTTAGCGTGGCCAATCCACCAACCCTGCGCATCTTTGGGTTGTGGGGGTGAAGCCCACGCAAACTCGAGGAGAATGTGCAACTCCACACGGACAGTGACCAAGAGCCGGGATCGAACCTGGGACCGTGGCGCCGTGAGGCAGCAGTGCTAACCACTGCACCACCGTGCCACCCTGTTGAATGCAATTCTGCTGCTGATGGCCTTCAGCACATCGTGGGTGACAGTTTTGAAATGCTAGATCTGTTCTGTATCTATTCCATTTAACATGGTGCTGGTGCCATGCAATGCAGTGTCCTCCATTTTGAAGGTGGAATTTGTCTCCACAAGGATTCTGTGGTGGTCACTCTTACCAATGCCGTCCAGAGTAGTTGCATTTGCGACTGGGATGATTCGTGAGGATGAAGGAAAGTAGTTTATTTTATTTTACTTGAGTTGATTACCACCACCTGCCACTATCCCAGTCTGCCGCATATGCCATTAAGAACTCAATCAGCTTAATCAGTAACCGTGCTACCTAGCCACACTTGGTGATAGACATTAAAAACCCCACCCAGAATACATTCCATGCCCTTACTTCTCTCAGTTGATGAATTAGTCCGCAGCCTCCACGTTGAACAACACTAGAGGTTGCTCTAAAGGAGGATGATATCTTTGGATCTTGTCCATATTTGACTTAATGCATCAGGGTTTCGAAAGCAGAGACAGAAATTGTTGCAGTGTTGGAAGTATGCAGTCTTTGTGATGGAAAATAAGTGGCATCAGCAGCTTGACTTATTGTTAAAAGATTGCAAACATTCTGGTTGTACCTGGGCTCTAGCAGTGTTATGGGAATTGCAATAGTGGCCAAGCAATGATTTCAGCCTCCCTGGCAAGAGACAGTCAGGGAATTGAGAGGCGGTGGAGACAAAGAGCAAAGTGTCATCACGGACTTGAAATGACTGGAATAGTGCTGAATTTTGAAAATTAATCCATGCGTATCAGTTTTGAAGGTAGTAGAAGTTGTTTCCATAGAAATTCGAATGATAATTTTGTACCGTAATCCAGAAGATGAAATTGGAACAGTTGAGATATTTTGAGTTTCAAGTGACCTCACTAGTTATGATGTAATGGCATTTCTGGTTGTTTACACTGGGGCTTTGTCATCCTGCCTGTTGAAACCATTGTGGGGCAGCACGGCAGCACAGTGGTTAACACTGGCTTCACAGCGCCAGGGTCCCAGGTTCAATTCCCCATTGGGTCACTGTCTGTGTGGAGTCTGCACATTCTCCCCGTGTCTGCTTGGGTTTCCTCCGGGTGCTCCGGTTTCCTCCCATAGTCCAAAGACATGCCGATTAGGTGGATTGCCGTGCTAAATTGCCTTTAGTGTCCAAAAAGGTTAGGAGGGGTTATTGGATTACGGGGATAGGGTGCAAGTGAGGGCTTAAGTGGGTTGGTGCAGACTCGATGGGCCGAATGGCCTCCTTCTGCACTGTATGTTCTACGTTTGTAGATTCTCCAATTTGGATTTGTTGTTTAGCATTAGAAACTAGGTATCATATCTGCAGTCTTTTCTCTTTCAAAAGGAGAATAAATGGAACTTCCCTCTGCAAAACGTGTCAAAATGGTGTGTTGGCTAAATACTTAGAATGGGTTCTGAGCTCCAATGATACTTTGGTGCACCAACATTAATTGAATATTCTGCTAACATTCTAAATTTCTGAAGGATTTAAGATTACTTGGGGCGGCACGGTGGCGCAGTGGTTAACACTGCTGGACCTGGGTTTGATCCCTGGGTCACTGTGCGTGTGGAGTTTGCACATTCTCCCCGTTCCTGCGTGGGTCTCACCCCCACAAGCCAAAAGATGTGCAGGGTAAGTGGATTGGCCACGCTAAATTGCCACTTAATTGGGAATAAAAAAATTGGGTACTTTAAATGTAAAACAAAAAAGATTTAAGATTACTTAAAGTTTACATTGAATTTATTAAAAATATTACAGTAGTAGTCTGATGTATATGTTGCTTAATTCAGGAGAATTACATTTTTTAGATCAGTTCTGGAGTAAGATTTGTTGACAAGTCTACCGTTATTTCTCCAGTTTATGGCTAATTTTAAATTGTTGGACTTTGTGGTTAGTGCAGTTTGTTTATTCTGCCAATCAAGTCTGTTGACTCCTGTTTACTCTAAATAATGCACACGTTTTACTGCAATTCTCAAGTTTCATTTACTTGAACACTAGATGCAGATTGAATTCAATTCAGTCTACTCATTCTGAACATAATTTGCTCTCTTGTGTAAACAACTTCAGAGATAAGTGCAGTAACTACAGACTGCATTTTAAAACTTCCAGCTTCTGAAATTTAACTCTTGATTTCCTGAGAATTTTGACTGTGGTTATATTTGTAGTAAAGTATTTTTCTTTTCCTATATTTTTTGTGCACTTCTGCTAAGGCACACGCTGACAGATGCAATTGTGTGAAAGTGAGTAGAGCCTGATCCAGACCATACAATACCATAGTATGTGTATATGATTTATCCTATAACATGAATTCTTATAATATTTTTAAAATTTAGAGTGCCCAATTCTTTTTTTTTTCCAATTCAGGGGCAATTTAGCGTGGCCAATTTACCTACCTTGCATCTACCCTGCACATCTTTGGGTAATGGGGGTGAGACCCATGCAGATACTGGGAGAATTTGCAAACTCCACACGGACCGTGAATTCTTTTATCAAGGCTGTCTTTCTAACTCAGTTGATTGGCCACTAGAATTCTATGTTGTAGAATTTTGTCTTGGTTTATGAAATGCCCCACCCAATAATACAGGAAATTCTTAACAGCAAATGGAGTTATTTCATAGCAAAAACTGAATGGGAAGGAAAGTAGTGCTTGGGTTATGGTGTTATGTCGTGAGCATAGAATCCTGGCTAAATCTGTAACTCAAAATTGATGATCTCCATATGTAGTAAACCGTTACAAGTCAAAAACATAACTGGTTTTAACACCGCTCCTGTGCAGTAAAATATATGGAGCAGATACAGTTTATTTTACACTTCATTACGTATAATATTAAATCACATTGAAAGAAAGGATTGACTAAATTGCAGAAGGGATATTAAAAAAGCAAGGGAAGTCAATACTACTTTAATTTAGATTGATGAGTCTCTATAAACAATGCTAGCTGCAGCCTGTAAACAGTGACTCGAGACCCTGGTATGGGGGTCAAGAGCAGGTTACCACAATTGAGATCTTACAGCTTCAATACAATGTGATGCGTTTACAGATGCAGGCATTTTTTAAATGTAGGTTTATCAAAGTGAATGCAATCCTAGTTTTTTGAAAGGTTTATGTGAATTTTGCTTTCCTCCTTTGTATAATAATGGAACAATCTTGCTCCTCGTTTTAAGTATCAGTGGTTGAGGCACTGATCCTTTGTCCTTTTGCAACATTCATCATCACTGTCAGGTGGCCTGTCTTTTTCACTATTGTGTACTCTGTGAAAATGCCTCTGCATGGCCCAGAAAACCCCTCCTCTTGAATCCATTGTCTCGTCCTGATCACACACACCAGTCCAACTGTTCACCTCCAGTATGTTTGCTGTTCCAGCATTCTTTCTCATGGTCAGATTCCTGCAATGTGGTTTGTTCTTGAAGTAATTTGCATTAAAATCTGTGTGTGACCTCTGGCATTTTTTTCTATCATTGCCTTGTAAAGACTTTGTGTCTCCATTTTAAAGTGACAGTGGCGTTAGATATTGCCTTTACTACTGCTTTCGGTTATGGGTTACTTTTCGTTTTTCTAATTTAAAATTTTATTATATGCCCTAACAAATTTACATGTTCTACTTTTAACCATCTGTATATTTGGAATTTATGTATGTTATCGTAGAACAATGATCCTACTGTGTTCTTTTTCCAGAAAACATTACATGGAATAGAGACAACTGCTAAAGTGTAACTGTGAGATCAATACATGAAATGTGTGTTTTTTATAAGTATCCCTTTTGTAGGAAGTTCCTCTGTTTCCCAAGGCGTAGAGGATACAGCCAAATAAGAATTATTAAAGGGGGAAGAGAAATGGGAAACTAAATTTTGTGGTTCAATGAAATAGCTTTTTAAAAAGACTCCTGAAGGCGTGGAGAGAGAGTTATCGGGGTATAAATTCTAAAGGGCAGGTGTGTAATGACTAAAAGATGAAAAATATCAGTCCATTTATTTGTCTGGATTCAATATAGTACTTGTACTGAAAAGATTCCTAATACTTGTTCCCTATGCAATTTTGAGAGATTCCGGATTGAGATAATGGCTTAGTAATTGTGTCTGCGTCTAATGCTTCTGCTCCAGCGGTTTGTGGTGGGTGTTGGAAGAGGGGCGATGCTGTTGCATTAACATGTCTTGTCTTGTGCCGCTTCTAGTCAGTCCTTCTGTGGGAGAGGAAAAAGATCTAGGAAGGGTTGATGTTTATCCTGTGCAGGAAAGGAAAATCCAGTAGGATTTGTAACAGCCAATCTGCAATATTCCGTGCCCTATGTGAAACTATATCTCTCTCTTTTCCCCCCCCCCATGTTCTGGTTTGCAGCGTGGAATATTGCATGGGCACTGGGCAGTATGTGTCAGAATTATCAAGGGAGCACAACTATATTAGGAGGTTGTTAGTTTGAACTCATTCTTTTTGGCACTCTGGTTAGAGGTGCATGTGCAACATGGACCCGCAGTCCAGTCTGCTTGTTCTGTGGTTCAGGTGACATTGTTTGGATAAGTAGGGAGTTTGACTGTTCTCTGCACCAGCATCCATCTCTCAACTCATACCTTTAAAAGGAATTTGTTCTTCAGATGTGAATATTGTTGACTAGGCAATATTTATTGCCAATTCTAGTTGCTGTAGGCCTTCAGAAACCACTGCAAGTGATTTTGATGCAACTTGAATGGCTTGCTAGACCATACACACAAACAGATGAACAGGTCTATTCTAATAAATATGCTCCACATGAGAATCCTCCTGCCATACTCCATATCACTGTATTAATAAAACCTTTTATTCCTCTCTTCCTTGTACTTATTCCCTTAAATATATGCTACAAAGTCTGTGCGGAGTCTGCATGTTCTCCCCGTGTGTCCGTGGGTTTTCTCCAGATGCTCCGGTTTCCTCCCACAGTCCAAGGATGTGCAAGTTAGGTGGATTGGCCATGCTAAATTGCCCTGAGTGTCCAAAATTGCCCTTAGTGTTGGCTGGGGTTGCTGTGTTACAAGGATAGGGTGGAGTGTGGGTTTGGATGGGGTGCTCTTTCCAAGAGCTGGTGCAGACTCGATGGGCCGAATGGCCTCCTTCTGCACTGTAAATTCTATGATCAAAATGCTTCAACGATACTACTTTGAAGTTTACAGCATGGAAACAGACCCTTTGGCCCAACTTGTCCATGTTGCCCAGTTTTTAACACTGAGCTAGTCCCATTTGGCCCATATTCCTTTATACCCATCTTACACATATAACTGTCTAAATGCTTTTTAAAAGACAGAGTTGTACTTGATTGTGAGTTCCACATTCTCACCGCTAAGTAAGGAGTTTTCTTCTCAATTGCTCATTGCATTTCTTAGTAACTATTTCATATTTGTGGCTCCTAGCTTTAAACTTCCCTTCATGTAAAAAACATCTTCTGTGCCTCGCCTATCAAATACCTTCATAAGTTTAAATTTGACCAGATGAACTCTTGATCATCTTCCCTTTTCTAGAGAATAGAGTCCAAGCCTATTCAGTCTTTCCTGATAGTTGTACCTGTCTGGTTCCATTCTTGTAAATCCTTTTATTTATAACTTTCTATAGGATCTCTATCATTTGCTTTATGGAGACCAGAAATGTGCTCTGTCTGTAAATGCAGTCTAACCAAGATTTAATGCAAGTTTAACCTCTATATCTGATTTATTTTCCTTCAGAAATGAAAGTAAGTGATTTGTTTGCATTTTATGGTTTTGCAAGTCGGTGATACTATTTTAATAACTTTGGAGGACTGTTAAGAGCCAGCCATGTTGGTGTGGATCTGGAGTCACATAAAAACCAGACTGGGTAAGGCAGCAGATTTACCTTTCTTTTTAAAAAAAAAAAAAATGCTGATGAACCAGTTGTCAATTTATAATAATGCAAAGTTTAAAAAAAAAAATTTAGAGTACCCAATTATTTTTTTTCCAGTTAAGGGGTAAATTAATGTGGCCAATCCACCTAACCTGCACATCTTTGGGTTGTGGGGGTGAAATCCACACAGACACACGGGGAGAATTTGCAAACTCCATACGAACAGTGACCTGGAGCCGGGATCAAACCTGGGCCCTCAGCGCCATCGGCAGCAGTGCTAACTACTGCACCACCTTTCTGCCCATAATCCAAAGCTTTGTGGATAATTTTACTGATATCAATCAGCCTTGTCAAAAACTTAATTCAGATTCTCAAACTGCCATGGGTTGCATTTGAGATCAATTCTCTGTATTACAGGGCAGCACGGTAGCGCAGTGGTTACCATTGCTGCCTCACGGCGCCGAGGTCCCAGGCTCGATCCCTGCTCTGGGTCACTGTCCATGTGGAGTTTGCACATTCTCCCCGTGTTTGCGTGAGTTTCGCCCTCGCAGCCCAAAAGATGTGCAGGGTAGGTTGATTAGCCACACTAAATTGCCCCTTAATTGGAAAAAATTGGGTACTCTAAATATATAACATTTATTTTTTAAAAATGAGGCGCAATTAAAGATAGGAGATCAGAAAAGGCTGAGGAAAGGATGGGTAGGGCACGTGTTCCACTTGGTACTGGACATGAAGACTAGAGGGGGGTTGTGCTGGTGAATAAGCGGGTTGCTTTTGAGGTGGGGAGCATTGTGGCAGATTTGGTGGAAAGGTTCGGGATGGTGAGTGGGAAGCTGGAGGGGATGCCGGTGGTTTTGGTGTATGTTTATGTCCCAAACTGGGAAGATGTGGAGTTTGAGATGGGTGCTGGGGAAGATGCCTGATTGGGGTGGACTTTAACATGAGCCAGGCTTGGAATGGTCAGGGATGGTGTCAGTGGCGGTGTAGGAGTTGAAGGGGTTTATGGAGCACGTGGGGGGAGGGGGGGGGGGGGGAAGGGAGAGGCTGGGGAGGTGGAGCCATGAAGGTTTAGGAGGCCAAGAACATAGCCACTACACCACTATATCTCTAAAACATTGCATGTGCCCTTACAGATGAATTGGGCACTCCTCTGTTTCTGGGATCTTACTGGGGATGCTTGGACTGAAAAACAAATCATAGTCTGCAGTGCTTTAACACAATGACCTTGGATTTTGTGGTCAGCAACTAGGTGCTCGTGTTCACTGTTGACCTCAAAGAAAGCTGCCCACAAAGACTGATAGTCACAGTGGTGTGGAGCTCACCTTTCCTTACCCAATTATTTTTTCCAATTAAGGGGCAATTTAGCGCGGCCAATCCACCTACTCTGCACATTTTTGGGTTGTGGGGGCGAAACCCACACAGACACGGGGAGAATATGCAAACTCCACACGGACAGTGACCCAGAGCCGGGATCGAACCTGGGACCTCAGCGCCGTGAGGCGGTTGTGCTAACCACTAGGCCACCGTGCTGCCCTGAGTTCACATTTCCTAATGTTGATCTGAGTCTGGTGCCAAGCCAAGGGGATCTCCAGCAATAATAATTTAATCAAACAGCCAATTAGATTCTGGAATTCTCACTAAAAGCAGAAAAATCTTAACCCTTCAAAATATTTATGTTTAAGTTTATAGAATTTATCATTGTGGAATAAATTAACACAACACAAATATAAAATTAGTTTTCCAGGATCAGATGTTCTTCAGCAGTAGTTATAAGTTAGTACATAATTAAAAAAGCAAAGTTACACCTCATTAACAAGGAATAACTTTTTCAGGGGATTTTAACAGCAACAAAGGGGATGTTTTTGTCAGTTCCGTAATTTCAGATTGATTTCCATCTGCAGGGACTTCAGTGCATCCTGTGGTGAAGCAGGGAATCATTGACAAAAACTTCTGGGTTTCTGTGTTTAACTCTGTCAGTGTGGATGTTTTAAAAGTTGCTGTTAGTTTCAGAGTTACAATGACAGCAATTACTGATGGATCAGTGAAGATAGTGCCCATATCAATACAAGTGTTCTGGCTACATGCTTTAGAATATTCTATATTGCAATCACTGTAAAACAGACTGTCTGTTCTTCGAAATCATCGGACTTATTTAAATGCACTCTTGTTACCTTGCTACTGAAGGGGGCGGGGGGCGGAGTGGTGATATTTTCATCTGTTTGTAAACAATTTTTCGAAAACAATTGGACAGATTTCAACAAAATCTGGTGCTTGGTATAATTCGAGGAATAATGATTTTAGTGAAGATCTGGATGTGTATCCTGCAGTTTCTTTTTATACAATCTGTTAACATTGGGAGATGGGGTGAATTGACTATTTTAAAGCCTGTTGTGGGTTGTTTCAGCTGTTGTGGTAAAATTTATCATAGCTGTCAAAATATGAGCAGAGTTTTCAGAGCAGGTTGTTGAATTTGGATTGGCCTGAAGCTGCCTCAATGAGATGGAATCTCTTAATAAAAAGGTTTCTTATTTTTAGCTTTGTAATTTTGAGACATTAACTAAGCAAGGAACAGCCTCAAGGAAGAGTGTAATTGTAAAGTTGAGTTGGCACCATGTGGTGCAGGTATATGCTCCACTTAGTGTCCTCTTCACTTGTACGGAACTGTTTTGGGAATTTTTGTTAATAGCCTATTTGGCAATTACTGTAGTAACTGTAGGGGCCAGATGGCCTACTCCTGCTCCTAGTTCTTATTCCCATTGGGCAGACGCAGCATGGGTTCATAAGGGGCCGGTCGTGCCAAACTAATTTAGTGGATTTTTTTGAGGACATTACCACAGCGGTAGATAACGGGGAGCCAATGGATGTGGATATCTGGATTTCCAGACAGCCTTTAACAAGGTGCCGCACAAAAGGTTGCTGCATAAGATAAAGATGCATGGCATTAAGGGTAAAGTAGTAGCATGGATAGAGCATTGGTTAATTAATAGAAAGCAAAGAGTGGGGATTAATGGGTGTTTCTCTGGTTGGCAATCAGTAGCTAGTGGTGTTCCACAGGGATCAGTGTTGGGCCCACAATTGTTCACAATTTACATAGATGATTTGGAGTTGGGGACCAAGGGCAATGTGTCCAAGTTTGCAGATGACACTAAGATGAGTGGTAAAGCGAAAAGTGCAGAGGATACTGGAAGTCTGCAGAGGGATTTGGATAGGTTAAGTGAATGGGCTAGGGTCTGGCAGATGGAATACAATGTTGACAAATGTGAGTTTATCCATTTTGGTAGGAATAACTGCAAAAGGGATTACTATTTAAATGATAAAATATTAAAACATGCTGCTGTGCAGAGCGACCTCGGTGTGCTAGTGCATGAGTCGCAAAAAGTTGGTTTACAGGTGCAACAGGTGATTAAGAAGGCGAATGGAATTTTGTCCTTCATTGCTAGAGGGATGGAGTTTAAGACTAGGGAGGTTGTGCTGCAATTGTTTAAGGTGTTAGTGAGGCCACACCTGGAGTATTGTGTTCAGCTTTGGTCCCCTTACCTGAGAAAGGACGTACTAGCGCTGGAGGGTGTGCAGAGGAGATTCACTAGGTTAATCCCAGAGCTGAAGGGGTTGGATTAAGAGGAGAGGTTGAGTAGACTGGGACTGAACTCGTTGGAATTTAGAAGGATGAGGGGGGATCTTATAGAAACATACAAAATTATGAAAGGAATAGATAGGATAGATGCGGGAAGGTTGTTTCCACTGGCGGGAGAAAGCAGAACTAAGGGGCATAGCCTCAAAATAGGGGGAAGTAGATTTAGGACTGAGTTTAGGAGGAACTTCTTCACCCAAAGGGTTGTGAATCTATGGAATTCCGTGCCCAGTGAAGCAGTTGAGGCTCCTTCATTAAATGTTTTTAAGATAAAGATAGTTTTTTGAAGAATAAAGGGATTAAGGGTTATGGTGTTCAGGCCAGAAAGTGGAGCCGAGTTCACAAAAGATCAGCCATGATCTCATTGAATGGCGGAACAGGCTCGAGGGGCCAGATGGCCTACTCCTGCTCCTAGTTATGTTCTTATGTTCTTATTGGAAAATGATTGACTGCATATCTGCCTTCATGTGTTCTAGACTTTATATAATTACCAAGTTTCATTCATTGAACCGTGGGCAGCACGGTAGCACAAGAGGTTAGCACTGTGGCTTCACACCAGGGTCTCGGGTTCGATTCCCCGCTGGGTCACTGTCTGTGAGGAGTCTGCATGTTCTCCCGGTGTCTGCGTGGATTTCTTCCGGGTGCTCCGATTTCCTCCCACGGTCCAAAGAGGTGCAGATTAGGTGGATTGGCCGTGATAAATTGCGCTTGGTATCCAAAAAGGTAAAGAGGGGTTATTGGGTTACGGGGATAGGGTGGAAGTGAGGGCTTAAGTGGGTTGGTGCAGACTCGAAGGGCCGAATGGCCTCCTGCACTGTTTATTATATGAACCCCTACAGTGCAGAAGGAGGCCATTTGGTCTATTGAGGTCTGCACCGATCCTCCGAAAGAGCAATCTACCTACTCCTTTGTCCTATTCCCATAACCCCAACTAACCTGCACATCTTTGACACTACGGGACAATTGGTCATGAAAGGAATAATGTGGACATGCTGGCATTGGACTGGGTTAGGCACAGTAAGAAGTCTTACAACACCAGGTTGAAGTCCAACAGGTTTGTTTCGAATCACTAGCTTTCACAGCACAGCTCCTTCATCAGGTGAATGAAGAGGTGGGCTCCACAAACACGTATATAGACAAATTCAACTATGCAAGATGATATTTTGAATGCGAGTCTTTGCAGGTAATTAAATCTTTACACGTTCAGTGCGACTGGAGAGTGGTATTAAAAACCAGGATAAAAGAGGTGTCCCAAGGCATGGTAATTGACGAGGCCATGCAGATGCTGCGACAACGGATGAATGGACATCGCACGACAATTGCCAGGCAGGAATGTTCCCTTCCATTGGGGGAACACTTCAGCAGTCAAGAGCACTCGGTCTCTGATCTTAAGTGTTCTCCAAGGCAGCCTTCTTGGATTCATGTCTCATTGCATTCACCAAACCCCGGCCTGGGCTTGCAAAATCTTACCAACTGGTGGCTTCAGACAATTCGCACCTCTTTAACCTGTGATTATCCCTCTCTTTGGTAACACCATCTGGACCTGCAAAGACTCTCATTCAAAATATCATCTTGCATCATTGAATTTGTCTATATATGTGTTTTTTGAACCCACCTCTTTATTCACCTGATGAAGGAGCTGTGCTCTGAAAGCTAGTGATTCGAAGCGAACCTGTTGGACTTTAACCTGGTGTTGTAAGACTTCTTATTGAAGGGATAGATACTATATTAGAGAGCTCCAAATAGATTTTGAGCTTGCATTTTGGGGCAAACTGTCAGTGAGCCTGGTGGTCACTGCATGCTAATGAATTTTATTTACGGTTGTTTGGGACCACAAATACAATGGCAAGCAATAATGATAGAATGCCCCACTTTTCTCTTTGTCATCCATCCCACAGGAAAAAGACATGGGACATCTAAGTTTGAAGAGACGAGTGACTGTTATGGAAAATGTTGATGAGAAAAGTAGAACTGAAACTACATTTTCTTATTTGTTTCTGAAATGCACTGTCAATGCAGGAGCATGGTTCCATGAACACTAGTCGCATTAGTAGTGTTATTTCTATGACGATCCTGGTGACGAGTGTTTCAGGCTATTCTTTTTTAAAAATAAATTTAGAGTACCCAATTCATTTTTTCCAATTATGGGGCAACTTAGTGTGGCCAATGCACCTACCATACATTTTTGGGTTGTGGGGGCAAAATCCACGCAAACACTGGGAGAATGTGGAAACTCCACACGGACAGTGACCCAGAGCCGGGATCGAACCTGGGCTTGGTGCCGTGAGGCTGCAGTGCTAACCACTTGCGCCACCGTGCTGCCCATGATGCAGGATATTCTACCATGGCTTCATTATGGACAAATGTGATCCTCCCTATTCTGTCTACACATCTACTTTGTAGCATATGAAATGAAATGAAAAAACAAAATGAAAACGCTTATTGCCACAAGTAGGCTTCAAATGAGGTTACTGTGAAAAGCCCCTAGTCTCCACATTCCGGCGCCTGTTCGGGGAGGCTGGTACAGGAATTGAACCGTGCTGCTGGCCTGCCTTGGTCTGCTTTAAAAGCCAGCACTTTAGCACTGTGCTAAACCAGCCCCTAAAGTGATTCTGAACAGGATCCCCAGACAATTTTATTTCCCTCTTTGTATCCTGAATCCCAACTAGGACTGTTGAACTCCATAGAGACCAATAGTTTGGAACCAGCTGCATGTAGATTTTAATGTAAAGTTTGGGATGTGCATTACAAACAGGAACATCTCTTCAAGAAATTTTGTCTGGCTTATCAGATGGAAACTCCGAGCTAATTGAAAGAAAAGTCTTTGTTGTTATGGCCATGCTAGTGGGGGAGAAAGAGTCTAATAATTCCATAAAATGACCCAAGTTCTTCAAATAGTGAATTAACCAAGTAGTCATAGAATAATTGGGAGCAGCAACTGCATAATTCAAAAGACAAATTTTTGAGCAGGGTTTTATAGGTAGAGCGAAAGTTGTGAAGCAAAGAAGTTTTGAGATTAATTTCTGAAGAGTAGGGACCTGGACAGCTGAATGTTTTGCCACCAACTCAGTGTGGTGGCAGGGGGGCAGTGAGGATGGTGAAATGGAATGCATAGAATTTGGAAGAGGAGCATAGGGCTGTTTGCAAGGCTGCAGGAGGTTACTGAGATGGGTGGGGCAAGGATTGAGAAATTGGTCAATTAGAATGCGTTTGAATTTGGTATGCTGAGGGAGACCAGGTGCTATTGGATATTATCAAGGCGTAGTGCCATACCTCTCTTTCTTCACCCCCTCCCCCATAGCCTTGTCCAATTTTCATTCCCTGAATGCCTTGATTGATCCTGCCTCCACCACGCTATGAGGCAGTGCATTCCAGATGCTAACTACTTGTGTGAAAAAACCTATAACGTCATTGCATCTTTAGCCAATTACCGTAAATCTGTGTCCTCTGTTTCACGATCCATCCACGAATGGGAGCAGATTCTCCCCATCTCTTCTGTTCGGGCTGCACATGATTTTGAATATCTCTCAAATTTCATCTCGACTGTCTCTTGAATGAGAACAGTCTCAACTTCTCATACCTAATTGAAGTTCCTCATTCTACAAGCGTTCTCTTGAATATTTTCTACACTCTTTCTAAAACCGTTGCATCTTTCCTGACCTGTGGTGCCCAGAATTGGTTCATGTGCTCCAGTGAGGCCAAACCAGTGATTTATAGACGTTTAATGTAACTTCTTTGTTTTTCTATTCTATGCCACTTTGATAAAGCTCATGCTTTATTAACCATACTCTGAACCTGTCCTGCCACCTTCAATGATTTATACACACATGCACCAAGATCATTCTGCTTCTGCAACCTCTTTAGAATTGTACACTTTAGTTTATATAATCTCTCATTCTTCTGACCAAAATGAAACATTTTGCACATCCTTTAAATTTTATCCACCTTGTCCATCAGCATCTACATTAAGTTCTACGTTATCGTACTCATGGCACACAATACTTGCAAATTTTGAATTTGTGCCCTGTACACTAAAGTCTAGGTCATTAATATAGATCAGGAAGGGCTGAGTGGTGTTGTGGTTAGCACTGCTGCCTCACCGCGTCGACGATAGGTTGACTGCAGGATATGTTGACTGGCCATCTGTGCTTCCATTTAAAAAAAATAAATAAAAAAATTTAGAGTACCCAATTCTTTTTCTATCCAATTAAGGTAAATTGCCCTTAATTGGATAGAAAAAGAATTGGGTACTCTAAATTTTTTTTAAAATGGAAGAGCAGGGGTCTAACAACAATCCCTCGGGAATAAACCTTCCTCCATTCTGTGCACCACTATTTAATTCCAGTCACTCAACCAGTTTCGTATCTATGTTGCTGCTGTCCCTTTAACTTTGCTTGTAAGTCTGTTGTGCAGCACTTTATCAAACTCCTTTTGGAAGTTCATTTACAGCACATCAACAGCATTACCCTCATCAACCCTCTGTTACCTCATCAAAAGTTAGTTGAACATGATTTGCCCGTAAATCCTCGTTGGCATTCCTGATTTAACCTGCGTTTGCCCAAGTGATTATCATTGTTGTCTTAAATTATCGCTTCTAAAACTTACTTTGCTTAGGCTAGTATAGAGGGTCTGTCATTTTACTGGTGGATAAGATATGAGATTTTCACCTGGCTTTTGATTATCAAAGGGTTTGCACCATTGTAATTAATATTGGTGATACTGAGTTGAGACCAAGAAATTAGGGCGGAATTCGCCCAAGCTTCGATGGCAGGTGGGAGAATATGGCAGGAGGACCAGAAATCGATTTCACGCTGGTGTGAATTGGCTGGTGCCCACCATAGACGATTGGAATACCCACCAGAGGGTGTGTGAACACCAGTTGTATCCTGCCAATAGGATGCAGGTGAAGGCCCAACTACCCACAGATGTCTGAACTCATCTGAACAATACCTGGGACCGTCTCTGGAGCATAGGATGAAGGCCTCCCCAACACTGGACCCATGTACACCACAGCTGTGGATCAGGTCGGGATGGGATCGGGCTGGGGGGGGGGGGGGGGGGGGGGGGGCGCGCATCTGCTGGTGGACCTTCCAGATCAGTCGTCCCAGAGGGATCTATCTTCCAGCTTGAAATGTTCCTAGAGATCCATCTTGGTTCGTGGGCTGTCCCCATTTTTATTTTTCAATAGTGGACCAGTGATATTGGGCACAGTTTCAATATGGCAGACAGGCACGTTGGTGGACTACACACCATCCAGGCCTGCTCCACCGCTGAACATGGTGTGAAACACACAAGTGTATAATTAATTGGGTTGAAGCTGAAGGATTTGGCATGTTTTCTCATTGGCCTTGCAGCAGAAAACACTCCCCATTCCTGTCGCTTAGTCTCAAAATGGGAGAATTCTAACCATAGAGTTTTTTTTTCTGCATAGAATGTTGAAATAAATGCTGAGTGAAATGAGTTTGATATGAAAGGATATTTATATGTATTGCTCTAAATTTGATTCATGACTTTATTTTAAAAAAAAATGGAATTGTATTAATTTTCTTTTGCATCCGCTGGTTGTCTGACCTGCATAGACACACTTCATTAATGCATATTATTTTCTCAATGAGAGAAAACTCACTTACTTAGTCCACAAAATGTAGGCTGACTAGAGCTGAGGTTTGGGGACTACCATCTATTTAAAGGATTAATTGTTGAAATGTAATTTATTATAATCATGCAATTATAGGGTCATTACTCATTGGTTTGCAAGAAAGAACATTGGAATCATATGGATGTAATTCTATGTCTAACTCTCCAATTCCCATTAATGAACCGTGGCAGCTGGGGAGCAACCCTGCAGTATTCTGACCCCTGCTTAGTTTAGGTTTTTGATCCATTAGCCACAGATGATTGACTTTATTCTAACTCCCTAAGTCGACAGTACCCACTTGAATCTGACTTGATCCTGCCTGGACCAAGCTTATTTATCTTCCTTCCTTGCAGAAAGTCAGTCATCAGCCATTGGCAATTGCTTGCTGAACAGCAGACGCTAAGAGCTCCTCCTGAGCAACATGACGAGCAGTAATGTGAGTGTATTGTCACCACCTTCCTCACTACATCATGGACCTATGCAACAGTGATTTTGCCAATTGTGGGTGTGTAACTTTAATGACCAACTGCTTGCCTCACTAAAACCAATTCTAGTAGGTGCTGCGACCATCATTCAAAGTTTGACTGTCTTTGTCCATTGTAAGACTTGTATCTTGCCTTCAGAATGATGGAAGAACTAAGACAAGACAACTTATGGCCAGCCACTTTGTACTGGACTTTGCTATCTAGAATATTATGTAACAGGTTTACTTATTAATGAGGCATGCAATGTTTAATTCATAAAAACACATGCAAATAATTCATAGCTAGTGTAAAGAATGCTGTTCCAGCCCTTTACTGGCTACAAAATACAGAATGGATATCTTATTTCCCCTCCAGTCCTATCAAACATGTGAGGCCGCAAGTGAGAGCCAGCTTGGCCTTTTGAGATTTGCCCACAGCGCGAACAGTTCAGTCAGCTGCAGGAGGCTTAGCTTTCCATCATGCTGTGGTTTAAAAGCTGGCTTTATGTAGGCATGATTTGAATTATACTTTTTTTTCAAAAAAATAATTGTCAGTGACTTTCAAACTTTTCTACATGCGGGACCCCTGCAGATATTGACAAATTGTTAAGGACCTGTCTGCAAAAAAAAAAAAAAAAAAAAATTCCCAAAGGGAAACCATGCCATTACTAAAGAGCAATATTTTATTTGTAATCAACAGAAGTATTATCAAATACATAATATATTATGTATTATATTCTATCCAAGTGTTGTATAGGAGTGTTTCAAAACAAAATATGACACTGAGCCACATGCAATATTAGGTCAGATGATCAAAAGCTTGATCAATGAGGTAGATTTTAAGGAATGCCTTAAAGGAGGAAAGCGAGGCAGAGGGGTATATGGCAAGAATTCCAGAGCTTGGGGCCCAGGCAACTGAAGGCACAGCAACCAACGGTTGAGTTATTAAAATTGAGGATGTTCAAGTGGTCGGAATTAGGTGAACAGAGATACTGGGGAGGGTTGCGTGGCTTGAAGAGATTAGAGATGGGGATGGGTGAGGCCATAGAAGGATTGAAAAGCCTGGATGAGAATTTTAAAATCAAGACATTGTTTGACTGCAAGCCAACATGATAATGGGTGGATGATCAGGACTCAGTGTGAGTTAAGACATAGGCAGTAGAGAGTTTTGGATGAACCAGTTTTAGAAGGACCAGAGAAGTAAGGCATTTGATAAGATTCGCCATGGTTGGCTCATGAAGAAAGTAAGGAGGTGTGGGATAGAGGGAAATGTGGCCAATTGGATAAGTAACTGGATATCACATTAGAAGACAGAGGGTGGTGGTGGATGGAAAATTTTCAGACTGGAGACCAGTTACCAGTGGTGTACAACAGTGATCAGTGCTGGGTCCTCTGCTATTTGTGATTTTTATCAATGACTTGGAGGGGGGGGCTGAAGGGTGGGTTAGTAAACTTGCTGATGACACCAAGATTGGTGGAGTAGTGGATGAAGTGGAGGGCTGTTGTAGGCTGCAAAGAGACATTGATATAATGCAGAGTTGGGCTGGAAAATGGCGTTTAACCCTGATAAGTGCGAGGTGATTCATTTTGGTAGAAAAAATTTGAATGCGGATTACAGGGTCAACGGCAGGGTTCGGAGGAATGTGGAGGAACCGAGAGATCTTGGAATTCATGTCCACAGATCTCTGAAGGATGCCACTCAAGTGGATAGAGCCGTGAAGGAGGCCTATAAGAGTGTGAGTTTATAAACAGGGGGCTTAAGAGCCGTGGGGTTATGCTGCAACTGTACATGACCCTGGTGAGACCACATTTGGAATATTGTGTGCAGTTCTGGTCACCTCACTATAGGAAGGATGTGGAAGCATTAGAAAGGGTGCAAAGGAGATTTACCAGGATGCTGCCTGGTTTGCAGGATAGGTCTTATGAGGAAAGGTTGAGGGAGCTAGGGTTTTTCTCTTTGGAGCGGAGGAGGATGAGAGGCGACTTAATAGAGGTTTATAAGATGATGAGGGGGATTGATAGAGTGGACATTCAGAGACTATTTCCTCGGGAGAATGTAGCTGTTACAAGGGGGCATAACTATAAGATTCAGGGTGGGAGATATAGGAGGGATGTCCGAGGTAGGTTCTTTCCTCAGAGTGGTTGGGGTGTGGAATGGACTGCCTGCTGTGATAGTGTCGGACACTTTAGGAACTTTCAAGCAGTTATTGGGTAGGCACGTGGAGCACACCAGAATGACAGGGAGTGGGATAGCTTGATTGTGGTTTTGGACAAAGCTCGGCACAACAAGGGCTGAAGGGCCTCTTCTGTGCTGTACTGTTCTGTGTTCTCTGTGCTGGACCAGTGAGGAGTATGTTAGGTTGCAAAGTCGTGAATGCGAGTTTGAGCAGCAGATGTGCTTAGACTGAGGAAATTGCATAATGTTACTGAGGTGGAAATAGGCGATCTTCGTGATGGAGTGAATATATGGTCAGCAGCTTATCCTGGGGTCCAGTACGACACCGGTTGTTCAGTCTCCGACTATTGCCAGGGATAGGGGTAGAATCAGTAGTTGGGGAAAGGAGTTTGAAGAGGAGCTGCTTCAATCTTTCAAATATTTAATTGGAGGAAATTTGTGGTCACTCAGTACTGGATGTTAGATGAGCAGTCTGACGATTTATCAACAGAGGAGTTGAGAAAGTTAGAACTGGGTGTCACCAGCATGCTGAAAATTAGCACTGCACTTTTGGCTGATGTCACGGGGGGGGGGGGGGGGGGGGGGGGGGGGGGGAAGCATGTAGATGAGAAATTGGAGTTTTACATTAATAGGGATCCCCTTATAGCAAGTGGTAGTTTGCCCTCATTGTATTTTGTTCAGTGCATTTGCAGCATGGTGTTGGCAGAAAATGTTTCCATTTTTATCCTGTTTCCTTTCCTGAAGATCGCTTGACCTTGGTCTTCGATATCTTATTAAGTGGCTCTTCTCATTCAGTGTTGTCAAACTGTTACCGCAGAGCGATCACTGTTGATAACAATCATGGGTTTTTTCAGGCATCAACTCGTGTTCTTCTCAGCAAGGGTCTCTGGATGGGGATGAGCATTTGGGTCGATGGCTAGTTTCCACCTTCCCTTGCTCTCTTTACCCAAACTTCCGAAGCTACACGGTACTGAAGTCATTGTAGCATTCCTAATGTCGGTACCATGACAAAGCTCATCCTGGACAGACCCAGGATCTTGTCAACATGGCTTAACATGACACTCTGCAGCATCTTGGAACAAAATATGATTTAATGAACTATTTTGTAGCTGTAGAATATAACTGAATCCTGGAAATACTTAATACTGTACTGAAAATTTTCAGTGCTGATTAGTGGTTGAAATGCACCGAGCAGGATGAAAACAAAGTTGTGTTTTTTAAATATATGATACATGTGACCATTCTCCCTAGTTGACAAACAAGTATAGCAGGTTCTGTACCTTGCACCGCATGTTGACAGTGGGAAATCTTTGCAATTGTTGAACTTTTGATGAACAATTCTGAAATCTGTTTTAACCCTGGAACGATGCGAGTCTTTGTTCTGGATTAGCAGTGTTTTCAATCCAAAGAACCAGGTGCCTTCTGTGGTTGGTGGGTCGATGGACCTGCTTCCAAGTTGTTGCCATTTCTTCGTACCTGGTTTCTACCAGATGTGTAATGATGCACTTTCACAGACTAAAAAGCATTTATTAATGAGAAGAACTGTACACCAGCCACACAGCTGCTCCTAGTCCCCTACATGTCTTCTGCCAAACAGAAAACTCCATCCCATGGGGGTAATTACCCACTTGTCACTCCCACTTGGTCCCCAAGCCAAGCGGCCTGTACTCTGCTGTGTTGCTCTTAATGGACAATCACCACAAGATGCAAGTGGGCAGATCTACATTGCAGAGTTAAACAAGGCCTGTTCAGCATACTATTAGTATGATTTAGGAAAATTGCATTTTGTGTAAATATGTTAGTACTACAAAAGTTCCTTCCACCAAAGCGGTACATCAGTAATCTACGTTATATTTTACCATGCTGCTGTAAAGCTCAATATTTGTCTTTCTAGGAACTATCCAAGCTTGAAAGTACAATTTGTATAATCCGTTTATATCACTGGATGTATTTCATAGTACGAATATTATAGACTAAAATTACAATCGCTTAAAATACAGTGATAGTACTTGTATGTGTGTGTTCCCTTAACTTTTGAAAAAGGGAGACTATTCTACAAGTGCAGTTCACACTTGGGTTGACTTCCGTATTGTCATTTAAAAACGACTGGCACAGATTTACTTAATAATGTTGGTTTGATTCAGTATAGTAATCAATCATGTTCAGAAGATAGTGGGACCATCTTTATTATAGTATTTGAATAGTTCAGAATTGAGGTTGTGCTGTACTGTATTATTGGAGGTACAGTTGTTAGAATCAAATGTTAAACTGAGATCAAGGAAACATTTAAAATTATGAAGGGAATAGATAGGATAGATGCGGGCAGGTTGTTTCCACTGGCGGGTGAAAGCAGAACTAGGGGACATAGCCTCAAAATAAGGGGAAGTAGATTTAGGACTGAGTTTAGGAGGAACTTTTTCACCCAAAGGGTTGTGAATCTATGGAATTCCTTGCCCAGTGAAGCAGTTGAAGCTCCTTCATTACATGTTTTTAAGGTAAAGATAGTTTTTTGAAGAATAAAGGGATTAAGGGTTATGGTGTTCGGGCCGGAAAGTGGAGCTGAGTCCACAAAAGATCAGCCATGATCTCATTGAATGGCGGAGCAGGCCCGAGGGGCCAGATGGCCTACTCCTGCTCCTAGTTCTTATGTTCTTATAATAAGCCCAATTGCACTATTTGAAGAAAAGCAGGAATTTTCGTGCTGTCCAACATTTATCCCTCGACCAAAAACCACCAAAATGTATTAAATGGTCAATTACCTCAAATGTGTTTCATGGAATCTTGCTTGAAAATTGTGCTGCTATATTTGGCTACTATAGTTATATATTTAAAACATGTTAGGATATTGATGGATGCTATATAAATGCAATTTACCTTTTATCATGCATGGTTTTGGAAAAGACGGACTATATGAAGTACTGGACATTTTAAACCACTTCTGAACTAATTGGCTCACTAATGTTCTTTAGGGAAGAAATTTGTCATCCTTACCTGGTCTGGCCTATATTTGACTCCAGATCCATGGCAATGCAATGTGGTTGATTCTTAAATACCCTCTGGAATGGGCATTAAATGCTGGCACAGCTAGTGATGCCCACATCCCATGAATGAATTAAAAAAAAAAACAGTTGGGACTACACGACGGATGCATTCACCCTATATGTATCATCGGTGCAAAGTGGTTTTTACTTTACCATGATGCTGAATTTGCCAAATAAATCTTGCATGAATCCAGAGTCTGAGCCAGACCGTCACAAGAGGTGAAGTTCTCTGGAAGAGTCATGTCATTTTGGTTTGTTTCAACCAGTTTATGCTTTGACACCAGATTTATACTCTGAAGTTCAGCATTAAAGACCGAATATAAATATATTAAAGTATCCAAGCTTCTTCATAGGAGCATTACAAAACAAACCGGTGAAGAGGGTACTCGGCGCATATCACCTCCTACGGTGTGTTAACTCAATGTTATTACAATTGCACAGCTCTTCCTTTGCCTGGTTAATGCTCTGTAACTACAAAACTGTGAAAACGGGAGGCTTCAGGCCAATCCACATCCAACAACCTGCTCTGAAAACTCTACTCACATTTTGACAGCTGCGACAAATTCAACCACAGCAGCTGAGAGCCACAACATTGTTAAAAAATTAATCAATTCTCCAGTGTTAATTAATCGTATATCCAGGATCCAGATCCACATTTTCGCTGAAAGCGAATAATTTCTTCTTGGGGCCCAAACCCTATCTGTGTCCCAAGTTTCATTGAAATCCGCCCATTAGTTTGTGATATATTATTTACAGACTTAACGCCCGTAAATATGATATTGAGCCACATATGGAGATATTAGGCAAATGACAGAAATCTTAGCCCAGAGTTGGGTTTTGAGGAGTGTCTTGAAGGAGGAAAATGAATTAGGGAGGTGTAGGGAGGGAATGCCAGAGCTTCGGACGAAGGTAGCAATTACAGATTTGAATGAAGTAGGTGAGTGTACTTTCTTCATGTTTAGTTGTGTTCAGGGTAATCAAACACAATTTGTATTCATTATGAATAGATTTCATTTGCCCAAAGTTTGCGTTAATTAATTTGTCTCTTGGTTATGATGTGGAATTCAAATTCAAATTGTAAATATGAACTTTAAGAAAAGTACATTTTCTGTTTTGTTCTGATTATATATTGGCTGCGTGAAAGATGTTTTTGATAATCGGTATGTGGTTCAAACCGGTTTGTGCTGCTGAAAGGCGCCAAGCCCTTTGTGTTTTTGTTAAAAATGGAATGGCTGTCTTTTCAGAGACGACGGGAGTGTTGAGCAGTGGCATGTTCAAGATTTTTTAGTTTGCATCAATTCACCCCAATTATATTCTATACAAATCACACAAATAACTGACGACACATTGGTTCTGAAGAAACAATATTAGAGGACTTGCTCTACTGATGGCATTTACAACTTTACTCATCTGATGGCTATAAATGTATTTCTTTTTGTTTTTATACTTTTAAATAGCTTTTCGGTTTCAGTCCAGATGTGGCAAACTGAAACACACTTTCTCTCTTGATTTTATGTTGAGCTGACCGTATCTAGTTTGTAGTTGAAGTAGTTTTAAATTACGTGCTGGTGCATGTATTGGCATGTACAGTAAGCCCAGATAGAACTAGCAACCACTCCACATAATGCCATGGATAATCATGGTGATGGATCTCCCACTTTGCAGTTTCTGCATAAAGCAAGGTCAGAAGGTTAGAGGTTGACTCGTGTGTAATTGAAGTAAATTACGTTTTGGAGTTAATTGTGTATTGGCTGAATTTGCAGGTGGAATATTAGCAGAACTTCAAGTTGATCGCACTGTGAGATCCCACCGGCTTTAATACATGCAGCATTGTCTTTGTGGCGAACAAGTTTTTTTAATCACGTGACTGTGATGTGATTATTATGTTGTGCTAAGCAACTGATCATATGCTTGTCGAGAGCTGCACTGTCGGGGGTAGAAATCATTCAGCTGGATAGCAGGAAATAAATGCTTGCCCTCATTTAAATTCCAGCTATTCCATCTGCGACTCAATGATACCAAATGCACAACCAGGTTGTTAATTCATAGCCGTCTAAATTGACGTCCAGAAACTGTATAATTATCTTAATTTTGTTCCTTATGATCTCTCAAATTAAATGCAGTGCAGGCACTCTCATCTTGGCCCAGAAATTGATGCAAACACAATGGCAATGAAATCACCTAAAGACTACCTTTTTTCACAAAAGAAAATTTACCAATTTCCCACAGGCACTCTTGTCGAGCTCTATCATTTTCCTGTTGGTAAAATATTTTGTGTTAAAACTATAACACTCGAGTGTAGGAAAAGCGAATAATGGTTAACACCGAGTGTAGGAAAAGCGAATAATGGTTTTGGAGTGAATGTTCATTTTGGATATAAAATGAAGTGAATAAGTCATTCAGGAATTGTAGAAAATAAACCAGTGAAACTCACTATCAGTAGCCAAGCTCTACATGATGCAGTTACTTGTTTACGCTGAAAAAGAATACATTCATCAACACTTTAACCAATTTTAAAATAGCATTGTTTTCAAGATATGTTGGAAGTATGATTTGTGTGCATTTAAAAAAAAAAAAATGTTGCTTGAATCGAACAATTACAGTCATTAAAATTCAAACTGCTGGTTTCTCGAACAATGGATTAGATAGCAAAGCATGCAAACAAAATGTTTACACCGTTTCCTGAATTAAATTTAAAGCTGTAGACCTGTGTTGCAATGATAATGGTGACGTCAGTTTGGATAATCTCTTCATTGTGCTGCTCTGTACACAAAACCTTATTTTCCTTCTCGTTTCTATCCCTATCATTACAACCTCCTGCCCCCACCCCAAACAGTAAAGGATCCAATGACATCATTTTAAAGAAGAGCTGTGGTCTTCTGTGCAGCATTTTTACACCGCTGATCTGACTGTGGTCCCCACTCCACTTGTCTGCTTGCCCCATGACCCGCAGCAGCCGCCCCGAACAGTCGCCGGAATGTGGTGACCAGGGGCTTATCACAGTAACTTCATTTGAAGCCTACTTGTGACAATAAGTGATTTTCTTTTCATTTCATTGATACCCTTGTGGAACAAAACTGTCCAACCCAACCCTGAACATATTCAGTGACCCAGCCTCCACAACCTGGGGAACAGGATTCCAGAGACCCTCTACTCCTCGAAGAAGAAATTCCTCCCAATCCCCGGGAGGGTTTCTCCGAAATGGAGGCAGGGTGTTCGCTCCGTCATGAACGCTGGCGTGTTTCATGACGGTGCGAAATGGGCGTGGGCACTACTGATTCTGGCCCCCACGGGGGCAGAATCGGTAGTGCCCATGCCAAGTGGGTGCCGTGCCAACCCGCACATGCGTGGGTGACTTCCTCGATGCAACATGGCGTGGGGGTATGGGGCGCTTTTTGGACAGGCTGAGATATCTGAAGGTGGAGGGGCTGGGGGCGCCGATTGAGCTGGAGGAGCTGGTCAAAGGGATAGGTAGCATGCAGTCGGGGAAGGTGCCGGGTCCGCATGGGTTTCCGGTTGAATTTTACAAAATGTACGCAGACCTGCTGGGCCCCCTGTTGGTTAGGACCTTTAACGAGGCGGGGGGGGGGGGGGGCTTTGCCCCCCGACTATGTCACGGGTGCTGATTTCTTTGATCCTTAAACGGGACAAGGACCCCCTGCAGTGTGGATCATATAGGCCAATCTCGTTGTTAAATGTGGATGCCAAGCTGTTGGCGAAGATCTTGGCCACAAGGATAGAGGACTGTGTGCCGGAGGTCATTCATGAGGACCAGACTGGGTGAAGGGAAGGCAGCTGAACACCAATATACGTCGGCTTCTGAATGTTATCATGATGCCGGCGGTAGAAGGGGAGGTGGAGATAGTGGTAGCATTAGACGCGGAGAAGGCCTTTACTAGGGTTGAGTGCGGGTACTTGTGGGAGGTGCTGGAAAGGTTTGGGTTCGGGGAGGGATTTGTCAGTTGGGTGAGGCTGTTATTTGAGGCCCAGATGGTGAGCGTAGCCACAAATAGGAGGAGATCGGAGCACTTTCGGTTGTACCGGGGGACGAGACAGGGGTGTCCCCTGTCCCCCTTGCTCTTTGCGTTGGCAATTGAGCCCCTGGCCATGGCGTTGAGGGAGTCGAGGAATTGGAGGGGTCTGGTGCGGGGTGGGGAGGAGCACCGAGTGTCACTATACGCAGATGACTTGTTGCTATATGTGGCGGACCCAGTGGGGGGGAATGCCGGAGGTGATGAAGATCCTTAGGGAATTTGGGGGCTTGTCTGGGTACAAGCTCAACCTGGGTAAGAGTGAGCTGTTCGCGGTGCACCCGGGGGATCAAGAGGAGGGGATTTGTAGGCTCCCACTGAAAAGGGCAGGGAGGAGCTTTCGGTACCTGGGAGTCCAGGTGGCTAGGAGCTGGGGGGCCCTTCACAAACTTGACCTCACTAGGCTGGTGGAGCAAATGGAGGAGGAGTTTAAAAGATGGGACATGTTGCCGCTTTCGCTGGCGGGCAGGGTGCAGTCCGCCAAGATGACGGTGCTCCCGAGGTTTTTGTTCGTGTTCCAGTGCCTCCCCATCCTTATCCTGAAGGCCTTTTTTAGGAGGGTCAACAGGAGTATTACAGGATTTGTATGGGCGCATGGGACTCCGAGGGTGAGAAGGGTGTTTTTGGAGCGGGGCAGGGATAGGGGGGGCTGGCGTTGCCCAACCTCTGTGGGTACTATTGGACTGCTAACGCAGCGATGGTGCGTAAGTGGGTAATGGACGGGGCAGGGGCAGCATGGAAGAGGATGGAGATGGCGTCCTGCGTGGACACGAGCCTGGAGGCGCTGGTAACGGCGCTGTTGCCGCTCCCTCCAACGAGGTATACCACGAGCCCGGTGGTGGCGGCTACCCTCAAAATTTGGGGGCAATGTAGACGGCATAGGGGGGAGGTGGGGGGCTCAATGGAGTCCCCGATACGGGGGAACCACTGATTTGTTCCAGGGAGCATCGATGGCGGGTTTCTTGGCTGGCACAGGGTCGGTATTAGGAGGTTGAGGGACCTGTTTGTGGATGGGAGGTTTGCGAGCCTGGGTGAGTTAGAGGGGAAGTTTAGGCTTCCCCCGGGAACATGTTTAGGTACATGCAGGTTAGGGCGTTTGCCAGGCGGCGGGTGGAGGGGCTCCCTCTGCTGCCCCCACGTGGGGTACGTGACAGGGTACTCTCGGGGGTGTGGGTTGGAAGGGGGAGGATTTCGGACGTGTACCACATCATGCAGGAGGTGGATGAGGCCTCGGTGGGGGAGCTGAAGGGTAAATGGGAAGAGGAGCTGGGTGAGGAGATTCAGGAGGGGACGTGGGCGGATGCCCTGGAGAGAGTGAATTCCGCCTCTTCCTGTGTGAGGCTTAGCCTCATACAGTTCAAGGTGCTGCACAGGGCCCACATGACTGGGACGAGGATGAGTAGGTTTTTTGGGGGCGAAGACAGGTGTGGTAGGTGCTCGGGGAGCCCAGTGAACCACGCCCATATGTTCTGGGCATGCCCAGCGCTGGGGGAGTTTTGGAAGGGGGTAGCAAGGACGGTGTTGAGGGTGGTAGAATCTAGGGTCAAGCCAGGCTGGGGATTCGCAATTTTTGGGGTTGCAGTGGAGCCGGGAGTGTAGGAGGCGAAAGAGGCCGGTGTTTTGGCCTTTGCGCCCCTAGTAGCCCGGCGGATGATCTTGCTTCAATGGAAGGATGCGAGGCCCCCAAGCGTGGAGGCCTGGATCAATGATACGGCGGGGTTCATCAAATTGGAGAAGGTGAAATTTGCCCTGAGGGGATCAGTACAGGGGTTCTTTAGGCGGTGGCAGCCCTTCCTGGCAGAACGGTGGGAAAATAGGCCGGCAGCAGCAGCAACCCGTGGGGGTGGGGGGTGGGTTTGTTTTGGGGGAAGGGAGAAATGTGTTTATTGAATATGCCGGGTGTTTATCTATTTCTTCTTTTTGTAGTTACTGGGGGGGGGGGGGGGGGGGTTATTGTGTTTTTTCTTTTTGTTGTTAATACGGTTTTCTTGTTGTTGTTTTATGTTTTTGATATGTTTTTGAAAATCTTAATAAAAATTATTTAAAAAAAAAAAAACATGGTCTGGGGGTTCAGGGGCCAGCTGCGTAATAAAATAGGGCCAGGGCTGGAGAGGCTGGTGTGCCGATCGGGGGCCAGACCCTATTGGAGGGCCTGACCCTACGTGTAGAGTTCCCGCTGGCTACGATCAGGTGTGAACGGCGCTGGCGGGACTTCTGCCGTTTCCACTTGGCCCATCAAGGCCGGAGAATCAACCAGCTGCGGACAGTGGCCTGCGACTGGCGGCACGCCAAACGCTCACCGGCCCGGCGCGTAACTCGGAGAATCCCGCCCCCTCCAGCTTAAATAGGGGTTCCCTAATTCTGAAACTCTGTCCTTCAGTTCTAGATTCCACCGAGAGAGCAAGGTCCAGAATTCAGAATCTTGTATGTTTCAGAATGATCACCTCTCATTAAACCTATATTCATCGGTGTTAAGATAATCTGCAAGTTTTCCCTTGTAAGACAATCACTTCATTCCAGGAATCAACCAGGTGAACCTTCTCTCAGTTGCCTCCGTGCAAGTATATCCCTCGATAAACAGGATCATCAAAATTATATGCAGTACTCTTTGAGTTCAGTACCACCCTATATAGTTGTAGCAAGACTTTCCGACTTGTATACTCCATTTGCCTATAATGAAGGCCAACATTCTATTTACCTTCCTAACTGTTGTACCTGCCCGCTAACATTTCTTTGTGATTTCATGTACTGCAGTCACACTCCGTTTAAATAATTGTTTTACTTTTCTAATCTTGCTACCAAAGTGGATAATCGCTGTTCCTACATTTGCCGCATCGTTTGCCAACTTGCTTAACCTATGTATATCCCTTTGTAAACTCTTTGTATCCTCTTCATAACTTCTTTTCCTACCTACCATTTTATTGTCAGCAAATTTGTCTCCAATCCACTCTGTCCCTTTGTCCACGTCAAAATATAGATTGTAAATAGTTCAAGCCCCGGCACTAATCCCTGTGGCACCCCACTGATTACAGTTTGCAAACCTGAAAATGTCCTATTTATTATGAGTCACTGTTAGATGGCCAATCCTTTTTATCTATGCTAAGATATTGCCAGACACCAATGAGCTTTTATTTTGTGTAGAAAGTTTTTATGTGGCATGTCAAGGATATCTAGTTTGTAATTTGTGGTTTAGAATATAACTGAGTTTAAGGAATTAAAGATTAAATATAGAAAACGGGGGGGTGGGGAAGCTGATTTTTAAAAACTGGTAAACATCTGATGTAAATGCAACATCAGAATTCATTACAATTAAAATATTTTTTCAGGGCGGTACAGCGGCGCAGTGGTTAGCACTGCTGACTCGCGCCGCTGAGGACCCAGGTTCGATCACGACCCCGGGTCGGTGTGAAGTTTGCACATTCTCCCCATGTCTACGTGGATTTCATTCCCACAACCCAAAAAGATGTGCAGGATAGGTTAATTGGCCATGCTAAATTGCCCCTTAATTGGGAAAAAAAAGAATTGCGACTCAGTTTATCAATACGTAAAAAAAATGTCTTTATTAAAGTTCTCAAAGTTTACAAAATCTGACAAACCATGTAATTTTTTATAAAACCTCAGAAACATCAAATAAAAAGAAACAAAAGAGAAACCTTCTCCCTCCCCGGTAGAATCTCTTGACCGATTCCCTCACCGTGTACTTAACCTTCTCCTCCAGATATAAAAACTCAATTAGGTCCCCTTGCCTATGTCGGGGCAATTGGCGGGGCTGGTGACCTCAACCGCAGCAGGACTCTCCTCTGGGTGATCAATGAGGCGAAGGCAAAAACATCTGCCTCCATCCCCATCTGCAGCCCTGGCCAGTCCGACACCCCAAATATGGCAACTAAAGGGCAGGGTTCCAATTCGATATTGAGAATCGCTGATATGGTGCTAAAGAAGGAGACCCAAAAGTTCACAAACTTGGGATGCATGTGGTTGGCCCGGCTCCCGGCGCACCGCTCGCACCTACCGTCCACCTCGCTTTCACTTCAGCCACTGAGCTCACTTCTGATACGATCCACCCATAGATTCCAGCATGTTGCCCTCCTCCGACCCCGCAAGTCAAAGGATCCTTTACATTAGAGATGTTGGCGGCGCCTCTGGGAAAGTCTCCTGTACAAAATTCCGAACCTGGAGATAACCTAAACGAGTTTGACCCCAAAATCCCGTACTTTGCTGTTAATTCCTATAAACTGGCAAATCGTCCCTCCAAAAACAGGTCTCCTATTCTCTCTAACCCCTTCCAAGGACAAAGGCAGGTTATCCCACCTTTGCAGATCCGACTTGCTCACCAGACTGGCATAGTTCAAGATATGGAGCTGTGCCCAGCTCTAGGCCACTCGGACACCCAAATACCTGAAGCTTGATCTGGCAAGGCAAAGGGAAGCACCGCCGGATTGGCTCCCAACCCCGTGGGGTCCACTGACAAATACCACACTTATCCAGATTGAACTTTTACCCTGAAAACGAGCCAAAGCTCTTCAGAAGCTCTGTTCTATCATCCATTGTGGGGACTGGGCCTGTTACATCAAGCAGTAAGTCTTTGGTGTATTGGGATATCCTATGCTTCACATCCTTGCCCCATCCCCATCTAATTATCCCCTTCTATTTTCTTGAAGCCCTCCAAGCCATAGCCGTGGGCTCGATCGCCAGTATCAATAGGGAAGACATTGGGTGCCTCCTGTCTTGTTCTCCTACAGAATTGAATGTATCCCAAGCTCAAGTGTTGGTATGTACACTAGCCAACGGGGCCTTGTACAGTCGACCTATCACCGAACCAAATTTTGGACCAAGCCCAAACTTCTCCAAAACTGTAAATGGGATACAGACTCTATCAAATGCTTTCTCGGCATGCAAAGACGACACCACCTCAGGATTTGGCCTCTTAGGCAGGGGGCGAAGTACATTTTTAACAGTTGCCGGCCCTTAACAAATCCTGTCTGATCTTCACCTATCACTTCAGGAAGACGGGTCTCTAACCTGATCGCTAACAGCTTCGCCAATATTGTTGCATTCACATGTAGCAGCAAAATAGGACAGTACAACTTTTTCAACAGAAGGGAAATCGATGTCTTTGAGTGTCATCGTGAGGGGGCGCTGGACCAAAAAGTCCTGAAACATGTCCACCAGCAACAGGACCAACTATCCGGCAAATTAAACTCCACTGGAAATCCATCCAGCCCTGTGGCCTTACCTGTTTGCACCCATCCTATAGCTGCTAAGACTTCCTCAGGATCTAGCAGTGCCTCCCAACTCTTTGCGTTCCCCCTCCCCCACCACAGGAACTCTCAGAACCTCCAAAAATCCTGAAATTTTCTATTTGCCAGGAGCTTTGGGATAAGATCAGTCAAATACTTATGCTCCACCTCCAGAATATCAGCATCTAGCTTCTGCCATTCTTCTCTTACATCTCTATCCATATACACCTTGTATGATACAATCTCTCCTCTGATTAAGGGGCAATTTAGCATGGCCAATCACCTACCCTGCACATCTTTTTGGACTCTGGGGGTGAGAGCAATGCAGACACTGGGCGAATGTGCAAACTCCACAGTGACCCAGGGCAGGGTTCGAACTTGGGTCCTCGGCACCATGAGGCAGAATTGCTAACCACTTCACCACCATGTCGCCCTAACTAAACTTCTCCTGGAACAGGTCCCCAGAGGCTTATAACTTGTGGGGCGCCACTCTGAATCAAGCATGGCTGACCAGGAGTCTTTTCTACTCTTACCCCCTGCCAATTGCTTGTCAGAAGGATTTTGCAGGTTGATACTCAACTTGTTGACTGCATTATGAATGCACCTTCCTTGGCTATCAAGTCCCAGGGTGCAACTCGAACCCAGAGCTTCTGGCTCAAATGCAGGAACACTGCATCAAAAACTCTTCATGTTATGATGACTCCTGCCTTAAGGATCCAGGAGATTAAATTTTTTTCCAATTAAGGGCAATTTTGCAGCGCCAATCCACCTACTCTGCACATCTTTGGGTTGTGGGGTGAGACTGACGCAGGCACGGAGAGAATGTGCAAACTCCACATGGGCAGTGCTCCGGGGCTGGGATCATACCCAGGTCCTCGGCAGCGTGAGATAGCAGTGCTCACCAGTGTGCCATCATGCCGCCCTGATCCAAGAGATTATTAGCTGCTCCTATTACACATTGCCAGGTTTAAAATAGCCTGTTCTCTGGTTGATTCCACAATATGTTGTAAGAAATTGTCCCAAATATTGCTATGTATTTATAAAGCCCCTTTAAGATGGCAGAACATTCCAAAGTGTTTTTAAGGATCGTTATGAAACCAAACTTGACACAAGCTACATAAAGGATATTAGAGTAATTGACCAAAAGTTTGGCCAAAGAGTTATGTTTTGAAGAGCGTCACAAAGAAAAAAATTGAGGTAGACGGTTAAGTGGGAGGGGGGGGCTTCTGTAGTCTAGGCAGTCACCAGTGGTGGAGGGATTAAAATTGAGAATGTACAAAATGCCAGGATATTTTACATCTCCTGCAAAATCCACATATCTCAGAGGGTTATATGGCTGAAGGAGGTGACAAAGGGAGGGTCTAGACCAGGGGTGGGCAAACTTTTCCGTGCAAGGGCCACATTCAGAAATTCACAATTTTAAAGGGCCGCATAGTATATTAAGTAAAATAATTAATATTTTAAATAGCCAAAATAAAAGGTCTTTAAAGAAAAAAAAAAGCACATTTATTTGAAAAACAAGTAACTCGGTAAGTAACAGAACAATGTCAATGAGAATGATGCATCTGACTGCAGTCATTCACCAGTTTGTTGAAATCAGGTGTCAAGTTGCTTGTGCTGATCCTTAACACTGACAGAAGCACAGCCTGGCTGAGTCAACGATAAAAACGCGCGTAGTGGGGTGGATGAGTGGGGCTGCCTTATTGGTCGGTTTAGTTGGGTGTGCGACCAATAAGGCTTATTGTTTGTAACCTGGACTCCTATTGGTCGCACACCCAACTAAACCGACCAATGAGACAGCCCCACTCATCCACCCCACTACACGTGTTTTTATGCGGCCCGCCAATGAGGTGCCCGAAATCATAACCGGCATTTTTGAAAAGCCGCCGGGGAAAAGCCGCTGAAGTAAATGCGCTTATTCAATAAGCGCATTTACTTCAGCGGCTTTTCCCCGGCGGGTTTTCAAAAATGCCAGTTATGATTCCGGGCACCTCATTGATGGGCCGCATAAAAACCTTTGTCGGGCCGCATGCGGCCCGCGGGCCATAGTTTGCCCACCCCTGGTCTAGACCATGAAGGGATTTGAAAAACAAGAATGAAAAATGTGAAATAGTAATGTTGTCAGGCTGGAGACGATTATAAGTCAACAATCATTTTCAGTTTATCCAGCCTCTTCGCATGAATAGAAATGTTATGCATATGTTTACTGTCTGTGCATAATTTTAGTTTCTTTTTTCTTCAAGAATGCTTTTGCCAAGGACTTTTATTTTACTATAATGGCTTCAAGCTTTTAGTTGGAGTATACATTGCACTTCAGGAACAATTCTTCATTTACCAGGAAGGAGCTCCATTTATACATTTATTTAAAATATTTTTATTCTGCTCATTTTTCACATTTTTCTCCCAAATTTAAACCCAACAATAAACAACAATCGGTTATGAATGCAATGTCAATCCCCATATCAATAACAACAATCCCATCCTCCCACCAAACCCCCAAACATTAGCCTGCATGTTAACATAAATGACAAAAAGGAATCCGGAATCACCCGTAGTCACCGTTGACATATACAGCGGCACCCCCCCCACCCCATGTTTGAGAGAACCCAATCCTCAAAAGTGCATAATGAATAACGCCCATGAATTGTAGAACCCCTCTATCATTCCCCTCAGTTCAAATTTGACCTTCTCAAGAGTCAGGAATTCCAGCAGGTCCCCCCGCCACGCAAGGGCACAGGGTGGAGAGGTTGATCTCCACCCTAACAGGATCCGCCTTTGGGCGATCAACGAGGCAAAGGCTACAACATCTGTCTCCGTGCCTGTTTCCATCCCGGCTGGTCCGACACCCCGAATATGGCGTCCCGAGGGCCCGGGTCCAGTTTCACGTGCACCACTTATACACCTTCTTCCAGTAATCCTCCTGCTCTGGACAGGACCAAAACATATGAACGCAGTTTGTGCCCCCCCTCCCCTCCGCGCATCTTTTACCCACTCAAACAGCTGGCTAATCCTCGCCCTTGTAAGGTGTGCTGTATATACCACCTTCAGCTGTATCAGCCCCAACCTCGCACACGAGGTGGAGGCGTTCATCCTCTCCCATCTCTTCCTTCCACTTCCCTTCCCTTCCAATGGTGCCTTCTCTTCCAAAATAACCCTGTAAACCGCCAGTACTAACCCCTTCTCCAGTTCCCCTGTCGTCAGCACCTCCTCCAGCAATCTGGAGGCTGGCTCCACCGGAAGTTCTGTATCTCCTTTTCTGGCAAGTCTCAAACCTGCATGTATCTAAATATTTCCCCCTGCTCCAGCCCATACTTCGCTACCAGCTCCTTCAATCCTGCAAAGCGACTCCCAAGAAACAAATCTTTTGGTGTAATAATTCCTTCCATTTATACATTTATACCATGGGCTGGATTCTCAGCTGTCGGGATTCTCCGTTACGCTGGCAACGGCCCCACGCCCGGGCATTTCCCGATGGTATGGGACTGCCCACAATTGGAAACCCCATTGGCCGGCTGGCGGGGCAGAGAATCCTGCTGCTGGCGGGGGGGCGCTGGTGCGGCGAGACGGAGAATCCCGCCTAATATCTTTCATAACGTTAGGAGATCTGAAAGTATTATGAAGTAAATGAAGTACTTTTTGAAATGTAATGTAGGAAAGTGGCAGCTTAGTTGTGTATAGCCCCAAACAGCAGATTAATGACCACGTTTTAGTCATGTTGGTTGTAGGTCAAATATTAACCAGGGCAAAATATTAACCACATTTTGAAATGGTGCCATGGGATCCTTTTACATCCACCTCTGGCTGATGAGCCTTAGTTTAAAGTCTTTTCCAAAAGACTACTTCACTTGACAGTACAGCACGCCCTCCGTACTGCACTGGTATGTCATTCTGGATTATGGGCTCTGGTCTCGTCTTCTAACTCCAAGGTGAGAGTGCTATCCACTTGGGCTTCTATACTGGTTGTCACAGTTATAAGGGACAGAGATTGAAAACTACCAAAAAGTCAAATTCTCCAATGCCATTATTAAAAAAAATAAATAAAAAATCTTATTGTCACATGTAGGCTTACATTAACACTGCCTTGAAGTTACTGTGAAAAGCCCCTAGTCGCCACATTCCGGCACCTGTTCAGGTACACTGAGGGAGCATTCAGAATTCTCAGCTGGTCTGCAAGATTACTTTTGAAGTATCGTCCCTGTTTTATCAAGGCAAACATGATGTCAACATTACACAGCTGCGGGATGAATGACCACTTAATCTGTTATGGTGGAAATGCCTTAATAGAGAACCCTCTGCTAGTAATCCGGAGGTCTAGAATCATAGGGAGAATCCACATCCATTTAAGCAAACAGATGAAGTCTTGATTTCATATCTCATTTGAGAAATGGCACCTCTGACATTGCACCGAACCTTCACTATGCAACAGGAGTCACTTGGTTTAAACGCTACAGTCAATTGTATTATTTCTACTGACAGCAGCACAGAGTAGATGTCTTCAGTCCTGCAACCTTTGTTCTCTGAGCACCAACTCCATCCTTCACCCAGGTATTGTCTGGCTCTGAAACAGGCTGTTGGCAACCTTGGGATCCTATCTGACCTTGAGCTGAGCTTCTGATGTCATGTCCTTTCCATCATTTAAGGCGATCTACCTCCACTTAAATCATGCTGCTGTCTCCATCTCTGCCTCCGCTCATTTGCTGAAACCCTCATCCATGTTTTTATTCCCTATTCTAATGCTTTTTTTCCAGCCTCCATAAACTTGAACAATTCATCTGGCTGCTTTCTAATTTGAACCAAGTCCTGTTCACCAATCACCCAATGCTTTATGACCTACAGTGGATCCTGTTCTTGCAAAAGTTAAAATTCTCATCCTTATTTTCAAATCCATCCACAGCCTTGCCTCACTCTGTATGTGTAACCTCCTTCCAGCCCTAAACTCCTTTTTCCCCCATGCTTCTCCAATTCCAGCCTGTTTTGTACAATATCCCCAAATTTCGTCAAGCCTTGATTGGCGTCTGTGTCTTTAGCTGCTGAGGTGCTAAAGCTCTGGAATTCCCTCCTTTAAACCACACCTGACTTGCTCCTTTGAAGGCACTCTTTAAAACACCTCTGTGACCTTCACCGATCCTAATATCTCCTGATATGGTTTAATGTCAAATTCCGCTTGTTAGTGTTTCTATCACAGTGGCTAGCACTGCTGCCTCTCAGCACCAGGGACCTGGGTTCAATTCCGGCCTTGGGTGACTCTGAGTGAAGTTGCCACTTTCTCCCCGTGTCTGCATGGATTTCCTCTGGATGCTCTGGTTTCCGCTCTCAGTCGAAAGATGTGCAGGTTAGGTGGATTGGGCATGCTAAATTGCCATCTTAGTGTGCAAAGATCTGTAGGTTAGGAGAGGTTACGAAGATAGGGTGGGGGAGTAGGCCCAGGTAGGTTACTCTTTTAGATGGTCAGTGCAGACACAATGGGCCAAATGGCCTCCTGCACCATAGAAACTCTATGATTCTTTGATTATAGGCTATTTTACAATATTAAAGATATTATAAATGCAAGTTATAGGAATTCCGCAGTTGCATGGGGTGCGGGAGGAGGGAGAATGAGCAGTATTACGAACAAGCCCATAACTTGTGAAACGTTTATGCAAAAAGGAAAGTAGAATTAATGCTTTTGATAAAATGCCCTATGGGAGGGGGCTAATAGGTGAACTAAATGTATTTGCCATCCACAAATGTTTCATACAACAGTAACATTGGGAATAGGTTTTTTAAAAAAAAAAAGTTGCTGAAAGCCTGTAGTACTCGAGTGCAATTTTCAAACTGGAGAGGGGACAAGAAATTTCAAACAATCAAGATCAGCTAATAGAACAGGGAAATATGAGGCTTATGCAGAAAACAAATTTAGAAAACAAATTTAGTAAGAGGATGGAGTAGAGAACTGAAATCTAATTGCCGAAATATAAAGCGAGAAAAGACTGAAATGATGGCAGACTTGGCCTTGACAAAATAAATTATGGTGAAAGAGTTTGTTTTATTTAATTATTAATATTGCAATGCATAGAATGTGGGAATAAACTGGGGCAATTGGAAGCAGTTATTTTGCAGGATTTTGATTCATAGCATTGACAGAAACCTGGCTACCAACTGGGCAAGAATTGGATTGGATTTTGTTTATTGTCATGTGTACCAAGGTACAGTGAAAAGTATGTTTCTGCGAGCAGCTCAACAGATCATTAAGTACATGGGAAGAAAAGGGATTGAAAGAAAATACATAATAGGGCAACGCAAGGTACACAATGTAACTGCATTGCATCGGGTGAAGCATATAGGGGTGTAGTGTTAATGAGGTCAGTCCAGAAGAGGGTTGTCTATGAGTCTGGTAACAGCGGGGGAGAAGCTATTTTTGAATCTGTTTTGTGCGTGTTCTCAGACTTTTTTTTATCTCCTGCCTGATGGAAGAAGTTGGAAGAGTGAGTAAGCCGGGTGGGAGTGATCTTTGATTATGCTGCCGATTTCCCCAGGCAGCGGGAGGTGTAGATGAAGCCAATGGATGGGAGGCAGGTTCGTGTGATGGACTGGGCTGTGTTCACGACTCTCTGAAGTTCCTTGCGGTCCTGGGCCGAGCAGTTGCCATACCAGGCTGTGATGCAGCGCAATAGGATGCTTTCTGTGCTGCATCTGTAAAAGTTGGTAAGAGTTAATGTGGTCATGCCGAATTTCCTTAATTTCCTGAGGAAGTATAGGCGCTGTTGTGCTTGGGAGTGGGGGGAAGATTTGGAAGTGTGGGGGGGGGGGGGGGGGGTGTGAAGAACAGCATCTGTATATATTTAGCCATGTAGACATGGAAGGCATACAGGCAGAATAAACATGTCTGGGAGTTCGGAGATTAAAAATGTATTGCAGACTTTCAAATTATGCAAAAGATGTGTAGGAAATTGTGTTGGATTTGAAAGTTAAGTAGGAGTATCAATTATTGTTCCGAGAGTCTTTAATTATCATTTTATAGTTTGGGATGGTGCATGAATAAATGCAGAAATGGGAGTATAATTCTGAAAATGTACGAGGCGCTTCTTCCTTGACCGGTATCTTAGCAAGGCTTTCTGGGTTGAAGTGTTGTTAGGTCATGATGCGAAATGCAATAGATCAGTTGGTGAGTAACTTGGGAATAATTACTGCAATATGATTATGTTTAAGATCCAACCAGAAAGGAAAAAGTAAATACAAAAGCTAAAACACATTGCATTGGGGAAAGTTTTAGAAAGGCGGAGAGTGAACAAAATAAAGTGAGGTGGAAGGAGAAATTGGCACACAGGAATACGGGAAACAGTGGCAAGTTGCAAAGGCACAGAATACATGTAGGCTAAACCTGGTTGGCATGGCAAGTTTCCTTCACTAAAGTATGTTGGTGAACTATTGGATTTTTACAACAATTTAATAGCTTCACGATTATTTATTTCCAGATTTCTTTGTGTTGAACTGAAGTCAAGTCCCTGGCTGCAATGGTAGGTGGACTTTGAAGTTTTTTGGATTAGAGACAATGCAAAATATAGTGGGACTCAGTTGAGTGGCTGCGTGCTGGAGGACTGGCCAATTTCTTAAGTGAGACAGAGCTGCTAATCTGGGGTAATTTCAGGGTAGTTAGTTTACTGTCTATGGTAGTGAAATTTGGTCTTCAATGGAGGATTAAATTAGCATGTATCCAGATAAAAGAAAATTGAGTTGCCGATGTGGATTTCAAAAGGGATGATCATGCTTGACAAACCTCCGAATTCTTTTGAGGAGGTAACAGATCTGGTAGTGGGTGAAGTGGTTGTATTATATAGTCTTCAGAAATGTTTTTTTACAAGTTACCATGAGGACAATTACTAGATCATATCGAGGGAAATTGGTTTGGAGGAGGGTAACAAAATTGATTAGGAGGGAGAAACCCAAAAATAAATTTTAAGGGCAGTTTTTCAGTGGTTAAGTGGGTATGGGGCACCTAGGGTTTTAGTTCTGCGACCACCTTTATTGCTATATATATATCTATAATTTGGATAAGTCAAAATTTGAAAATGAAACCCAAATGGGTATTTTGTCCAGAAGTCGACCTTTTGAAGTGTCAAAATGAGTGGTCCGCCAAACATAAAATATGAACTGCCTGTGTGAGTGATTGGGATGGGGAAAAAAGACATCAGTGATTAATTTTACATTAGTGTGGCATGCTTTATTGAATAAATTAATTGCCTTTAACCACTATGAAAGAAAATCCATCATATTCATTGTCTTCCCCACACGTTACAAAGAGTTAATTAATTTCATTCTGAATCACTTTGGCTATGGCGTCATTGTGAAGACCGCACTTTGGATCAGAAGTGCTGCTTTTGGTTTTCGAATCATCCACCCACAAAACATCTTCCTCTCCATCCATTGAATTGGATTCTACACTTTTTCTTTTTGAATAATCTGATAGTTTGTGCACTAATCACATCCCACAATTTGATTATGAAACCACATAAAAGAACAAGCAAGGCAGTGTGCTTATTTAGGAGGAACTTCTTACTCACTTCACTTTCTTAGGAGGAACTTCTTCACCCAAAGGGTTGTGAATCTATGGAATTCCTTGCCCAGTGAAGCAGTTGAGGCTCCTTCATTACATGTTTTTAAGGTAAAGATAGTTTTTTGAAGAATAAAGGGATTAAGGGTTATGGTGTTCGGGTCGGAAAGTGGAGCTGAGTCCACAAAAGATCAGCCATGATCTAATTGAATGGCGGAGCAGGCTCGAAGGGCCAGATGGCCTACTCCTGCTCCTAGTTCTTATGTTCTTATGTAGGTCACTGGGATGCCTATTCCACACAATATTGATTCACCAGTCACTCCATCCTTGCAGTCCAACCGTTGTCATGTATATGCACGAAAATCCTGCAGGGAACTTGATTTTCAGGATAGTCTTGTGTTTGAAAATTAACATAAGGTTTAATTTTGATCCTTCAACCATGCAGGCTAGTATCACAGTGAAACATGTCTTGTGTCCTGTGAGTGATTTCACTGGACTGTGGCTTTCAAATCTTTTCATTCTGCAGTCGATTGTTGGTGTTGCAAAGCTCTAGTTACATTCTAAAATATATGAACTGTTAGCTCTGTTGTAGGAATTAAAGTTTTAACAGTATGATGGAATCTGATTTAAGAAACCAATAAGCAGTCTTGAAATAAATGCAACTCCAGCAAGCTTGCAGTTAATTACTCTAAAGTGGTAACCTGTGCTTATCTTGCAGGGTCAGAGTTGATGGTGAAAAAATCTTGAATAAAGAACGATCAGTCTCTGAACTTGTAAGACATCCATTAGCAATATAAATTATTCATGTGGATTGCAAAACCAGAGTTGTGTTGAAGGTAAAATCATTTGTTTGCATTTCTGTTTGAATCATCGCAAAGTATGCCACATTGCCATAGGGATAGTGTTTCAGGATAGAGCCTTGGTTTTAAAAAAGTTATTGTTATTTAAATTTTTTGCATTGTAACTTTCACAAAACAAAAACATTACACCCTCAAATACAGTAAACCCTGCACCCCTCCACCTAAACAGTTGATGGTAACTAGCTCTCTGAAATACAGAATAAAGAAACCCCATCTCTTGTGGAACCCCTCATCTTCCCCCCCTTAGGGCAAATTTCACTGTCTCAAGGTGTATGGACTCCCATCATGAGATTCCCCAGCCACGACAAGGCACAGGGTGGAAAAGCTGACCTCTACCCCAATAGAACCTATATGCAAGCGATCAATGAGGTGAAGGTTAAAACATACCCACGCTATTGCCCCCAGGGCAATTGACATGCAGGATCGCTGATATGGTGCTGAAAAACAAACCCCCAAATTTCTCAAACTTTGGACAGGACCAGAACATGATTAGCTGGGCCCCTCCCACACCGCTCGCAAGTATCCTCTACCCCCTTAAAAAAACCGCGCATCCTTGACTTTGTCAACTGCGCCCTGTGCACCACCTTCAACTGTATTAACCCCAGTCTCGCACAAGATACTGGCATTCGCCCTCTGCAGCACCTCACCCTCCAGCGCCATCCCCAACTCCTCCTACCACTTGGCCTTTACCCCCTCTATAGACATCATTCTCCTCAAATCCTCCCATGAATTGTTGAGATGATTCCACCCTCCAACCCTATTACCCACAGCACCACCTGCAACAATGAGGAGGCAGGGGTTATCGGAAAGGTTGAAAAAGACCTTTTTTTGCCAAGTCCCGCACCATATACCAAAAATCCTCCTCACGCGGAAACCTAAACTTCCCCCTTAACTCCTCCAAGCTTGCGAACCGTCCCTCCAAAGACAAATCCTTTACCCCTCTCTCTTGCCTCCCCCGAAACCTCACATCCATCCTCCCTGGCTCAAATCCATGGCTCCCCTGGATAGGCATCATCATCAACCCTGCTCCCAACCTAAACTGCTGCCAAAATTGCCTCCAAATCTTCAACGTGGTCACCACCACATGACTTCCCAAATACTTCCCTGGGGCAAAGGGTAGCGGTACGTCACCAGCATCCGCAACCCTGACCTCTTACAAGAACCAGCCTCCATCCTCACCCACAAAGCCTTCACCTCTTTGGATTGGATTTGTTTATTGTCACGTGTACCGATGTACAGTGAAAAAGTATTTTTCTGCGAGCAGCTCAACAGATCATATAATGAAAATGAAATGAAAATTGCTTATTGTCACAAGTAGGCTTCAAATGAAGTTACTGTGAAAAGCCCCTAGTCACCACATTCCAGCGCCTTTTCGGGGAGGCTGGTATGGGAATTGAACCGTGCTGCTGGCCTGCCCTGATCTGCTTTCAAAGCCAGCGATTTAGCCGTGTGCTAAACCAGCCCTCAGGATAGAGCCTTGGTTAAAGGTTATTTTATTTTATTTATCTGCATGTATTGACAGAAACAAGCCCTTCAGTTTGGGTTTTATGAGGGAAAATCAGCTGGAAGATTTAGTCATCAGCTCTAGTTTACAGCTAGTGGAAGAAATTTATAGTGGTCCTCACAGTCTTTGGAAAGAAAGCCAGGACAAGGAGCTAAATGAGCCCACAGGCATGAGGTCTATAAAGAAAAATTGGAGGATCACTTGGCCAAAAGCTAATGGAACAATCAATATTTAATTTGTACATCGTGGAATACGAAGCAGAATTAAAGTAAACTCTGGAGGGCTGTGGCATACTTTTGGGCTGCTTCCATGAAAAGTGAATGAACCTTCAAGATTATTTTATGAAGGAATTATTGGGTGGGGGCAGTTTTTAAAAAAAAAAAAAGAGTTCTTGGCGTAACTACTTCAAAACCATGTTAAGTGAATAATCATTACTTTATTTACTACTTTTTGATATGCAGTCATTGTTTTTGCTTAGAGGTAAAATCTTGTGGTGTAGTTCTGTTAATTGCTGGGTGGTTGCATTTTTAAAAACTCAAAACAGTTCAGAACAGGATCATAACTCTCGGCATATCACAGTTCATGGGTCTTTCATCCATGTTACCGATGTGGCAGAATGAGTACTTGTGTTTAGCCACTGTCTGATGATTGGAAACTGGTCATTTTGGCATCAAGCGATTTTGGTATTCTGCTGCAAAACTTACACTTCTATTCCATAAAGTAGCTACATCAACTAGCTATTGTTCTGAAGTCTTTGCTGGTTTTAGGGTTTTATTTATCCCACTTAAATATGTTTTTGAGTACCCAATTATTTTTTTTCCAATTAAGGGGCAATCAACCTTGCAAATCTTTGGTTTGTGGGGGTGAGACTCACGCAGGCACAGGGAGAATGTGCAAACTCCACACGGACAGTGACGCAGGGCCGGGATCGAACCCAGGTCCTTGGCGCCGTGAGACAGCAGTGCTAACCACAGTGCCACCATGCCACCCAGGGAAGTGCTTGTTCAGGCATTAGTTTCTTCTGAATATTTTAGGGGACCGATTCCAAAACATATTTCTCAAGATTAGGGCAGTGGCTGGTTCTTATAAGCCATTTTCTTCAGGGCATATTCCTCCTCCTCCTCATTCTTGCACCAGTTTGCACTAACACTGAATTCCCTCGCTGCAGGGCCTTTTGACAAATTAGCAAATGTTATAACTTTTAGCTTGGAACCAGCTTTATATTTCTTTTGTTTTGATGGATGACTGTGATGGCCCATGTCATTTTGAACTAGGTTTCCCTAGGAGATTATTTCCAGTGAAGCATCTGGTGTCCAGTGACTGATTGTGTGACCAATTTGCCTGGGAGATGAGCAATAGAATAGTCGATTGTCAACAAGAAGTTGATTATCGGGTTGTGGTTATCAGGTTAATTAGATTGTGGATGTGACTCTGGTCTCAAACAGGGATTTAGTTTTTAGTTTCGAGAAAGCTGTGCCAATCAGGAAACGTCTCCTTCAAGCAGAATGTAGTGAAATTTTGTGTGTTGACTAAAGAGTTTAAATCTCTTGTTGATTGAAGGATTCCTAACAGTGAGCTGGACTTCTGGGATAACCAAGCTGAGAAGAAAGAGAGCGAGCGAGAGTTACTCCAGAGTTGTTTCAAAAATTATTTTTTTTTTTTTAATTTTAAAGAGTGTCCAATTTTTTTCCAATTAAGGGGGAATTTAGCGGCCAGTCCGCCTATCTTGCACATCTTTTGAGTTGTGGGAGCGAGGCCCGTGCAGACATGGAGAATGTGCAAACTGCACACAGACAGTGACCCAGGGCCAGGATAGTTCCTGGAACCTCGGCATCGTGAGGCAACAGTGCTAGCCACTGTGCCACCGTGCCACCCCCAACTCCAGAGTTAAAGAACATTTAGAACCAGGAGAGTTATGACCTGAGATGGCTATGCTTAAGATGCTAGCAACGCCTGTGTTGAACTGGGAGTCTACAACCATGGGATGGTTAGAGGAGATACAAAGGGACAACCTTGCCAGAAGTAAGTGAAATGTCCACGAAATCCCAACGCTTGTACGAATCTTTGAACAGTACTCAGACCAAGCAGTTAATCTTCCAATTTCTGGGGTCATAGAGAGAAAGTTGAATTAAGAAGTTTAGTTTAAAGTATATGTTTCTCTGTTTGTTGTACTTTTAGTATCTTTAATGGATCTGACTACTTAAGATAGTGTGGTTATTCATGTTCTTTGATTTATTTTGGTGTGTAATAAAATTTCTTTTGTTTACAAGGTGAACCTTGTAGCTTAATAATTTTTGTAAATACATGGATTTTTTAAAAACCACTGCGCGTGGAAGTGGAGGCGATTAATGATTTCAAAAGGAAATTGGATTGGCACTTGGAAATAAACTTGTAGGGCTAGGAGGACAGATTGGCAGAATGGGAGTGACTGGATTGCTCTACATACAGTTGGCATGGACTTGGGCTGAATGACCTCCTGTACCATATGTCTTCATGATTCTATGAACAGTATTCATTTTGCAGTAAGTCCTCGTTTAACATTGTAGTGGCCTTCCTCAAAAGTGCAACTTTGGTTGAAATGTGAACATCTGATTTGTTTAATGCCATTTAATTTAATGGTTCTGTAACACCTTTCCTGTCAAAGAAAAGTTAAAACATTCTAACTTGTAAGTGAAATATTGCATATTTCTAAATTCCTGTATTTGTAAATGAAATAACTTATCAAATAATAAAATAAAATAAATGTTAAAGATGTAAAGAAATATTCTAACTGTACTCGTTGCTCTCTCACTTGCTGGCCCTCCTCTCCCGAACCCTCAATGGAGCGAGGGCTTCGGATAGGGATGGCAAAGTGAGGAAACGAGAGGTGTTGAGTGGGAGGATCCAGAAGAGAAATGCCAAGCAGGAGGGTGGGGAGAAGGAGACGTCACTCCAAAATGGCGCTGAAGTTCTAAATGAGCTTGAGGGTCCCCCACACTCTCATCCAAGGACAATGCGACGCTCAGCAGACATGGACATCACCCCCACCCTTTCAGACCCCTCATGGGCATGATCCCCCACCCCCGTCCCCGGGCACTTTTCAAGAGGATTCACTGATGTACGAGGTTGGATGATGGAATTTTTAAAGCTGCATTATCATAAGCCAATCCTTTTTAAAAGCAAAGGAGATATTTGCAGTGAGTCACTGGGGACACTGGCCTACCAGTGCCTGACTCAACAACCACTCCAAGCAATGAGATAAATGACTGGATGATTATTTTCAGTGATGTTGGTTGAGGAAGAACTATCATGTATGGGATCATTTACCTCCACCCGAGAGGACAGAAGGGTCTTCCTTTGCTGTCTTGTGCAAAAGCTGACACCTCCAACAGTGTAGCATTCCTTGGTACTGAAGTGCCAGCTGATGTGCTTCATGCACTGAGTGGGGTTTCAACCCACAAGATTCTAAATTACAATGAAGATGTGCCATTGAGCCTAAGCAGACACCCTGAAGGCCAAGTTTGTCTCTGTGAGCCTAAATTCTGTTGTCAGCTTTGCAGAAAATATTTTGGGCATCCATATGGCCAACGTTTTCTCATTGTTTCCACTAGTTTTCTTTGGGTGTCCCTCATCTGTCTGTCGTAACTGGGCGTAGGGCCATCTCTATGCTCTGTGTAGAGGCACAGCATCTTTTATACAATTAAGTGGTTTCCTTGGATTACACAGCTGCTGCTTATGGACACTTCAGTCACACAGGAATACCACTGCATTCTGGGATGCTTGCCAGGTGTTTATTTTCTTCCTGTTCCTCTCCCCTCTCCTCCCCCTCACCCCTTCTTCTGATTTTTCTTTCTCTTGCTCTCTCTCCCCTCATCACCCACCACCTTCATTTTTTCCCCTCTTATTATACCAATCCCTCTTTCAGTTCAGTTCTTTCATTTTTCTCCCTCTCAACAAGAATTCCATGCCCTTCCTCCCCACTGTGCTGAAGTTCAGTACCTTGCACAATCTCCTACTCTAACCCATTGCTTTTCCAGATCTGAAATCTGTAGACATTTACATCTCACTCAAATCTTTCCTCTCCTTTGGTATACAACTATATGTGTGAGGAAAGGAAGCACAATTGTAATGTAATACAAAAAAAGTTTTGAGTATTCAAGAAAACCCTCCAAAGCAAAGGCCCAGTAATGAAACTTTTTTAATTATTCAAAAACCTAATTAAAGGGTGATCGTGGAGAATACCAGTAAAATTGAAGGGAATAAGTTTTCTTTTCTGTTGTGATGTTGGCAACATTGCAGTTTTACCGGAGAAGATGGCAATGGTCCTTCTCCTTGAAATATAGCAGTTCTAGTATTAATGGTGACTTCAAGATATAATAATAATCTTTCTTGTAACAAGTAGGCTCATATTAACACTGCAATGAAGTTACTGTGAAAAGCCCCTAGTCGCCACATTCCAGCGCCTGTTCGGGTACACAGGGAGAATGTAGAATGTTCAAATTACCTAACAACACGTCTTTCGGGACTGTGGGAGGAAAACCGAAGACCCGGAAGAAACCCACATAGACATGGGGAGAATGTGCAGACTCCGCACATTCAGTGACCCAAGCCGAGAATCGAGCCTGGGATCCTGGTGCTGTGAAGCAACAGTGCTAACCACAGTGCCGTCCATTGAGGAACTCCAAACCATTGAGCCAGTCACTACGATGGGAGGAGCAGTATATGTTGAGGTCAACATGGAGGGGTACTTGAAATGTTCCCACAATCTTGCTGCTCTTGTGCTTCTTCATGTTAGTGATCACAGCAGTGTTGAAATTTGAAAAATAAAACTGTTCATGGGATGTTGGCATTTGTTGGCTGGGCCAGCATTTATTATCCATCCCTGAAGGCATTTAAGAATCAACCACATTGCTGTAGATCTGGAGTCACATGTAGGCCAGACAGATTTCCTCCCCTAAAGGACATAGTGAATCAGCTAGGTTTTTTACAACCATCGACATGGTCATCATTAGACTTTTAATTCCAGATTTTAAAAATAAAATTTAATTCAAATTTCACCATTTGCCATGGCGGGACTCTGGGTCATAATATCATAGAATCCCTCCAGTGCAGAAGGAGGCCATTCGGGCCCTTTGAGTTTGCACCGATCCTGCGAAAGGCCACCCTACCTAAGCCCATTATTTGTATTGATGTTGAAGCATTTTGTGGTAGGTTTTGACTTGGCTGTCTATTTAATAAAAACTTACCCATGGTTTTTCGTTTACAATGACTTATTTGTAGACCTGTGGATACTGTGGAATGATGGGTCGATGCTGCTAAATTCTTCATGACTGCTGTGGGAGGGGCCAAGAGAGTTTGCCGCCTTTTCGCATGATAAGCAAAAATAGAATTTTCAGAGGAATCTCCCATAGGCTGTTTTGGTATGCTTCTTACTGGTTAGATAGATGGTAATAACGACCTCTTAAAAGGAACTTGTTTACTCTATTATGTACCGTAGCCTGTAAAATAAATCAAACTATATTTTTTTTAATTGATGAAAGACCAAATCTTGATTGTTTTTTTTTGTCTCCTTTGCTCATTGATATTTACCAATTTTTTTTATACTCCCAGAGCGCGCGTGCGCACAGACATACAAGATTGACCAAGCCTTAAGAAGCGGCATCTCTTTCAATTAGAATTTCGAATTTAGAACAGTACAGCACAGAACAGGCCCTTCGGCCCTCGATGTTGTGCCGAGCAATGATCACCCTACTTAAACCCACGTAACCCGCATACCCGTAACCTAACAATCCCCCCATTAACCTTACACTACGGGCAATTTAGCATGGCCAATCCACCTAACCCGCACATCTTTGGACTGTGGGAGGAAACCGGAGCACCCGGAGGAAACCCACGCACACACGGGGAGGACGTGCAGACTCCACACAGACAGTGACCCAGCCGGGAATTGAATCTGGGACCCTGGAGCTGTGAAGCATTGATGCTAACCACCATGCTATTACTTTTGTTTTGCCATTTTTTCCCCCCATCTTGCTGCCATCTCACGTTATGGAACATAACTATGCAACTACAGTTTTATGGGAGGGAGCATCTATTTACAGGGGCCTTTCTTGTTTGAAGGCTTTTTATCGTGTAGTATCATTACTAACTTGCTCGGGTCTCTTCAGATATTTACTGTTCAATGGAATGCATTTGTTTATTCAAGCCTGTTAACAGCATAAGACTACAAGTTTTTTGGTCAACACTCGTTTGCACATTCCCTAATGTGCAGCACATTCAAATTGGTGCAAGAAAAGTTTATAAATGAACCCGAGTTCAAAAGAATTAGAAAAGCAAAGAGACACCATAAATTGTAATTATCCTTCCTTTAAAAAACACTATAAGCCACAGGGCTAAGCTGTAGAAGGCAGCAAATTATGATTGTTGCAACAAAAACTTGTAATTTACACAAGGCAGGTGGTTCACATGTTACTACCACCCAGCATGATGCACTGATGCAAATGCTTATTGCATGCTGAACATACAGTATCACCAGGACTAGTCAAGTTCCTATGTGTGCCCTAGCGAAGGTGGTGGAGAAATATTTAAATTTCTTCCATTTTATATTCTAGTTTCTTAGTTATAAAGGTTAACATTCCATTAGACTTTAAAAAAAAAAAAAAAAATTTTTTTTTTTTTTAGAGCATCCAATGCTTCTTTTGCCAATGAAAGGGCAATTTAGCATGGCCAATTCACTTACCCTGCACATCTTTTAGGATTGTGGGGGTGAGACCACGCAGACACTGAGAATGTGCAAACTCCAAACGGGCAGTGACCCGGGACTGGGATCGAACCCAGGTCCTCAGTGCCATGAGGCAGCAGTGCAAACCACTGCACCACCATGCCACACTCCATTAGCCTTTTTGATTGCTTTTGTGGCCAACTGCTGCATTTTGGTGACCGTGTACATGGACCTCCAAGTCTCTGGGTCTTACTATTCCCAGTTGTGCACCACTTAAATATGACTGATAGCTCCTTTTATTGATCCAAATTGAAAAGTTATGAAATTAGCTTGAAGCTGTATTTAACCACGCTTGGAGCACTGTGTGCATATTTGGTTGGCATATTATAAAAAATAATAAAGATGCACTGGAGTGGCTGCAGAGAAGATTTACAAAGATAATGCCAGAAATGTGTGGGTATACATAAGGATTGACATACTGGGTCTCCTCTCTTGAAAAAAGAAGGCTGAGGGGTGACTTAATAGAGGTATTTAAAGTTATGAAAGGATTTGATAAGGAGGAAAAAAGATGTTTCCTCTTGTGGGGAAGGGCATAACTAGGGGCAATCAATGCCGCATCGCAAGAACTCCAATAGGGATTGAGAACAAACGACTTTATCCAAAGACTGGTGAGAATGTGTTACTCGTTCCCACAGAGAGTGTTTGAAGTGAATAGTATGGATACACTGAGGGGAAGCATAGACAAGCATATGAGGGAAAAGGGAGGAGATGGTTACAATGATAGATTTAGATGAGGAAAGAAGGGAGGAGGCTTAAGTGGGACATAAACACCGGCATGGACTAAGCCAAATGGATGACCTTGTGCTTAAATGTGTAATCTATCTGCCACGGTTTTGCCTGCTAATCTATTAGTAGCTTGTAATTTTATGCTACTATCCACACTACTTACTTTGCCACCAATCTTTATGCAATCGACAAGCTTGGATACAGGGCTCTTTATTTGCATTATCAAAGTCATTAATAAATATTGTGAATACTTGAGGCACCAGCATGCATCCTGGTGGGGCACCTCTAGTTACTTCCAATTCAAGTACATACCCATTATCCCTACACTCTGTCTCCTAATCAATCTTGTTATCAGGTCAATAATTTGTCTTCAATTCTATGAGCTTTAATTTTAGCTAACGGTCTCCTATGAGGAGCCTCATGGAATGTCTTCAGAAAGTAGTAATCTCAGGATTGCTACCAGTGCCACGAGACAGTCAGAGTAGAAATTCAAGAATAGTCAGAATGAATACGTGGCTTGAGAGATGGTGCAGGAGGGAGGGGTACAGATTTTTGGGACATTGGAACCGGTTCTGGTGGGACCATTACAAATCGGATGGTCTACACCTGGGCAGGACTGGAACCAATGTCCTGGGGGGTGTTTTTGCTAACACTGTTGGGGAGGTTTTAAACTAATGTGGCAGGGGGATGGGAACCAGATTAGGAAGTTAGAGGTCAGTAAAGAGGCAGCAACTAAAGCCAGTAAGGTACTAGATAATCTCAATGTGACTAAGGGGAAGAGTAGACAGGGAAGAGATGATGAACGCAAAGGGACAGGTGGTCTGAGGTGCATTTGTTTTAATGCGAGAAGTGTAGCAGGTAAGGCAGATGAATTTAGGGCTTGGATTAGTACCTGGGAATATGATGTTATTGGTATTACTGAGACTTGGTTGAGGGAAGGGCAAGACTGGCGACTAAATATCCCAGGGTATAGATGCTTCAGGAGGGATAGAGAGGGAGGTAAAAGGGGTGGAGGAGTTGCATTACTGGTCAGAGATGATATCACGGCTGTGATTAAGGAGGGCACGATGGAGGATTCGAGCACTGAGGCAATATGGGTAGAGCTAAGAAGTAGGAAGGGTGCAGTAACATTGTTGGGACTTTACTACAGGCCTCCCAAAAGCGAGTGTGAAGTACAAATATGTAGACAGATTATAGAAAAATGTAGGAGCAATAGGGTGGTCATGATGGGAGATTTTAACTTCCCCAACATTGAATGGGACTCATTTAGTGTTGGAGGCGTAGATGGAGCAGAATTTGTAAGGAGCATCCAGGAGAGTTTTTTTTAGAGCAGTATGTAAATAGTCCAACTCTGGAAGGGGCCATACTGGACCTGGTATTGGGGAATGATCCCGACCAGGTGGTTGAAGTTTCAGTCGGTGATTACTTTGGGAATAGCGATCACAATTCCGTAAGTTTTAGAATACTCATGGACAAAGACGAGAGTGGTCCTAAAGAAAGAGTGCTAAATTGGGGAAAGGCCAAGTATAACAAAATTCGGCAGGAGCTAGGGAATGTGGATTGGGAGCATCTGTTTCAGGGTAAATCCACATTTGCAATGTGGGAGTCTTTTAAGGAAAGGTTGATTAGAGTGCAGGACAGACATGTCCCTGTGAACATGAGGGATAGAAATGGCAAGATTAGGGAACCATGGATGACTGGTGGAATTGTGAGACTAGCTAAGATGAAAAAGGAAGCATACATAAGATCTAGGCGACTTAAAATTGATGAAGCTTTGGAGGAATATCGAGAAAGTAGGACAAATCTCAAACGTGCAATAAAGAGGGCTAAAAGCGGTCATGAAATATCTTTGGCTAACAGGGTTAAGGAAAATCCCAAAGCCTTTTATTCGTATATAAGGAGCAAGAAGCCCACTCAAGACAAAAGAGGGAATTTATGCGTGGAGTCAGAGGAAATGGGTGAGCTTCTTAATGGGTACTTTGCATTGGTATTCACCAAGGAGAGGGACATGACGGATGTTGAGGCTATGGATGGATGTTTAAATACTCTAGGTTAAGTCGTCATAAGGAAGGGGGATGTTTTGGGTATTCTAAAAGGCATTAAGGTGGACAAGTCCCCCAGGTCCGGATGTGAACTATCCCAGGTTACTGAGGGAAGCGAGGGACGAAATAGCTGGGGCCTTAACAGATATCTTTGCAGCATCCTTGAGCACAGGTGAGGTCCCGGAGGACTGGAGAATTGCTAATGTTGTCCCCTTATTTAAGAAGGGTAGCAGGGATAATCCAGGGAATTATAGACCTGTAAGCTTGATGTCAGTGGTGGGCAAAATGTTGGAGAAGATACTGAGGGATAGGATCTATTCACATCTGGAAGAAAATAGACTTATCAGTGATAGGCAGCATGGTTTTGTGCAGGGAAGGTCATGTCTTACAAACCTAATAGAATTCTTTGAGGAAGTGACAAAGTTAATTGATGAGGGAAGGGCTGTAGATGTCATATACATGGATTTCAGTAGGTGTTTGATAAAGTTTCCTATGTTAGGTTGATGGAAAAAGTGAAGTCGTGTGGGGTTCAGGGTGTACTAGCTAGATGGATAAAGAACTGGCTGGGCAACAGGAGACAGAGTAGCAGTGGAAGGGAGTGTCTCAAAATGGAGAAAGGTGACGAGTGATCCGTGCTCGGGCCACTGTTGTTTGTGATATTATTAAATGATCTGGACGAAGGTATAGGTGGTCTGATTAGCAAGTTTGCAGATGATACTAAGATTGGTGGAGTTGCAGATAGCGAGGAGGACTGTCAGAGAATATAACAAAATATAGATAGATTGGAGAGTTGGGCAGAGAAATGGCAGATGGAGTTCAATCCAGGCAAATGCGAGGTGATTCATTTTGGAAAATCTAATTCAAGAGCGGACTATAAGGTCAATGGAAAAGTCCTGGGGAAAATTGATGTAGAGATATCTGGGAGTTCAGGTCCATTGTACCCTGAAAGTGGCAATGCAGGTCGCTAGTGGTCAAGAAGGCATACAGCATGCTTGTCTTCATCGGACGGGGTATTGAGTACAAGAGTCGGCAGGTCATGTTAGTTGTTTTTTTTTTAAGGGGCAATTTAGCGTGGCCAATCCACCTACTCTGCACATTTTTGGGTTGTGGGGGCGAAACCCACGCAGACACTGGGAGAACGTGCAAACTCCACACGGACAGTGACCCAGAGCCGGGATCGAACCTGGGACCTCAGCGCCGTGAGGCGGTTGTGCTAACCACTAGGCCACCGTGCTGCCCTATGTTACAGTTGTATAGGACTTTGGTTAGGCCACATTTGGAATATTGCGTGCAGTTCTGGTCGCCACATTACCAGAAGGATGTGGATGCTTTAGAGAGGGTGCAGAGGCGGTTCACCAGGATGTTGCCTGGTATGGAAGGTGCTAGCTATGAAGAAAGGTTGAGTAGATTAGGATTGTTTTTGTTGGAAAGAGGGAGGTTGAGGGGGGACCTGATTGAGGTCTACAAAATTGAGAGGTATGGACAGGGTGGATAGCAACAAGCCTTTTCCAAGAGTGGGGGTGTCAATTACAAGGAGTCACGATTTCAAGGTGAGGGGGGGGAAAGTTTTTTACGCAGAGGGTGGTGGGTGCCTGGAACGCTTTGCCAGCGGAGGTGTTAGAGGCAGGCACGATAGCATCATTTAAGATGCATCTAGACAGATATATGAACGGGCGGGGAACAGAGGGAAGTAGATCCTTGGAAAATAGGCGACAGGTTTAGATAAAGGATCTGGATTGGCGCAGGCTGGGAGGGCCGAAGGGCCTGTTCCTGTGCTGTAATTTTCTTTGTTCTTTGTTATTTTTACATGCATAGACATTCCCCTGCCTATTATTTTAGCTACACTGCAAACTGTAGATCATGTTTATCTGTGGAAATAGGTTTAGTTTTGGCATGGAGATGACCAAAGTTCGTATTTTCCACCTCGGCAATATTTACTATTTTACACCAGAGGATCTTTGGGTGAATAGCCACTGTCGAGAAGGTTGTAAATATTATGGCTTTGACAAAGAGTCATCCAGACTCGAAACGTTAGCTTCCATCTCCACAGATGCTGTCAGACCTGCTGAGATTGTCCAGCATTTTTTGTTTCTGCTTCAGATTCCAGCATCTACTGTAATTTGCTTTTATTATCGTTGTTGTAAATAGTATGGTGCTATCACACAACCTTGCTTGAACCGGTCTAGATTTTCAAGTGTCTATTTCAGATTTCCCCCTCAAAACACTTGCAGTCATATCATCGCAAATCAGTTGCAGGATTGTGATGAAGTTTCTTGGACATCAAAATCTTTGGAGCACAATCCTGATTTACTGAGTCAAATGTTTTAGCTCAATAATTGCAATGAAGTGTTCGTGGTGTTCTCGGCATTTTTGTTGGATTTATCTGGCAGCAGAGACTGTCAGAAGTATATTTGATCTATAATTTGCAGATGACTGAACTGTCATTGCCCACACTGCACCAGGTTTGCAAGCACTTTCAATCTTTTCAATTCTGAATGCAAGAAATATGGCTTATCCTTGAATGTTGACAAAGCAAAACTCCTATCAGCCTATGCCTGGCCAGATAAATACTCCACCCTCCCATATATATGTTGATGGACAGAGTCTAGAACAGGGATTTTCAAAGTGCGGGTCACAGGTGGGTGTTGGGAGAGTTGCAGAGAAACACCCAATGGCCTCCACGGACGTGTACATTGAGAATGGCGGCCACTGCCACCTTTTTAAATGAAGCTGTGTGTGCAGCCTTCCTGCCAGAAGCAGCAGCAGAGAGCCCTGCAAGTACTTGACGCCAAGCACCCTCTGTGTACGTGCTTTTGGCACCAAATCAGGGAGCAGGCCTGTTATTGTTTTCCAGCTGTTGGCAAGAGGACTGTGAAGGTGGATCATTTTCTTAAAAGTAAAAGTTGGCCAGAGACTCCAATAGCCAGTGTACCTCGCACCACAGGGTCTCTCAACAGAATCTTCTGGCGAGAGCTGCACAGGAGAGTCCAAGGCAGGTGTTAATGTTGGCTCTGTGCAGAACTCCAGGGCCTCTGGCTAACAGCCTCCAAAGAAGAAATTAATTCTGGAACAAATCGGTATAAAGATGATTTCTTGAAGGATGGTTTTTAGCACCTGTGCCAATGCAAATAAAGAAGCAAAGCCCACACGTGATATATGCAGGTAAGTACTGGCAGAGAGGAGAAGTTTCAGTTTTTCAAAAGTTATTATTTAAAAAAAATAAATTTGTACCCAATTCATTTTTTCCAGTTAAGGGGCAATTTAGCGTGGCCAATCCCCCTACTCTGCACATCTTTGGGTTGTGAGGGTGAAACCCACGCAAAAACAGGGACAATATGCAAACTCCACACGGACAGTGACCCAGAGCTGGGATCGAACCGGGTACATCGGTGCCATGAGGGAGCAATGCTTTTTTTTTTAAATTTAGATTACCCAATTATTTTTTCCAATTAAGGGGCAATTTAGCATGGCCAATCCACCTACTCTGCATCTTTTTGGGTTGTGGGGGCGAAGCCCACGCAGACACGGGGAGAATGTGCAAACTCCACACGGACAGTGACCCAGAGCCGGGATCGAACCTAGGACCTCAGCGCCGTGAGGCGGTTGTGCTAACCACTGTACCACCGTGCTGCCCCTGAACAATTATTTTTGTGGTTGAGACTCTGAGTCAGTTATTAACTTCTAGCTGACTCCAAATTAAAAGACTGCGCTGCTGCATCTGACCTGCGATACCACATTAAAAACATGGCAAAAGCCCATCAGATGGTCAGCATTCTGGAGTAACATCTCCCAGGAGTATCCAGTACTGAGTAAAACGAGCATTTTTGTTGCTGTTGCCCTTCATGACGACCTCCATATGTGAGGTTGGTGTTTCTGTTTTCATAAAGATGAAGGCAGCAGAAAGGAACTGGCTGAAGTCTGCACCTGATATGCACATTGCCCTCTTCTTTTGAACCTGACTCAAGTGGGACTGAGAACCAAGCGGGCTCCCCTTTAGAATTAATGGTAAGGGAATGTGGAACTGACATCTGGTGATGGTGGCGGCGATGTACTGAACAGTTGCACGAAAGGTGACTCTCCCTTAGGAACTTCAAATTCGGCCCTTTTTAACCCATAAATCGGACACCGGAACAACAAAAAAAGACCCGCCCTTGCCTTGAACTAACAACCACCCAAGGAAATGCTCTCAAACCAATTTAGAGTCGAGAGAGGAAGATCCAGGGGCGGAATACTCTCTCTTCCCCCCCCCCCCCCCCCCCCAAACGCCGGGTGGGAGAATCACTGGGGCGCTGAGTGAGTCCCGCCCCGGCACCCGCACGCGATTCTCCCACCTCCCCCAAACCGGCGCGGCGAGATTCACGGCTGGCCGCTGGGAGAATCACTGCTCACTGTTTGTAACGGGCGAGCGGCGATTCTCCGGCCCGAATGGGCCGAGCGGCCTGCCCAACACGACAGGTTCCCGCTGGTGCCGTCCACACCCGGTCGGTGCCGGCGGGAACAGCACGGGAACGCTGGGGGGCAGCCTGTGGGAGGGGGGGTTCTTGCACCGGGGAGGGGGGGCGCCTCAAAAGTGGTCTGGCCTGCGATCGGTGCCCACTGAACAGCAGGCCGGCGGCTCTGAAGGAGGACCTCCTTTCCTCTAGCGCCCCTCAAGATCCATCCGACATCATCTTGTGGGGCGGTCGCGGGGAGGACGGCAACCGCGCATGCGTGGGTTGGCGCCGGCCAACCTGCACATGTGTGGGTGACGTCAGTTACGCGGTGCCAAGGCCCGGCTTGCTTAAATGACGTGGCGCCGCTCCTAGCCCCCTGGGGGTGGGAGAATAGGGGGCTGGAAGTGGCCTCCGACGCCAGAGTGAAACACTCCGGTTTTCACTCCGGCGTCGGGACTTAGTCTCCCGATGGGAGAATTGCGCCCCAGATCTTCGATGCCTGAAGCAGAGCAGGATATGGCGGTCTGAGAGGGATCGGAAATGCAAACCCTGACCCACACACCAACAGAGCAGTGGATGGAGTTCACTGAGCTGCAAAAACTCTGGGACTCCATCAAGGAGGACTTCATGTCGGCCATGAGGTCAGACATGGAAATCACACTGGTCCCCTTCAAAGAGGTGTTGGGATGGAAACCCTGGAGATGACTGTGCAGGAACTGCCACAGACCAGAGTGATTTGTATTGCCTTGCTCGAAGCAGACATTGCAAGGTTGGTGGCGACCCAGAAAGCGCTTAAGGGGAAGGTGGAAGATCATTAGAACAGATCCCGCTGCCAGAACTTAAGGATGATTGTACTACCTGAGGGCACAGAGGCAGAAACCAGACAGAGTATGTCATGCAGATGCTCGGGAAGCTGGTGGCAGGATGGTGGACCCACCTGAGGGAGGAGTTCCCCTTCTTCTCCAAGTATACTCCCAAATCAGCTACTTCGTAGTGGGTAAATTGGTGCTTATCAGGGTGGAATTCTCCGATAAGGCAACACAATTTTTCGACCACTAACCACATTTCTTGGATGTGAGGTTGGTGACGGGCTGGGCCCAACACGCCTCGTGGAAACTGGGCACACCCCTCCTGGCTGACCAGGTGTTCTGTATGAGAATGTCACAAGCCATTGACGGCTATATAACCTGCAACCAGAGCGGGGAGCTGTCACCCTCAACATTCTGGGAGGCACTAAAGGCGATGATAAGCGGGAAAATAATAGCATACAAGGCACTTGAACAAGAAGGAGAGGGCGGTTAGGTAATGGCTGATCGAGTCCATATTGGAGGGGGATTGGTGATGCTCCATGGCCCTGACGGTGGAACTACTGGCGGAGAGGAAAAAGTTACAAATTGAATTTGACCTGCTCTCCACTAGTAAAGCAATCTTTGGGGTATCGGAACAGCCGGAACTCTTTACGGGGAGAGGGGCAGACGCCCTAGTCTTGATTGTCCGCTGGAGATTCCTGCTCGCCTGGAGATTGCACCACCCAAGGCCACGGACTGGCTGTCCAACTTAGTGGAATTCTTACAAATTGGAAAGAATATAACTCTCCATTCAAGGATTGGAGAAGGACTTTCACCATATGTGGAAGTAATTTGCGTCCTGTTCCAAGACCTGTTTGTGACCAGCAACCAATAAGGTGGGGGATGGGGGGACACCAGGATAAAGGAAAGCAAGGCAGAGGAGCCGGGCAGGGAAGCACACGGGTACGATCGTAAGAATGGTACCAAGAGACTCCCAGGTAGCACCTAGTACATTCCTAGGATCTTCTAATGCCAGGAGGCAAGATGTATAAAATTGATACGGCACGATTGTGGTCACCGATCACTCGGGGCCAAAGTTAGGGCCTCCGCGACAGCATATAAATTACCGTTGTACACATACCTGTTTATATTCCTAATCTTTACCACTCTGTAAATATCTCACTTTACTGTGTGATGTTCCTTACAATATTGTTATAAATGCAAAACCAATAAGTTTTGTTTTTTAAAAAAAAAAAGTAAGCAAACGTGGCGTGGATCGAAGGTCAGCTGGTTGGCAAAAGTGGGTCCCAGGACAAAAGGTTTGAAAAATCCTTCTAGAATATACTGAGAACCTTCCATGTCACCATGTCTGGCAGCTATTTCTCTCAACAGGTCACCATTGACGAGGAGATCCTACACTGGATCCGCTATGCCAGTTCAGTCTTTGCAAACAATGATTGTGAGTCATTGACCTCTGCAAGAGGTCTCTGCAAGTAAACAATAGTCCTTGGATATAGAGCAGTTCTCCTCAGCACACACCTGTTATGCAGTGAGACCTGGACTGTGCATCAGTGGCACAAGCACACAAGAAAAATTCCACCAGCAATGCTTCTGCCGCATCTTCCAGATCTAATGGAAGGACTGTCTAACACGTGTCTTCCTTGAAGCTATGCCCACAGCATTAAGGCAAAAATCCTACAAAACCAATTTTGATGGACTAGATACTGTCCGGATATCAGAAAATTGTCTCCTCTGCCAGTTCCTGTTCTGTCAGCTCTCAAATGGTCATCGTTCCAGGGGAGGTCAAAGGAAACACTTCAATTATACTCTGAAGCTCTCTTTAAAGCACAGAGGCATTGACCTTAATGACTGGTGGGAAAGCCTTGCTATTAATTGTTCAGAATGGCCACAACTTGTTCATCAAGCTGCATCGCTCTTTGAGCCCCAACACTATTAATGATGAGGTACGGTGGAGACCATGAAGGAAAGAAAAGGAAGCCGATCTTACATTGTGAATCCCACGACCCCGAGAAATTTCCAACTTCACATGTCCAAAGATCTGTGGGTCAAGAATCTGCCTGTTCAGTCACATGAAAACCCATGGCGGAAATCGCGAGCCTGAGTACATGTCATCAAATCGAGGGACAGCCAAAGACTTTTAGCGCTTCCTCAAAATTCAGACAGTTTCATTAGGCATGACCTACCTGTCACAAATCTGTCCATTGGCTCTCTGATCCACTAAAATGACTCTAGTCCTTAATTAGATTCTAATGTTCCCCAACTGTTAGAAATTAGGAAATTATAGAACTCTTAATTGATCATATTCAAAATGATTATGTTCTATTTTTGCGCGCTCTGTGCCCAATGTCTTGGTTAGTAACCATGATTTTTTTTAAAGTGCAAACATTCAACTATTAAACCCTGTTATTGAAAGTTTCTGCATTCGCTATTTCTACGTGTTATTCGGATGGACCAGTTCCTTGAAGCCTGTTCTAGGTTACTCAGGATTTCTGTTTATCAACAGTAGCTCATGCATTCAAATGTCCATGGGGCGGCACAGTGCCACAGCGCCAGGGATCCGGGTTTGATTCCAATCTCTAGTGACTGTGTAGTTTGTACATTCTTCCCCTGTCTGCAGGGGTTTCTTCGGGGTGCTCCAGTTTCCTCCCACAGTCCAAAGGTGTGCAGATTAGGTGGATTGGCCATTCTAAATTGGTGCTAGGTGGGATTGTGGAGATAGGGCAGGGGAGTGGGTCTGTGTTGGGTGCTCTTTCGTAGGTCGGTGCAACTCGATGGGCCAAATGGCCTCCTGCTCTGTATGATTCTATATTTGATCAACTGGTTGGCTGGGGCTCCCAGTTGGGACTATTGGTAGTTTGGTCATCCAGCAAATAACTGGTACTATCCAGGGATAATTGTAAAGCTCAATCACAAAGTTCCAATTAATGGGATATTTATATTTTGGGGTGCAGTTATGCACAAGATAAGTTCTCATCTTTAATTTTGCAGTATTTTCATTGTGCCTCCTCGGGGATCATTTGTCATAGCTTATTTATGGATACATGGGGGCCAGTTTAGCTCAGTTGGCTGGACAGCTGGTGTAGAGCAAGGCCAACAGCGTGGGTTCAATCTCTGTACCAGCGAAGGTTATTCATGAAGGCCGTGGCTTCTCAACCTTGCCCCTTGCCTGAGGTGTTAAATCACCACCAGTCAGCTCTCCCCACCCCCCTAAAGGGAAAGCAATCTGTCGTCATCTAGGACTATGGAGACTTTACTTGGGTAGATATCAGTGGCCATCCTTGTGGTTCTGATGCACTGCTGTTCATGATGACCTTTTTAACTAAACCTATTTGGATATTGGCCTAAATCCGTAGGGTTCTCTTTGGTGATCTGATTCTGATGGGGCCAACTCACTGTGAAAAACATCCTATTAAGCTCCTTTTCTTTTCAGCCATCTCCCCCCTGTAATGAAGTGGGCACCAGGCAATTAAATGATGGAAGTTTATTTTAGAATATCAACCATTTGGAATAACACGCAGAGTATGCATTAAATGACCATACCAAGTAGTGTGCATTTATGCAGATGATATCAAAGTTGAGGGGAGAATCTTCATTTTTCTCTTTTGTGCATTCTAGCAGAGCGCATTGGTCTGCAGGTCCTGGAACATCTCTCTTGGCTAAGGCGTCTAGGTTAGACCGCACAACCTCACTCCACCCACAGAGATCCACAAAGATAATTTGTGGAACAATTGAGGAATCCGATTACCTGGAAATGGACGTAATTGCATTTCCAGTCAACCATCACTTCCTTTGTTTTTGCTTAGGATATGGTGCAGATAAGACTGAAAGTTGGGTTACTTCTCCGTTCCTGGAAAATTCTTTACTGCTGGTCCCGTCGTGAGGTCTGCTACTGCTGATGGCTTGACCATAGATTTCCTACTCCCCAGGGAGTACTTTCAGCTGATGATATGTTGAATGATCATGAGTGTTGAAAATTCACCTCATAGTTCACTTTGATGTAGCTCTTCTCTCTCTCTCTCTCTCTCACACTCACACACACACACACACACACACGTTGATTTGGAACAGTCTTTGGTAGGATGCCGGAAGTAAAGAGTTTGAATCATTTAAAAGGCAACTGGATGCGATGCGATGAGATGTAATAGGTTTCTATGGAATGATACTCCAGATTTCTACATTGCTTTTTAGTGCTCATGAGTGGTGTTGAATGTTATTTCTTTTTTTAAACTTGCGTGGAAATTGAAAGTTAAATTTTATTTCCTTGTGTGTTCGTTTAGCTGAAACATTGTTTCTATGCTTAAAAAAATATTTTAAGAAACTTGCATTTATCTGGTGCCATTCATGTCCTCTGGATATTGCAAAACACTTCACAGCCAATGAAGTGCTTTTGCAGTGAAGCCCAATATAGTCACTTATCAAATCCGAGATGATGAACGAGTATGTGGTAGAATTTGATTTACAAAGTATGTAACAGAAAGAGCTGGTGCATGTTGGACTGCTGATTTTAGCTGTGAGAAGATATTTCGTTCAATGGAGTAAATGTAATGGTTTAGGCTTATGAATAAATAATTGGTTCCCTCAAACCCAAATTATTGTTTGTTTGAATCATGAGGTTGCCCATTATTAAATGCATTCTTATTTTTGTTGATATATTGTTGCTTTTCCATTTACCAACACAATATTAGTATTTTTTTATTACTATAGGCTTTGCAGATCTGTACAGTTTCACCTCTTTCATACAAAAATAGTAAATTACTCTGAGGGATTACTCCGTCACGCAAACTTATTCCTTTTCTGAAACTGGTGGAAATCTGTTGCTGTACAATGCAGTGAGATGAAAATGGTTGTGCTTGACTGGACTTAATAAAGTACAAGCCTGGCGCTGCCAGTCGTTCATAATGAAAGCAGGTAGTGTAGTTTAGACTCGAGTCAGCTTCCTCTCGCTTTGTGAGGAAAAGCCTATGAGACAACACGTGATTGGCAATTAGCCTGGTGTGCTTTGGCAAGTGGAACTGGCTTCATACCAGCAGAATTCAGAGGGAAAAAATAAGTTTAACAGATGCGTAGTGCATAACATCTGAAGCATAGCCTCTTGGTTGTGGGTTATTAGCAGGGCAAAGCCACTGGAGCAGTGAAGGGAGACTACGTGTCTATATTAACTAAAAATTGTTGAACTCTATTTAATGCAATTCGTGTTTTTTAGTGTTTAACACTTGATTTTTTTTGGTGAACTGATATTAATTGCATTAATCTGGTATTTTAACAAATTAAACAACACGTCAACATTTTCTTGATCTCAAATCTATTTTCTTAAGGACACTAATTTATGACCAAAGTTTGGTTCCAATGAGAGTGGGTATTTATTTTCACTGGCTGGGTAGGTGATTAGTCACTTGAGCAACAAATCAAATGACATCAATTCATTGTGACTTTGGCAAACTGCATGTCATGTTGTGTATCTACTAAGAAGTGGAGCTAATTGGAAAGTTCTTTCAAATAAGATGGGCCAAAAGGCCTCTTTCTGTTCTGTAAGATTCTGTGACAGTGTAATATATCTGAAGACCCAAAGTAAGTCAGTGGGAACAGGGTGACAGGTGAACCGGACTTGGTGTGAGTGAGAAGACAATCAAGGTTCTGGATGAGCTCAAAGTTACCAAGGGTGGAAGACGGGAGACTTAACCAGGAGAGCACTGGAGTAGACATAAAAGGCATGGATGAGTGTTTAAGCAGCAGATAACGGAGATAAGAGTGGAGTCGGAGCATATTATGGAGTTGGAAGTAGGTGCGTGTGGTGATGAAATAAATATGTTGTCGAAAGCCCATCTCCATGTTAAATGAGGTAGTACGGTTACAAACGGCGTCAGTGGTCAGGGAGACAATTTGAGTCGGTGGCTAAGGAATGGAGTTGATGGTGGGGGTCCAATCTGGATGATTTTGATTTTCCCAGTATTTAATTGAAAAAAAATTCTCTTCATCTGACACTCAATGGTCTGACACGCCATGCTGGACAGCAATGTGAAATTGGAGAAGGTAGAGAGGTTGAAAGAATTGATGGTGTAGAGCAGAGTGTCATCAGTGTACACGTGGAAACTGATGTTTTTTAAGATTATATTGCTGAGGGATTGCAAATGGGTTAGAAACAGGAGCTGCCAATAGATTCTTCGGAATAAGGTGGGTAAGCGCCAAGCCTGCGTTGATGGGGCATGTATTTACATAACGTAAAACTTAGCTGTGTTCATTTCATTGTTTGCTGTTTTAATTGTAGGTTTATTGTTGTGTCATGTAAAGAGTGCTAGAATGTTAACATTTTCGCTGCAAAAAGAGGGTATGAGAGCGATCATGTGGAAAATTCTGAAAATAATCTAGATCTTGTGATCGCTAGCTTCTGATCTGGGCTGAGTACAGAGTACACTAGTTGTATAATTTCTAACTGAGCGGTCTAAATGTTCATTTGGAAATGGATTTTAAATATTTAACCTTTTGAGTGTTGCAACAGGTTTATCCAAATTGGAAGCAATTTAACTTGTAGACCTGGGCCATGATTTCTTCAAGTGCGAGACATTGTTCTGTTTCAATACAAATGGGCCACTTCTGTTACCAATGTCAGTCTGTCATTGAAAATGTATTTATTTTGCATATTGCATTTTTTATTTTTGCCCGACTTTGCCCTTGACATTCTAATTCCTTACGAGATTTTAGCCATGGTCCATAAAAGGTCAATAAATACTCACTTTTCCATTAAAGTTGTGATTGCTTAATATAGCATATTGATTCTTTGACGATTAATAAATCATTTAACTTTATTTGGGAGTTAGTTTTGAGGTGAACCTACTGGCAAGAATTGATGTTTGGTTGTTCGTGGTGAGTTGGCTTGAATTCTTGTTTGAGTGAGAACTACAGTTAGCTATTTTTAGGAAACCATATTTCCTGTCTTTCAGTGTCCTTTTTAATATAGAAAAGGGATTCAACAGCAGTTTTGTTTAGCTTCTCTGCAATATGGTGAGTCATGCCAGGCAACTGTCCCATTTGCACTGGCATCTCTCTCTCTCTCTCTCTCTCTCTCTCCTGGCCCAAATGGCAGATGTGAGTCTAAACTGGAGTGTTGACAAGCTATTTGATCATGAGAGCATCACAGCTGGTCCAGTCCTGGTTAAACATATACACGTGCTCAGATTCCATCAGGGGGTATTTGACAGTAATTAACATCCAAGAATGAGGCCAACTGAAGTACACCTACCACATCACATGCCTGGAATGGGAACTGAATCTGGGACCTTCCGACTTAGAAACTCTGCGGACAAGTTTATTCCAAGAATATATCCTGTTAGAATGTCAGGAGTTGCATAAAAGTTTCAGCTCAAAAGAATAAGCTCTGATTTCAGTCTCAACATGTTAACTGTTTTGATTGTATCTGTGACTCCCTTTGCCAGTTTTGGGTGCTTGATGATCAGCATGGTTGAAGTTGTTGCCGTGTACTTCTAATTGTTTTGATCTCTTTTGGATCAAATATTCTGTAATTTGATGTTCAAAAATACAAGTCATAACAAAATAGTGTTCTGTGATGCTCTGCTTCAATCTTATTATGCTTCAAAGGCAATTGGTTTCACTGAAAGTTGGTGTTTGAGTTAGCCAACCCATTATTTTGTAAAACCAAACTGCTGAGTTTGGGAATGAGAAGACTGTTCCATATATTGATTTGTTTTCTTCTTTTATTTTCCCACACATGAATTTAATTCTTGACTGTTTGGAGATGATGAGCTGTGTGGTCTGGACGTCAGCATCACTGTGGCATGGTGACCTATCATTGTCAGCAAATGAATCAAATCAGTATTGTGGAATACCAACATGTCTTATGTGGGTGAATTTTTAAAAGTGAGTTAGTTTGTCCAATCTTATTATATGATCACTATGGCAACAAAAGACTGGACACACAAAGTAATTAATATATTTTCCCTTTTACTTTACTTTGTCTCTGAATTATTTTTCTCTAGTGGCAAAAGAAATGGTACCATTATAAGTTTTCATGTTCCTTGAATTTAGGTTAGTTATCTGCACTTTTTTTTTGCTTTCATTATTGATTTGACCGAGATGGGGCCTTGTTTGGAAGTTCTGATATATGGGGGGAGGGGGAGGGGAAGTTCTGATATATGGGGGGAGGGGAGGAGGAAGACATTTGGAAATATTAGCTGTGCTTGCTATTGGTGGGAAGGAAACTGGGAGTTTGAAATGGTTGTGCCAAATGTGTATCCATTATCTTCAGGTGTGTTTCCAGATCCAGCTGTAGTTGCTACATGATTTGCTCTTGTATACAGCATCTCTTGAATTTCCTGAGTGGAGAAGGGGAATGCTACAGCACCCTTCATGGATTGACATTTTATTTTGACCCTTAGAAAGCCAGATGTTGTAATGGGCCTGGAAACTGCGACATAATGCACTATCTTGTCTGATTGTTATACCACAAAACTGGTCAGAGAAAAACAGCACTCCTTTGCATTGCAAGGTGGGAAGGAAGCAAAAGATGCAAACAGACAAATTATTGGAAAATGTTTTTGGTGGATTCTTCTCCCTCCCGCCCCCCCCCCCCCCCCCAGAGGAGATGAGGGAAAATAAGTTGAATGACCTCCAACCTCTGCCTTTATCTTCGAGTTTATGACCACAAGAGTCATCAAAAAGAAAAGATCCAGCTGAGAATCCATAGGAAATTGGATAGGCCTGATGTGTTCTGATATTTTTCCCCCCTACCCAGCTACTTTGATTTATAAGAAAGGCAATAGAACCAATTACCTAATCACATTTCTCTTTCATGCTGGCATGTTGGGGTATTGATGATGTAGAGGAACAAGCATGTATACAAAATGGTTAATTGCCCTTGCTAAAATGGTCACTTTTTTGAGACCTATGCAGACACTGGGAGAATGTGCAAACTCCAAACGGATAGGGACCCGGGGCTGGGATCTAACCCGGGTCCTCGGTGCCGTGAGGCAGCAGTGCTAAACACTGCCTCCATGCCACCCCCACTTTTTTTCATGACAATTCAACAAGAAATGTAGAATGTGCCATTGAATTCAAGAACGTTACTTTTTAAAAAAAATTTAGTGAGAACCCAATTTTTTTTTCCAATTAAGGGGCAATTTAGCACAACCAGTCCACCTACCTGCTTTGGGTTGTGGGGGTGAAACCCATGCAGTCATGGGGAGAATGTGCAAACTCCACACAGACAGTGACCCGGGTCATCGGTACCGTAGTTAATTTTCTGTATTGATCAATGCACCCAGATGCTCTTCACATGATGATTAATATGTGAAAAATAGGGCAGCGCAGTGGGTTAGCCCTGTTGCCTCATCGCGTAGAGGTCCCAGGTTCGATCCCTGCTCTGGATCACTGTCTGTGTGGAGTTTGCACATTCTCCCCGTGTTTGCATAGCTTTCGTCCCCACAACCAAAGAGCTGTGCAGGCCAGGTGGATTGGCCATGCTAAATTGCCCCTTAATTGGAAAAACGAATTGGGTACACAAGTTATAAAAAAAAAAAGAAAAATAGGTGAAAAATAACGGACAGGCAAAAACCTACTGGTTCATTCAACCTGTGCCAAATAATTGGAATGTCTGGGCAAATTGTTTACTAATACCATCATATATACATGGTCGATGAGCTACAATAAAATGTCTCGATGTGTTGCATCAGAGCGTTATGAAGCACAATTTGATACTAAGCCGCATAAAGCAGTTATTAAGGTAGGTGTAGGTAGGGTGTCTTAAAGATAGAGAGGAGGAGATGGTTAGGGAGGGCATTCCAGTGCCACGGCAGCTGAAAGCATGGCCAACAATGGTGGAGCTATTAAAATTGGGGATCGTCAAGGGGCCACAATTAGATGAGTGCAGATATTAGCGAGGGTTGTGGGATTAGAGGAGATTAGAGATGGGCAGGAGTGAGGTCATGGAGGGAATGAGAGCGAGGAATGAGAATTTTAAAACTCAGGCATTTCTAGGCTGGGAGCTAATGTAGATTAGTGAGCACAGGGGTGATAGGTGAGAAAAACTTGTTGCAATAAGAACATGGTCAGCACACTTTTGGCTACCCTCTAATTTATGGAGGGTAGAATGTGAGAGACTGGCCAGGAGAACAGTAGAATTGTCAAGTTTAGATGCAGCAAAAGAATAGTGAGGATTTCAACAGCTAATAAACTGAAGCAGAACCTGAGTCGGGCAGTGATACAGAGACAGACGTATGTGATCTCATTGATGGAGCAGTAAAGTTATTGGAAATCTACCTCTGGGCCCAACATAACACCAAGGTCATGAACATTTTGGTTCAGCCATAGAAAGTTGTTAGCGAGATGGATGGAGTTGGGGGCTAGGGGAATAAGTTTGTAGCGGGAAACTGAAGACCGTGGCTTTGGCCTTCACAATGTTTAATTACACTTGGAAATTGGGAAGTACAGAAAGGAATCGTGTGCATAATTGCAAACTGGTATGCTCGATTCATGGGTAAAAGTCAATGAAATTGAACAAAAATCTGATTGCTGATTCACACTAAAACCAATGGCTGTATGAATGTTTGCACATTGGGAATTCTGTTTCCTAGAATGTGGGGACATGTTCAATGTTAAAATAGCATCATACTGAGAACTACCCCCCCCCCCCCCCCCCCCCCTCAGGAAATTGACAGATGGGAGAGAGCTATAAATCATGGTCAACACTGCTCTTGCATGTTGCTTCCTCCCTCCAAACATGCAAATAGAATTTTAATTGTTTATAATCTTTTCTATGTCTTTCTTTTTGATTCAGGGTTAACAATGAGAGGGTTATTTCTGCAATAAAGGACAAGATAATGATCCTGCTAATGGGGATGGGGTTCAGGGAAGGAAAATAAATATTTTTAGTTTACGTGTAACTTGTCTGACTTTTGTGTATCACTGATCAGTATTCCATGGTTTGGTCTTATAATGAGGTGGATGAGAGAGTCAATATTAATTGGTCACGGGCTACTTACGGCGCCAAGGACCCAGGTTCGATCCTGGCCCCGGGTCATTGCCCGTGTGAAGTTTGCACATTCTCCCCAGGGGACCTGCGTGGATTTCGCCACTACAACCCAAAGATGTGCAGGTTAGGTGGATTGGCCACACTAAATTGCTCCTTAATTGGACAAAATAATTGGGTACTCTAAAATTAAAACATATATATTAATTGGTCACAGTGCGGATGTAATTTAGTCCCTATTTTAAAGGTATTTATTTTGTAAGGATCCTCCTGTTACTCCCTGTCTGTCCCTTATTTTTTCCTTTTAATTTCTGTTCTCTTTCAATTTCTGTACCTGGACAATTAATGGGACCTAAGATGGGCTCCACCTTTAATTTTGAAAGGGTAAATTTCCCTAACACCCGATTGGAGACTCTGTTTTTTCCTCTGTGAAGCTGAAGGGCCGCAGCCAGTGGCGGACTGGGTCTAAAAATATTGGTTGCCAGGGGATAAAGGGGGCCCACCCACAACTACAAAGCTATCATTTGATTTTCATGATGAATAAATAACATTTTCAAAAAATACATATGGAAAAAAGGGTGCAATTAAAATTTTTGAGGAAAAAATGTGTATTTCTTAGTAATTACAGTGTACATGTACTGTAAATATTACTGGCAGTAGATACCAAATGTAAATACAGAATGTTATAATTGAATTTTTTATATTTTTTAAAAATTAAGTAATTGGTTGATATTTTTAAATAGTTTACTGCACAATTTACACATTAACAGATAGTTCAAAAGCACAATAGAGCATTGCATGCAGTCCACTATATTAAGAGCAATCGTTTGTGTTCGCTAGATGATTGTGCGAATCTGCCAATAATTGCTTCTGCATCCAATTCATCTAACAATTCCTTTTCAATGGTAGCAACATGTATGATTCCAAATTCTCCTCAGACAGCGAATTTCTTAACCTTGTCTTTATGATCTTTAGCTTTGAAAATGTCCTCTCACATTGGACTTGAGTAACTGATAGTGTGCAGATGACTTTATAAAGTTCATAAAGGTTATCATATGCCTTGTCATGAAGTCTGTTGGATGCCAGAATTTTTAGTACACATGATGGGCAAGTGCTGCAAATTTTACAATTGTTGCAACTGGAATCCATATTCTCACCATCATTAAGCAATAGCTTTAATACATCAAAGTTTGAAGCAAAAGAAAACAATTCCAATATTACTTGATCTTTGCTGATTTGTGGAAACAGCTTAATAATACATTCCAATGCTTCATCTTCAAGGCCCTTCTCTGCAATAGATTTACACTTTGCTGGGTCCAAGCAGGACAAATCTTTATACAACTGTTTGTGTTGTACAAAGCGTGATTCTAGTGACTGGACAATGCGATCCATTATTAGGTTAAACACATTTACTCGAAAATCAGCTAGAGAATCTGAGGAATTTCTTTCATCATCAATAAGCTCATCTGCCATTCTTTTCTTCTTCCTCTGCCTCTTAACTGGCAATGCTGTTTCCAACGCATCAATTTCCAATGTTTGATTTTCATCCATATTCATCTGTGAAATCCTGTCATTACATTTATTTACAAATTCCAAAGCCTTGCTGTGAACGTTATCAAATGAAAAAAGAAATTGCAGGCACACAACATTTTGTTGTTTCAGTTATCACCAAATTCAAGACATGGGCATAGCACCATATATGAACATGTTGATCAGCCACATCAGCAATTTAACTTTGTAAACCATTATACTGGCCATGGTAGCTTGCAGCGCCATCTGTGCTATCAGATAAATATTTTTGGGGGTCAATTTTAAGATGCTGTAATGTTTTAATCAATAGATCAAAAAGTCCCTGTCCTGTACCATCATTACTTGGCACAACTGAAAGTAGTCGCTCACAGATGATACCTTTAAGCACATACCGAATAATAATGCTAAACTGATCGATGGATGAATTATCTTGTGTTGAATCAACCTGAATAGAATAATATTTTGCTTGAGAAACTTCATGACTAATTCTTTCTTGTATCATATTCTTCATAATTTTGATTAACATGTTTATAGTTGTTTTACTCGGGTATGTAACAAGTCCACCACGGTCTTTACTTTGAGCCTTTCCTTGTTGCTCTAATCGTTTGATTCTTTGTTTAGACTTGTTTTGCACTGCAGAAACGTGAGCTGCCATAATGGGGTCATATTTTGCCATCAACTGCACTGTAGCTAAAAAATTGCCATGATTCAGAACCTCATTATCTAGAGTGTAGGCCGATTCATTTCTGTGACCTCGAAAAGGAAGTGCTTGCTTGCCTAACATCTTTATGATGTCTATAATCCTCATGACAATACTTCTCTGCTTCAATACTTCTTTCCTTTTAATTAGTGATGCTGCAAAAAATTTATCTAAGGTGCCATCATTAACCACACTGATATATTGCTGAGCATTTCTGACATGTGTTGTTGTCGATTCTTCATGTAAAGTCAAGCTCTGGCTAATACGCCTGTAGTCACTAAAGCCACGTACAAAGAGTGATGGATTACAAGTGTTGGGAAACTCAAAGGCTAAGCAGTATGAACAATATAAGCATCTATTTACTTTGTTATATGTTAGCCATTTTCTTGGGACTGAGTCATTTATAATTTTCCTCTCATACAAACGAGCATCAAATGGCAGATCATCAAGTGGCTGAAGTGGATGTTCAGCAAAAAACTGTTTTAGCTTTGCTCGTGATGGATATTGGAAGATTCCAGTAATTGATCTTTCATTTTCTTGCGTAGGTTCATTTACAGGATGTGCTTCATAAACCAAGTCATTTATGCTTGAAGGAATATCTGATTCCCTGTCACTAGTTGAAGCTGTGTTCAGATGTTGCAACTACAGACAGTACAGATACCGGAACAAGGAAGCCAGAAGAAATATTGGGCCTGGGTTGATTAGTAATGGATGCACTTGTATTTGTCTCTACATTCAAAGTAGCTCTTCTCTGTTCTTGTAACTCGCATGTCATTGCATCATCACCATGAGCATTGTTTCTTGCTTCTTGATTATTTGTTGCAGAACTGGATATTGATGTGGATTGTGCTTGTAGTATTATTGTGGTATTGCAGATGACACTAAGATGAGTGGTAAAGCAAAAAGTGCAGAGGATACTGGAAGTCTGCAGAGGGATTTGGATAGGTTAAGTGAATGGGCTAGGGTCTGGCAAATGGAATACAATGTTGACAAATGTGAGGTTATCCATTTTGGTAGGAATAACAGCAAACAGGATTATTATTTAAACAATAAAATATTAAAGCATGCTGCTGTGCAGAGAGACCTGGGTGTGCTAGTGCATGAGTCACAGAAAGTTGGTTTACAGGTGCAACAGGTGATTAAGAAGGCAAATGGAATTTTGTCCTTCATTGCTAGAGGGATGGAGTTTAAGACGAGGGTGGTTATGCTGCAATTGTATAAGGTGTTAGTGAGGCCACACCTGGAGTATTGTGTTCAGTTTTGGTCTCCTTACTTGAGAAAGGACCTATTGGCACTGGAGGGTGTGCAGAGGAGAGTCACAAAGTTAATCCCAGAGCTGAAGGGGTTGGATTACGAGGAGAGGTTGAGTAGACTGGGACTGTACTCGTTGGAATTTAGAAGGATGAGGGGGGATCTTATAGAAACATTTAAAATTATGAAGGGAATAGATAGGATAGATGCGGGCAGGTTGTTTCCACTGGTGGGTGAAAGCAGAACTAGGGGGCATAGCCTCAAAATAAGGGGAAGTAGATTTAGGACTGAGTTTAGGAGGAACTTCTTCACCCAAAAGGTTGTGAATCTATGGAATTCCTTGCCCAGTGAAGCAGTTGAGGCTCCTTCATTGAATGTTTTTAAGGTAAAGATAGATAGTTTTTTAAAGAAAAAAGGGATTAAGGGGTTATGGTGTTCGGGCCGGAAAGTGGAGCTAAGTCCACAAAAGATCAGCCATGATCTCATTGAATGGCGGAGCAGGCTCGAGGGGTCAGATGGCCTACTCCTGCTCCTAGTTCTTATGTTCTTATAAACTCTGTAATAGGCCTGCATCGCTTGGCTGATTCCTTCCTTTCTGCTTCTTTTTGTTCTTTGTGTTTTAGTGACCCAGATTTATGCTTTTTCTTTTCCATGCTGGTAGGGGTAATATTCCTGAAATAAAAACTTAATTAAAAATAGCCCACATTGGGGAAAAATGAATATTGATGATTGCAAGAATAACTTGAAGGAACGCCAGATAAACCCCTACTTGATAAAAAATATAAAATAACTTACTTACACTTCAATAGGCTATGTTCATTAGTCAATACTACTGTGGCCTATGCAGCTTCAGAAGAGGAGACAATCCACTGTCCAGTGTTCACACCAGCAAGCAACTTGAGACAACTGTTGAAACTTAGAAGTTTGGTCCGACTATAGTAAGACATTAAGAATGGTCCCACGACCAAAGTTAACATGTCCAGTTTGATACCAGTGTAGTGTTACAAGTCACAACCCTTTGAGTTTACCAATCATGGCTTATCACATCAATATCTTTGACCTCATGATTCACGGTCAAAGGTACCGCTTCTCCTTTTCGGTGACCTCACGACCCGATGTACTGCTTGATATCCTTTCAAGTTGCCGACCATCTCAAATCACGAACTGTAACTTTATCTTTAAATTCACACACTCTTGCTGAAAACGTGGATTTCCAACTATGTCCGACCCGGGTGAACCCCTCCCTCCTTTTCACATCCGTTTAACACTGCTTTGTTCCTTCATACACTGAGTGATTATTTGTTTGTTTCTTTATAGCATTTTTATTTGGTATTGCTCTTTTTAAAAACAATTATATTTTATTAAGTTAGAATACAAATCTCAGGAAAGAAGTTGGAGATTTATTTATCTAATTAATTATAACTTTTAAGGGCCCTTCAGAGATTCACGGGCCCCTTCTTGGCTCTCCGGACCCCGGACCGATGTACTGGCTGAACCAAGACTACTGCTTGATATCCTTTGAAGTTGCCGACCATCTCAAATCACGAATTGTAACTTTATCTTTAAATTCTCACACTCTTGCTGAAAACATGGAATTTCCTTAATTGTGTCCGACCCGGGTCCCCCTATTCCACATCCTTCTACTACCTCCCCTGCTTCGTTCCTTTTCATGCACTGCTTATTTGTGTCCTGTTCTCTTTTTTTTTTCTTATTCCTTTTTATTACTAAAACAGTTGTCTGTGTTTGTTTCTTTTTTGCATTTTTATATGATATAGGGGGCCCACTTCATCAGGGGCCCACTTGCCATCGGGCAAGCTGACACCCTGGCCAGTCCGCCACTGGCCGCAGCCCTGATCTCTCTCTCTCTCTCTCTCTCCTGCAGGGAGATCCAGTCCAGCAGTAGCTGCAGGCCGGGTCAGTTGTTTAAAACCCCTTTGAAACTCTTTTGTGTCGGGATCTCAGTTCTTATTTCAGACAAGCTGTTGGTCCTTCTGGTGGAGTTGGAAATAAATATGCGTCAAATAGGACTGAGGCTGTTTTTTGTGTGAAGGCCCAGGTTAATAAAAGTGAAAGTGATTCTGCAAAGTCTATAGCCTGGGAGTTCTGCCAGAAGATCCTCGTTAGCAATCCAACAGATGATTTCAAACACTTCCCATCCAGGGAGGATAGCTGGCCATGACTTCAATATCAGCAACAAGGGCACTCGTCCCGTTTCCCATTTTAGTTCCTATCATTTTACCCCTTTCCCTGTGTGTGTTTGTCTTGTGTGTGTTTGGGTAGAGGGTGAGACGGTAAAAGCGGGGATTAGTAGATTAGCTGGCCGCTATTCCGTTATAGTTATTGCATGTTTCAACTTTGTTCCTGTTATAAATAAACAGTTATTGTGTTCACCTTTCAAACCTGGTTGCTATAGCTTATTGAGTAGTCAACGGGCCAAAAATTCTGACAATTTTATACAAATTGTTGGTTAATTCACTGCGTGTTGGGTCTGTGGGGCTGGAATCGGCCACAAACTAGCCCAGGGTGTCGTAATAATTTTTATATCAGACTTTAGCTGTATATAAACAATATAAAATCAGTGAATACCAAAACTTGGAAGAAATTTGCAAAATTAATAAGTAGAGTTGATTTGAGCATAGGAGTTTTTCTACAGTACATGCTGAAAAACTTGCAGAAGCCACCCTGAAGACAATTTCATGAAAACATAAGCTTTATAATACATATAAAGTTGTGATTGAATGTCATTGAAGAATATTGTTTAGCTTAAAAAAAAAAGGCACATTTTCCCTTCATGTATTAATTTTTAGTAGGCACCATGTCCCTGTGTTATGTGTTTGTTTCTCATTGGCACTATGGTGAGAATGGCACTGGGAGTCCTTAATATTAGCATCATGGCTTCAGGCCAAACCAGCACAAGGCAGTCCCTTCAACTGATGAATCTGTATGGAAGCCATGCCACTGACTGAGCTGGTGGAGTTCTGTTTAGCTTTGTTCTCAACCCTCCTGTCTCCGATATAACAGTTAGTAATGCTATTGGTATTGGTAACCACTGCCCAATCCTTGTAAAGACAAAGCTTTAGATTCACAGTGAAGATGCAGAGAGATTATGCTAAAACTGCATACAGTAACACACTAGTTTGGCCACAGCTCCTGTGATATATTTCTGGTCATTTCATTACAGGAAAGATGTGATTGCACTGGGAGGGCACCAAGGAGATTTGCCAGGTTGTTCCAGAGCTAGGAAATCTTAGCTTTCAGGAAAGATCTCATAGACTGATATTTTCTTTAGAACAGAGGAGGCTGAGGTGAAGTTTAATTGGTGTATAAAATTATGCAGGCCTGAGCTAGAGGGGACAGAAAGAAGCTACTTCCATTAGCAGAGAGGCTAGTAACCATAGGGGCATAGATTGAAAATAGCTATCAGAAGGATTAAAGGGGAGTTGAGAAAAGTTTTTCACCCAGAATGTGGTAGGGATCTGGAACTCTCTACCTGAAAGGGTGGTGGAGACAGAAACACTCCTCACATTTGTGCTTGGGTATCAATATGAAGCGTTGGAACTGGCAAGCGCTGGAAGAATGGGATTAGGTTTAGGGCAGCAGAGACACAAAAGTTGAAAAACATGATGTACTGTAAATTTCTGATGTGTCACCATGCTATCCCTGCTCCTAATGTGTTAATGTTTGTATGCAAAGTGCAGCAGGCTACAGACAGATATTGCAGCCTAAAACCAGGCCATGTGACATTGGCAGCAGAATGTATTTCCACATTTGGCAATTTCATGGCCTAGCAAATCCCTTGCTCCTTATTGCCATCAAACTAGCAGACTATCCTGGTTCATTCTGCATTCAGTAAAGTGAGATTGTAGCTTAGTGTGACTACTGCACAGGAAGCCTTCAGGATGAACACCAAAAGCAATAGTTTGTAAGTAGCAGTGGTCCCACAGTCGTAAAAGCGGTCCCACAATTGTAAAAGCAAAGTTCTGTACTCCATCCAGTCAACAATGGTGGTGGACAATTATGCAACTAGCAGGAGGGAAAAGTACAATACGCATTCACATCCTGAACCATTGGAGTCCCAGGAGATCAGACTGAAGTGTCTTCAGGCCAGATTACTGCTAGATGTCCTCCCAGGGTTCCTGTCATCATGTAGGCCAGTGTCCAGTCAATTTGGTTCACTGTGTGAAATGAGTTGAGGGAAATATTAAGCAATTAGGAAGTAATGCTTTTCAGCTTGAGTGCTCAAATGTTCTGTGGTAGCTGTTCTACACCAATGGAGCAAATTGTAAAAATAACTTGTAAAATATCAACCAATTTCTGTCAACCAGCCACTCTAGTTATCAAAACTTTATGTTGTAACCTGGAACAATTGCTTAGTTAAAATATTCTTCAGTATAGAGTTAAACAAAATCCTGTTTGTTTTTATAAGTATTAAAGGTTTCTGTATGTTCATACAAAGGAACATTCTGGGCTAAATTCACGATCTTACAACCGACACAAATAAAAAGAAAATACCGGGTGGCGCAGTGGTTAGCACTGCTGCCTCAGCGCCGAGGTCCCAGGTTCGATCCCAACCCCGGGTCACTGTCTGTGTGGAGTTTGCACATTCTCCCTGTGTCCGCGTGGGTCTCCCCACAACGCAAAGATGGGGTAGGTGGATTGGCCACACTAAATTGGCCCTTAACTGGAAAAAAAAAAGAATTGGGTACACTAATTTTATATTTAAAAAAAAATACCACTGCAAATCTGAAATTAAAACATACAACGTTGAAAATACACAGGTCAGTTTGCACAGGAATAGAGTGCTGTACAGAGGAAGAAAGCACGCATGTTTACAAAGCATCTTTCGCAATCTCAGGAAGTCATTGGCAATTAATTTCATGGATTTATGTGTGTGTGTATATATATATATATATATATTTTATATATATATATATATATATATATAAAATGCACACACACATTTTGGCATTGTATTCCATTATTTTATTGTGATGGGTTAAATGAAAGTTTTTTTTTAAGAATGTTGGATTACTGATCAAATATGAAGAGTATTTTGTATATTGTAATGTCTGCAATCCTTTTATTTGAGTAGCACTCCTAACAATTCTGCATGTGTTGTAGTTCACTGCTTGCAAATGTCATAAATGCTGTCAAATTTGTCACTTTTGTATTAATTTGACCACATTAATTTGCCAATCATGAATTCAACTGGAAACTAAAACCACAGCACCCCTTTTAATTATAAACTGATCTCTAATGTACTTTTGTTGATTTCTTTCATATCTAAGAAATTCACTAGCTGGTTTCCTAAACAAATATTTTGTGACATTGAAGGAAAGATTTCTATTTCATAACAGCATTGCAGCCAGCGTTAATTGTCCAAATAGTGGTGTACACTGAAACTTCTAATATCTTCCATTTTGAGTTCTGTAAACATTTAAATGTTGCAATGTTAACACAGAATTTGCAAACGATTATGCACTCGGCAACAGTTAGAAATGGATAGTTTACATTTGGATTACTTCCGGGCAACACGGTGGCGCAGTGGTTAGAGATGCTGCCTTACGGCGCCGAGGTCCCGGGTTCGATATTGGCCCCAGGTCACTGTCCGTGTGGAGTTTGCACATTCTTCCCGTGTCTGTGTGGGTCTCGGCCCCACAACCCAAACACGTGCAGGGTAGTGGATTGGCCACATTAAACTGCCCCTTAATTGGAAAAAATGAATTGGGTACTTTAAATTTGAAAAATAAATTACTTCCAATCTGGTTGGTTTAGGGTCCAAATAAATGTTGCTTCCCAAGAGTGTAATTTAGTACTAGCTGTTGTGATCATAAGATAAGAATTGGGAGCACAAGTAAGTCTTCCGGCTCATCGAGACTGCTCTGCCATTCAAAGATTGTGGCTGATCTGATTGTATTTTGGTGTGGGAATTCCTGGAGTAAAATGAAAATATTAAGAGGAAAGAAAATGTCTTTTTAACAGAATATGGTCTTGGAAAATATCCATTTGAGAAAGTGTGCTTACTGGGCATGTTAAGAAATAGCAAGAAAATACAAATGGTAAACAGATGACCAACCTGAACAGTATCTGGGGAAGACTAACCCAGTATTGTCAGGCTAGTCATAACGAGATGAGGTGTTGTTCAAAGTATTTAGCAGTAGTGGTTGAGTTTGTTTACAGGTGAGCTTTTTTAGGGCGGCATGGTGGCGCAGTGGTTAGCATGATGCTGAGGGCCCGGGTTTAGTCCCGGCCCCGGGTCACTTTCTGTGTAGAATTTGCACATTCACCCCCACAACCCAAAGATGTGCAGGTTAGGCAGATTGGCCACGCTTGCTAAATTGTGCCTTAATTGAAAAAAAAAATTGGCAATTGGGCACTCTAAATTTATTTTTAAAAAGGTAGGCTTTCTTATTCCTTTCATTTTTGCACCAAAATGATCCTACAATTACAAATGTTAATTATACTTAACTGTGTCTTGATGCTGTGCTGTTCAGGTCCAAAATCGTGTGCTCATAAACATGTAAGCTGCAACATTTTAAATTACAAATTGATTATGGCATATGTGGACCGGTGGTAATCAACTGTTCTGATTTCCAGGTGGGACCTAAAGAAGACTATTTATTCTAATTTGCCAATTCTGGCAATTCATGACAATTGAACTTTTCACAGCTGAGTCCAGTTTGTCTATTCTCACCCTGACATCTCCCCTTCACCCTTGGTTCCTGCCAATTGCTGAGGAACAATCTCAAGACAGAGGCAAAGTAGAGAACTCAGTATGTGAAATTTGCCATACTACAGTTGACCTCTAATGTGAGGATATGAATTATTGGAGAGAGACTTTATTAACTGGAAGATAGGAGGAGCTAAAGAAACTTGCGTTGGTGGCATGCGACATAGATAGTGGCAGATCATTTTAAAATTACATGAAGCCTGTTTGTTGCATGGCATTGTTGCATGCCTGCACAAGTGGATTTCAATTGACTACTGTTTGCAACATACATTTGAATCTAAGTCCTGGAGTTGGAAGTGTAATCAGCGATCATACTCATAATTTGATGACAGAAATTATTCAAAGAAAGTTCTGTTTAAAATTACAACCAGTACAGTTCAATCTTGTATTTAAAAAATTGCTCATGTTGGACCTCTCGCTTTTCTAATCTTCTATAAATATTGTGTAGCTTGTTTATTTAAGAAGAAAACCGCTTCAAAGCAGTTTTCAACAGACTTGCATGAATTATACTTATTTGCAATGTATTTTCATAATAGTTTACGTGTAAATTATGCTCCTAAATGATGTGTAAATGTGACCTAACAAATATATTGATTCTTCAATGTAATATACTCCTGGTGTCCTAATTAAAATGTAGCCACGATATTAGATGGTTCCAATGTGCATTTGTGGGGGCCCCATTTGTGTGTTTGAATTCCCTGATATTAAAAACAACTTGGTGAACTGCAGTTGAAACACTAGATGCAGTGTTTGTGGGTAAGTTGTATTGAATTCCCAAGTCACCAATTAAATCAAAAATATTTATCAAACGACTTCATGGCCTAGGACAAATCCTGCCAATCCCCCATACAAAATTAATACTTGGGTTTTGAGCATATTTATAAAATGTGAAAAGTTATATTTAGTCACTGCTTTTGAATTGAGTCTCACTGGTGTTTTGGGGGCAGGGGAAGAAGTTGAAACTTTTCAGCCAGCATTTTAGGCCAGCTTATAAAGTTAACTCCAATCCACTTTGTCCCAATCACATTTAACCCTTGGGACCAGTTGATGGAAAGTGAGGCAGTAGCTGAATAATTAGCATGGGACAACCCTTGTATGAAAATGCAGTTTAGGTTTCAGTTAATTTGAGAGTGAAAGTGGCTGATGTTATAATGGTTGGTGTTTTAAGGAGCGTTCTCTCCATTTTTGTCTTGAGTCTGTCCCAAGTTTTTTATTAACAGTAATCCTTTCTAGTGCAATGGAGCATGACCCTGGATCGTAGAAATCTGTGTATAGGTTGCAGGCTTTGTCTCGTGAGCAAAATCTAGAATCCTTATAGTGCAGCAGGAGGACATTCAGCCCATCGAGTCTGTGCCGACTCGCTGAAACAGCACCCTACCTAGGCCCAATCACCCACACTATATCCCAGTAACCTCACCTAGGGGCAATTTAGCATATCCAATCCACCTAACTTGCACATCTTTGGACTGTGGGAGGAAAGGAGCAAACCTACGCAGACACTGTGAGAGAATGTGCAAACTCCATAGTCACCCCCAGGTTGGAATCAAACCCGGGTCTCTGGCGTTGTGTGGCAGCAGTGCTAGCTACCGTGCTGCCCTTTTTACCCGTTGTATTCTTAAAGAGCATCTAAAACTCTTTTGCCAATTTCTTAACTTTCACCACACCTGTTCACCAATTTGTCCTGTGCCTGTTGACCTACTTTGGCTTCTGATTAAGGTGTTTTATCATTTGCATCCTTGTTTTCAAATCACCCCATGCCCTTCCCCACCTCTATAATCCCTTCCAACCTTAGAATCTCCCTAGGAATTTGTGTTTCTCCAATTTTGATCCTTTGAGAATCCTCAGATTTAATTACTCCACCAATGGCATCCAAGCCTCCAGCTACTACGGCCCAAAGCTCGGAAATTCCTTCCCTAAACCATTCTGCCTCACCACCATCTCTTTCCCACTTTGACACTCCTTAAAACCTACCTGTTTGACCAAGATTTTGGTCAATAGTGTTAATATGTGCTCACGTCATTTGATGCCAAATTTGGTTTGTATTATAACCTGCACTGGTCTCGCAGGGTAGGGATGATCCACTACCCCGTGCAGTTACAAAATACAAGCTCCCCCGATAAGGGAGCAGGGGATTCTTAAAACCGTTCATGTGTCTTAGTATAGATGGTCAGGCACTGAAGAGAAGACCCAGTAGGTAACTACTGAAGCTGTGCATAATCGTTAACATGTTAAATAAGTTTTATTTTCTTTGCAGCTCGGTGTGGACGCCTTTCGTTGCCCCTTTTAAAAGTTTGATAATCCTGTGAAGTGTCTTGGGAAATGTGTTAAAGGCACGATATAAACACAAATTGTTGGTGTAGGGAGATTACAGGTGCAAATGCATTAGCCATTTCAACTTCCATTTAATCTGGTACGATACAAAGCATTGTTTGAAACTCTTACAGTAGCTTTTCTGGAGACATGGATCCAGAATGATTTCCACTGATCAATCATGACAAATATTAGACTGATAAATTTACACAGTTACAAACTTATGAACAACATTATTAGCTACCTTGTGCCACACTTTCAGAAATATATTTGTTACAAGGTTCAACACAGATTCCCAGTTGTTCTAGGAATTGCTTGTAATTCACTATTCCAGTTCGAGAAAGATGGTATAGAGAACACAGAGTTTCGTATTGAGAGATTTCTGATTATATTCAATACGTCCACTTGTTAATTCCGCTAACACTATTTTTGAGTTAAATTGAATGAGCCTTTTTTGTTCCTTTGCCAATTTTCTCCCCTTCTCTCTAAAGGCATTGGCTGGTACAGGGCTGGTTTAGCTCAGTGGGCTGGACAGCTAGTTTGATGCAGACCAGGCCAGCAGCGCGGGTTCAATTCCCATACCAGCTTACCCAAACAAGCGACTAGGGGCTTTTCACAGTAACTTCATACCTGTGACAATAAAAGATTGCTATTATTATATTAGTATACATCTTTGGAGATTATGCTTTCTCCAGTACCTTGTTAGTGGCTATTATTAATGTCTTGTTAGCAAGCTTTGAAAGGCTGTTTTACTCTTTTCCTTGAATAGTGTCTGTAAGGCAACCACAAGTATAAAGGCTGTTTTACCCTTTTCTTTGAATGGTGCCTGTAAGGCAACCACAAGCAAACCTGAATCCTGCCTTGATCTGATGTCAGACTACTTGTGAGGTATGAGTCGCTGCCATTGACATTAAGGCAGCATTTGGCCAAGTGCAGCATCAAGGAGCCCAGCAAAATTTAAGTTGGCACAAATCGGGGGAGGGAGAACCCTCAACTGGTTTAAATTATACCTAACACAAAGGAGATGGTTGGAGGTCAAACATTTCAGTTCCAGGACATCACTGCAGGAGTTCCTCAGGGTAGTGTCCTACCCCAACCATCTTCAGCTACCTTAACAATAACCTTCCTTTCGATCATGAGAGGATATGTTTGCTGATTGTGCAATGTTCAGCACCATTTGCAACGACTCTTTTTTATTCTGAAGCAATCCATGTCCAAATGGCTGACAAGTGGCAAGTAACATTCTCATCACACAAGTGCCAAGCAATGACCATCTCCAAGATCCATTGGCATTACCATTTCTGAATCCCTCACTGTCATCATTCGGGTGGGTGGGGGGGTTTACCATTGACCAGAAACTGGACTAGATCAGCCATATAAATAATGTGGCTGCAAGAGCAGGTCAGAGCCTAGGAATCCCGTGACAAGTAACTCACCTCCTGACTCTCCAAAGCCTGTCCACCATATACACTGCACAAGTCAAGACTGCAATGGAATACTCCTACCTTGCCTGGATGAGTGCAGCGCCAATAACATGCAGGAAGCTTGACCCCCATCCAGGAGGACAACGCAGCCCACTCAATTGGCACCCCATCCACAAACATTCACTCCCTCCACCACTGACAAATAGTGGCAGCAGTGTATACCATCTAAGCAATACACTGCAGCAACTCGCCAAGACTCCCTAGGCAGCACCTTCCAAACCCCATGACTGCTACCACTTAGAAGGACGAGGTCAACAGACACATGGGGGCACCACCACCTGGAGGTTCCTCTCCAAGTCACTGAGCAACCTGGCATGCAAGTATATTGCCATTCCTTCACTATCACTGTGTCAAAATCCTGCAAATCTTTCCCTAACTAGCTGCACTGTGGTGTTCCTACACCACAGGTACAGTAGCCATTCAAGAAGGCAGCTCACCACCACCTTCAAGTGCAATTGAGGAAGGGCATAAAATGCTGGCCCACACCTTCATAAATTGTTTTTTTAAAAAGTGACCCCACAGATCTGCTTCATTGATGGTAAAGTCTTTAAATTTGTATGAGAAAGATCTATTAGTGTTTCAGTTTTGGTTTCTTGGCCAACGTTGGGAGGCTGTTTCACTTATTTAGTTGCGGGTGTGTTTAAGACCATATGATGCCATTAATTACTTGCAGTGAGTGAGCAACTGCCTTATAGAAACTACGATGTTTGCTGCAGTAGTTTGGCTTTTGGAACCTCAGGAATGGGTGACTGATTTTGTGGTCTGCTACATTTTGAAGAAGAAATTTTGTAGCAGTTTATGCACGGTAGAGAGTTTGCATAGGGAAAGAGATTTCTATGTAGTCGCTCTTGGATCTTTTCCCCACCCAAATTAAATACACAGCAGCAGTAAAACATTCAACCCACTCTGATTCTACATTGAATATTTGAGTGAAGGAAAGCTCTTTCCTCTTTAAGTCTCTGGCACGTGCCCTGTCTGTCTCCCTAGGTTTAATTATGATCATGTTACATCATGCCTGGGAAGGCATTATAACAACTGCAGTGAGAGCACCTCAAGAGATTTGAAAGTGCATGTCCCCAAGCATGAGCCCATTGAATGTTCTGTATACTAGATTTGTGGTTCTTTAATTATGTTGTAAATTTATGACAAAATTCGCGATAACTCTGGAATATTCACTTGTTTGAATTTCGACAACAGCTATGTTGGCAGAGAATGAGACTGAAGTTTCTAGAGACTTTCTGCTGGCTTCAAACTGCTGATTTTAACAGGAATCGAGTTGAGTGAATAACAGAATTTTGCTGCAGGCACGAAACTACTAAATTTTTGATTAGGCTTGCTCTATTTAAGAGGGAAATCTGGAAACTGTTGACTGCTCTTTGCCTTGCATTTTGGCATGTGAGTGCTGAGTGGGTCGGCAGATTTGCAATAGCCATATTTGCTTCTGTTTGTGACCCTGCTGCTATTTTTCCCCAGCGTTCTGTAATCTGACACCATTGCCAGATGTTGAGGTGGAGCTTAAGCTTTCATGAATACGTGAAGACTGTTCAGTGCAACAAGCGTGGTCTAAAATCTATAAAATAGAAGTAATTTTACTCCAATAAAAGCCTTATGGAAATGAGCAAGTAACTGCAAAAAAAAAACTGAAACTAGATTTTAAGAAATGCAAAGCAAATATTGACTGAGCAGAAAGTTAAACATTCTTATCTTTATGACCTGGATTTAGTTTTGCGAATCTGAGTGAATAAATTAATTAGACAAAATAAGGAGCTTTTCTGTAGGGCTGTCCCTCTAGGGCGATTTTTGTAAAGATTTTTGTGGCTCTTTTTTCATTTAACTTCGGTTTATTCAACTGAAAAATACTGACGCTGAAGTATAGCAACATTAGATATAAAGTAACATTGATTATATTCATTTGTTTACTTTGGCAATTGTTTGCCACAGGTGTATGCATACACTGGAGTGTTTATTTAAAGTTTCACCTTGTATATCTACTCCCTGTCTTGTGTTCAATGGCTGCAGTGCAATCCTATATATAAAGATGACCTTGGAGCTCGGAGCACTAATGCAGCTGCAACAGCCCAAATTCCCATCGCATATGGAGCAAGGTGGGGTCTGATGTGTCATTTGTGGCAAACGGGTAACTTGTATTTGCATAACACCCTTTAACATGGGAAAACCTTCAAAGACACTTCATGGAAGTATAATTGCAAATAATTGGACCCTGAACTCAAAATCATTAGGGACCTGGTCACAAGCTTGTTAAGGGGTGTGTTTTAAGGTGGACTTTTAAAGGAGAGGGAGGTGGCGGGGGAAGGTTCAGCATGAAATTGTAAAGTTTTGGGGCCTAAATTGCTGAAAATGCAGCTACTAGTTGTGAATCAGAAAGGCTTGGGAAGGAGGTTAGGTGCAGGGGGAAAAGAAAAATTCAGAATGCACAAGACTAGAATTAAAAGGGGAGATGGATTTAGGAGGCAAGGCTGTGGGACTGGAGAGATAACGCCATGAAGAGTTCAGCACAAATTTTGGGAGTATTTAATTGGAGGCATTGGGGGCAAGAACCCGTATAGGTCAGTGAGCACAGTGGTGATAGGGTGAGCAAATTGGATGTAATGTGATGCAGGTATCAAGGTCTGGATGACCATTTAGTATGGACATGAGTAACATTTAAAAAAATTTTGTATTTTAGTTTGGAGATGTTGGAAGTATTTTTTGTTTCCTAGGGTGGCGCAGTGATTAGCACTGCTGCCTCACTGGTTCGATCTTGACTCCGGGTCACTGTCCGTGTGCAGTTTGCATATTCTCCCCGTGTCTACGTGGGTCTCACCCCCACATCCCAAAGATGTGCAGGGTAGGTGGATTGGCCACTCTAAACTGCCCCTTAATTGGAAATTTAAAAAAAAGAAAAATATTTTTGTTTTCTGCTTACATTTGTGCATGCCATGAAATCATATGGCACACATAGTTTGAATCAATGTTCCTAATATTCCCATAATTTGCACGTCTCTGACAAGTTGCCAGCATCAATAGACAGTGGTGTCTTGATTAAGGATTTATTCATTTATTGAAGTGAGTTTCTGAAGCCTCGGGAAACCTCCCCACAAATCCAAATAAGATCAGCAAATAAGAGCTAACTCGTCTCAATTTTAAGGGCTGAATTGCTAGGGCTGTATGTGGCTGTCTGGCTGCCAGTTGGGCATTGTTGCTTTTGGTAGCTTCCAATTCTGTTATTTGGTAATGTTTCTGTAAATATTTGGGATAAAGATCATCCAATTTACTGAACCCCTTCTCTCTTTCCATCGCACAAAAGCAGCAGTTTTGGTTATGGAAAGGGCATCTCTCCTATATTTTCTGGTATGTTCTACTTCAGTTGACAGAGGTTTCAACCTGCTTTCAAAAGAAACCCATACAAACTTTTTCATATATTTAATGATAGTAAATTGCCATACTGAGCATGAGCCGAAAAAAATCAGTAAATTGAACCTGTTTTGATGGATGTCAAACCAGACAAAACCGGAGAGGTGCGTGGGCCTTGCATTGTGCAGCTGATATTGGAACATTTTGATTTACAGTTGTCTAGACTGGATTTGCATACTGCCTTTTTAGCTGTGGAGTTCGGTTTGAAATTGACCTAGAATGATGAATAAAGTTTTCCCTCTTGTCTCTGAACATTCTATGTTACTGAGAAGCCTAGGTCAAGGCCCCGTGCATGACACGACCCAGGTTGGAAAGAGTAGGAGCAATGAGGCGAATGAAAGTAGCCGTGTTCTGATGCCAATATTATGTTAATTTCTTCTACAAGCTGCTTGCGTTTGAGTTTAGGCTTGGCTGCAGACCTTTTAAACACACAACTGTCCACAATAGGACAATCATTTGGCAATTTCACTTGTGCTGCTGGGGTGGCTGACGTCAGAAATGGAAAATTCACAGTGTACTTGAGGTTGGAGTTGAGGTACATTTTAAGGCAGAGTAGTCCTACTTTAAACGCTCCACTGATCGGCATTTACCTTCCACTGATCAAGGTGAGCTGATAAGTTAACAGAAAACCTTATCAGTCCAATGCACTTGAGTTTGAGCTTCCTTCCTCAGTAGTGTATCATGGAATTGAAGTTTAAAAAAAATGTTTATTTGAATTTTTTCATAATCAATGCAAACCAGACCAAAAGAATGAAAATAATCATAAGCAAATATAAAATTTAAAAAAAAACACAACACCTAATTAACTTAAATAAACCCCCAAACAACTGACCATGACTAACTCCTTTAAAAAAGGAAATAAATGGTTACCTCTCCACCGACCCCCCCCCCCCCCCCCCTTCCAACTCTTAAGTCACCCAATCAAGCAGGTGTACTGGGGAGAGTGGGAGACCTCCAACCAAGCAATATTCACCTCCGGACTATCAATCAGCAAGGCAAAGGCGACAGCATCCTTCTCTACACCAGACTGAATTACCTGAGAATACAACAACCTGAATATGGCCAATAGCAGACATGGGTCTAAATCCAGCTAGATCATATGCATGTGGTTAGCCAGGCCATGAGAACAACGTTCACACACATCAACTTTTGGTAAAGACCCACTCATCCTTGCCCTAATAAAGTGTGTTCTGTGTAACACCTTAGACTGGATTAGGCTCAGTTGAGCACATAGAATGTGGAGTTGACCTTGTGAAGGGTCACCAGTAAGAATAGGGCCCAATCCACTTTCCCGTTTTGCCCTCACACCTCTTAACGGAGCAGAGTCCGATCAAATAATATGGCCAATTAAGTCTGAATTAGACCCCCGAGCAAGGGACAGAATCCTCTTCATCAAAGAAGGAGGTGGCATCAAAGGAAAGGAAAGAGAAGCCTTTTGCGAGAAGTCATGAACTTGAAAATACCAAGAAGGGCTAGAGTTGGGCAGCTGGAATTTATCAGCAAACTTCCTAAAACTTGCAAACCTCCCCTCCAGGTCTCCAAAACGCTCCAGACCCTTCCTTTCCCAAGATTTAAATATCGGCTCTAAACCGGAAGGTAGAAAAAGGTGAGTTTTGCAAATGGGGGCGAGTGAAGACTGGGAAAGTAGCTTAAAATGCTGTCTAAACTGGTGCTAAATCCTAAGAGAGGAGCCCACCACTGGGTTTGAGGAAAATCTAGTGGGGGAAAAGGGCAGTGGTACACTAACTATGGCAAGAAGAGTAGAAGTAATTCTGGAAAGGGCCTCCATTTATCCCCAAATGGAATTGGGATCTCTAACTTCATTATACCATTGATGAAGGGGGCTGTCTATAATAGCATAGGGAAGACGCCCGATGCTCCACCCCATCCTGACTGATACCCCTCCACTGACTAGAGAACCTCAACACTACATGGAAAGCGGCTCTATCATCAGGGTGAACAAGAGTGGGGAAAGCGGGCAGCCCTGCCTAGTGCTCCTATTCGAGGGGAAAAAATTCTGAGTTCAAAACATTCGTACAAACACTGGCAGTAGAAGCATTATATAAAAGGTGAACCGAGGAAGCAAATTTCTGACCAAATCCAAACCTCCCCCTCCCCCCGAATTAGGTAATTTGGACATTCTGAATTGTCCCTCCATGTACCCGAACAGGCGCCAGAATGTAGTGACGAGGGGCTTTTCACAGTAACTTAGTTTCAGTGTTAATGTAAGTCTACTTGTGACAATAATAAAGATTATTATTGTCTCCCATGAATCTCAAATAAATACTCCCATTCCACTCTTTCAAGTGCCTTTTCAGCATGAAGAGATACTATCACTTCTGATTCGGGTACTGTAAAGAGAGAAAGGATGACGTTTAACAGTAGATGTATATTTCGAAAAGCCCTTTTAATGCCAACAATTTAGTGAGTAGCTTGATAACCGCATTCAAAAGTGTGATAGAATGCTATGAACCACACTCTGTCGAGTCTTTGTCCCTCTTTGGAAGCAGGGAAGTACAGGCTTGAGTGAAGGTCGGAGGCAGCGACCCCTAGGATAAGGAATCATTGAACATGTCCAATAATAAGGGTTCAAGTTGCTCTGAGCACTTCCTGTAAAATTCAGTTGGAAATCCATATGTATCAGGGGCCGTGCCAGACTACATCCGCCCAATACATTAAAAAATTTTGCCCGGGCGAAACAAGAAATCCAATTCACTGCTCTTATCCACTTCCCGTTGGAATGGGTAGACCGTCCAGAAAGTCTGACACAACCAATCCATCTGCAGGAGGCTCCGACCTGTAAAGATCGCGGTAAAAGAACTTAAAAGCTGCATTAACCTGGGGAGCGAATTGCGTATATCCCCGGAGTGATCTCCCCAGAGGCTGCCTGCCTCTTGAGTTGGTGAGCCAGTAGATGACTGGCCTTATCCCCGTACTCATAAGAAGTACATCTGGAACGTTGCAACTGATATACCACCCTGTTAGACAATAACTCTTAACTGGGTCTGTAATGTTTTCCTGCTTGCCAATAGCTGCAGAGTAGGATCAAATGAGTACTGGTGATCCACCTCTAGAATGGAATCACAGCCTCTGCTGCTCCAACCTTGTTGTCTTTAACATTGTCTTTAAAATAAATGAGGACTGTGTTAGGAGCCTCCCACAGCGTGACCCCCCCCCCCCCCCCCCCCCCCCTCCGATCTGAATCATAAAAGATGGCAAAGTCCTGGTCATCCCTGATGGAACAAGAGATTTAGGCTTGGAACGATCCAATCTAGGGTCCAAAACACAGTTCAGGTCCCCACTTAAAATAAGCTGATGTGAGTCGAGGGTGGGGAGGGAGGCCAGTAGGGAGTTAATAAATGTTGTATCATCCCTGTTGGGGGCATAAATGTTGACTGTGACAACCGGAGTGTTCAACAGGGAGCCACACATAATAAAATATGGAACAGTATGGTTGGCTACAATCCTGAGGAGGGGGGGGGGGGGGGGGGGGGGGGGAGACTGAACTCTTTTGTTAATTAGAATCGCTGCACCCCTGGCCCTGCGATCAAAAACACCCCTTGTGCAGCCTGGGGTCTGATCCTTGACTCAACAAGGGGGTCCCTTGCAAAATGTTCTCGACTTCTTCAGTGGGCCATTCAAACTCCTAACATTCCAGGTGACCAAACAAATTGCAGGTCTCCCACCATCCTTTAATCTGGAGTCAGCCATCCCCACCGAGAGAGATCAACCAAGAGACACTGAAAGGGTTAAGCAAAAAGATCCAGCCAAGGTGGCCACCAAGCCAAGTCAAGAGACTAAACAAAGAAAAACCACAGGCAATGTCGGCAAACTTCCTCCACCCCCACCCAAATATATAATATAATATACAATATATAATTATTGTCACAAGTAGGTTTACATTAACACTGCAATGAAGTTACTGTGAAAATCCCTTAGTCGCGACATTCCGGCACCTGTTTGGGTACACTGAGGGAGAAATCAGAATGTCCAATTCAGGGCAGCACAGTAGCACAAAAACGGCTCACCATTAGTTGTGACCACACTCGAGCAAATAAAAGCGAGGCAAACAAAGACTTATCCAAAAATCCACATTTAATAAAACCAAACAAAAACTCTAGTGAACCCTCCAACCCACTCCCATTATCTAACTCCCCAGTTAGCAGGGAGACTCCTTACTGGAGAAAGAGGAAACAAAAAAACAAAATTCAACAAAAAAACAAAACCCATTTAACTGATTCTCCTGCCTTCTCCCCATAACTCCTGATCCCCTTTTTAAAATCAAAAACCTACCTACCTCTGTCTTAAAGACACTCAGTGATTTGGCCGCCACAGTCTTCTGCGGCAAAGAGTTCCACAGATTCACCATCCTCTGGCTGAAAAAATTCCTCCTCATCTCTGTTGTTAAGGATCGTCCCTTTAGCCTGAGATTGTGTCCTTTGGTTCTAGTTTATCCTACAAATGAAAACATCCTCTTTACATCCACTCTATCCAGGCCTTGCAGTATCCTGTAAGTTTCAATAAGATTTCTCCTCCTATCTCTCTCTCTCTCTCTCTCTCTCTCTCTCTCTCTCTCTCTCTCTCTCTCTCTTTCTCTCTCTTTCTCCCCCCCCTCTCTTTCTCCCCCCCACCCCAAACCATCCTTCTAAATTCTGAGAACAGAGTCCTCAACCGTTCCTCATAAGACAAGTTCTTCATTCCAGGGATCATTCTGGTGAACCTCCTCTGGACCCTTTCCAATGCCAGAACATCCTTTGTTAGATACGGGAACCAAACTGCTCACAGCACTCCAAATGGGGTCTGACCAGAGCCGTACACAGCCTCAGAAGTACTCCTCCCTCTAAAGTGCATAACCTGACACTTTTCCACATTTGTATTTCATCTGCCACTTCATTGCCTACGCTCCTAGCCTGTCGAAATCCTTCTGCACCCCCCCACCTCAATACTATCTGTCCCTCTATAGATCTTTGTATCATCTGCAAAGTTAGCAACAGTGCCTTCAGTTCCTCCTTCCAGATCATTAATGTATATTGTGAAAAGATGTGGTCCCAGCACAGACCCCTGAGGCACACCACTAGTCACCGACTGCCATTCTGAAAAAGATCCCTTTATCCCCATTCTCTGCCTTCTGTCAGTCAGCCACGCCAGGATCTTACCCTTCACACTGGACTCGCGCCGAACAACAGCGTTGGAAAAAGAAAGGAAATTATATATTAATATAAAGAACAAAACTCCACAGAGTAGAGAACCCCCAATCTAATCCAAAGCAGTAAGAACCCAATTCCAACAAGAACAGGGAAAAACAAGAAATGCAAACAATACAACATGCCTGTTGACAGAGCCAGAGACCAAATTACACTGCGCACAACTTGTGCCATTTTAACAAAAGAGTCCGTATCTCCCGACATGTCGAACAAGTAGTCTTTTTCCTCAAAGGGTGACTAAGGTGAACTGGATAGACCATCCCGAACCTGACTCCACTCTTGTACAGGGTGGCCTTGCATCTTTCTTTCGCTAACTCCGTGCCCATGTCCTGATCCAGCCTAATGGAGTGCCCTCCCACTTGAAATCATGAAACCCTATTTTTCCTTAAAACTGTGGAATCTTACAATTATCGCACGTGGTGGATCGTCAACATGACACTCCAGTCTAAGTGAGTGATGGGCCCGGTCTAATTCAGGTGGGAATGCAAATCCACCCTCGCCCATCATTTTGAGGAACATGTCTGATAAATATTCTGTGGGGGTGTGGCCCTCAATTCCCTCCTGCAACGCCACAATCTGTACAGATTTTCCCCCTCCAGCACGGTCACAAACACCCCCCCCCCCCCCCCCCCCCCCCAACCACCTTCACTCAAACCCTCCTGCTGAGCCCCTTAACTCATACTTTATCTTCTCCAACCGCAGAAAGTCATACAGGTCACCCAACCATGCCGCTACCCCCGATGGCAATGCCGACCGCCACTCCAGCAAAATTTGCAATCGGAGGGGCGCAGGCCACGACATCGGCCTTCCTCCTCCACGAATTAAGGCTTCTCTGCAACCCCAAATATCGCCACCAAAGGGTCCGGGTCCACCTCCTCCTCCTCCTCCTCCTCCTCTACCCTGGCGAACACTCCGACCCAGAATCTTCCCAATTTTTCGCAACCCCAAAACATGCAGCGGCTGGTTTAGCACAGTGGGCTAAACAGCTGGCTTGTAATGCAGCACAATGACAGCAGCATGAATTCAATTCCCGTACCGGCCTCCTCGAACAGGTGCTGGAATGTGCCGACTAGGGGCTTTTCACAGTAACTTCATTGAAGCCTACTTGTGACAATAAGTGATTCTATGATCATCCTCAACACCGGTGCCCCACAAGGCTGTGCCTCAGCCCCCTACTATACTCCTTATACACCTATGACTGTGTGGCCAAATTCCCCTCCAACTCGATTTTCAAATTTGCTGAAGTTTTTAGGTGTACAGATCACCAACAGCCTGTCCTGGTCCCCCCATGCCGACACTATAGTTAAGAAAGCCCACCAACAATTCTACTTTCTCAGAAGACTGAGGAAATTTGGCATGTCAGCTACGACCCTCAATAACTTCTACAGATGCACCATAGAAAGCATTCTTTCTGGTTTTATCGCAGCTTGGTATGGAGCCTGCTCTGCCCAAGACTGTAGGAAACTACCAAAGGTCGTGAATGTAGCCCAGTCCATCTCGCAAACCAGCCTCCCGTCCATTGACACTATCTATAATTTCTGCTGTCTCAGAAAGGCAGCCAGCATATTTAAAGATCCCACGCACCCCGGACATACTCTCTTCCATTAGGAAAAAGATACCAAAGTTTGAAGTCACATACCAACCGACTTGAACAGCTTCTTCCCTACTACCATCAGACTTTTGAATGGTATTAAGTTGATCTTTTCTCCACACCTTGCTATAACTGTAACATTATATTCTGCAATCTCTCCTTCCTTCCCAATGTAAGGTATGCATTGTTTGTACAGTATGCAAGAAACAGGTGCTATACTATACTAATACATAATACTATACTAATACATGTGACAATAATAAATCAAATCAAAATATATGCGTGATTCACTGGCCCCCACCCACACATCTCGCACTCATCTGCTACCCCCTGAAAGAACCCACTCATTCTCGCCCGAGTCACATGTACCCTGTGCATCACCTTAAACGGTACCGGGCTCATCCTTGCACAAGAGGAGGTCCTGTTTACCCTTCGCAGTGCCTCACACCATACCCCCCAATTCATCTCCATTCCTAACTCTGCTTCCCATTCCTCCTTGATCTTCACCTCCCTGCTTCCCCAGCCACCTGTATATATCCCCAATTCCTCTCTCCCCTTCCACATCCGGAAGCAGCAGTCGTTCCAACAGGGTGTATCCCGGCAACCTAAGGAACCCTCTCCAAAACTTTCGCGCAAAGTCCCTAACCTGCAGGTACCTGAACTCATTCCTCCCTCGGCAGCTCAACCTCTCCCTTAGCTCCCCCAGACTGGCGAACACTTCCTCCAAATACAAATCCCTCACCTTGACCAGCCCCACTTCCCTCCACCTCCTGTATACACAATCCATCCCCCCCCCCCAGCTCAAACCCATGATTCTCACCCAGCGGTGTTAGCACTGACACCCTTCCATCCGAAAATGCCTCCTCAGCTGATTACATATCTTCAACGTGGACTGCACCACTGGGCTCCCTGAATACCTACTTGGAGCTATTGGCAATGCTGCCGTCACCATAGCCCTCAAACTAGACCCTTTACAAGATTCCTCCTCCATCCTAACCCACTCTACCCCATCTCCTTTCCACCACCGCCGCACCTTGTCTACATTCGCCGCCCAATAATAATGAAACAAGTTCGGCAACGAGTCACCTGATCCCTGTGGTCCGATAAAGCTACCTACATACTCTTGATCATGGCTCCTTGGACTTTGGCCTCACTAGTTTTTCCCAGAGTCACTCAAATGGCGGCCAAGGCCCCTTCGATTGATCTTTTAAGCTCCTCTGACATGACTCTTGCCACGATGCTCGTGTGAACCTCAGCTATTAGTGGAGTGGACGGAGAGAAAGAAACCGATTCTGCAATCTTTTTTTCTCGTTGGACCCCAAGAAGCTTCAGACTCCATTGACGAGTTTCTGCTCAAAGCTTTCTTATCGTTATTTTTTCTGGGCATCTCAACAAAGAGAGAACTCTGCCCCAATAACTATCATTTTCCCAAGTAATTAACTACCCGTGGTGCCAAGAAAAAGAGCAGAAAGATATATTCTCCAGCAGGAGCCACCTCGTGCGCGCCTTCCCCCTATATTACGCCACTGGATGTCCGGGGTTTGAAGTTTTTAGTTGTACATTGATTCCGGTATGTTTCTTATATAGCAAAACTAATTTGTTTATGCTATATATTAGTTTCCATAGCTGCCACAGAAACATTTTATATTAATGAGAGCATTTTAGCTGGACTTAATCATGGAACTTTCAGCAGACCAAGGCCATTACATACTGTGTTAACTATGTCCTGCTAATTCCAGTGTTCTGCTCTTTTCCTGTCCCATTTAATATTTCAGTAGTTATTTCTTCAGTACTATGAAGTGTTTCTTAATAGCCACTAGTCATAATGTATTCTTATAATTCTGCACACAAAACCTTCTAAGAAATCTGTCTCGAGTACTGTACTAATGCTAATTTTATGCCACTTTGTTATCTCTTTAATGAAAGGGGAAGTAGGCCTTTTAGTGTTATATTCTTGATGTGTTTCAAAATTTGAACTCTACTATTCGATTTCCCCAAATTTTTTTACGCTCCATTGGTTACATTGCTAATTCTTTTAAGTCTCATCTCTACTTTGGCATGGTGAAGCTGTGGAAAATGTGCAAAACTGGACCTCCTACAGTGCTCTAACCAATTCTTCATTACCGATTGTATATAAAACCCGGGTTCCTGTTTTGTCCATTTAGAGACCCTTTCTGTTAATCCTGCCTTTTAAAGAAATAATATATATGCATCCTTTGATCTATCTCTCATCATTCACTATACTTTTTCTCCCAAATTGCAGTTTACATTAATCAATGTAAACCAGATTTGCCACATATTTGTCTATCTCGTAACTCACTTATGCCTGTCTCAAATCTCCCACTCTCTTCCTCAATTTCCTCTGCATTCTAATTTAGTTTCAGTAGACTTATCTATTACTCCTGAAATCCAAAATTATTTGTGTAAAGTTAGGTCCCATCAAATGATTGCTCGGACCGGCTACAAGTGACAGTTTACTAATCCAAGAAACATCCATTGTTTTTGTTGCTTTCTAACCTTCAACCATCCTTCTATTTATTCTGCTACTTTATCTTTCACCACACGAGTTTTGACTTTGAGAAACCACTTGTGCACAACTTTTCAAAAGTTCAAATATTATCTTTTTTCTAATTAAGGGCAATTTAGCGTGGTCAATCCACTTACCCTGCGCATCTTTGGGTTGTAGAGGTGAGACTCACGCAGACACGGAAAATGTGCAAACTCCACACTGACCGGGACAGGGGTCAAACCGGGTCCTTGGCACTGTGAAGCAGCAGTGCCAGCACTGCGCCACCGTGCCAACCCAAACATATATTTTCAATACATTTCTTTGACTAATTCCTGAAGGGTGTATATAAATGAACAAGAATGAGGTTAATTAGTCTTACTATCCAGATTATTATTTTCTTTAAACATTATTGTCACTCTCTCATCTGGTACAGTTCCACCCTCTCATTTTGTATAGTTCCTGTTTGAAAATATGCTTTGGATATGTATGGTTAGCACCCTTGCTATTCTTGCAGTCTCCCTCTGAAATGTAGGTCATGTGGGCTTGTTAATTATCAATATTAATTCCCAGAGAAGGCAAGATCTCACGTTCATGTAAAGTGGCTTTTGTGTCTTCAGGAGCTCCCAAAGCACAAAAATATTGGACTGTGAAGTGTAATCCAATGTTTTGTAGACAAACAGTTTGCACATGGTAAAGTCGAATAAATAGTAAAGAAAATCAGTAACGAAAATAAAATGATCACTTAATCTGTTTTTTTCTTGTGGTGCTGGATGGAATTTGATTGGCTGCCCTGGATTGGCTCCCCTGCTTGATTGGGGTGAAAACATGGGATGATTACATCCACCCAACAAAACGGATGAGGCCTCGGTTGAATGTCTCTTCCAAGAAGGTGTTGCATTAAAATGTTAGCTTAGATTGTGTATTTTGGTCCTGCAGGTTGCAACCTAGAGGTAAAGCTATTACCATTTGAGCCAAACTGGAATCCATTAAACACAATTTTCTTTTTAATATTTCGGCACCATTTCATTGTGCTTACTGTTATATATGAAAATCCTATATTTAAATTTCCTTCCCACGTGAATTAAAGTATCTTTTATACATAGTGAATATTAGTGAAAATACTTGAGGCTCTGCTTTGTTTGCTAAGATAGTCAGCATAAAACGATAACTAAAGAAGAAAAGGGTTAATGTACAAGTGAGGTTTCCAGAACTCCCTGTTCATTTATTGGAAGTCTATAATTAGTGTTTCCGCAAATGTTCAACACTACTGCAATACAGTAGACCACTGTAAAATGAGTTTGGTAAGGAATTACTTCCATTGTATTTGACTGCTTGCCTATCTGGAGAATATTTTTAGCATCATTTTACTGGGTGGCACTGACATGCACGAGTCATGAGCACAAGTTTGCATGCCAGGAGACTAAAGGCCTCGAGTGATTTTATAAAAAAAAAAAACTTTTTTGTAACATTCAGTAGAATCCTAATGCAAATTTTTAAGGCCCCACTGTGTTAGAAATGTTATGTGGCAGTCGTTCAACAGGATGTGATTTTAAATTTAATAAATTATTCAAGTTTTGCAAGTATGGCAGACTATTGGACAGAACTACAGTTTCTCCAGGCCGGGAATTGCCTGAGCTACAGAGGGGCAAATTCAAAGCTGAAATTTGGAATCCATCATGCGGCAAATTGTGGGGTGGGGGGATCATATGCACATGCTACCACTTGTGGCACAGCATTTTGTAAAGGTAAAGTCTTCACAGTCCCAGATGACCATAGTTGACTGGTGGTGATTTAACCTGAGGGTCAACGCACCTCCATAGATACCATAGAATTTACAGTGCAGAAGGAGGCCATTCGGCCCATTGAGTCTGCACCGGCTCTTGGAAAGAGTACCCTACCCAAGGTCAACACCTCCCCCTATCCCAATAACCCAGTAACCCCACCCAACACTAAGGGCAATTTTGGATACTAAGGGCAATTTATCATGGCCAATCCACCTAACCTGCACACCGTTGGACTGTGGGACGAAACCGGAGCACCCGGAGGAAACCCACGCACGCACGGGGAGGATGTGCAGCGGGGAGGATGTGCAGACTCCGCACAGACAGTGACCCAAGCCGGAATCGAACCTGGGACCCTGGAGCTGTGAAGCCATTGTGCTATTCACAATGCTACCGTGCTGCCCCTCCAGTGAGGGGCAAGGTTGAGAAGGATGAACCTTCATGAGTAACAGTGTTTTGGACCATATTGACGGTCTTCACCCATCCGTGTATAACTGGTAGGTGGATCATATTTGGTTCCCAGTTTAACTTTATAAATCAGTTATGTATCACAGCTGAACAGGTGGGTTTTCCTAATCAAATAACTACCAATTATGAATTTCTAAAATCGATAGATCAAAAATAGATAGTTAGCAACAGTTATTGATCAAAAAAGAGCAAGGTGAAAAGGAAAAAAGTAAACAAATGAACTTGCTATGTTTAGAGACTTTCAGCTGCCACCGTAGGCTCTGAAATATGCTTTTTCAAAAAACATAGCAAACTTCAAAGTTAGATATACCATGGTATTTTCTGTGTTTAAATATATTTTCCATTGGAGGGATGTATCTGATTTGAGGTTAGAATCTTATGGTCATGTAGGTTCCCAGACATATCCCTGTCGGCAAATGGAGTTAGTAGACATACCTGTGCCTGGAACCACTTGAAATGTTTGACAGGTTGACCGCTTATTCACAGAACAGGACAGTATTTTGTTAATGGTCCTCTTTTATTTTGGAAACAAAATTACACCCCACCCCAAAGAAAATTGCTGTTAGACCTATTTAAACTAGTTTTGGATTTTTGTGAACAGCATCAAAAACAAATTAAAACATGTATTGCAGCTTTTTCTGAGGTTACTATAAAAGCAAAGTGTGTGCTACAGTGGCCAAATAATTCCGAAGTACACCAAGAAAGCCCACTTGAGGTTAAAGTTGCCAAGTGGGGATTGAGCATATTAATTGCAATTGTGTTTAATTCGATGCAGGTGGTGGACATAAACTGGGAATTCGCTGTAAAAAAGAATAGCGCAAAGTGTGGTTCAGGGAGGTGCATATTCCTAATGTTTACGCTAAGAACTCAAAAATCTTGTTTGCACACCTAGTATCAAGTTATAGCATTTAGAGGTGAATACAGAATATCGTCCTGAATTAAATACCCACTTCAGCCAAATATTTTGGTAATGTTAAGTTCCGTTGCAGAGAGATTCGGTGAAGAAAGATGCCGTTTAATTTCTTTCTTTCTTGGTACTGTATGTGGCTGGCTTTGTCTAACAATCACCAAGTCAACCTAACAGACACTAAAGGACCACCATCTATGTAGAGCTCCATGCATTGCCTACAGGTAATGGGTTAAGAAAATTATTTTGCAGCGTCCTATCAAAAAATCATTAAATTATTGTATGAGTCTACTAAATTCTTTGTGTTAATTATCAATTTCAAGAGGGATTAATGGGCTGTGTAACAGTTCAAACACTAACTCATCAAAAGCAGTGTTAAGTAGGCATGGTGGTATATGAACATATGTATTAGGAGCATACTGATGCAAGATTTACTTTTGTCATGAAGTAGATTTACCCATCATTCCTCAATTATCCGATGGCACATTTTGCAAGCCAATCCAAATGAACAGGTTCAAGACGCCCATGTCTTTGTGGTTTAAGATATTTTAAAAACTGTATTGAAAAATGAATTGTCATGTAAGGATGCTTCCTGCTGATTCCCTTATTTCCCCTTTTTTTATTTTTGCCATTTTCATTTTTGATCCATGGATGTTTAATGGACATGTATCTTTAAGTCGAGCAGCAGAGTGAATGAGGAATTCAGGAAGTTGCAACGTAGTGTCTGGTGCTGCTAGCTTTGGACAACAAGATCCAGACTTCCAGGCACCCGTGAGATTGGGAGAGACTTGGTTTGATTAATTGGCTCATGTCTAATAAATTGACCAGAAGCCTATATTCTGGCTAGGAACAGGTGGTTATTGGTCCTACTCCAGTGGAATGATTTTCAGAGACCCAAGGAGGTCAGTTTTGAATCGCACAAGGACCTTCCCTCTCCCTTTCCCCCTCTCTCTCTCCCTCACTCCCTCTCTCTCTCCCTTTCCCTCACTCTCTCTCTCTCTCTCTCTCTCTCTCTCTCTCTCTCTCTCTCCAGAAAGGCAATGAGTTGATGTATTTCTGAACCTACAGAGACCTGAATTAATCTATAGTGAAAACCTGGAACTGAAAGCAAAGTTTGAAGAGGAGAAAGGTGCTAGAAACAACCATCTGAAACAAAGACTTTGTTCATCCTTTTACTTTTCACCCCTCCCCTCCCCTCTGTGTTTGTTTGTCTTATGTGTGTAGAGGGTAGGGGAAAGTTAAAGTGGGGGATTAGGAATTAGATGACAGTTAACCAGTTGTATTTGCTGCATATTTAATTTTGGCTGTTATAAATAAAAAGTCATTGTGTTTAAATGTACATACCTGGTGACTGTAATTAGCCGGCAGACAAGCGCCCAAGACTTTGGGTATTTTTCTAAGAGTTATTGGTTAATTCAATTGTGTTGCGACTCTGGGTTAAGTGCGTTGGGAATTGACCTTGTTAGTCCTGGGTGTGGTAACAATCAACTATCCATTTAATTTGTTAACATTCAAATTGAGTGCTGAAGAAAATACATTATTTCCGAATGGAGTTCTTGTTTCTACAGTAGACACATTTTAGTGCTTCAGTTTGATGGGTGCTCTTGTGAGTTTGTGCACAACTACATTCTAAATCCTTTTCAGTCTCTGCTTTCCTTCCAAATCCTGACAAGCTGAAGGTTAGCCTTTTGAAGTAAAAAAAAGTCTTTAATCTAAAATGCTGTTTCATCACCAAAAACGTTGAGTTCAGAGTAGAGTGCGGAACATGTTTTAAAATTGTTTTTCACACAAAACATATAAACTGCAAATTACAAATTCTGCAGAGCACTGATTAATATACTGTACCAAAGTGGAAACCTGGTTACGGTTCAGATTGAAATTTGCTAGATTTAACATGGGAATAGTTATTGTAGTTTGAGGGTAAAACGCACAGTGCAAAGCAAAAGCAGATCACATGACAATATATGAAACTGAAAGAGATTAGGATGTAAAATTCTAGTTCTGATTTTTTTTAAGGTGTGGTGAGTGAAGGTCAAATCTTTTATTAAAATTGCTGCATAATGTGCTTGTACCTTGTATGCAGATTTGTGTAACTATATGGTGCCAGTTCCTTCATTTGCCTCATCATTGCTCATTTTTTGAGATTCAAAATTTGCATCTGACACGAGCACTACCATTATTGCTTGGCCTTTCCTCTGGCAAAATTAACTTTCCATTGCAGGATAGGGACATGTCTCCAGCAATAAGATTTGCATTAAGTCGGGCAAAAGTCTTTCTCCTAAGGCATTGATTGAAGGATACTGTAACAGCCACCTGCATTTGCAAAATGTAGGGTGAGGAGGAAGGTTTAAAAGAGGAAATTTCAGAACTTGGTGAATAGACTGGTCAAGAGATAAAAATCAGGAGTCTTCCAGTGATGGGACTGTGCTGAGCAGACGTGTGAAAGGTGGACCTCCTGGAAACTTTAAATTGGGCACTTTTAGCCCCAAAATAATCTGCAAAATCCCCCCAAGAAAATAGCCCATTCTCCTCCAACACCGCCACAATGAATGAAACATGCCAAGCAACAATTTGAGGAGCCAAAGGGACAGCAGAATCAGTAAAAGCCTGGAGAGGAAGAATGAGGCAATGACTAACGCACGGCACAACGAGGATGGGCCGCCAGGGCATATGCTGGGCTACCCCCTGGTAAATGAATGAATGGACCTCCTAACACAGGAACTCCAGTTGCACAGAGACGCCATGAAATTAGAAACGATGGTGACAATGAAGCCGGTGGTGGAGGCACTGGTCTCCTTTCAAGTGGCACTGGAAAAGGCGGAGCGGCGTCTGGAGACACAGGAGGCGACAATCTGGGTGCTGGCGAAGGCTGCAGCCGGATTGCCTCACGGAAGACGGAGATGGCAAGGTTGGTGGCGTCACGTGCTGAAGGGGAAGGTTAAGGACCAAGAGAAGTTGCGCCAAACCTCCGGCATAGTGGGCCTACCGGAGATACCGATGGCAGGAATCCCACAGAGTAAAGGATTAAGATGCTGGGCAAGCTGGTTAGAGGGGAGAGCTTCCCAAACCCCCAGAAGTTGACCGAGCTGGGTGGCACAGTGGTGCAGTGGTTGGCACTGCTGCCTCACGGCGCCAAGGACCTGGGTTCGATCCCGGCCCCGGGTCACTGTCTGTGTGGAAGTTGCACATTCTCCCCATGTCTGCATGGGTCTCACCCCCACAACCCCAAAGATGTGCACGGTGGGTGGATTGATCACGTTAAGTTGCCTCTTAATCAGAAAAAAATAATTGGGAACTCTAAATTTAAAAGAATGTTGACCGAGCCCACAGGTCACTCCAGCCAAAGCTGGGGAGCAGCCACGGACCATCACCGCAAAACTCACCGTTATCAGGATCGGGGAAAAGATCCTAAATTGAGCAAGGCACGCACAATCCTGTAAGTGGGAGGGGCACTTGATCTCTGTGTACCAGGACATTTGGGCAGATCTAGCCAAGCACTAGACAGATTTCAGTGCAGCCAAGGCGCCTTGCCTCTATACAGAAGCCAGGTGCGATTTGGGATGCTGTACCCGGCCAAGCTCTAGGGTGAGTTTCCAGCGTAAGGAGTTCCACTTCACCATACCGGCAGAAACAGACATCCGTTTTTTGCGCAAACACGGGTGGAAAGACAGCAACACCAGCATTGAACTCTAACTCTGGTTTCATGTGTTTAAACAGAAGAGGCTAATTACGTGGGATAGATCTGCATTGCCTTGGATCTGTCTCGAGTCTCGGGAAGGGGCGAGAGCGGCAAGATGCAAAAAGGAGTGAGGAGAGAAGGTGGGGGAAGGTAAAGATCTCACCCAGTCGGGGAGGGGGGGAAAGAGGAGGAGGAGGGGGGAAGGAGGAGGAGGGGGGGGGAGGAGGAGGGTGTGCCTGGCAGAACTGGGAGAGAAAACTCTCGGTGCTGGTGTAAGTTGGGGGGGGGGGGGAGGAACTTTAACTGCGTACAGGACCCATGGACAGACAGATCAAACTCTTAAGTCAGGGAAAAGATCAAACATGGAGAAGGAATTGAATGCCTTTTGTGGGGGCAGTGGACCCATGGACGTTCAAACCTAAGGGAGAAGGCGTTCTTCTTCTCCCAGGTACGCACAGATTATATACCATAGAACATACAGTGCAGAAGGCGGCCATTCGTCCCATAGAGTCTGCATGACCCACTTAAGCCCTCACTTCCACCCTATCCCCGTAACCCAATAACCTCCCCTAACCTTTTTGGTCACTTAAGGGCAATTTAGCACGCCCAATCCACCCAACTGCACATCTTTGGACTGTGGGAGGAAACCGGAGCACCCGTAGGAAACCCAAGCAGACACTGGGAGAACGTGCAGACTCCGCACAGTGACCCAGCGGGGAATCAAACCTGGGACCCTGGCACTGTGAAGCCACAATGCTATCCACTGTGCCACCGTGCTGCCCTTTAAAGGATCAACTTCTTCGTAGTTTGGAAAGCGGAGCTTCGAGGGATAGTGTGAGCGGAATACTCTGCAATCGGAATCTCCAACCATGCTCCACACTATGTAGATATGATTGGAGATGGGCCAGGCACAACCACCACGCCCCCAGGCTGGAGACAGCGCTCCTGGTCGATGAGACATCCTTTTACGAACACGGAGACAAAGTTCACCAGTTGAGAAAGCAGGCAGCCATGTGAGAAATAGCTCGGGTTAAAGACAAAAGCGGCAGGCTTGTCTCTGTGCCAGGAAAGATCAATAAAGCCTTCGCGACCTCCTACAGAGGGCTGTACACCTCCGAGCTCCCCGGATGGGGACTCGAAGATGAAGCAGTTGCTTGACAAACTGGACATGCTGGTCTTGGTGGAAGATGAGTGACGGAGCCTGGAAACATCATTAGAATTGGGGTAAGTCATGGAGAGTATCAACTACATGCAGGCGGGGAAGCCCCCAGGACCAGAAGGTTTCCCGGCAGACTGCTACAAAATATTTGCGCGAGCATTGGCCCCATACTTGCGGGAGATGTTTGCAGACTCGCTGGCAAGTGGCATCCTGCCACCAACACTGGCACAAGCTTCAATATCGCTGATGCCCAAAAAGGAAAATGGACCCATCTTGCTGCTCAATGTAGATGCGAAAATCCTGGCAAAAGCCCTGGCAAAGCGGCTGGGGAGCTACGTCCTAGAGGTAGTCGCTGAGGACCAGATGGACTTTGTCAAGGGCAGGCAGCTAACATTAAACATCAGGCGCCTGTCGAACGTGATGATGACCTCATCCATGGAAAGAACACCTGAGAGATCATGTCCCTGGATGCAGAAATAGCCTTCGACAGAGTCAAATGGAAGTACTTCTTAGAGGTACTGCAAAGGTTTGGATTTGTGCGAGGGTTCACTGCCTGGGTGAAACCAATGTACAGAGCTCCCATGGCGAGCATACGGACAAACACCAGAAGTTCTAGATACTTCCGACTGCACAGAAGCACGAGGCAGAGATGCCCACTATCCCTACTGCGGTTTGATCTGGTAATCGAGCCACTGGTGATCGCCCTCCTGAGCAGCAAAGGGGTGGACAGGTATCCAGAGGTGGGGGGGAGACAGAGCATGGAGTTTCTATGCGGATGACCTCCTCTACGTCTCAAACCCACGGACCAGCATGGAAGGGATAATGAAACTCCTAAACGGGCTTTTTCTGGCTACAAACTGTGATCCTGGGGAATAGAGGTCTTTCCCAGAGAAGGGACAGAGTTGGGGGACTGACATTTAAGCAATCCCAGACCAAATTCCACGTCTTGGGGATCCAAATAGCCCACGACTACACTGATCCACAAATGGAACCTGTTGAGTCTGGTAGAGGAAGTCGAAAAGGACCTGTAGGGGTGGTGCCCACTCCCAATCTCTCTGGCAGGGAGAAGACATCAAAACGAATGTGCTGCCCAGGTTCCTCGTCCCGTTCAGATCCCTCCCGATCTGCATCCCCAAGGCCTTTTCCAACATAGTCAACAAACTCATCGTGACCTTGGTGTGGGGGAAGGAAAAGCTCGATGATCCAGAAGACGATCCTATAAAGGAGAAGGAACATGGGAGGCCCAGCCCCCTCAAACCTACAGTTCTACCACTCAGTGGTCACCACAGAAAGAGGGCGGTGGGGGATTGGTTTAAAGAACGGGGTACAGAGTGGGTGAAGATGGAGGAGAGTTCCTGTATAGTATCATACCTCCGAGCCCTAGCCACAGCCGCTCTCTCATCTCCATCCATTCCTCTTTTCCCCCCCCCCCCCCCCAATCCCGGGGCAAATTCCCGAGCCCAGTGGTAGTGGCCACTGGAAGTGGTCAGAGCATTGATTTCAGAGATTGGTCAAAGTATGTGTTGCAGTGGAGTTGGAAGTAGGTATTTTTTGAAGGGGCACCTATCCTAATGGTTCCATATAGATGAATGAGGGTTTTTGTGGATGTCTATTTTACTCTGGACTCATTAATTTGGGTCTGCACAAGATCTTTCTGTTTATCTTCAGTGACAAATTCAATTTGCAGGTCAAAACAGTCCTCGTTCATAGAAGTAGCTATGCAATTGTATGGCTAACTTCAGTTCGTGTATGAGATCCAGGACCAAATCTTTGGATAGATTTGTGGGGAAACTTGAAAACAGTTCTAGGGAAGGGCACTTCTTGATTGACAAGTTGTATATTTTGGATGGTGATTATGAAGGTGCTAGGAAATCAGTTTGATTCTGGCCTAGGAGAATAAGCCTTCAAAGTTTTCCAAAACTGCTACAAATATTCTTCAGGTGGGGAGAGTGCGGTTGTCATTTGTAAATCTTTCTGTGGTCTGCCAATGTTGCATTGAGAACATGACTGTTGAGTGTAATTTAAAATAGTCTTTGCAAAAGATGCCAGGCGATAGAAAAGCTGATTGTCGACTTAAAGAATGATTTTAAAAAATGTTCTGTCTATCTTTGTAATCACCAGAAGATAGCTCCTGTTTTAGGGTTAGATTGGGCTGAAATATAAACTAGCTAGGATCTGGCAGAGATGTTAAGTGGATTCTTCTCATAAAACTTTACAGACTACACTTAAATTCATTTTGGCAAATAACTTTAAAACAAAAATATATACCAGTGAAATGTGTGCTTTGACTAAAGTGAATAGTTATACCTATCTAGCTAGATTAAACCTTTCTGTCCATCGACCCCTAATTGGGGCGAAGACACCCAAGACCACCAACCAGTTTTACATCACCTGCTTTGACTTGCCACTATTTCACTTCCAACTCCTCGGAATGAATGAAATGTAATAAATTTATGTGCATTTAAAAAATGAAATATTATAAGTCAATTGTTAATTCATGACAGGAACAAAAGTATAGACATTCTTGTATTATGAACAGTAATGCTACAAGAGAAAATGTTTTCTAATATGTGTTATGAAATCATGATCATCTTCTGAGAAACTCGTACCTTTCTTACATTTATATTAATCAAGTTGTGAACAGGAGGGAGTTTAATTTAAACAACCATGATTTCTTCTCACTGCCCCCATCTGTAAAGAGAAATATGTTTTGGTTTCCACATATAAGTGGTGGCGTATTCCCAACCCCTCTGTTCTTGTGTGGTCAAATTTTTATTAATGTTCGGCGATCACTCGCTAACGAGTATGATTGTCCACCTAAGAAACTGTGTGTTACTGGTCATGGGTTCTGTGGGTCTGTGTGTGGCTGATGAGTCCGATCCGAGACCCGCATCTTCGCCGGCACACTTGGCAGATGTTTGTGGGAGTTTGGATTGGTCCTTGAGCTCTAGATTGCAGTTACTCCTTCCTTTTTCGAGCCTCTTCTTGACGTCGGGCGTCCTTGAAGAATTGTGTCCCTTCAATTAGGAGGTTCCTCCAAGTAGGTCTCTTCTGAGCAAGGTTCTCCCAGACATTGGCGTCCATGTTGCATTTCTTGGGGTAAGCCTTCAAGGTGTCTTTGTAGCACTCCCTTTGTCCTCCTAGTTCGAGAGCCTTCCTTGAGATGGGTGAAGAAGACTTGCTTTTGCAGTTGGGACTCTGACTCCTACACACATGGAGCCGTTTATATCATATGAATACCGTCTGCCAGTGAGGACTAGAAGTCTCTGTTGGCCAGGTTTGGCTTAGAAACGTAGACGGCCGTTGTACAATTCCCTTTGAAGTTTGTCCACAGCGCCTTTAGCGTCTCTCCGATGACGAGGTGTCAGCTTCTCTTATTTTGCCAGACAGTGTTTTCTTTTTTAAGGGTTACATGCAGAAATAGCTTTAGCCTCTTTAAAGTCTGGACCCTAAAATTAATGTAGCCAGGTTGGTATAGACTGTCCTTCGTTATGACACACAATTGGTTCCTTAAATAGGGAACACAGCGGCACAGTGGTTAGCACTGCAACTCATGGCGCCGAGGACCCGGCTTCGATCTCGGCCCCGGGTCACTGTCCGTGTGGAGTTTACACATTCTCCCCGTGTCTGTGCGGGTCTCGCCCCCACAACCCAAAAATATGTGCAGGGTAGGTGAATTGGTCACACTAAATTGCTACAAATTTGATTCCTGGAGACCATGCAAGTAAAAACTTCAAAAGTCTGATCCAATTCTCCCATGGAAACAATGGTATAAGTGGGGGTTGGCTCTGGAACCAATGGTGGAAATCACACGTTGGATGCCCAACAATGTAAAATGCCCTGTAAAGTCACTGAGGTGACTGTTGATGTCAGCACGCAGACGCATCAGCTAGTGTGGGAGATATATGAAGCCATTCGATCACTGTCTATTGCTCGTTTACTCTTGAACCTCTGTGAGTCTGAGCATAGAAAATACCTCACCAATGTGTAGATGCATTAAAATCATGATCGTTGCGGCCAAAGTCTTTAAAAATAAACCTTATTTGTTTCCACACAAATAAGGATGCTTCAAACTGCCCAGTCATACAGATGGGCGACACAGAACCTTAATGTGCATGTATGAACATGCAGATGTGGCGTCATAAAGTCAAATGAAATGGGATGTCAATATATAAATGTTGGAAGTATTGTTCATCATAACTTGAATATTGTAAAGTTGAAGACTGTCTGTATATGTATTTTCATAAAGATATAGTGTGGGATCTTGGCTCTGTGACTCAGTAAATTCAACAGTAACATGAGATTTATAATACTTATTGTTATTTGCCCTTGTGATGACCCGTGTTGCACGTGCAAGAGCCAGGTTTTTTGTGTGAAGTTGCACAAGTGGTTGGGGATATCATAGATATCATAGAATTTGCAGTGCAGAAGGAGGCCATTCGGCCCATCGAGTCTGCACCGGCTCTTGGAAAGAGCACCCTACCCAAGGTCAACACCTCCACCTTATCCCCATAACCCAGTAACTCCACCCAACACTAAGGACAATTTTGGACACTCAGGGCAATTTATCATGGCCAATCCACCTAACCTGCACATCTTTGGACTGTGGGGGGAAACCGGAGCACCCGGAGGAAACCCACGCACACATGGGGAGGATGTGCAGACTCCGCACACAGTGACCCAAGCCGGAATCGAACCTGGGACCCTGGAGCTGTGAAGCAATTGTGCTATCCACAAGGTTCTAATCTGTTCTCTCATATCTGGCCCTGTTGTTGTGTCAGTGACTTTGGATGAGCCCTGGTGATTTGAGGATCGCAGTGATTTGAGGATCGCAGTAAGAGCTGTTGGAGTAGATCCAAGAATCTTCATAGGAAGGGCATAAAAGTTGATGTTTTCAGGAGATCAAGATACTGGTGCTGTACCTAAGAACCAATGAGTAAATTATGGGCTGGAGTCTCCGGTCCCCCAGCCACGTGATTCTCAGCGGGCGGCGGGATTTTCTACTCCTGCCACTTGTAAATGGAATTTCCCATTGAAGCCATCCCAGAGGGCAGTTTAAGGGTCAACCACATTGCTGTGGGTCTGGAGTCGCATGTAGGCCAGACCGGGTAAGGATGGCCGATATCCTTTCCTAAAGGACATTAGTGAACCTGATGGGTTTTTACAACAAATGACAATGGTTTCATGGTCGTCATTTTTAAAAATTTAATTCAAATTCCACCATCTGCCCTGGTGGGATTCAAACCCATGTCCCCAGAGCATTACCCTGGGTCTCTCGATTTATTAGTCCAGTGACAATATCAATATGCCACTGTCTTCATAATGAGCCCTGGAACAATAAGAAATAGTCTGTGAATTTCAAAACGATATGTGATGCTTTGCTAATGTATTGGCATTATATAACATTTTCACTTGAGTAATTTGTGCAGTAAATACAACTTGAGTTTTAAGAATGTGATTCGTGAAATTCTTTGAGGTTAAAAGAACCATTTTAAGGTTTGGTGCAAGCACTCACTGACAGCTTTTGGATTCCCCTGAGATAATTAAAATATATATATATCTCCATATTTCTATCTGCCTCACATTTCCGTTCTTTTCACCCCCCACTTGCTCATCCCCCTCCTTTGCTGCATATGTCTGTGTGTATGTAGATTGACTACTTATTGGTAACAAGAAATTCAAGAAATTGTGAGAAGGTGAGGACTAGCAGAGAATTTTCATGAGATTATATCTATTGGAATAGTTAATTTGATTAGACAAGTAGTCACAAGGCAGAGTCATCCTATTATGAACTGCAAGAATACTTGCATCTGACGTGTTGATTATTAATTGCAAGCTACAAGTTAGTAGTAGAAATACAGTTCCCAGGTCGCATTTGCAGTTGCAACCAATTTTTCATTATTACCGTTGCCCAGTCACACTGATTGTTACATCTTCTTGAATGACCTCAAAACCTTGTGATAGTTTTGATTCAATATTGGAGAAGGAAAGTTGGGTGATGCAGAGCTTGTTGGGAAAATTGGAGGTGATTGTTTCTGCAATCGTATTGATATTGGAAGTCACTGGGGCAGTAGGTGGTGTCGAAGTGCACTGGGTTAGTTGTTGTAGAGCATCATCTGGTACACACTGCCACTGCAGTGTGCTGGTGATGGAAGGAATGGATATTGATCAGCACAACTGACACTGAACAAGCAGACTGTACTATTTGTGAGTTGTTTTTCTTGGCTGTTGTTGTTACAGCTATCCTGTTGTGTATTCGTGATCTGAGTGAGATTGATTTGTAGGAAAGTGAACTGTTTAGTGTAAAATAACCAGTAACTGTTGTTCTTTTGTAACCAAGTTTCTGGTCAGTCTCTATTTGAGTGATCAATGAGGAGTATCTCAAGGTATTGTATGTTGGGACTGCTTAGTTCCACTCAGTATTAATAATTAAAATATAGTTTCTTTGATGACTTGACATCTCTGGACACTTTACGGCCAACTCAGTACATTTGAAGTGGCCATCCTTGCAATGTGGGAACTGTAGTCAGTTCATGCAATGTGATGCGCCTTGAGGGAGTTGGCCAAGACACGGGAGAGCTCCCCTACATTTCTGCCATTGAAGGGCATATTAGGCCTTTTTTTTGAGGTGACATCTATGTGGACTGAATATTACTCGTGGAACATCCTTTCTGGCCAGTAATGGGCTGAGCAGCTTAGGCTATCTGTGATGGGCAAGATACGCGGGTGTCTCTTGCTCCAGTCCGCCTTGAAGCAGTTAAATAAACCAGCATTCTTCCACTGCAAAGGGGCCCCATTTAGGTTACATTAAAGTTGCACACATGGAACATTGTTTAAACAAAACTGGTTTGGGACAATCTTTCTGAAAATGATTTTCATTTTCTCCATGCTGGAATTAGTTTAGATCATGCCGAATTTTTAAAGCAATCCTAATTTTGGGGTTTAATAATTGTGCCGTTGTAGTTGCATTATCTGCATTACTACAGCTGATACTGCTGCATCACAACTATGTATCTGTGCATGCATCTTCTGCAATGGCAGTCCCTAGAAATGCAAACAATGCAGTTAAAATGTCCGTCAACATGCTGTGCACCAGATGTCAATGTAATAGTTCAGTTAAGGTCTGACAGAATGTGGTCTTATCTGGTTTTGGAGCCTAAATGCAGTTGAGGGTGGGATTATACTTTGGTCCGTGCGTTGTGGTGCCCAAATAGATTCTGAGAACTTTAAATGTTGACTGTAGTTCAGTTAAATGATGATAAATTGGGGTGAGGCTTTGAAATTGTATTTCTGAATTGGAAGTGATCAGATTGTCAACTTGTTGGAGCAATGAACATTTAGATTTCTGGTGTGTGCAGACAGGTAAGAGAACATAAGAACATAACTTTTACTTGGGAATACTCTTGGGCTGCAGATTTAGAAAAGACTTGCATAAAAGAGGTTGAAACTGTGAGGAAAAAACAGAATTTTGTTTTATAGTAAGGGATTGTGCTGATGAGCATTTCACTGCGAGGGAGCACTCTCCTGTTAGGTAAAAGACATGCTCTGTACTGCCTTAACCTCTGCACTGAACAACACCCCCTACTGCAGCAGTGTGGCATTTCTGCTTCATACATAAAGCCATGCTTCTAGCCTAAATGCTAATTAATTCTGAATTCAAAGCGATATCTGCTGGGAAATAATGTCCACTAGAAACACAAGTTTATTTGACACCTTAGAGTTAGTAGAAATTATGCCCATCCTGGGATTCAGGTTATGAAACCCTTGTGTGAATAAAAAGATGTTATGTTGGTCCAACGAAACCAATCCAGTATCTGCTCAAATACATTCTAATGCTTTGATTTAACAAATCCCTTGATGGTATAAATTGTACAATTTGTTCTTCAGTTCTTGGTCCAAGAGTGTAAATCATTATTGCATGATAATCATTAATTAAACCACTGTAGTTTAACTCAAGTATGTATTCTCAGTGAAGGATTGGATTGACAATGTATAATTTTGATAAATATTACATTTTTCTTTGACAGAGTGAGGAGGATAATGTCTGAAGATTGTCAATCATATTGCAACCGAAATGCCCTAGGGGTGTTTTTGGAGTAAAGTCAAGGTATGTTAACATTTAGATTTTTTCCTATATGATTTTAACTGTTAAGCGTTTATAGGACTCCAAATTGTCATTGGTGCATAAGGCCTGTAGTGTAGTAGGAAGAAAGAACTTGTGTTTATGAAGTGCCTTCACATCCTCAGGATATCCCAAAGTGCATTGCAGCCAATAAAGTACTTTGTGTTCTAATGTACGTAAACATGGCAGAATTTGGGATCAACAAGGTTGTGTGACTGAAAATGAGATAAATTACTAGATCTATTTTCGAGCTGCTGGTTAAGGGATAAATGTTGGCTGGGACACGGCGAGAACTCTTCTGATCCTGGAATACTGCCATGGAATCTTTTTTCATTCACCTGAGAAAGCAGAAAGAGCTACCAGTTCAACAACTCCTCCAAATAATGGCACATCTCACTTACTTGGTACTACGCAGAATATGGTCTATGTTGTCTGTTTCTAAATAATGAAAGCACTATGAAAATATTACAATTTTATATGTTTTTATATAATAAAAAGGATGGTTGCTTTGATTCTAATTTTCTTTGTCTTGGATTCGATGTAATTTAAATGTTTCCCTGGAAGATTTAAAATATGAGCAAATCTGATCCAAATTTGGATCTGATTTGTATCTTGGAACTTGCAACACTTTACCCACATAATTTCCTGAGTTATAATTAGCAGATAAACCAACAGTGTTTTATATGAACAGTCAATAACGTAGCTGTTGAATCACACAATTGTACGCTATTATTTTTGTTAACAGAAAACTCTGTTCAAGCATTTGGAAAGTAAGTCGTAAGAGTTTTCAATTGCTCGACTGTTTGAGGATCTATCTGATTAGCAAGCCTAAAGGATGTGTAGCTAGCTTGTCAGCTATCATTGGATAGATGACAGAGGAGATAAGCTACTGCTTGCCTTCTTCAGAATATGCTCTGGTTTACTTCAGTTCATCAGTGGTTTGTTTAAAGTTGTCAGGTTGCTGATGACTTTCTGTTAAATAGTTCAAAATGGAGCTGCAGATTTTGTTTACATCAGACTTTAAAAAGTGAGAGTAACAGTAATTTCATTTTTTTGAAGAATACGGTCGGTGGTACAAGTCTAGATAAAACCGCATTGTTTGGGTTTTGTGGCCAAGTCGCATTTCATCATGTAACACCTCTCTCTCTCTCTCTCTCTCTCTCTCTCTTCCCCCCCCCCCCCCCCCCCCCCCCATTTTCTAGCGAGCACAATGCAACATGAGCAAATAAATAGTGACTTGAAAGCCTAGGTGAATCTTCATTATAAAGTTTGGTACCCTTTCAGAATTGATCTCAATAATTAGGCTAAGTCATTACATTGTACACAGTAGTAACTTAAATGTAGTGAAGTTTAGAACTCCTTTTGAGAGGGTTTCCAACCTCGATGCGATGCAAAAGCAGCCTCCCTCAATGGCTGACCTTTCTTTACTCTTGGCCTGAGTCACTATTTCACCTTGGGGCAATGTGAAGTTGGCAAGGAGAACGACTCCACACTGCAAAGCGTGCCTCCTGTTGGCTTCCATTAAGGTTGTGAAAGCAGTTGTGGCGATACCCAGGTGGTTTCACCATCTGGGCTAAAATGAGACCAGATGGGGAAGTGAGAGAAAGGAAACAAAAATCCTAAGTAGATTTGAAAAACAAAGCAATTATCTTAAAGGTGTTTGAAAATGCCTAAAATGGACCTAGAGTTTGGGGGGGGGGGGGGGGGGGGGGGGGGGGGGTTGTCTATGTGCATGCCTCGATTCTCTTTTTGGATTGTGTAATAGGTGACATTGATCACATCACAATTCTTTCCCAGTTTCATTGTGTGCAGCAAACTACTGAGAGATGCTTAACCAGGTTGCAAGTTAGTATAAGTTGTTCAGCGGGCTTCTGTGCTTTCAAATCTACACACCACCTGAGGTGATTCGAAGTGAACTTTCCTGGTCTGATTAGTTCAGTTTTGCACTGGACTTTTCTGTGCATCATTCCATGATCTTGACTACAAACTCAATGACTGGTTGAAGATTTTGTAATGCAAGGCATTTATTCAGTGATGATTTTCTTACGTATGTTTTTTTTAAAGTGAGCTCCTTATGGTGAAAAATTCCTTCATCTCTGCATGTATTAATTTATTTTTGCTGGCAAGGGCCTTTTCCATAGATAATCTTTCATTAGCCAACCATTTCACTTGCTTTTATTCTGCAATTGGGCGCAAGAATTATTAAGCAAGAGTTGTGTTGCGGTGTAGAAGAAATTTTGCGCCTCACCCGCATCATATTTCCCAGCGGTGGAGGGGGCCAGCCGTGGTCGGCAGCGGGATCTTCCGGTCCTGCTGATGTCTAAAGGGCTTTGCATCTTCTGCTGTTGGGCAATACCCCATGGGGGATTGCCTTCAGCAGGACCAGAAGATCCCACTGGTAGGAAGGATGTATTCATTCATTTGCTGCCAAGTGTGGCACTAAGCCATTTTTCCCAACCAGAAACTAAGGCAAAACAGATCAGTAGGAAAACCTTCCAGCGGTTGGTGTACCAGACATCAGGAAGACAGTCCAGATGGTTGGAGGCAAATCATTGCATTCCTAGGAGTTCATTAATGGAGTTCCTTTAGGCTCCCGGCCTGGGTAATGGTCCCATGCTCAGAGTTATGTGCCACAGCCAATGGCAGAAGAGCTAGAACCTTGAGGGACAGCTTATTGTTTCCTCACAGGTGAATCAAGAAGACGACTTTAATCATACATGCTGCCTCGTGTATTATTTCCCCTCTCATATACTTACTGAACTTGAAAATGTGAGATTCCGGAAGAGCTAAAGAGGAAAATACAAGACTGTAAGTCATGGAGAAATGAGCAAAGGATGTGGTCTTGGGTAAATCACTGCTACATTGATCCTCCTTTAACAATGATGAGGGTGTGGCCATTTTCTGATGATTGTGCAGTGTTTAGCTTCATTCACAACTCCTCCAATAATGAAGCAGCTTATACCAACCCAAAGGAGGACCTGGACAGCTTCCAGACTTGAACTGTCAAGTGGTGGGTAACTTTTGTTGCACATAATAGTTGTGGCACCTCATTTGCACCAGGCAATGATTGTCTAAAATAAGTAGTTTACAGCTCTTGGCCTTCAGTCGGCTATCATTGCTGTGTCCTTTGTCATCAACTTGATATGGTCACCTTCAACCAGGATTTTAACTGGACCAACTCCGTCAACGCTGGCTACAAAAATAGGGCAGAATCCGAGAACACTGTTTCACCTCCTGCTCCCGTTTAGCCTCTTCACGATCTATAAAGCTCAGTCAGTTACTCCACACTTGCCTTATTAGGTACCATCAAAGAAGGCCAAAAGCATCCAGGATAGAGTAGTCCAACCTATAAACATTCCTGCTCAATAGTTACTCCCTTCACCATTTACAGTGCGTGATTCAAGTACTCAGTACAGCATATTTCAGCAACGTGCCAAGGTTACTTCATAGCTTGGCTTGCCCTAAGACCTCATAAAAGGACAAAAGCAGCAATATTAAAGTCACGTTTTTCACCTCTCTGCTTGTATATCATTTATTGAACATGTATCAGTGTTGTTTGTTGCTGGATCAGAATCCTGGAATTCTCTACCTAAAATAATGAAGGAAGTGTCATCATTCACACTATATTGGGGCTATGCATATTTAATGTTTTCCTGAACCTGTTCGTGGTTTGCAGGACCTTGGTTTAATGCAGGGTGTCACATTTGAAAAACAGCTGTTTCAATGTTGACTGTACGATGCGGTAGCACAGTGGTTAGCCACAGTTGCTTCACAGTTCCAGGATCCCAGGTTCGATTCCTGCTTGGGTCACTGTCTATGCGGAATCTGCATGCGCTCCCCGTATCTGCATGGGCTTCCTCCGGGGCTTCCTCCCACAGTCCAAAGATGTGCAGGTTAGGTGGATTGGCCATGTTAAATTGCCCTTGGTGCAAAAAAGGTTGGATGGGGTTACTAGGTTATGGGGATAGGGTGGAGGTGTGGGCCAAATATCACCATCCACGGGCACCACTTTTGGACTGTGCGTGTGCGTGCCCGCGTGCGCGTGCCTGCGCGCGCGGTCCATGCCCTCAGCGCCATGCCAGCGGTTCCCCTCTTCCATCTTCGGGAAATTCAAGCCATCCAGAAACTGTTACCTGTCCGAGTTGTGTGTCTTGTGCATCCCACACGCAGAGTGGTACACGATACACTCAAAGTACAAAGTGAGCAACAATCAACAGCCAAATGGCCTAATTCTGCTCCTATATTTTCTGAACTTATGAACTATTCAAGTAGCTTTTTCATTTATGAGCTCGGATGGCTTGGCAGGTTATTTGGTGTTGGGAGCAAGCAAATCTTATTCTATCAACATATAAGGATGTTCAGCAGGTTTGCTGATTAGCAATAATTAGTGGGAGTTCTGGACAATTTTTACCTTTTTTGAGAACGCAGGGCTGACATCTACTAATTGGCACCTTCCAGCTTTAGCTATTCACCAGATAAACTCATTGAGCCATTGACAGAATCCTGTAGTGAATCGCTTAGATTTTAAGTCACTGATTAAAATTGTACAACCAGGAGCACTCTGAATTGCCAGTGCTACTTATGACTATTACAATGTCCGTTTGATACAACAGTACCACTACCACTAATTATACTTTGTCTGAATAAAAAAAACTTTGTTAATTATGAATTTCAGCTCCGTCAGTGTTTGCTTCATTTTTTTGGGCTTGGTTAGAAACAAATTACAATGGTGCCTTCATCAGTCAATATACCAGAATATCTGTTTTTGATTGCATTAACTTTTTATTTTACATATTCTGTAAATATGCATAGACCAAAGAACGTTAGTCATTTTCAAAATAAGCCTCCACATCATCAGAGCTCTTAATTAAAAACTCAAAATGTGCATTTTCAAGTTGTGACTTTTTAAGAGAAAAAGTGGCTGCATCATCACTTATGTAAAGGCCGACAGAGATTGCACTATGACAAGGAACTATGGATACTACAAGTGAGAGAGATGCAGAGGCCCATGAGAATTTAGGCCGAAATTAGAAGTCTATGCAGGAACAGGGAAGTGCTTTTTGATTGATCTCTGGATAGAACTACTGTAGATCAACCAGAAACAGAACTGAACTAGCCATATAAATACTGTGGTCAAATGAGACCACTGACTCCCCAAAGTCTGTCCACCATCTGCAAGGTGCAAGTCAGGATTTTGATGAAATGTGCACCACTTGCCTGGATGAGTGCAGCTTCAACAACAGTCCAGGAGCTCAACACCATCCAGGACAAAGTGGCCCGATTGATTGGCACCCCATCCACAAACGTTCCTCCCTCCACCACCGACGAACATTGGCAACAACATCTACAAGATGCACTGAGGAATCCACCAAGGTTCCTTTGACAGTACCTTCCAAAGCCATGACTGAAAGCAGCTAAAAGGGCCAGAGCAGCAGACACATGAGAGCACCGCCACCTGGATGTTCTCCTCCAAGCCACTTGCCGTCCCGATATATTGCCATTCCTTCAATGTCGCTGGTCCGAAATCCTGTTACTCTTTAACAACACTGGGTGTACTTGCACCACATGGACTGGTTCAAGAGAATAACTCACCACCACTTCTTGAGGGTAATTGGGGATGGGTAATAAATGTTGCCACAGACGTTGACATCCCATAAATGATTTTTTAAAAAAAAGCATATATGACGATATATATAGCAAACGAGTTTAGTCGTCTAATCGCTTTCTTGATTCCTTTCCTAAATATCCCAGCAACTGCAATAAAACAGAATATGCTGGAATTAATCAGCTCTGGCAGCATCTCTGGAGAGAGAAATATTTCAAGTTCATGACCTTTCATTGGACCTGGATAATGCCCACGATGCAGCCTGCTGAACATTAGGAGACCAAATGCAGATTGGATGATCACTTTGTAGAGCATCTCCGTTCAGCCCACAAGTGTGACCCCAAGCTACCTGCCATTTTTATTCTCCACCTTACTCCCACTCTGACCTTTCTGACCTCAATCTGCCCTGTTCCAGTGAAGCTCAACATCACCTCTTGTTTTAACTTGGGACTATTTGCAGCTCTCTGGGTTCAACGATATCAACTTGTGCTGTTGCCTCCATTTTGTTTCATTTTTTCCTCCTGGTTTTAGTTTTCTGTTGTTTTTCAGGGACAGCGATTCATGATTTTGCCATTCATACCTCCTCTATACACCTTTTTTGTTTCTTTATTTGTCCCCCTATCCCTCCCTTTGGCCTTGCTCCTTCAATTATTTTGTTAATGGATCATTCCTGTTTTCTCTCCTATCACATAAATTCCCTTTTGCATTTTCTTCCACTTTTCCTGCCCCCTTTGACTTACTTTAAAACCTGTTGCATTTCCTAATGCTGATGAAAGGGTACAGACCTGAAACAGTGTTATCTGACTTTGGGTTTCCAGCATTTTCTGTTTTTACTTTAGATTTCCAGTTTCCGCAATGTATCCCTGCAGCAGTGCTTGGTTTATTTATGCAGAATCTTTTCTTCCAAGCATTTTTGATGTAGGCATTTTTCAGAGCATTCTAATACAATAGCACCTTCAAAATATGCTTTCCCTTCTAAAAGACAGCAGCTTTCACTATCCTAACAATTGATGTGAGTTTTTGTTCTTGGTATTTTCCATGAGGGCCTGCACTTGAAAGGTCCATTTTAGAACATAGAACATACAGTGCAGAAGGAGGCCATTCGGCCCAACGGATCTGCACCAACCAACTCAAGGCCTCCCTTCCACCCTATCCCCGTAACCCAATAGCCCCTCCTAAACTTTTTGGGCACTCAGGACAATTTAGCATGGCCAATCCACCTAACCTGCACGTCTTTGGACTGTGGGAGGAAACCGGAGCACCCGGAGGAAACCAACGCAGAGATGGAGAGAACTTGCAGACTTCTCACAGAATGTGACCCAAGCTGGGAATCAAACCTGGGACCCTGAAGCTGTGAAGCAGCAGTGCTAACCACGCAGTTCAAGTAGGTGGCTCATTGCCAACTTAAAGGCAATTATGGATGGGCAATAAATGCTGGCTTAGCCAGTGACACTCCCATCCGGTGAGTAAATATCTATGTATGCAAAATCACAAGCAAAGATACTGAACTGTAGGAGACCATGCCGGTGTCATCATGGGACCAGGTAGTCATGTGATCAAAGCTCCCTGGAGTGCCTTCGAACAGAGTTGAGTAGGATATGAAATGTGAGGAAAGGAAATGAATTCATGCAATTATACACAAGAGCATGGAGACTCACCTTGTATCTCTTGCTAATGTCTCTATATAGTTTTGGCTGACCTATAATGAACCTTGATGGAATTGTTATGGAGCCTGGGTCCTAAGTCCTGGAATCCTCTCTCCATCTCTCTACTTTGCTTTCCTCCTTTGACCAAGCTTTTTGTCCTAATACCTCCCGACATGGTTTGGTATCATGTTTTGTTTAAAAATGCTCCTGTGAAGCACTTTGGGATATTTTATAGTTTTAAAGATGCTATATATGTTGTTGCTGTTATCAGTGAGCAAACTACAGGAGGAGTTTGGTGCATTTCTTCCTTTCTATTTTGCTCCACTGGCTTTACTAATTCCCTGGGAGGTAATATCTGCTTTGTTACTTGCAGTGCAGGTCTTTAACACCGATGTATTTTGCACCTTGCATACTCCAGCTGCACTTGAAATAATATACAAGGTGTAAAATGTGTGGGGACCATGTAACGCCATTGGTTCTGCTTAATTGGATGGCAATGCAGAAATTGAGAGTCCTTTCTTAGTGAGGAAGTGTGAATGTCATGGGGGTTAATAAACTACATTAATGGGGATGAGAAAACCGGTGTCAGGTGGATTGACAACACTTATGTAAAGGTACCAGGTGGTGGTGGTCACCTGCTATTTAATACTTAGCTGCTAGTTAACACCTTGCTTTTTCTTTTGCTAGGTAAAATGTCAGATCCAACAGCTGGGCCTGAGTGGCAGTTATGAGTAAAAACATTTAGAGACGAAGCATAAATAAATGATTTGCATATTTTAATTCTAAACTCCCTGACCTATTTACTGTATAGTGACCAACTGAACGATCATTTGTGAATTATCACAAATGGAAAGAACCCCATTTCTCTAGTGTCTCGTAACAAAATATCCTCACCTTTTGTACCATCTTAGTAAATATCCATCTTAGTAAATATCCATGGCATTGATGTTTCCTAAATTGGGAGGAATAATGTCACTTCTTCAAACTCCATTCCCTAGCTACCGACTCTCCTCTCTCCCTGGCAGCAGGATGAGACTTGGTCAGTCTGTTCACACCCTGGATCGTATTTAATCCTGAAATTACGGCCTATTTGGGCCACTGTACAAGGGCCTGTTTCCACCTCCGTAACAGCACTTGGCTTCATCCCTATCTTACCTCACTTGCTGCTAAAATACTCATTTGTGTCTTTGTTACTTCCAGAGTTGACTATTTCTGTGCATTCCCGGCTGGCTTCCCACAATACAGCACATGTAAACTTGAGGTCATCTAAAATTCTGCTGTCCTTTAACTTGCACTAAAACTCATCCTATTCACCCACCATCCCTGTGCCGGCTGACCAACATTGACTCCTGGTCAAAATATGTATTAAATTTAAAATATAAATTTTGTTTTCAAATCCTTCCATGGCCTTGGCCCTCAATATCTCTACAATCTCCTCCAGCCCTACAACCCTCTGAGATATCTGTGCTCCTCAAATTCTGGTCTCTTGTACATCCTTGATTTTAATTGCCCCACCATCTGTGGCAGGGCATATACTCAAGATTCTGGAACTCCCTCCCTACACTTTTCCACCTCTCTACCTCACTTTCCTCCTTTAAAACACATAAAGCCCACCTTTTTGAGCAAACATTTGACCATCTGATTTAATATCTTCATATGGCTCAATATCATACCTTGTTTTACAATGCTCCTCTGAAGCGTCTTGTGGCACCTTTATTACATTGAAGGGGCTATACAAAAAATTATTGTAGATCTGAGATTATCTTATTGGTGAAAATATCTTCATAGACCCTCAGCTCTATTTACTTTCGATATTGTTAATTCTACGATTTCTGGCTCTTTTGTTCCTTTGCAGTTCTTATTACACTTGTTCTGTAAATGCAGCATAGAATTGTTACAGCACAGAAGGAGGTCATTCATCCTTTCTTGTCCGTGATGGCTCTCTGCCAGAGCAACATGATTAATATCTCTCTCTCTCTCTCTCCTTTATTTAGTTCTCTCTCTCTCTCTCTCTCTCTCTCTCTCTCTCTCTCTCTCTCTCTCTCTCTCTCTCTCTCTCTCTCTTTCTCTCTCTCTTTCTCTCTCTTTCTCTCTCTTTCTCTCTCTTTCTCTCTCTTTTGCTCTCTTTTGCTCTCTTTTGCTCTCTTTTGCTCTCTTTTGCTCTCTTTTGCTCTCTTTTGCTCTCTTTTTCTCTCTTTTTCTCTCTTTCTTTCTCCACCCCCCCCCCCCCCCCCCTTCCCATAGCCATGCAATATTTTTCTCTTCAGATATTTGATGCGGAATTGTGCAACTTCATGATCCATATGTTTTAGGAGTATAAGTTAAAATGCAGATTGAAATCATTAAATGTAAGAAAATGGAAGCTCCTGGTGAGAGATTGGCAAACAGACCTAAAGTAATTACAATTCAAAGGAAAGCCTGTGCTTATTTAATAAGGTCAAGAGTTGGAAAGTTGTAAACAATAGGTGCTCCCTTCCTGAGGATCTTCATAGAGATGATATGTCTACAGTTGCCCGAAAAGGGGGTTAACTTATTCCTGTAGATCCCAGATTTTAATAGTTTGAAAGCAGTGGGTAATACCTTTCAGATAAAATAACAGATTTAATGTGGGCGATAATTAGTTTGAATCTCCAACTAGGACTTCTTGGGTGTGCTTCATTGCTGTGGTAATAGATGGCAGGGAGGTCTGTTTTGCTTTGGGTCTGTGTGTTTTGTCACAGAACATGTTAGCTTGGTAGCAACTATGAAGTAGTCAGTTTATGTTTGAAGCCGGGACAACTTGAAAGTAGGCAGAGGGACAAAGCTGCCAGGTGCTGTAAATAATCTTTAGACCAGAAGTGAAGTTCTATTACTGATTTTGGAGTCACTGAACAAGAAAGCGGTGCACCCATGCTTAAGCTGGGGTACCTACAACTGTGAGATGCTTAAGGAGAATTGCCGGGTTGCCTGGCCAAATGCTGGTGGAAGAATTCCCAAGAAATCTCATATCTTGGGAGAATAGTGGGAATATCGAGGAATACCAAAGTGAATTCCTGAAAGCTGTGGCACACCTTGGTTTGTTCCCAGGAGAAATGAAGGAACTCTCCAGTTTCCGTAATTCAAAGGGTGCAAATAAAAAAAAAAGAACAGCTTCCTGTTGAGATTTTTGGGTTTGAAGTACAAGTGTTTAATGAAATATAGTGCTAAGTTAGTACTTTGTTTAAGCAAAGGGAAGCAGTGATCGTGTCACTAAACTAGTACTTGGGGCCAGATCTGGGAAGTCGGGTTTGAATCCCACCATGGCAGATGATGAAATTTGAATTCGATAAAAATCTGGAATTAAAATTTCGTGATGCGTGAAACCATTGTTTGATTGTCGTAAAAACCCATCTGGTTCACGAATGTCCTATTAGAGAAGGAAATCTGCCATCCTTGCCTGGTCTGGCCTACATGTGACTCCAGGCCCACAGCAATGCCTTCTGAAATAGGAGGGCAGCTAGGGATGGGCAATAAATGCTGGCCCAGCCAGTGGCGCTCATATCATGTAAATAATTTTTAAAAAACCCTTGTAAAGGTATTTGTTTAAAATGTGAAGTCTTATGTTGTAAGTTTTTCGGTTAATAACTTGAGAGTTTGAATTTATTTTCAAATGTTAATGATCCCATGGGATCATAACATTCAATTCTTTGATTGAATCCGGCTCCCATCATTCTCTCAGGAAGCACATTCCAGATCTTAAAGATTGCTACATTTTAAAACAAAAACCTTTTTCTTGTGTTGCTTTTTTACAATCACCTAAAATTGGTGTCCTCCTGGTTTTGCATCCTTTTACCAATAGGAACACTTTCTCCTCATCTATTCTGTACAGATTCTTTGTGATTTTGAACACTATATCAAATACCCTCTTACTAAAGTTCTCTTCGAACCTTCTCCGTATTTGAAGTTCCTCATCCCGGAACCATTCTCGTGAATCCTTTGCATCATCTCTAATGCCTTTTAAGTGTGATGCCCAAAACTGATACAACACTCCTGCAATTGAGGCAGAACCAGTGTTTTATACAATTTATCATACATTTCTTGGTTTTGTACTTTGAACCACTTAAAGCCTAGGATCCGTTATGCTTTCTTAACATTCTCGACCTATCTTGCTACTTTCAATGATACGTGCGCATATACCTCTGCTCCTGTACCCCATTTAGACTGGACCCCTTTATATCACCTTTTCTCATTCTTGCTACTAAAATGAATCATTTCACACTTGTCTGCATTAAATCTCTTCTGCCACCCTGTCTGCCTATTGCAGCTGACTGTCTATGCTCAATTGACGTTTATTATTATCTTCCTCACAGTTTACAATAATTCAATATTTTTGTGTAATTCTCAAATTTTGACATGCCATCTTTGCTAATGATTCCCTTGTTTCTTGCCAATTCCGTTTCACCCCTGGGCCTTATTTATGCGCCTTAAGATTTGCAGCTACTGTAAGTGCCAGCCTACCATTTACATTATAGGTTTACCTATTACCATAGGAGCAGTAGTGGGCCACTTGGCCCCTTGAGTCTGCTCAGCCATTCAATAAGGTTATGGATGATCCAATTGTCGCCTTGACTCCACTTGCTTCTGTAGATCTTGTTTTCCCTTGCAGATCAGAAATCAATGTCCAAACCGCTACTGCTGCTCTGTGGGGTAGAGAATTACAAAGTTAACATCCCTGGAAGAATAATTTTTCCTCATCTGTCTTAATAGAGACCCATTATTTTGAATCTTTGAAACTGTGCCTCCTTGTTCTAGATTCACCCACGAGAGGAAATGCCTGTCTTCAGGGCAACTATATAAATAAAACTGTACATCGTACTCTAGGTGTGGCCTTACCAATGCCCTGTATTGTTGTAGTAAGGCTTCCCTACTTTTATACTCTATCCCTCTTGTTAAAGGAGTTGGTAGTCCATTTGCCTTCCCAGTTACTTTATGTATCTGCATACTAACGTTTGGTGTTTCATGTACAAGACCATCGGAATCCCTCTGTACTGCAGCATTCTGCAGTCTCCATTTAAATGATGCTTTGCTGTTCTTCCTGCCAAAGTGGACTGCCTCACATTTTCCTGCATATAGTCCATCTACAAAATTGTTGCCCACTCGCTTAACCTACCTGTATCCTTTTGCAGACTCTTTGTGCCTTCCTGACAACTTCCTTCCCTACCTGTAAGCAAATTGGGTTACAGTGTACTTGGTTGCTTCATCCACCTTATTAATCTAGATTGTAAATAGTTGAGCCACAGCATTGATCCCTGAGGCACCCCACTAGCTAGTTTGCCAACCTGAAAATGACCCATTTATCCTGACTGTTTCTTGTTGGTGAGCCAATCCTCCATCCATTCTAATATATTGGCCTCAACACCATGAGCTCTTGTGTAGTAACTGTCTATGAAGCACGTTCTTGAATACTTTTAAAAATCAAATACATCAACTGGTTCCCTTTTTTACCCCTTTTCATTGTACCATCCTAAAGAGATCTAAATTTATCAAACACGATTTCCTGTTCGTAAAATCATGTTGACTCTGCATGATTGTATTGTGATATTCTACTTCCTTAATAATGCATTCCAGCATATTCCCAGTGACAAATGTTCAACGAACTGACCTACAGTTTCCTGTGTTCTGTCCCTTTCCTTTTTTGAATTGAGGTGTTATATTTACGATTTTCCAATCTTCAGGGATCTTTCCAGAATCCAGGAAATTTTGGACAATTTCAACCACTCCATTCACTATCTCTGCAGCCACTTTATTTAAGACCCTAGGATGCAGGCAATCCTGCCCAAGGAACTTGTCAACCTTCAGTCCGATTCGTTTTCCTACTACTTGTTTCCTCCCGGGATTGTTTTAAGTTCCTCCCTTCCTTTTACCCCTTGATTTTCTACTGTTCTTTGGATACTTTTTGTGTCTTCTACCATGAAGGCAGATACAAAATACAGCATGGTAGCACAGTGGTTAGCACTGTTGCTTCACAGTGGCAGGGTCCCAGGTTCGATTCCCTGCTTGGGTCACTGTCTCTTCTGAGTCTGCACGTTCTCCCCGCGCCTGCGTGGGTTTCCTCTGGCTGCTCCAGTTTCCTCCCACAAGTCCCGATAGACATGCTGTTAGGCAATTTGGGCATTCTGAATTCTCCCTCTGTGTACCCGAACAGATGCCAGAATGTGGCGACTAGGGGCTTTTTACAGTAACTTCATTGCAGTGTTAATGCAAGCCTACTTATGACAATAAAAATTATTATTACTTATTCAAAGTTTCTGCTGTTTCCTTGTTCACATTATAATTGTCACGTCTCGTTCTCTAAAGTACCATCATTTACTTTAACCATCCATTTCCTTTTTATATACTTGTAGAAACTCTTACTGTTTTTATATTTCTTGCTAGTTTATTTTCATAATTTTATTTCTTCCATTCTTTTGTCATGCTTTGCTGGTTTCTAAAACTTTCCAATCTTCTGGGCTGTCATTAATGTTTGCAGCATTGTGCACATTTTCTTTCAATTTGATATAATCCAGAACTACTTTAGTTAGCCATAGATGGTGCATCCTTCTCTCTCTTTCTCAAAGGAATATATCTTTAAGAGTTGTGAAATATCTCCTTAAATGTTTACCTCTGCCTATCCACCATATTACTTCTTACCCTATTTTCCCACTCTGCTGTAGCCAACTCTGTTTCATTCTTTCAGAATTGTCTGTTTTTAAGTTTAAAATATATGTTTTGGACCAACGTTTTTCACCCTCCACTTGAATGTTAAATTGGGTTGTTATGATGACTATTTCCTGGAGCATTCATTACTATGAGATCGTTAATTAATCGTGTCTCGTTACACATTAAAATGGCTGGTTGCAGAATGCATTGTTCAAAAAAACGCTCCAAATACACTCTGAATTCATGTTCAAAGCTAACGTGCATTTGATTTGCACCGTCTACATGGAGATAAAAATCACTCCGGATTATTGCAGTACCTTCGAGGCCCCCATTTATTGCTTGACTTGTACTCTTGTGTTCCAGTGTAGCTACTGGAGCTGACGCTCCGGCGCATGCACGGACTAGCGCCGACCGGTGAAGTCCTTTCGGGCAGCCGTGGTGCCGGTCGGCAGGGTGCCAAAGGCCGGTCGGCGGAGCGGGAGCCACTCCGGTAGCCCCTAAAGGTTCTCGCCATTCCGGTATGCTGGGACCCCCCCCGCCCCGCCGGGTAGGGGAGAATCCCGGCCCATATCTCTGAAATGGCTCTCAACAGCTACAACACAGGATGACTTGTGTGCCAAACAGCATAAGCAGCAAGTAATACACGGAGCTAAGCGACTCTGCAATCGACGTATCAGATCTAAGCTCTGCAGTCCTGTCACATCCAGCCATGAATGGTGGTGGACTATTAAAAAATCACTAGAGGATGAGACTCCACAAATATCCCCATCTTCAATGATGGAGGAGCCCAGCACATATGTGCAAAAGACAAGGCATTCGCAACAACCTTCAGCCAGAAGTGCCCAGTGGAAGATCCATCTCTGTCTCCTCCAGAAGTCTCTAGCATCACAGATGTCAGTTTTCAGCCAATACGATTCACTCCACATGATATCAAGAAATGACTGAAGGATGGCGTTGAGGGATTCAGAGAGGTGGAGAGGTTTGGTGCGAGGTGGGGAGGAACATAGGGTGTCGTTGTATGCCGATGACCTGTTACTGTATGTGGCGGACCCGGTGGGAGGGATGCCGGGGGTGATGGAGCTGCTAGCTGAGTTTGGGACCTTTTCAGGTTATAAACTAAATTTAGGCAAGAGTGAGGTGTTTGTGGTGCACCCTGGAGACCAGGAGGAAGGAATTGGTAGGCTCCCGCTTAGGCGGGCAGGGGAGAGCTTTAGGTACCTGGGGGTGCAGGTGGCCAGGGACTGGGGGCTCTTCACAAACATAATTTCACCAGGCTTGTGGATCAGATGGAGGAGGAGTTCAAGAGGTGGGACATGCTGCCATTGTCGTTGGCGGGGAGGGTGCAGTCCGTCAAAATGACAGTGCTTCCGAGGTTCTTGTTCCTCTTTCAGTGCCTGCCCATCTTTATCCCCAGGGCCGCCTTTAGGAGAGTGACTAGCAGTATTTTGAGCTTTGTGTGGGCACATGGGACTCCGAGAGTGAAGAGGGTGTTCCTGGAGCGAGGGAGGGATAGAGACGGGCTGGCGCTGCCCAACCTTTTGGGGTACTATTGGGTGGCCAATGTGTCAATGGTGCGTAAATGGGTGATGGAGGGGGGAGGGGCGGTGTGGAAAAGAATGGAGATGGCGTCATGTAGAGGTACGAGCCTGGGTGCCATGGTAACGGCGCCATTGCCGCTCTCCCCTAAGAGGTTTACCACGAGCCCTAAGAATCTGGGGACAGTGGAGACGGCATCGGGGGGAAACAGGGGGCTCGATGGAGGCTGCATTGGGTGGCAATCATCGGTTCATCCCAGGGAACAGGGATGGGGGATTCGGGGTGGCAAAGGGTGGGCATCAGTAAATTGAGGGACCTGTTTATTGGCGGGAGGTTTGCGAGCCTGGGGGAACTGGAAGATAAATTTGGGCTTCCCTAAGGGAACATGTTCAGATACTTACAGGTAAAGGCGTTTGCTAGGTGACAGGTAGAGGGATTCCCTTTGCTGCCCTCGTGGGGGACGATGGATAGAGTGTTTTCGGGGGTGTGGGTCGGAGAGGGGAAGGTGTCTGACATCTATAAGGTAATGCAGGAGGTGGAGGAGTCGTCAGTGGAGGAGCTGAAGGCTAAATGGGAGGAGGAACTCTGGGAGCAGATAGAGGACTTGGGCGGATGCCTTGGAGAGAGTCAACTCTTCCTCCTCATGTGCGAGGCTTAGTCTCATCCAATTTAAGGTGCTGCACCGGACCCACATGTCCGGGACTAGGATGAGTAGGTTCTTTGGGGTGAGGACAGGTGCACCAGATGTTCGGGGAGTCCAGCGAACCACGCCCATATGTTCTGGGCATGCCCAGCACTGGAAGAATTCTGGAAGTGGGTGGCGGGGACAGTATCGAGGGTGGTTGGATACAGGGTTAAACCAGGGTGGGGACTCGCGATTTTTGGAGTTGCGGTAGAGCCGGGAGTGCAGGAGGCGAAAGAGGCCGGTGTCCTGGCCTTTGCGTCCCTAGTAGCCCGTCGAAGGATTCTGCTACAGTGGAAGGATGCGAGGCCCCCAAGTGGGGAGACCTGGATCAGTGACATGGCCGGATTTATAAAATTGAAGAGGGTCAAATGTGCCCTGAGAGGATCAATACATGGGTTCTATAAACGATGGCAGCCTTTTCTGGACTTCCTGGCTCAAAGATAGGTATCTTGGTCAATAGCAGCAGCAACCCGGGGAGGGGGGGGGAGAAGGGGGTGGGGGGGGGGGGGTGTTCCTTATTGTAGTTTCTATTATGTAACTCAATATTGTGTTAATTTGCGCTGTTGTTAATATGCTGTGTTGTTCATGGAGGTGGGGCGAATGTTTATGATTGCTAATATTATTGTTATTGTTGGTATTTTATTATGGTTCGTTGTATAAATTCAAAATTTTTCAATAAAAATTATAAAAAAAAAGAAATGACTGAAGGCACTAGATACTGCAAAGGCTATGGGTTCTGTGAATATCCCGTCAATAGTACTGAAAACTTGCGCTCCAGAACTTGCCGCACCCCTAGCCAAGCTGTTCAAGTACAGCAATAACAACATTGGCATCTACCCGGCAAATTGGAAAAATTCCCAGGTCTGCCCTGTACACAAGAAAAAGGATAAATGCACACAGCCAATTACCGCCCCATCAGTCTACTCTCCATCAGCAAAGTGATGGAAGGAGTCATCAACAGTGCTGTCAAGCGGCACTTGCGCGGCAATAACCTGCTCACGGACGCTCAGTTTGGGTTCTACGAGGATCACTCGGCTCCTGACCTCCATTACAGCCTTGGTTCAAACATGGACAAAAGCGCTGAGTGCCAGAGGTGAGGTGAGAGTGACTGCCCTTGACATCAAGGCAGCATTTGACTCAGTATGGCATCAAGGAGCCTTGGCTAAACTGGAGTCAGTGGGAATCGGTGGGAAAACTCTCTGCTCGTTGGAGTCATACCTGGCACGAAGGAAGATGGTTGTGGTGGTTAGAGGTCAATCATCTCCGCTTCAGAGCATCACTACAGGACTTCTCAGGGTAGAGTCCTAGGCCCAACCATCTTCAGCTGCTTCATCAATGACCTGTCTTCCATCATAAGGTCAGAGGTGGGGATGTTTGGGGATGACTGCACAATATTCATCACCATGCGTGACTCCACAGATAATCAAGCTGCCCATTTCCAAATGCAGAAAACCTGGACAATATCCAGCCTTGAGCTGACAAGTGGCAAGTTACATTTGCACCACACAAGTGCCAGGCAATGACCATCTTCTACAAGAGAGGATCTAACCCTGCCCATTAACATTCAGTGGTATTACCGTCACCGAATCCCCCATAACCAACATCCTGGGGGTTACCATTGATCAGAAACTGAACTTGACTAGCCATATTAATACTGTGGCTACGAGGGCAGGTCAAAGGCTAGGCATCCTACAGCTAGTAACCCACCTCCTGACCCCCACAAAGCCTGTCCACAAGTCAGGAGTGTGATAGAATACTCGCCACTTGCCTGGATGAGTGCAGCTCCAACAACACTTTGAGAAGCTCGACACCATCCAGGACAAAGCAGCCCGCTTGATTGCTCCTCCTTCCACAAACATTCAAGCCTTCCACCACCGAGGAGCAGTGGCAGCCTTTTTACCATCTACAAGATGCACTGCAGTAACCCAACAAGGTTCCTTCGACAGCACCTTCCAAACCCACGGCCACTACCATCTAGAAGGACGAGAGCAGCAGATACCTGGGAACCCCACCACCTGCAGGTTTTCCAAGTCGCTCACCACCCTGACTTGGAAATATATTGTCGCTCCTTCACTGTCGCTGGGACAAAATCCTGGAACTCCCTCCCCAACAGCACAGTGGGTGTACCTACACCTGAAGGACTGCAGTTGTTCAAGAAGGCAACTCACCACCAACTTTTCAAGGGCAACTAGGAATGGGCAATAAATGCTGGCCTAATCAGTGACGCCTACATCCCGTAAATGAATTTTTAAAAATGTATTCAGATAAAGAGACTTTAATTATGTCTTTTTACCATTTTCGCCAACTTTGACATTATTTACGAGTACCTGCTTATATTTATACTCTCCGTTCCTTCCTTTCACACTCCGGTTTTCATTACCCGCATCGCTGCCCTGCACTACATCATTACCCGCATTGCTGCCCTGCACTACATCATAACCCGCATCGCTGCCCTGCACTACATCATTACCCGCATTGCTGCCCTGCACTACATCATTACCCGCATCACTGCCCTGCACTACATCATTACCCGCATTGCTGCCCTGCACTACATCATTACCCGCATTGCTGCCCTGCACTACATCATAACCCGCATCGCTGCCCTGCACTACATCATTACCCGCATCACTGCCCTGCACTACATCATTACCCGCATCACTGCCCTGCACTACATCATAACCCGCATTGCTGCCCTGCACTACATCATTACCCGCATTGCTGCCCTGCACTACATCATTACCCGCATCACTGCCCTGCAGTACATCATTACCCGCATCGCTGCCCTGCAGTACATCATTACCCGCATCGCTGCCCTGCACTACATCATAACCCGCATTGCTGCCCTGCGCTACATCATTACCCGCATCGCTGCCCTGCACTACATCATTACCCGTATTGCTGCCCTGCACTACATCATAACCCGCATTGCTGCCCTGCAGTACATCATAACCCGCATCACTGCCCTGCACTACATCATTACCCGCATCGCTGCCCTGCAGTACATCATTACCCGCATCGCTGCCCTGCAGTACATCATTACCCACATCGCTGCCCTGCACTACATCATTACCCGCATCGCTGCCCTGCACTACATCATTACCCGCATCGCTGCCCTGCACTACATCATTACCCGCATCACTGCCCTGTACTACATCATTACCCGCATCGCTGCCCTGTACTACATCATTACCCGCATCGCTGCCCTGCACTACATCATTACCCGCATCGCTGCCCTGCACTACATCATTACCCGCATCACTGCCCTGTACTACATCATTACCCGCATCGCTGCCCTGTACTGTCACCTTTTTCTTCTCAATAACTTTGTAAATCTCCCCTAATGTCAACCCTCCCACATGCTAATTAGGTTAAAGCCCTGTCTATGCCCCATATTATATAATTCACTGGAACAATGGCCCTAATATGGTTAGGGTGAATGTTGTCCCAACAATACCGCTCCTTCCAGTACTGGTGCCATGAATTGAAACCCATTTCTCCCATGTTTGTACATTCATTCAGCTATCTGATCTTATTCACTCTGAGCCCAATCTTTCCTCTCCCACTCCTACTCGAAGCTGGATAGAAAATTGATGTCCTTAAACCCAGGCACTGGGTAGACTACATAGCCTTCTGGATTCATGTTTTAAGCTGCAGCCTGGGGCCCCACCTCTTATGGTTACATTTCTTTTTGCTCCTTCAACTAAATTGGCTCCCTGTGCCAATGTTATGTGGTCAGCTTTTCTATCCTTCCTGTAGTTCCTGTTCTCCTCCACACAGGCAGAAAGAACCGTGAACTTGTTGGACAATTACAATTGCTGAGGTGCCCCCAGTGCTACCTTCTGAATCCATATATCTGCCTCACTCGTCACGCCCTCAGGCCCCTGACCTCTCACAAATGTGAAGTACTTCAAGGTGTGGCTGTCACCAAAATGTTCAGGCAATTTTCTCTCTCCCTGATGCATCCCTATGTCTGAAGGTCAGACTTCAGCTTATCAATGCTGAGCCATTGTTCCGAGTGCAGACACTTACTGTAGATGTGGTTACCTTGGACCACACTGGTGTCCACCAGCTGCCACATGTCACTCCTGCTGCCATCTTTATTGTATTTTGTCTAATTAGTTTAGGATATTAAGTTTAGAAATAACACTTATTATTTGTAGTTCTATTATAGTTTAACTAAGCGATAAATTTGATACTTGTTTCTTGTCCTAGTTTAAACTACTGTCCCAGTTTAGAGAAAAAACCCAAACCAATTCTTGCTTAATTAATGCCTTCAGACTTCACCTCTTGGCCCCCCTAATCACATTTTGGTTTGATGTTTTAAGCCGAATTTGTGATTCGCTTTTTTGTTTAAGGCAGTTTCCCTTTAAGGGACGATCCCTCTAATTTGCCTCATTTTATTTGATTCAGTTTACTTAATTTATGTTGATCAAAATATTTGGTCGGATCCTTCTGGGCAAAACTGGGGCTGTTCTTCGACAAGTAATTTCAGAGGAGATTTGACAAAGGTGTTCATAATGATTTGTGGTCTGGACCGAGAACACCGATTTAAAAGTGATTGGTGGAAGAACCAAAGGCAACATGAGAAAAACTTTTTTAAAAAATACTTAGTGGTTTGGGACTGGAATTTGTTGCTTGATAAAGTGGTGGAGGCAGATTCAATTGTGGCTTTCAAAAGGAAATTGAATAATTACTTGGAGAGAACACAATTGCAGCGCTAGAAATGAAAAGGCAGTGGAGTTGGACGGGCTGAAGTGCTCGCTGAGGGGCAGCATGGACACAACAAGCTGAACGTCATCCTCCTGTGTTGTAACCATTTTATGATTCTATGAAGTTTAATGTGAGGAAGTGTTGAGGAAATCCACTTTGAATCCAAGAAAAGTGGAAAATGGCAATGAGATGTTGCATTTGGCTTAATGGGGCTGAAATACAAAGAGGAGTAAATTATGCTTCAGTTGTATGGCGTCTTGGTCAGATGTCATGTGGAATATTGTGTTCAGTCCTGGGCACTGCCCCTTGCGGAATATATTTAGACCTTGGAGGGAGCGCATTACCGGTTCACCTGTGTACTTGGGCTGGAAGAGTTAAATTATGTGGAGAGGTTGCTTCGACAAGCTTGCATTCCCTTGATTATAGAAGATTAAGGGATGATCTAAGTGATTAAAGGATTTGATAGCGATAAAGTTCCAATAGTGGAAGACTCCAGGACAAGAAGGCATAATCTTAACATTACAGCTAGACTATCCAGGAATTTCTAATTTTTATAAATTTAGAGTACCCAATTCATTTTTTCCCCCCAATTAAGGGGCAATTTAGTATGATTTAGCCAATCCACCTACCCTGCACATCTTTGGGTTGTGGGGGTGAAACCCACGCAAACACGGGGAGAATATGCAAACTCCACACAGACAGTGACCCAGAGCTGGTATCGAACCTGGGACCTCGGTGCCGTGACGTATCCGGGCTAACCCACTGCGCCACCGTGCAGTCCACTATCCAGGAATTTCTTCCTCACGTAAAGGGTAGTGGAAGTCTGGAACTCTTTCTCCCAAAGACTAAGACTAAAGACACTGAAAATTTCAAAACTTGGATGAATAGATTTTTACTGGTTGGACATTACGCGGTGTGGAATCAATAAGGGTCATTGGAAAGATGCAGATCAGATGTAGTTGAATGACAGAACCAGTTCAAGAGCTTGCATGACAGCTGCTGTTCCTTAATTTTTATTTTGGTGGTTGTCTTCTGAATTGTTTCAATTGCTGCCAGTATTAAATGTTGGATGTCTGTTTTATAATGCAATACTCTTGGGATACCTGCCCTGTTTCCTGTCTTCTCTTCCTACCTTAATGGATGCTCACACTCTTCCCTTACTTACTAACTCACTTCATCTGTGGGGGGAGCACTTACTGGAGCCTTCAGTTTACTGGATGAAATGGAGTGTCCCCAGCTGCTTATCAAGCTAACAAACGTCTTAGATTGAGCACAAGCAGTTAGAGACGCTTCCTGTCGAGGTAGCCATTCTGCGTACGTGAGGCACTGTGCTCTTCTCATATTGTGCAGATGTTACATGTTCATTCTCCTCTTCTCTTTCGTACCTGTTCTCTTTCACCCCCCGCCCCCCCCCCCCCCCCCCCCCCCCAATACTAAACTACTGGCTTAATCCCTTCAGTTAAAGCCTCAAGGCCGAATGACACACTCTTCTGTCCTTTTCCATTCGTGCTTTGTGTGCAGTTCTAAATTGAGCAACAAAACATTCTTCAAACTATTACTACTATATTGCTTAGTTGTACTTTTTATTTTGTCAAAACTGAACCTAATGACAGCAAAAATTGCCGCAATTAACTTTAATATTCTGCACTGTGGCCTGATTCATCAAATTCACAGCATTGTGCGTTTTCACACATTTCCTTAATAGAAACTTTGCAGCGGCCATTTAGAAATTTTCTTTTGCCTCCACATGAATATCATCTTTATTAGAAGGGGGTTGTGCAAATTTGCTGAAGATTGGGTGAAGAAATATACTGTGTTTGTGAAATGTGATTTCCCATTGCTGAAGACGGAGAACTTTTCCTGTTTACTTAGTTGAGCACATTCTGATCATTACCACAAATGTCCCTTAATCAGTAGTTTATGAAAGTTGTGTTGATATTTCTAGTTTTTCATATGTTTCAGTCAGGCTCCCTTGCCATCTGTTTATAAGAAGCTGTTAATCTCTGTGAAGTAGTTAATAGCTTCTACAAGTATGTGGAAAATGTTGACTGAAACCTGTTTATTGTATGTGAATGAAATGATAAAAGATGAGTTCTAGGAACAGTGTTTTGGTTATAAATATACTGAGATGCTGCTCTTGGTAGTTCAGCATTACTGAGATTATTTCACTCAATGGGCAGAATGCCCTTTTCATATTTCTACCATATGTGTTATTTTATGAGAAAGCCACAATGCATAAGCACCTCAGTGATTTATGAGATATTCATGATTGAGGCCAGTATCCCACTTTGCAGTATCCTGTATATTAAAAGTAACAAATGGAATTTTAAAGTTAGGAGTGTAGCTGGCACTTAGAGAGGAACAGGAAGTGAAAATTTATTAAAGCAGAAATGGAAGCAGATTGTCAGGGGAAAAAAGCTAATTTGTTTCAGAATTTTAAAATAAATGCCTGATGGTTCCAGTGTGATCTTTTGTACTTGAGTTACATGCAATCAGTGCTGCTGTTCTTTTCAACACCCCTCCCCAGCTGACCCCCAAGTTGCATCAGAGGCTAATTTAATTTTTACTCTAGACTTGCGGGGGGGGGGGGGGCTGAACCTCGAAAGCATCCTCTTCCAGTTAGAGTTGATGTGCCACCATTTTGTAAAACGTTGCTACTTTCATATGTGAATTCTTGGAATAACTGGACAAAGCAGAGAATGTGAAGAATACACGTCGGTCTGTCAGTATCTCAAAGGAAAAAAGTTGGAACTCATTGATAGAGGCATGGAGACAGTCCTTTGTCAGAAACACCGGGTAGGATTGCCCTCAGAAAGAACACCCTATTTAAGCCCACACCTCCACCAATACCTGGAACCCAGTAACCCTATCTGACCTTTTTGGACACGTTAAGGGCAATTCAGCATGGCCAATCCACCTATGCCGCACATCTTTGGACTGTGGGAGGAAACCCAGGCAGACACTGGGAGAACGTGCGGACTCCGCACAGACAGTGACTCAAGCTGGGAATCAAACCTGGGACCCTGGAACTGTGAAGCAACAGTGCTAGTCACTGTGCTGCTGTGTCACCCAATTAAGGGTGGGCAATAAATGCTGGCACAGCCTGCGACACCCATGTCCCATGAACGAATGAAAAAAAAAACACCGGCCGTATGGGTGCCTCCACCCACCAACCCCGAACCCCACCTCACCAACTCTTCTCTCTCCTCCTCCTCCTCCTCTTTCTCCCCCCCCCCCCCTCCAAAACCCAAACCAGATTGCCACCTGCCGGCAGGGCAGCGTGTGGCCCTCCCAAGGAAACACCCACAGTAGCCCCTGCAAGAGGGAACTAGACTGGGGCCACAGAGCATACCACTGGCATGGGTAGCACCAGCCACTGGTACCCCTGGCAGCAGGGACAGCTGCTGGGGCCAGAGGTCCACACTGGGTGGGGGGGGGGGGGGGGGGGGGGGAAGAGAGAAAGAGAGAGAGTCATGTGGTCTACAGTATACACCGGGGCTACCGTGTAACCCGGTGAACTCGGTTGGGCAGGGGGGAATGCACCATGCTACCATGTCTACCTTTCACCCCCCGCAGACAATGGACCTTCGGAATCCAACCAGGAATGGTGGCCTTCAACCTAGTTGCCGCAGCCCTGAGGCTGAATGAGCAGGAGCTACTCTGGGAGGACCCTGCAGCATAGAGCTTGTCCCAGAGGAGGAAGGGCCAGCTGGTGAGTGTCAGGAGCCGGCTGCCCAACAAGCCAAGGAGGAATGTCATCAGGCCTCGTGTGTACTGGCAGCGCCTGTCATTCGAGGACCTGCTGGACCGGGCATGCCATTTAAGACTCTGGCTGAGCACGGGACAGTGTGATATATCTGCCAGATCATGGCGCACCTGGCACCGCGGGGGTACGGAGGAGGACACCCGCTTCCGGTTGCCGTCAAGTTGACGGTCCCCTGAACCTTGAGACCACAGGGTCCATCCAGGTGCCAAATGGGGACCTGTTGGAATCTCTCAGACCTCAGTGCACAGGTACATCAGTGCCGTCACAGAGGTCCTATATGCCCGATCATCACAATACATCAAATTCAATGTGGACCGAGCCCACCAGGATGCCCGAGCAGCAGGGTTCGCCACCATAACTGATGCCCCGGGTCCAAGGGCGGATCAATGGCTTGCATGTCACCCTACAAGCATCTGCAAAGGACAGGCTGCTCTTCACAAACCGAAAGGGCGTCCACTCGATGAATGTGCAGCTGGTGTGTGACCATGAGATGCACGTCTGCACCCGATATAACCAGGCAATGTGCACAACACCTTCGTCCTGGCACAACTTGACCTCTTCGAAGGCACACCCTCGGCTGAGGGGTTAGCTCCTGGGTGACAGGTTATCCGCTGTCCTCATGGTTGATACCTATCTGGAGGCCACAGACCGAAGCGAGGCCCGCTACAGCAACGCCCATGCCGCGACCGGGGATGCGATTGAGCCTTGCTTCGGCATCCTGAAGATGCGGTTTAGGTTCCTGTACCGCCCTGGAGAGGCCCTCCAGTATAGTGCTAGGAGAGACTCCCACACAACGGTGGCCTGCTCGGTCCTCCACAACATTGCACAGCAGAGGGGGTGATGTGCTGGAGGAGGAGGATGAACAACAGGCCTCGTCCAATGAGGTGGATGCAGGGGAGGATGAGGATAGACAGGACAGGGGGCCCAGGCAGGCACAGGAGTCTTCAAAATATGCAAACACCCTCCCCCTACAATTCCTACCTGCTGTCGACGGGGTGCGGACCCTGGGTTGGCAGTAACAGTGGGCCTGATACATGGGGTGGAGGATGATGGCAACCCACTTTGGGATGAGCTCTGGTGCTTTGCACCATTTGACACAGTCTGGCTCCTGCCCATGGCAGCACTTTCCACCGTCCACCTGGGTGATCCCTGCATGCGAGCTGACCATACCATCACACGGTCCCACCGGACCCTTGGAGGGGGTGGGAAGGGGGAACACCGGAGTGGTGAGTACTGGTGTCTAATCTTCTGGCCTTGAGGGCCCTAACACTACGTCTAGGTGAATCCCCAGGTGGCACATCAGAAATGGAGGCGGCCTGCTGTGATTCCCACCCTGTGACCTGGGCCCTCTTTGGTGGCCGTTTTCTGGGACGACCAGATGGGCGTTTTCTGGATGGGCCTGGCTGCTGCTCTGGTGACTTGGATGGCATGGTGCCTTCCTGTCCTGCCCACCATAAGAACATAAGAACTAGGAGCAGGAGTAGGCCACCTGGCCCCTCGAGCCTGCTCCGCCATTCAATAAGCTCATGGCTGATCTTATTGTTTTGTGGACTCCTCTCCACTTACCCGCCTGCTCACCATAACCCTTAATTCTTTTGTATTCAAAAATCTATCTATCTTTGTTTTAGAAGCACCTGCTTTTAAATGAGTCAGCCTCAAGTTTGCAGATGATACTAAGATTGGTGGAGTTGCAGATAGCGAGGAGGACTGTCTGAGAATACAGCAAAATATAGATAGATTGGAGAGTTGGGCAGAGAAATGGCAGATGGAGTTCAATCCAGGCAAATGCGAGGTGATGTATTTTGGAAGATCAAATTCATCGTCAATGGAAGAGTCCTGGGGAAAATTGATGTACAGAGAGATCTGGGAGTTCAGGTCCATTGTACCCTGAAGGTGGCAACGCAGGTCGATAGAGTGGTCAAAAAGGCATACAGCATGCTTGCCTTCATCGGACGGGGTATTGAGTACAAGAGTCGGCAGGTTACAGTTGTATCGGACTTTGGTTAGGCCACATTGGGAATACTGCGTGCAGTTCTGGTCGCCACATTACCAGAAGGATGTGGATGCTTTAGAGAGGGTGCAGAGGAGGTTCACCAGGATGTTGCCAGGTATGGAGGGTGCTAGCTATGAAAAAAGGTTGAGTAGATTAGGATTGTTTTCGTTGGAAAGACTGAGGTTGAGGGGGGACCGGATTGAGGTCTACAAAATTATGAGAGGTATGGACAGGGTGGATAGCAACAAGCTTTTCCCAAGATTGGGGGTGTCAATTACAAGGGGTCACGATTTCAAAGTGAGGGGGAAAGTTTAAGGGAGATGTGCGTGGAAAGTTTTTTACGCAGAGGGTGGTGGGTGTCTGGAACGCTTTGCCAGCGGAGGTGGTAGAGGCGGGCACGATAGCATCATTTAAGATGCATCTAGACAGGTATATGAACAGGCGGGGAACAGAGGGATGTAGACCTTGGAAAATAGGAGACAGGTTTAGATAAAGGATCTGGATCGGCGCAGGCTGGGAGGGCCGAAGGGCCTGTTCCTGTGCTGTAATTTTATTTGTTCTTTGTTCAAATGCTTCACTGGGCGGGGCTCCCCTCTTTTTTTTCCTTTTTTTTTTGAAGCTATGCCCCCTCTATGTCCCGGGGGTGGGGAGGGTTCGGGGGGTGCTGTTGTGTTCAGGCAACTCCCGTGCGGGAGTAACCATCACAGGCCCCATCACCACCTCCTCCCTTGGAGTGCCTGATGGCCCCAGGGCCAGTCCTTGGGGCGGGAGTGTGCGCGGATCTAACTCCCGAGGTTCCTCTGCCACCTAACACTGCCAATACTGGAGGCCCACTCCCACCTCGACTAGGGTCTCGATGCTCACAGCCATGGAGGACAGGTGGGACTGTGCCACATCAGCCAGTGACTGCGCCCTCTCCCTCTGGGTGTGTGCAACATCAGCCAGTGACTGCGCCCTCTCCCTCTGGGTGTGTGCAACATCAGCCAGTGCCTACCAATACCGGCGATGGCCTGCTGTGGCTGTCCCAAGCGCTGAAGTGTCACTGCAATGCCCAGATGGCCCTGGTCCATGGCTGCCTGAGGCAGGGCAGCCCTGTCCTAGGCCTTGGCCACCGCCCGCACAGAGTGCCCCAAGCTTTGTATGTCTTGACCCATGGCCGATACCTTCACCCCAAGCCTCCACTGAGATACCTCCCGTGTGGTGTTGGCCTGGGTGGCACACATGGTCGGCACCACCTCCTGCACCTGCAGCCAGTTGGACTCCTTCTACTCCACCTGCAGGCGCTGGATGGTTGCTGACACGCCCCTCGAGCAGTCCCTGCCTCTGCAACTGCATCTCCGCTATCTTTATAATCTTTATTGTCACAAGTAGATTAAAACTGCAATGAAGTTACTGTGAAAAGCCACATTCCGGCGCATATTCGGGTACACTGAGCAATTCACCTAACAAGCACGTCTTTCGGGTCTTGTGGGAGGAAACCGGAGCACCCGGAGGAAAACCATGCAGACGCAGGGAGAACGTGCTGAATCTGCACAGACAGTGACCCAAGCAGGGAATCAAACCTGGGCCCCTTGTTGCTCGTTGTGTTCTCTCTTTAATTGGCTCTGTTTATGGCGGTTAATATGGTCGCCTTCCTGAATTCTAATTACGTTTGGTCAAGAGTCGCCAGGTATCTTTCGATACCGCCACAGTTCAAAACCGAATACTGATCAAAGACTCGATACGCCAGTTAGTCAGTTCGAAATCAATGCTCATTTATTTACACACACAGTCAAATATACTCGCGCATAAAACTCTACCAACTAAACTATCACTACCAAGCCTATACTTAGCTTCAGGAGCCCACTCAATCAGAGGAACAATGGCCGTTGTCCGGTTCTGAGGCTGCTGGGGTCGAGCTGGTACGGAATAGTAGGTAGTAGCGTCTATCTCGTAGCGTGCGTTGACTTTGGACTTACTTGTTCTGGTGCAGCTGCTAGGCAGGTCTCTCCTCGCTGAGAGTCAAGGCCAAGAGAGCGATTCTCGCTCGGGGGCTTCTTCTTATACCTGAATGGGATTTCGCGCACTTTTGGGTGAGCCTTGAACTTGGTCCCAATTAATTGGACCGTATCTTGATCATCGGTATCGATTTCCTCCAAGAAAGGGCTGGGTGCCCTGATTGCTGGGTGTGTCCTAGGTGGCCGTTGGCCTGCTTTGTTCTAGTCTCCTCTGGCGCCGGGGTGTCTGCCTTAGTATCAGTTTACTTAAATGTTACTCTTTTGTCCCCGGAGATGGCTCATTAGTATGGTAATGGCTTTCCAGTATCTTTCTTGTCTGGGAGCTACAGCTCCAATCAACAGACAAACCTTGCACCTGCTTGCTTTCTCAGCATTGTCCATTTTCCCTGCATTCTTTGCAAAGTGTCCATTTTGTAATCTGGACGTGGCCACCCCAGGTGGCTACACCCTGGCGCTGTGAAGCAACAGTGCAGCCACTGTGCTACCGTGCTGCCCACTATAGATGGGACTTCCCTTTCCAGAAAACGCAAAAGCCACCTGGACAGCAGCTAGTCCCTGGGGTCGGGCTGCCCTCCGACCACTGCCCTCTGTGTTCCTATCTCTGCCTGCTGTACCGCAGCGCTTGTGTGGTGCACAACAGAGTGCCCCAGGAGCCTCCTCACTAAAGTGCCCAATTGAGGCGAGCGTCTCTGGGATGCTGGAGGTGTTGAAGACAGCTGTGTCGGGAAGTCAGTATCGTCCCCGGACTGATGCTCTGGGGTAGCAGGTTGTGGGTTGAGGGCTCCCGTCACTGTCAATATCCTCTACCTCGCTGCTATCCCCTGGGGTTGGGGTTGGGGTCAGGAGCAGGGGACACTGGAGCGGCCCACCTCATTGCCAAGAGATCCTGCAAGGCATGATGCATGATCGATTGCGTGTTGTGGTCGTGGTGGGTGATGATGGTGGGTGGCTGTGGGTCGAGGGGTGGTGGTGGAGGGGGATGTAGGGAGGGGGTGCATGCGTGTCGTAATGGAGGGGGTATGTGGGTGGTAGTTGCGGTGGGGTGTGGGGAGGAGGTGTGTGGGTGATGGTGGTAGGGTTTGAGAGGGGAGTGTGGGGCTGGGGGGACACATGCACCACAAGTCAGCGGGGTCTCACTTGCTTGCCCAATGTCGACCTCCACCCCAGTGACTCCCTGTATCTGGGCCCACCAACCAGGTTCAGTGCTTGCTACTCTGCTGCGGTGAGGAGCGCAGTCCGACGGTCCCCCTCAACTCGTTTCCTCTCCCGGCTGTTGTGGGCCACCTTCCCTTGTGGGGGGAGGCAGAAAACGCACAGTATTAAACAGTAGGATGCGTGCAGCACAGGGGGTGGGTAGCGAGTGGCCTTCGTGGCCAGTGCTCCCGGCCATGGCGGTCGGTAAGGATGCTGGCATGTGGTGTAGGATGGGGGTTCAGTCCCCCTTTGGATTGGGGGGTGGGTTACGGGTGTGTAGGATGGGTGTCAGTGCCAGGCACAGTGCTACCTACTCACCCTGTCGGCCCTGAGGAGGTTGTGCAGTTATTACTGTCACTGCTATCTGGTCCTAGCTGTGGGGCTCACGGCCCTCACGACCTCTGCCACCTCCATCCAGGCCCGGTGTACAGCAGTGGGTGGGAACCTGCTTTCCACCCCGGTGTACAGGGTAGCCCATCTCCCTCCATGGCGTCCAGCCGGGTCTCGTGCTCCTCATCTGCAAAACGGGATGCCGCTCTCCACGTTGCCATCTTGTTAGCTGGATGACTGTGGGGAGTGGAGTGCTAATATGCGGCTACAGCCTGTTGAACTTGAGATAGCATTTTGAAATTATTTCATCATGTGCGAACAACTGAAAATAACTTTAATAAAGATTTTGTGCCTTGTCTTCTGAATAAAAATAAAATAATTTATTTTCACTGGAAAATCTGTCATTTTAAACTTTGTACCACCAGAACCCTGCATGTCACAGCCCCCTCATAATTGAAACAGCCAGTTTTTTTGAGCAGTTATTACTGTGCAAGTTCCCATAAACCTGCTCATAGAACCATTACCTTTTAGTGTCCCGACCGTGACAAATCTGACACCTTTTCTCATTGGAATCATTTGTGTTTCACGTGGTGCCAGTGCTCTCCCATTAATGGTTGATGAATTGCTCCAGGAGCGGCGCCAATTTTGCTGTCGTATCGTCCCGGCATCTGTACTTCGTCTCTGAAACAGAGAATCTCTCCCATCACCATTGTAAGGTTCCTTTTTTTGTGATCATATGTAACATGTTGTGTTAAGTACGTATTTTTGAAGAGAAAGGGATATAATCTTAAAATTAGAACTCGACCAGTTAAGAAGCACTTTTCTCGTACCAATGGTGTGTTTGGAGTATAATTTCCCCTAAATGGCTATGAATGCTGAGTTAATTGAAATTCTCAAGACCGAGATCAAACAGCTTAGGAACAAAGACAGATAAATGTGTTAATGTACAGATCAGCTAATTGAATAGCGAAGCTGGCTGGAGTTGCTGAATGGCTTATTCCTGTTGCACTTGAGATAGCATTTTGAAATAATTTCTTCAGGTGTGAACAACTGAAAATAAGTTTATAATAAAGGTTTTGTGCCTTGTAATCTTCTGAATAAAAATGAAATGATTTAATTTCACTGGAAAAGCTGTCATTTTAACTTTGAACCACCAGAAACCTGCATGTCACAGGTTATAATTGAGTTTTTTTGAGCAGAGTTGTCACTGTGCAAGATCCCATAAACTTGCTCATACCTTTTAGTAAGAATTTATGCTTTTAGCATTGATACTGTTGCAAAAGGTTCTGACACATAATAGGTGTAACATTGGATACAGTGAAGTAAGAGAACACATGACCCTCCCCACCTAGGGTCAGTTCAGTGTTGGACATAACTGGAAAAGCAAACAGGTGGACAGCTCCTAGCTTGCTCCTTTCACTGTTCCGATGTATGTAGTTTCTGATAGTTAATAAATACTTATGAATGAGCTACCTAAGACTTGCTGATCTATGCCCAACCCGTTGCAAAATGGGGCTGCAAAAAGAAAATCTCGCACAGACTGCAGAAGAAACTTAAAATCCTGGAAAAATCAAAAACATTCTGACCCGAAGAAAAGATCACGAAGCAGAGGCGCAGACAGAAATCACCAGAGAAATTCTTCAAAGAAAGGCTTGGAAGCTGAAGACAGAAAGTAAATTCCTCACCACAGTAGAAGACTTAATTGAAACCTGTGGAAGTCTAGTTTCAAAACCCAGAGTGTACAGAGTCTACCGACCTAGCAGGAGTAAGCTAAAATTTTAAAAATCCTGGACAACACAAGGTAAATTCTACAGTGGTCGGAAATTGCCAGTTAAGTTGAAGTCTGGGAAAACTGATTAACCAATGTCCAAGTTGGCACCTGAACACGTGGCGGCATGCTCACTTCAATCAAAAAAAATAAATAATCAATTGTACCTGAGTAGACAATGTTAATCACCCAGCAAATGTTAGGATTCCAGAACCCAAAAACACCCTGCTCAAGCAGAACAGACTAACCAATCGAACCTGTCAGCCATTGTTTTAAAACAAATGCTGAGATAGCAACACCATTTCTGTGAGAGCCCACAAAAACTGACAAGTGCAGGAAAACCCTTTGTGAATTAGAGTTAACATTTTGAGTCCGTATGACGACTTCAAAGGTAAAATGGGGTAGAAATCTGATGGATTATATAGCTAAAGACATGATGGACATAAGACAAAAGGTAGCATTAAGGATCATAGAAGGTGCTGATAATGACAAAGTTAAGAAAGCGGAGTGTTGTCAGGAAAACAAAGGTCAGTGCTCAGTGAAAGTGAAGACAGTCCTGTGGAAGAGCGGTGGCACAGTGGGTTGGCACTCCTGTCTCCCACCACTGAGGACCCGGGTTCGATCCTGGCCCTGGATCACTGTCCATGTGGAGTTTGCATATTCTCCCCGTGTCTGCGTGCGTCTCACTCCCACAACCCAAAAAGATGTGCAGGTTAGGTGGATTGGACACGTTGAATTGCCCCTTAATTGGAAAAAAAAATTGGGTACTCTAAATTTTTCTGAAAAAAGTCCTGTGGGGGAGGAAGGAGGCTTGTGTTGGGGTAAGCAAAAAAGGGATCAAGATACATGATTGCTTCGGGTTTGGATTAAAAAGCCAGAAGCTGAACAAATTAACACTGCTTTATTCGGTAGGCCCAAGAGCTGATGATGTAGCTAGGCAAGGAATCAACAAATCATCTGCAAAATTTCATGAAATTAAAAAATAATTGTATAAACCCAGAAGAAACAAAATCCTTGAAAGGGCTAAATTTAATAAATGTGTCCAGCAGCCAGGAGAACTTGTCGGCTTCTTTATAAATGAGCTGTACAGAATGGCTGGTGACCTGAAATGTGATTACGGTGACCTACGATCTCACCTACTCGAGGATAGAATAGTTGTAGGAGTGGCGGATGATGCACTCTCAGCCAGGTTTCAAGTAAAGGAACATCCAACCCTTGAGAGAGAGCATCATCCAGATTATCCAGCAATCTGAAATTCATTTGTAGCTCGGATCCATATTGGGGAGAGAAAGCCAAATGTGGTACAGAGTAAACCCCACTGTCCAGCTAGTGGAACAGCACAAACAGGAGTGCCCTAAGCCAAGGGATATAATACCTTAAACTGACCAGTAGTGACCATGCCAGCACAGTGGAGCAAAGGGACCCTACAGGCATGATCATTGTTCAGCAATTTCAGCCTAATGCTTTCAATGTAAATTGGAAGCTGTGAAAAGCCAAAACGCACAGAAGATCCCAAGATGATTCCCGAAGCCCAGACAGCACATTTCATGGGTGAAGTCAAAGAGCCTGGATTTTTATTTTGGAATGCAGACATATTGTTAAAGACCATTTCACAAACTTTTTGTTGGACATGGGAGCCAGTGTTCGAGATCTATTGGACAATGAACCATGGCTGGTGACCCAATGGTTGATGCCACCTACCATGCACCTCTATGAAGCAGGAGGCATCAAACTCCTGGTGTAAGGTACTCTATAGGAGACACCTGGGTGCAAAGATGAAAAGGAACCCTGAGATGCGGTTTACAGTCCGCTGTTCACTGCTCCGTCGAGAAGCTTGTGCGACCATAACCTTTTTACAATAAAATGCCGATCACCCAGCAAAGGCCGGCCCCAAGTATAAAGAGTTTCTGAAGTGAGATTAAGGCAACTGAAGAACACATACAAGATCAGACTAAAGAAGGATGCTAAACCAGTGGGCCATGCAAGATTTCCCATCCACTTACAAAGCAAGTGCAGCAGCAGCTGCATGAGATAAAAAATATGGGAGTCATCTCCCCAGTCACGCAACTATTATGATCCCAGACCAGACTCCAACTGTGGCCAGGATACTGGATAGAAACTCCAATATTTTGTTTAATTTTGTAACACTCTGGAAAGGATACTTCACTCTAGGAGTGGTTGCACAAAGAAATAGGGATATGTTATATTACAACAAACTTTATTACTAACACGGTATTGAAATCTTTAACATCACACCAGAAAATAAGAAGTTAGGCCTTAAACAATACTACCCAATAAAGTGAATCCAATACCCTTAATTGCTATCTTTATTCCCACTTAAACAACAAGAATAAAAACCATCTTGGGTCTCAACCCACTGTTAACTACCATTGGCACAACGGAATACTCGCTATGTTCTTCGAGAAAGAGAGATGCTTGAGACTGTTTTAAAGACAAAACCTGACCCCTGTCAGACCTATGCAGAAGCTCTTCAGAAGATGCTTATCAGCTCCCTTTGTTCTTGGACAAGTCTGCACTGCTTTAAATACTGTTAATCTATTTTAACTGAACTGCATTAAGAGCAAAAATGCTTGTCCTCTGGACACAGCTTCATTCAGATCAGAACTGCACTTACCTGCTTTCTGCAAAATGTGTTGATTCCTGAGCTGCACCCAGCAGCAACATCATCTTACCAAGCTGAAATGCAATGAACTCCGCAGGAAATTCCCTTAATCAAAACCAAACTCCATTAGCCCAAGCGTTTTATGATGTTTTGATTGCATTCCTAACTCCCAACCTTTCAAATCAAGATTTCTTTTAAAACATGATTGCAGCAGTCAAACAGTCCAATCCAGGCTTTTAAACCTTACTGCACCAAATACCTATAATACAATATATCTAAAATTCCTATATCATCACACCACCAACTGCATGGTGTTCTGGGGTGATCCCAGTCCCAAAACCAAATGGGTCCATTTATATTTGCTTTGAAATGAAAATCGCTTATTGTCACAAGTAGGCTTCAAATGAAGTTACTATGAAAAGCCCCTAGTTGCCACATTCCGGCGTCTGTTCGGGGAGGCTGGTACGGGAATTGAACCGTGCTGCTGGCCTGCCTTGGTCTGATTTAAAAGTCAGCTCTTTAGCTCTGAGCTAAACCAGCCCCTGGTTGACTTGATGTAGCTCAAAAACCGTAGCCAGAGAAGTGCACCCCATGACCTAAGTGGATGGAAGCCTGATTAAACTCTCAAGAATGTGGTATTTTCCGAACACTATGCAGCAGTGGCTTTTGGCACCTTCCTCTAGCCCAGGCTGCTGACCACGCTCTTATCCACTTGGGCAGATTCTGCTTCAAGTGCCTGCTGTTTGGAATCACCTCAGCACCAAAAATATTTCAATGTTGGCCGTTTTCCAGGCCTGCAGAGTGTCACCTGCCATATGGATGATGCTTTGATTCATGGCACAATAATGAACGAACTGGACAAAAGACTTACAGCGATCCTAGAATGCCTGCAGGAAGCAGGGCTGATGCTGAATGAGAAATGAAAGTTCTCCAAGACATCACTTTAGTTCCTGGAGCACATCGTCAACAGCAAACATCTCACTACTGACCCACAAAACAAAAGCTACGAGCATGGTCCTAACCCCATCCTTGATCCCGGACCTCCAGAGAGATTACTGGGGATGGTGAACCAGCTAGCACTGTTTTTACAAATCTGGCACAAGTCACTGAACCGCTGAGACATCTGCTTAAGAACAACCTGGCATAGTGCTGGGACGTGCATCAAAACAATGCTGATCTCAACCAACGTTCTGGCTCACTACGATCCATCATTATCAACCACCACAGCAGCAAATGTTTTGTCCACTGGCCTTGGAGCGATCCTACTCCAAGAGCAACTGGGTGGAAGTCTACGCTTCTAGAGGACTGTTGGACACTGGCACAATGTATGCTGCCATTGAAAAGGAAGCGTTTGTAGTCATGTGGGCACGTGAGAAATTTTCAGACTACATCTTTTGCCTAAAGGTTATAATTAAAACAGATCATAAGCCACTGGGCTCATTGCTAGACGAGAAGGAAATGACAAAGATGCCTCATGAATTTCGTTTGAGACAGTATACATCCCCCACAGGCAGCACAATGATGCAGTGGTTAGCATTGCTGCCTCACGGTACCGAGGTCCCAGGTTCGACCTCGGCTCTGGATCACTGTCCATGTGGAGTTTGCACATTCTCCCCGTGTCTGCGTGGACCTTCTGACAAAATAGGATCGAGCTTGAACCATATACTAATTGGCACCTGCCACCGACCTCGAGTAAACTGCAGTGATTTGCCAGGACCAAATGCGTGAAGAGGAGCGTCCCCATATTCGCCATTGCTGCCAACATGGGGAGTCAAAACAGAGTCTAAGGGGATAAGAACATAAGAACTAGGAGCAGGAATAGGCCATCTGGCCCCTCGAGCCTGCTCCGCCATTCAATGAGATCATGGCTGATCTTTTGTGGACTCGGCTCCACTTTCCGGCCCGAACACCATAACCCTTAATCCCTTTTTTCTTCAAAAAACTATCTATCTTTACCTTAAAAACATTTAATGAAGGTGCCTCAACTGCTTCACTGGGCAAGGAATTCCATAGATTCACAACCCTTTGGGTGAAGAAGTTCCTCCTAAACTCAGTCCTAAATCTACTTCCTCTTATTTTGAGGCTATGCCCCATAAAATGTACCATTAAAGCTTGGTTCAAACAATAAACGCACTTTACGCTCCTTGATGATCTCCTGGTCAATGAATGGCTGGTTATCCCGTTTCCTTTTGGGCAGATATCCTTCAAAAGGATGAAGGGTGGTAAAGAAAGCATGTAAAACAATTTATTCTATTGGGTGAAGTATTGAATACAAATCAAGGATGTAATGCTGGAACTGTGTAAAATGCTGGTTAGGCCACAGCTGGAACTCTCTGTCCAGTTCTGGGGATGCCACCTGTGCACAGACCCAGGGGGCGATTCTCCCAAATGGAGACCAAGTGTTCATGCCGTCGCGTTTCATGACGGCGCGAACCAGGCCCGGGTGCGACCTATTCTGTCCCCCACAGGGGCCAGCATGGTGCTGGAGCGGTTCACGCCCCTCCAGCCTCTTTTCCCGGCGCCACGCCAACACGCGCATGTGCAGTTGGGCTGCGCCAACCTGCGCATGCGCGGGGGACTTCATTAGCGTGCCGCGCAGGGAAGTAGGCCTGTGGGGGCGGGCCTGCCGATTGGTGGGCCCCGATCGCGGGCCAGACCCCATCGTAGGCCTCCGCCCTGGTTGAGGACATGATGGTGACTGTCAGGTGTGTGCACTGCAGGTGTATCCCCACATAGTTCCCTTACAGGCTGTGGGAGAGGCTGGGTATTGTTGTCCTCCACAACAAATCATTACTTATTGCGGTAGATTATTTTTTCAGTTGAGTTGAGGTGAAGCTACTGTACATGACAACCAGAGGTGCAGTAGTTAAATCTGAAAGAAGTCCAATAATGGCCCACAATTTTCAAAAATCATGCTTCATCCAATTTGCCGTCACATCTGGCTTCAACCGCCATAATGCATTTCGGGAGGGCAAGGAAATACTCAATAAACATAAAGTTATTGAGAGGGGTTGGGAAGTGAGAGACCTTTGGATTGCATGTCCACAGGCCCTTGAAGTTGGCAGAAGGCTGGTAGAGAAAGCACATGAAATGCTTTCCTGTGTTGGGCGAGGCGTTGAATACAAAAGCAGGGATATAATGCTGTAACTGTATAAAACGCTGGTTCGGCCACAGCTGGAACTTTGTGTACAGTTCTGGTCACCACATTACAGGGAGAACATAATTGTTCTGGAGAGAGTACAGAGGAGATACAAGGATGTTGCCAGGGCTAGAAAATTGCAGCTATGACGAGAGATTGGGTGGGGTTGCTTTCCTTCGAACAGAGGAGGTTAAGGGTGACTGAATTGAAGTGTATAAAATTTGAGGGGCCTAGATAGGGTAGACAGGAAAGACTTTCCCTTAGCTGTCGTTTAAAAAGGACCTGGATATGCATCCGAAGTGGTGTAACCTGCAAGGCTACGCACCAGGTGCTGGAAAGTGGGATTAAAATGAGGCCAGTGCAGGCACGATTGGTTGGATAGCCTATTTCTGCTCTGTAATATTTCTATCGTTGATAGACGAGGAGTGCCAAAACAGACAGCAGTCCTATAGACAGAAGTAGGCTTCTGCCTAAAACAATAGGTACTACACCAGCCACTTGCCAAACTACAAAAGCAAGTACAGCAAGGTCTGGGTTAAAGGCCAAGAGGAGGAGGGGTGGGGGGTTGGTTGGGGAGTTGGGGGGGGGGTGGGGGGCATGCACGCACTAACATCTAGAAAAATGATGATCAAACCAGGTATAGTATCCTGGCTGGATTCTTATAACATGTTGACTTAACATTGTGATGTAAATGCGACAGCACTCTAGCACCTGGAGGCACAACAATCCATTTTGAGGTGGATCCCCACGAAACAATCATTTTATTTTGTTCTGGATACTGTTTCCATATTGCTGGTCTGCTCCATAGGTATCACTCATGGTTCAGCTGACAGTGCACTCCTCTAGAAACAGAAGATTGTGGGTTCAGGCCTCACTCCAGGAGTTAAACACAAAAACAAGGCTGACACTCCAGTGCAGCTTTGAGGGAGTCCTGTTGGTTTAGCGGTGCCTTCTTTTGGACAAATATTAAACTGATGCCCCATCTGTCCCCTCGGGTACATGTAGAAAATGTAGGAGAATAAGAAAGTGTCCTGACTGATATTTGTCCCTCAATGAATGTCACCAAAACAAATTTCCTGGTCTCAAGTGCTTTGAGAGGTCTTGTGATGGTGGTGAAAAGTGCTAATATAAATGCAAATTTTAGCAGCCGATGTGGTGAAGTTACATTGCTCTGACAATGCTGTGAGAGAGGGCGTGCCAGGATTTTGACCCAGTGATGATATAAAGTTCTTCCCAAGACAAGATGGCGGATGTGAAGGGGAACTTGGTGGTGGTGTTCCCATGCGTCTGCTGCCTTTCTTTTTCTCGCTGATAGAGGTAGCAGGATTGAGAGTTGCTGTCAGAGAAGCCATGGCAATATGCTAAAAGTGCAGCTTGTAGATTGTACATACTGACTACAGCACCAAAAGCGGTCCTTCAACGATTGTGTTTGTGCCGACCCACGATTTGACGAGCTTAAAGGTATCCTGTTTTTTTTTTCTAAATGGCTCTGATATCTGATGACCTCCATTGCCATTCTTCCCCTTTTTATATTTTTATGGCATTCCGATCCTTACAATGAAGCCCATTCCTTGACTCCAAAGGTGCAGATCCTGATTTCCTTTAGCTCTGTGGCATTATGTGCCACAGATATATTTTCCATTGAAAAAAATGTTATTTTATCAAAGGCTCCATTTCAGCCCTTTTATTAATGTGAGACCTGCAGCAAGAAGAGGATGTGTACTTTTACTTCAACTAAATTGTAAAAAAAAAAGTTGCTTAAAAGGTTAACCTGGTATAATTTGTAATTAAGTGTGCGCCTGGCCTGGAGTTTCCATGATGTGCATGCTTCAGATGCATACTTGATTCCAATGTAAACCAACAATGCGATTTAAAAGTATTGCAAAATTTTAGATGCAACTTTGTTGCGACTTATCTTCCGACTGATGTGGTTGAATGAGTTGAAACTTTTCATTTCAAGGCTGGAAGAAGCAAGGATTTGGGGTTTCTTTTGAACAGCAACTTGAAAGGGGCTGATGTGTGCAGGAGGTTGACCATGACTATGCGGCTTAGAACATTGGCTCACATTATCTATGTTGATTTTCACCCACTCTAAGTTTGAATATATTGTAATGAGATTGAGGTTACTTGGGTATAGCTTGACATTGGCAAAATGGGCTCATCTTGGTTGTCCCCCAGAAGGAATCTTCTATATTTAATTTCTAGGAACATATGTCTTTAATCCAACATCGGATTTGTACTCCTTTACATCGCCGCTTGTCCAATTGCTCATACTGTGTTTTGGAGTGCAGCTAACACCCAGACAAATCTAAATCTGGAATTGGCTACACTCCTATAGTAGGCAAATGTTTTAAATAGAGTAAAATATGTGCATTGAAAGCAAAGGCTTTGGCTATTTAAAAAAAAAAATGTTACAACATTTTCAGTGCAACATTTAAGAAGAAAGAAATTAATTTGCATTTATATAGTGGCTTTGTAAACATCTGGATGTTGCAAAGTGTTTCAGAGCCAGTGCATTGACTCAAAAATAGAAAAACGCCAGAACCCAGTAGGTGTGGCAGCATCTGCGGAAAGGGAACCATTAAGGTTTTGAGTCCTACGACGCTTCATTAGAGCTGAAGAGAGGTAGAAGTGTGATGGGTTACATACTGTGGGGGGGGGGGGGTGCAGATGGAGTGGAAAGTTGGTGATGGGGGGGAGGTTTCAACAGATGTGTAGGTCACGAGATAGAGGAAGTGTTAGTTGCATAAAGGTATGGTAGAAGAGTGTGTTAACGGGACAATAGTGAAAGCAAAACAACCAGTGACAGGTGGCCCATTGGGGCAAAATGTGTTTTGGATATTAAAAAAAGGGGGGTGTCAAGGTGGAGGCAGAAGATCACAATCTCAAGTTGTTGAACTCTATATTGAGTCATGTGATGCCACTCCTCCAGTCAGCATTGAGCTTCACTGGAGCATGGCAGCAGGCCAAGGATGGACATATCTCCATTTTCGGTGAGAGACGTTACCTGCCCACCAGTCCCACAGCTATTCAATATTGAATTCAACAACTTTAGACTGCATCTCCTCCATCTTGACTCTTTTTATTTTTAACATCCAAAAACAATTTTTGTCCCAATGCAACCCTACCCTCCCCCACCAGTCCATCAAGCTCCAATCTTGAAGAGGAGGACCTGAAATTCTTCATAAGGAAGAGTTTTGAAGGACATAAGTGAGTTTGATGACCTATATGCTGAGTGGACTGGTTCTTGACACTCTCCTTGAGAGCTCTCGTTTGCAGGTATAGGTCTCGTGTAGCTTTACTCACGGGTACTCCACAGCTGTGATGATGTTTCACATTTTTACTTCCTAGAGCAGTTAACGACCAACCATGTTGGTGAAGGATTGGAGTCACATAGGGCACACGAACTAAGAAAAGAAGATTTTCTTCCCCAAAGAACATTAGTGAACCAGTTTTTAGATGATTTGATGACTTCATGATTACCTTTCCTCATGCTGTTTTCTTTCATTTCTCTATTATTTCCCCCCCAAAAATCTGAACTGAAATGAGTCCAAAGCTTTGGATTACTAGTTCAGTTATTTAACCACTGCATTACCAATCCTTGCAAATTTTGAATGAAAGACACTGCGCGGGATTCTCCATTGGCTGACACCGAAATCTCGAAATGCAATTGGGCGGAGAATAGGTTCCGACGCTAAAATCACAATGGGCGGTGATTTGACGCCAAATCACTATTCTCCGGCACCTTGACAGTGGCATCAATGCGGTCCGGAAATCTAGAACAGTAAACACTGTTTGCATTCATTAGCGGGCCTGACCTGGTATTCACCGGGGTCTCAGCGGTGCTCCGCCTCTGATGGGCCGAGTTCCCGACGGCGTGGTTCACTTTTTCTTTTAAAAATCGTGAAACCGACATCGTAGCTGCTTAGGGAGAGAGAGGGGGTACGAAAAGTGTCCAACATCACCATAATTTGCTGGCAGTTGTGCCGCTGGCCGGGGGACTTCTGCCATGGCCGGGGGGAGTAGCGGGGAATGGTTAGGAGGTGGGCTGTGGGATCAGGATGGACGGACACAGAACACCATTGCCACAGCCTGCAAGGTTGCGGTGCAGCTGCATGCACTGCTTTATGGGCCAGGGTTTAGAAAACCCCCAAAGTGTATCATGGGGTTCACCTCACTCTCAACTTTTAATAGATTGTGGTATAGGGGAGCATGTGGCCCACTCTACAGGTGTGGTACAGCAGAAATGGGAAAGGTTTTTAAAGCAAAACAATGTTTTATTCTGTGAACTCAAGTTAACCTTTTTAAAACATACAGTGAACATCCTAGCAACCATTAATTCAAATACAACCTCCAAAGACTACAACACTTAAGTAATCCTTTAAGCTTTCCTTTTAACATCCATAAGACTTAAAAACACCTTTTTACAGAACGACATCAGGCTAACTTCACTACTGGGAACAGTTACCACGTTGAAATCACCAAATGGACACTCATAAGCTTGCAGAGATTCACACACATCCTGCTGCGATTGCAGCTTCTCCAAAACTAAAATGAAACCAAACCCACCCTGCAGCAAAAAGCCTAAAACGAAAGTAAAAATCTGACACAGCCCAGCTCCACCCACTCTCTGACATCACTGCAGTAATAAACACCCATTTCTTAAAGGTACTCTCACTAGAGATATTTATATGCACACCCATTTATAAACACCCATTTCTTAAAGGTACTCTCACATGGCACCGCTGACTGCCCACTGTGACCTTAGTGCCACGGGTCGTATAGGTGTCCCCCTTGGCCACCCGCCTAGGTGCCTTCTGGCCTCTGCTGACCCATCAGCTGTATGGGCGGGCTCCAGCATAATCTTCCATCTTGTTGGTTGGGACAAGTGTCTGTGGGGATTGTAATATGTATATGCGGCGTCAGCTTGTCAGCCTCCCGAGTGTGAATCACTGACCCGATGAATCCGGCACCGTTTTTCGTTGGAATCGATTGTTTTCCATGTGATGCCGGTGCTAGCCCCTCCACAGTTGCTGAATCAATCCAGGTTCGGTACCAGTTTTGCTGTCAAAGTCCACCAATTCTGCATCGCTGTCAACACTTCTCCGAAACGGAGAATCCTGCCTCGCATCTTTGACAATGCTGCTTTTTTCAGTACTGTATTGAAGTACTGGTTTTTCAGTACTGGTTTTTCAGTACTGTATTGAAGTACTGGTTTTTCAGTACTGTATTGGAAATACAGGGGCTGGTTTAGCACTGTGGGCTAAATAGCTGGCTTGCAATGCAGAAGAATGCCAGTAGCGGGGGTTCAATTCCCGTACCGGCCTCCCCGAACAGGCGCCGGAATGTGGTGACTAGGGGCTTTTCACAGTAACTTCATTGAAGCCTACTTGTGACAATATGCTATTATTGTTTTAAGTGTGAATCTGGATTATGTGCACAAGTGAAGCTAAATACACACCTTCTAAGCCGAGCAAGAGTGCAACTACTGAGCCAATTTGAATGCAATTTGTATTGAACAATGTGATTTCCTTAACTTGTACCTGAAAATAATCAGTTTATTTTTGCTTTCTGTCCATCAACTAATATATTAGCCCCAAACCCATAAGCCCTAATTTTGTGCTTCTAACCTCTTGTGTAGTACCTTATTGAATGTTTTTCAAAACCAAATGCACTACATTCACTGGCTCTTCATCATCCACCCTGCTAATTAGAATTTCAAAGTTCCCTAATAGATCAGTGTTTCCTTTTGATAAATTCACGTTAACTCTGTCTCATTATGATCTTCTAAGCGTCCTGTTATCTGGTCACTAATGGGAAACACACTGAACTGTAGAATGCTAGGAAGTACAGAGGGACTACGTGGTGCATGTCCAAAGATCCCTGAAGGCAGCAGGACAGGTAGGTAAGATACAGTCATGATGGACCACAGGTCCCTTGCTGTACAGTAAAACTCTTTGATTCTAATAGCGGATTCTAGTACTGTATTTTCCCAACTATAAATGTTAGGTTAACTAGCTTATAGTTGGGCAGCACAGTGGTTAGCACTGCTGCCTCACAGCGCCGAGGTCCCAGGTTCGATCCCAGCCCTGAATCACTTTCTGTATGGAGTTTGCACACACTCCCCATGTCTGCGTGGGTTTCGCCCCCACAATCCAAAGATGTGCAGGGTAGGTGGATTGGCCTGGCTAAATTGCCCCTTAATTGGGGAAAAATGAATTGGGTACTCTAAATTATTTTATTTTTTTAAAAACAAGCTTATAGTTCTGTTTTCTTTCTCCTGCAATTTTTAAATAGTGAGGTTACATAAGCTACATAGTGTGCTCACATGGCGGACCATTCTGGAAGTTCGGAATTTTGGACGATCAAAACCAATGCATTCATTATCGCTGTTGTTACCTCTTTAAATCCCTGGGATGTAGTTAATCAGATAATAGATTTGTAGACAATTTGGCCTGTTAATTCCTCCATTACTATTTCTTTACTAATATTAATTCCTTTAGTTCCCCATTCTCACTAGACATCTAGTCCCCACTGTTCCGGGGTTTTGTTTGTCTTCTATTAGGAGGACAGGCTACTGTCTCTGCTAGTTCCTTTATTTCCCGTTTTGAATTTGTCCTGTCTCTGCCTCTAAGGCGCCCATGCTTGCTTTTGCTAATCCTTCCTTTTATATACCGATGGAAGCTTTGACATTATTTCCTCTCACTCTATTCTCTTTCTCTATCAATTTGTTGGTCATCCTTTGCTGAATTATAAAATCCTCCTAATCTTTAGGGTTACTGTGCTTTTTGCCAACATTCATTAAAACCGCACATGGTTACAACACAAAGAGGCCATCTGGCCCATCGACTCAGTTCTGGTTCACTGCAAGAACAATTTGACTAATCCCACTCTCTTTTCTCTAGCCCTGCAAAAACGTTCTCGTTCAGGTGCTTATGCAATGTACTTTTAAAAGCCATGGTTCAATCTGCCTCCATTGCCCTCTGTGCATTCCACACATGGCTGCTGGATTTAACCTCTTTCCACCCTTCCCCCTCTTCCCCCCCCCCCCCCCCCCACCGCCAAAAGAAGAATGTAGCATTTTCAATTCTCCAGTTCTCTGACACCGTCCCTATATCTAAGGAGGTTCAGAAGATTATGGTCATGTCACTTTTTGTTCTTTTGTCAGTCACCTTAAATCTGTGTCCTCTGTTTCTTCATCGTTCTCCCAACGGGAACAGTTTCTCAATATCCACTCTGACTAGACCTCATCATTATTTTGACAACCTCTTTCAAGTTTCTCTGAACTTTCTCTTCTCTCAGGAAAACAGCCATCTATCTATCCATTTAAAAAAAAATCCTTAATTTCTGGAATCATTCTTGTAAATCCTTCGCCCTCTCCAAAGCCTTCACTGCCTTCCTAAAGTATGGTGGATGCAATGCACCAGTTGAAACCAAACCATCGTTTTATAATGGCTTCATCACCCAGGTAGTTCCATCCCTCCCTGACTCTCTGCAATGTTAGAATCCATGATGCAGACACTGCAGATATGGATGTCTGGGATCACAGCACAGTTCACTAGCTCCAGCTAATTCGGTATGCACTAGGAATTGAATCGAGGGACTATCCTGGGTCTATTGAATAAACATACTTTATTGTAAATAATGCCAGTAAAGAGGGTACTGAGAACAATTGAATACCAGTTTCTGCTGTTTGTTTTTTACATTTAATTGTAACGCATAAATTAATTCATGATTTGTAATATATATCTGTTGTTGCTGCTCTCCTTTAAGTGGGACAGCTTGTAATTGTATTTAAGTTAAAGATGTTGAAATCACATGATTTGGTACAACCAATGAAGATGTAATTCTCACTCCACAGGTTACTGTGGCTGCTTGATGTCTGGTCTGGTTTAGTTGTTTCTGGTTACATTAAAACTGTTCTAGACTAAATCACCTCATTGTGGACACTTTCTGCTTCTGCTTATTGGAGAAACGATTCCGGCATTCTTACTGTGCAGTCAGAAGCTTAAAGGTGAAATACCATATGCTGTTTACTGCATGATGAAGTGGGTGAGTCTTGAGTTTAATAGCAGCCTGGCTCTGTCAAAGGAGGACCTGTTACAATCCACTGTCGTATAAGTTATACAGGCACTGTTGTAGTACAAAGATAAAAATATGCATCAAATAGCTGTACATAAGCAATATTACAATTTAAGCAATTGTGGGAAAAATTGTGGCGTGCAATTGAACTTCTCATTAAGTCTGTCAGGTGCATGCATTAATGTATTCATAATGGTGTGCTTTACAAGCTGAGAGCTGGTTAACACACCAGGCTGAGCTTTAATCTTCTATTGTTCTGATGCAAAACCTGCTATAATTTTATTTACCACCATTATTGGATGAATATGATGCAGCATAATCATTTCTTTAAAATTCAAAGGGAGAAATTAAGAGGACGTATTGCTTTTAACAGCTCACACTTGATCTTTGAACCTTTCCTCAAAAATAGCCTATGCAGTTAAGCACACCTATTAATTAATACCTGACTCTAACAATTAAGATTGCTAGAATTTAAGCACATTTGCCAGTTTTTTTTTCACAGCAAAGGCCCAGCATGCAAGTATTCATATATTGCTAGTTTATATAAAAAAATAAATCTTTGGTATATAATTTGGTGTATAGTTGCTGTAAGATTTTAATTGTAAAAAGTACATGTGGTCAATAGATTGGAGATAAACATATAAATTATTAATTTAAGGTTTGTTTGCCATAGTATTGCGCCAGACTTTGATGACTCATTTGAAATCACTGATGTTCACTGCACCCGTTCCTGTGCGTTAGCAGACAGGTGTGTTATGAGTATGATGAAGCTATTTTGCTTCTTTGCCACTAGTACAGCAGCCAGCATTTTTCTTCTTTGGTCGAGGGTGAGAAGTCCAATTTGCAAAGGTTGACTTGCAGACTTCTGGATGAATCACATTCCAGATCCTTAGTTATTATATGATACCAGATTTGCAAATATAATTGTGACCTGCACTTGTGCAGACAGGAAATAAATCTGTTTCTCTGCAGTGGAATGTAGACCAATTTTCCACATTTATGCAAATATTTTTTATCGTATCCTCTGATTTTCGTTTTGCTAACCTCTTTAGTGATTAGAGGCCAGAAGTCCTCTGGTAGCTTGGTATCATTCTTCACATCCAAATATAATCACCAAATGTCTTCAATCTCGTGGACTTTCAACCACTGCTGACACCAGATTGACCTGACAGTTTCCTGGTTTGCACAATGCTTACTAAAGCATTTTCCTATTATGCAATTTTGGGAGAAGAAAAAACTCCATAAGGCGAAGGTTAAAACAATTGTATATGTTGGCGATCTATAGTAGCTAATGAAATGATATGGTTATAATGGTAAGAGCTGGTATCACTATTAATTCAAACATTAATTGCACAAATATATAATTTGCAATCTTTAGTTAGATGGCAGGAGAAGCTCTAATGGGGAAAAATGCAGAAAATTCCAAACAGTCTTTTTACTTTCATACTTGGCCTGGTACTAAAATAGCAAACCTGTTTGTGACAGCTGATGCATTTTACTTCTTACTGAGGTAGACATAGCACTTTAAACATTTAACTGGCCACTGTTTGGATTTTTGAAGATCAAATGTGTAGTGCAGTTATGCAACCAAAAAAGTGGTGTAGTCTGTTGAAACCGAGAAGGGAATATTTTAATATTTCTGTAATGAACTGGTTTGTTATCATAATTATCTAATTCAGTTAATGATATCATGGTATGTAAATCATCCTCTGATGAAGGACAATTTCTTCTAACATTTAAAATCTCACCTAATTCACTTAAAACCAGTTGTGTGGAATTTTCTTGCAATTATATAATTGAAGAGCACAGCTGTATTTGGTATTTGGTGAGAAAATTCAGGTTGTTCCTGTTTTACCTGTGGGGTTTAATACATAAAATATGATGATGGTAATTTAGATTGTTTTCCCTTATTTCTATATTTTGTAATTTGCAGATTCTGAATCCTGCATGTATTATTTACATTTATAATAGTGGAGGTTAATTTTAGATTACATTGAAGCAAATCGTTGAGCAACTAACCTTTGGGGATTAGCTGCATTTTGAAGGAAAGCTATTGTGTAATGTTTTGGTGGAGCATTGTTGCTGCACTACAGTCACTGTGTTGCAGTGCTGCCTACAGTTGAGTTTGCTTGTATGAATATTACCTGCAAAACAGTTATTTGGAAAAAATTAAGGCAACAGTTGGAAGATTGTTCCTTGAAGACCTGTGTTTGAAATTTAATATTGTGGACAATAATTAGGATGTTGCTGCATGTGTTAGAAAGCCACTGCTATCCATTTGCAGGCTAACGTGTTATCATACAGTACTATCCCAGTGGCATCTTGAAGTGTCTATGAGATAAAAAATTCATGAGGGTGATCAGCTTTCAGTCAGTAAATGTAATCTGGCTTTTTGTTGCTGACTAATGCGTCCATTTTGGAGCCATTAAAGGAAAGTAAATATCAAAAGAGTAGCTCAGAGGTACAGAAAATGGAGCTGAAGCATGTCTTTACTTTTTGAGTTGGATCTATAGAATGGGGTGTTAGAATGGATTCTATCCACTTCAAAATGGTAACATAACTTTCGTAGTCTTTTAAAATGTTTTTAAAAAAACATTCCAATGTAGTACTGAGGAGGTGCTGCACTGCTGGTGATATTGTAGTTCAGATGAGATATTGAAAGATGGTTGGGTTCTCCAGCAGATTTTATACATTCAAAAGGTGAGGTAGCAGGTTAATGCTATTGAGAGAACACTGTAATATTCCTGTAGTGAAGAGTCCTTGAACAGCTTGCTGACGTTCATTGTTGACGTGTACACAAATGAGGGCCTCAATTTCATGTTGCAACTATCAGCAAATCGAGTACCGACTTCAGCATCTATACATGCAGTACAATAGAGAAACCAGAACCGTCTCGAGAATCATGGCGACACCAAACTCTGCATTGAATCAGATAGAATCATAAAAACTTTAGTGCAGAAGGAGACCATTCGGCCCATCAAGTCTGCACCGACTCTTCGAATGAGCACTCTGCCCATTGACGAGTGTCCACCTCACCCTATCCCCATAATCCCATAACCTAACTTGCACATCTCTGGACATTAAGGGGCAATTTAGCATGGCCAAACCACCTAACCCGCACATCTGTGGACTGTGGGAGGAAATTGGGACACCGGGAGGAAACCCACGCAGACACAAGCGAATATACAAACTCGTCACGCGAAGCTGGAAATGAACCCGGGTCCCTGGTGCTGTGAGGCACCAGTGCCAACCACTGTGCAACCATGCCACCTCATCTGCTGAAATCAGTTCTAAGTATGTTGAAATGCAAATAAAGTTTTTTCATTCTCCTCCTTTTTCACATTTTCTCCCAAATGTACACCCAACAATAAACAATAATCAGTAACAAATGTAATGTCAGTCCCCATATTAATAACAACGATCCCATCCTCCCACCAAACCCCAGACATTGGCCCGCATGTTAACATAAACAAATGACAAAAAGGAATCACCCATAGTCACCATTAACACAGTCCCCCACCCACCCCAATGTTCGATGTGATCCAATTCTCGAAAGTGGATAATGAATAATGCCCATGAATTGTAGAACCCCTCCATCCTTCCCCTCAGTTCAAATTTGACCTTTTCAAGCGTTAAGAATTCCAACAGGTCCCCCCGCCATGCCAGGGCACAGGGTGGAGAGGTTGATCTCCACCCTAACAGGATCCACCTTCGGGCAATCAACGAGGCGAAGGCCACAACATCTGCCTCCGCGCCCGCTTCCAATCCTGGCTGGTCCGATACCCCCAATATGGCCTCCCGAGGGCCCGGGTCCAGTTTCACATGCACCACTTTAGAAATTGCCCTAAAAACCTCCTTCCAGTAATCCTCCAGCTTTGGACAGGAACAAAACATATGAACGTGGTTAGCAGGGCCTCCCCCACAAGGTTCACACACATCTTCTACCCTCTCAAAGAGCCGGCTCATCCTCGCCCTTGTAAGGTGCGCTCTGTATACCACCTTCAGCTGTATCAGCCCCAACCTCGCACACGAGGTGGAGGCGTTCACCCTCCGGAGCACCTCACACCAGAACCCCTGCTCCATACGCTCTCCCAACTCTTACTCCCACTTTGCCTTGATCCCTTTTGGGGCACCCTCGCCTCCTCCAAAATAGCCCCGTAAACCGCCGATACTACCCCCTTCTCCAGTCCCCCTGTCGTCAGCACCTCCTCCAGCAATGTGGAAGCCGGCTCTACTGGGAAGCTCAGTTTCTCCTTTCTGGCAAGTCTCGAACCTGCACGTATCTAAATATATCCCCCAGCTCCAGCCCGTACTTCGCTCCCAGCTCCTTCATTCCCCCAAAACGACCCCCAAGAAATAAATCTTTTAGCGTTCAAATTCCTTTCTCTTCCTATTGCCAAAAACTTCCATCCCACTTCCCTGGCTCAAATCTATGGTTCCCCCGAATCGGCATTTCCCTTGACCCTGCCCCCAACCTGAAGTGCTATCGAAACTGCCTCCAAATTCTCAACTAAGCTATTACTACCAGACTGCAAATAGAAAGTTAAGTTGCATTGCTTACGCGTTAAACATGCAGGGAAAACTTAATTCATTAAAATATTAGTGAAGCATCATGTATCTTAATTACTCATGTCCTCTTCACAACTTACTCGAAAGGCTAAATGGCCTATTCCTGCTCCCAAGTCCAATGTTCCTACGTTCCAATAAAAACAAAGGCATTAGGCTCATGGAGTTATTTATAAAAAAACATTAAAACATCCACTATTAGAGGTCACAGTCAGGAGAGCAATGATCTTATTGAATGGCGGAGCAAGCTTGAAGGGCCAAACAATCTCTGTGCCACTGGAAATTTTCTTTCTACAAGTGTGATCTCTTGTTCCTTTAGAATTTACTTCTTGTGGGAAACTTCCTTTAAAAATAACTTTGATTTTGATTCTCGCCTTTCAATCGCTACTGTTTTTCCCTCTTGATTCTATACTTTGTACATGATTTTAGATTGAATTTACTATTCCAACCATGGCTTGTTGGTTGAGACTGTGTACTCAGTAAGAATTGTTCAATCTGACTGAAGGGACATCTCTAAGACGTTACTTTACCTGTTCTCCTATGCCCACAGATCCCTTCTTTGAGGGTGTTGTGCTGAACTGGCTCTCTAATTACTGTAAGTTGCTGTGCAAAAGTCCACTTGATGTCTGTGGGTAGCTGTAAGTGCATTAAATGATGGTTCTGTTCGTTCATTGTTGACTGCAATCTTAAATGGCTTGCATCTATTGAGACAACCATCACAGCAGCTGGAATAGTGGATGTTTTAATGTTTTTTTTAATAAATGACTCCATGAGCCTAATGCCTTTGTTTTTATTGGAACGTAGGAACATTGGACTTGGGAGCAGGAATAGGCCATTTAGCCTTTCGAGTAAGTTGTGAAGAGGACATGAGTCTGTAAAAGGGAGAAAAGTGAGCGGGCAAAAGTTAGGCAGATGGAGTAAGATGTGAGAAAATGTGAACTTCTCCCTTTATCAGGAAAAACAGAAAATGCAGCATATTCTCTAAATGCAGAGAGATTAAGAACGCTGAGGTACAGAGCGATCTAGGTGTCCTGGTACATGAATCACAAAAAGGCAGTATGCAGGTACAGCAAGTGATTAGGAAAGCCAATGGAATGCTGTCGTTTATTGAAGGGGAATGGAACGAGCATGGACTTTTACTACTGATGAAAATCACATCTCGAGAACTGTGTACAGTTTTGGAATCCTTATTTAAGAAGGGAATATTTGCATTAGAATTAGTTCAGAGAAGCTTCACTTGACTGAGGGAGCTAGCCTATGAAGGAAGGTTAGGCAGGTTGGACCTCTATCCATTGGAGTTTAGAAGAATTAGATGTGATCTAATTGAAACATGCAAGATCCTGAGGGGACTTGACAGGGTGGACAGAGGATGTTTCCTCTTGTGGGAGAGACGAGAAGGGGACTCAGTTTCAAAATTAAGGGGTCTCCCATTACTGTATAAGACAGAAAACAGGAAAATTATTTTCTCAGGGTGCTGCGTCTGTGGAACTCTCTTTCCCAGAGAGCAGTGGAGGAACAGTTATTGAACATCTTGAGGCTGAGTTAGATAGATTCTTGATTAGGATATGGGGGTAGGAAGGAAAGAGGATTAGAGGTCACAGTCAGGAGAGCAATGATCTTATTGAATGGCGAAGCAAGCTTGAAGGGCTGAATGACCCATTTCTGCTTTGAATTTATGTGCTTATATTTCCACCCTACTGGGAATGTTCTTTTGACACAAAGTTACAAAACTATATTTCAAGCTGTCATGAAGAGAGAGTAGGGTTTGCCATAATTTCCACTGAGGAAAAATCTCTCTTAAATAATCATTTATTTAGATTTATAAGAAGCAAAGTCAAATTTGCATGTCTCTCTGTTTCGGAAATAAAACAAAATAGTTATAAACAGCTGGTAAATAAAATGGAATATGAAAAGTGGCTTGGGCTGAAGAGCTTCATTTTAATCTTTCAATATACTTTGAGATCATTTGGAAAGATAAAGCAGCTCACGATCATTTTTCAGTCGGACAATCCGACTGATGCACTCTGTGAGTTAAACACTATGCACATGCTCCTACTACCATCTCCCTCTTTAGTTGACAATGAACACTCTGGGGAAATATATCATGACCAGCTCAAGCTAAGAGATGGTGATGCTTTCAAGTTAAAATGTTCATGAAGCTACTGGAAAAGCACAGACATTTTAAAAGTAAATTTAACTATGTTATTACTGTGAGAAATGTGATTTTCACATATTGTTAGGAATCTTATTTTGAGCTGGTATCAGGATGCAAAGAAGGGAGAAAAGATAGTGAAAAATGATGAGTCTCCTTTTAATACGTTTTTGGTTCGTTCCTCCTGACTGCTTATTCAGGATTGGTTGTTTTCATAAATCTTGAATTTCGTATTGGTAGTTTTGCAGAATTTTTTATTTGTACATCCATACCTTATTACTACTCCCTTCTTTTAAGGCAAAGCACCATAACACAATTGTGTTAAAATGTACTATAGAGATTATCACAGATTCATAGTGAGATTTACTAGCTATAAAGATCAGTATGTTTAGTCTAGATGTAATCAAACATTCAGATCATCTGACCACTTTAAACCAATTTTATTAACTCGAGTCCAGTTTGTAATTTGTGGAACAGAATGGCAATGGGCAGTTGAGGACTGGGCACAAACAGCTGAAGAAAACAGGCAAAAAAAACAACTTTACTGATTCAGGCACCCACTAGTTAATTAGAGATTGATTGCTATTAGCCATTAATCAGTAAATGTCCAAACTGTTTAATCCATTTACTGCAGGATTAATTGTAGCTGGAGATGACAACAAGGGATCATGAGCAGTGAAAAAAATGTATAGATTTCTCTTCTCTGAGCCCTCGCCCCCACCATCCAAACCCCAAGAAAGTAAAAGCATGAGCTGAAATATTACTGTATAAATCCAAAATAATTTTGACCACCTACCAATTGAATCTGATTTTGAAGCATCCCAACTGAAATATTGATCTGTATCTCTTTCAAGTGCTTTGTTGATCTGTAACTTTCCCATCATTCTCTGCTTTTATGGCTGACCTAATTTCTGGTTGTGTGATTGAATTTATACTATGTAATCTCTGACTGTAAAAATTTTGCAGGCTCAAGTACTGATGATAAGGGGGCACCTTCAGGAACTAATGATTACATCGTCATAACATCCATTTATTCCACTTTCTGCCTTTAGCATCCTAAATAGAAAACCATTTCTGATATGAATTATTCTTTGGAGTCCTTTAATTGCCTTTCACTCCAGGATCAGCCAAGAGACCAAAAATAACACTATTTTTCTGCTCCATTCATTTCGTAGACATCCCCCTCCCCTAAACGTCAGGCGGGGGTCATGGGGGAATTTGTTTGTGTCGCAGCATGAAGAAGACTACATAGGCGCTCAGCAGCGATGGCTGGACAAACGCCTTAACTGATACCGAAGAACGTTGTGCAGGTAGTAAGCCACAGCTTTACCTGCCCCAGGGGAGAGTACTACCTACACAAACAAATCTTTCCCCATGCTTTTACCACGGACTCGAGCCTTGAACATTTTTTTGACAGTTTGCGTTTATGTTTCCTTGTCCTAACTAGTTCACAATAAATCATCAGAAGAAGACCTGGCATTTTAATTTGTGGAAATTGGTGGAATTTGATTTTAAGAATTCCAACAACGGAAGATGGAATTCAACGCCAGATTGGTGTTGGATGATCTTTAAATGCGGCCTTGAGGACTATATTATTTTTTTCTTCTTTTTTAAAAAAAAATTTAGTACCCAATTATTTTTTCCCCACTTATGGGGCAATTTAGCGTGGCCAATTCACCTACCCTGCACATCTTTGGGTTGTAGGGGTGAGACACACGCAGACATGGGGAGAATGTGCAAACTCCACACTGACCCAGGGCTAGGATCGAACCCAGGTCCTCGGCGCTGTGAGGCAGTAGTGCTAATCACTGTGCCACCATACCTGGGACTATATTCTTTACACTGCAGCAAATATCAGTTTATTCTTGATGCATTTATGACAATGAAATTCCTGAGGTAATGCCATTAATCAGCGGTTGACTTGGGTGACACATTAAAATGTAGTTAACAATGCATATTACAGCTGCTTTTACTATGTCACGACGGTAGTGACTGGAGCCATGGTAATAAATGTATATTCTTCAATTATGTTTAAGCAAAGGGGTTAAGTAAGAGCCTGATGATGAACCCTATAAAATGCCTGCAGTGAATTACATCAGTAATTATCTGTTGTTGTGTACTTTGTCTCTTGTGGGGTTCAAATAATTGTCAATTCAGAGAAAGACCCTCAAAATATTTTTTAATTTAATGATAATATTCTTCATAATCGCTTATTGTCACAATAGGCTTCAGTGAACTTACTGTGAAAAGCCCCTAGTCGCCACATTCCAGCACCTGTTTGGGGAGGCTGGTACGGGAATTGAACCCGTGCTGCTGACATTGTTCTGCAATACAAACAGCTGGCTTGTAATACAGAACAATGTCAGCAGCGCGGGTTCAATTCCCGTACCGGCCTCCCCGAACAGTCGCCGGAATGTGGCGACTAGGGGCGTTTCACAGTAACTTAATTAATGCCTACTTGTGACAATAAGCGATTATTAATAATATTATTAAATTAAAAATTATTTTGAGGTCTTTCTCTGAATTGACAATTATTTTATTTAGGGTCTGATTTTTTTATGTTTTCCCCCTGCTGACTTTCTAGGTCATTATCAAGCTTGTTCCTGATGTTGGATTAGTCGGGTCTGTACCCATCCAGGTTTATTGGAAAATACTAGTTGGTCAAGTGCATTCTTGGATAAAATGAGATCAGTGGTTAGGGTTCATTGGATCAGGTGTGCCAACATAGTTCAGTTGCCATTTTTAAGTATTTTTTTCTCAGTTAATTTTGCATCATTCATATTTGAACAACAAAACATGGCAATTTGGGAAGAAGGAAAATAGAATTGGATGGAGCAGCATGTTTTTTCTGCATCGGCAGATGATTTGGGTGAATCAAAAGTAAGGTGCTGCGGAGGGTACAGGTGCGCTTACTCAGTCAGCTTCCATTGTAAATGTGGACCTATCCATTAATAGTGGAAACACTTGATAGAAAAGGTAAGTCGATGTAAGATTCTTTTAATATTACTAGACAATCACTTGTGGTATTTCATATGATGAATGGATGCCATGTAGTGTTTAGATTGCAGTATATGGGCGGCGCAGTGGCAAACTATGAATGGTGGAATCCTAAAAAGACCAACGGTGGGAGGAAACAACTTGTTTTGGAGATGAGAAGAGAGAAAGTGGAGGAGGACTAGAGGCTGAGTGGGAGAAGATAGAGAAGTGTTGGAGGTGGAAGAGGAGGGGAAGATAAGAGGAGATAAATTGTTTTGGAGGGGTGTTGTAAGTAAGGCTGATTAAATTTAGAGGCCATGTCGTGGGCTGATGGAGGTAGTGGGGAAGGTAGTGTTTAACCTAAGCCTTTTGTTTTGTTTCATGAAATTAAGCTTTAATATCTTTAAGAAATTTGTGCAAAATGCCACTGGTGACAGTGCTGCCTATGAAACGGACAGTGGTGTTTAGAACTCTGATCTTCTGATACAGACTTGCTGAGCCAATAATGCTAGAAAACACATAAAGCATGGTAAAATTGTACAGTTTTTCCACAAAGTTTTCCTGTTGGCTTGGTATCTCTCTGTTATTCCTGGCGGGACTTTTGTATATCACTCATTGATAGCCACTGTGGATGATGGAAACAGTTGCGTTACAGAGGACACCTTTGAGGTTGGAGATGAAGCATATTGTTGCGGTAAAGTAGAGAAAACGATCTTCTGATCTTAACTTTCTATTCCTAACATAGGCGTGTCTAACTGAAAGTGGGTAGTATGAGGTGCAAAGTTCCCAGCATGGCCCATTTCCCTTCCCAAAATAAACTGAAACTTAACCTAGTGGTGCCCAATTTGCTTGTAATTTATCGTGATGACACATGAACCAGAAAGATTACTTTTGAGTAAACTTCTTGTGGTCCAATCTCAATAGATATTAAAAGGAAACTGAGCTCAATTGGAAGCCTTCCAACTGCATTAAAATGTGTTTTCCAGATAGAATATTAAGAATCTCATTAATCTATAATCGTGTTGCAATTCTTTGATTGGAAAAAAAAGGAAGTTTAAATGTCAAATTATGTCATTTAAAGAAATTGTACAACTGCTGAATCGTATTGTACAAGATTACACACAAATGAGAGATTTTTTTTGCTGCTTCTGTATGCAAAACTAGGCTTTTTTGGGAGGGCTTATATTTCTTGTATTCACTGGAAATGTAGTGTTGGCCTTTCTCCCCTCTGGAGAGTAATGGATCCAGATATATATTTTTTTGCACATTTTCGTTAATTGCTCAACTCTGAGAGCAAATCACTCACTCCTAGTATTATTTTGTTCTTCAAGCGAACTCTGGAATAGTGGCAAAGAAACTCATTTGGATTTTATGCCTTGGAATGTTTTCTCATTCCTGTGCCTTTCCAGAATCGGTGATGTGAGTTGGTAGTTGAGGCCACTGCAAATTCAGGGCATGGCAGAGCAGTTGGGGAGGTTTAAAAAGCAGAAGCTGCACCACTGACTATTGAAGGAATTGAAATCTAAACTTTGTACCCAGAGAACAACTCGAAGTCCAGATTGTGAGTTGGGCTTTTGATTGTGATTTCTACCTTTTCCACTGTGCATTTAGTTAAATAATTGCTGCTGTTCAATGCCAAGATGTTAAATGTATGTAATGTATAGAATGGGTACAATTTGAATGGAGTAAATGAGTTGCTGGAATGTTTAGCTGTACGCGCTTCCATGAACAAAAGAAGCCATTTCTAACAGTGACACAGTTCTGTGGTGGTGCCACAATAAGGACCACAATAAGGACTAAATATTTGAATCCATGTGAGCTTGTTATAAGCTGTCTTGTTAATGTGGTCTCCAGTGGCTACAGGCCATAACTGTTTTATATGATTGTAAAAGCTGGATATGTAGGTTAGGCATTGTATTGTCACAAAGGCAAGTCAGCAGCCACTGTGTGGTAAATGATGGCAGGAGAAATGCACTGGGTGTTTAGAAAACAGCTGTTGGAAAATGTCCGAATTGTCTTTGTCATGGGATTTCTGTCATGACACCAACAGTGGTAAATCATTCATAACAACCAAAAACATTTGCACACTCTGCTAAAACGATAAAAAAACAACGAACATTCAAAAACATTGAAGTACATAATTATCTCTCTGTATTGGACAACACTGCTATAGGGGACGTTGCACCAAAAATTGGCACAATGGTTTTAATGTGATGAGTGATTTGGTTTATGTATCAGAGTTTGCTTTTGTCTGCCAATACAAAAAATGATTACATAAGGAGATGCAAGTATCAATGATATAATAGCTTTCAAAGGAACTGCATAACCCTGCATTATTATTCTTAACATTGACCAATGCCGAATGCAATGTTGTAAAAAGAAATCACAGGATCTGCCAAAATGCCTGTTAATATAGGACCTGTTAATATATTCGTCTATGGAGAGAACTGAATAATTTCATCTACTTAAAATTCTTCAATGTTGACTTCTTGTTAAAACATTTTTAAGAGAGCAGCTCTCTGTACTTGAGAAAAATCAAAAGAACTTTGAGTTGTGAAATAAATCAAGATCTCAAAATTAGGCGTCCCATCTTGGTAATGTTCATCTATTTAATACTAATTTGATTTTTTTTTCTTATTTTCTTTCTCACTTATTAAAATTTGCTTCCCTTGGTTTCAACACCAGTGAAGTTAATGTATTTTTGTAAACCCTTCACATGCTGATGAATATTGTAACAAGTATTTTCATTTTATATGATTAATGGAGGGTATAGTACTTGCATTAGTGCACATTCAGTATTCAATGATACTGACCGATTTACTCGATAGGAGATTCTGAGTTGGTGCATCTTAACTTGGGTTGATGGTACAGTTGGCCTCAGTGTTCCTATACTTGGAAAGAGTAGAAAGAAATAGGCCAGAACTCCCTCTCCCGATCACTAGTCAGTGACCATTCTGGCAAAATGTGATGGATACTGAAGTAAAGATAGGTAGGGTTCAAGCACAGTGGTCCACAGTTGAAAAGGTTGTTCCTTCATATTTTCGATGTCCTTGCGCACATCTATAGAATCCCTACAATGCAGAAGGAGGCCATTTTGCCCATGAGTCTACACTGACCTTCCGAAAGAGAACTCCACCTCGGCCCATTCCAGCGCCTTATCCTGTAACCCTGCACTAATCCACCTAACCTGCACATCTTTGGAAACTATGGGAAATTTGGCATGACCAATCCAACTAAACTGTTTTGGCTTTGCGAGGAAACCCATGCAGACACTGGAAGAATGTACAAACTCCAGACAGTGACCCAAGGCCTGAATTGAAGCGGGTCCTTGGCACTGTGAGGCAGCAGTGCTAACTATCATGCCACTTAGTCGGAGTGTGTCGCCTGATCGTTAGCTGGGAAAACCATTATTGTTGGTCAAACTCGATCTTCAACTTGGCACCTGGATGAGCATTCTGTAATGGAGGTCACTGCCCAGTAACCTCGGAGCAGAAATCCTGACTGTTACAGCGTACCTGGTTGAATTTTATTTTTGTGTAAGTGACTGGACTCAGAAAAGAGGGGAGGCAGAAGTATGTGTAGTGTCAGAATGTCAGGAAATTGTTTTACATAGGGGCTGATTTAGCACACTGGGCTAAAGAGCTAGCTTGTAATGCAGAACAAGGCAGCAGCATGGGTTCAATTCCCGTACCGGCCTCCCTGAACAGGCACCGGAATGTGACGACTAGGCACTTTTCACAGTAACTTCATTGAAGCCTACTTGTGACAAAGTGATTATTGTTAATATTATTATTATTACATTGCTACAATATTTTTATTCACGCTTAAGTCCTTGTTTAGTTGCTCAGCCTTAGAATAAACCAACAAATTGATGCAGTTGCCTTTCTGCAACCAAAGTGAAAAAAGTGTGCTCCTACACATGGATCTGCATTAATTAAATTTTAGGATGGCAGTTCTGAATCTGCTCTAATTAAAACTTGATCACGGTGGTAGTAGTCGAAGTCAAAGCGCAAGTGTCTCTTTCGGCAAAGGGGACCTGTTGGTGCCAACTGATGGGTCTGAGGTTTCATAGAATTTACAGTGCAGAAGGAGGCCACTCAGCCCATCGAGTCTGCACTGGCCCTTAGAAAGAGCACCCTACTTAAACCCACACTTCCACCCTATCCGCGTAACTCGGTAACCCCACCCAACATTTTTGGACAAGCATTGCCAATCCACCTTAACTGCACATCTTCGGACTGTGGGAGGAAACCGGAGCACCCGGAGGAAACCCACGCAGATACTGGGAGAACGTACAGACTCCGCACAGACAGGAATCGAACCTGGGACCCTGGTGCTGTGCGGCAAATGTGCTAACCACTGTGCCGTCCACTTGAATGCCCGCCATTGACTTATGTAAGGTTGTCCCCAGGCGAAATCAGTTTGTTTTGTAAGCTGCAGAGGGCCATGGAGATATCATTGATGCCAACAGAGATGCTGTCAATGGGAATTATTTCTCCCATAACTGCAGTTGATGGTATGTATGTGGTGATTAGCTTGGGTGATGAGTAGAAAATGAAAGTACTTTTCTTCAGTGGTTTATTTGAATGTTACCATTGCATGCTATGCGGAGTCCCCCTTCACCTGTTCAAGTGGACCTAATAGATCCCAAAGTATTTTTTTTTGAAGGGCTGAGAACGTGAAGAGCCAGCACCTACGAAACAGATTAACCAGTTAACAATATTGTTTTTTGTTGGACTTTTCTGTGCAAATTAGAACAGAGTAATGGAATGTGTTTCACACAGAGCGTTGATTGAGGTTGTGGTAATAGAACATAGAACATAGAACAGTACAACACAGAACAGGCCCTTCGGCCCTCAATGTTGTGCCGAGCCATGATCACCCTACTCAAACCCACGTATCCACCCGTAACCCAACAACCCCCCTCTTAACCTTACTTTTATTCGGACACTACGGGCAATTTAGCATGGCCAATCCACCTAACCCGCACATCTTTGGACTGTGGGAGGAAACCGGAGCACCCGGAGGAAACCCACGCACACAGGGGGAGGACGTGCAGACTCCACACAGACAGTGACCCAGCCGGGAATCGAACCTGGGACCCTGGAGCTGTGAAGCATTTGTGCTAACCACCATGCTACCCTGCTGCCAAGAGCTTTAATGATTATTCAGTGGCCATGTTTACTTTTTAAAAAAAAATGTTAGATGGGTTGAAGGAAAGCAGAGTAAAGGAATATTGGAGTAGGTCAGGCACGTAGTTTAGGACCACTGCTTCTATGGAGGAGACACAACATAACTTGGGTTGGGCACATCGGTTTGCTTCAGTGCTGTAATTCTGTGTCATATTGATTGCTGCATTTCCCTATAGACCACAATAAGCATCCTTCAAAAATAGCTCATTGGCTGTAAAGCACTTTGGTCATCGTGCAAACTTGCATTTATGGAAAACCTTACACACACGTTTTTGTGTTCTATACAACCAATCTACTGAGGCAAACACCTCAGTGGGAGGAGGGAGATCAAAGTTGTACTTCTAAATAGCCTGTACTGAAGATGTTTCTGGGAGGCATTCACTGAAACTTCTGGGATGGAAGCTCTATAGAGGAATGATATGCTGGAGGTTTAAAGATTGAATCTGTTTAGTTGGAATTAAGGAATAGGAAAGAAGTTACGTTGATGGCTCTTTACAATAGATCCCAAATAGTGAGGAGAAGGTAGAGGAGGAGGAAATCAGTAGGCTAGAGAAAATAATAGAACTGTGATACTGAAGAACTCCAATCACCTGAATATGGGCTTGGAGGGTGTGGGGTTGGAAAGCATTTAGGGCAAGGAAGGTGAAGAATTGCTGGATCAAGAGAATGAAGTGGGGTATGTGGAGTGTACTTTATTGGAAACATCTGTGTAATAATGTTCATCATTTAATTGAAAGTAGTCACAGAAAGGAGCAAAACAAATCCATGAATGTAGCCAACTGGAAGTGAGACAATTAATAAAAAATTTTATTATCACAAGTAGGCTTACATTAACACTGCAATGAAGTTACTGTGATAATCCCCTAGTCGCCACACTCCCCGTCTGTATGGGTACTTAGGGAAAATTCAGAATGTCCAATTCACCTAACAAGCAGGTCTTTTGGGACTTGAGAGGAAACCAGAGCACCCAGAAGAAACCCATGCAGACACGGGGAGGACGAGCAGACTGCACAGACAGTGACCCAAGCCGGGAATCGAAACTGGGTTCCTGGAGCTGTGAAGCAACAGTGCTAACCACTGTGCTACCGCGTCACCCAGTAATTTCAGTAATTCGTAAAGTATCTGGTTGAAAAAGGACAGGTTGACAGGAAATAGATGGCTAAGGGAACTGTGAATGGAAGGCTTTAAGGTAGAGACAGTTCAGGGAAAATCAAGCATTTCTCTAAAGGACTTCCAAAGTTAGAACTCCCTGGATGACAAAGGAAGTAGAGATAAAATTAAATAAAGAAAGGAGATTAATGATAAAATTAGGTACAGAATATAATAGTAAACCAGGCTGACATTGATGAGTGCAGGGGAAGTTGAAAAGGATATAAGAAAGAAAATGAGAGAATATAGTAAAATATTCAAGGTTGGTTAATATAAAGGGGAGTCCAAAAATCATGTATAAAGTAAACGTAAGTAAAAGGATAGTTAAAGGAATGGTGGGTCAATTAGGGTCAAAAAAGGAAATCTTATGCAAGTAGCAGGCTGGGGTCAATGAAGGAATTGTTGAGTGCAAATCATGTTTGAATCATCTGATTTGTATTTTTGATGAAGTAACAGAGGGAGTAAAATGGTGAGTAGATATTGTATGTATGAACTATCAAATATTGATTAAAAGTCCACAAAAAAAACTTCAGAAGATAGAAGAATGTGGGATTAAAGCAATGATGGTTACTTGGAAAATGTAATTGGCTAAGGGATTGGAAACAGAATATTTTTTTTAAAACTGTTTATTGAAAAATTTTCATCATAAACAAAATAACATAAATTTCAGTTGCAGTCACAGTGCACAACAAACAATAAAAGCAAAATTAAACACCTCTCCTCCCCCCCCCCCCCCAAAGTAAACTAAACCCCTGAAGGAAATGAATGGCTGCCATGTTGGGTAGAACCCTTCTACTGACCCCCTAACCATGTACTTTACCGTCTCCAAATGCAAGAACAACATGAGCCAAGCTGAGGCACTGGGCGAAGTAGGAGACCTCCACCCAAGCAGTGTTCACCTCCAGGCTATTAATAAGGCAAAGGTGAGGGAGTCTGGTACCACACAAATGGCCACCAGCAGACCTGGCTCCAGATCGACGTGGTGTTAAAGAAAAAGACCCAAAAGCTTAATAATTTGGGACACGACCAGAACATGAGTGTTGTTAGCCGGCCCCCAAGAACAACACTCATAACTGTCCTCCGCCCCAGAGAAAAATCTGCTCATCTTTGCTTTGGTCAGATGAGCCCTGTGCACCATCTTTAACTGGATCAAATTACGTTGAGCACAAGTGGACGTTGAGTTGATCCTGCAAAGAGCCTTACTCCACAACTCATCATGCAGAATAGGAGCCAATTCACCCTCCCATTGCACCTTTACCTCACTCAAAGGAGTCAACAACACTGATGGGATCTTTCCGTATATTCCCAAAATATTCCCCCCACCAGACCTGGCCAAAGACAAAATCCTCTTAAACAGGGAGGAGGGTGGTGCCAAGGAGAAAGAGGAAAAGCCTTGGACGAAAAATCGAGAATCTGAAAGTATCTAAATAGACTGGAACCAGGGGGTTGAAATTTCTCCAACAGTTCCTTGAAGCTGGCAAAACTTCCCTCCACGAACAAGTCTCCAAACTCTTCCCCTCCATGACCTAAATTTAGAGTCCAAACACGCTGGCAAAAAGAGGTGATTATTGCAGATAGGGGCTAGCAAAGACATAGAACTAAATTTAAAGTGCTGTCTGCACTGCTTCCAGATTCTCAGGACATGCACTACTACTGGATTTGAGGAAAATCTTGCTGGAGAGAATGGCAGAGACGCGGTTACTAATGCTCCACTGCTATAAACCTTTACAGGAACTCACCTCCATTTGTCCCCATATGGAGCCTGGGTCACTAAACCACCTCAGTACCATCTCAATATTGGCTGTCCAGTCGCAAAATAATAGGGTCAAGCCAAGCCTCATAATTGCCTATCTTTCTGGAGAAACAGCCTATGGATCCTTGGGGTCTTACCCTCCCAAATAAATGAGGACACTAATTTATTAATTTGACAGAGAAAAGTGGGGAGACATTAATAAAGAAATAAAAATCTTGTGAGTACATTCATCTTCACAGTCTAGACTCAGCCCATCCAGAACAGGAAAGATTATCCACTTCTGTAAATCAGATTTGACCACATTAACCAAACTAGTATAAATTAATTTATTATTATCATTATTATTATAATAAATCGTGGACCACCCGGATTCCCAGATAATGAAAGCTAGATCTGGCAAGGCAAAAAGATCACATCCCCAGATAGGCTCCCTTCCCCACGGGATTAACCAGGAAACATTCACTCTTATCCAAATTCAACTTGTACCCAGAGAAAGAATCAAAGCTCCCAAGCAGCTTCATTATCTCATCTATAGTGGATATTGGGTCGGTAATATAAAGAATCAAGTCATCCGCGTACAAGGACGGTCTGTACTTCACCCTCTTCAATTTATCCCCCTCCACTTATTTGAAGATCTAAACACTATGGCAAGCGATTCTATTGCCTGAGCAAACTAGAGTAGAGACGATGGGCATCCCTGCCTCGTGCCCCTATTCAGTGGAAAATAGTCAGAATTCAAAGCATTTGTGCAAACATGGCAATAAACAAATCCAGGATATAAACTTTTGTCCAAATCCAAACCTCCCAAAAATCTGAGCTATCTCCACTCTACCCTATCAAACGCCTTTTTAGCGTCGAATCCCCTCCGGTTCAGGTACCAAAGAGAAGGGCAACATTTAATGGACAACGAATATTGGCCAAACCTGCTGGCCCTTGTAGATGACTGTCTGGTCTTCTGAGATCACCTCTGGGAGGCAAGGCTCTAACCACAGTGCTAACATGTTTGCAAGTAACTTAGCGTTCGCATTTAAAAGCAAAATAGGAATTTTCAGTGCCAGTATCTTGGGGGGGGGGGGGGGGGGGGAAGACGTGCACGAGGTGGTTCTTGCTACAGGTGCGGTCCTTTTTTTTTTAAAGCCCCTATGGAAGTGTTTCTGTTCAAAAACACACTTTAGGAGAATAAGGCATCTACATTGTGGACATGCCCAGGAAGACCAGGGGGAAGAAGCCTGATGGCGATAATTTGTTGACTGAATCGGAGTCTTCTTGGGGCTCGACGGTGGGGGAAATGGCGGAGGTAGCTTCTGCGACTCCGGCCACGCCATTATCGGCAGAGATGCTTACCAGCATCTTAGCAACGGAATTTCAGAAGCAAAGGTGGATAGTGTCGGGGAACTCCGTAAGTTGACCCTACATTTTGTAGGGTCCTTGTCTTCCTTAACGATCAGGAAAATAAAGCTTGCACTAGTGTAAGGGCAACGAACCCCGGGACAAGGAGTTGTTAAACATATCTAAAATTAGAGGGATGAATTTTTCCAAAAACCTCTTGTAAAACTTAATCAAGAAGCCATTAAGCCAGGAGCTTTAACTGTCTACATCAACCCACTGTATTTCCTACTTTCCTCTGGGCCCAACGGGGATTCCAACTGTTCCCGCCTCTCCCCCTCCACTGGGATGGATAGCCCATGCAAAAAATCGGTCATAGCCGAACTCTCTACTGGAGGCTCTGATCTATAGAGATCCTGATAGTAAGCCACATTGACCTGAGGTGGGGCGAATACATGGCTGCCACTCGAGTTCCATGCCTGCACAATCTCCCGAGAAGCCACCTGCCGTCTCAGCTGGTGAGCTCAGGGGAGACTGGCCTTCTCCCTCTGTTCATAAAATACGGGTCTCTCATGTTGCAGCTGGCTTACTGCCTTTTACCTGCTGATAATTCAAATTGTGTTTGCAGCTTTTTCCTACTTGCCAACAACTCCGGGGTTGGGGCAAGTGAGTACTGATGGCCCATCTCAAGCATGGAGTCCACCAGCCTTTGCAGCTGCGCCCTCACTGTCTTTGCAGGAAATTATACCCCCCCCCAATAACCACCTTTAAGGGCCTCCCATGGCGTAGAAGACGAGATAGACTCACTTTTATTAAATCTGATATATACCCCAATGGCGGTGGTCATGCATTCACAAAATCTCTTACCCGCTAATAATGCCATATCCAATCTCCATGACGGACTGTGGGACGGACCTGACTCTAGGGCTAATACAACAAAATGTGGGGCATGGTCTGAAATCACAGTTGCTGAATAACCTGCCCCCTCCACCAATGGGAGGAGAGACCTATCCACCACATAAAAGTCGATACGTGAGTATACCCGGTGCACATTGGGTGCCTGGGTGCAAAAAGCATCACGGATCTGCCATGAAAACAAATAACGCCGTGGCCAATCCTGAGTCAGAGATTTAGGCATGGACCAATCCATCCTGGGGGTCCAGAACACAGTTCAAGTCACCCCCCCACAAATAAGTTGATGCCAATCCAAATCCGGGATAGAGGCTAGTAGTTTGTAAATAAAATCTGTATCGTCCCAATTTGGAGCATAGACATTGACCCTGTTCAGAAAGTGTATAGGATAGGGATACTTAGCTTTATTAATCGAGGCATTGAGTACAGAAACAAGGTTTAAAAATTCCTGGATAAGCCTCAGTTAGAGTATTGTGCACATTGCTGGGCACTGCACTTTAGGAAAGATGTCAAGGCCTTGGCAATGGTTAGGAGGATGTTTACGAGGAGATGCCAAGGATGAGAAAGTTTAGTTATGTGGAGAGATTGGAGAAGTTAGGAATGCTCTCCTTACAGTAAAGAAAGCTAAGTAAAGACCTTGAGAGATTTTGATAAAGTAGGGAGAAACTGCTTCCTCTGGCAAAAGGGTCAATAACCAGAGGTCATAGATTTAAAATAATTCATAAAAGAAAGGGGAGTAATGTTTTCATAGGGAGGGTTGTCATTATCTGGAGTACGTGACTTGAAAGTGTGCTGGAAGCAGATTCCTTAGGAGATTTCAACGGCAAATTGACGAATTTGCAGGATTATGGGGAAAATGTTGGGACGTGGAACTGAATTGAACAGATCTTCCGAAGACCTGACACAGGTACGACAGGCTGAAAATCCTCCTCTGGTACTGTAAAAGTCCCTGCTTCTTGAGAGGAAATTGTTGATTCCAAATTTGTCAGGAGTAACATATTAATTTGATGTAGGATAGATGCGGGTGTGTGGAAGCAAAACTATGAATGGGTTATATTCTTTAAATAGAGACCAATAAATGAGAGAAGAAATTTCAGAATCCCTCAATTTATCTCCTATTTGAAGAAATAATTATTCCGTAATGAGATATTTTACATGTTTTGTTCCTCATTAGGATGAGGACAAAATGCACTAATGTAAGCATACTTACCTCCCCATCCATGTTAACCTTTTGAAAGATTTGCAGATTAAACAATAAAGGTTTGTATCAATTGTATTTTTATGATCTCTATAAGAGACTGATAACTGTTAAAAAGAGGTACGAGTTTCCCCAGTAACTGGTGCAAAGGAATCATATAAGATATCACATTTTAAGACTTTTACTATAACAAACTTAAAATTAACATCAACGTCTGGTCCTGCAGCTGTCGATGGGAGTTCCCATTAAATCCTCCCGCGGTGAGGGTTCGCCATAATAATCTTTATTAGTGTCACAAGAAGGCTTACATTAACATGCAATGAAGTTTCCTGTGAAAATCCCCTTGCCGCCACATTCCGATGCCTGTTCGGGTACACAGAGGGGGAATTCAGAATGTCCAAATTACCTAACAGCACATCTTTCGGGACTTGAGAGGAAACTGGAAAAACCTGGAGGAAACTCGCGCAGACACAGGGAGAACATGCAGATCCACACAGACAGTGACCCAAGCCGGGAATCGAACCTGGGATCCTGGCACTGTGAAGCAACAATGCTAACCACTGTGCAATCGTGTCGCCCTCATCGCGGGACCGGAAAATATTGCTGCCGGAATGGCTGGAAAATCTCTTCTATCCCCATTATATCACACAGGGCAGAAATGTACTCCTGTGAAGGCCCATTTCTCCCAGCTTTCGCAGGACCTCTCCTCCCAGTCTTAAACAGGCTGAATCTTCCAGTGTCCTTGTATAAGAAAGTCCCTTCACTCAATTTTCTGAGTATAATTGAATGGACAGCTCGTAACGAAGCAATCTCTAGCAACTTCTTGGTCTTTTCACACCACAAACTTTGTCTCTTTGAATAGGGGATCTATTCTCGCCAGCATTCTACTTGATGGTTAACGTGAAAAAAAACTCTCCCTTTCCTGCTTGGCATGGCCGCACCTGTAGTGGGTGACTCGGAGTCTGTACACAGCAAGTTCAGCTGTCATTTGTGTTTGGGCGTTAAAACTTGCATCTCCCCGAGTCTTTTGCCCGAGCCCTGTCTCCCTGACAACCTGGACACATGGGACACATTTGCTTATCTCTGGGCAGATTTAGCATGAGGGTCCGTGGACTTGTCTTATGCACATCTTTCTCCAAGCTGGTCTATTTTACCTTAAATCAAAGGAGACAGTTTAAAATGTAACCATCTTAACAAGTACAGTGTTTATTAGATCATTTAATACACCATTATCATGCACCTGAGCAATGAGAAGGAAAATATACAAGTCTTTTCAGTAGTCCTGAATTCAAAATATTGTATAATGATTTAGTTAAACTGTTACCTGTTTAACATGTCAGCACGCCTAAGAACACCATAGACCAATGTTTGGAATGCTTACAATTGTTCACTGCACATATCAGGCTTTTTCAAAAAAAAATATCAACAGGCTTGTTTGTAAATGGTTTAAATAGGGTATGTTATACCATCGCAGAAACCTGACCTTTCGGTTCTCAAGATTGTCGCGTGGTCCCATAAAATTTGAAATCCCACTGATCAACATGAAACACAAAGTGTAAGGAAGATTAGAAATGCCCGTCTTCTTTGTGTTTATCGGATAAGTGTGGAGAGCTTGCATTATCACCAGGAACAGACCAACACTCATCTTGTCGGAACTGCAGCTGACTAAGCCATGTAGAGACTAATGGCTTTTTTTTGGTAATAAATTTAAAATGCCCAATTAATTTTTTCCCCCAATTATTGGGCAATTTAGTGTGGCCAATCCACCTACCCTGCACAGCTTTGGGTTGTGGGGTGAAACCCACGCAGACACGGGGAGAATGTGCAAACTCCACACGGACAGTGACTTGGGGCCGGGATCGAACCTGGGTTCTTGCCGCAGTGAGGCAGCAGAGCTAACCACTGCGCCACCTTGCCGCTCGAGACTAATGACTTTAAACGCGAGATTTAAATTCCCAGTGGCCAACTTGATAATCTTTATTGTCACAAGTCGGCTTACTAACAGTGCAATGAAGTTACTGTGAAAAGCCCCTAGTCGTCACACTCCGGCGCCTGTTCGGGTACGCAGAGGGAGAAGTTAGAATGTCCAAATCGCCTAACAAGCACGTCTTTCAGGACTTGTGGGAGGAATCCAGAGCACCCAGAGGAAACCCACGCAGACACAGGGAGAACGTGTAGACTCCGCAGACAGTGACCCAAGCCGGGCATCAAACCTGGGACCCTGGTGCTGTGAAGCAACAGTGCTAACCACTGTGCTACCATGACGCCCATTAAAGGAATTGCACAATAATATTTATTTTATAAAAAATTTACTGTAGCAAACAAACTTAAATCAACATTGACTGAATATTACTTACCGTATATACTCGCGTAACATGCGACTTTTGAGCACCTAATTTGAAGCCTAAATTTCGGGGGTTGCATGATACGCGAGATACAAAAATTGCGGGTGTGAAGTGCTGGCCAAGATAAGTCAAATAGCATCCAGTAGTCAATGAAACTGTTATACAGGTATTTATTTTTGAACATACTGATATATGAAACAGGAAAACATTGGTTATTTAACATTTATTAAAATGTAAAAACATCATTAAAACAAACGAATGCAGGTAAACTAAAATCCTTCGAATTCGCTTTCATTGTCATCGTCATCGTCAAATAAAGCTTGGAATTCTTCTTCATCGAGGCAGTCGTCATACTGATCATCTTCCAGGTCTTCAATATTTTCATCCTTTTCTCCTACATCTTCGAATAAAGCATCATCTTCACTTCCATCCAAAGCATTTGCTATTCCACAATTTTTTAATGCTTTAACGATCAAATCGCCATCTATCCCAGCCCATGCCTCTTTTACCCACAAACACAATAGAGCCAAATCCGGAGCCTTCACATTCCCTCCCTTCGTAAATGATGTCTCTCCTTCCATCATCCAGTCATTCCATTTCTTCCTTAGATTGTCTTTAAATGGCTTATTGATGGATACGTCTAGTGGCTGAACGACGCTAGTCAAGCCAGCTGGAACGATCGCTATATCGGTGTTCGCTTCGCGAACAGCTTTCACAACGGCATCCACTCGATGTGACCTAAACATATCCCAAACAAGTAAACTTTTTTGGCGTAGTAAACCACCTGCTCTTGATTCCCAAACTCTCTTCAGCCAAATAATGCAGCCATTATCGTTCATCCAACCTTTTTCATGGACATGGACAATGATACCACTTGGAAATTTTAGCTTGGGCATTAATTTCCGTTTGAAGGTGACCATTGGAGGAAGTTTCGTCCCATCTGCCATACACGTTAGTACAACCGTAAAATGTATCTTTTCATGCCCTGTAGTTTTGATAAAGATACTTTTTTCGCCGACTTTATTAACGGTTGAGTTTGATGGCATATCAAAATTCACGGGTGTCTCATCCATGTTTCCAATGCACGATAAATTATAGCTGTTAGCTTTGCGATGTTTGATAACAAATCTATGAACTTATCACTTTTTCTTCTAATTCTTTTGGGAGTCTCTGTGCAATTTTTGTTTTTCTTCTTAACACAAAGTCATGTCTTTTCATGAACCGCGTACACCATCCGGGACTTGCAGTAAACTCACGAATGCCCATGTTTCTAGCTTCTCATAAAGCATAAAGTCTTATTTTAGATCATGTTATTATGTAACCATTTTCCCGATTTTCGGACACCCACTTTGAGACTTCATCTTCTAACTGCGGCCAATGACATTTCGACCCGCGATTTGCGCATTTTTAGGAAGGACTTGCCATCAATTGTTCTTTTTGCTTTCTCCACTTTCGGACACAGCTTTCTCCGACACCAAACGGGTTTCCAGCTTTAACATTGTTGCTTTGTTCCGCTTCGGCAACAACTTGCAGTTTCCATTTGGCTGTATATTTCTTCGCTGATCTTTTCTCCATTTTTGCTAAGGGTCGATTGTGTCACCTGTTAGGTACCGTGACTGTTTATTATCGGGTTTAGTTCCGTGATTAGAAACAGCTGTTTCTCATTCGGCAGTTTTAGGCGGAAAGCTTACCTGAGTGTCAGCTGTCATGTCAAAAAAGTGACTCGTATGATACATGAGGTATACCATAAAAGCATGTTTTTGGGCCGAAAATTTAGGGGTCGCTTGATACGCGAGATCGAAGGATACGCGAGTATATACGGTAGTATGCAATTAAGATGTCCCCCCCTTACCACAAATCGAAAACTGTACATTACAGTTATACTTCACTGCCTACTAACCAAGGAATTAATGTATTTTATGGGAAATAACCCAACATCACTGTCAGAATCCCAATAGCCGTGTCAAAACCCAACAGGTTTGCTTCTCCCTATTTTACTGAGTTAGAAAATCGAGTGGCTGTTGAAAGGCATGTCTCCTGTTTTTTTTTGAAGAAATCCCAAACCAAATACCAGCAGTAATGCTGAATCCAGGGGATTCTCTCCCAGCCATGTCAGAAATTTATTTCTAGATTCCTTAGCTTGCTATGGGACAGTCTCATTGACCAGAGACATACACTCCTCCTACATTTCTCCTTGGTTTCTTGCAGAAGGAACACACACTCCTCTCTGCTGACTACACTACCAGCAATCCTTTGCTTGTGTGAGTGTGGTGTGTGTGTGTCTCTCTCTCTCTCTCTCTCTCTCTCTTTCCCCCCCCCCCCCCCCCCCCCCAGTCTTTTCTGCACAAAACGTGAAGACTAAAAGTATATCCACAGTCAGCACAGCTGATCATGCTTTTGTTTTTATGTGTGAATATCTAAACAACATGTCGGCCTGAGCTGATAAGTGGCAAGAAACATTCACGCCTCAAGTGTCAGGCAATGACTATCTACAACAAGAGAGAATCTAACCATCTCCCCATAATATTCAATGGTATTACCATTGCTGAATCCCCCACTTGGAGATTTCCATTGACCAGAAACTGAACTGGACCGGTCATATAAATGCTGTGACTACAGGAATAGGTGCGAGGCTGGGAATTGTGTGCCGAGTAGCTCATCTTCTGACACCCCAAGGCCTGTTCATTATCTACAAGGCACAAGTCAGGAGTGTACACTGCACTTTCCTGGATGAGTGCAGCTCCAACAACACTCCAAAATCGTGACACCATCCAGGACAAAGCAGCCCACTTGATTGACACCCCAACCACCAGCTTCAACATTCACTCCCTGCACCATGATGCACAGTAGAAGCAGTGTGTACCATATACAAAGTCTCCTCAGCAACTCACTAAGCAAGTCTCCTTCAATAGCACCATCCAAGCCCATGACCTCTGCCACCAACTGAAAGTTCCCCTCTAAGCTGCATACGATTCTGTCTTGGAATTATATCACCGTTCCTTCACTATGCCTGGGTTAAAATCCAGCAACACACTCCCTATTAGCAATTTGTGTGTACCTACACCACTGGACTACAGTGGTTCAAGAACGTGGCTCACCATCAGCTCCTCAAAGACAGTTAAGGAAGGGCAATAAATGCTGACCTAGCCTGCGTGACACCCACATCCTGTGAAGGAATACATTTTTTAATAAGTCTATGGTGAATGAAATAGAGCAAATGATTTAGCTTGGTGACCCTTCGCCAGAACTGAAATTTCTTATAGATGTAGTAGCCTTTTAAGAACGGCTTTAAGCTTCCCTGGTGTTATGGTGGCTAGAATTCAGCCCTTTGCGGCATTCCGTGTTTGTTTTCTGGTAAGGGAATGAAGATTTATGAGAGTGTCTCTAGTGTGGTGGTTATTACATTTGCCTCAAAATGCAAAAGGCTTTGGTTCAAAAACAAGCAGAGAGTGGGGCTTGGTTAGCCCGGTTGACCAGATGGCTAGAGTGTGATGTAGAAGGACGCAAACAGTACAGGGTTCAGTTCAGATACTGGCTGTGGTAGTTAGCTTCATGGAGGCCTGCCTCTTTTCCTTGCCCACGCTAGATATGGAGTGGTGCCCCTCCATCTAACCAATTGTCTCTCTCTCTCTAATGGAGAGAAATGCCTGTGGTACTTTCTAAACTTGCCGAATTGCCATACCATTAAGCAAGGCAAAAGTGTGTCGGGAGGAATGAACAGAAGGAAGGTCAGTGATGGGATAGAAGAAAGTAGGAGAGATTAAATGTCAGTGATAGGGTCAGTGAACAGAAGAGCTGTTAGTGCAAAATGAAAATGGATGGCAATGGGACAAGCAAATCAACAGAAAATCCTCTGGGAAGTGTAACTGTGAAAAGCAGAATCATCAGCAGCTGCCAACTAAAAGAGGTTATGATCTGAAATTGTTGAACTTGGTCCTCAGTCTGGAACGCTGTAAAGTTGTTCTTGGAGCTCATGTCACATTGCATCAGAACAGTATGGGCAGCAGAAGACGAGAAGAGTGGGAGTGGAGGAGAAAATTGAAATGACGAACTGGAAGCTCGGGGTAATGTTTGGACTGAGGTGAACACCCAATCTGCATTAGGTCTCCCGAATGCAGAGAGACCATGTTGTGAGCAGCGATTGCTGAATATCAAGTTGCAAGAAGTTAGTAAATTACTGCTTCATCTGGAAAGTATCTGGAGCCTTGGATAATAAAAGAGCAGGTGTTATTGCTCCTGCACTTGCATGGAGAAGTGCTGTGGGAAGTGGAGGGAGTTCTGGGGGTGATTGAGGAGTGGACCAGGGAACGGTCGCTTTAGAAATTTGAAAGTTGTGGGGATGGAAAGATATGCTTGTTGGTGTCTTGTTATGCTCTTGGCGTAGCATAAGCTGCTTCCTTGATGTTCACTCTGACAAAGGAAAGTTCAGATGTGGAGATAACTTCAACACGTTTATTAAACTATTTACAATTCTCCTACTCAGATTCGCCTCGACTGTTAATCCTTCTATAGCTACTCAGACTGACGAACCAGTCTGCTACAATCCACACGGTGGGTGTGATGTTGAATCAACCCTGTGTCTGTGCTCACTGAGTGTCTCCACTGGAAAGAGGGAGATAATGTGTGCTGGGTCCTTTATATATGGGTTGGTGTAATGCCCCCCTGTGGTAGTGTCACCTCTGTGTTTATCGTGAATGCCCATTGGTCGTGTCCTATCTAACTGACGTATTGGTTGAGTGTCTGTGTGTCATGTCTCTGGTGCTCCCTCCAGTATCTAGCTAGTCTATGTGTACTTACATTAACCCCTTGTGTATCTACAGTGATGCATATCACCACAGTTGGTGCCATCATGCTGGGGATGGTGGAAATGATGGAGGATGATCCATTGAATTTGGAGGCTGATGAGATAGTGTGTGAAGACAAAGGAAACTCTATAATGGATTGAGGTGGTTGCGGGCAGGGGGGAGGTGGCGGTGAGGGAAGGGTTGAGAGCAGGAATGCAGGAATGGGGCGAGCAGAGTTGCGGTCCCTGTCAGCCACGTTGGGTGGGGAGAAACTAGCATAATTAGAACAAATGCAGTTAGTGTTGCATAGGGACCTTGGGAGAGTGAAATAAGAGTCCAACAAGAAGCAGGGTATATGGAAGTGCAGTTAGTGTTGAATCAATCAATGAACATAGAATGAATATTGGAGATTGCATTTCAATCTCATTTATTGCAAGGCAAAATTGGCGAAGTACCAATTTGATGTCTTATTCATTTTGACCTGTGTATTTTAATTATCAACGGTAGGTGAATATTTGGCTGTGTGCCAACTCATTCTTATCTGTAGATGCAGATTTCTACTCGGGTGGTAAGTTGAAACGTGAACTAGGGGTGTCACTAGTTCTTTTTAAGAAGCTAAACACCTGCACAGTTCCTGCCAGTTATTTTTCTAATGGCAAGATTTTGTGGCCAATGTTTCACCTGATTTTCAAAATGACAAGGTTTCTCCACTTTAGTGAGTGATAACTGACATTTTTAGAAAACAATAGGTCATCTTTTATCCACAGAATTATGACCTCCAACTTTATTTGTAACCTGATCATTAATGCATTGCAAGGATGTAGGTGCCCCCTTTAAAAAATAAACAAACCTATATACGCTGTAAGCTCTCGAGTCTGGAATGCTTGGGTCATTCCTGGATTTTGGAATGTTCTGGAGTATAACATGATGTTGCAAAGCCAAACCACAAGTGTGTGAACTGGATCACAGCGTTGAAGGGTACAGGGGCGGCCTGTGGGGGGGCAACCCGGTTGGGGGGGAGGGGCCTGGCCTGTGATCGGGGCCCACCGATCGGCGGGCCGGCCTCTCTGTCTGGGGGCCTCCTTTCCTCTGTGCCAGCCCCTGTAGTCCTGTGCCAAGTTGCAACGGGGCCGGCGCATTCAAGGAAACCACTGCGCGTGCGCTGATCCCACAGCACCTAGTTGACGCTGGGATCACCAGCTGGAGTGGCGTGAACCGCTCCAGTGCCGTGCTGGCCCCCTGTAGGGGCCAAAATTGCTGATCCTGAGGCCGTGTTGACGCTGTCAAGAAACACGACAGCGTTTCTGACAGCGTCAACACTTTGCCTCAGGATCACAGAATCCTGCCCCCTGTGTCTGCGTGTGCTGTGTATGCGGTGACACTAACCAACTGGTCATGCAAATGCAGCAATTTTAACCATCGTATCAACATTCTCAGTCAATTGTTTTGTGCCAGCTATCTGGTTATTTTGAGGGGGGGAGTAGAATTTAACCCAGAGTACAAAAGGTTAGCATGAACCATCTTTCAAGATGGTCACATAATAACTTACCTTCGGATTTTAACTTTCCCTGTTCATTAAGCAGTTTGTGGATGGAGGGGCACACCTCTTAACAAGATGGAGGCCCAAACATCATTCTCGTATACAGGCATGATTAGAATGGAGTCAATGCGCTGTCAGTAATAAGTGAACATTGATGGTGTGTTGGCTGATTAGAAAAGCGATAGTTAATCCAACGGCCCAGCTATGGAGCTGAGCTGGCAAAGGATGTGTAAAGGGAAGCCGAGGGCACTGGGATCTGCTCAGCAGAAGGTAAAGTGGGTGAGAGGATTTCGGTGAAGGCATAGGAAGAAATTCCTGCTCCTCCAAAACCATGTTGTTGTTCTAGTAGCACCTTTAAGAGGCACTAGTTTGGCTGCTTTGCACAGTGTGAGAGTGAGGATTGTGTAGAATAGGCACCACACATATTCAAATATGTATATAATGGAACCCTAACTTGAAACACTAATGCCGTTGCCTGTTTCTGATGATCATCGTGGACACCTATTTCCCAGCTCACTCCGAGTGGGAACAGAGCATCAAGTCCTTCACTTTGAATTTCATCCGAGTCCTGTCGCATTCCCACAGAAAAACCGGGCAAAGAGATCAAAACTGGCTCCTTATGGAAAAAAATATTTGCTGCCTAGTTTTGTTACACAATCCTAAGAGTCAAATGCACTGAGATGATGAGGTGAAGTGCAGCGCAGTGAATTGCACATTGGGAACTGCACATTTGGGGACTGGCTATTCCGGTTGCATCCTTGGTTTCATTCGAGGCAGGGTCCTGGTTATGTAGTTGGGTCTGAACAAGTTTGAGTTCTTGTTTTTGGGACTTGAAACTAAAGAGAATCCTTGATGACTTGTGATTGATTATGTTTCTTGGAAACAGCTTGAGAATACCTGCTGCTTCCAGAACTTTACATTGCCAATTCCACCTGACATATCTCACAAGGGTTTCACCTAAATGTTTGTTGAGGGGAGGATTGCCTTTTCCTTTTGGGGATACATCTTGTAATTAACAGTGGAAACTGAATAAAATTACATATTGCTAGGAAATTGCATTCTTTCGTATAAACCCAAAGGGCGTAAACCTGTTGCAGCAGGAATTGAGAATTCTCTATACACTCAGACTGCTGTTGGAGAATTTGAGTGTTTGGTCAAGAGAAGAATGTAGTATTATATCTTTCTGACAGTGCATGACTATCATGGTTCATGGACTCAGGTTTGCAGCATTTCCAGGCCCTAGAGAAAATCTTTATTTTGAAGGTTACAATTTTGCTCATTTATGGCAAGGTGGGGTCCATTGGCCACAGGGAGGAGGCCGTTGAGAGTCCTGGTAATTATCTTCCCTGTGACAGTCCGCAGCGAGACTCCTCTGTACTTACTGCAGTCGGACTTTCTTCCCTCCTTGAAGACAGCCACTATCACAGCATCCTTGAGGTGTACCAGCATGCACTGCTTTCCCCTGTGAGGGACATCAGGTTGTGCAGCCATGCAAATAATGTGTTTCCACATCAGAATTGAGGTGGCACTGTTACTGATCCAGGTGGGACATTGAAGAATGGAGTTGAGGGTGTTCAAGTCAAAGACCGAATGTTGTTGAGGGGTTCTTCAAAATGTTCTCTCTCATGAGCACTGACTTCTTCCCTGTTTTGTTGAGATCCACTCTGAACTGCTGGGTCGGCCTTTGAATGCTTGGGACATAGATTATCTTGACAACACTGAAGAAACCATGCGTGTTGTTGCTGTCCATTAATTGTTGGATCGCTTGCACTCTCCTCCCCACCGTTTTGTTTTTTAAAAAGTGGGTTTTGGGCTGCACTTTTGACACTTTAGGATTGCGGGTTTTCTCCTGAATTGTTAAGTTTTCAGTCTGGCAAAGCTTTACGAAAGTAATCATTACTTCCATTGTGCCAGTTCGGTGTTTGACTGACTGAGGAATTGGGTATTTAAGTACCAGGATTTTGAACCCAAAACTAAGGTCACGGTTTACCAGGTAGCGGTGGTCCTTGCAATCCTATATGCTTCAGTGACTTGAACATCATCTACAGGGTGACTTTGTCGGCAATGTGCAGAGAACGCTAAGGGGCTAGAGAGAGCGCACAAACCTCCCAACAACTCAACTACCTGACCCTTCAAGCACCACCTGCCCTGTATGTGACAGTCTGCAGATTGCGTATTGGACTTAGCAGCCATGTCAGAACCCATCGAACCGGAACAGTCATTCTCAATCCCAAGGCTCCATAAGGCGGAATGAGGTGAAATTTAGCTGCTTGTTGTTGGAAGGAGATAATCCAGCTCGTGTCAATGGTGGAGGAGAAAAGGAGATTCTACTTCATCTCCTATAAAGATCAGACATTTTGGTGGGGGTTAGCGGAGTGTCAGAATTTCCAAAATCTCTAATACTAAGAAAACCAGAAAGGTAGAGTTGATTTGCCTGTTTATGGAGTACACATTCTCTTCCATATGGAGGTTGAGGTTCAGAGAACATTGATATGGGCATAGAAGAACCCAGCTTAAAAGATACACAATCGCTGCTTCTACAAACATGCCAAAACTATATTTATGCATTACAAATGCAAGATTAAAGAGTTGTTAAACCAACCTTTTTTTGCCATTTTACTCCCCTTCTGATATTCACTATTTGGTTTCATGGGCAGCAACAGACATCTGGGGCGGGACTCGTCGGCGTGAATCCCGCCCCACCGGCTGCCGAATTCTCCGGCCCTCCAAAAGTCGGTGAGGTGTGAGTCGCGCTGCCCGCCCCGGAGAACGGCAGGGACCGGTGCGACTCAATGGGCTCCGGCCCGCAATGGGCCGAAGTCCTGCTGGTTTTTTTGCCGGTCCCGCCAGCGTGGATCAGACTAGGTCCCTTACCGGGGGGACCTGGCGGCGTGGGTGGGCTCCGGGGTCCTGGGGGGGCGCGGGGCGATCTGGTCCCGGGGGGTGCCTCCACGGTGGCCTGGCCTGTGCCGTGGGGGCACTCTTTTACTACGTGTCCGCCTCCGCGATGATCGAAGCGTAGGTGACCCCTGCGCATGCGTGGGGTTGACGTCAGCTGATGCACATGCGCGGACTTTCGCCGGCCGGCAGAGTCCCTTCAGCCCGGCTGCGTGGCGCCAAAGGCCTTCCACGCCGGCCGACGGGGTGCAAACCACTCCGGCGCCGGCCTAGCCCCTGATGGTGCGGAGGATTCCACACCTTTGGGGCGGGCCGACGCCGGAGTGGTTCACATCACTCCGTCCCGCTGGGACCCTCCGCCCCGCTGGGTACAGGAGAATCCCGCCCCTGATGCCTCATTTAACCGGACCATCCTTCATCTATAGTTTAATTATGAAAGCCTCGAGGTGAAGGCTGATTGTGTTTTCACCAGACAGATACACAGTGACGCGCACACTTTTGAAGCAAAATTAGTGAATAGCAATTTGGAACTAACGCTTTTTACCTCCCAAATGTAGCTGCCTCTGTTCTGAGAATCAAGTCTTGGATTATCTAGTGTCATGAGAGAGTACCTTTAAGAAATTGATGTTTATAAATGGTTATGTATATAAATATCTGTAGTGAGAGTACCTTTAAGAAATGGGTGTTTATTACTGCAGTGATGTCAGAGAGTGGGTGGAGCTGGGCTGTCTGTCAGCTTTTTACTTTTGTTTTAGGCTTTTGCTGCAGGGTGTATTTTAGTTTCATTTTCAGAGCTGGATAGCTGCAGTCACAGCCAGAAGGTGTATTAGAGTCTCTGTAATCTAAAGAATGTAAATCGATCCTTTGGTAATTTAAAACTAATCACTGCTCTCAGTAGTGACTTTAACCTGATGTGCTTCTGTTCAAAGGTTTTGTTTCAAGTCTTACGGATGTTAAAAGAAAAGTAAGAATTACTTAGTGTTGTATTATTTGGGGGTTGTATTTGAATTAATGGTTGCCATAATATTCACTATGTTTTAAAAAGGTTAACTTGAGTTCATAGAATGAGCATTGTTTTGCTTTAAAAAATACTTCTACATTTCTGCTGTACCACACCTATAGAGTGAGCCGTGTGCTCCCCATACCACAATCTAGTAAAAATTGTGGGTCAGGTGAACTCCATGATACACTTTGGGGTTCTCTAACCCTGGCCCATAACAAATTGGGGGCTCGAGGGGGATAAACGTCTATCTATTGGATTGGCTTTGTGAACTTAAAGACAGTGAGGGGTGAGCATATTGTAGTTGCTTTTCACGTGTGGTATTTTAGTTTAAGTAGAGTGTGTGTTGTGCACAATGGCTCTTTCAGAGGCTCTGAAGTTTTTGGGGTTGGAGACAGCCACACGCAGTACCTTACGGACAGAGACTAAAAGCAGACTGTTAGATTTGGCAAAAACAGTGCAGTTAACATTGCCTGACAAAATGCGAAAAGATGTGCTCCCCATACCACAATCTAGTAAAAGTTGTGGGTCAGGTGAACTCCATGATACACTTTGGGGTTCTCTGACCCTGGCCATAACACAAGCGTACTGTTTATTGGTCAATAACCTTATTTAATTGACCCCGGGAGAAGTTCCTTTTTAAATTTAATGCAACTTTGTTGTCCCAACTACTTCATTTTCAGAAGAAATGCCTTGGCAGAAAAGTTCTCTTCAAGCAGATACGTGTGTACTTAAGCCACTGAGCTAAGTTATTGATAATCATGCTGCTGTGATTATGTAACAAGGTAAAGAAAGCAGTTTCCTAAAGAAGAGGTATAATATCGGGAAATAATTTTGTCACCAGGCTTTCTTTGTTCTATCTAATTATTTGGCTGGATTTTGAATGCCTCAATCCACTCAGTTGCCATCTTTCCAGTTTGAAGATGTTGATTTCCTTGTGTAATATTATCTGAGCCGTATCCTGTGCGTTTCTCAGGTCAGCTACATCCTTTCTGAAGTGAGAATTCCAAAATGACACACGCTGCTTTAGGTCAGAGGTGTCCAAGGAGTGGCCTATGGGCCTGGCTTGAAACCTCCTTTTGGTCTGGACCTCAGTTTTGAGCAGTTCCTGCCTTTTGCACTTGTGTTCAAATCCGACTTCGGTGCTGGACACCCAATTAATACATTGGTCAAAATTTGCAAACTTACTTCTTTAACTAACTTGTAATCTTCACAGTTGAATTCACAGTTAGCTACCAGAAGTAAACCAGTGAACAGACCATAGGAAACAGGTGCAGGAGTAGGCCATTCGGTTGATTGATCCTACTCCATCATTTACAAATCCTCAGCCTGAAGAGTTGCAAAACAGGGCTCCAACTTTTGGGAATCTCACATTTATATGCAATTCTATGTTGCCCATTCATTTAGCGCGTACCCAGCTTCAAAACTTTGGACACCTCTAATCAAGATAACTGTGTGAGGGCTGGGCAGCACGGTGGCCTAGTGGTTAGTACAACCGCTTCACGGCGCTGAGGTCCCAGGTTCAATCCCGGCTCTGGGTCACTGTCCGTGTGGAGTTTGCACATTCTCCCCGTGTATGCGTGGGTTTCGCCCCCACAACCCAAAAATGTGCAGAGTAAGTGGATTGGCCACGCTAAATTGCCCCTTAATTGGAAAAAATAATTGGGTAATCTAAATTTATTTTTAAAAACTGTGAGAGGGCTGGATTTTTCTAATAATATATGTCATGTGAGTGTCGCTTTAAGAAAGGTTTTGTTTGACCACATGGCTTGTAGCATGGCTTCAATTATGCCATTTGTGGGTGGAGCTGGGCTGTGGCTGTCAGGTGAGAGAGGTTTTAGTGTTTAGGGTTTCAGTTTTGGTTTGTTGCTTTGGACTGCAAAAGAAAAAAAGCAGTGTTTCCCTGTTTTCTCTGTTTTTATTATAAAGCTGTTCCGGTGAACTGAAAGCACATTGGGTGTGGCAAACTGCCGTGATAACTCCTTCCGGAAAGCAACTCTATATTTAAAGTTTTGAATCTGCTGGTTGTAGGCTGGATCTCGGGGAAAGGGCCAGTCCCATTCAAGTGGGATTACAGTGTGCTGGGCCACGCCCTTGAAAGAGTATTTGGTTTATTATGTTTTGTATTGAATTGGAACAGTTACTAAGGGGGATTCATTAAGAGTTATATACATAGATTACTGCAACTGTTGTATATTTTTTCATGTTTGTAATTGATATCAGATTCTTGATAAGTGTTTGATATGTTAATTATATTCTTATAATAAACTCTGTTTTGACAAAAGTGCCTAGGCAGTCTGATGAATCACACCTGAAGCGAAGGCTCTTGTGCTCATCCTAGCCAAATTCAACATAAAGATTATAGGCCAGGTGAACTTCATAATACGCTTTGGAGTTTCTAAACCCTGGCCTGTAGCAGATAACTTTACAAAAAAGGCAGGTAAACAGAATAAGCTGACAATGGGGGTGGAGTTGGTGTGGTTTCTTCCACTCACTCATTAAAAGCTGGGAAAGCCACAGAAAACCCTGGAAAAATTACATGAGGACCATCTGAACCATGTTTCTTCAGGTTTCTATGGTAATTTTTGCAGAGTTGAGGAAGGCGAGTGGAAAACGTGTGATCTCTGCACCACCACCCCCTCTCCCCCCATGGTATTGGTACCGTCAACAAAGATTGAATGTTTTTCTCGTGTCAGGACACAGTGACCTGTATGAATATTCCTCGGAGTCTGCATATATATTCATTACACATACATAGAAAGGACAAGGCAATAAAAGAGATAATGGTACCAAACACCTGATTGCAGGATCAGCATTCACTGAGGACTATAAGACCATAAGACATAGGAGCGGAAGTAAGGCCATTCGGCCCATCGAGTCCACTCCACCATTGAATAATGGTTGATTTCAACTCCATTTACCCGCTCTCTCCCCATAGCCCTTAATTCCTCGAGAAATCAAGAATTTATCAATTTCTGTCTTAAAGACACTCAATGTCCCGGCTTCCACCGCCCTCTGTGGCAATGAATTCCACAGACCTACCACTCTCTGGCTGAAGAAATTTCTACCACTCTCTGGCTGAAGAAATTTCTCCTCATCTCTGTTCTAAAGTGACTCCCTTTTATTCTAAGGCTATAGATCATCATAATATTCAAAGTACCTTGCATAAGAATGTTTTCGTGAGGGTGTGGTCCTTAAAGAATTAGTTCTTTCGAGCAGTTTCCCTCTGTCTTGTGGATTGTGTTGACAGTAATTATTTTATTATCAAGATTAAAACAGTGGTTTTTATTTTCGCTCTGACAACACATCCTTTCCTGTTTGATGAGCGCAGTGGCAGAAGCAGCAGTGTGAACAACATGTTGAAATCAAAAAGTGGTGATCGAGGATAGCAGTGTAGTTTTGTAATATGTGGGAAATATTTTGGTCACAGGAAATTTTCATAATTTCAAAAGGAGCATTTTTATTATTCCATCACTTTTCTGAATCAAGCAATTGGAAACATTTTAAAATGATTTTTCTCAATGTCTGAAAGATATATCCTTCAGCATGATCAGCCTGAATTAAAACCAAGATAGTCATTAACTTGCTGTATATACTACATCTTGCATAGTTTTTATTTCCCTTCCCATATATTTACTCTTACACTCTGTTCCTATTCATCATTATTCTCCGGTACATCAGTTTCTTTTGAACATATATTTTGTAATGTCCAGTTTATTTATCTTTTGTTATAGCTAATCTTTACGATGTGTTTGTGCTTAACATTTGAAAAGCTTCAGAGTAAAATTCAGCTTCTTTCCTTATCCTCAATTAGTAATGAGTAAGTTTGGCAGTTTTTCAGCCATTTAGTAAAAGAATACGCTACAAATATGAATTATGAACCAATTTATTTATTACTGTGAGCTGTATGTTCAAACTAAAGCAGTCCCTTAGAATTCCAGTCAATGTGGCTTCTGCAAACCAAGTCCATCAGTAATAATTAGAAACAGAAAATTGTGAAAATACTAAGTCTGACATTTCATCAGAATGTTATCATTAAAAATAACAACACATGTCAGCAAAGCCATTAAATGCGAACTGGGTACTGGGATTAATTTATAGAGGAATACAGTGAAAAGGCAGAGATTTTTTTTTAAGCTCACAGGTTGTTGGTTCAAACATAAAGAGATGTATTTTGCAGTTTTTCTTGCAAAGCTAATCTAGATGCTGGAGAAAGTACAAAGAAATTGAAAGAATGATACCAGAACACAGATGGTACAACTTTCAGGAAATTTACAGGACTATAGGGAAAGAGCTAGGAGTAGAACTAGTTAGCATATTCTTGAAAAGAGACAGCATAGGCATGATGAACTAAATGGTCTCCTCCTGTGTTGCATCAATCAATAAAAACTGAATAGGGTGGGACTCTTTTCCATACGAAAGTAAAGATTTGAGAAATGACCTGATGGGGGCCTTGAGGGAGTCTGATGTTATGAGGGAGTCTGATGTTGTGAGGGAGTCTGATGTATTAAGATGTAGAGAGATGTTTCCACTTATGGAGGAAGTCCAAAACTAGACCCATAAATGTAAGACAGTCAGTAATAAATCTGTAGAATCTGCACTGAGTGATCACAAGGAACACAGGGCAAAAATAAAGGTTTATTATCACACACATTAAACTACTCCACTCCCAAAGGGTTCTCCCGCCCTGACCCAGGTCAGGGTTTTTAAAAATATAAATTTAAAGTACTCCCCAATTCTTTTTTTTCCAATTAAGTGGCAATTTAGCCTGGCCAATCCACCTACCCTGCACTTCTTTGGGTTGTGGGGGTGAGACCCACACAGACATGGGGAGAATGTGTAAACTCCACACGAACAGTGTACTGGGGGGATCGAACCCTGGACCTTAGCACTGCTAACCACTGTGTCACCGTACCGCCCCCAGGTCGGGGTGTTTATACCTCACAGGTTCCCCTCATTAAAGCCCTGCCCCATTACTGGGGGACTTCGTACTCAGTAGAGGTTACAGGGAACTGGATGGTCCACACCTCATGACTACCGTAGGGATTGTAACAAAATCCAATAAAGAATTCAGGAAAAACTTCGTCAGAAGAAATAGTTACATTATACTTTACCCAGAAAATTATGAGAATGTGGAACTTGTACCCTCTGGAATGATTGACATAGAATCATAGAATTTACAGTGCAGTGCAGAAGGAGGCCATTCAGCCCATTGAGTCTGCACCGGTCCTTACAAAGAGTACCCTACTCAAGCCCACACATCTACCCTATCCCCGCAACCCAGTAACCCCCACTTAACCTTTTTGGACTCTAAGAGCAATTTAGCATAGCCAATCCACCTAACCCATACATCTTTGGACTGTGGGAGAAAACTGGATCACCTGGAGGAAACCCACGCAGACACTGGAGAACGTGCAGAGAACCTGGGATCCTGGAGCTGTGAAGCAACTGTGCTATGCTATGCTACCATGCTCTATGCATGCTTATCATAGATGCGTTTTAAGGGGAAGATGGATGAGAGGAATGAAGATTCGAAGGACATGTTAAGAGGAGGCACATGTGGAGCATTAACACCAGCATATATAGACATGTTGGACCAAAATATTTTCTGACTGATTCTACGTAACACTTGGGTTTGCTTAACTTTTGCATTATGTACTAACCCGTCAGCTGTTTTAGCCATAGCCCAAAAAAAAACTTGTGTTATGTCTGGCTGTGTTATCACACCCATTATGCAGGTTTTTCTCACTTGTAACTATCGTTTTTGTTTCTTTTGTAAAGGCTGCGATTGATAATTCAAGTAATGCTTATATCTCGCTTGTCATGTTAATCCTCCAGTACTGCCGTGGGAATTTTGTGAAATCATCCAAAAGGTCAACAAAAGCAGCTTTTAAAAATGGAATGTCTCATTTCTAGCTGCTTAAGCTGTCTTTGGGTGTTTTTCCTGAGCTACTAGTATGGCTGGTCACCTAATTGATGTCTGCAATCAAAATCTGCAACCAACTTCGATAACTATCTTGTAATCTTCACAGTTAAATTTGTAGGTAACTGCCAGAAGTAAACCAATGGATAGGTCATATGATCATAAACAAGAGCAGGTGTAGACCATTCTGTCCATCCAGTCTGCTCTGCTGTTCAATAAGATCATGGCTGACCTGATTGGGGCCTTAACTCCAATTTCCTGCCTGCCTCCCATAACCCTTGATTCTCTTGTAGATCAAAAACCCGTCCAACTCGGTCTCTAATATAATCAATAGCCCAGCCTCCGTTGCTCTCTGTTGAAGAGAGTTTCAAAGGCTAATACTTAGAGAAGAAATTTCTCTGTCCTAAATGGCAGATCCCTTATTTTTAAACTGTGCCCACAATGCTAAATTTCCTCCCCCAAATGAGGGGAAACATACTCTTGGCACCCGATCCCTATGGTAGTGACAAGTATATATTTGTACATAAACCTGAATTTTGCATTCCCTCAACAAATTTTGGGGTGGGGAGGGGGCGTGAAATTGCATCAGCTCGATTTGCTCCAGGATCCTACCCGCCCTGCCCTAGATGTGATTTTATACTGGGACAGGCAGGGCCTCGAGAGGAAAATCGCCCATGTGCCGTTAAGGCTTTTAAGTGATCATTCAATGGCCAATTAAGAGCCTTTTCCTTCCCAGCCTTAATTTTAAGTTTGGCAGATGTAAGAAAGCTCAGAGTATGAAATAGAAAATATTTAATTCCTCCGTCAGGCAGAGAGAGGAGGGGTGCCCTCCCTTCAACGACCGGACACTGCTGGACCTCCTAACGCACTCAACCTTTCCCACAATAACCCTATCACCTCACTTGCAACATCCCCAGCCACCAAAGAGTTTCCGAAACTCCCCTCCCTGGGAACCCTACCCACTTAACTTGTCACTGGCTCCTGACACTTGGCTGCAGTGTTCCTTCCAGCCACTGCAGCACTCCGCTTGGATGGATTGGAGAGCAGTTGGCTAATTTGATTGGCCACCAGCTCTCCAAGGTGGGACTTCCTTAGAAGTAAAAGTCCAATCAATGCTTATCAGAACATAAATTGGCAGCCAGCCTGTCAGTCGGTGGACGCATCCTTGTTGACTCTCCGAATAGCGGGGTTCATTTCCCCACCATCTGGAAAATTCAGGCCATGATGTATTTTCCTCTTTGCTGCAAGTTGTGTTAATATTGTATTAATATCACGCTGCACTATAACAAGTTGTTGTGCAAATCTGGCTAAATTATATTGAGCTTATGACATGAGTTTTCAATATGCTTAACTATTTATACTGATTCCAATTTTTCTGTATGAAACCTCAAATGAATTAAACGGTTTAGAACTTGAATAATTTGAAGCACTAAAGAAGACTGATCTTCGGGATCCATTGTGGTACTAGACAGGAGAATCTGAAATATTAATCTTTAAAAGGCAAATAGTTTTGCATCACAGCAAATTCAATAAAATTCAAATTGCCTTTTGAGCAGTGAGGAATGAGTGAAATACTTTTATTCTATATTTATACTGAGCATTAAATATTGACCGAGAGGCTCAATAGCTCTGTTGAAAATGTGGTCATCTATGCGGTAGAAAGTGATGAGTGAAATTGCATACGAATAATCACTGGTAACAGTGATTTACTGTTGAATTTTCTGTGTTCGTTGAGCTGATCCAGGGATCCTATATATAATTAAGGTATATCTTGTCCAACATGTGGAATAGTTGGAAGTTAAGTTGTGCTCGTGTCCATGTTACTATCTTAAGCAGCATTAGAATTATGCCAGGCAGAAAATAATAATAAACTTGTTCAGAACCTAGCAGGCATCAGGTACTTATAACTGAGAAAGTTGCGCTCTTCAAAGTGCTAATTGAAACATCTCCTTCATCTCACCAGCTGCTTATATGTCCGCAAGATGAGTGGAATGGGTGAAAATTCCTCGGACCCTGCCAGATTAGACTCACGAAAACGCAAGGAATCGCCATGTGATCATCCACGGCCGAGGTGAGATATACAGTTAATGAAATTAATTCCATATACTGAGCACTAAATAGTGACCAAGGCGCTCAATTGCTCTGTTGAAAATTTGGTCATCGATGGGGTGAAAGTGATGAGTGAAATTGGATACGAATAATCACTAGTAACAGTGTATTTACTGTTAGGTTTTCTGTGTTGGTTGAGCTGAACCAGGGATCCTATATACAATTAAGGTATATCTTGTCCAACACTTTTTGGAGTCAGTAAAGATGGTGAACCATTACTATGAAGTTTAAAAACCCAGTTACACTTCATTTAACAAGGTGGAACCTTTTGCACGATTTTGAGTCACATATAGGACCTTGGTTAGACCAGACTTGGAGTACTGTCCAAGCTCTTGTAACAAAAAGAACTTAGAAACTTTGGAGAAAATGCAAACCAGAATGAACGATATCCGAATAGAGATGATGTTGGGAAAGACTGAATAGTCTCTAGAAAAAAAAAGGCTTGGGACGTGGCCTAATGGAGGCCTTTTAAACCATGAGGAGGTTCATAGGGGAAATGTGGAGAAAATGTTTCCACTTGGAGTGGGTCCAAAACCATAAACTTGGGTTGTATGCTCAAATGTATACGGTATTTAAAATTATTCAATAAAGTCAACAGAGAAGTTAGCTCCTTTGGTGGGGAAATTGATAACAATTGGATCCTATCTTAAAGTTAGCATTGGGCTATTCAGGAATGAAATTAAATGCTGTTTTGCACACAAAGTTATAGTCTCTTCCATGAAAGGCAGTGCATGTTGAATCAGTTGAAATTTTCAAGACAGCGATCAACAATGTTTCACCAAGGAAGACCATCAAGGGCTATGTACCTCAACCCTATTTTCCCATCATTGATTTACATAGACTACATAGAATTTACAGTGCAGAAGGAGGCCATTCGGCCCATCGAGTCTGCACCGGCTCTTGGAAAGAGCACCCTACCCCCTATCCAAGGTCAACACCTCCACCCTATCCCCATTACCCAGACACCCCACCCAACACTAAGGGCAATTTTGGATACTAAGGGCAATTTATCATGGCCAATCCACCTAACCCGCACATCTTTGGACTGTGGGAGGAAACCGGAGCACCCGGAGGAAACCCACGCACACACGGGGAGGATGTGCAGACTCCGCACAGACAGTGACCCAAGCCGGAATCGAACCTGGGATCCTGGAGCTGTGAAGCGATTGTGCTATCCACAAGGCTACTGTGCTGCCCCCTGATTTGTATCAGGCATGATCAAATTGAATGACAAATTAGGTTTGAGAGGCTCTATGCCCACACCTTTACCTACAATAATTTGATGACCAAAAAAAGATATGGGCAGTTGACCTCGGATCGTATTCTTCATCTTGGCCATTGCTGGGTTCGCTTGTGCCACAGAACAATATCTGCTTCAGGCTGTTAGAAAACAGTTTATGTCTATTCTGGTGTTCAGAAAATGGTATTATTAATCAGGGAAAACAATACATCAGTTTTATTGCTACTTGCTATTTTAAATTAAGTAAAATGTTAGTCTGCTCCGAGAATGTGTGGACAAACTTTTAGTTATTTTTTGATAGCATTGCGCTAAAAACACCAGCGTAACTGCCTACATGTAACAAAACCAATTGACCAAAATTTTCTTCTGTTGTTTCTGGCACTTAGCATTAATGCTTTTGTGTTTTAACAGCCCTAAACGTAGCACTGAGAAACGTCATCGGGAGCAAGAGAATAAATATATTGAAGAACTTGCTGAGCTGATATTTGCTAATTTCAATGACATTGACAACTTCAATGTAAAACCAGACAAATGTGCAATCTTAAAAGAAACTGTGAAACGAATCCGTCATATAAAAGAGCAGGGTAAGTTGCTTAAAGCACACAATGAATCTAGTTATAAAATGGTTGATGTGAGATGCAAACTGTGTTGTGATCATCCTTCCTAATCAAATTTTTTAATTATTGGAGATGGATGGAATACGTACAAGGGTAAACTAGGTGAAACAATCTCGGCAGTATCGATGAAATCCTTGAAGTTCACCTGTGTAAAGCTACAGTTCAGTTACAGATGTAATTCATTGAGATGTTCAAAATGCCTTTGCAAATGCAAAGGTACCCCAAAATAGACTAGTGAATAAGGCCAGAGAATGTGCAATTGGGAGACAAAAGGTAGAACAGGTTGCTTAGCTGTCTTCAAGACTGAAAACAGAGTGTGAGCCAAGGGGAATTATTCAGAGTGACAATCTTGCAGTTGCATGAAAATAGTACAGAGACCACTGCTGTTCACAATTTACATTTGGACATTGGAATTAAAACCACAATTTCTAAATCTGTAATGCTACCAAATACTTGTCAATACTGAGGAGTACATTAATAACTTTGCAGAATGGGAAGATAATTAGTAATGATGTCAAAAACAGCTAAATGTGAAGTAGTAGGTTTTCTGAGGAAAAATGGGGTTGTCACTTATTACGTGAAGGTGCGAGTTTACTGGGGGCAGAGGAACACCAATCGCTAAAAACTCTACCATAGATTACTAAGGGCATGAAAGAAACCAAAATCAAGAACTGGGATTCATTTCTTGGGGATAGAATTGAAAAATAGGGAAGTTCTGCTAAACCTGCATGGGATCTTGGTTAGACCAAACTTCTAGAATACTGCGTTCCATTCTGGTCGCCATATTATAAAATAAATTTCAACGTACTGGTGAGGTTGGAAAGAAGATTTTATTCGAGAAATGCATTGATAAATATATCGGAAAGTGATCAAGAGGCTTGGTCCCCTATTTCTTAAGAAACAGAAGGAAGAGTGTTGTAAGAGAACTTTTTAAATTGTGAAAGGTTTAAATAGAGTGGATATAGAAAAAAGAATTCCTCTCATGGGGAAGAGCATTGATATGATCACCAAAAATCTAGTCGGGAATTCAGAAAGTGGTAAGAATGTTGAACTCTCGACCATAGGGAGTGGTTGAAGCAGATAGTATAGGTATTTAAAGAGAAGCTGGACAAGCATTTGAGGGAGAAGAGAATAGAGGGTTAAGATGGTAGATTAAGATGAGAGGATGCTTAGAGCACAAACACTGGCATGGACTGATTGGTGGATTGATCTGTTTCTGTGCTGTATATCCTACTTAATTCTATCTAATCTATGTCTTGGTTCACAGCAGATCTGAAGTTGATAACATAAGTTCATAAGATATAGGAGCAGAATTAGGCCATTTGGCCCATTGAATCTGCTCCGCCATTCGATCATGGTTGATCTCATCCTGGGTTTAACTCCTGTCCTGCCTGTACTCCATAACCCTTCAACCCATTGCCAACTAAAAATCTGTCTAACTCCTCAAATTTACCCACTGTTCCAGCATCCACCACACTCTGGGGTAGCAAATTCCACACATTCACAATACTTTGGGAGAAATAGTTTCTCCTCAACTGTTTTAAATTTGCTACCTCTTATCCTAAGACTATGACCTCTCGTTCTAGAATGATCCACAAGAGGAAGCATCCCTCCACATTTACTTTATCATCTTGTATATCTCAATTTTACTCTCAAGTATGAGTATTGTAACTCACTCCACTGGTCACTCGACATCACATTCGGGAGGTTCCTTAAGAGCCATTGACTTTAATTGTGACCGAATTGAACTCTAACTTTTGCTGCAGGCTGCAGTAGTGAAAGTCCTCATTTCATCTCCATCCCTTTAGCAGGTAGAAGATCATTTCAGCTCTTGCAAGGAGTGAATTCACGTTTATTGAAAAGAGAAATTGCAGTAGACAATTCAGAGGATGTATCTTTAATTTACTTCTTGAATTTATTGTCACTTATTCCAGTTGCATTGTTTTGCAATATTAATTAATTCTCATGATGAGAACTGTGGCTAGTGTTCACCAGAGAAATTTCACTTGCCTTGCATCGGAATATGCCCTCCATATTTATATTTCTATTATTAAGAAATCAAGGCCAGGGTGCAGATTACAATTTCCAAGCTGAGAAAAAGCAAAAGAGAAGACCAGGTAAATTGATAGTAAATAGATTGATGCTGCCCAGCATTTTTAAAGGTCTGAACATTGCAGAAGGAAATAAGCATTGAGGAAGGTAAGGGGTTCCACAGCTTTTGAGATATTGGCAAAGAGATTTAAAGGGGTTATATTTTAATGAGATGAAAGCAAAATCGGAAAACTCAGCCGATCCGGCAGCATCTGTGGAGAGTGAAACCAAGTTGGGGGAACCCCCGCTCTGGTTTTCCCAGCAGTGGAGGTAGATTCAATGGGAAATCCCTTTGACAACAGCGGGACCAGACAATCCCATTTTGATGAGATTTGATAACATTGTGAAGATATAGGTAGGAGTTTGTACGGTGGTACTCCGAGAAAGCTAGATGTGGATGTTCACAGGAGCACCCATCAGTCATATTGATGATAATATAGAAAAAAAATCCAGGGTGTGTGGAATGAAATTTGGCCACATCAATCATTGTTTTCATTTGCAGCATCTTGAAATAATTTATTATAGCATGGTCATGTAGATTAATGTGTGCTTAGTAAACAGTATAGTTCTGCTGCTCCTTTGATACCAGTAGGGTACAATTTACAAATCTGCAGTACTCCTTATGCAGGGACACATCCCAAAGTGCTTCACATGCAGTTGATCCTAAGCAGGTGGGGAAAGTTTTAAAAACGTGTAGGTTGGGAAATGAAAGACACAATAGAGGATTAGTGTTTGTAAGGGAACTTTATTTCAAGGAGAGATGGTAGAAAGACCTGAATAGAGAGGGTGGGACTGCTGTGGGTAAATGAGACAATAGAGTCAAGTAGTGAAAAATAGTAAGAAGCTTGGTGTTGCAGTAGTGAAGGAGTCAAGCGGGAATTTTAAAATTTTGGCAACGAATTGTGGCGAGTGTTTGGGGAGGGGGTTGTTGGGTTTAGCAAATAGCCATTGAAGCTTGGAGAAGATGGGTGATGAGGGAGTATATGGGTTGCAGTCTTCATTGAAGCTTGTGAAGGGCTGTGGAAAGGAGGCTGGCTAGAAGATAGTAAATCTTGAGGTGGTGATAGCAGGAATTGGGATTTTAAGTGGAGGCAGCAACTAAAAAGGATGTCTCCTGTTTTGACAATATTAAGCGGGAGAAAACTTTGCCCCAGGGCTTTATGTCTGACAAACCTGTATGGTACCATCAGTGAGCTTTTGGCTGAGGGTATTCATAGAATAGAATCCCTACAGTACAGAACGAGACCATTCGGCCCATCTGCACTGACCCTTTGAATGAGCACTCTACCCATGTCCACTTCTCCGTTCTACCCCAGAACCTAACTTGCACATCTCTGAACACTAAGGGGCAGTTTACCATGGCTAATGCACTTAACCTGCACGCCTTTCGACTATGGAAGGAAACTAGAGCACCTGGAGGAAACCCACGCAAACACTGGGAGAAAGTGCAAACTCCACACAGTCACCCAAGGCTGGAATTTAACTCTGGTCCCTGGCACTATGAGGCTGCAGTGCTAACCATTGTGCCAACGTGCCGTGGAGCCAAGTGATGTAGAAGCTCCATTCTTCTCCCGTTCCTACTGCCACTAACAACTTCACTGTCACCTCTCTGCAGCACTACATGATAAGACCAGCAATCTAGCATCCACCATTGGCCAACGCTCAAAGATTGACACTACAAAACCTTCCTCTCTCCTATTGGTCTGTATTTGAACATCCACCTTGTTAATAATTAGTGAGCTAGCTCTGCCATCTCTTTATCCAGGGAAGGAGCAGGACATAGCGGCCTATGGAAAGCACATTTGCAAAACTGCCAATGAAAAGTCTTGACATTTCCAACCTCTATAGTGAGATGGCAAATTGAATACATAAATAAGAATTGACTTATCTGATATTTCAAAAGAGAGGCCGAATGTTTAGAATGACGGTAATGTGTTTCAACAACGCTTTTGCCAGAATAGATGGAAGTAGCCATTGACGTAGATGTCGCTTTCACTTGGAGGCTTCATTCAGTTGGAAATTGTCATAGCTGGAGTAAGTTTCAGTTGGGCTCATGCCCATTTCATAGTATCATCTATGGTGAGGTTGCTGATGGAGACTGAGCAGATCAGAAGTCCACGAGAACATCTTGTGGGAAGGGAGAGCTTGGTTAGAAAGTAGAGAGGTAAACTGTGCGGGATGTTGACTAGGGGGGGATAATTTGGGCGCGATATGGTCAGCTCCTTAAGAGAATGTTTAATATGGAATTGAGGGAAGCTGTGGGAAAGCTCGGGAGGAAAATAAGCCTCAGTCTTGGGAAGAGGGAAAGTTGGCAGGGCAGTGCACTTGGAGTGGTTTGTGATCTGTGAATAACAGAGGCTAGTGAAGATCAGAATTGAAAGCATTAAAATCGGGGATTTGGTGGCATGGTGTTAATATCACCAGAGGCCTAGGTGAATGCTCGAGAAACATTTTCAAATTCCATCATGGAATTAAAATTCAATTAATGAATCTTGAATTGAAAGCCAAGTCTCTGTAATGGTGATCATTTTGTAAAAACCCATCTTGTTCACAAATGTCCTTTAGGGAATTCTTAGCCTTCATGTGATTCCAGATCTATAACAATGTGGTAAACTCTTAACTGCCCTCTGAAATGTCCGAGCACGCCACTCAGTTCAAGGATAATTAAGAATGAGCAATGAAATCCGGCATAACAAGTGACACCCCCCCCCCCCCCCCCCCCACATCTCTTGAAAGAATAAATTTGGTGTGGATATTGTAGTCTAAAGGCACAATCTGAATGGACACTGCAGTAGTAGTTTTAGGTTGTATGAAAATGTGGCAGAAAAACAAAACATAGGACATTCATGCGGTTGGGTCCAATCAAATGTTTGGCACCCCTCATTTCTTGCTTGACGGATAAATGTTCTGGATCTGGTTCGTATCTAGAAGACCATGTGCGATCTGAGACTACCCAGAGATCAGTGAAGCAGAGGACCTATTTCTAATCTACGACAAAATGAAATGTTTAAGAGTTTTTTGTTTTTTCCTTGGTTCTTTGCAAGTTGAAACTGATTCACCTGAATGTAAATGACCCAGTCAAGTTGATATAACTTTTGCAGGTCTCATTAACATGTAATTGCCTTCAAATTGCATCCTTATTTACCTTGCGGGCCAGCTGAATGTTTCCATTGTCCTTCTTCACCTATTTTGTTGTCAGAGGACCTTGGAAAGTTGGATTTTTTTCAAACATCTATTTGATGGAAAATGGTTTGGTATTTTATTTTTGAATGGGTGCTTTTTTTTTGCACATTTCTGTTTCGCTAGGTTTTGGCAGGTTTCTGAATTATCATCTTGGAGTCAGCTTCTGGAAAGCTTAACTATTGGCTTTGAAATCCTTGCCGCCTGATTGAGCGAGGAGAGGTGCAGATTTGAGTTATTATCTTTGCTGGCGAAATGCAAAGGAAGCCATTGAGGAGAGGGAGAAACTGGTGACAGATTATTGATGGAATCTTGGTTCCTGCTCATGTCTCTGGTTGAATTCGACTATTAGTAGCCTGACTTGATCCAGAGCTAAATTTGCAACCCCATATTTTCGATTGCATAGACCGTTGCCTCAAATCAGCCTCCCCTGTTGAAATCCTCGTCCATTCCTTTGTCATCTCTGACTTCAACATTCCAATGCTCTCCTGAATGGCCTCTCAAACTCCCATAGAGATAACCCCACAGAAGCAAACTCCCATAGAGATAACATAGAACATAGTGCAGGAGGAGGCCATTCGGCCCATCAAGTCTGCACCAACCCACTTAAGCCCTTATTTCCACCCTATCCCCATAACTCAATAACCCCGTCTAACCTTTTTGGTCACTAAGGGCAATTTATCATGGCCAATCCACCTAACCTGCACGTATTTGGACTGTGGGAGGAAACCAGGGCACCTGGAGGAAACCCACGCAGACACGGGGAGACACCGCACAGACAGTGACCCAGCGGGGAATCGAACCTGGGACCCTGGCGCTGTGAAGCCACAGTGCTATCCACTTGTGGTACAGTGCTGCCCTGTAGCAGGATAACCCCACTGAAGTAACCAGTATTTGCTGCGGCACAGCATGTGGAGTACAGAGTGTTTAAGTTGGGAATTCAGGACAGAGGAGAAGGAGGTGCTACTTTTTAAAAAGCCTCCAGTAAATGGTGGATGTTCCTTGTACATAAACTAGGAAACTTACTATTATTTTAACTTAACTATAGTAACTTAAAATAGATAAAAATTAAGAAAATAAAAATAATTGATTCAATAAAAATTCAAATGAATATGGTTAAATAGACATGACAGGACATATGGTGTGCGAGAACGACAGTGTGTGAGAGTTTATGGAGATCACTATGATCGCAGGCAGCATATCTGCAGATTATTTGCAGTTCAAGGAACAGAGGACAAGAGCTATTTAGCTGCAGTCTGACTTAACAGACATTGCAGGATTTTTAAATTATTCTTTCAGAGCATGTGGGCATCGCTGGCTAGGCCAGCGTTTATTGCCCATCCCTAATTGCCCTCGAGAAGGTGGTGATGGGCTGCCTTCTTGAACTGTTGCAGTCCATGTGGTGTAGGTACACCCACAGTGTAGTTGAAAAGAGTTCCAGGATTCTGACGCAGCGACAGTGAAGGAACAGTGATATATGTCCAAGTTAGGATGGTTTAGAGCTGAACCCGAGGGATGTTGTCTTTGCTAGCTAGGCCAATATTCATTACCCATCCCTAATTGCCCTTGAGATGATGGAGTCACACCCACAATGCTGTTCGGAAGGGGGGGGGGTTCCAGGATTTTGACCCAATGACAGTGAAGGGACAGACTATATGTCCAGGTCAGGATACTTTGGAGCTGAACCTTTAGGTGGTCATGGTCCCATGTATCTGCTGCCCTTGTCCTTGTTTTAGCCGTCATGGGCCTGAAAGGTGCTGTCTAAGAAGCTTTGGTGAGTTCCTGCAGTGCATCTTGTAAATGGTACACACGGCTGCCATTGTGCATTGATAATGGTGGGAAATGTGGATGGGGTGCCACTCAAACAGGTTGCACTGTGCTTGGATGGTGTCTCATCCAGACATATGGAGAGTAATCCGCCACACTCTTGACTTGTGCCTTGTAGATGTGGACAGGCTTTGGGGAGCCCGGACGTGAGTTTCTTGCCACAGCAATCCTAGCTTCTGACCTGCTCTTGTAGCCATAGTATTTACATGGTTGGTCCAGTTCAGTCTCTGGTCAATGGTGACCCTTAGGATGTTGTTGGTGGGAGATTCAGCTATGGTAATGCCGTTGAATGACAAGTGGCAATGGCTAGGTTCTTTCTTGTAGGAGATGGTCTTTACCTGGCACTTGTGTGGCACGAATGTTACTTGCCACATGTCAGTCCAGGTCTTGCTGCATTTGGACATGGCCTCCTTGCAAACATCCCCACTTCTGACCGTCTAATGGTAGGAAGGTCGTTGATGAAGCAGCTAAAGATGATTGGGCCTAGGACGCCCTGAGGAACACCTGCAGTGATGTCTTGAAACTGAGATGATTGACCTCAAAACAACTACAGCTAGTTGTGTTCGCTATGACTCAAACCAATGCAGAGTTTTCCCCTAATTCCCACTGACTCTAGCTTAGCTAGGGATCCTTGATGCCATCCACGATCACATGCTGCCTTGATGTCAAGGGCAGTCACACTCCTCTCACCTCTGGAGTTCAGCTCTGATTACCCCTTCCAGCACTTTACTGATGATCGAGAGTAGTTTAATGCGCTAATTGGCCAGTTTGGATTTGTCCTACTTATTTTATACAGGACATACATGGGCAATTTTCCACATTGCTGGCTCGATGCCAGTGTCGTAACTGTCCTGAAACAGTTTGGTTAGGGGTGCGGCAAGTTCTGCAGCACAAAACTTCAGTATTACTGCCAGAATATTGTCTGGGCCCATACCTTGCAGTGTCCAGTGCCTTCAGCTGTTTCTTCATGTGTGGAATGAATCGAATTGGCCGAAGACGGGCATCTGTGATACTGGGAACGTCTGGAGGAGGCCCAGGTGGATCATCCACTTGCCATTTTTGTCTGAAGATAGTTTCAAATGCTTCAGCCTTGTTGTTTACACTAAAGTGCTGGGCTCCCCCGTCATTGAGGATGGGGATGTTTGTGGAACCACCTCCCTCCAGTGAGTTGTTAACTTGTCCACCACAACTAGATGTGGCTGGATTGCAAAGCTTAAATCTGATCCATTGGCTATGGGATCGCTTACCTCTTGTCTATTTTGTGCTGCTTATGCTGTTTGGCAGGCAAGTAATAATAATAATCTTTATTGTCACAAGTAGGCTTACATTAACACTGCAAAGAAGTTACTGTGAAAAGCCCCTAGTCGCTACATTCCCGCACCTGTTCAGGTACACAGCGGGCGAATTCAGAATGTCCAAATTATCTAACAGCACGTCTTTCGTAACTTGTGGGAGGAAACCGGAGCACCCGGAGGAAACCCACACAGACGGGAAGAATGTGTAGAGTCCACACAGACAGTGACCCAAGCCCGAATCGACCCTGGAGCTGTGAAGCAACAGTGCTAACCACTGTGCTACCGTGCCGCACGGGAATCCTGTGTTGTAGCTTCACCGGGTTGACACTTCTTGGCATGCCCTCCTGCACTCTTTTTTTTTTTTTTTATAAATTTAGAATACCCAATTCATTTTTTTTTCCAATTAAGGGGCAATTTAGCATGGCCAATCCACCTACCCTGCACATCTTTGTGTTGTGGGGGCGAAACCCACGCAAACACGAGGAGAATGTGCAAACTCCACACGGACAGTGGCCCAGAGCTGGGATCGAACCTGGGACCTCGGCGCCGTGAGGCATCAGGGCTAACCCACTGCACCACCGTGCTGCCCCCCTCCTGCACTCTTAATTGAAGCAGGATTGATCCCCTGGCTTGCTGATCATGGTATAGTGGGGGATATGCCAGGCCATGAGGTTACACATTGTGGTTGAGATTGCAGGCAGGTGATGGCATTGTGACATCACTAGCCTAGCAATCCAATGACCCAGGGTAATGCTCAGGGACTTGGGTTCAAATCCCATCATGCCAGATAGTGACCATCAACAAAAATCAGGGGAAGGGAAAGTTTCTTAAACACTTTGTTCCAGGGAACAGTGCAATTTCTGGGTTGGCCAGTGGTCGGGACAGGATGATGCGACTGCAAGTCAGACATATATGCAATTATTATAATACCTTTCTTTTATAAGCCACCATTATTTTTTGATTTATACTCTGTCTTCCAGTGTAGCTACTGTTATAAACTGCACCCACCTGTGCTATTTTTTATCTCCACCCAAATTGAACTATATCTTGATCTTCTGAACCAAGCTCATTGATGACCCCATTCTTTATTAATAGAGCTACTCTCACCACCTCTACTTTTCTTCCTATCTTTTTAAAATGTCAAATGCCCGTGACTATTCAGCTCCTAGCCGTGGTCGCTTTGTAACCACATCTCTCTAATGGCTACTAAGCCATAACCATTTATTTTCAATTTATCCACCTTGTTACAAATGACAAATGCTGCATACATTCCAATACAGAGTCTTTAATTCTGTCTTTGTACCATTTTCCCTACTCTGACCTTATTTGCTGGTGCACTTGGGCACTTCCTGTCACATGCGGTTATCAATACTCATTTCCCTACCATGCACTCTTGCCCTGTCCTTTCTTGTTAACTTTCTAAATATCCGCTCAAGTGAAGCCACTCTCCCTGCCATCCCCCCCCCCCCCCCCCCCCCCTCACTATTTAAATAAAAGGTGGTTTTAGTTTAAGGAAAGGTTGATTGTGTTTGAAAGGAGAGGGACAGTGCCCGAGGGGAGAGAACCGTTTGCAACATCCACCATGGAAGATGGGAAGAGAAGTTGGGAAGAGAAGTTGGCATGTCCGAAACCTAATGGGTCTAGTGACAATGGAGCAGAAACTGGGTTTCATGAACAAGCATTTGTTTATTCTCCATGGTTTTCTTGGCTCCATTTTTGTCCATCAAGTGGACCACCTTTGTAATTAGATTGAACGATTGAATGCAATTTGCTTTTCGCTTGAAAACTTTGGTTCTCAATTGATCCTCAATGTTGCTGACTAGAAAAATTCAAAACCGTAACATTTTGATAGTTTTTATTAGAGCGAAGACCTGATGGCAAAATGCAACGGATTATCTATAGTAGTTCAAATAATTTCATAAGTTGATTTTTTAAAAAATAAACATCCAACTTGTATAAAGCAGATTCTTCTTGTATACTAATCATTGGCATTGTGTAAAAATGCCATTCCAGCAATTATGTACTCTTTTCCTTTACGATTATAGCCAAGTTTAGTTGTGTTTGAATTGTCTGGATTTTAGCGCTGTCTGAAAGCTTTTATGTTTCATTTACAAGTGTGTTTTATATGTATTCGAATCTTTTACAGTTTTCGCTCTTAAAATGGCTGCAATCTGACTCTTAAATAATTACTTTCTGGCCTGCAATCTTACAAACTCAGATAAGACATATTAAAAAGGTTAAAATACTGTCTTAATGTTCCTTTTCCCATACATTTCAAAATAAATAAAGTAATGTTGACTTTAAAAACTGGTGTTGTCCATTTTAAGTGGTGAAAATAATAAATTCAAATAGACGGCAATTTGATTCCTTTTGTGTACTGTCCTGCATGTTGAAGTGAAGCCAGTGTGTCTTTTCAGCAATGCTTTTACAATGTACTATACTGTAACGTCTCCGGTCGGATTCTTTGGGACCCAAGGCATTTCCGGGGTTCTGAATTTTCTGGATTATAGCATAACATTAGAATTCTTAACACCAAGTGTGTGAACTAGATATAAATAACTAAGACATAAATACATGTTAAGACAAAAGCGTGCCTTTTCAAATCCATTCATTTGAAAATATGGGCTGATGCGCGAACATACATGCGTGCAAAATAAAATTGAGCATCATCAGCAGTTAAGCAACTCACTCGTTTTAAGATGTTCTTTATGGCTTGTAAATCTCAATGTATTAAGAGCTTATGTTTCAACATGCCTGCGGTGCCAAATTATTTTCCAATCGGACCCCATCTTAACACACGCACTAATTACCCATTCATTCACTCACCTCTCACACACTAATCAGCCTCTCTCTCTTTACACCCCCCCCCCCCCCCCCACACAAACACACACACACTGTAATGAGCCCCTCTGCCCCCACACCCACACTATGGTAGAAACATAGAAAATAGGCGCAGGAGGAGGCCATTTGGTCCTTTGAGCCTGCTCCACTGTTCATTATGATCATGGCTGATCATTCAACTCAATAACCTCGCTCCCCCCCCCCCCCCCCCCACATCCTTTGATCCCTTTCACCCTATTTGCTATATCTAACTGCTTCTTGAAAATATACAATGTTTTGGCCTCAACTACTTCCTGTGGTAGCGAATTCCACAGTCCGACCACTCTCTGGGTGAAGAAACTTCTCCTCATCTCTGTCCTAAATGGTCTACCCTGTATCCTCAGACTTTGATCCCTGGTTTTGAACACACCCACTATCGGGACTCCATCTACCCTGTCTATCCTATTAGAATTTTATAGGTTTGTATGAGACATCCTACATTCTTCTGAACTCCAGCAAATACAATCCTAACCGATTCAGTCTCTCCTCATCAGTCTCTCCTCGTATGTCAGTCCCACCTGTTGTGTTCCGTGATGTTGTCTTTGCAATGATTCTACAGAACTACTGGTGACTTAACTAGAATGATGATTTATTGATGTACACGTGGTAAGGTAACAATCAGAATGCTATACAGACCAAGTTACTGGTTGAGTTACATAGGAACTACGACTGTCCAGGTGTACGCTTTACAACCTCCTGCCGATAGGTGTTTGACGCCACCTGCTGGTGGGAGGTCGCATTGCTGTGTGCATGCAATATTATTCACAGGCATATGACCACACCACCATCCCAGGAATCAGTTTGGTAAGCGTTCCCGCCAATTCCTCTAGAGCAAGAACATCCTTCCTCTGATAAGGAGACCAAAACTGCACACAACATTCCAGGTGTGGCCTCACCAGGGTCCTATATAATTGCAGCAAGACATCCCTGCTCCCGTATTCGAATCCTCTTGCTATGAAGACCAAAATACCATTTGCCTCCTTACCGCCTGCTGTACCTGCATGTTTGCCTTCAATGACTGGTGTACAAGGACGCCCAGGTCTCATTGCACATTCCCCTCTCCATACTAATGGCCATTCATAGAATAATCTGCCTTCTCGTTTTTGCTACCAAAGTGGATAACCTCGCATTTCTCCAAATTATACTGCATCTGCCATTAATTTTCCCATTCACTCAACTTGTCCAAATCACACTGAAGGATCTCTACATCCTCCTCACAACTCACCCTCCCACTCAACTTGGTGTCATCTGCAAATTTGGACATATTGCATTGTGCTCCCTCATCTAAATCATTAATATATATTTAAATAGCTGGAATCCTTGCACCGATCCCTGCAGTATCCCACCAGTCACTGCCTGCGTTTCCTGTCTGCCAACCAGTTTTCTGTCTGTCTCAATGCACTACCTCTAAATCCCATGTGCTTTAATTTTGCACACTAATCTCTTATGCAGGACTTGTCAAAAGCCTTCTGAATGTTCAAATATATCCACCGGCTCCCTTTTGTCAACTCTACTAGTTACATCCTTGAAAAATTCCAGTAGATTTGTCAAGCATGATTTTCCCCTTCATAAATCCATACTGACTATACAGAGCACTTAAATTCTAGATTCTAGAATTTTCCCCACTACTGGGGCGAAATTCTCCGACCCCTCGCAGGGTCGGAGAATCGCCCGGGGCCGGAGTAAATGCCACCCCCGCCGTGGCCGGAATTCTCCGCCACCCGGGAATTGGCGGGGGCGGGAATCACGCCCTGCCGATCGGCGAGGCCCCTGCGGCGATTCTCCTGCGCGCGATGGGCCGAAGTCCCGCCGCTGAGAGGCCTCTCCCGCCGCCGTGGTTGAACCACCTCTGGTGGCGGCGGGATCGGCGGCGCGAGCGGACCCCCGCGATCAGGGGCCCACCAATCGGCCGGCGGGCCAGTGCCGTGGGGGCACTCTTTTGCTTCCGCCGCTGCCACGGCCTCCACCATGGCGGAGGTGGAAGAGAATCCCCCAGACTGTGGGAAGAAACCAGAGCACCTAGAGCAAACCCACGCAGGTATGGGGAGAACGTGCAGACAATGACCCAAGCCAGGACTCTAACCTGGGACCCTGGGTCCCTGGCACTGTGAAGCAACTGTGCTAACCACAGTGCTAACGTGCCACCCCTGACTGTAAAGGACCTATTTTTGTCTTCACCAGTCTTTTTCTCTTCACGTACCTATAGAAAGTGCAGTCAGATTCATGTTCCCTGTAAGCTTCCGCTCGTACTCTACTTTCCCCTTCCAATAATAATAATCTTTGTGTCACAGGTAAGCTTACATTAACACTACAATGAAGTTATTGTGAAAATCCCCTTAATCAATCCTCTTAATAATAATCTTTATTGTCACAAGTAGGCTTACATTAACACTCTAATGAAGTTACTGTGAAAAGCCCCCAGTCGCCACATTCCGGCGCCTGTTCGGGTACACGGAGGGAGAATTCAGAATGTCCAAATTACCTAATGGCACGTCTTCCGGGACTTGTGGGAGGAAACCGGAGCACCCGGAGGAAACCCGTGAAGACTCCACACAGATTAGTGTGCGTGAGGGAGTAGGGGACTAAGTCGGTGTGGGAGCAGAGGGGCTGATTACAGTATGCGTGTGGGAGAGGGGGTAGAAGGGTTGAATTCAGTGTGGGTATGAGGAATGGCATTAGGCAGAAATCAAATCTGGGACCCTGGTGCTGTGAAGCAACAGTGCTAAACACAGTGCTACTGTGCCTTGGTCCGCTTTTGCTTTTTTTAAAAATAAATGGAGAGTACCCAATTCCTTTTTTCCAATTAAGGGCCAATTTAGCATGGCTAATCCACCTAGTCTGCACATCTTTGGATTGTGGGGGTGAGACCCACGCAAACACTGGAAGAATATGCAAACCCCACACAGACAGTGACCCAGGGCCGGGATTGAACATGGGTCCTCAGTGCCGTGAGGCATTAGTGCTAACCACCACGCCACTGTGCCACCCATACCTTTTTTGCTGAATTCTAAACTGCACCCAGCCCTTGTACCTGTTGTTTTTCTTGGCCAATTTGTATGCTTCTTCCTTGGATCAAATACTATCTCTAATATCCCTTTGTAAGCCATGGATTGGCCACTTTTCCCATTTAACTTTTGTGCCAGGCAGGAATAAACAACTGTTGCAATTCCCCCATGCGCTCATTGAATGTTTGTCATTACCTATCCACTATGATCCCTTTTAAGTAACGTTTTCCAATCTGCCATAGCCAACTTGCGACTCATACCATCGTAGTATCCTTTATTAAGATTCAAGGCTCTAGTCTCAAAATCAACTACTTCTCCCTCCATCTTGATGAAAAACTTTATCATATTATGTTCGCTTATCCCCAAAGGATCTCTCACAGCTAGATTGCCAATGATTCTGTTCTCATTATCCAGTCTAGGATGGCCTGCTCTCTAATTGACTCCTCAATGTATTGGTCCATCCCATACACACTCCAGGAATTCCTTCTCTACAGTATTGTGGCCAATTTGATTTGTCTAATCTATATGCAGATTAAAATCACCCATAATTACAGATGTTCCTTTATTGCATGTTTCTCTGATTTCCTGCCTAATGCCGTTCCTCATCCCCACACTGAATTCAACACTTCTACCCCCTCTCCCCCACACACTGTGATCAGCCCCTCTGCCCCCACAACCACACTGAAATCAGCCTCCTACTCCCTCACGCACACTAATCAGTCCCAGCACGCACACCATAATTAGCCCCATACCCCAGAACACTTTAATTAGCTTCTCTACCTCCACATACTTCCTGCCCAACTTTGGTCTAGTTGCCTGTATCTTTAACTCCAGCCCAGTTTATGGAGACTCTACAGCAGAAGCAGAAACACGGAAAAGTGTGAAGCTGACACTTGTCTTCCTGGTTTAGCCATGTGACTTCTCGGATTTTCCTGCACACAGTCCGTGACTGACTTACACTTGCCTGCCTTTGCCTGCATTAAGTCAGTGCACAAAAGTCCCTAGTCACTTTCCGCCCTGTCCTGTTTGGTGGCATTGATCCAATTGGTCCAGGAATGTGTAGCCACAGTTGTTGGATGAGGACGCCTCCTTACCACAGCCTTTATTGCTGACTCGGAGGAAGGGGCACTTGTGGATTTAAAAGCCATCTCTGTAACCCCTCGTCTGAAAAATACTTCCAGATAACCGTGTTTCTGGATTTCAGAGTTCTGAATTGGACATTGCAATGTATTGGGGCGCCCAGTGGATAAAGACATGGTTCGTTGTGTACCCAAGTCTGAATGCCTTATCCTTTCAGCATCACAGATTCACTGAATTTTGGGCGACAGGGTAAAAGTTATTTGTTATATTGTAGACTAGCTTCCCACAATTGAAGAAGCTAGTCTCCTGCACCATGAGCCAAAGTAATAAAAATAAAAGCACTTAAAATCAAAAGTATATGATATGTGCCACATGATGAAAAGGTTCAGTTAGAAAACTTAATTTTTATGGAAATCTGACCTCTCCTAAAACACATTTCCCGATCCTTTCAAACATATGCTTCCATTGATTACTAGCAACCAATACTTCTAACAATAGTGCCTCATGTTCTGCAATGCAGAGTAAAAGAACAATCAAACATGCATTTATTAACCACCTCTTGTGGTTTCCTAATATCCCAAAGTGCTTTAGTGTCATAGACAGAATGTATATGCTCTCTTATTGCTTGTGATCAGTACTTTGTTTTTCTTCGCCATTTGAGTGTGTAACCAATCAAATAATTCCGCAGCAAGCTTGTGTGAATTTTAAAATAACTTATTTATTCTTAAACACATGCCCGAATCAAATGCAACATCTGACACACTTGTTCTCTCTCACAGACACACACTTGTACGCAAGATTGGAGACACACTTTACAGATTACAGTGATATCGGTCACTAATTTACAATTTCTGATCTCCTGCACAGCAGTCCTGTAGGTTCTTGAATGGTTTTGATGCTTTCAAGTTGAAGGGAGAGTCTGGTAAAATGAATGGTCCACAGCAGGTTGAGGTTTCTTGTAGTTGAATTTCTAGAAGGTTGGTTCTCGGGTGAAGTTTAACTCGAACAAGTTAAGTACTTTGGCTGCCTGATATCTTGCAGCTTGTTTTGAGTCTGGTTCATAGACTGATAGAATCGATGGTTTTGATGACTTCAGTGGTTCTACCTGCTAATACCTCGTAACTGATCTTTTAAACAGATAACCTGACTCTCTCCATAATAAAAGCAAATTACTGCAGATGCTGGAATATGAAACCTAAGAGAAAATAACTTTGACAATGGGTCATCTAGCTTTGACAATGGGTCATCTAGCTTTGACAAAGAGTCATCTGGACTCGTAACGTTAGCTCTTTTCTCTCCTTACAGATGCTGCCAGACCTGCTGAGATTTTCCAGCATTTTCTCTTTGGTACCTGACTCCCTCCAAATGACTTTTCACAAGTTCAAAGTCCTTCTATTCCCCAAATACGATCAGGCGTTCATGTTGATTACACATACTGTATTGGGGGTTAACAACTCTTGAAGATTTGAGAGACCGAGGTTTTGTTTTACAATGACCCATTGACACATAAGTTGGATTGTTCTTTTTCCTTCTTAAGACAGGGGGCTGGTTCTAATCCACAAAAGACATCAAGTGATACTTGGGCGGCTGCCTTTTCTAACATTTGTGTCCAGTTTTTTTGCCCAGATATAAAATTAGTTTGAAGTTTAGAATATGTCATGCGGTTACTGAAAATGAAATGAAAATTGCTTATTGTCACAAGTAGGCTTCAAATGAAGTTATTGTGAAATTGCCCTAGTCGCCATATTCTGACGCCTGTTCAGGGAGGCTGGTACGGGAATTGAACTGTGCTGCTGGCCTGCCTTGGTCTGCTTTCAAAGCCAGCGATTTAGCCCTGTGCTAAACCAGCCCCTTGACAACAGCCAATTAAATACTCAATTTCTGGAGTAGAACTCAAAACAGTGTTCCACCCCTCTCTCCAACTGTTTATTGCAGGTGTTGATGACCACCCTGCCTTTGTTTTCAACCGAACTGTTTATTGGCAGTTCTGTTGCCCTTTTTATCCCTTATACATGCTCCCAGCATTCCCTGTGTTGAAGGGCATCTGGATATTTTGGCAAAGTTGTAACCAGTAGTCAATTTCACACTGTCTAGCAGTCTGTTTAACTTTTACTTCAAGCAGCTCTTACTGCAGTCAGAATCTTCTCGCTGGGATCTCTCTTGCAATTAATGAGAGCAGACCACTTGGCTTCAATGATAAGATCCATCACAGTGATGTTAGGTCCGAACCTATCAGCATTTTTCCACTCTTGCATCCAATATATTGAGAGTATGATTTTGTAGATGTATGTTCCATTTTGCTTCTGCACTCTTATGGGAATGTTGGAGAGCTCCTGTTCAATCGACACACTAAACTGTTAGTTTTTAATCTAGGTAGGCAGTCAGGTTGATATTGGTAGAAGGATGGCATTTCTGCTTCGGATGAAAAATTTTCTAAGATTACATCCTCGCCCTAGTGGCCACCAAGGAGAACAATCAATGCTGTGTGTGTTGTGAACGTTATTTTGGAGATTCAGGTCTGTTGGTGATCATGCCTAGCTGGTGCCAGTGCCAAAGTGGATTAAAGGAAGATTTTTGTTATAATTTCTGTAGATGACAAACTAAGTACTTTTTAAAATAACAATACTGGTCACCTGGGAGAAATATGCAATTGATATCATGCTAAAGATTTGTGTGACTCGCAATTAATTACAAGCCAAGTAGCAGTGAAATTAAGAAGTTGCTTTTTTAAAATATATATCGCCTTTCCCAACTTCTAGGATGCTCCACAGCACTTTCTAGCCAGTGGAATACTTTTATAATAGAGGAAAATCTGGCTGCCAGTTTGTGCAAGGCATGCTCCCACAAACAGCAATGTCAACAGAGAATCTGTTTGTGATTGGTTGAGGGTCAAATATTTGCCAGTACTATTATGCTTCTTCTGAATGGTGCCATAGATATTTTTTTTCCGTTCATCTAAGAAGGCAAACATCTAATCTGAAAGAGCACCTCCACCAGTGCAGTACTCTCGCAGTACTGCACTGAAGTGACAGTGGAGATTATAGATAAAATTTAATTGTAGTGTAGTCAGATCCTATCTTGATTCTGACTTAAGATATGTCCATTTCCGATTGCTGGGATGTGGGAAGACATCAAGTGCTTGCGACAGTGCAAGGAAGAGACACGAGGCTGATCCTTGGGAGTCGGGAGTCGAGGCAGGATTTTGGGAATGAAGTGCCTGACAGAAGATGCTATAGAAGTACATGAGCTATTAAGTGATATAGCAAAATCTAGTTTCAAACTAGCAACCAGAACTGATACTGGTCTGAAGGGTAGTGATAAAAATTTTAAAAGCCTGAACTAATAGTAATTACATAACAGGATCAGAAGAGTTATTCTGGACGGATAAACTAAGATGGCATTACTCTTCCATAAGTACCATGATAGGTGAAGAAAAGGCAGAGCGAGGCATTGTTGAAAAAAGAAAAACTTGATTAATATCATAGCAGCTGTAACTGGTACAGTGCAAAGCTTTGTTCTTTCCTTGTACCCAGAAAGTGTAAACACTGAGAAAACGTGCAGCTGTGGTGTTTATTATGCACTGCAGGGAATTTCAGCAGCACTGTGAAATATAGTGCATTAATGTTGAAAAGATAAACCTATTTGGAGAGCACAGGCAGGGTCTTGTGTTTTTCTGGGAGTAGAAGGCTTCCGAATGCCCTGGTTTTATGGAGCCATTTGGTGTTTTTTCTAATTTTAGTTTGTTGCAGATGTATAGTTGGCTTGTGGGTGTGTTTTTTTTTCTCCTCCATGCCCTATATGCTAGCTGACAGAGCTGCTGACCTGAACGTTTCTCTTTAAACAGCATTGTATATGCAATGTTGATTTTGCTGCCTTATTGCTGAAAGTAGATATTGATTGGGTTTATTTTGAGGCAATTGTAATGTTATTGCAGCATTCATTTGATTGGTATAAAATGTTCCAAAGCTGGTTACGAAAGTATGATTATAGCACATGTAAGCTCTATGTCTTATCCTATTTATTAAGTACAGATCATTTTGGATAACGGCACCTGGCTGTTGGAGGTGAACTTCACCAGATGTGCACTCAGCTGGTGTTGGAAATTATCAGCACAGAAATCTGTAGGGCTGGTTAAAATAAGTTACAATCACGTAAAAACAAAGATTGAATAATAGTTTTCTTTTAAAATGAATCTTGTGGCACATATTAATTGGTCTGAAGAGGATACGGTTGTGGACTATCTGAAGGAAATAATGGTGCTGGACCACTTATAGGGCATTACCCTTATAATTAGTTTATTTTGGGTATTATTCAGAAACCATTTCATTGAGATGTTACACCACTAATGTTACACTGCTGTACAAAGCACCAGTGTACAATAGTATGCAATAGTCAACCTTTTCCTCTCTCTATTGTGTGTGTGTGTATGTGTGTATATATATATATATATATATATATATATATATTTATGGCATTCATTATACCAGTGGGAGATATTGATTGCTAAATGTTTTTTTTTGTCCAGCTATATAACTGAATTGCTTGATTTAATTGGATATAGAATATGTTTGATTTATTGCCGTATAGACTGTTCGTTATTTGTGCATGAGGTGTATTTTGAGCATTTGGTTTTATGAGCTATAGCTCTTTAGAAATGAAGGTGTTAGAATGCACCAGTATTGGCCTAGATTTTGGATCAACAAATATTTAATATGAAAACTGCATGTGTTGCTTGTTTTCAGCAAGCAGTTAAAAACTTTCCAGCTCAATATTAAATATATATTTATTGCATGATTTTTGAAATCATAGGTTTTATAATTGACATAGTCTGATCTGTGGGTGACCTTTTAAACTCTTCGACCAATAACATACTGTGGAGATCATGGCAATTTGCATTATTTCTGGCTGTGAGCTATGCCTGCCATTCCTACTCGATATAAAACCTGGGTGAAAGAGAAGTTTAATTGGCGCATTGTTTAACTGAATTCTATCCAACATGGTCAGCTTGCAGGCAGAGCTGCTGCTGCTACTGTTAGTGTAATTATAAACAAAGTCTCTTAAGACGCTGCCATAATCCCAGTGGAAAGGCACACTCAGCAGGAAGAAGTGAGCCTCCCTTCTGGCAGGCTGCTGGAAATGACCATGTTGCATCTGCTTAGAGCCAGATTGCACCATGCACTTTGAATGAATCTTGTTTTTGCTTCATGCTGCTTCTTAAGAAATTAAAATGCAGAATGGCACACACACACAGCAGCTGTTCAGAATCAAGTTTGGAATATGAGCTGAAGGAAGATGAGAAGGAGCAGAACATGAGAGATGGGCATGGTTTTAGATCATGAGACATTGGGTGCTTTTTAATTACCTCAGTCCAACATATATTTTGAAATGGCAGAAAATATTTAGTTTGTAATGATCTTTTCAACATTATTTTTATCAGCTAAAATGAGAACAAAATAATTGTTCATCGTTGTAACTGACTAAAATTAAGCCTAAATGCCTCACAGAGGCTATAACTAAAATTCCAGATCGAAATGATACAACATAATATTAACTCTTGGACTAAAATACTGGTTGGTGGCTCACCAATTTGGGAACAGTTGTTAAAACTGAAGCATACAAATAAAGCAAATGTTGTCATTCAAGTATCAGTTTATTATTTCTCGCAGGAGTTGGTTGGCGCAGTTGACTGGACGGCCAGTACGTGATTCAGAACGGCGCTAACAACGTTATCCACGAAGGCCCCGCTTTCTCAGGCTTGGCCCTTGCCTGAGTGAGGTGTGATGGCCCTCTGGTTGAATCACCATCAGTCAGCTCTCTCTCTCAAAAGGAGAGCAAAACCTACGGGCCTCTGGGACAAAGTCAACTTTCATTTTCATTTCGTATTATTTCTCAACATGTCGTAAGAGCTTGTATTGGCTGAGAAATAAAGAACTATTGACCTTTTTGAAATGTTAAATCTTGAAAAGAAATTCTGGAAGCATTGGAACTAATACGTGGGAAATAAAGTTCAGAAGACTAAAATCAGAGTACGACTAATTTGTAATGTACAATACAAAATATATGCACATATGACAAGACATGTAGTTCTGTATCGAACAGCAATAATACAATTTAGAAAATAGTCATATCAGTCTGAGCAGGGTTCAAACTTGGATAACAGAATTGAAGATAAAAAGTTGCATGTATACAGTGCCTTGACATATTTCACAGTATACATAGCCTTTGTTTACTGTGAACTGCAGTGACAATTACACAGATGGTAGAACGGTAATTCATATTTTATGAACCCCTAAATGTTCTTTTACATTTTAAAAATGCTATTTTGTTTATCATGGGTGTAACTAAATGATTTAAGTTGTGCCTTGATTTAAGTTGGTTGAATTTCTTAGTTGGCAATGATAATGATAAATTTACACAGGATTTTGTGGAGTTTGTTATTTGTGGCATCTTGTGTCTTCCAACTCACCCAAATAATATTGACTACACAAAAACACCATCCTTTTCCAAAGATAATGGATACCTCATCGAATTACCCTGGGTATTCAGGTTTTCTTGTGCTTTTTCATTTGTTATGGCAATTGTTCCCAGATTTGTGGTGATGGTACTCAATATCAGAGTGGTTACAGCACAGGAGGAGGCTTTCTGCAGGAGCGATTTTACTAGTTTTCTCTCCAGTCCTTTCCTCATCGTTCTGCAAGATTTCTTTCTTCAGTTCTTATTCAGTTCCCTTTAGGAAGCCACCGTTGAATCTGATTCATCACACTCTCGGACAGTCCATAACATCATACTAGTTACATTTTTAGGCTTCAAATTATGCATCTATTCCTCGAATAGGAGCTGGTTTAGCACAGTGGTCTAAACAGCTGGCTTGTAATGCAGAACAAGGCCAGCAGCGGGGGTTCAATTCCCGTACAGGCCTCCCCGAACAGGCGCCGGAATGTGGCGACTCGGGGATTTTCACTGCAACTTCATTATGCCTACTTGTGACAATAAGTGATTATTGTTATTATTAATATTGCAGTGATTTGAAATTAATCTATGTTTATGCTTGATTTATCAACTGTTTCAAATGTGTGGGTGTATATTTTCCTTTTTCAATGTGTATTGAAAAGTAAAACTTGCACCTGAGTTAATCTCTCGGTCAGCTATTATATGAGAATGAAGCAGCCAATAGGTCCATGGATACCTTGGGGATAATGAGGCAAGGTAGCTGAGCTGGAAGCAAGGCTGGATAATGTCTGATAGTTGTGGCAGCAGTTGCTGACTTGGTGATGAGGTTTGAGTCACTCATGTGGAAGTGCTCTTAATTTTACAGAGGCTCTCTTCACGACCAATTTTTGGGGTGGCAACAGTACCATTGTTACTGAGCAAATAATCTGGAAGCCTGGATTTATCATCCAGAGAATGAGTTCAAATCCCACCATGACAGTTTGAGATGAAAGTAGCAAAGAGGAGATTGAAATGGTATGGTCATCTACTGCAGAGTAGAGGGAGGAAATGAGGTGAGTCAAGTAATGGAGATGGGACTTCCAGGATGAGAGAGCCTGAGACCAGATAGAAAGATGTGGTGGCGAGAAACTTGAACACAGCAGGATTGGAAGAGGAATTGGTGATAGTGGGAGGAGGTGGAGAAGGGTGATCAACCAGCATTGTGGTGATGCCAGGTAAAATGGGAGAAGTCAAAAGAAGAAAGTCGGATGTCCTTGTGATGTGTTGTCAACGTCTCCAGGTTCTCGTCTTTCTTCTCTCCCCCCCCCCCCCACCCCCCCCCCCCCCCCCCCCCCCCCCCCACCCCCAAACCCTGCTCTCCTTCCTTTCTGAAGTGAGCTTTTAAAAAAAAAAACACTCGGGTGTATCAAACCATCTGCGGCCGTCGAAAAAAAACTGACACCACCACCTTAGGGCAACTAAGAATATGCTTAATGCTGGCTCTGTCAGTGACACCCTTGTTCTGAGAATGAATCTGAGAAAGAATAAGAAACATATTGGAGGAAATCCCAGCCAAGAACGGGCCTCCGCAACTGACCACAAATGGCGGGAGCAACTGTGGTCAATAATGGAGCAGATGGCCGTGGAAGCAAACAGCACTGCTAAGAGAGAGAGAGAAAAAAGCATTAAATACTAATTGCATTAATGTGGAAGAGATTAACATAGAAAACATTGACAAAAATGTAGCAAAAATGTGATTTAAGGTTTTCCGACAGGAAGCATCAATAGACCCAAGATTTTTTTATTAACCTTAAGTATACATATATGTATATATTTAAATACATACCTGCACACTCTGAACTTCAGTATCAAGGGTGTTTAATAGTGCGACTGTAACCACCATGCTGTAAGATTACTTCAATGCCTCCAGATCAAGCCAGTTTTCATTTTAACCAATATGTACCACGGATGAAGGAAATTCTGTATAGATGTCATTTTTAAGGATATAGGAAACCTAAAAGATTGGGTTAAAAGGGTGTTTAATAGTGCGACTGTAACCACCATGCTGTAAGATTACTTCAATGCCTCCAGATCGAGCCAGTTTTCATTTTAACCAATATGTACCACGGATGAAGGAAATTCTGTATAGATGTCATTTTTAAGGATATAGGAAACCTAAAAGATTGGGTTACTTTGTTAACTTTGCACATACTTGCCAGGACATGCACGAAGAGATACCAGAATTTAAGGTGCAGCAGTTGGCTGCAGTGAGTGCTGAAGAAGAAATAACTTATTTACCAAAACAGCAGAGAACTGTTGGATGAAAAGTGTTGGTGTAGTCACACATCTGTCCTTTTGTGGCATTCTTAATTTCATCTAGTTTCCTGCAAGCGATTAACATCGGTGGAGGGACATCAATCCTTGCAAGTTCTGAAAGAGTCATGTTTATAGGAAGGGACTGCAGACATCTTTTACAGGTCTGCTCCTTCAGGTTACAATTATGTCTGATTTATTCAAGCCATCCGCATATCGCAACAAGATTTCCTTCAGTAGAAGGAATCCAAGGTTTTCGACTAGTTTAAAAGCTGAAACTGCCCTGTTGCCCCATTAGTTCTCTCGTCTCTCGGCATAAAATATGTCAGGATTCAATTGATTTCTTTATTCCACAGTGAGTTAGAATTGCAATAGAACTGGATGGATAATCCTTTCAATGGGCAACCAAATGTAATTAGTGAAGTGAAACATTAGAGCAACATAGTATTGTTTTATAGCAAGAAACAGTTCTGAGCTTTGAAGAAAGGACTTCATCAAGAATGCATTTTGTTGAAATTATTTCTGTTATGGAAGTCAATATTAAATCAGTGTAAAGCAGCTTCATGGTTTACTGAGTTTAGGCAATCCGATGGATTTCCATGTTGCAATAATTTACTTTTGTTTTGCAGAAAAGGCTGCTGCAAATGAAGATGCTGTGCAGAAGGCTGATGTGTCCTCCACAGGTCAAGGCGTCATTGACAAGGATGCACTTGGACCAATGATGCTTGAGGTCAGTTTAGAAACACGAAAGCTAGAAAATTGAGTTTCATTTTTATGCTTTTAGAAATGATCCAATTAAATATATAACTGCTTGCATTTTCTCACAACATATTAATTGCACTAATATTAATTGCGCCAATATTAGCACTGAGATTTAAGTTGATTTTGCAGCTTGCACCAAACTTTAAGAATCTCATTTACTTGCATGAATCAGCGTAAATAATTTGAGGCCAAGAAAAGTGTAGCAATACCATTTTCCATCATTAAATCTTTCTTTCCTTGCATGAAGATTAAGAGTTGAAGTCATAAAACTATCCTATACATTTTAAGTACAGTGACCAAGAATTTGTGCTTTATGTGCAACAAGCTATCTGAGTGTAAATTCTGCTCATTTTCAGAAGTTTTTTTTACTCGAGTTTCTGCTCACTTATTTACACAGCACTGAGCGTACAACTCAGCGTACAACCATAAAGCAGGGCAATCAGGCAGTGTTTGTCTTATTTTTTAAAAATGCATCAATAACAATTCCTTGATATGTTTAAATATGGTAATCTGGTGCAGTTTTATTCTCACAGTTGATATGGGGTCTTTCATAAAAAAAGCAAGCATTTTTACTTGCTGCCTAGACCCATTACCTTATCCTTCGTAAATAACCAGGGAGGTGGTGGCGCAGTGGTATTGCCACTGGGCTAGTAATGCGGACTTGCGTTCAAATCCCCATGATAGATGGGGGAATTTTGATTCAATAACAATCTGGATTTAGATGCTGACCATGTTCGATTGTTGTAAACACCCACTTCTATTCTATTCTATGGTTCTAATATCCTAGGGAATGTGATTTCAAATCCACAGCAATCTGGATGACTTTTAACAGTCCCTCTGAATGGGGCTCAGTTCAAGGGCAATTAGGGTTGTGCAATAAATGCTGGCTTAAGCAGGGATGCCTGTATCCCAGGAATTAATTTAAAGAAAACTAAAAATAACTTTGAAAATCACAGTTGTTGCGGTGCAGATGGGGAGTGTTTGTTCCCCCGTATCTGCACCGGCTTCCCAAGAGAATTATGGCTTAGTGCCATTCCCCTGCCTTTTCCCCATATCCTGCATGTTGTTACCATTCAAATCATCATCTAATGCCCTCCTGAATGTCTCTATTGAATTTGCCTCCAGGGCACTTCCAAATAGTGTGCTCCAGACCCAAACCACTTGAGATTTTTCTCACATCGCAATTTGCTTCTTTTGCATATCACCTTGAATCTATGTCCTCTCGTTCTTGATCCTTTACGAGCGGGAACAATTTTCCCCTATCTATCCAGCTCCCTCATGATTTTGACCATCTCTATCAAATCTCTTCTTGGCTGCCTTCTCTGAGAAGAACAGTCCGAACTCCTCCAATCTATCCTCATAACTGAAGATTCTCGTCCCTGCAACCATTCTCGTAAACCTCTTCTGCATTCCCTCTCTTAAAGCATTCACATCCTTCCTGTAGTGTGGCCCCCAGAGCTGTAACAATATTCCACCCAAGATCTAACTAGTATACCCAATCAGCGTACCCTCCTTTCTCTTGTACTCTACGCCTATTAATAAAGCCAAGGATACTACATGCTTTATTAACCGCACTCTCCACCTGTCCTGCCACCTTTAATGATCTATGCATATATATATATATATATACTCAGGGCCCTGTGCTCCTGCACCTTTTTGTTTAGGACTTTGCCCCTTATTTTATGTTGTCCCCATGTTCTTCCTCCCAAAATTCATCACCTCACATTTGCATGGAACCTCACCTGCTACCTTTCCGCCCAGCCCAGCATCTTACCTATGTTCTTTTGAAGTTCTACAATGTCCTCTTCACAACTTATAATACTTTGAAGGTTTTTTTATCAGTTAGATTTATTATTGTACCGAGGTACAGTGAAAAGTATTGTTCTGCATACAACCAAGGCAGATCGCTCCATGCATGAATACGTAGAATATACAATAAGTGCACAATGTAAATACATAAACACAAACATTGGGTGCAGCATATGGAATATTATTTTTAAATAAATTTAGAGCACCAAATCCATTTTTTCCAATTAAGGGGCAATTTAGCGTGGCCAGTCCACCCACACTGTACATCTTTGGATTGTGGAGGGTGAAACCCACGCAGACACGGGGAGAATGTGTGAACTCCACACAGTCAGTGACTCGGGGCCGGAATCTAATCCGGGTCCTCAGCACCGTAGGCAGCAGTGCTGACCACTGCACCACCACCTGCCACCCTTGCAAACGGAATATAGTGCTACAACTGTAGAAATATCAGTTCAGTCCATGAGAGAGCCATTCGGGAGTCTGGTAACAGCAGGGAAGAAGCTGCTTTTGAATCTATTGGTGTGTGTGCTCTCAAACTTTTGTATCTTCTGCCCGATGGAAGAGGCTGGAAGAGAGAATAACCTGGGTGAGAGGAGTCTTGACTTATGCTGCCATGCAGGAAGCCGAAAAGCAAATTATGTGGGTTGCTTCCAAGCTTCTGGGTAAGGGAGTACATAATGTTCCATGACACATACACACAACCCCCTCCCATCCACCCCACCATCACTCACCTTTGGCGATAATGGGCCTCGGGTGGTGCAGCCATTGCCTCTGGTGGAGGTGACGCAGGGCTCATGCCAGCTCTCTAGCTGGCAGGCAACACCCCAGTTGCCTCCATTAAATATCACCTATAGAACTTGGTCTTTTTAGTCTTTGTAAAAAAGGAGTAGACTTTGGAGAAACTTGAATGATGTATTGTTTTAAAGGGATTGTATACTGTTTTGAGTTTGATGACTTTGGGTGAACCAAGAGACAAATGTACAAAACAAGTGTTTAAGTAGGTTGGATGTTGGGCGGCTTTTCATTTTGAAGTGGAGCATCAGCGTTTGCAATAAGTTTAAACAATGACTGAATTTTTTGCTTTTGAAAAGGAGTTGGATGATTGCTAGTTCTGGCTGATATCACAAGGTACAAGACACTTGGGTAATTGGATAATGTGTCTTCTCTCTATTGTGGTCTCCATGTTTTAATCCCTTTGGTTGCTGGAAAGGAGTTTCCCAGATTTTATTTTTCCCTGAATTAGCCTTGTTTTTTTATATTAGTGTTTGTTTTCTCCCCAGGGCACGAAATGGCCGTTGGTGGGTGTGGGACATTGGGGGATCATGATGTTCAGTTGCATCATCACAATATACAACAGGCTTGTTTGACTGGCTAGCATATTAGTCTGCATATTATTTTTAATTTTGTATATTTACTTTGGAAGGCAGTAGACAGTTTATCAAGCTATTGAGCAGTAGGAAGTACAAGAGGTTCCCCTATGTAGCTCCCCTCCAGCCCCCTTTCTCTTTGCTTCTTTTAAGGTCTTGATTTCTTGATGAAGTACGGCTTTGTAGGCATGGGTTGCCCCTCAGTTTCTTGCCCAAATGACCGTTCTTCACATGTGATCCTAAACATTGCATATTGGCAGAGAATCCAGCAATCACAAAAAGCACAGCTTATCCTGGATCTGCTTCCAGACTATATGTGTGCTTTTAGCAGGAGACACCTAACTGGTGTTCTGTCTTTCCCCACTGCACCCAATCCAGCATTATGAGCACCTGTGGCTGATATGACTAATCCTTTCATCCACCTGAGATCATTGATCACCATCCAGACTGGGGATGGATCATAGCACCCTCTTGGTCGGTATGGCTCAAATAGTGACTGGCTAAACAAGCTGAGTCCTCCATTCTTTCTCCTTTGCATCCTTTCTTCCCAAGTAAGGTTATTAATGACACTTTTCTTAAACCTGTAATTGCCTGTTTTAATTGCACTATTTTAAAATGTTATTTTTTTTTACAGTGAAAAGGCTGTCATTTGACTTGTGACATCATGTTTTCAGTGTGCAAGTGTCAGCTTTTGGTTAAGTATATTAGCATAGAGCAGTGATGGAGAGAGGTTTGGTTTGGATACTTCAATTCTTAGCCTGACCATTGCAATATGAGGAGATATGTAATAAATGCTGTTAAATCACACCGGAGAGTGGAGGCAATCTAAAGGGACAGTCATGTGTGTGGGAGGGGACAGTCTGCAGCACTACCTGTCAACTGGCTGCATCAACACTGATGTTTGCTTAAGTGCAGTCTCTGCATTTACCCAACACAGTTGCTAAGGTGCCGAGAGGTGATGTGAAAGGAAATAAGTTGGCAAGAAAAAGGAAGCAACTAACAATGCCTCCAAAAATAAAGTGTTTTCCAAACAAGAATTTACATGCAACAGCTGTTGATGGTTACAATTTTGAAATTTGGGACGGCATGGTGGCGCAGTGGTTAGCACTGCTGTCTTGGCACCGAGGACCGGGGTTTGATCCCGGCCCAGACCACTGTCCTTGTGGAGTTTGCACATTCTCCCCGTGTCTGCCTGGGTCTCACCCCCACAACCCAAAAAGATGTGCAGGGTAGGTGAATTGGCCACGCTAAATTGCCCCTTAATTGGAAAGAAAAAAGGAATGGGTCCTCCAAATTTATTTTTTTTTATTTTAAAATAATTTTGAAATTTGGAATGGAAAGAGCTGCTGATGTTTGTAAGTAATCTTCTCATTTTCAAATGAGTTTTAGTTGAATGCTCTATCTAGTGACATTGAACATTATATTCACATCATGGTGTTTATTCTTTACAGGCCTTGGATGGATTTTTTTTTGTCGTCAATCTTGAAGGGCATATAGTGTTCGTTTCTGAGAATGTGACCCAGTATCTGAAATACAACCAGGAAGAACTTATAAACTCCAGTGTCTACAGCATACTACATGTTGGTGACCACGCAGAGTTTGTGAGAAATCTTTTGCCGAAGTCTCTTGGTAAGGGTCTATTTGAATACCTTGAATTGTATCCAGTAGTTTACTCAAAACAAATTGGCTGTTTATCACCCAAAACTGAAAGTGGATCACCTTGGTTCTCAATTTACATTAGTGTGCTGGCTGCCATCTTGGTAAGTGCCTTCCGATGGGTAGCCCCGGTTTGTCACAGTAGGTCTTTTTAAGCATGTAAATTGGGGCCCAGTGGTAAAGGAGTGCTTCTCTGGGCTTCACAAAAACACTGAGTTTCCATGAATCATTGGTACCAGCCGGACCATTACTCCTCCGACCAGCCAGCAAGCTACAACATGTGCCTGTTCAGGGTCTGCATCTTGCCAGGGTCATGCTTATGAGGCTGAAGCCTCAACATAGCTGGTCTATTGGGTGGATGGTTGGTGTTCTCAGCCATTTTCATATCCCAATGCAGTTTGGGCCATTAACAGCCTATAAGGTGGATCAGAAGTTTAGAATATTACTGTTTTCCACTTTTATTATATTACAAGTCTAGCAGTCATGCCTCCTCAGAATAAAATAGCCGAATTATATGCCTTCACTTTGGCTAACAAAATAGGTTACTTGTAAATTCCATATTGTTGATTATATTGTGTGGAATAAGAAACTTCCAGGATAATTTTTGCACAGGGTGTACATATTCATGTGCTGGAAAGTCAATTAAGTATTGCACTTAAATGATAAATGGTGTCACATGCTATGAAACATTTCAACTTTATGTAAATTAAGCCAAAACATTTTTTACATTTTATTTTGAAGTATTAAAAATTGTTTTACCCGTTTCAAAGTGAACTGTTTGTGTAAAACATTAAATTTTCCAGTAAACGGGGTGCCTTGGTCCAGTGAAACTCCAAGACGGAACAGCCACACTTTTAACTGTCGCATGTTGGTTAAACCACCTGGTGAGACTGACGAGGAAGGACATGATAACCAGGAAGCACCTCAGAAATATGAAACTATGCAGTGTTTTGCTGTATCTCAACCAAAGTCTATAAAAGAAGAGGGGGAAGGTAAGATTGTCATTATGGAACCTCCAGTGGGTGGTAGAACCACTAATGCATTTAAAAATGCATAATATTTCATATCTCCATGTCGCACATGTTGCCTCCCATGCTAGTGTGGAATTTCATAGAACATAGAACATACAGTGCAAAAGGAGGCCATTCGGCCCATCGGGTCTGCACCAACCCACTTAAGCCCTCACTTCCACCCTATCCCCTGTAACCCAATAACCTCTCCTAACCTTTTTGGTCACTAAGGGCAATTTATCATGGCCAGTCCACCTAACCTGCACGTCTTTGGACTGTGGGAGGAAACCGGAGCACCTGGAGGAAACCCACACAGACATGGGGAGAACGTACAGACTCCGCACAGACAGTGACCCAGAGGGGAATCGAACATGGGGCCCTGGTGCTGTGAAGCCACAGTGCTATCCACTTGTGCTACCCTGCTGCCCATTGTAGGTTACAGATTTACACCCATCATTCTTGTATGGCAAGTACATGCTGCAAAGTATCACTGTATGGCAAGTGAGTTTCCCCACAGAAAATTGAACTTACATGCCACTGAATGACTTGAGTCGCATCATATTTGTTGTAGCCTGGGGTCAGTGTCCCTGCTTGTCCTCCTGCTTGGCAGTGGCTAGCACATTAGAAGGGATGCCTTTGAATAGGAAACATAACGAAGACTTCCGGTTGCGGCTATGACCAGCTAAGTCGCACATTTGGCAGCTCCTGCGACAAAGGTGTTTAAGGGCCGATTGGAGGGCCCCGACGGTACTGTAAAGACGAATCCCGGTGGGGGAAGGCTCCCTGAGGAGAGTGAGACCAACTTTATGGTCGGTACTCGGAGTGGGGCGACAAAAAAAGCAGCAGCAGCTCCCCGAAAAAAGCGGGGGAAGAGGACCAAAATGGCGGCCGGTGGCGCGCTAGAAGATTGGAGAAAATGGGCGGAGGAGCAGCAGGCCGCTCTCCTCCGGTGTTTTACGGAGCTGAAAGTGGAACTCTTAGAGTCCATGAACGCGACGACCACAAGGCTGATGGGGGCCCAGGCGACCCAAGAGGCGTCGATAAGAGAGCTGCAGCAGGAGATGGCGGTGAGGGAGGAGGAAGCCACGGTCCTCGTGGGAAAGGTGGAGGTGCACGAGGCACTCCACCTGAAATGGCAGAGCCGCTTTGAGGAGCTGGACACTCGAATGAGGCGGAAGAACTTGAGGATCCTGGGCCTAGCAGAAGGCCTGGAGGGGCCTGATCTCCCGAAATATGTAGCGGAGATGCTGAGCTCCCTGATGGGAGAGGGGGCCGGTCCATTGCCCCTGGAGCTGGAAGAAGCATATCGGGTCATGGCTAGGCGGCCTAGGGCGAACGAGCCCCCGAGGGCGGTGCTGGTGCGATTCCAGCGTTTCTGTGATCGGGAGAAAGTGCTGAGGTGGGCCAAGAGGGAGAAAAGCAGCAAATGGGAGAATTCGACGGTGCGGATATATCAGGACTGGAGTGCGGAGGTGGCAAAGCGGCGGGCCCGGTTTAACCGGACGAAGGCGGTGCTGCACGCAAAGAGGATCAAGTTCGGAATGCTGCAGCCAGCGCGTTTGTGGGTCACCTACAAGGACCAGCACCATTACTTTGAGACCCCAGAGGAGGCATGGACTTTTGTTCGGGAGGAAAAGCTGGACCTGAACTAGAACTTGGGAACGCCGGCGGTCGAGGGCCGCCCGAGTACCCTTGACTGATCAAGTGGCCCATGTGTTTCTTAGGCCAGGTCGGAACTTGGTTAAAGTTGATGGATCGTTTGGTTTCTTTGAAACTTGTGTTATGGGGGGTTTCTTTGTTCCTTTTTGTGTGTCTCTTCCCGTTGCCAACTTCCCTTAATTATTGTTGTTGTAGGGGGGGCTTTTTTTTTTTTACTGCTTTTTGATCTGTTCTTTAAGGGTTATGGTTACTGTTCTGTTCGATGGAGGGTGATGGTTAAATACGTTATTATTGGGTAGTTATTTAGTTATGCAGGCATAGTTATGTATTTATGTATTTATTTGAGATTTGTTATTTATATTGTTATATTGTTAAGTTGGGGAGGCGGGACGGGGGGGGTGCAAGTTGGTTATGCGTGTTTTCTTTTTCTCTTTTTTCTTCCTCTCGTTTTAAGGGGGCTTTTTTATGGGCTTGGATGGGGACGGGGGGTGGAATTGAAGATGGCGGGGTAGGGTGTGGCCGGGCGAAAGCGCGGGCTTTCCCCTGTTTCCCGCGCGCAGGACGGAGGAAGGGGGAGGAGAGAAGAGTGGGGTGTGGCCAGCAATGGCGGCTTTTCCCGCGCTGAAGCGGGGTCAGAGAGGGATGGCAAGGGGGGGGGGGGAGGCCCCTCCCCCCCCACATCGGGAGGAGTCGGAGTGTGGCAGGGGCAGCCGGGTCAGCGAAAACCAGCTGACTCTCGGGAGTACGATGGTGGATACACCGCGGCTAGGAGGGGTCCTAGCCAGGGGGGGGGAAGGGGGGTTAGGGGGGGATACCGGGTTGCTGCTGGAAAGGCCGAGGACGGGAAGGGAAGAACGGGAGGAGAGAGGGGGAGGGGCCATCGCCATGGGGAACGGGTCAGAAGGGGAGGGTCGACCCGGGGCGAACAGGGGACAGGACATGGCTAACAGACAGGGGAAAGGGACGGGTCGCTCCGCGACCCGGTTGATTACTTGGAACGTGAGGGGGCTGAATGGGCCGGTCAAGAGATCAAGGGTTTTTTCACACCTAAAGGGACTGCAGGCGGATGTGGCAATGTTGCAGGAGACTCACTTGAGAGTAGTAGACCAGGTACGCCTGAGAAGGGGGTGGGTGGGACAGGTGTTCCACTCAGGCTTGGACACAAAGAACCGGGGGGTGGCGATTTTGGTGGGAAAGAGGGTGTCGTTCGTGGCGGCGCAGGTGGTAGCAGATAAGGAGGGTAGGTACGTGATGGTGAAGGGTAGGCTGCAGGGAGAGAATGTGGTGCTGGTGAATGTGTATGCCCCGAATTGGGATGACGCGGGTTTTATGAGGCGCCTGTTGGGCCTCATTCCGGGTCTGGAGGCAGGGGGCCTGATCATGGGGGGGGACTTCAATACAGTGCTCGACCCTGGGCTGGACAGATCGAGTTCCAGGACGAATAGGAGGCCGGCAGCGGCAGAGGTGCTAAGGGGGTTCATGGAGCAGATGGGGGGGGTAGACCCTTGGAGATTTGGCAGGCCAAGGGCGAGGGAGTATTCTTTTTTCTCCCACGTCCACAGGGTGTACTCCAGAATAGACTTTTTGTACTGAGCAGGGGGCTGATTTCGAGAGTGCAGGACACGGAGTACTCGGCCATTGCGATTTCGGACCATGCACCACACTGGGTAGAGGTAGAACTGGGGGAAGCACGGGACCAGCGCCCGTTGTGGCGCCTGGATGTGGGGCTGCTGGCGGACGATGAGGTGTGCGGAAGGGTCCGGAAGGGCATTGAGAGATATCTGGGCACGAACGACACGGGCGAGGTGAAGGTGGGGGTAGTCTGGGAGGCCCTGAAAGCAGTGATCAGAGGAGAGCTGATCTCCATAAGGGCACACAGAGAAAGGAAGGAGAGGCAGGAGAGGGAGAGACTGGTGGGGGAACTTATAGAAGTGGACAGGAGATATGCGGAGACACCAGAGGAGGGGCTGTTGAGGGAGCGGCGCAGTTTACAGGCCCAGTTTGACCTACTGACCACTAGGAAGGCGGAGACGCAATGGAGAAGGGCACAGGGCGCGGTCTATGAGTACGGGGAAAAGGCGAGCAGGATGCTGGCACACCAGCTGCGCAAGCGAGATGCAGCCAGAGAGATTGGGGGAGTGAGAGAGAAGGGAGGGAACGTAGTGCAGAAGGGGCAAGAGGTGAACGGGGTCTTCAGGGATTTCTACAGGGAATTGTACCGGTCTGAACCGCCCAGGAGGAGGGGGGGAATGGAGAACTTCCTCGATAGATTGAGGTTCCCAAAGGTCCAGGAGGAACGGGTGGAGGGGCTGGGGGCGCCGATAGAGCTGCAGGAGCTAGTTAAAGGGATAGGCCAGATGCAGGCGGGGAAGGCGCCGGGGCCGGATGGGTTCCCGGTGGAATTTTATAAGAAGTATGTGGACTTGGTGGGTCCAGTGCTGGTGCGAGCCTTCAATGAGGCGCGAGAGGGGGGGGTTCTGCCCCGACAATGTCACAGGCCCTGATCTCCTTGATCCTGAAGCGGGACAAAGACCCTGTACAGTGCGGGTCCTACAGGCCTATCTCCCTCTTGAATGTAGATGCCAAACTGTTGGCAAAGGTCCTGGCAACCAGAATAGAGGATTGTGTGCCAGGGGTAATCCATGAGGACCAGACGGGGTTCGTAAAGGGACGACAACTTAACACAAATGTCCGGAGACTGTTGAATGTGATTATGATGCCAGCAGTGGAGGGGGAGGCTGAGATAGTGGTAGCACTGGATGCGGAGAAGGCATTCGATAGGGTGGAGTGGGAATACCTGTGGGAGACGCTGGAACGGTTTGGGTTTGGGGAGGGATTTATCAAGTGGGTGAAGCTGCTGTATTCGGCCCCGATGGCGAGTGTGGTTACAAACGGGAGGAGGTCAGAGTATTTTGGGCTCCATCGAGGTACCAGGCAGGGATGCCCCCTATCCCCCTTACTATTTGCATTAGCGATCGAACCGTTGGCGATGGCACTGAGGGGTTCAGGGGGGTGGAGAGGACTGACAAGGAGAGGGGAGGAACATCGGGTATCACTCTATGCGGATGATTTGTTGTTGTATGTGGCAGACCCGGAAGGGGGAATGCCGGAGGTAATGGAAATACTAGCGGAGTTTGGGGACTTTTCGGGATATAAATTAAATGTGGGTAAAAGTGAGGTCTTTGTGATACACCCGGGAGATCAGGGGGAGGGAATTGGGCGGCTCCCCTTTAAGAGAGCAGTAAAGAGCTTCAGGTACTTAGGGGTGCAGGTGGCAAGGAACTGGGGGACCCTCCACAAGCTGAACTTTTCAAGGCTGGTGGAGCAGATGGAGGAGGAGTTCAAGAGGTGGGACATGGTACCGCTGTCGCTAGCAGGGAGGGGTGCAGTCAGTCAAAATGACGGTCCTCCCGAGGTTCTTGTTTCTGTTCCAGTGCTTGCCCATCTTTCTCCCCAGGGCCTTCTTCAAGAAGGTAACTAGCAGCATTAATGGGCTATGTGTGGGCACATGGCACCCCTAGAGTGAGAAGGATTTTCTTGGAACGGAGTAGGGACAGTGGAGGATTAGCGCTACCCAATCTTTCCGGATACTACTGGGCGGCGAACGCATCGATGGTGCGCAAGTGGGTGATGGGAGGGGGAGGGGGCAGCTTGGAAACGTATGGAGAGGGCGTCCTGCGGCAATACAAGCCTGGGGGCGCTAGTAACGGCACCATGGCCGCTCCCCCCCACAAGGTATACCACGAGTCCGGTAGTGGCGGCCACCCTGAAAATCTGGGGGCAGTGGAGGCGACACAGGGGGGAAGTGGGGGGTCTGATGGCGGCGCCACTGAGAGGGAACCACAGATTTGTCCCGGGGAACACTGGCGGGGGATTCCAGAGCTGGCACAGGGCGGGCATCAGGCAACTGAGGGACATGTTCATAGAGGGGAGGTTTGCGAGCCTGGGAGAGCTGGAGGAGAATTTGAGCTCCCCCCGGGGAACACGTTTAGATACCTGCAGGTGAAGGCATTTGCCAGACGACAGGTGGAAGGATTTCCCTTGCTTCCCGATAGAGGGGTGAGTGATAGGGTGCTGTCAGGGGGTCTGGGTCGGAGAAGGGAAGGTCTCGGACATCTACAAAATAATGCAGGAGGTGGAGGAGGTATCGATAGAGGAGCTGAAAGACAAGTGGGAAGCGGAGCTGGGAGAGCAGATAGAAGATGGGACATGGGCGGATGCCTTAGAGAGGGTCAATTCGTCGTCGTCGTGCGCAAGGTTGGGCCTCATCCAATTTAAGGTGCTGCACAGAGCCCATATGACGGGGACTAGGATGAGTCGGTTCTTCGGGGGTGAGGACAGGTGTGTTAGGTGTTCGGGAGCCCTGCGAACCATGTACATATGTTCTGGATGTGCCCAGCACTGGAAGAGTTCTGGGAGGGGGTGGCGGGGACGGTATCGAGAGTGGTGGGAACCAGGGTCAAACCAGGGTGGGGGCTAGCGATTTTTGGGGTTGGGGTGGAGCCAGGAGTACAGGAGGCAGGGGAGGCCGGAATATTGGCCTTTGCGTCCTTGGTAGCTCGGAGAAGGATCTTGATTCAGTGGAGGGACACAAGGCCACCAAGTGTTAACACCTGGTTAAACGACATGGCAAGCTTCATCCAATTGGAAAGAATCAAATTCGCCCTGAGAGGGTCGGTACAGGGGTTCTTCCGGCGGTGGCAGCCCTTCCTTGACTTTCTGGATCAGAGATAGGAACTGGAGGCCGAAACAGCAGCAACCCGGGGAGAAAGGGGGGGGGGGGGGGGAAGGGAGGGGGGGGGGATAGCAACGAAGGGAGCACGTCAGCGGGGGGTCGCGGGCAATGACTGCCCGAGGCCATCAGCAGAAAGGGAAAAACGGCTTGGTTGCTAGACTGGTAGCGCGGGGGGGGGGGGGGGGGGGGGGGGGGGGGGGGGGAGGGTGCGCGCGGGGGAGGGCGTGGGGAGGATTTTCCAGGGGGGATTTGTTGTGTTATAATTTAAAATGTAGTAGGGGTAAATGTTTGTATCGAAAAATTTCAATAAAAATTATTTTAAAAAAAAAAGAATAGGAAACATAACTAGTGAAAATTGCTGCATCAACATACCTTTTTTGGAAGCATTGAAACTAAGCTGTTTTAAATCCACTCTATTAATATTTTTAAAAGCAGAATCTTCCTTTTGGTGCCAGTGATTGCCGAAGAGGTGATTTATTGACAATTTTCCCTCCATTCCGATACACGTTGCGCGATAATAATTGCTCAACTCTTGCATATCTGACAACTCAGTGCAAAAACTGATAGATATCCCCGATAAACAGCGCGAAAATCAATTGCAGAAGAAAATTTTAAAATCCTATTAAAACTTGCAAGTCATTAAAATTATAGATGCATTAATATTTTGACTTGACTTACCTTATTAGCAATCATTTTTACAACAAAGATTGCAGTAGTTAAAAATGCAGCACAAAACTCTTTTACTCCAGACACATCTAATTCTACCAGGATTTAGTGTATAACCTTGTTACCAAATGAAAAATCATATGAAGATTTGGTTTCATCCTTAATAAAATCTGTAAAATGTCACCATTCCTCACAGAAAGGACTTTTAAAGAAGATTTAATTTAATAGGACCGGACAAAAAACTACATTTCAAGAGTTTTGCCTGCATTTGAATTTGTACAGAATTTTCCTGTTTGACTTTTTCTTTTAATTGCGCCAAGTATTGCTTCGGTAGGACACTATCATGTTTCCTTTTAAATATAAAGAGTGGCCACAATGCAGGCATGGAACATGCAAGTCTTTAATTTCAGAAGAAACTTATGACCAAAATTTGCTCTTATAAATTAGTTTGTAATAATTTTGTGCCATATTTAATCATATTCTAGATTTCGGAAGTTTTCACTATTTTGGCTTTGCCTGGGCGGCCAGAAAAGGGTTGGGGGCGGCCAGAATATGGTTGGTGTTGGGAGGACAACAGAGTAATAGCAGTCAATCCTTCCAAAATATCAACTGACTTAATTTTAATTCTGACCTTATTATTGTGGTGTGAATATTCATTATAATACTGATCAATCATGATAACTTGATTTTTATAACAAGTCTTCCATCGGTCAAGACTGATTGGCAAGAGGGTCATTACCTATGCAGCTTGTCCCCACAATTTTAATACCTTATGTATTGTTTATTTAGATTTCAACTATTAATTTCAATGATAAGGCTTAATTATAATTTTCATTTGCCATATCATTAAATAAACAGAAGAAGTAGACATGTAGGTTAATGGATAGTCCCCCACGATCGGAATTGAACCAGAGTCCCGAGGCAGCAGTGCTAACTGACCACTGTGCCACCGTGCTGTGCCGCCACTTATTTAGAGAGATATCTCAAAGTCTTGACATTGAATAATGCAAAACCAGCTGAGCAGGAGGAAAGCATAGATTGGGAAATAAAAGGCCATTTCTCTGCCCTTGTCTCCAACTAATGTATATGCTGCTGAATCCTCTGACGATCCTCATCACTATCTGCAACTCCACCAACCTTTGTGTCATCTGCAAACTTACTAATCAGACCAGTTACATTTTCCTCCAAATCATTTATATATACTACAAACAGCAAAGGTCCCAGCACTGAACCCTGTGGAACTAGTCACAGCCCTCCATACGGAAAGGCATCCTTCCACTGCTACCCTCTGTCTTCTATGACCAAGCCATCTGTATCCATCTTATCACCTCACCTCTGATCCCATGTGAATCACCTTTTGTATCAGTATGCCATGAGGGACCTTGCCAAAGGCTTTATTGAAGTCCATGTAGACGATACCCACTGCCCTTCATCAATCATCTTCGTCACTTCCTCATAAACTCGATCAAGTTAGAGGCATGACCTCCCCTTCATAAAACCATGCTGCCTCAATATTGGGCAAGTTAAAATCACACACCATAACCCTGTTGCTTTTACATCTTTCCAAAATCTCTGTACCTATCTGCTCCTCTATCTCTCGCTGGCTGTTGGGAGGCCTGTAGTAAACACCTACCATTGTGACTGCACCCTCCCTACTCCTGAGCTCCACCCACATTGCCTCTCTCCATGAGCTTTCTGAGGTGTCCTCTTACAGTCCAGCTGTAATGTTCTCCTTAACCAGTAATGCAACACCCCCACCCCTTTTACATTCCCCTCTAACCCGCCTGAAGCATCTAAATCCTGGAACGTTTAGCTGCCAATACTGTCCTCCCTCAACCAAGTCTCCGTAACAGCAACATAGTTCCAGAGCGGCACGGTGGTACAGTGGTTAGCACTGCTGCCTCATGGCACCAAGGACCGAGGTTAGTTCCTGGCTCCAGGTCACTGTCCATGGGAATTTGCACATTCTCCCCTGTGTCTACGTGGGTCTCAGCCCCACAACTCACAGGTGTGCAGGGTAGGTGAATTTGTCACGCTGAATTGCTCTTAATTGGGGGGAAAAATTAATTGGGTACTTCAAATATTTTTTTAAAATCATAGTTTCAAGTACTTATCCAAGCTCTAAATTAATCTGCCTTACCTGTTAGACTTCTCGCATTGAAACAAATGCACTTCAGACCACCAGTCCCACTGTGTTCAGCAACATCTCCTTGCCTGCTCTTCCTCTCAGTCTGACTGACCTTATTCACTAGTTCCCCCGCAGTTATTTCACCTGCTGACCCACTGCTCTTGCTCTCTCTCTCCCCCCCCCCCCCCCCCCCCCCCCGCCACACTAGTTTAAACCCTCCCGAGTAACGCTAGCAAACCTTGCGACCAGGATATTTGTGCCCCTCCAATTTAGATACAACCTGTTCTTCTAAAGGTCCCATCTGCCCCATAAGAGATCCCAATGATTCAGATATTTGAAACCCTCCCTCCTACACCAGCTATTTAGCCACATGTTTAGCTGCATTATCTTCCTATTTCTAGCCTCACTGGCACATCGCACAGGGAATAATCCCAAGATTACAACTCCAGAGGTCCTATTTTTTAATTTACTACCTGACTCCCCTTGCAGGACCTTGCCATTCTTCCTGCCTATGTCATTAGTACCAATGTGTACCACAGCCTCTAGCTGTTCACCCTCCCCCTTCAGAATGGCCATTGACTGTTCAGAGACATCCTGGACCCTGGCAGCAGGGAGGCAACATGCCATCCTGAGTTTCCTTCACGTCAACAGAAGTGCCTCTGTCCCCCTGACCACAGAGTCCCCTATAACTATTGCTGTTCTGCGCTTTGACACTTCCTGCTGAACAACTGAGCCATCCATGGTGCCACTGCTCTGGCTGTTGCTGTTATTTTCTCCTGATAGACCAACCCCCCACTCCCCCCAATAGTATCCAAAACAGTATACCTGTTGGAGAAGGGGACAGCCGTACAGGCTTCCTAGACTGACAACTTGCTCCTAGCGGTTACCCATCTATCTGCCTGCACCTTGGGGTGACCACTTTTCTAAAACTCCTATCCATGATGCTTTCCACCACCTGCATGCTCCAAATGTATCCAGCTGCTGCTCCAACCGATCCATGTGGTCTGTGAGGAGCTGCAATTGGGTACACTTCCTGCAGATATAGTTGTCTGGAACGCTTGAAGCTTCATGGACTTCCCACATCTCACAGGTGAAATAACTTAAGGAAGTTAGATAAACATGGGGAAGAACTTTTTCATGCAGAGAGGGTAATTTGTTGCCCGAGTTGGTGGTGGAGGCAGAGATCCTAAACTCTTTTTATAAAAGTATCTGGATCTGCACCTTAAATGCTGTAAGCTACAGGGTCACGGGCTGAGTCCAGGAAGGTGGGATTAGAAAGGGCACCTGGGCGTCCTTGGGCTGTCATGAACACGATGGGCCGAATGGTTACCTCCTGTGCTGTAACGTTTCTATGGTCTATAGTACAGAATTGCTCCTAATTTGAGGCTAATTGGCAATTTGAAACCATGGGTTAGTTAATGTGAGAAATGGAAAAGCATGTTAAAGCTTGTTTTTCTGAAGTCATGGCTGAACTATGTTTGATCAAAGTAGTGCTGTAACGAATATCGGGGTGCCTGAAATCAGAAAAGTTCCATTCATCGGTGCTTGCATCCTTTGCTTTGAGCCAAGAAAGTCTGAAATAAATGCAAGTCTGTCTAATAAATTTGTAGACCTGTCATAGCTGCAGCGAACACATTACGTGTAGTGTTTAGCTTGTTTTCCAATAGCTTTTTTTTCTCTCTCAAAATGGTCCCAGAAATAGGAGGATGATAATGTCTAACCGTATTCTTTAAAATAGTCGCTAGCTGTCAGTTCACCAATAGCTTCTCTTCAATTTTTGTAAAATTTGGCAAAGATGTCAGAGTTTTGGTTCACTACTGCTATCTGTGAACTAAGATGAGAGGCATTTACAATAATTTTGAATGTCGATTCCAGATGTGTTTTATCCAATGCCAGAATATCTGTTCACTGAAGCATGCAGAGCATCTGCTTTGAAGAATAAGATCATGCCCAAGGGACCAAGTTGAACACAGCCCTTAACACTCATCAATTCATGATGTCTACTGTATGGACAGAGTGAGGGATATAATGGAACTTGGGTGATGTGTATTCTCAAACTAGTAATTGTTACAGGCGAAATTATATTGGTTACAATGTAGTTTGTGTGTATATATTTAATTGTGTGTGTGTGAAATCTATCACATTGCAAATAATCCTCTTTCAGATTTACAGTCCTGTTTGATCTGTGTTGCAAGGAGAGTTCCTGTGAAGGAAAGGCCACAGTTTGCTAACACTGAAAGTTTTAACACAAGACATGATTTAACAGGTAAATCAACGCAACCACATTTTAAATTTGAGATTTTGCTCGTACATACTGAAGATTTGACAAATGAAATTTGTCCCCCCCTTCTCCTCCCCTCTTTTATTAAAAAAAAAGGCAAACTAATATCTCTGGATATAAATGCATTACGTGCATCGATGAAACCAGGCTGGGAAGACTTAGTGCGACGGTGTATTCAAAGATTTCACCTGCAAAATGACAAAGAGATTGCATTTGCTAAGAGGCATCATCATGAAGGTAAGGACATTTGGAGATATGGGGCGATACAAAATTAGATAAGTGTGCATTACATATCAAAATAAAACTAAATCACAATTAACATGAAAGCAAAAAATCAGCGTTTGAAAAGCAAAAAGACAAATTAACGCTGGAACTTTTCTAATAAGACATCCAATCCAAAATATTAGCCCATATTTTCTTTTTCATGTACTTGCTATGTATTTCCAGCATTTCCTGTGTCTTTTCTCTCTTGGATATAGTACTGTGTAAAATGGGATATGTGTGACTAATTTTGCCAACTTATCTTTCCCTACCCTCTTAACCCGAGAGTTTTTCTATTTTGCTGGGTGGGCCTTGTTACAGGCTATTTGACTGCAGTGGATGTTACAATTGAGCATGACCCTGTCCCAACACCTGTCTCTTAGCACAGACAAATAATTGCCAATCTGCCTTTCATTCTGTCAGCTGTGGCTCATTTGGTAGCACTCTTGCCTCGAAGGTTCTGGTATCAAGTCCCACTCCAGGACTCGGGTGCTGACATTTGGTGCAGCACTGTGGGAGGGCTGGACCATTTTTTTGGATGAGATGATAAACTCTGCCTTCTCAGGTGGATGTAAAATATTCCATAACATTTCAAAGAAGAGCCTAGGAGTTGACCCAAGTGTTCAGGCCAATATTTATCCCTCAATCAACATTACTGAAACAGATTATCTGGTCATTCTTGCATTGCTGCATATGGCAGCTGCTATGCTCCCATCACAACAGTGACTACTTGCGGGCAGCACGGCGCAGTGGTTATCACTGCTGCCTCACGGCGCCGAGGGCCTGGGTTCCATCCCGGCCCCGGGTCACGGTCCATGTGCATTTTGCACTGTGTGTCAGTGGGTCTCATACCCACAACCCAAGAAGATGCAGGGTAGGTGGATTGGTTACGTAAATTGCCTTTTATTGGAAAAAAATAATTGGGACTCTAAATTTATTTTTTAAAAACAAGTGACTACTTTTCAATTATAATTCATAGGCTGGAAAGCACTTTTGCGATGGGAACAGCTATCAATAAATGCAACCTCTTCTCTTTTGAGATTACATTAATTTGCCCAGGTTAGAAATTGAAGCTGCTGTCTTGTATAGTTCATTAGGTAAGCTCAGTGAGCCATTAGGAGAACCAGTAAGCATGCTTTATTTAAATATAATGTACAGGAAAAGTTTAAAGACAATCATTGTGATTGCTAAATAATTGATTTAAATCTTGCATTTTTTTAAAAATTATACCGTAACCTTTCAATTTGGGTGCAGCAGGATTGAGAATGAAGTTGTGAACTTTATAGAGAAAGACTTGGGAAGTCCCATAATTGATCCCTGATTTATGGCAAATTACCTGATCTAAACCAGGGCAGTGTTTTTTTTAAATAATTTAATTTCAAATTGTTCAACAACAAATTTTCTCCCAACAGTTAAAGTAAACAAGGTGTAAAACTAAACAGAAACAGAAAAAGAAATCCCCCCCAATACAAAGTAATAAATTAATAACTAATAACAATACAAGAAAGAAGAAAATAGCAAACACACCGTCGCAAAAACAAACCCCCTTAACAAGCCCCAAACCCACCCGCCCTTACCCGAACCCCCCCCCGGGTTGCTGCTGAGACTGACCACCCTCTAACCCTCCGCCAGGAAGTCGAGAAAAGGCTGCCACCGCTGGAAGAACCCTTGTACCGACCCCCTCAGGGCAAACTTAACCTTTTAAAGCCTGATGAACCCGGCCATGTCATTGATCCAGGCCTCCGGGCTCGGGGGCTTCGCGTCCCTCCACTGTAAGAGAATCCTACGCCGGGCTACTAGAGACGCAAAGGCCAGGGTACCGGCCTCTCTCGCCTCCTGCAATCCCGGCTCCGATGCTATCCCAAAGATCGCGAGCCCCCAGCCCGGCTCCACCCTGGAACCGACCACCTTGGACAAAGTCCCCGCCACCCCCTTCCAAAACCCTTCCAACGCCCTGTCCGTGTCTTCTTCCCCCCCCCCCCCCCCCCCCCCCCCCAAAAAGAACCGGCTCATCCTGGCCCCAGCCATGTGCGCCCTACGCAGCACCTTCAGCTGAATTAAGCTGAGCTGTGCGCAAGAAGAGGACGAGTTCACCTTCCCCAGGGCACCCGCCCACGTCCCATCGTCAATCTCTTCCCCTAGCTCCTCCTCCCACTTCACTTTCAGCTCCTCCACCGAGGCCTCCTCCTCTTCCTGCATCATCTGATAAATTGCCGAGATCCTCCCCTCACGACCCACGCCCCCGAAAGCACCCCATCCCGCACCCCCCGAGGTGGCAGCAGCGGGAACTCCGCCACCTGCCGCTTAACAAACGCCCTAATCTGCATATACCTGAAAGCATTCCCAGGGGGGAGGCCCCACTTCCCCTCCAAAGCCGCAAACTTCCCATCGAGGAAAAGGTCCCCCATCCGCCTGATGCCTGTCCTATGCCAACTCTGAAACCCACCATCCATTCTCCCTGGTGCAAACCTGTGATTGCCCCGTATCGGTGCCCACACTGAGGCCTTCACTCCCCCCCCCCCCCCCCCCCCCCCCCCCCCCGTGCCGCCTCCACTGCCCCAAATTTTGAGGGCCGCCACCACTACCGGACTCGTGGAATATCTTGCCGGGGGGAGTGGAAGCGGGGCCGTCACCAATGCCTCCAAACTCGTACCCACACAGGACGCCACCTCCAACCTCTTCCATGCGGCACCTTCCCCCTCCATCACCCACCTGCGAATCATTGCCACATTAGCATCCCAGTAATACCCACACAGGTTGGGCAACGCCAAACCGCCTGTCTCCCTTCTTCGCCCCAGGAACACCCTCCCCACTCTCGGGGTCTTGCGTGCCCACACAAACCCCAGAACACTCCTACTCACCCCCTTGAAAAAAGCCCTCGGAATCAATATGGGGAGGCACTGGAAAAGAAACAAAAACCTCGGGAGCACCGTCATCCTAACCGACTGGACCCTGCCCGCCAAAGAGAGTGGCAGCTCCTGAACTCCTCCTCCATCTGTTCCACCAGCCCCGAAAAGTTTAGCCTGTGCAGTGCCCCCCAGCTCCTAGCTATCTGGACCCCAAGATATCTAAAGCTCCTCTCCGCCCTCTTCAACGGGCGCTCCCCTATCTCCCTCTCCTGGTCCCCCAGGGGCAGCACAAACAGCTCACTCTTCCCCATATTGAGCTTGTAGCCCGAAAAGTCCCCAAACTCCCCAAGTATCTTCAACACCTCTGGCATCCCCCCCCCCCCCCCCCCCCCCCCCCCCCCCCCCCGCCGGATCCACGATGTACAACAGTAAATCATCTGTGTACAACGACAACCGGTGTTCCTCCACCCCCGTACAATCCCCCTCCAGTTCTTCGAATCCCTCAGCACCATGGCCAAGGGCTCAATCGCTAACGCGAAGAGCAGGGGAGACGAGGGGCACCCCTGCCTCGTCCCCGGGAAAGCCAAAAGTCCTCCAACCTCCTCCCATTCGTCACCACACTCTCCACCGGGGAGCTGTACAGCAACCTGACCCAGCTGATGAATCCCTCACCAAACCCAAACCTCCTCAGCACTTCCCACAGGTAGCTCCACTCCACCCTGTCAAAAGCTTTCTCCACATCCATCGATGCTACTATTTCCACCTCCCCATCCGCCGACGCCATCATCATAACATTAAGAAGCCGCCATACATGACATTCAGCTTCCTCCCTTTCGCAAACCCCATTTGCTCCTCATGGATAACCATCGGTACCACTTCTTCCACCCTTCTGGACAGTACCTTCGCCAACAACTTTGCATCCACGTTGAGGAGCAAAATCGGCCTGTAAGACCCACACTGGAGGGGATCCTTATCCCGCTTCAGGATCAGTGAGATTATTGCTCCTGACATTTTCAGGGGCAGAGCCCCCCCTTCCCTCGCCTCATTCTGGGTCCTCACAAGCAGCGGGCCCAGCAGATCTGAAAACGTCTTGTAAAACTCCGGTGCTTTCCCTGTCTGCATGCTCCCCAGCGCCTCCATCAGCTCCTCCAACTCGATTGGGGCCCCCAGACCCTCCACCCGATCATCCTCTACTCTTGGGAACTCCAGCCTATCCAGAAAGTGGTACATCCCACCTAGGGGGCACCGCTCGGTACAGCCCCTCTTAAAAGGATCTGAACACCCCATTAATGTCCCTGCCACTCCGCACCAATTTCCCTCCTGCATCTGTGACTCCCCCTATCTCTCTCACTGCCTCCCGCTTCCGGAGCTGGTGGGCCAGCATCTAACTTGCCTTCTCCACATACTCATACACAGCCCCCTGCGCCCTCCTCCACTGTGCCTCCGCCTTCCGGGTGGTCGGTATATCAAACTCCGCTTGGAGACTGCGACACTTCCTCAAAAGCCCCTCCTCTGGGACATCCGCATACCTCCTGTCCACCCTTACCATTTCTTCCACCAGCCTCTCCCTCTCAACCCTCTTCCCCTCTCCCTGTGCGCCCGAATGGATATCAGCTCACCTCTAACCACTGCCTTCAGTGTTTCCCAAACCACCCCAACTTGCACATCCCCGTTATCGTTAGCTTCCCGACCAACCCGCCCACATACATCCTCCTCTGCCAGAAGCCCCACATCTAACCTCCACAGCGGGCGCTGATCCTTCCCCTCCCCCAGCTCCAGGTCCACCAAATGCGGAGCATGGGCAGATATGGCTATCGCAGAATACTCTGCCCCCACCACTCTCAGCCCTGCTGAGAACAGAAATGTCAATCCGGGAATAAGCCTTGTGGACATGGGAGAAAAAGGAGAACTCCCTACCTCCCGGTTTCAAAAACCTCCAAGGGTCTACCCCTCCCATCTGATCCATGAACCCCCTCTGCACCGAGGCCGCCGCCGGCCTCTTACCCGTCCTAGACTTCGAACGATCCAGAGCCGGATCCAACACCGTATTAAAGTCCCCTCCCAGGATCAAACCCCCCGTCTCCAGGTCCGGGATCCGGCTCAACATTCGCCGCATGAAGCCCGCATCGTCCCAGTTGGGGGCGTACACATTGACCAGAACCACCCACTTCCCCTGAAGTCTACCACTCACCGTTACGTATCTACCTGCGCTGTCCGCCACCACATTCGCCGCAACAAACGACAAGCTCTTGCCAACTAAGATCGCCACCCCTCGATTCTTCGCATCAAGCCCCGAGTGAAACACCTGCCCCACCCAGCCTCTTCTCAGCCTCACCTGATCTGCCACCTTAAGGTGGGTCTCCTGGAGCACAGCTACGTCCGCTCCCAGCCCCTTCAGGTGTGCCAAGACCCGGGACCGCTTCACCGATCCATTCAGTCCCCTCACGTTCCATGTGACCAGCCGAATCTGGGGGGGGGTCTTCCCCCTCCCTCTGCGCCGGTCAGCCATAGCTCTCCCTCGGCTCACCACGTGCCCAGAGAACCCTGCAGGCCCGTTCCCCACGGTGGCAGAGCCCCCCCCCCCCCGGCCTCCCCCTTCACCAGCCCCCCCCCCCCCCCAGCTGCGTAACCCCTACCATTATACTTCCATAAGTCAGCCGACTCGCGCAGACCCCGGCTGCTCCCGACAGCCCCCCCCCGCGGCCCGGATGCAACACAACCACCATTCCCCCCTCCCGGTGCCGGTCCCGCCCCCTTCTCCTCCAGCGCGGGAAGAAAACCCGCGCTTCCATCCCAAACCCCGCCCCCCCGACCCAACATGCGGGAAAAAGACGGGCACATGACCCAGCGGGACCGCGAACAGCTCCCCAACCCTCCACCATTGAAAAAACTAAGCACACCAATAAATAAATAACAGCCCCAAACAGCGAAAAGGCAACATCAAACACAGCCAATAAAAACAAAAGGATACCAAGGAGGACAGAGCCTCCGGACTATGTACATCATTCCCCAGCCCCCCAATCCTCGGTTCGAGTCCAACGTCTCTGCCTGTACAAAAGCCCAGGCTTCCTCCGGAGAGTCAAAGTAGAGCTGGCGGTCCTTGTAACTGACCCAGAGGCGAGCCGGCTGTAACAGGCCAAACTTCACCCCCTTCCTGTGGAGCACTACCTTCGCCCGATTGAAACCAGCCCTTCCCTTCGCCACCTCCGCGCTGCAGTCCTGATAGATCCTGATCTCTGCATTCTCCCACTTGCTGCTCCTTTCCTTCTTTGCCCATCTCAGCACACACTCACTGTCAACGAACTGGTGAAAACGGACCAGCACTGCCCTAGACGGCTCGTTAGGCCTGGGCTTCCTCAACAGCACTCGGTGGGCCCCCTCCAGCTCCAAGTGTCCTTGGAACGACCCCGCGCCCATTAACGAATTCAGCATCACAACCACGTAGGCCCCCAAATCCCAACCTTCCAGCCCCTCCGGGAGACCCAAAATCCGTAGGTTCTTCCGACTGGAGCGGTTCTCCATCTCCTCCATCCTTGCCAGCCATTTCTTGTGAAGTGCCTCATGCGAATCCACCTTCACTGCCAGGCCCAGGAGTTTGTCCTCGCTCTCCGAGGCCTTTTGCTGTAGCTCTCGGATCTCCGCACCCTGAGCCGTCTGAGTCGCCATGAGCTTGTCCAGCGAGGCCTTAAACGGCTCCAGGATCTCGGCTTTCAGCTCTCTGAAGCAGCGATGGAGCTGCTCCCGCGCCCACTGCTGCCATGCCGCCTGTTCCCCGCCCACCGCCATCTTGTTTTTCCTGCCTCGCACCTTTCTCTGCTCCAAAGCTGATTTTTTGACCGCCCCGCTCCTGGTCCAGTCCATCCACCGGCAGCTGAGCACAGTGGATGCGTTCCCACCAGGGGAAAAGTCCAACCAGCACCACTGCGGGCCCTTAAAAGAGCCTGAAAGTCCAAAAATAGCGGGAACTACCGAACGTGCGGCTTATCTCAGCATCGCCGCAACCAGAAGTCAAACCAAGGCAGTGTTGAGAAGGCAAAAATTTGCCTGAATGTTCCCCAAGTTAGAGAGGAGAAATTTCTGTTTTCATTCTGGTGGCAGCTACTGGAAAGTGTGCTTGTAAAATTGAACTTGCTCTTCGACACATTCAAACAGTGGTCACCTGAGTGAGATATCAAAGGGCTATCATCATCAATGGAATGGTATCCCAATGTAACTCAGCACTTTCGTTAGAAGAGATTTTTCAAAATCGTATATAGTTGATATTTGGAACATTTAAGACCATTTTCTTATTTTTCTTCCTTTCAACTTATCTGAATTGTAGTGTTGAGGCAAGGACAGGCTCTGAGTCCCGTGTATCGGTTTTCCTTATCTGATGGCACCATGGTTGCTGCACAAACCAAGAGCAGGCTTATGCGCACTCCAAATACCAATGAGCCTCAATTTATCATGTCACTGCATGTTGTTCAAAGGTAAGCAAAAAAACCTCCTCCGCGTTGATTTAACTAACTTTGTATATGCCATAAACCATTCAATCAAATTTACGACTTAAATTTGTTTCAAATGTGACAACAGCACAGAAGGATTCGACATGATATCTTTAAGTTTATTATGAACTATGATGTGCCTGATTCTTAATTTTTGGGTTTCACACTAGACACATATTGGTCTCATACCCATATGTAGATGTTGCATTATCAACAATCCAGTGTGTCCCTCCTGCTACTCAATATCTAGTTTAACTGGAGCATGAGATGGCGTAATAGACTCAAACACAAAGACATGCTGAGCCTCAGACTCTGAATCAGAGCAATGGGGCTGATTGCTGCAGGCTCATTGGCAACAGGATGGGCGATGGAAGAGATGACAGGGTGGGGATGCCCATCACCCTCCTGCACCCACACCATACGAGAGAGGTGGAAAGCATGGCAACTCCGCCATCCACCTGCTGGCAGCTAGTTGAGCTACTTGTGTGGCCAATTAAAGTGCCATTTCCATGTTGGAAGGGTTGTTGTCTGGGAAGACTACTGAGTGAAAACTGGTGGTGGAGGGAGACGTAATCCTCCTTTAGGCCATCTGATGGCCCATGATGGGGGCCTCTTGTGGCAATTGCACCGTTGGTGCTACAAGCCCGCATCCAACACTCCATTCGCCAGGCCCAGTTTCTCCCAACTGGCATTGTTTTCTTGGCAGACACCCTGCCACTGAGGCATGTTCTCTATTAAGCTACAGCTTCAGCAATGATCATTAATCGGAGATAGAGTGACAGACTCTGGCTACACCACTGCTTCCACCTGGTGTAGTGAGGTAGATACATCTTACATAATAAGAATTAACAATGTCGTTCTCGGTGAAGTTGGGCAATATCCTATGCTCTGCTGTGGCATTGAAGTCGAGCTGTTCCAAAGCTTGCTAATTCCAACTTTCTGTTGTAACCTTGTTCTGCTCGGTCATTCCATTTGTGTGCGAGAGAAAAAGCATCTTAAGACAGTAAAGGTGAGGTTTGGCCCATCAAGCTGTCAATCACCAAAAGCTCTAAATTCGACTCCGTTATCCCTTTCAACTGTGAGAAAACCATGCAACTCTTTTTTTCAGTGAGCCCAGAAAGACTGGCTCTCAATGCTGTGTAACTAGGGTGATTGGGTCCAGATGCTAAATTTAGCACTATAGAAACATAGTGATTTTTAAAAATCCAGTTGAGGTAGTATAATTCAAAGCAAAGACATTGCATTCTGACTTTATGATGGTTTGAACTTTCAGCAACATAGTATGTCAACTGTGAGTTTTTTTTATCAAAATGTTGTGATGACTATAAATTTTATTCTCTCGCAGATGATGCATTCTAACATAATTGATTTAATTGATGAAAATCTGAAATAGGCTGGTATTAGAACATACAGTGCAGAAGGAGGCCATTCGGCCCATCGGGTCTGCACCGACCCACTTAAGCCCTCACTTCCACCCTATTCCCGTAACCTAATAACCCCTCGTAACCTTTTGGGTCACTAAGGGCAATTTATCATGGCCAATCCACCTAACCTGCACGTCTTTGGACTGTGGGAGGAAACCGGATCACCCGGAGGAAACCCACACAGGCACGGGGAGAACGTGCAGACTCCGCACTGACAGTGACCCAGCAGAGAATCAAACCTGGGATTCTGGTGCTGTGAAGCCACAGTGCTGCCCCTATTTGTTTTGGTCAATCTGTGAAAGTTTGGTAAAAGTACAATTTTGAAAATATGAACCTGTTTTTAAACCTTTTATTTTAAAACACCTTTTAATAGTATGTGTTTCAGATTTTAACTTCCGTTGTATGATTTGTATATTTTTAAAACTGCAGAGAACAAAATGTTTGTGGGATGAATCAGGAAGTAACTGGACAAGGAATGGTGAAACCAATGAATCCAAATTCCAGTAGTCCAGCCATGGCAAGTGTTTCTGCTGCAACAACCAGTCAAGAGATGGCAATGCACAGCAATACAAGCTTTTCTATGAATGGCCTGAAGGAGCAAACAGGCATGGGACAAATGCCAGGAAACAGGTTTGTTACAGGTGGAATAAACCATGTATCAGGCATGCAAACAGCCACTCCTCAGGGTAGTAACTATGCACTCAAAATGAACAGCCCATCAAGAAGTAGCCCTGGCATAACTGCAGGGCAGCAGAATTCGATGCTTTCGCCGAGACACCGTGGAAGTCCCGGTATGGTCGGAAGCCCTCGCATCTCAGCTAATCAGTTTTCTCCGTTAGGAAACTTGCATTCTCCAGTTGGGGTTTGTAGCACCACAGGGAATAGCCATAGCTACTCCAGCAACTCCCTCAATGCACTTCAAGCCCTTAGTGAAGGTCATGGGGTATCACCTGAACTAAAAATGGTGACTTCACAAAGTTCTCCTGGAAGCATCAATTCCCCACTCGTTAAAAAAGGGAGCATGGACTCCAAAGATTCTTTTGGATTGTTTGGTGAGCAGGTTCAACCGGAGAATGCAGCTGGACAGTCGGAAAGTGGGCTTTCTGGAGAGCAGAAAGATTGTCATGAAAGTAATTTAAACCCATTTGGTGGTGGAGAAAGGACTGATGGGCAAGGCAGAGGGCATGATGGCAAAGGTCATACCAAACTCTTACAATTACTGATCACTAAATCTGATCAAATGGAATCTTCCCCCTTGGCAAGTGCCACTGGGGATTCTGTTAAGGACTCCACGGGAAATTCATCAGGACTACTGTCTACTTCAGCAGTGACATCATCCACAACCAACACCTCTTCATCACATGGGCCCTCGCTGAAAGAAAAACACAAAATTTTGCACAGACTTCTGCAGGACAGCACTTCTCCTGTAGACTTGGCAAAGCTGACAGCAGAGGCCACAGGTAAAGATCCCAACCAGGACATGAGCAGTTCCATTCCTGGGTCAGAAATAACTGTTAAACAGGAGCAAATGAGCCCCAAGAAGAAAGAAAATGCACTACTTCGTTACTTACTGGACAAAGATGACACAAGTATGCATAATATTAAGCCTAAACTAGAACGATTGGACAGCAAGTTGGATTCCTGCATGAGCACTAAACCAACTATAAAGTCTGAGAAGGAGATTAACTTTGAGCCATCTGAACAGGTGATTTGATTATTCATTCAGTTGAATAATAAAATGGTTATGTAATTTTTTTAAATCTTTGGTTTCATGTTAGAGGTGCATGGTCCCACTGGTGAAATCTTTGCATGTGGGATTCTTGGATAATTCTTGCGCTAAAATGGGAAGTCCTATTAACTACTAAGATACACTTTATGCAATCCAACATTGAATTCAGAGGATCAGATTAGTTTTGTGTCTGTGACCACTCCTGGGCAGAACAAAGCTTCTCTTTTAGGGGATTCGAGTGAAAAACATTGACCAGTTTGGGAAAAAAATGGTTCATGCTTTGAGTGGGGGAAAAAAAATTTATATCGTTACCTGCTTGGGGAATATTTTGTCAATGCTAGTCAATATTAAGTGATTTGGAGAATCATCTGGTATTTCTTACTGTTTTAAATGTAGGATCTTCAGAAAAAGGATGACTAACATTGCTGCTTTCATTAATGATACTTGTATCGAAAAGCTGCATTTCTAAGTGTGTGGTGTATAATTTTTGAAATGACCATTGTCTCTTCTAATGCTAACCGTATGGTAAAACATTTTATTTACACCACAATATTTTATAGGTTTTTAAAAGATCAGTTCCCACATATGCTCTTTGCAGTAGTTCTTTGTACAGCTCAGATAATTGATGGCACAAATTAATGGGAAAACCATACCAACTGATGCTCTGAGTTACTATGTCCCATGAATTCATTGTGTTTAGTACTGTAGATTAGATGCAGGCTTCAGGCAATGTTTCTCCACTTTATATTCTTCACGTTCACTTGAGGAGACTTCTATTTTCTGTGATTTGGTTCCACAGGCAGTGTTGTACCGTTCTCATTTTACTCCATCCCAACGCCTTCTCGTTCCCACCCCCCCCTGCCGCCAACAAGCAATAAAGACAGACCCATTGCCATACCCATTCCTCGTATGAGCTTAAACCTTGAGCATCTGCATGATTATAAGAGATCAGTGAGGTGAGGGTATTATCAAATTACAGCCAAAGCCTTGCCCAATATTCATACAGAGCTCTCTGGATAGCGGTCAGGAGCATGATTGTTTTGACGTTTTTCCTTTCCCTTCCTGAGTTTTTTTGGGAAATATTCTAATCATAGAATTTGCAGTGCAGAAGGAGGCCATTTGGCCCATCAAGTCCGCACCGACGCTTGGAGCACCCTACACAAGCCCACACCTCCACCCTATCCCTGTAACCCAGTAACCTCACCTAACCTGTTTGGACACCAAGGACAATTTTGCACGGCTAATCCACCTAACTGGCACATCTTTGGACTATGGGATGAAACCGGAGCTCCCGGAAGAAACCCACGCAGCCACGGGAAGAACGTGCAGACTCTGCAGTCAGTGATCCAAGCCGGGAATCGAACCTGGGACCCTGGAGCTGTGAAGCAACAGTATTAACAACTGTGCTACCATGCCACAGGGCGCCGAGGACCCGGATTCGATCGCGGCCCCAGGTCACTGTCCTTGTGAAGTTTGCACATTCTCCCCTTGTTTGTGTGGGTCTCAGCCCAAAACCCAAAGATGTGCCGGGTAGGTGGACTGCCACACTAAATTGCCCTTAATTAGAAAAAAAAATTAAAAGAAAATGTTTTAATTAGGGCGGCATGTGGCATAGTGGATAGCACAGGGCCAGCGGCGCTGAGGACCCGGGTTTGAATCCTGGCCCTGGGTCACTGTCCGTGTGGAGTTTGCACATTCTCCCCGTGTTTGCGTGGGTTTCACCCCCAGAACCCAAAGATGTACAGGCTAGAACATAGAACATAGAACGATACAGCGCAGTACAGGCCCTTCGGCCCTCGATGTTGCACCGACATGGAAAAAAAAAACTAACGCCCATCTAACCTACACTATGCCCTTATCATCCATATGCTTATCCAATAAACTTTTAAATGCCCTCAATGTTGGCGAGTTCACTACTGTTGCAGGTAGGGCATTCCACGGCCTCACCACTCTTTGCGTAAAAAAACCCACCTCTGACCTCTGTCCTATATCTATTACCCCTCAATTTAAGGCTATGTCCCCTCGTGCTAGCCACCCCCATCCGCGGGAGAAGGCTCTCGCTGTCCACCCTATCTAACCCTCTGATCATTTTGTATGCCTCTATTAAGTCACCTCTTAACCTTCTTCTCTCTAACGAAAACAACCTCAAGTCCATCAGCCTTTCCTCATAAGATTTTCCCTCCATACCAGGCAACATCCTGGTAAATCTCCTCTGCACCCGTTCCAAAGCTTCCACGTCCTTCCTATAATGAGGCGACCAGAACTGTACGCAATACTCCAAATGCGGCCGTACTAGAGTTTTGTACAACTGCAACATGACCTCATGGCTCCGGAACTCAATCCCCCTACCAATAAAGGCCAACACACCATAGGCCTTCTTCACAACCCTATCAACCTGGATGGCAACTTTCAGGGATCTATGTACATGGACACCGAGATCCCTCTGCTCATCCACACTACCAAGAATTTTACCATTAGCCAAATATTCCGCATTCCTGTTATTCTTTCCAAAGTGAATCACCTCACACTTCTCCACATTAAACTCCATTTGCCACCTCTCAGCCCAGCTCTGCAGCTTATCTATGTCCCTCTGTAACCTGCAACATCCTTCCGCACTGTCTACAACTCCACCGACTTTAGTGTCGTCTGCAAATTTACTCACCCATCCTTCTGCGCTAGGTGGATTGGCCACGCTAAATTGCCCCTTAATAGGAAAAAAAAATAATTGGGTACTCTAAATTTATTTAATAAAACAAAGCTCATACTTAAAAGACGCCTCACCATATGATCTGCAGCTAAGCCCATCCCTTTGCTCCTGTTAACTATCTTAGCTAGCAGAATCCCATTCATTAGGGCAGCACGGTGGCACAGTGGGTTAGTCCTCCTGCCTCACGGCGCCGAGGTCCCAGGTTCGATCCTGGTTCTGGGTCACTTGTCCGCATGGAGTTTGCATATTCTCCCCGTGTTTGCGTGGGTTTCGCCTCCACAGCCCAAAAGATTTGCAGGCTAGGCGGATTGGCCACTCTAAATTGCCCCTTAATTGGAAAAAATGAATTGGGTACTCTAAATTTATATATTTTTTTAAAAGATCCCCATTCATCAAAATTCTCCAATACCAACCAGCCCCCCCCGCCCAAAACCAGCTTTATTATCTCCAAAGGAGAGAGAGGAAAAAAACGCAAAGCAAAATGAACAATAGTCAACTCGCATCTCTCCAACACCAAGAATAAAGTTCCCCATTAAGAAGAAACTGCAAAACTGCACAATAAACACCCCATCAATACCAGAAATCACCTGTCCATCTCCATAGAAACAAAACCCAGCCAAATCAAAAAAAAAAAAAATTACCCCAGTCCATTTCTCTCCACGAACGTTTTAGTCTTCTCCGGAGTCCCAAAGTATTATGTAGAGCTTTTAACATAATAAAATGTCTAAAATTATTTCACAGGTGTGTTAGGAAACTAACTTTCATGCCGAACCACACGAGATATTGGGACAGATGACTAAAAGCTTGGTCAGAGAAGAAAGTTTTTTGGGGCGTATTAAAGGAAGAAAGAGAGGCAGAGATGTGAAGAATTTTAAGGAGGGAATTCCAGAACTTGAGGCCTTGGCAGATGAAAGCACCATCACCAGTGATGGAATAATTAAAATTGGGATGTTCCAGAAGCCAGATTTAGCAGAATATTCTAGGGCTGGAGGATATTACAGAGCTAGGTATAAAGATTTCATGCAGCATTTTAATACAATGTTTGTATATAAAAAAACAAAATTGTACTCTTTACATGATGATGTATCTATCTACAGCCGCTTATAATTTTCCTATTTAGTATATAGTTATGGACAAGCCAAACACCAAAACCCCTTTCCATCTCAAGTCAGAATCCTGTTGGTGTATGGATCTCATCTAGCCTCTGGTGGCCATCTTCATATGTCAATTGGGTGGTGTGCGTTGCTCGTTCAACAAAGGGTGTTTGCCGAGCACAGCTTAGCTGAGCCCAATCCTTATACATATTTTTCACCAACGTCCGCTGGCTAGCGCTTAGAAGTGGGACATTTGAGGGCAGCACGATAGCGCAGTGGCTAACATTGTTGCCTCATGACGCTGAGGTCCCAGGTATGATCCCGGCTCTGGGTCACTGTCTGTGTGGAGTTTGCACATTCTCCCCTTATTTGCATGGGTTTCATCCGCACAACCCAAAGATATGCAGGGTAGGTGGATTGGCCACGCTAAATTGCCCCTCATTGGAAAAAATGAATTGGGCACTCTGAATTTAATGAAAATGTTTTAAAAGAAGTGGGAAGTTTGGTCACTTTCCCTCTCTTCACTCTCGGTACTACAGTATGAAATAAGCTTTAGATTATGGATATATTCCTAACTCCTTGCTAGACAAAAATCTTTTTCCTTCTAACTTTTGAGAGAACTTTCTTTTTTTTTTCTTTTTTTGTTTTTTTTTAGATTAGCCAATTATTTTTTCTAATTAAGGGGCAATTTAGCGTGGCCAATCCACCTACTCTGCACATTTTTGGGTTGTGGGGGCGAAACCCACGCAGACACGGGGAGAATGTGCAAACTCCACACGGACAGTGACCCAGAGCCGGGATCGAACCTGGGACCTCAGCGCCATGAGGCGGTTGTGCTAACCACAAGGCCACAGTGCTGCCCCTTGAGAGAACTTTCTTAACTCTGCATCCTCATCTGTCTCTTCACTGCCACGTGTCATTGTCCTTCATACTTCCTCCTGTTATCTCTTGTTTTAAATACATTTTAGCCAGTTCCCAGGCTGTGGCAGCAAGCATTTTCCAACCCCCTCTCCAACCCAGCAGGTCTCCTCCCAATGCCCACCTTTATTGCCACTAGTATTCCAGTGCTGCCAAACCCAAGATCACGCTCTCACAGAGCCACACCTCGGATTCCTCCCCTTCCACTCCTCACATATCAAGGGCTGCCTACCTAATGCAGCTGATACCTCCAGTCATATGGCCCTAAGTTCTGGAATTTCCTCCCTGAACCCCTCCACCTCAAACTTTTAACATCCTTCTTAAAACCTCTTTTTTTTAATATAAATTTAGAGTACGCAATTCTTTGTTCTTCAATTAAGGGGCAATTTAGCGTGGCCAATCCACTTATCCTGCGCATCTTTTTGGGTTGTGGGGGTGAGACCCACAGACACGGTGAGAATGTGCAAACTCCACACGGAGAGTGACCCAGGGCCAGGATCGAACCCGGTTCTTCGGCGCCATGAGGCAGTGCTAATCACTGCACCACCGTGCTACCCTAAAACCTCTCTTTTTAACTGAGCCTTCTGACCACCTATCGGAATATCTTGTTCTTTGGCTTAGTGTCAATATTTTGTCTTAATACCCCTATGAAGGTGCTTTGGGATGATTTACCATGTTAAAGACCTCTATCATGTCAGTTGTTGTACTGCACTGTTTATAACCAAAAATTAAAATGTGAAAGCCCACTATTACTCCCAGACCCCTTTCCATTTCCCCCATGCTAATTTTTGTATTCAATTCAATTTAGTCTTTTATCTACAGTAATTCTACTAACCACAATGAAAACAAGGTAAAGCTACAGTGTTAAATCTCCGAGAATCATAGAAAGGATACAGCACAGGAGGCCATTCAGTCCATCGTGTCCATGCCAACCCAAAGACACCAAGGTGCCATTTCTAATCCCATCTTCCTACACATGGGTCATAGCCCTGCCGTTTACAGCACTTACGGTGAAGATCCAGGTACTAGAGTTTAGGGTCTCTGCCTCCACCACCAACTTAGGCAGCGAATTCCAGACACCCACCACCTGCAGAAAAAAGTTTTTCCTCATTCCCCAGCTGACAAATCCCATTCAGAGTTTGTTTTTAAAACCAAAATTTTGTTATAAACAAAACCACACAGATTTGATAGAATTTTCTCTAAAGCCAAGCATTGCAAGTATTTTTTGTTATGATAATATCACATTGCACAAGTGTATACATTAGTCACAGATCAGATTTGGACCTAGCTTTGCTTTTTCACATCACATTTTACAGTGCATGATACTTCTGCTAATAGACTTCTGCATGACAAGCCAGAGATCTGGTACAGCCCACATAATGAGTAGTCTCTACTGCTGATGATGCTGGCCTACATACAGGGAGCTGAAAGCAACCATTAGCTTCATAATATGCTTTGAAATTTAATTTCAAGAATGTTGAGATATGTTCACTGTCTGGCATTGTTTCAATCTAGTTGGAAATGTGTCAGTAGGATATTCCACATTCCATTCACTGCTCTTTGGTATTGTGTCAAACAATTGAAATAAAACATCAAATAGGTCAGTAAGTAATACTGTTCCATTGTGGATAGTATTTTCTTTGTCAGTTTTATGCAGGAGCTACCCTGCAATTAAATGTCTAGAAACTCCAGATTAATTTGTCTTTAATATGGAAACAGTAATTTTTTGATGTAAATTGACTTTTTCTTCAAGATTTCCGGGTTCTTTTCCCATAACTGTGGGTTGTCATCTATTTTGATGGTCTTTGGCTGATTTAGCTTGTAGGGCTGATTTAGCTCGTAGGGCTGATTTAGCTTGTAGGGCTGATTTAGCTCGTAGGGAGTAGATTTTGCCGCTTCCTTTGGTGAGTCCTCCAAGTCCAGTGTGTCTGATATGATCGTTGAACCTGAATCCTGCCTGTACATAACTAGTCACACTGTCCTTAGTACAGCCCCATCCCAGGTTAACCTATTCATATATGGGCAGCACGGTGGTGCAGTGGGTTAGCACTGCAGCCTCACGGCGCCGAGGTCCCAGGTTCAATCCAACTCTGGGCCACTGTCCGTGTGGAGTTTGCACATTCTCCCCGTGTTTGCGTGGGTTTCGCCCCCACAACCCAAAAGATGTGCAGGATAGGTGGATTGGCCACACTAAATTGCCCCTTAATTGGAAAAAATGAATTGGGTACTCAATTTATTTTTTTTAAAAGAAAAAAAAACCTATTCATATCTGGCCTATGTGGCTTAGCTGTATGCTGAGTTTACCAGGCTGCGTTACAAAGCGATCAAGTAGTGAGTCTTGCTGTAGTCCTTTTCTGTGAAGGAAAGGTAAACATAAGATTTTGGGGGGATCTTGTTGATTTTACTAAGCATTGAACATTTTAATTTACTGTGGGGGAGTGTAGCAAATTAATAGGAAGGGTGAGGTTAATTAAAAATGCGAACTGATTGAAGTGAACTCTGCAACAGGAAACTATTTTATAGCATTGGAGAATCTTTCTGCTGATTGTTTATCTTTAAATGCACACATTTGTTCTTCACTGTAACATGAATCACATCAGAAGAGATGGCCATTTTAGGAATAATGAACAATGGGAAAATAAGTAAACTGTAATCTCTGGGAACACATACCAACCTGACCTGGCCCTTTCTCCATCCACAACATCCACTATTTTCCAGTTCATTGAAATTAAATGAAATGAAAATTGCTTATTGTCACAAGTAGGCTTCAAATGAAGTTACTGTGAAAAGCCCCTAGTCACCACATTCCGGCACCTGTTCGGGGAGGCTGGTACAGGAGGCTGGTATTGTTTCCCAGGAAAGGGCTGAACCTCTGTGTACCTGTTGAGCAACTACACTAAATAATTTAATAACTTTCAAAAAAAGGAGTCCTTGATTGGTGCCTTAAACCAGGCAATATGAACATACAAATTACGAGCAGTTGTATGCCCCTCGGCCCCTCAAGCCTTCTCTGCTACTCAATACGATTGTGGCTGATCTGATTGTGTCTTCTACTCCACATCCACCTACCTGAGATAATCTTTGATTATCTTGATAGTCAAGAATCTAACTACCTCTGCCTTAAAAATATTCATTGACTCTGCCCCCACCACTCTCTGCCGAAGGGAGTTAAGTTTAACTACCCTCAGAGAAAGTAATTCTTCTCATCTCCATCTTAAATGGGCAGCCCTTATATTTAAACCATGTCCCTTAGTTCTCAACTTTTCAACAAGAGGAAACATCCTTTGAGCACCTACCCAGTCAAATGCCCTTGTATTTCAATAAAATCACCTCTATTCTTCTAAACTCCAATGGATAAAGGCCCAGCCTGTCCAAGCTCTCCTTCTAAGACAACGCACTGCTCCACAGTACTCAGTTTAACAATATATATCTATGTATATTTTTTTTAATGTTACTATTATGAACACCATCAACTGTCTGGCAGTGAGCTTGTGATGGTTGTGTAATATTGGGTTTCTATCTTTTTTTATTGCTCAGTCTATGAACCCATCTAAATGGTGTCTCTAATTTGTGCCTTGCACTGTCAACCATCTAATGTCCTGTCTGAAAATGTATGTTTGAAATATGGAAGTATAATATATGCAACCAATTGAGGTTCACTAAGTTGTAGGGTATCTAAGTGATAGTTTGTCCCTTTCGTAAGTCTTGGAGTTGTGGCTTTCAGTATTTTTAAAATTATTTTTCCAATTAAGGAGCAATTTAGCGTGGCCAATCCACTTACCCTGCACATCTTTGGGTTGTGGGGGTGAGACCCACGCAGACACAGAGAAAATGTGCAAACTCCACACAGACAGTGACCCGGGGCCAAGATCGAACCCTGGTCCTTGGAGCCATGAGGCAGCACTGCTAACCACTGCGCCACCATGCCGCCGCTATCTTCCAGTATTATAAATTCGATATATAATATTTCATCAGACCCTCAGCACCTTGAAGTAGATAAAACTGTCCTGTGAATCTAAGGAAAATAATTGTAGTCACAATTCACTGCTACCAACTTGCAGTATATTAGCAATTTGGATTACCTGATGGTGAATTGAAAAGAACAAATCCAGTCAAGATATTGTATTAAGTTATGAGAAATTAATAGTTATGATGTGTGAACCTCAAGAATTGATTACTCAGGGCAGCACGTTGGCGCAGTGGCCTGCTGCCTCACGACACCAAGGTCCCAGGTTCAATCCCGGCTCTGGGTCACTGTCCATTTGGAGTTTGCACATTCTCCCCGTGTTTGCGTGGGTTTCACCCCACAACCCAAAGATGTGCTGGGTTGGTGGATTGGCCACGCTAAATTGCTCCTTAATTGGAAAAAGTGAATTGGGTACTCTAAATTTATAAAAGAAAAAAAAAAGAATGGATTACTCTATGTAATTCACTCAGTTGTTTTTAAATGAATTCCAAGAGAATACCAAATTGCAACCAATTGAAATATCATATTTACTTTTATATTATTCCTGAGCTATAGATAGCCTTAAAGCAAGGTGAGTTTTGCATAGTTGTCGTACTCCATGTGCTTCTGAATTGTTTTCATAGGAATTCCCAATATTATCCCATCTCCGGGTACATTCTCTACAAGAGCGTTACACTCATGGTTTAGGTTGGTATGCGTTTTGTTTAGATTGAAGTTCACGGACAGTTGCTGGCAGATAGTTGTTCCGCTGATTTGATGGGTAGATATACCTAAAAATGCATCATTAATCCCCGCATCTTTTCAGCCGATGCTGAGTTAGTTGATCTCGGGCAGTAACTTGCTTGATTTTCTTGAAGAGAAATAAAGTTGTTCTTTCCTGAGTTTGTGTATGTGCCTGGACATTGGCTGATGAGGGGGATCAGGGTTGACTGAAGTGCCCTTCATTGTCTTAACAACCACCCGGTTATGACATGTATTGAAGGTGTCAAAGAAAGTTAAGCCCAGGAAAAGTCCATACCTTCAGGAGGGAGCTGAAGTTGGAGAGGAGGGGCGGAAGTGACAAGGGGAATTTTTAAAAAATAGGCCATGGTACTTAATTAGTTTCTGCGCAAATCCACTGATTGGGCTTGAACACAAAATTGATGGGTGGTAATTGGCCTTGTTGTTGACAGCAGATCAGCAGTGACTTGGATAACTTAGAAGAAATTCTTGATGACCTGCAGAACAGTCAGTTACAACAGCTTTTCCCAGACACGAAGACGGCGCCTGCCAGCGGACCTGTTGACAAACAGACCATCTTCCAAGACCTTCTCCAAATTGGCAATGAAAGTGTCTCTGCATCAACTCTTGGAACTCAAAACCCATTGCCCGGGATGTTACAAAACAGTAAGTTGCATATTTTTCATCTCTGCAATGTAAATGCCATTGCATTATTTTAGAAGTTATTACTCCTTACTTTAGCATTTGGACGTTTAACATGTACAGTCTACGGTTAGTAGACTATTGTAAAATGGAAAGCTGATCTCGTGTACCCAGAGTGATATGTGATGGCACATTTTCAACATTCTACTATGTACTTCATTTTAATCTGTATTTTTCAACCAATATCAAGATGGGGATTACTTTAGTCTAGAAACATGTGTCTATGGAGATGAAGAATGGATCTTGTTGAGATTGGGTACCACTATCTCTGTACCCCACCATTCCCCAGCTCACTGCTTCTGAATCCTGTTCAGCCAGCTGTTACTTCTACCCGAAGTGACTTTTAATATTCATATAGGATTGATTTGATAAAGGTGGATGCAAAATATGAAAATGTGTAATGTTTCATATTTTTATGCATTGCAAGAAAAATGGGGTGGGATTCTCTGATTCTGAGGCTAAGTGTTGACGCTGTCGTAAACACCGTTGTGTTTCCCGATGGCGTCAACATGGCCTCAGGAGCAGCAAATCTGACCCCTTCAGGGGGGCAGCACGGCACTAGAGCGACCCATGCCGCTCCAGCTGCCGATCCCGGCGTCAAATTGGTGCCACGGATCTGTGCATGTGCTGAGGGACCGGCACCATCACATGCATCTGCAGTTGGGCCGGCGCGATTGCCGCGCATGCGCGGTGGCTCCCTTCTCCGCGTCGGCCTAGACGCATCATGGCGTAGGGCTACGGAGCTCGGCGCGGAACAAAAGAGGCTCCCAGCCCAAGAGGCCGGCCCGCCGATCAATAGGCCCCGATCGCAGGCCAGGCCACAGCGGAGGCACCCCCGGGGGTCGAACCCCACCCCCCCACCTCACCAGGTCGCCCCCGTATCCATTCACGCTAAGGTCCTGCCAGGTAAGACCAGGTTAGAACGGCGCTGGCGGGAATCGGTTTTTTTTGTACGGCCGCTCAATGCATCCTGGGCCGAGAATCGCCCGGGGGGGGTGTGTATAGCAGCCACTGACCGCCCGGCGCTAATGGTGCCGATTCTCCAGAGAATCGCGTCCTGGCGCACTCCAGAGAATCGCGTCCTGGCATTGGAGCAGCTTGGCAGGATTCGCGCGGCCCCCCGGGGATTCTCCAATCCGGCGCGGGCTCGGAGAACCCCGCCCATGGTATCACGGCAGCACGGTAGCATTGTGGATAGCACAAATGCTTCACGGCTCCAGGGTCCCAGGTTCGATTCCGGCTTGGGTCACTGTCTGTGTGGAGTCTGCATATCCTCCCCGTGTCTGCGTGGGTTTTCTCCGGGTGCTTCGGTTTCCTCCCACAGTCCAAAGATGTGCAGGTTAGGTGGATTGGCCATGATAAATTGCCCTTAGCGTCCAAAATTGCCCTTAGTGTTGGGTGGGGTTACTGGGTTATGGGGATAGGGTGGAGGTGTTGACCTTGGGTAGGGTGCTCTTTCCAAGAGCCGGTGCAGACTCGATGGGCCGAATGGCCTCCTTCTGCACAGTAAATTCTATGAATCTCTAAACACCTCAGTGTATTTTGGTTTGCATGCGAGACAATTCATGGTCTAAACTGTGCAGTAGTGTGCAGCTGCCAGTTTTGTTCCATCATAGCACCAAGAGGGTTCAGCTTCTTTCTCTCCTCCTTACTGTGGAGTAATGTTTAATAATCAGGACTTCATCTGGCAGCCTGCCTGGGAAATGGTGAAAATTGTTCATTTACAGGATACTCTGTTTGAAAGTCTGTAATTTGTCAGAGAATGGGTATCACAGAACGGGAATTCCGCTTCTACTGATGCAACATTTTAAGCTGCATTTTTTTTATTGTCCTTTTAAACTATGCAGTAATTTTTTTTTAAATTTAGCGTCTCCAATTCATTTTTTCCAATTAAGGGGCAATTTAGTGTGGCTAATCCACCTAACCTGCACATCTTTGGGTTGTGGGGGCAAAACCCACACAAACAAGGGGAGAATGTTCAAACTCCACACGGACAGTGACCCAGAGTCGGGATCGAACCTGGGACCTCGGCGCCGTGAGGCTTGAAGCAGCAATGCTAACCACTGCGCCACCGTGCTGCCCTTAAACTATGCAGTAATGTAAAGTGTTTAGTGCAAAGGTTATTTTGTGAATAGAAAGAGCACCACCTGGTGGTCTAAGTGAAAGCTGCAGTAATTTTGAATTTTATTTTGTACCTCCCATTTAATCTTTTTTTTGAAAGGCCTTCCTACCTTCATATTTCAATCCACAGCTTTAATACAGTGTGACCATATTGGCTAAAGGAGCTGATCACTCACTCGTTTGTGGGAGCGCAATAGGTCATCTGAAGAAGAGTCATATAGACTCGATGTTAACTCTGTTTCTCCATAGATGCTGCCAGACCTCCTGAGTTTATCCAGCATTTTCTGTTTTTGTCATCTTACTGATTGGTTTTACTTCAGAGATGTGGTTTATATAAGAGATTCCGTATTCCATGGATCAATCATAATCATTAATTTCTGTGACAAAAATAAGCAATGGTTTGGATTGTGTCCAAGGGAGGAGAATGATACTTGGGTGCTTGTTACCTGAAATGGGGTCAGATGGTTTAATGTCATAATTTTTAATTCCCTTTCCAGTCTAATAGAACATAGAACATAGAACGATACAGCACAGTACAGGCCCTTCGGCCCTCGATGTTGCACCGACATGGAAAAAAAACTAACGGCCATCTAACCTACACTATGCCCTTATCATCCATATGCTTATCCAATAAACTTTTAAATGCCCTCAATGTTGGCGAGTTCACTACTGTTGCAGGTAGGGCATTCCATGGCCTCACCACTCTTTGCGTAAAAAACCCACCTCTGACCTCTGTCCTATATCTATTACCCCTCAATTTAAGGCTATGTCCCCTCGTGCTAGCCACCTCCATCCGCGGGAGAAGGCTCTCGCTGTCCACCCTATCTAACCCTCTGATCATTTTGTATGCCTCTATTAAGTCACCTCTTAACCTTCTTCTCTCTAACGAAAACAACCTCAAGTCCATCAGCCTTTCCTCATAAGATTTTCCCTCCATACCAGGCAACATCCTGGTAAATCTCCTCTGCATCCGTTCCAAAGCTTCCACGTCCTTCCTATAATGAGGCGACCAGAACTGTACGCAATACTCCAAATGCGGCCGTACTAGAGTTTTGTACAACTGCAACATGACCTTATGGCTCCGGAACTCAATCCCTCTACCAATAAAGGCCAACACACCATAGGCCTTCTTCACAACCCTATCAACCTGGGTGGCAACTTCAGGGATCTATGTACATGGACACCGAGATCCCTCTGCTCATCCACACTACCAAGAATTTTACCATTAGCCAAATATTCTGCATTCCTGTTATTCTTTCCAAAGTGAATCACCTCACACTTCTCCACATTAAACTCCATTTGCCACCTCTCAGCCCAGCTCTGCAGCTTATCTATGTCCCTCTGTAACCTGCAACATCCTTCCGCACTGTCTACAACTTTAGTGTCGTCTGCAAATTTACTCACCCATCCTTCTGCGCCCTCCTCTAGGTCATTTATAAAAATGACAAACAGCAACGGCCCCAGAACAGATCCTTGTGGTACGCCACTCGTAACTGAACTCCATTCTGAACATTTCCCATCAACTACCACTCTCTGTCTTCTTTCAACTAGCCAATTTCTGATCCACATCTCTAAATCACCCTCAATCCCCAGCCTCCGTATTTTCTGCAATAGCCGACCGTGGGGAACCTTATCAAACGCTTTACTGAAATCCATATACACCACATCAACTGCTCTACCCTCGTCTACCTGTTCAGTCACCTTCTCAAAGAACTCGATAAGGTTTGTGAGGCATGACCTACCCTTCACAAAACCATGCTGACTATCCCTAATCATATTATTCCTATCTAGTTGATTATAAATCGTATCTTTTATAATCCTCTCCAAGACTTTACCCACCACAGACGTTAGGCTCACCGGCCTATAGTTACCGGGGTTATCTCTACTCCCCTTCTTGAACAAAGGGACCACATTTGCTATCCTCCAGTCCTCTGGCACTATTCCTGTAGCCAATGATGACCTAAAAATCAAAGCCAAAGGCTCAGCAATCTCTTCCCTGGCTTCCCAGAGAATCCTAGGATAAATCCCATCAGGCCCCGGGGACTTATCTATTTTCACCTTGTCCAGAATTGCCAACACTTCTTCCCTACGCACCTCAATGCCATCTATTCTAATAGCCTGGGTCTCAGCATTCTCCTCCACAATATTATCTTTTTCTTGAGTGAATACTGACGAAAAGTATTCATTTAGTATCTCGCTTATCTCCTCAGCCTCCACACACAACTTCCCACCACTGTCCTTGACTGGCCCTACTCTTACCCTAGTCATTCTTTTATTCCTGACATACCTATAGAAAGCTTTTGGGTTTTCCTTGATCCTACCTGCCAAAGACTTCACATGTCCCCTCCTTGCTCGTCTCAGCTCTCTCTTTAGATCCTTCCTCGCATCCTTGTAACTATCAAGCGCCCCAACTGAAACTTCACGCCTCATCTTCACATAGGCCTCCTTCTTCCTCTTAACAAGAGATTCCACTTCTTTGGTAAACCACGGTTCCCTCGCTCGACCCCTTCCTCCCTGCCTGACTAGTACGTACTTATCAAGAGCATGCAATAGCTGTTCCTTGAACAAGCTCCACATATCCAGTGTGCCCAACCCTTGCAGCCTACTTCTCCAACCTACACACCCTAAGTCATGTCTAATGGCATCATAATTGCCCTTCCCCCAGCTATAACTCTTGCCCTGCGTGGTATACTTATCCCTTTCCATCACTAACGTAAAGGTCACCGAATTGTGGTCACTGTTTCCAAAGTGCTCACCTACCTCCAGATCTAACACCTGGCCTGGTTTATTACCCAAAACCAAATCCAATGTGGCCTCGCCTCTTGTTGGCCTGTCAACATATTGTGTCAGGAAACCCTCCTGCACACATTGTACAAAGAACGACCCATCTAATGTACTCGAACTATATCTTTTCCAGTCAATATTTGGAAAGTTAAAGTCTCCCATAACAACTACCCTGTTACTTTCGCTCTTTTCCAGAATCATCTTCGCCATCCTTTCCTCTACATCCCTAGAACTATTAGGTGGCCTATAGAAAACTCCCAACAGGGTGACCTCTCCTTTCCTGTTTCTAACCTCAGCCCATACTACCTCGGAAGAAGAGTCCCCATCTAGCATCCTTTCTGCCACCGTAATACTGTCCTTGACTAGCAGCGCCACACCTCCCCCTCTTTTGCCCCCTTCTCTGAGCTTACTAAAACACCTAAACCCCGGAACCTGCAACAACCATTCCTGTCCCTGCTCTAATAGGATCAGTGGATTTAGATTGTGGTCCTGTTACACTTCTTGTAAGTTTGCACTCATAAGTACAAAAATATCATAGTGGATCCTTAACTTTTTCAAAATGTAATTGAATACATCAAGGGAGGTACTGTGATCGTACATCCTTGTGTCTCCTGCGAACTGATAACTTTAATCGTGCTCCATATCTAATTTTAAAACAGACAATAACTTTCAACGTCCACATTTGAATTGTAAAGGTTTGCAAACCATATTGTGTCGACCTATTTGGTTCATTGCCCACAAAAATGTTGCAAATACACTTAATCGGCAATTCTGTGCCAGCCATCTGTAATTTATTCAGTTTAATAAAATTGCAAGAGATATGAAGGAAAAAATGCCACATCCTACATCGGGTTTTCGGTCATGTAGTGAGTAACTACAGCATTAATCAAAAACAAAATCCTGTCATTGGGCATCATGCAGACAAACGGAGTTTGTATTGGCTCAGTGATATTCTTGCCTCTGATTTAGAAGGTCATGGGTTCAAGCTCCACTCTTGAGAATTAAGCGCATTGTTTAGGCTGATTACTTTAGTGCAGTACTGAGGCCAACATCTGGGTTGACTTCTCTGTGGCTGCTGTTATTCATGGGGTAACTTGAATGATAGATTTAACTATTTCCTGTTCACCGGGTTAGTGAACAACTGAAGATTCAAGTTCATAATAAGTCACTCCAAGGAGCATTAATTGGCTAGAACCAGAACATCCGGCCCTCACTTGGGAGGACGTCCCACAGAGCTGCCAACCAATCTGTTTGGCCAGAAGCTTACTCCTCTCTGCAGTACCAGAAGACTGCTGTGGAGAAGACTGGAACTGCCTAAGTCCGGCCTGGGGGGATGCTCACCTGCCTGCCCACCCCAATTATGGAGAAGTGGAGTTGGGCGGGAACTCGGAAGGCCACCTGAGAAACTTTACGGGCCACTTGCACCCTGGCCCACAAACCTGCTGGCAAGGGAATGTTAAATTCTGTCCACTGATCAGGATAAAGGTTGTCAACTCTTTTTTTTACATAGAATTCACAGTGCAGAAGGAGGCCATTCAGCCCATCGAGTCTGCACCGGCTCTTGGAAAGAGCACCCTACCCAAGATCAACACCTCCACCCTATCCCCATAACCCAGTAACCCCACCCAACACTGAGGGCAATTTTGGACACTAAGGGCAATTTATCATGGCCAATCCACCTAACCTGTCCATCTTTGGACTGTGGGAGGAAACTGGAGCACCCGGAGGAAACCCACGCAAACACGGGGAGGATGTGCAGACTCCGAACAGACAGTGACCCAAGCCAGAATCGAACCTGGGACCCTGGAGCTGTGAAGCATTTGTGCTATCCACAATGCTACCATGCTGCTGGTCAATTGTGGGAGATGTTAGTGGAAGTGACATCCTGGCAGTATGGCACAAGTGTGTTCTAAACAAGTGCAAGAGAGGAAAACAAATAAGATTGTGAACGTCCCTGTTTGTACAGAGTGGGAAACACACAACCTTTTACACAGAACAGACTTGAGAACCCAACGTTGTCCATTCCCTGCAGCTCTGTGTAAATAAACTAGCAATAAAGCTGGCTATGGTGAACTACCCTGAAGTTCATCTTGTCCTAAATTGGAAACTTAAACTTCAGCTAAGGGGAAAGCTGCTCCCTTTCCACCTTTGAGTATTTTCTCACATCGTTAAAACTAGGACATCGAATATAGAAGGCATTTAGGGGTTTAATGTAATTTTTGTAGCCCCACAGCAGGCAGCAGCGCTCCTGTATCTTCAGTCTTGGGACTCTGTGTCTAAGCTGGGTTAAGTGTTATGACATGAATTTTCCTGACGGGTGAAAGTTCAGTTGTCCTTGCAACAGCATTTGCTCCTAATTTTACCTCTTCCTCCTCCTTGAGGTCGAGGCTCGGTGCCAGTGGGAAAACAGGCTGCACAGCGACGTTCATGAGTGTGGTACACATATAAATCTGTTTATGTCATATCGCTGAGAATGCAATCCAATCATTGCTTTCAATGAACGATGACTGGCCGGTCGTTCTGTACGCATTTTGACCATCATTTCTTACAAATATTGTTTTAGAATCTACTGGATTGATTTTAATAGCCACCAGGATATTGCTAGCGAATCCGATAGCCCATGGCTATACCAGGTGTATTGGCAACCCTATTTTTAAAAAATACAATTTTTCTCAACCGATGAATCCGTGCTCATCCATATTGGACACCACTTAATAACAGCAATACAGAATGCACTTTGTGTGGAGGACTTTCAACATCCACCTGCAAAGATGGCTTGACCGAGCTAGCCAAGTCCTGAAATTTATCGTGCCAGACTGAGAATATGCTACTTTTTAAACAAAATAAATTTAGCGTGGCCAATCCAGCTACCCTGCATGCAAACACAGGGAGAATGTGCAAACTCCACACAGACAGTGATCCAGAGCTGGGATTGAACCTGGGACCTCGGTGCAGCGAGGCAACTATGCTAACCACTGCACCAACCTACTGCCCTGAGAATATGCTACTTGACCTCATCCTTACAGTCTAATATCACAGATGCATCTGTGGTCCCGGTGGATTGGAAATTAGCAAACGTGACACCACTGTTTAAAAAAGGAGGTAGGCAGAGAGCAGGAAATTATAGGCCAGTGAGCTTAACGTCGGTAGTAGGGAAGATGCTGGAATCTATCATCAAGGAAGAAATAGCGAGGCATCTGGATAGAAATTGTCCCATTGGGCAGACACAGCATGGGTTCATAAAGGGCAGGTCGTGCCTAACTAATTTAGTGGAATTTTTTGAGGACATTACCAGTGCAGTAGATAACGGGGAGCCAATGGATGTGGTATATCTGGATTTCCAGAAAGCTTTTGACAAGGTGCCACACAAAAGGCTGCTGCATAAGATAAAGATGCATGGCATTAAGGGTAAAGTAGTAGCATGGATAGAGGATTGGTTAATTAATAGAAAGCAAAGAGTGGGGATTAATTGGTGCTTCTCTGGTTGGCGATCAGTAGATAGTGGTGTCCCTCAGGGATCCGTGTTGGGCCCACAATTGTTCACAATTTACATAGATGATTTGGAGTTGGGGACCACGGGCAATGTGTCCAAGTTTGCAGATGACACTAAGATGAGTGGTAAAGCGAAAAGTGCAGAGGATACTGGAAGTCTGCAGAGGGATTTGGATAGGTTAAGTGAATGGGCTAGGGTCTGGCAAATGGAATACAATGTTGACAAATGTGAGGTTATCCATTTTGGTAGGAATAACCGCAAACGGGATTATTATTTAAACAATAAAATATTAAAGCATGCTGCTGTGTAGAGAGACCTGGGTGTGCTAGTGCATGAATCACAGAACTTTGGTTTACAGGTGCAACAGGTGATTAAGAAGGCAAATGGAATTTTGTCCTTCATTGCTAGAGGGATGGAGTTTAAGACTAGGGAGGTTATGTTGCAATTGGATAAGGTGTTAGTGAGGCCACACCTGGAGTATTGTGTTCAGTTTTGGTCTCCTTACTTGAGAAAGGACGTACTGGCACTGGAAGATGTGCAGAGGAGATTCACGAGGTTAATCCCAGAGCTGAAGGGGTTGGATTACGAGGAGAGGTTGAGTAGACTGGGACTGTACTCGTTGGAATTTAGAAGGATGAGGGGGGATCTTATAGAAACATTTAAAATTATGAAGGGAATAGATAGGATAGATGCGGGCAGGTTGTTTCCACTGGCGGGTGAAAGCAGAACTAGGGGGCATAGCCTCAAAATAGGGGGAAGTAGATTTAGGACTGAGTTTAGGAGGAACTTCTTCACCCAAAGGGTTGTGAATCTATGGAATTCCTTGCCCAGTGAAGCAGGTGAGGCTCCTTCATTAAATGTTTTTAAGGTAAAGATAGATAGTTTTTTGAAGAAAAAAGGAATTGAGGGTTATGGTGTTCGGGCCGGAAAGTGGAGCTGAGTCCACAAAAGATTAGCCATGATCTCATTGAATGGCGGAGCAGGCTCGAGGGGCCAGGTGGCCTACTCCTGCTCCTAGTTCTTATGCATCTGCCTGTTATCATGGTAATGGGGATTGTTGCCATTATGGAGACCAAAAACGTGTTCACAATGAAGGCACCCTCCACTGTTCCCTGTGCTATTAAAGCCACAGAAAGTGGTATAAGGCAAGAACCAATCTCATTGCTCAAAACTGGGCAAACATGAAGCACTGTGGGCCGTTAAAGCAGAAGAATTGCATAACACCACAAATTGTAACCTCATGTCCTAGTATATCCCTCACTACTCCAAACCATCAAAGTCAATCCTGGTTCAATGGGTAATGTAGACAAGCATGTCAGTGAACCAGACTTGGGAAAACTACACAGCACAAAATTATACACATGCTAAATAGCAAAAACAGCATTGATTTTATGTATAGACAGCTAAACAATTCCACAATTAACAGATCGGGTCAAAGTTCTTAAGCATGCCATATCCAGTTGTGAATGATGGTGGAGTATTAAACAATTAATGGGTGAAGGAGGCTCCATGAACTTTCTCAGCCTCCATGTTGGCAGAGCCCATTATGTGATTGCAAACAAAGAGACTGCAGCATTTGCAGCTATCTTCAGCCATAAGTGCTGAATAGGTGATTCTTCTCTTTCTCCTCATTAGGAATTCACAAACACAGGATACAGTAGTAAGCCAATTCGAGTCACTACATGTGACATGAAAAAAATATTTAAGTGCACTAGACACAAGTTTATGGACCCCAGCAACATCCTGGCTGTGGTGTTTTAAATCCACAACTAGCTGCTCATTGATGCTCAGTTTTGGTTCCAGCTGGGACCACTTTGGCCTGGTATATATTTTTACTGTTTTAATAAAAAGATATGGTCCAAATATAGACGCAAGCTGAATTGTAGGGTTGACTGCCCTTGACAGTGAGCCAGTGTTTGACAGGGTACAAGGAACCCTAATAATTAAGAACTCGATGGGGATCCACTGGCAGGAATCATACCTCTCACAAAAAGAAGATAGTTGAGGTTTTGGAAGTCCATTATCTTGGCCCAGGGATTGCTGCAGCAGCAACCTGAGGCTGCATTCTAGGCTCAGCTAGCTTCAGTTATCCCAGTGACCTATCGTGAAGCCAGAGTGCACTGATCAGAGATGATTGCACAATGTTCGGCTCCCCTGGCAATTCCTCCAATAACTTGAACAGTCTCTGTCCACATGCAGCAAGACCTAGACAATGCCCAAATTTGGGCTGATTAGTAGAAAATAACATTTGAGCAATTAGACCACTTCTCCATGACATTTAATTATATTACTAATGTTGATCTATTGATATTATTTGCATGTTGGTGTACACTTTGACACCTTTCTTATCACAATAGGTGAGAAGTAAATGAAGTGCAACCCTACTATAGGATAACATTCTGCCTTTAGGCCACAGAAAGACAAAATAGTTAAACAAAGCAGTGGCAATGCCAGGAAGCTTTTGACAATTGAAGTCAGTTGAACTGGGGACATTGGCGAGAGCTATAGTAGCAGAATAACACTTCACTTCGCTTTGCACTAGAGTAACAGAAATGAAGAGTTGAAGGTGCCACTTACTTTCTTGCAAATACAGTTACATTATGGTTTCAAATTACTTGTACCCACTCGAGGTGTTTCTGGTAAAGTACGTTGCTGCCCCAAAAATGCATGTACCTGGAAATGTAATTTTAAATATTTTTCAATTTGATATAAAATTTGCTTTACATCTGGAAATGAAAATATTCCCCATTTTCTGTGGCTGGGTACCCAACAGAGTCTGCCAAAAATTAGAACTGGTGAAGTTGATGCCAAATCAAAAGAGAGGAAAAATAAATCAAAAGAACAATTATCATGAGAGAGACAAAGAAAAAGTTAGGGTGAAAAATCTAAGCATTTATGAAATGGTTAAGACTCAACTTTCAATTTAGTTTTAACCTACCATGCCCCATCTTCATACCATTCAATGCATTTCAATGGTAAGCCAATCGTGAGACGAGGTTTTCAGGAATCTAACAATGGTGTGACACACCACAGGCAACAACACGTTGGATTTCTGTGCTTTACTGTAGGTCTGCTGACAGCTGCAGTTGCTGCCGCATTTGCACATCAGTAAACCCTCGCCATTATTTTGATAAAGTATGGACCATTAATAAACGAGAATTATTCAGCTTAGCATAGCATGAGCACAATAGTTCTGATGGTTTGTTTATTTTTTACATAAAGGAATGTTCCCAGGAAAATATTTAATACTGGCAACATAGCTCATGACTAATGTACATTCATTTTTTTTCTTTTAACTCTTAAATTGTAGCTTTCAACAATTCTCGAGCTATACAGCCAACCAGACCACAACAACAGGGCCGAAACGCAGCATTGGACATACATATGCAAGGCCAGACTACTGCCGGACCTTTCCCACCAATGCGAAATAGTGGTACATATGCAGTAATGTCACAAGTGATGGGTAATCAAGGGATGATGGCAAGTCAAGGAAGTTTAGCAACCAATACAGGTATGTTCACTTCATATTGGACTTGTTTGACTAGAATGGGGGGTTTCCCCTTTGGATATATCTGCAATTAGTTTGGAAGCATCCAAATGACGAGAAATAGTTTGTTAGGATAGTCCGGCATAAAAGTTACCCTTTTATTAGTGAAAAATTCCTCAGATTTGCAAGGGGGTGTGTTTTTGTTTTTGTTTCTCTACAAAAACAAGCTTTTGCAGAGATGGGTTCCATATGCATATCAGTCCTTTAGTGTTTTGAACAAATAGCAATTCCTTGTGCTCAAACCTAAATGGAATGTTTGACCACACTGGGTATCTAAACCCTGTCAGAGTCCCTTTTTCTTCTCTGCCTCTCACTATGCCTCTGCCCCCTGTCATCATGCCTCCTTTAATTTCTCTCCTGCCAGGTATGTTGCACCCCATGTCCCTACCCCAATCCTTCAGTATTCCTCACACATTGCTACTGTCCCAGACTTGTCTCCCTCCTGAATGAACATAGTTTCTTCAGTGCCTCTTTCCACATTTTCCGACTGGTCCAACAAGCTACTCAAGTTGGCTCTTACCAACAGGAAACCCTACTGCTTACTCCCCTCTCTCCTGCGGGCTAAGCTTGCCAATTCATCTTCCTGTCCCACCCACCTCCCCCATGAACTCTACTAGTGGATCAACTATCACCGTTCTTCTCTGCATCTCACTCCAGAATATCCATCCATTTGTGAACATAGCCCTTGCCATCCATGAACATGTGATTGCATCAACATGATTGCCTTGACAGAAACTTGACTAGTGATCAAAAGAGAAAACGCTGGAAAATCTCGGCAGGTCTGGCAGCATCTGTAGGGAGAGAAAAGCGCTAACGTTTCGAGTCTAGATGACCCTTTGCCAAAGCTTTGACAAAGGGTCAGCTAGACTCAACGTTGGCTCTCTTTTCTCTTTTCTCTCCCTACAGATGCTGCCAGACCTGCTGAGATTTTCCAGCATTTTCTCCTTTGGTTTCAGATTCCAGCATCTGCACTAATGCTTTTACCTGCTTGACGAGTGATAATACTTTCCACCAAAATGACGCCCTCTCCATTTGATTATACCTTTCATCACTTGCCCGCTCCAGATTGCCCTTATCACCAGTTTGCCCCTTACTGCTTTTGAACCTTCTCCTATTTGGGGAACTTAACCTTGTTTCTCAACTCTTCTTTAAAATCCTCAATCTACTTTCATTGGATATCTTCACTTCTTCCCTTGCTCAGACCCTGCACCCAACAACTTCTCATCCTCAGTGATTTCAACTTCCACCTCACCTCACCATGCTTTGAATTCACTACCCTCACATCCTCCCTTAACCTCCCCATCCATATAAACTCCCTAATCCAAATTCACGACCAATCCCAATGCATTGCCACCTCGAAGGCGACTCTACTGGCATTGTGTCAATCATATAAAAGGGCATCTCCTTTGTGCCTTACTCCACTTGACTGCCTTCTGTTTCGACCCCTGGAAAAGAAAACTCCCAAGTTACTTAAAAGGGCACTTTCAAATTCCCCACAGTCTACCTTTTGGCCCTCCATTCACCAGTGCATTTCTGTAGCTAACGATCTGCTCAATCCTCACCACCACCGTTGATGCCCATGTTCCTATTTAGTTCATTGTGCTCTCTCATCTTGGTCATTCTCCACACCCAACCTCCAATCTTCACTTAAGTCTGAAACCTTCAGCTCAAAGAAGTCTTGCAATGTGAGGAATTCATAGACTTGCCTGTCAGTAAGATTGTATTATTGTTGTTGGGTTAGAGTAGTTTCAATAACTTGCAAAAACTTATCTGCAAACACTAATTTTATTGTAACTTATTTGCAGTTACAGGAACACTCCCTTGCAGTAGCTTCTTTCCATGCTGCTTTCTCTAATACTAATGTGGTCAAGAAAATATATGTCACTTCCTTCTATGACATCACAGGAAATTATAGTTGACCTTTATGGGACTCAGTCTAACACACTCCATTATGCTACAAAGACCATCCATCCAACTGCCTCTGCTGCTTCTCTCTTCCCTCCAGCCACAGTTTGCTAAAATTCCCTCCATCTTAGCTCTGAACTTGTAACTGTTTCTCTCCCATCTCCCCTCACGCCATCTCTGAGCTCACCTTGTCCATAAGATCCACCTTCTACTCCCTCAATCCTACTCACCTCAAACTGCTGACCACATCATCCTTGACCCCCATGTTAGCTGATGCTAATGGTTCTCTCGCCTCCAGTACTGTCACCTTTCCTTTCAAATCTGCTGTCATCACTTTCTCCTTGTCAACTAGTATTTGGTATAATTTCTGACAGCAGTATTGTCCTGGCTCTGCAAGAAGTAATTTTAACAAATTGCTTTGGCTATTATGAGAACTTTGACCGACCAGCTAACTGAAATTAGGAAAATTATGATTTTGGTGTGGTATGAGCCTTTTCCCCCAGCCTCTTTTTAACTCCTGCTAATCAAAAGAAGCTTCTGTAACAGTTACACTACCCACCTCAAACTGCAATGTGGCATTTGCAAAGCTTTGGTATTACTCCAAAACCCTTGAAATGAAATGCTGCATATCCTAACGCCCTGGTTTGTTAATTTTACCTGATGAATTTTAGGGGAAAACATTGTAATTAGTGATGGGTGCAGTGTAGTGTAGCATCTTTCATAACACCGAACTTTCTAATACCACAAGACATAGGAGCAGGAGTAGGCCAATTGGCTCCTCTCTTACTTCCTTTCAACTTTCTTCCATTCTTTGTATTAAACTCGGTGCCTCTTGACCAAATGTCGTAAGTTTATATAGACTAAAGATTGATACTGGAGATGAACATTGCTTTACCGTCATTGTACTGTTTGAACATGGTGTTTTGGCAAATTATAACTTCTCTCTTTTTTTTAAATGACCAGCTTTAAAGGAGATAATTGATGAAAGTTTATTTTTGATTAATTCACTGGAAGTGGTTTGTTCTCCGAAGCAGGAGCATATTAATTTACGTGATTCATTGATCATAATGGAAGGAGAAGGATTTCCCCAGATGAGGGTATACCCGTAATGAATTGCAGTTTGAGACAAACATCGGAAAGTTTTCTTTATGAAATTTCCCTGTGTTCAGTGCTTAAAAACTTGGGCTAAAAGGGGCATAATTATCCCTTTATAACTATAATATTAGTTTGTGACCTTGTTTGTCAGTAACTATTAATATATTTATATATATTTTATACATGTATATTTCCAGTTATACTGAGCTATCTTTAACATTTAAATTAACTCTTATTGTTTGATTTTGGTAACTTGGCTTCAGCTCATTTGGAAAGTAAAGTCTTGACGTATTCAGTAGCAAAAGTGATTCACTTCCTCAGGAAGGAAGTTAGGGGTTATCCACACTCCTCAGCACCTGTCACTAGCACATAAAGCATCAGTGCTTATCAACAAGTTTTTTTTTAAAACGCTATTTTAATGTAGAGAAGGGATGGCTTGCATGGTTTTTATATTACGCTTGAAGATTACCAGTGACTGAACTACTTGAAAAATTTACCAAGAGTAATGTTTTACAATTATACATACAACAAGGAACTGCATTGAAAATGTTTGCAGCATGGCAAGAACTACAGATTTGAAAATAAATAGGTGGAAAAAGCGGTTGTATAAGAAGCCTACTATTTGGGTTTATGTGTAACCATGTGTAATTCTCAAGGAAGAAAAGTGAATTTCAAGTACTGCACCATTCTCCAACCTTCATTGTTCCTTTCTAGGGATGGTCAGTAGTATGGGAAGTGTTGCCCCTCGACCCAGCATGGCTTCTGTAGACTGGGGTCAATCGAGCTCTGCTGCCAACACCACAGGTAGCACAGTATCCAACACAATGACCAGGGCACCATTACAAGGTAGTATAATATGCCATCCTACACCTGGTATTCCTATGAGACCGAACAGTCAGCCTGGTCAGAGATCGATGCTCCAGTCACAAATGATGGGTATGTTGCAGCTTTTTTATTTCTTGTGCTGTTGGAATGTTTTTGTTTCAAATGTCCTTTTGTGGAGCTTATCCATGTCTGCTTATTCTGTTCAAGGTGACGTTTATGCAAAATGCCGTTGTGAAAGGAAATAATTTTGCTGCTATTTTATACCAATTAGTTACATCTGAAATGGAAATGGGTATGGGAGGTCCTCCATACAACCAGCAGCAAGCACCACCAAACCAAACAGCACCTTGGCCAGACAGTATAATGCCTATAGAACAGGGATCTTTCATTAATCAAACTCGGTGAGTTACACAGTTAAGACAATAGACTGTTGCTTTTGTGAGGAATTTGAATTGTAATAATTTTTTTAATGTAGTCATTGATAATTGATCCAACTTTATCACACAGAGAGAGAGAGACCCAAAGTTCAAAGGAGATGCTAAACTGAGCCCAAACCTTAAGCCAGGAGTGGAAAAGCAAGATAATAATAGTAATCTCGTCACTATAAGAGTTGAGCGTGCCAATGTGAAGGAGGGGAAGATTCGTGATCTGGACTTAATGTGGTGATAGGATAAGGACAGTAGGGGTTTAGTTTGTGAAAGCTGAAAACATTGGAGGACTAGAAGTCTAGAAATAACAAAGTCATGGGTGACGGTTTTCTTTGCAATGTTTTCTGTTATGACGAAGTCTTGCTGGGTCACTTCAGAGGACAGTTAAGGGTCAGCTATGTTGATGTGAAATCTGGAGTTAATTATAGGTCAAACTGGATAAATGTGACAACTTCCTTCCCTAATGAAATTTAACAAATCACTTAGTTTTTTTAAATGGTATTTAATTAGCTTTGTGATAATTTTTATATTTAACCGTGCCAGCTTTTTGTTTGTGATTTTTGTTTCTCTAACTGTCATGGTGGGATTTGAACTCAGGCTATCGTGAGTTTTCTACGAACACAACAGCATAACTATGCTATTTTATCTATACATTTCTGGAAATTTAGACCTGTGAATAAGCATCCATTGCGGAATTCTATCTGACATTATGCTCCTCGTTCATTTCTAATGGTCTGTTCACTTCCAATTCACACTAGTGTGATGACAATAATTTGCACAAAGGGAATGTCTTTCAGCTGAATTAGTGGAATGTGGGAGTAAAGTGTGCATGTAGGGAGCTCACTTGTATGTTTCAGATCATGCACATGCTGGTCCAACTGATTAGCGTTTTGTTTTTATATATTTATTACTTTTCCCTGATTTCATATTGGTGTCTGCTTATTGAATGTGTAATACTGAGTGCGCTAGCCTAAATTAATAATTTATGTCCAATATAAAGGTAGAACTTTGAAATGGAAGTTTGAGGCAAGGCAGCACGGTAGCATAGTGGTTAGCACAATTGCTTCACAGCTCCAGGGTCCCAGGTTCGATTCCCGGCTGGGTCACTCTGCGGAGTCTGCACGTTCTCCCCGTGTGTGCGTAGGTTTCCTCCGGGTGCTCCGGTTTCCTCCTACATCCAAAGGTGTGCAGGTTAGGTGGATTGGCCATGCTAAATTGCCCATAGTGTCCAAAATTGCCCTTCGTGTTGGTTGAGTGGGGTTACTGGGTTATGGGGATAGGGTGGGGTGCTCTTTCCAAGAGCCGGTGCGGACTCGATGGGCCGAATGGCATCCTTCTGCACTGTAAATTCTATAATTCTATGATATTAAGTAAGATCTCCTGATACAGTAGTCCCCCTTTATAACGCGGGTGTTGGGGTCCAAGACAGCCACCCGCGTTGTATCCGAGCCGCGGATATCCATGATGGGGGTTTTAAATTTATTTAAAAATCTATGCTAGCGCTTCCCATTGTGAGTCTACGGGGGGCGGGGGGAGAGGTCAGACCCCCATAGACTCACAATGGGAAGCGCTAGCATAGATTTTTAAATAAATTTAAAACCCCCATCGTGGATCCAATTAAAACAGTGTCAATTTCAGCGGCCGGCTCACTTTGATCCAGAGAGGGAAGCTGCTCTCTCACTGAAGCAATCAGCCGGCCGCTGAAATTGACACTGCCCGCTGCTCTCTCCCTCCAATCAGAAACATTAAAACTTAAAAGTTGGATTAGAGGGAGAGAGCAGTGGGCAGTGTCAATTTCAGCGGCCGGCTGATTTCAGTGAGAGCAGCTTCCCTCCGGATCAAAGTTAGCCGGCCGCTGAAATTGACACAACTGACAGTTGGGGTCCATAAGCCCCCCGCGGTATATCGCGAACCGCGGTATTGCGGAGCGCAGTATAACGGGGGACTACTGTAGGCAAGAAGACAGTTGAAAAAATATTACAAGCTAGCAAATGACAGCTGCTGGAGACGGGATTCATTTTTAAAAGTAAATTTGGATTTCCCAATTCTTTTTTGCCAATTAAGGGGCAATCTAGCGTGGCCAATCCACTACCCTGCAAATCTTTTTGGGTTGTGGGGGTGAGACTCACGCAAACATGGGGAGAATGTGCAAACTCCACATGGGCACTGACCTAGGGCTGGGATTGAACTCGGGGCCTCTGTGTTGTGAGGCAGCAGTGCTAACCACTGCACCACCACACTGCCCAGAGACGCGATTAATGAAGTATAATTGGGCATTGCCATTTAGCTAGTTATTCCAATAATTTTTTTTTTTAATAACTTTTTGGTGATTGACGCTTCAGGAATAGTAATCTTGTGTCTTTTGCCAGTGATGTACAAAATGCACTTGATCTATTTTATGTTTGTATTGTGTCCTATGAATTACCAAAGCCTGTTTGAAAGACACATGGGTTTAATCACAAGAATAATCATTTAAATGCAGCATAAGTCATTGATGGAGGGGGATATTATGTGATCTGGACTTGGTGTGGCAATAGCGATGAGATAATGGATAGCTGTTCATTCCTATGCCATGATATAAAAACTTGTCTAGGTATCTTTATATTTATGCTTTTTATATTAGCAGGCAATCCTACAGCAGTTCTCAAGATGATCTGCTTTGTCCATCTATTCCAATGGAAACTCCTAGTGATGAAGGCACAATTCTGGATCAGCTGCGTTCAGCATTAAAGAATATCGATGAGCTTGGTCTGGAGGAGATTGATCGGGCCTTGGGAATCCCTGAACTTGTCAACCAGGTAAATGTTAATATATCCAAATAAGATTTTAGGGTGAGAAAATTCTTTGTAACTATTTCCATGAAAGTTGTGATCATACTAGGAAGTAGACTAGGAAGGCTAGTAGCATAGAAAGCCCCCCCCCCCCCCCCCCCCTCCCCCACCGAAAGTGCAACTGCTGTCCTTACTAGTTTATGTTCAGCATACAAGTGAAGGTTGTTGTGAAACCTGTCTTAATCACAGAGTCTGTGATAAACTGAGTTGTGTGGCACTACCACCATGATAAATGGGATAGACTTCGAACAGATCTCGCAACTCGAGGCTTGGCATCTATGAGGCACTCTTGAGCAGCGAAATTGTACTCTACCATAATCTGCAACCTCATGGTCCAGCATATCCCCCACTCTACCATTTACACCAAGCCAGGGGATCAACCCTGGTTCAATGAACAGTGCAGGAGGGCCTGCCAAGAGCAGCACCAGCCATACCTAAAACTGAGGTGTCAACCTGGTGAAGCTACAAGACAGGTTTTATTGCTTGCCGAACGCATAAACAGCAAGTAATAGACAGTGCAAAGCAATTCCACAGCCAATGGATCAGGTCTAAGCTCTGCAGCCCTGCCAAATCCAGTCATGAATGGTGGTGGACAATTAAACAAATCCCTGTAGGAGGAGGCTACATAAGTATCCCCATCCTCAATGGTGGAGGAGCCTAGCACCTCAGTGCAAAAGATCAGGCTGAAGCATTCGCAACAATCTTCAGCCAAAAGTGCCGAGTGGATGACTTTATCATTTATAATTTGCAAGTAGAATAAGAATGTGTAAGGGATTTAAATAATGGTTACATGGTAAAGACCTACTAATCTGCACAGGCTGCTGAGAATATGTTTCACAAACTGTGAATTTGAAGTATTGACGTATGTGCCTGAAGAAACTGTGGCTCGTAACTTCCTGGCTCCTCAGTGCTGAATTTGGGGAAGCACCCCAAAGATGTGCTGGAGAATCCTTCTCGGAAGTTTCCAGGTAAGGCTTTACGTGGCACTTGTCCAGAAGTGCTAATTTCCCCTGGACAGTTGCTTGGCGTTGGGAGCCATCCAGTTGTTAACTGCAGTTGGTTCTGCCTGTTTTATACCAGTAGTTACTCTGAAATAAAACCATTTCTAATTTTAAGCACCCAGGCTGGTCCTTGCATGTGACACCCACCACACTCTTACCCACCCTTATCCACCGACTAATCAACCCCCAGTCTATTGGAGTTGCACCGTGCTGTGGCCTATGGGGTCTCTTTCACTGCAGGTTCCAAGCAGCTCTACCAAGCGGAGGTCTCAACACTGTTTTCCAGAGCTTTGAACTCTTATTATTCCAGTGGGACATGACTTTACGCTACTGGGTGGAAGCTATGAGCCAATGCCTATAGATTTCAAGTTGTTGTATAAATAGCCATAAATGTACAGTCTGTGAAGCGTTGATTACAAAAGATGTTTGGTTATTGGGGAATGGTACTTGTTGGACAATATAATTCCTTGAAGCAAGCTTAGATAATGACAGTACTACATATGATGCAAGTCTGAAACAAAAGCAGAAAATGACTGGAAATATTTAGCAAGTCTGGCAGCATCTATGGAGAGAGTAGTTAATGTTTTAGTTTGATCTTTCACCAGAACTGTCATTAGATATTGTCAGTCCAAGTTTGTGTATATGAGGAAGGGAATTTCATCCTATTATGTCAGAGAAGGCTTATAAATACAAGGGTGGGGTGGCACGTTGGTTAGCACTGGGACTGCGGCACTGAGGACCCGGGTTCGAATCCCGGCCCTGGGTTACTGTCCGTGTGGAGTTTGCACATTCTCCCCATGTCTGCGTGGGTTTCACCAGCACAACCCAAAAATGTTCAGGTTAGGTGGATTGGCCATGCTAAATTTTCCCCTAATTGAAAAAAAGAAATAATTGGGTACTCTAAATTCTAAAAACATAAAAACAAGGGTAAAATTGGAAATATTAAAATTGTGATAGTTTAAATGACTGGGAATATTATAATTGAAAAATGTTTATTCCTTCAGTTACAAGATCAAATTAGCAGTGATTGTCTGTTCAATAATAATGTGAGATGCAGAATTAGAATTTGTTCACTTTATAAAGACTGAGTTCTGACCAACAATGCCCTCTAGCTTTTATTTGTCGTGTATTTTAAAGGGACTGACTATTCCACCTAGAGCTTTTTGGTTGTTGCACGGCTGCGCAGTTTAGAATTGGTTCTGGCTCATTCCCACATAAGGATTCATATATGGCACTTGACCAGCAGCTAAATGATGTGTTTTCATTGTTGGCTTTTTAATTTAAAAAAAAAAGAAACATTTATGCTAATTCTGAAAATTATTACTCATAAATGCAATTGTGAATGAAGGGTGTTTGCATTATGTAAGTCTCAATACATTTGCAGCTCCTTGAGAAACTATTTGTTTAAATGTAAATGGTAGTATAGGTTTTTCTTGTATTTAGATAAAAGATGTGCATTTATATAGTGCCATTCATGAGTACCAGACTTCTCAAATGGTTTCTGGCCTGTTATGATCCTGGACTTGACCATCCAGTTTTTGGAGCAATCCATTAGGGACCAACAACGTTTTGTTTTAAGTAGACAAAGTTTGAGATTTAAGACACTAGTTAAGAAGGTAAAACCACTTTAAACGAACAAAAATAAACTTTACGATTCAAGGTCAGAAAGATAAAATTTAAAATATCTATCTGATACTCTAATATTCAGGGTAATATGAGGTACATTAATCAGCAGGTAAACTGTGGTCAACCACAACACGCTACACAAGAATAGTAGGTGTGACCAAGACAAATCCGACAGATTTGGCAGCAATCGACCCAGAAATCAGTAAACACTGAGTCAATCAACATCATTGAAAGCCTATCTCTCTTTCTCTCTCTCATGAAGGATTCCAGCTTTCACCTTTGAAGATTTCACTTTGTAATTCTCTCCAAAAGTGGCTCCAACTCCGACAACTTCAACAACGGCCCATTTCTTTTTTTAAAAATATTTTTATTCTCCTTTTTCACATTTTCTCCCAAATTTACACCCACCAACAATAAACAATAATCAGCAACAAATATGGCAATCCCCAAAACAATAACAACGGTCCCATCCTCCCACCAACCCCCAAACATCAGCCCGCATGTTTACATAAACAAATGACAAAAAAGAATCAGGGATCACCCATAGTCACCCTTAATACACACAGCCCCCCCCCCTCCCCCACAACCCGCACACCCATCCCCCCAACTAATATTCAATGTTATCCAGTTCTTGAAAGTGCATAATGAATAATGCCCATGACTTGTAGAACCCCTCCGTCCTTCCCCTCAGTTCAAACTTTAAAAAAAAAAAAAATTTAGAGTACCCAATTATTTTTTTCCAATTAAGGGGCAATTTAACGTGGCCAATTCACCTAACCTGCACATCTTTAGGTTGTGGGGGCAAAGCCCACGCAGACACGGGGAGAATGTGCAAACTCCACACGGACAGTGACCCAGGGCCGGGATTCGAACCCGGGTCCTCAGCGCCGTAGGCAGCAATGCTAACCACTGTGCCACCGTGCTGCCCCCCTCAGTTCAAACTTAACCTTTTCAAGGGTCAAGAATTCCAACAGGTCCCCCCGCCACACCAGGGTGGAGAGGCTGCTCTCCAACCCATCAGGATCCGCCTTCGGGCGACCAACGAGGCGAAGGCTACGATATCTGGCTCAATACCCGTTTCCAACCCTGGCTGGTCCGACACCCCTAATATGGCCTCCTGGGGACCAGGGTCCAGTTTCACATGCACCACCTTGGAAATTACCCTAAAAACCTCCTCCCAGTAAACCTCTAGCTTTGGACAGGAACAAAACATATGAATGTGATTAGCGGGGCCCCACCCACAACGCTCACACACATCTTCTACCCCTTTAAAGAATCGGCTCATCCTCGCCCTCGTGAGGTGTGCTCTGGATACCACCTTCAGCTGTATCAGCCCCATCCTCGCACATGAGGTGGAGGCATTTACTCTCCGGAGCACCTCTCGTCAGACCACCTCCTTTATAACCTATCCCAACTCTTCCTCCCACTTTGCTTTAATCCCTTCCAGTGGTGCCTTATCCTTTTCCAAAATAGCTCCGTACACCACTGACACTACCCCCCTCTCCAATCCCCTTGTCGTCAGCACCTCCTCCAGCAATGTGGAAGCCGGCCCCACCGGGAAGCTCTGTATCTCCTTTCTGGCAAAATCTCGAACCTGCACGTATCTAAATATTTCCCCCTGCTCCAGCCCATACTTCACTTACAGCTCCTTCAATCCTGCAAACCGACCCCTAAGAAACACATCTTTTAGCGTCTTAATCCCCTTCTCTTCCCATTTCCGAAAACTTCCATCCCACCTCCCTGGCTCAAATCTGTGGTCCCCCCGAATCGGCATTTCCCTTGACCCTGCCCCCAACCTGAAGTGTTGGCAAAACTGCCTCCACAACAGCCCATTTCACAGGATTTCCATCTCATCTCCCAAGAATCCAATCCCCTGGATTCCCAAGTACGCACTCGAGGTACAACTCAAATGTGCAACTTCAGCTCTTCAGCAACACCAGTGAGAGCACTACTGCTCCAAAGGGGTACAGTTTCCCCAACGCACACAGCATGGAGTCACCAACCTTCTGCTGCCTAGGTTTGCAGTGTTTCTCCTGGGCCGTCTTGGATCGCTCGGGCTGCTCCTGCATGCTCTTGGATCGCCCAGGCTGATCCTGGGCCCTCGTGGATCGCTCGGGCTGCTCCTGCATGCTCTTGGATCGCCCAGGCTGATCCGGGGCCCTCTTGAATCCCCTGGACTGCTCCTGGGCCCTCTTGGATCTCCGGGGCTGCTCCTGTGCCCTCTTCGATCACCCAGGCTGCTCCTGGATCCTCTTGTATCGCCCGGGCTGCTCCTAGGTGCCGTGGATCACCCGGGCTGCTCCTGGGCCCCCTGGATCGCCTGGGCTGCTCCTGGGCCCCCTGGATCGCCTGGGCTGCTCCTGGGCCCCCTGGATCGCCTGGGCTGCTCCTGGGCCCCCCTGGATCGCCTGGGCTGCTCCTGGGCCCCCCTGGATCGCCTGGGCTGCTCCTGGGCCCCCCTGGATCGCCTGGGCTGCTCCTGGGCCCCCCTGGATCGCCTGGGCTGCTCCTGGGCCCCCCTGGATCGCCCAGACTGCTCCTGGGCCCTCGTGGATAGCCCGGGCTGCTCCTGGGCCCTCTTGGATCGCCCGGGCTGCTCCTGGGCCCTCTTGGATCGCCTGGGCCCTCTTGGATCGCCCGGACTGCTTCTGGGCCCTCTTGAATCGCCTGGACTGTTCCTGGGTCCTCTTGGATCGTCTGGACTGCTCCTGGGCTGCCGTGGATCGCCCGGGCTCCTCCTGGGCCCCCCTGGATCGCCCGGGCTACTCCTAAATCGCCTGGGCTGCTCCTGGGCCCCTCTGGATAGCCTAGGCTGCTCCTGGTCCCCCGTGGTTTGCCCGGACTGCTCCTGGGCCCTCTTGGATCTCCCGGGCTGCTCCTGGGCTCCCCTGGATCGCCCGGGCTGCTCCTGGGCCCCCCGGGTCGCACGGGCTGCTTCTGGGCCCTCTTAGATCGCCCGGACTGCTTCTGGTGGACTGCTCCTGGGCCCTCTTGGATCGCCCGGACTGCTCCTGGGCCCTCTTGGATTGCCCGGACTGGTCCTGGGTCCTCTTGGATCGCTCGGGTTGCTCCTCGGCCACCGTGGATCGCCCGGACTGCTCCTGGGCCCCCCTGGATCGCCCGGACTGCTCCTGGGCCCCCCTGGATCGCCCGGACTGCTCCTGGGCCCCCCTGGATCGCCCGGACTGGTCCTGGGCCCCCCTGGATCGCCCGGACTGCTCCTGGGCCCCCCTGGATCGCCCGGACTGCTCCTGGGCCCCCCTGGATCGCCCAGACTGCTCCTGGGCCCCCCTGGATCGCCCAGACTGCTCATGGGCCCCCCTGGATCGCCCAGACTGCTCATGGGCCCCCCTGGATCGCCCAGACTGCTCCTGGGCCCCCCTGGATCGCCCAGACTGCTCCTGGGCCCCCCTGGATCGCCCAGACTGCTCCTGGGCCCCCCTGGATCGCCCAGACTGCTCCTGGGCCCCCCTGGATCGCCCAGACTGCTCCTGGGCCCCCCTGGATCGCCCAGACTGCTCCTGGGCCCCCCTGGATCGCCCAGACTGCTCCTGGGCCCCCCTGGATCGCCCAGACTGCTCCTGGGCCCCCCTGGATCGCCCAGACTGCTCCTGGGCCCCCCTGGATCGCCCAGACTGCTCCTGGGCCCCCCTGGATCGCCCAGACTGTTCTTGGGCTCCCCTGGATCGCCCGGACTGCTCCTGGGCTCCCCTGGATCGCCCGGACTGCTCCTGGGCCCTCTTGAATCGCCCGGACTGCTCCTGGGCCCTCTTGGATCGCCCGGTCTGCTCCTGGGCCCTCTTGGATCGCCTGGTCTGCTCCTGGGCCCTCTTGGATCGCCCGGACTGCCCCTGGGCCCTCTTGGATCGCCCAGGCTGATCCTGCATGCTCTTCACTTAAAGTCTACTAACTGTACCCCTTTTCCTGCTTTGAGCCTTTTTCTCTGCTTAATTGGAACCTCTCCCTGTCCCCTCTCCTTGAACCTTGCCTGAGACACCAATGGCACAAATGGTTTTGCACCTATTTTCCCTTTTGCACGGGGGCACTAGCCCACCCTCAGCCCAAAGAACTTGAAATGTTGAATTACACACTCTCAGCTTACTCCTCCTCTGCACATGTGGAGATACTCCTGGGACTTTGGGGGGGTGGGGGAATCGGTTCCCCAGGAGGTGGGGTCCTGAACCTCTGCTCCGGACTTTAAGGTAAGTTGGATTTCATAACAGGCCGTTGAATTACGTTTGAAGTGCAGCATCTATTGCAACATGGGAAGGTTTAATTTAGTACAAGTTTAGCTTTATATTTTCTGTTTTTAGCTTGACTAGTATTTGTCCAATGTCTCAGATCTCAGAATAACTCACAGAATGAGTATAGAGGGATACGGCACAAAGAAGTGCTGATGGTTTTGGCCAAGATTGTTATCATGACCAGTACAGGCTTGGAGGGCCGAAGGGCCTGGCCTGTTTGTGTGCTGTGTTATTCTTTGTTCAAAGTGAAAAGACCATTCAGCATATCTCTCTTAATTATAGTTTTGCTTTTATTTTCACAGAGCCAAACTGTGGATCACCAGGCAGAATCGTTTTCTAGTCAGAAATCCACAATGATGGTAGAAAAGCCTCAAGTTTATAATCAGCCATACGGTTCGCCGACCACTGTAGTACAAGGAACCTACTCTAACATGCAGGAACCTAACTTTCATTCTTTGGCTACTCAAATGGGGCAGAGACCAGGATACTCAATGTTACGAATGCAACCACGGCCTGGGCTAAGGTCTCCTGGTATGGTAGCCAACCCACCCAATCAGCTTCGGCTTCAACTGCAGCAGAGGCTTCAAGGACAGCAAATGGTAATTTCTGATAGTCATTTCGAAGTTCATGTTTACTCCTCCGATTCTGCTTGAAAAGAATGACATTTGTCTTGGGAACATTCTAGCAGTGTCCATTAATAAGAATCATAGAAATGTACTGCAAGGAAGGACATCCTTCAGCCCATTGTGTGCTTGCCAGCTGAGAAAGAGCCGTCATCCAGTTCCCACTTTCCCTCTTCAGGCAGCGACCTCCAGATCTCTTTCCCCACACCCCACCCACCACCGTCAGGGAGAAGACCCTTCTACTCAACTCCCCTCCTGCTAATTACTTTGAAACTATTTCCCTTGGTTATTAACCTCTCTGCTAAGGGAAATGAGCCCTCTTCACTCTCTCTAGGGCCTTCATAGTTTTATACACCTCTGTTTCAAGGAAAACAACTCCAGCCTATCCAGTTTTTTCTTTTTACAACCTTGGCAACTCCCTCATGAATCTCTGTACCTTCTCCAGTGCAATCGCATCGTCCCTGTGATGTGGTGGCCAGAGCTGTATGTAGTACTCTAGAATCATGGGGCTGAATTTCATGTGGGGCAGGGTTTATTGCTCACACCCCCATTGCAAGTCACCCAGCAGCCGATTTTTTTTTTTTTCTTTTTGAAAAGGCTGACCCTGGACCGCTAACATGGTGCCGGTGAGTTAACCAGGCTGATAGTGGGGAGCTGAAAGCCAGTCTGATTGACTAGCTGCTCCAGCAGTCCCAGCAGCAGCAGAACTGAGTAGTTGGCACTGCTAGGATTGCAGGCAGTACCACGATGGATCTTCTAGCCAAGTAAACCCCAGACCTTTATCGAGTGGAAAGGGATCAGATGGCCTAGCAAGGGGGTTGAGGTTGGGTTTTTGAGGCCAGGATGGGATTAAGGAGTCGTCCTCTCTCTCTCGCTCTCTCTCTCTTCCCTTCCCTCCTCTCTTCCCCCCCCCCCCCCCCCCCCCCCCCCCCCCCCCCCCCAGTGGAGGTGGGCTATAAAATCCAGCTGATTGAAATTTTCAGCACAGAAGGAAGCCATTTTGCCCATCGAGTCCATGGTCGTCATCCAGAGTCAATCCAGCCTTGTCCCATTTTCCAGCTCTTGTTGCCTTGCCTTATAAGTTGCAGAACTTGAAGTGCATTCACACATGCTATCTAAAGTTGAGGGTTTCACCTCCACTTGCCTTTCAGGCACTGAATTCTTAGTTTCCTTCATCTGCTGGGTGAAAAGAATCCCCTTCAATCCCCTTTAAACCAATCTGAATATGTAGTCCATGGTTCTGGACCATTCAACCAAGGGAAGTAGCACCTTCCTATCAACTTCAATTTTATAATCATAACGTTATACATTTCAATTCGCTCTTCCCTCAGCCTCCTCTGTTCCAAAGAAAACAACTCTAGCCTATCCAATAATATACTCATAACTAAAATTTTCTTGTTCAGGAAACATCCTTGCAAATATCATCTATACGCTCCCTCTAGCGCAGTCACATCCTTCCTATAGTTTGGTGAACAGAAATGCCAGCAGCTGTTGTCTAATTAATGTTTTATACAGTTCCACATAACCTCACAGCTCTTTACTGTGTCAGCTAGTGAATGCAAGTATTTTGCCGCCTTGACCACCTTATCCACCTGTCCACCAGCGTTCAGGGATCTGTGAACATGGAGTTCAAGGTCCCTCTGTTCCACTACACATATCATTATCCTACCAATTATTGTTCATTCCTTTCCCTTGTTCATTTTCCCCAAATATATATTCTCACTTTTCTGGATTGAACTCCATTTGCCATTATTCTGCTCACATGACTAGTCTATTGTTAACTTCTGATATGTCTTTTTTATTATCAATCACATAGCAATTTTTCTATAATTTTCCATCTTCCTAGGAAATAGCTTTCCAGTCACAAAAACTTTCATCAACCATCAGCACCCTGCCTCTGACCAAATATTGTATTCAACTGGCATTTTACCTTTGATCTCATGGGCTTTTAATTTGATGGCCAGTCTTGTTACAGACAGGAGAGAAAAAAGAACAGAATTTCTTTGTTCTCTCACCGTCTATCCATTAGCAGAGGTGTTTTGAATTATTTTTGATTTTTTTTAAAATTTGATTTGATTTATTGTTACATGTACCGAAGTACAGTGAAAAGTATTTTTCTGCAGCCGGGGAACGTACACAGTACGTACATAGTAGTCACAAGAATAATCAACAGAGAACATCGACAAAACAGTGATTGGTTACAGTGCAGAGCAAGGGGCCAATCAAAGCAAATACATGAGCAAGAGCAGCAGAGGGCGTTGTGAATAGTGTTCTTACAGGGAACAGATCAGTCCGAGGGGGAGTCGTTGAGGAATCTTGTAGCTGTAGGGAAGAAGCTGTTCCTATGTCTGGATGTGCGGGTCTTCGGACTTCTGTACCTTCTGCCTGATGGAAGGGTCTGGAAGAAGGCAATGCCTGGGTATGAGGGGTCTCTGATAATGCTGTCTGCCTTCCTGAGGCAACGGGAAGTGTATACAGAATCAATGTGGGGGTGGCAATCTTGTGTGATGCGTTGTGCTGAGTTCACCACACTCTGCAGTTTCTTGCGATCTTGGACCGAGCAGTTGCCATACCAGGCTGTGATGCAGTCGGATAGCATACTCTCTATCGCACATCTGTAGAAGTTTGTGAGAGTCGATGCAGACATGCCAAATTGTTTTAGGTTCCGTAGGAAGTAGAGATGTTGTTAGGCTTTCTTGACTGTTGCATTAACGTGAGTGGACCAGGACAGACTTGGTGATGGTGACCCCCAGGAACTTAAAGCTATCGACCATCTCCACTTCGGAGCCATTGATGCAGACGGGAGTGTGTGTCGTGCTAAGCTTCCTAAAGTCGAGGATCAGTTCCTTGGTCTTTCCAACATTTAGAGAGAGGTTGTTTTCGGTACGCCATGCAGCCAAGTGATTTATCTCCCCCCTGTAGTCTGATTCGTCGTTGTTTGAGATGCGGCCCACCACAGTCGTATCATCCTCAAACTTATAGATTGAGTTGGAGGTAAATCTTGCCGCAGTCATGTGTGTACAGGGAGTACAGTACAGGACTGAGCACACATCCTTGCGGGGCTCCAGTGTTTAGGACTATTGTGGAGAAGGTGGTGTTGCCTATCCTGATAGATTGTGGTCTGTTAGTGAGGAAGTCGAGGATCCAGCTGCACAGGGAGGGGTCAAGTCCAAGATTGCGGAGTTTGGTTATTAGTCTTGTTGGGATAATTGTGTTGAAGGCGGAGCTGTAGTCTATGAACAGCAGTCTTACATAGGTGTCCTTGTTGTCGAGGTGTTCGAGTGTTGATTGCAGAGCCAGTGAGATAACGTCTGCTGTGGACCGGTTGCGGAGATAGGCGAACTGCAATGGATTGAAACAGTCTGGGAGGCTGGCATTGATCCGTCTCATGACTAGCCGCTCGAAGCATTTCATGATAACAGATGTTCGGGCCACCGGTCGGTAGTCATTGAGGCAGGCTATTTTTTTCTTCTTTGGTACTGGTATTATGGTGGTCTTCTTGAAGGAGGTGGGGACTTCTGATCGGAGTGCGAGGTATTGAAGATGTTTGTGAATACACTTGCCAGCTGGTCTGCGCAGGATTTGACTGCTCACCCAGGATCTCCGTCGGGGCCCGTCGCTTTCCGCGGATTCACTTTCAAGAAGGCAGCTCTCACCTCTGAGGCTGTAATAGTGGGTATGGGTGTGTCCAGGGCTGTTGGGGCGGGTGGCACTGATACATTGGCTGACTGCTCAAAGCGGGTTGTCAGACTTGAACGCCTCCGTCCGGAACTTCAGCAGGGAGTGAACCTTTTGGTTGAGCCAGGGTTTCCGATTGGGGAATACCCGTATTGTCTTCTTTAGTACACAGTCCTCGACATACTTACTGATGAAGTCTGTGACGTGGTGGCGTACTTGTCCAGGTTAACTGTTGCAGCCTTGAATATGGACCAGCCCACATTCTCCAAGCAGTCACGGAGGATGTCCTTGAGATTCCTCGGACCAGCATTGCACAGTTTTCTTGACTGGCTCAGTCTGGCTTGAGTTGCAGTTTGTAAGCCGTAAGTAGGAATACCGGCTTGTGGTCGGATTTGCGAAAGTGTGATTGGGGAATGGAGCGGTGGGCTCCTTTGATGCTCGTGTAGCAGTGGTCCAGGGTTGCACCTCTGGTGGAGCAGGAAATATGTTGATGGAGTTTGGGTAGGACCTTCCTGAGGCTGGCCTGGTTGAAGTCTCCGGCCACGATTGTCAGGGTTTCGGGGTGATTTGTTTCTTGGTTGTTGATGGTGGAATGTAGTTCGTCAAGTGCTTTCTTCACTTCCGCCTGGGATGGCTGAGATGAGTACAGAGGTTAATTCATGTGGGAGGTAGAAGGGGCGACACTTCATGGTTAGCTATTCTAGGTCTGGGGAGAAATGGCAGGCTAGGGACACCACATCCGAGCACCAGGAGGTGTTTTTCATGAGGCAAACACCCCTGCCTTTCGACTGAGGCCTTTGTGCGGTCTATTCGGTGGATTGAAAAACCTTTAGGTTGGATGGCACAATCTGGTGTGGCTGGATTGAGCCATGTCTCGGTGAAGCAGAGCACACAGCAGTTTCTCACTTCACTCTGGGAGGTAAGTCTAGCGTTGAAGTCATCCAGCTTGTTCTCATCCAGCTTGTTCTCAATCGTTCGGATGTTTGCCAGGAGTAGGCTGGGGAGAGGAGTCTTGAAGCCACGTAATTTAAGTTTCACCTTCAGGCCAGCGCGTTTTCCCCTCTTCCTGTGTTGGTAGCTGCTCTCGGCTGGCAGGGCTGGCTTTGCGTAAGGTAGGTGATTGCGTTCAGAGGGGTCGTGGATGATGGTGGCGGTGTCAGGGTCACTTGAGGGGGTTGTGCGTGGGCCGGTCTGGTCCAGTTGGGACTGGCGGGTACCTGTCGCTCCGGGATTGGCTCAGGCATTCCCGCTTCGCTGGCGATGCCCCGCGCTCCTTTTAAGTAGGCCATGACGTGCTTCCCCAAACTCTGATTGTGTGCTCCAGTTTTATAAGTAACATGCAGCAAACTCTATGATTAACTCAGAAGACCAGTTTATTTCACATTGATACCTGGAGTTGGAATGTCTGCAATCAGTCACTTCACTCACTACATGCACACACGCACGCTCTTCACACACACACACACACACACACACACACACACACACGCTCGCCCCCCTCTCCCCGCTCCCCAAACGCATGCAAGCACTCTCTCCACATATACGGGACAAAAGTTTTTACAACTATGAATGACAACATAAAATAAGCACAGAAGTGAAAAGTTCATACGAGTTCCAGAATCCAGAAAGTCACGTCTAGAGGGAGTTTCTTTCATGGCAGAGTTCAGTTCAGATGAGTCCTTAGTTGGAAACAGCAACACAAAAGCCCTCAAAAACGAATGAGGGTTGTTTTAAAGTAAAACAGGAATTGTGGAGTTGAGAGATGGTGGACGTCTGGCGGTCAGCTGGGAGCCCTGCTGATCTTTTCAGGTTGGAAATGATCTGTGAGGCTAGAAATGTAATATTAAAAAGCATGGGTCATGTGATGTTCATTGCAGCTTCATGAGCAGTTTCTGTGCTTCTGGCCAAAATTATTTTTTCACGAAGGTGTGAAACGGTGGCTGTCAACAAGCATAATGAATTTTGTTATATCTGTCTTTGTTACCGGCCTGGGTGGGGAGCCAACTCTTCTGTTAATCTTCCAGCTTAGAATGTGGCTTTACAACGGGGTGTGAGATTCTACAAGGATGACAGTGGAACTATTTTGCTTTGTAATCTCTGTTCAAAGCTTCCAGGTCAGATGGCCAATCCTTTGTGGCATGTAACTGTAGCAGCCATCTTTCGGTTCAACAAAAGTCAATTTTTAAAAAGAATAAAGTTTGATGTTTACAGGACTCCTTTCATGTTTTATTGAATTACACTACAATATGGAACCTTATCAAAAATCTTGCTAAAATCCATGTAGACTGCACGAAATGCAGTGTCCTCATCAATCCTCCTTGTTGCCTCCACAAAAAATTAAATCACACAACCTTCCCTTAATAGGTACATGCTGACTGCCGTTGCTTAATCTGCTTATTTCTGAATGAAAATTTATACTGTCCCTCAGAATCTTTGCAATAACTTTCCCACCACAAAAGATAGACTGACTGACCTGTCCCTATTTAAACAATGTACATTAGCTGTCCTCCATCCTAAGTCTTGAATTAACCATTTTGTTCCTACCCTTTATGTGAAAGACGATCATAAAGCTGTTTCTATCTCTCATACTAAGGATATTTTGGTGTTTCAGGTCTTTGAAATAACTGGTATTTCCACCTGCATCTTGGTGTCTTGCTTTTATACTGTCAATATTTTCCTACGAATAACCAATGTCTTAATTTTTATTTGGTTTGTTAGAATCGTCAGCCACTGATGAATCCACTTACCACCGTCTCCAACATGAATCTACCTCTTAGGGCTAGCGTGCCACCACAGATGAGTGGTCAGGTAGGTATCAGAAACTGGTGTGAGAAGCTTCTCACTTCTTTTAGTTATCCTTAATAGAAAACAATTGTGTTTTCTTCACTAGTTTAGAGGGTGAGAGAGAACACCACCTCATCTAGTACTGACCTATTCGTTCTGAAATGTTTGAAGTATGATCCCTAGTCTTAGCTGAGTTGGTTGAGCTCAATAAGAGTGAAGTTGCCCTCTGCATCTTGCAGTAAGGAATGTAAAATCAATCGGGATTCTCATCCCTGATGACGGTGATCCTGCTGGAAAGGACACTTTCACTGTCATTGACCAACAGACCGGTCAAGCTGATCCTATCCTTACCAATGTTTACTGGTTAGCTTAAAAGTTACAACTTGCTACCTTGAGCAAAGAACTGGTGAAATTGCAGTCAGTACGAGTGTTTCCAGATGAGGAAGTGAGAAAAGTGGGGAAGTGGAAATTATATGTAAAACTGATTTAAAAATAGCTACTTTGAGGCATACCTGTTAAATGTGCATTTGTAATTCGGGTGTGAGTATCGGAGAGAAGTTTGTGAAAGCTCTACAATCTTCCAATATTCAAATAGTTTAGTTTTTGGAATAAAATGATGCGAACTGGGATAATGGTCTCCTGACATTAATGTGAAACTTGACTCTGTGGTGATACAATTTAAAACATAGATTAATAAATTAAAAATAACTGAACAATTAATTATGAACACTATTTTATAAACACTTTTCTGAAAAACATCAGGACTTCAATGATCTTAGCATAAGGAAAAATAATGTTGCCTGTATAAAATGTGTGTAGAATTATAGTGTTACACATAAAATAGCTCAATCTGGCAGATTGGGCAGAAGTAAGGCTTCCAAAGATTGGGGCGGGGGTGCTCCTTTGGAGGGTCAGTGCAGACTCAATAGGCTGAATGGCCTCCTTCTGCACTATAGGAATTCTATGGATTTCAGTTGCATTGTCAATCAACTATCCATGAATGTCGGTAAAATATATCCTATGTGTAAGTTTAGAAACTTAAAAGTACTGAAAAACATTGTATTGTAAAAATTACTATGTGAATTGATGTGGACAGTTATGGAAGGTGCTCTTATTAGGGTTAAAGTAATGCACTGTACTTTAGCTTTCAGGGTCATACATTAGATAATGAGATATATAAATGTGAGCAAAGTTTATCTATGTAAATATTCAGTGAAAAGCACTCTGTAATATTTAGTCTTTAAGAAGTTTCTAATATTTGAATGTTAATGCCATAAATATTTTTTCCATTTATTCTTCAGGGACCTATTAATGCACAAATGCTGGCCCAGAGACAGCGTGAACTTTTGAGTCAGCACCTACGTCAGAGACATTTGTTGCAGCAGCAAGTGCAGCAGAGAACCATGATGATGCGGCAGCAGGGTTTGAACATCCCAGCAAACATGGCAGCCTCGGGCACCATGGCAGGTGCCATGAGCACTCCTCGGATTCCTCAGGCATCACCACAACAGTTCCCATACCCTCCAAACTATGGTACTGGGCTTACTTCCCCACCACCTTCCACCAGTCCTTTCTCCCCAGTGTCCCCAAATCCTGGGTCACAGCTCCTCTCTCACAGCTCCTTGCATGGCTCCCAGATGAATCTGGCTAACCAGGGAATGATAGGAAATGTGGGAGGACAGTTTGGGCCTGTAATGAGTCCCCAAATGCAGCACAATGCCTTCCAGTTTCCCAGTTCAGGTACTGCCTTTCCTCTGAGTGCTGTTAACTATTAGAATGGCAAAAGCATTTATTATAAAAATTGTACTATTCTTTTTCTTTTGTGTGTTGGGAATGATTGAACAAATCAATTTTGGCTTTGCATTGGGTGTGGAGCTGTTGCTTGTAATATCTTTACCTTATCTCATTTATCCTGACCCGTCTTCCCTTTTTTGTGAATGTGAACTTTCAGTACTAATTTGCATGCACTGCTCAACTCCGTTCTGGTCAATGGTGCTATAATTCTATGAGAGCACAAGTCTTCAGCCTCTGGAAAATCTCCCAGAACTAACATCTTTTCTCACAACTTCATTATACTGCATGTTAATGATATTTTCTGTATATAAAACTAAGTTCATTGTGATTTTATTTGTTCAAAAATGATTGACAGGGATTACAAATTCTGGATCAAGTTATTGATCCCAATCTCACAATTCCTATTTATTTGTAACAAAATGGGTATTTGAATATGGAATGCTTTACGACAAGTGACTAGTAAGACGCTAACTATAAAATCATTAGGGAACTGGATGAATGGCAAAAGGGAATGTGTAAGTATGGTGGGCAAAGGACAAATAAGTAGGTTTACAGTAGACAATGTTATTTGAAGAACCAGAACTGGCACAGACAGACATGATGGGCTGAATGTTTTCCACCAATGCTATTGGTGGACACCATTCGGCCCATCATGTTCTTCCTGAAGCATCCAATTCTGAGGGGGCTAACAGATTGGATGTTGAGGGGATGTTTCCCCCTCATGGGGAATCTGGGGCTTGGGGCCACAGTTCAAACATAAGAGGTCAAGGTGGAGACGAGGAAGAATTTCTTTCAAGGATCACTAGTGTTTGGAATTCTATTTCACCGACAGCAATGCAGGCTGGGTCATTGAATATAAAGCTGAGTTAGACGGATTTTTGATTTACAACTGAGTCGAGGAATATGGATCAGGTAGGAAAGTACAGTTGAGGCCATAATCAGATCAGCCATAATCTTATTGAATAGCAGGAGTAGACTTGAGGGATTAAATGAGCTACGCCTGCTCATATGTCTTGTATTTCAATAAAAAGCATAATTTACTCTTTCCTTTAGAACTACCAATCCTAATCCATCAGTAAAGAATTTTGTTTGGAAGCTGGACCAACCTGTCATTTGTGGATGTCCCTTTTCACCCAAATAAATAATGTTGTAGTACTTCTTCGTGCCCACTGATTGGTGTTGTGCAGAGAATGGAAATGTACTGCTTGCTTGGTATTCTGTAGAGTTTAAGAAGAATATTGCAAAGCCAGTAAAAGGCTTTACTGCAAGCAAGTTTCCAGTTCCACTACAGCTGATGCTGGGGAAAAGCATTAAGCGCTTGAATTAGTTGGATTAAATTTCATACCTGTGATGCACCCAATAAAGGCACATCACACACTTATTTATGCAATAAAAAAAGTCACGGTTCCATCAATACCATCCATGGTAGAGTATTGCAACTATCTTAATGTAGGCAGCCAATCACTCAAACATCTATAAATTATTTTGAAGGTAGAATTCTGGATTTAAATGGTGATATTGCAACATTTGTTTTTAGGTAGCTCTTTGTTTTAGGTCGTATGAAAGCAGCATAGAAAAACAAATTGAACACGGGAGCTTTTACGTTGAGGACTGTGGTTATTATTTGTCTGCACATTTTGTTGCTGTTAAACATACATGAATACAAAGGAGTTGGATTTGTTTTAGGTAGTCTTTAGCTTCTGAGTTAATACTGGATGTGATAGAATTTTAGAACTATCAGTGAAACATTCCGGCCCCGGGTTGCTGTCTGTGTGGAGTTTTCACATTCTCCCCGTGTTTGAATGGGTCAGACCCCCACAACCCAAAGATGTGCAGAATAGGTGGATTGGCCACGGTACATTCCCCGTTAATTGCGGGAAAAAAAGAGAGAAAAATAATTGGGTTCTTTAAATTGTTTTTTAAAATTATGGTGAAAAATATTTGTAGGACTACCCTTTTCAGGAGAGTGTAATAAATGTGATTGGTTTATATAACCTGTTTCCATTATAAATGTTCATTAATTTTTCAAATTATGTGGCAATTTCGAGTCACCAATCCACCGACCCTGCACATTTTTGGGTTGTGGGGGTGAGACCCACGCAAACATGGGGTGAATGTGCAAACTCCATATGGCCAGTGACCCAGGACCGGTATTGAACTGGGATCCTCGGCACCATGAGGATTGTAGGAATTTATAATGGAGCAAATGGACAGAAACAAAGCATGTAGCATTATTAAAAATAAATTTAGAGTACCCAATTAATTTTTGCCCAATTAAGGGGCAATTTAGTATGGCCAATCCACCTAGCCTGCACAACTTTGGGTTGTGGGGGTGAGACCCACGCAAACACGGGGGGAATGTGCAAACGTGACATGGATAGTGAGCGAGGCAGGGATCAAACCCACGTCCTCAGCGCAAAATATATGACAGTAAAACAGGGAGTGATTAAGTTCGGCACACTTTGATCAAATATTCTTAGCCTCTAACCTCACTACACAGTGAGTCAAGGCAAAATGTAGTTTTCAGGTATAGAGTGGCACAGAAAATTAAATAATATATTCTAGATTTACAAATCCTGACTGACTAAAATATTTTCCATGAGACCATGTTAGCAAGTAATTTTGTGAAACAATAGGCAGGATTCACCGGCCTCCTAGCCGGGTCTTTCCCGGCGGCATGTCGGGGTGAGCCATACGCTGCCGGTGAGATTATCTGCTCCCGCCGCTGTAAATGGAATTCCCACCCCACTCTGCTGGGAAGCCCGCAGGACCAGAGAATCCTACTGTCCGCGAACGACCAGAGATTTGATTTTTTAAAAATACATTTAGAGTACCCAATTATTATTTTCCAATTAAAGGGCAATTTGGTGTGGCCAATTCACCTACCCTAAGGGGCAGCACGGTGGCGCAGTGGATTAGCCCTGTTGCCTCACGACGCCGAGGTCCCAGGTTCGATCCCGGCTCTGGGTCACTGTCCGTGTGGAGTTTGCACGTTCTCCCCGTGTCTGAGTGGGTTTCACCCCCACAATCCAAAGATGTGCAGGCTAGGTAGACAGTGACCTGGGGCTGGGATTGAACCCGGGATCTCGGTGCCATGAGGCAGCAGTGCTAACCACTGCACCACCGTGCTGCCCCGGCGATTTAATTTGTAAATAAACTTTTTTCTTTATTTAAAGAAAAAACTTTGCTCAGTATGTCCTATCTTTACAAAACTTGAAAATGCTGGTACGTTCCAAAAGTTATCCAATCTTTTTTTTAAAATTTAAATTACCCAAGCCATTTTTTCCAATTAAGGGGCAATTTAGCGTGGCCAATCCACCTACTCTGCACATCTTTGGATTGTAGGGGTGAAACCCAGGCAACCACGGGGAGCATGTGCAAACTCCACACGGACAGTGATCCAGAGCCGGGATCGAACCTGGGACCTCAGCGACGTGGGGCAGAAATGCTAACCACTGCGTCACCGTGCTGCCCTCAACTGATCCAATCTTATCGAATAATATACCATGATAAACGTACCAGTCTTTCATCAGCAGTTTCGTATTGGCCTGTTATCAAACTGAGATAATTGCAAAATAGCACCCTGCATCCAACCAATAATGCAAATGGCATCTTGTGCTTAAAAAGTATTTCAAATCGCTTCTCGGCCTTTTGGCTAAGATTGTGCATAGATTGAGCCTTTTGGCTCAGATCTGGTATGTCTCCTTTATGGGGACCATGAATTTGATTCAATTTGGATTGGTTTTTGGAGCAGGCAAGGAGCTGGATTAGGGGTTCGCCTCTGTCCACACTCTGAGCCCTGGCTTTGTAATTAAGATAAAGTAATTTTTTTTTAAAGTATTTCAAATATTATATGTGCTTTTTGGTTTTGATGCACATATCCAAAGTTTAGAAATTGGGTAATGATTTCCATTTGCCGTATGTTCTAACCAGAACAGGGATTCATGCAGCACCTAAGATATCAAGTTTTGACTGCACATTTGAAATAATTTGATTACTTTCAAGAGTAGGCTCTCAGCTGCTATGCAAACTGCATTATTAATCATACATGATTTACGGTATCCCAACTCAACTATACAGCCTTAATTCCTCTGCTCCTTTATCATGTATTGCAGTGATTCTAAAGTAAATTCGACTTAAAAGCAAAATTAACCTGAAATAAAAAATGGTATTCATAGTATCCCTACAGTGCAGAAGGAGGCCATTTGGCCCTTTGCGTGTGCACCAACCCTCTGAAGGAGCACTCTGCAGATGTCTACTCCCCCGCCCTATCCCCGTAATTTAACCTGTACATCCCTGTTCTCTGCCAATCCACCTAACCTGCACAACTTTAAACTGAGGGAGGAAACCAGAGCACCCGGAGGAAATCCACACAGACTTGGGGAGAACTTGCAAACTCCACACAGTCACCCAAGGCCAGAATTGAACCCAGGCCCCAGGTGCTGAGGCAGAAGTGCTAGCCACTGTGTCGCCCCATGGTGGCACGGGTGGCACATGGGGACTTCTAGTACAGTAGTGGAATTATTAATACGGTAATTTCATTGCCAACAGCTTGTTAAGATTGATTGTAGACATTTTCCAAGAACATGCACATCACATTTTGAATTCAGACAAGTTAAAATGACAACTTTTGGTTTCTATACTTCTCCCTTGACCCCACAACACAAAACCATAATGAGTGTTGATACCTTTGTATGCTACACAGTCAGTAACTTTAATTCTCTGGTGTCTAGTGGGGTTAATGCATCATGTATTGTGGGGAAACCTTATAAATTATAAATCATGGCCTCTTTGGAATTAGCCAGTCTGACTCCAATTGTGCTCTTTATTCCAGGGCCCATGCCCCTATTCAGGAATCCTCTGTGTGTCTTGTTTGTTGGGTATGGATAAACCTTGACTGCAATGGCCTCAACGTTGACTAGCCAACTAAAGGGGCCATGTTGACATTTAACTAGATTTTATTTTTGTATTTTTAATAATTAATACTCTGGACATTGTTTTGTTATCTAGATAGGAGAATTGTTTGAAATTTGTTGTCTTTACATATTTTAACATTTTATACAAGAATAATAGCTTTTTCAAAATTACTACATCTGGTTTGTTCATTCACAGGGATCAGTCAACAGTCTGATACAGGATTTGGTGGGGCGACAACTCCCCAGAGCCCATTATTGTCCCCACGGATGAGTCACACACAGAGTCCAATGATGCAGCAGTCTCAATCTACAACTACATACCAGTCACCTTCGGAGATTAATGGCTGGCCACAGGGAAACCTAAATGGAAATGGGTATTTCTGATTTTCTCCCATAAAGTTTTATTTTAAGCTTTAAAGTGTTCTATATACATACAACCAGGTGTGGGAGCTCGGTAAAATAACCTTGTCCCTAGCCTAAAGGGAAATGCGGCGTGAATTCCTCTCAGTGAGACTATATCTTTGCCATAGTAACTGCATCAGTCCTGAGGAACTGGCCAATCACCTTGCAGTCGGCAATAATTACAGCCTTTGCCAGTGTTGCTAACTCTCGAAGAATTTTTTTTTAAAGAGTAATGTACTTATTGATTGGCGGTGGGGATCAGATTATGTAATTATGTGGAGAGGAGTTGTTTAAATCTTGCAGAAAGGTAAACAGCCATCAATGTTGATTTAACATTCTCTATACTTGCTGTTGTGAAAGCCAATATCACTTTTTAGGTAGTTTTTACGACAGCCATATTTGAATGGGAAAGGGTAAACAGAAATCAATTGGTAGAAAGCTGTGTTGTAATGTCTACAGTGTTACAATCTCGGTAGAGACCATCAATTTAAGTAGCAGAAGTCTGAAGTCCCAGTTATTTACTAAAGGAATGAAGCCTCAAGACTCCAGTTTGACACAGAAGGATTTTTAGTAGACAAGAGTCAAACAAAGCAAACATTTCTTAATCACCTATACTCTAAAACTCAAAATTAACAATAGGGGAACATTAATTAACAGGAAAATTGCAGTCAATTATAAACTACGCATTAGATACAACTAAGATATATTTTACGAATAAGCTTGGCAGTCTGCTCTGAATATACGTAGGTCATCAAACACAGTCACAAAACCCTTCAAAGCTCTGAATTTCAGCTCCTCTAGGATCTGGCCCCTCTTCTTCAACCTGCCTATACTGCACTGGTTCAACTTCTCCAGAGCTCTGATAATTTTATCTTTGTTTATATAGTTTCACCTAAAAGTTTTGGTCTCCAATTCTGACTTTCAGTCTTTGTTGGTTGAGGAACTGGGAGAGTCAGTTGCCCTTTTCAATTTGTGTCTGTCACAAAAAGTACAGACTTTGTCCACAGGTTCCAACGCAATAAGATCTTCACTATACAGAAAACCTCTGTATTGGATTGTGACAACCACTTGCGTGTTAAAGCTGCTAAGAAAATTCAGTATGCATCAAGGCTTTACAAAGGAACATGGATATTTAATTTTAGGGGTAGTGAGTGGCATAGTTCAGTGAGGACTAGAGATGATCGAGTGAGCTTTAGTATGGGGCATGACGGTAGCACAAGTGGGTAGCACTGTGGCTTCACAGCGTCAGGGGCACAGGTTCAATTCCCCGCTGGGTCACTGTCTGTGGGGAGTCTGCACGTTCTCCCCATGTCTGCATGGATTTCCTCGGGGTGCTCCAGTTGCCACACACAGTCCAAAGACATGCAGGTTAGGTGGATTGGCCATGATAAATTGCCCTTAGTGACCAAAAAGGTTAGGAGGGGTTATTGGGTTATGGGGATAGGGTGGAAGTGAGGGCTTAAGTGGGTCAGTGCAGACTCGATGGGCTGAATGGTCTCCTGCACTCTGTGTTCTGTGACACAGATGACTGCATTTTGGGTTAGCACGTTTGTGCGTATGGATAATGAGAGATCAGTGAGTAGAGTGTTGGAATAATTTGTTCTAGTTGTGGGGAAAGCATTTTAGTACGAAAAATACAAACAAAACTATTGTGACTTAAATTTGGCAGCTAATGCCACTGCAAAATAATTTGGCAAAATAATGCAAGACTCATGACATGTCAGATGAGATCTATGTGATAAATTATTTTGGGGGAAATCTACTTCGTCTAATAGTTGTTTTTTCTTTGCTTCCCCTTTTATACACAGCATGTTTTCACAGCCATCCCCACCACAGTTTGGACAACAGGCAAACACCAGCATGTACAGCAACAATATGAATATCAGTGTTTCTATGGCAACCAATACTGCCGGTATGAGCAACATGAATCAGATGTCAGGGCAGATTAGCATGACCTCAATGACCTCTGTGCCTACATCAGGATTGTCCTCTTTGGGTGCTGAACAGGTAAGAGATGTACAATGTTTTCTGAATGTAATTAAAAATGATATAGAAAGTTAGAGAGATCTGGGCGTACAGGTCCACAGATCTTTGAATGTAGCAACACAAGTCGACAAGGTAGTTAAGAAAGCATATGGAATGCTTGCCTTCATTGGACGGGGCATCGCGTATAAAAACTGGCAAGTCATGCTACAATTGTATGAAACCTTGGTATGGCCGCACTTGGAATTTTGTGCACAATTCTAGTCGCCACACTACCAGACGGTTGTGGAGGCTTTGGAGAGGGTACAGAGGAGGTTTACCAGGATGTTGCCTGGACTGGAGGGGGTTGGCTATGCGGAGAGAGTGAATAGACTCTGATTGTTTTTGTTGGAACGACAGAGGTTGGGGGTGACCTGATAGAGGTCTGCAAGATTATGAGAGGCATAGAGTGGATGTGCAGGCATTCTTTCCCGGGGTGGAAAGGTCAGTCACTCGGGAGCGTACGTTTATGGTTCGTGGGGCACAGTTTAGAGATGTGAGAGGCAGGTTTTTCTTTTACACAGAGGGTGGTGAGTGCCTGGAACGCGCTGGCAGGGGCGGTTGTGGAAGCAGATACATTAACGGCGTTCAAGGGCAGCACGGTGGTGCAGTGGTTAGCACTGCTGCCTCACGGCGCTGAGGTCCCAGGTTCGATTCCGGCCCTGCGTCACTGTCCGTGTGGAGTTTGCACATTCTCCCCATGTTTGCGTGGGTTTCGCCCCCACAGCCCAAAATATGTGCACGATGGGTGGATTGTCCACACTAAATTGCCCCTTAATTGGAAAAAAAATGAATTGGGTACTATAAATTTAAAACAAAAAGAAAGATTAACGGTGTTCAAAAGGCGTCTCAACAAATACATAAATAGGATGGGATACGGCACTAGGAAGTGCTGAGGGTTTTGGCCAAGGATGGTATCGTGACCGTACAGGCTTGGAGGGCCAAAGGGCATGTTCCTGTGCTGTATTGTTCTTTGTTCTTGTTCCGTACACTGTTTTATTAACAGTAAAATGTTTAGAGCAATAGCTAAGATTTAAACATGTGCCTGTACTGATTTGGACCAAGATGTTAACTGTTTATAGCAAAACTGTAAATACATGTGTAAAGAAGGCATGTATGATTCCTCTATCAAGAAGAAATGTAATGGTCAGTAATGAATGTTTATTATACCTCACATATATTTTTCTCTGCTTCAACGTTTATGCTGTCTTTCATATCGTTAGGACATCACAATACACTTTACAGTCAACAAAATATTTTTAAAGTGTCACCGCTATTATGTAGAAAAATGCAGCAGCCAGTTTGCACACAGCAAGAGCCCACAACCAGCTAGCCGTTTTAGCTGATTTTGGTGAGGCTGGTTGGCTGTAACACTGGGAAAACCCTCCAGTTTCTCTTTGGGGTCTTGAAAGGTCAGGTGGTTTCTCAGTTTAATGTCTCATCCTAAAGATGTCAGAATGCAGCACTCCTTCAGCCTAGATTGTGGTCAAGTCCATAAGAGGACTGGAACCAAAGCTTTCTGATTCCAAGGTGAAAGTGCTGCCACTGAGCAAAGGTGGAAATGTTTGAGGACAACTGCATTACTTCAACAAAAAACTATGAATTGTCAGAAAGGTCGGGCAAAGCTTTTCATGTACTTTTGTCTCGTGATACAGATGCTAATGTCTAATATCCTCCTCAACTATACTCACACTAACTTCACAGTAATATTCCTGTCTGACAAGTAACAACCCAGAAACCTTTATTTGAATTTGACTTTGTGCATATGTAGGTACAGGAAAGCAATCAAATTTTGTACTCTTCCAGTTATGAACCTAAAGTGGATGTGAGGGTTCATCCCATGTTATTGACAGTTTTAAGTTCCTGTGGTGGCTCAATGAATTTATCATAGAATCATGGAAACTTACAGCACAGAAGGAGGCTTTTGGCCTGTCATGTCCATGCTGGCTGTTTGCACGAGTAATAGTGCTTAGGCAACATACCTACTTTTTACCCATACACTGTAAATTCTTTATCCGCAATCACCTGTCCAATTCTCTTTTTTTAAATTATTTATGGAATAAGCTTGATTTGATTTGATTTATTGTCACATGTACCGAAGTACAGCGAAAGTATTTTTCTGTGGCCAAGGGAACGTACACCGTAAGTACATAGTAGACAAAAAAGAATAATCGACAGAGTACATTGACAAATGGTACATCGACAAACAGTGATTGGTTACAATTCAGAACAAAGAGCCAAACAAAGCAAATACATGAGCAAGAGCAGCATAGGGCATCATGAATAGTGTTCTTAAAAGGATCAGTGGAGGGAGAGTCATTGAGGAGCCTAGTAGCTGTGGGGAAGAAGCTGTTCCAATGTCTGCATGTGCGGGTCTTCAGACTTCTGTATCTTCTGTCTGATGGAAGGGTCTGGAAGAGGGCAAAGCCTGGGTGGGAGGGGTCTCTGATAATGCTGTCAGCCTTCCTGAGGCAGCGGGAGGTGCAGACAGAATCAATGTGAGGGTGGCAAGCTTGAGTTCATCACACTCTGCAGTTTCTTGCGATCTTGGGCTGAGCAGTTGCCATACCAACTACCATTACATCTTCTAACCGAGTGTTCAGATCCCAACTTCTGAGCGAACAAATTCTGCTCATCTCCCCTCCAGATCTTTTGCCAATAATATTGAATCTATAACCTCTAGTCTGGGTCCACTCGCCATTGGGAATATGTCTCCATGGTCTCTATCAAAGCTTCTTGTCACATTGAAACCTCTATTGGGTCACCTCTTAACCTCAGTTCCAAGGAAGATGCACAACTTCTCCAGCCTCTCATAATTTAAAAAAATAAATAAATTTGGAGTACCCATTTTTTTTTCCCAAGGGGCAATTTAGCGTGGCTAATTCACCCACACTACATATCGTTTTGGGTTGTGGAGGTGAGATTCACGCAGACACGGAGAATGTGCAAACTCCACACGGACAGTGACCCGGGGCTGGGATCGAACCCAGGACCTTGGCGCCGTGAGGCAGCAGTGCTGCCCTTCCAGCCCCTCGTAATTGAAGCCATTGTTCCCTGATAATATGCTGGTAAACCACCTCTATAACCTTTCTAAAGTCTTAACATCTTTCCTAAAGTGTAGTGCCCAGAATTGTCCATAATACTCTATCTTGATCTCTTCGATTTTTCAACTACTGTTTATATGCTTTCTATAACCACCCATCAACTTGCCACATCATAGAATTGTTACAGCACAAAATGCCTTCTGAGGCCATCTTTGCACCTCTAAGAATAACTAGAGGACGACAGCTTAGGAACATAGCTATCCCCTAGACACAAAGCCACTGACTCCCAGTGCCCCGCCATCTGATCATGCGAGGGCAGGGGCGTATAATGGAAACCATATAGCCCGCAACAACAACATGGAGAAGACCGTTGGGCTTCTCAAGCAACATCTCCAATGCTCGGATCACTCAGGGGCCCTCCAAAACATGCCAGAGCCTGTCTCCAAGTTTGCAGGCAGTGAATTGTGGAGTGCTGCAAGGACCATTCCTTGGGACTCCGCTATTGACAATCTATTCATGTCTTGGATGAAGAGACAGAGACTAATGTGTCAAAGTTTGCTGATAACACCAAGTTGAGTGAGGAGATATGTTGTTGGGAGGACACAAAGGCTGCAAAGAATTATAGACAGGATAAGTGTGTGGGCAACAAAATGGCAGGAGGAGTATAATGAAGGGAAGTGTGAAGTTATTTATTTTGGTTGTAAAATAGAAAAACAATATTTTTTAAATGGTGTGAAACTTGTAAGTGTTGATGTTCAAAGAGACTGGGGGGGAGAAAAGCTTGCGTGCAGGTGTAAGAAGCAATTAGGAGAACTAACCGAGTTCGGTCAGAATACCTTGGTCTTTGCCGGGGGACAAGGCAGGGATGCCCGCTCTCCCCATTACTGTTTGCCATGGCCATAGAACACTTAGCAATGGCTCTGAGTGCAGCGAATACCTAGAGTGGAATAGTGAAAGGAGGAGTGGAGCACAGGGTCTCTCTCTCTATGCAGACGACTTGTTGCGTTATATCACGGACCCGGTGGGGGAGATGACCAAAATCATGGAGGTATTAGGAGAATTTGGGCGATTTTCAGGCTATAAGTTAAATATGAGAAAAAGTGAGATGTTTGTGATTCAGGCACGGGGGCAGGGAAGGAGGCTGAAGGAGCTACCTTTTAAAGTGGTTGGGAAGAGTTTAGGTATCTGGGGACTCAGTGGCCAAGGATTGGGTGCAGCTTCACAAGTTAAATTTGGGCAAAGCAGTGGATCAAATGAGAAGGGATTTTTGTAGATGGGACATGTTCCCACTGACGCTGGCGGGGAGGGTTCAGACGGTGAAGATTTATTTTTTAATTTAGAGTACCCAATTCATTTTTTCCAATTATGGGACAATTTAGCGTGGCCAATCCACCTCGCCTGCACATCTTTTTGGGTTGTGGGGGCGAAACCCACGCAAACACGGTGAGAATGTGCAAACTCCACACACAGTGACCTAGAGCCGGGATTGAACCTGGGACCTCGGCGCCGTGAGGCAGCAGGGCTAACCCACTGTGCCACCGTGCTGCCCCCAGACGGTGAAGATGACTGTCCTTCCGAGACTGCTTTTCTTTTTTCAGTGTCTCTCGGTTTTTGTCCCAAAGGCTTTTTTCAGAAGTATGAATGTGGCGATATCAAGGTTTATATGGTCGGGTAAACCTCAAGAGTAAAGAGGATACTACTGGAACCAGCCCGTGGGGAAGGGGGATTGGCTCTCCCGAGCTTTATTAACTATTACTGGGCTGCCAACATATCGATGGTCAGGAAGTTAGTAGTGGGGGAGGGGTCGGTCTGGGAGCGGATGGAGGCAGCATCCTGCAGCGGTACGAGTCTGGAGGCTTTACTGTCAGCGTCCCTGCCGTTCTCGCCGACTCGATACTCCATATGTCCTGTGGCAGCCCTGAGGGTTTGGGGGAAATGGAGGCAGCATATGAGACTGGAGGGTGCGTCAGTGTGGTCTGTGACAATCACCGGTTTGTGCCGGGGGGTGGGGGGGCTGGATGGGGGCTTTCAGGTATGGCAGCGGGCAGGGATTGAGCGATTTGGAGATTTATTCATCCAGGAGGGCTTCCCGACCTTGGTGACATTAGAGGAGGAGTTTGATTTGCCAGGTGGGAACAGGTTTCGGTACCTTCAAGTGTGGGACTTTGTATGGAGACAGGTCCCAAGCTTTCCTCGCCTCCCCCTGAGGGGACTACAGGATAAAGTGCTGTCAAAAACAGGGGTTGGAGGTGGGAAAGTTTCGGACATATACAGGGAATTGTTAGAGTGGGAAGGGGCCCCTATCACAGTGTTCTTCAAACTTTTTTTCCGGGGACCCATTTTTGCCAACCTTCGTGACCCACGCCGGCTGACCGTCGTGACCCACCATTTTCTCTTACCTTGTTTGCTGCTGACAAAAATGGAGGAAATGGTTTTGGGTCCCTTTGGACTCGTACACGCTCCTCCAATGGAACCTGTTGGATGAAGGTGAAGCCTTCTGGTGTCGAAAAGTATGGAGTCTCCATCTGTCCAAAGTTCGGCATTTTTTTCCTGTAAATTTTGATCAAATAACCCCCCCCCCCCTCCCCCGAACTTGTAAAAAAAAGAATAAAATAAATGGAAAAAAATGAAAATTACATTAATAAAATAAATGAATAAATGATTAAAAACCACTACCGAACTTGTAAAAAAAGCTGCAACCGTTTAAAGAAAAATAGCAGCCGCACTGCGCATGCGTGCCCGATTTGCGCATGCGCACCGATCATCATGCGCAATGTGGCCGAATTTTTTTTGGACATGTTCGCGGCCGCTTGCAGCTGGCGTTATGAAAAGCCGGCTGCTCCGCGGGGATTTGCGCGATCGGGAGCACCGCGGACAACGGCTCTGCGACCCTCCCGACCGTGACCCACCCATGGGTCACGCCCCCAACTTTGAAGAACACTGCTCTATCAGAGAGAGGAAGTGGGAAGAGGAGCTAGGAGGGGAGCTGGAAACTGAACTGTGGGGGAAAAAGCCTTGAAAAGGGTAAATGCATCCTTGTCCTGTGCTAGATTTAGCTTTATTCAGTTCAAGGTAGTCCACAGGGCCCACATCACGGTAGCTCAGATGAGTAGGTTCTTCGAGGAGGTGGGGGACAGATGTGGGCGGTGTGGGTGTAGCCCAACCAACCATGTTCACATGTTTTGGGCATGTACGAAACTGAGGGAATTCTGGCAGGGCTTTGCAGATGTTATGTCAGAAGTCCCGAAAGGTAGGGTAACTCCGAGTCCAGAATTAGCAATATTTGGGGTGTCGGAAGATCCTGGGGCAAAGGGGTGGTGGGGTGGTATTCTGGCCTTCTCCTCCCTGGTGGCCCGGAGACGGATCTTGCTGAGATAGAGGGACTCATCCCCCAAAATCAGGAGTGTGGGTCAGCGATATGGTAGAGTTTTGCAGTCTGGAAAAAAATCAAGTTCGCTCTAAGAGGGTCAATACAGGGATTCGCCCGGAGTTGGCGGCCGTTCATCGATTTGTATGGGCCGTTGAATGAAAAAAACTTGTAGTGCTATTGCGATTGGGCAGGGGGATGAGACTGGCTTTACAGAGTGACAGCATAGTCTAGATAAATGAAATGTTTCCCTCGAGCTGCTCTTACCATGAGGACCCAGACTTTAATGGCACTACCATGACATAGGCAGCAGCATAGATGGCTGGCTGAGAGGCAACACCAAGGGCATTGATGGAGTGACAGTGGTGGGTGGATGAGTTATGTTGCCCTGCGAGAGGACAGCAGATTTATGCTCATTGGAGCCACAAATGCTCACATGGGATTGCTAATCCTAGCAATCTGAAGGGAGGACCGATTGCTGGATTGCATGAGAAGCTGCATGACCTTTTGAGGACTGAAATCTGCAGCTAGGATGGCAGCTGTCTGCTTAGCAGCAGTATCCAATGAGCTACATCTGAACTTCCACTGAGACATTGGGTGGTTTCCACCTGCCCTGCAGTAGAAGCTGAGACACAGGCATCAGATGCTGCATGGAGTTGCCCATGACTTCCATGGTGGAAAGGATCAGTTCCAGACCCTGTACAATGCTTTGTGCCTTGCTGGAGCCTGACTCCTCCCTGCTCCTTGACAGTGATGAGAGGCTGTCTGGTAGGCCTGTCAGTACATCAAGCCATTCAGTGTGCATCGTCATTGGTGTTCTCCTGTAGGCCGTTCCACCAAAGTCCTCATGTGAGTCCCCTGTGGCAAAACCTGTCTGCGACAGAGACCTCCAGGGAGCTGGCACATGAACTGTCCGTTCCCTAGCTGGAGCCTTCTCCTCCCTGATGCCTGACCATGTTGTAATCCTGACTCTATACTATGCTTCAAAGTTTGCATATTACACTGATGCCTGCGAGTGTCGGATCACGTTTCTTGATTAGTGGTGTGGTGTTGCTCTCGCTTGCTGGGAGCGCTGTGGCTGGATAGGCTGCAGTTATTGGGTATTCGAAAGCTTAAAATCTGAAAGGAAGATTTGAGCTGTAAAATAAGAGGTCCACGGTCACATGGTCTGCAACTTCCTGTTCATGCAGGATAAGGGCGAGATGGAATCTGAGAAGAGACATAATGCAGGAACATACCAGTCTCTGCAATGTTGAATGTTGCAGGCTCTGTCTCAGCCAATCCATGATGTGCCGCACCATCACCTCCAAGCTTGGGGGATGAAGATATGCCTGTCCTTCATGGCTTTAGTTTTGCTCCTTTATATGCTGGGAAACCTTCGCTTGCGTGGGCTTAATGTCAGTGATAATTCTGAAGTCTATTTAGTCGATGTGCTTACCAAAGCTGAATAGCTGGATTACGTGAGGACTGAGAAGTTGGTGTGAGGTGAGGATGGCAGCATTGGAAGATGTGAGGGTGAGCTGGAGTATCCGAATGTTAAGCATCAGTCCTGAATGCTGAAGAGTGATGGGAATGCATTGAACAGCATAAAAATCTGGTGGTACAGTGGGTATGGCTGAGCCAGGGAGAAAAATCGAGGGCCCTGCTGCTTCTCCTCTTTCAGAGCCCCTTATTGACCCCCTCCCCCACTTAACCACCCCCCGCCTCCAAATCATGCATGATATTTTTCCCCCTTTTTCAAGATTCAGCAATCATTTCACGATTCACCAATTGATTCACCACTTCACAGAAACGTATTCGGGGAAAGTGATGACACCCACTGCTGTTATCTGGCTACAAATATCATCCAAGCAACATGTGTTAGGAGACGGGAGGTTTTAAGGGATTTATATTTGTATTGGTAAACATTTGAAATAAAAGGGCTACGATGTAAAGGATAAATAAACCGTTGCTGCTTAACAACTGGGGCCTTGTAAGGTAGAGAAGCTTTTCAATTTTAATTTGGCTAATTTGATTGCAGTTGGAGATAGGTAATGAGAGAGAAGGCAGCTCTGCTAGAAGCAGTTGGTTTGAGATGGTGAAAGGAAATATCTCTCAGCCTTGCTAGAAGAACAGCCATACTATGGAGTAATGGTTTTTTAATATATTTTTAATCTCCTTTTTCACATTTTCTCCCAAATTTACACCCACCAACAATAAATAATAATCAGTAATAAATATGTCAACCCCCATATCAATAACAACAAGCCCATCCTCACATCAAACTCCAAACATTAGCCCGCATGTTCACACAAACAAAATGACAAAAAGAAATCAGGAATCACCCATAGTCACCATTAACGCACACAGTCCCCCCTCCTCCCAATTCTCCCAACCAACCCCCCCCCCCCCCCCCCCACTAATTTTCGATGTTATCCAGTTCTTGAAAGTGCTTAATGAATAATGCCCATGACTTGTAGAATCCCTCCATCCTTCCCCTCATTTCAAACTTAACCTTCTCAAGAGTCAAGAATTCCAAAAGGTCCCCCCGCCATGCCAGGGCACAGGGTTGAGAGGCTGCTCTGCATCCCAACAGGATCCGCCTATCAAAGAGGCGAAAGCTACAACATCTGTCTCCACATCAGTTTCCAACCCTGGCTGGTCCAACACCCCGAACTATGGAGAAATGGTTAAGAAAACAGATGCCGGGAACCTGAAGTCCAACTAGTTAAGAAAACTAGAGAAATTAAGAGAAGTTGCCAAGAAGTCTGGAGTTAACTGAAGAGAGGAAACTGGGAACCCAAGCAGAACACTGTTCAGTAAAGTCAGAGTTGAAAAGGCATTGGATTATGAGATGGCAGAAGAAATCTACAGTAGTGCTAAAGTTTGTGAGAAATTACTAGAGACACCATTTGAAATAATTGTGAAAATTGGTGGCTGCCCCTGGGTCACTGTCTGTGTGGAATTTGCACATTCTCCCTATGCCTGCATGGGTCTCGGCCCCACAACCCAAGAAGACGTGCAGGGTAGTGAATTGGCCATGCTAAATTGCTCGTTAATTGGAAAATAAAAGAATTGGGTACACTAAATTTATTTAATATAAAGAAAACAAAATGTACTTTGTATTCCTTGTTAATCATAAAATCTGAGGGCAGCACGGTGGCGCAGTGGGTTAGCCTTGCTGCCTCACGCGCCGAGGTCCCAGGTTCGATCCCGGCTCTGGGTCACTGTCCGTGTGGAGTTTGCACATTCTCCCCGTGTTTGCGTGGGTTTCACCCCCACAACCCAAAGATGTGCAGGGTAGGTGGATTGGCCACGCTAAATTGCCCCTTAATTGGAAAAAATGAATTGGGTACTCTAAATTTATTTATTTTTTTAAATCACAAAATCTGTGGAATTGTTGAGTTAAAGGGAGAGTAATGAAGTATTGGATTCTAATCCAACTTTTACATGTTTAATAAATGTTTTTTGTCTTATTAAAACTTCCTCCACAGTTTTTTTTAAAGTAAAAGTTATGGTCTTTGGAGCAAGGGTTCAATTCTGGGACCTTACTGTCCATTTATAACATCAACTGTTATCGTAACACGTGGGTCATTAATATTAAAGAGCAACAACAATATAATGCAGTGTTGGTTTGCGTGTCCTTTAAGTCAGTGCTTTTCAAACTTTTTTTCCTGGGACTGACTTTTGCCAACCATCCAACGTTTGCGACCCATGCTGCCTGTCCTTCACAACCCATGCCAACTGATGTTCACGGCACATGCTTTGCATCCTTATTTGTACTGGCACAATTAACAAAACCATACCTCAAGAAATCATCTTCATACTGCTCTGTTCCTGAGTTAAGTTTCTTCTTTGTAGGCTGTTAACCCGAGGCCCTGGAGCTCTACAGCATTAGCACTAGTGCTGCCCTGGACTCTCTTGAGCAGTTCATTCCAAATTCTGTTGTGAGGTTCTGTCCAGTAGGTAAACCGCCTATTTGAGCCTCTGTCTCTTCCTTTTAAAAAAAACCTTAGTTCACATGCCTTGCTTGCCAACAACTGTGAAATGGAAACAAACTACGGCAAAAGCATGTGAGTGGAGAGTGCTTGATGCCAAGCATGCCTGATCTGCTCTCTGCTGCCGAGTCTAACTACTGCGCCACCATGCCGCCCTGTTTGACGCTTTTCCCGCCATCGTGACCACCACGGAACATTGCAACTGATCACTCCATGATCCTGCCAACACCCGTTTGACCCACCAAGGGGTCACGACCCACGCTTTGAACACCCTGCTTTAAGTGATCCCACTGTAGCTATTAAACAAACCAGAGAAAACTAATTTTACTTCAGCAGCATTATAAAGTATTGCTAATTTGACAGGAAAATATATTGTTTTTTTTTTTGAAATGTTTTTTATTGAGTTTTCATATTTTATATCCAACAAATTATTAGAAAAAAACATGCAAAAATTAACATGTATATTTACAGGCAAGCATCTTCATAATAACAACTGTGGCCGCCCCCTTTAACCGGCATACATATTTTACATTATGGCCGAGGCGCATGTTTATAGGCATTTATTTACAATTTGGTTTTGGGCCTTAGCTTGCCATTAGACTGTCACTTGTGGCTTTGTCCTTCCTTTTTTTTTGGAATAATTTTTATTCAAGTTTTCAACAACAAATTTTATCACAACAGAGAAAAGCAGTAATTCTTCCCCTCCAATACAAAAACAATAAATTAACAAGAAAAAGAAATAAGCATAAAACCATGAGAACAGACCCCCATAACAATCCGTAGCCCTCCCCCCGGCTACCTTCCCCCGATTCCCGTCCATTTTCCCCTGATTCTTGGTCACCCGACTATTCTTCCTCTTGTTCGTTGGCCACAAACAGTTCCCGGAACAATTGCATGAATGGCTCCCACGTTCTGTGGAAGCCGTCGTCTGACCCTCTGATGGCGAATTTGATTTTCTCCATTTGGAGAGATTCCGAGAGGTCGGACAGCCAGTCTGCAGCTCTGGGTGGTGCTGCTGACCGCCAGCCAAACAGGATTCTACGGCGGGCAATCAGGGAGGCAAAGGCAAGGGCGTCTGCCCTCCTCCCCAGGAATAGATCTGGCTGGTCTGAAACCCCGAAGACCGCCACTATCAGGCATGGCTCCACCCTCACCCCCACCACTTTGGACATAGCCTCGAAGAAGGCTGCCCAGTACTCCACAAGTCTGGGGCAAGACCAGAACATGTGGGCGTGGTTGGCCGGGCCTCTTTGGCGCCGTTCACATCTGTCCTCCACCTCCTGGAAGACCCTACTCATACGGTTTCTTGTTAAGTGGGCTCCATGTGCCACTTTTAGTTGCGTCAGGCTGAGCCTTGCGCACGTGGAGGTGGAGTTGACCCTATGCAGTGCTTCGCTCCAGAGTCCCCACCCTATCTCAATCCCCAGGCCATCCTCCCATTTCTTTCTTGTTGCGTCCAGTACGGTGTCGGCCCTATTTACCAGTCGGCCATACATGTCTCTACAGTTTATTGGTTATTTATTGGCAGCACAACGGGACAGTGGTTAGGGCTGCTGACTTACAGCACCAGAGACCTGGTTCAATTCCGGCCTCAGGTGACTGCCTGTGTGGCGCTTGCCCTTTCTCCCCATGTGTGCGTGGGTTTCCTCCGGGTGCTCCGGTTTCCTCCCACAGTCCAAAGACGTGCAGGTTAGGTAGATTGTTCATGCTAAACTGCCCCTTAGTATCCAAGTGTTAGATGGGTTGACGGGAATGGGGCAGGGGATTGAGCCTAAGTAGGGTACTGCTTCAAGAGGTTCGGTGCAGACTGGGGGGGGGAGGGGGTGGCAAATTGCCTCCTTCTACATTGTAGGGATTCTAGTATTCTAACTGTGCAGATGATAACACGGATTTCAATAACTGCCTCAGCCCTCATTAACCTGTTCTGCCTCAGCCCTCATTAACCTTTTCTGCCTCAGCCCTCATTAACCTGTTCTGCCTCAGCCCTCATTAACCTGTTCTGCCTCAGCCCTCATTAACCTGTTCTGCCTCAGCCCTCATTAACCTGTTCTGCACATTGCACCATATGAACACGGAGACAATAAACTCATACTTGGGAGAAAGGTTCAATACTTGCAACCCAGATTAAACTGCACACTATCTTTACCATTCTGTTGAAGAATTAAAATACTTTCTCCTGCTTGGGTGCATGATGTTCTCTTACTTGGGTGCATGATGTTCATCGTAATTATTTCATGGAAGGGGTGTAATTGGATTCTATTTTGACAGTAATCTCACAGGGTAAAAAGATCAAATGACTCCTGAATAGCAACACAGAACAATTGAACAACAGCACGGTAGCATGGTGGCTAGCATAAATGCTTCACAGCTCCAGGGTCCCAGGTTCGATTCCCGGCTGGGTCACTGTCTGTGCGGAGTCTGCACGTCCTCCCCGTGTGTGCGTGGGTTTCCTCCGGGTGCTCTGGTTTCCTCCCACAGTCCAAAGATGTGCGGGTTAGGTGGATTGGCCATGCTAAATTGCCCGTAGTGTCCTAAAAAAAAGTAAGGTTAAGCGGGGGGTTGTTGGGTTACGGGTATAGGGTGGATACGTGGGTTTGAGTAGGGTGATCATTGCTCGGCACAACATCGAGGGCCGAAGGGCCTGTTCTGTGCTGTACTGTTCTATGTTCTATAAGTCTTCACTATTAGTTGGAAGCATTGGAGTCCTCAGGTGTGTCTATGTGACACCGTGTTAAAGAAGAAAGAAGGCAAAGACACTTTCTCTGTGTCATCTGTGTTTGTTTGTTCGACAAGTCTGAAGACTCCGCTGCTTCTCACAACAGTGTGTTTTCCATATCTACCATGCAACACAAGTTTATCACAATATTTTAATACCTCAAAAACCTTATTAGCACCAAGATGTAGTGAGATAATAGGTAAGTGGACAAAAGGACAAGATTGACGTCAATGGAAAAGACTTTTAAGAATCATGTGCTGTGTAAAATAGGTTACCGATTCACTATGAGCCATATTATGCAAAAGCCCTCTCACCGTAAACTTCCATTCGCAACAAAATGATTCCACCCTCTGTTCGCAAAATAATTATGGATGACAAAGGCCATCTAACCCAGCTCATCTCATCCATCCAGAATGACTTGTGTATTGGAAGCAGAAATAAGCCATTTGGCCCCTCGAGCCAGCTCCGACATTTGATAACATTGCTTACATTATGTCAGTGCCTGCAGCTCAAACTTATTTAATTGGATGTAAGGTGATTTGGGACATTATGAAAGAAGTGTAAGTTTTGTCTGTTTTCAATACATCTGCATGCAATAGGCAGTGTGACTGTAGCAGTGGTGAAATTGGACCCTACTGTTGATTCTCTCAAAGCAATTAATCACAGCAATCAATTGATGTTAGGAAAGTGGTGACAGGGGGGTGGCATGTGGCACAGTGGTTAGCACTGGGACTGCGGCGCTGAGGTCCCGGGTTCAAATCCCAGCCCTGGGTCACTGTCCGTGTGGAATTTGCACATTCTCCCCATGTCTGCGTGGGTTTCACCCCCACAACCCAAAAATGTGCAGGCTAGATGGATTGGCCATGCTAAATTTCTCCTTAATTGGAAAAAAATAATTGGGTGCTCTAAATTTATTTTAAAAAAGGAAAGTGGCGACAAATAAATCACTACATTTACAAAAACAATTCACAGCTGTACCAATCTGGGCACAATGGTGGAGCAGTGGTTAGCACTGCTGCCTCACAGCACCGAGAACCCGTGTTCGATCCCAGGTTTGCACGTTCTCCCCATGTCTGCGTGGGTTTCACCTCCACAACCCAAAGATGTGCAGAGTAGGCAGCTTGGCCATGCTAAATTGCCCCTTGAATTGGAAAAATGAAACGGAGTACCTTAAATTTATGAGAAAATATATAATACTGTACCAATCTTACCATCCTGACTTTTCTCTCAACCATAATATACAATAAATGGCATCTGCTCTAATGACACTATCCCCGGGATTTGCCAGTTAGCCATCTATCAGCAGCTTAGAAAAAATATACATTAGACTGAATTGTTGATCTCAATGTTTCAGAGAAGAATGATATACGGCACATAGTTTCTGGGAGGTGCGTTAACAATCCAGTTCTTATTAGGCCATACAGAACTTGTCATACAAATTGTATTGTACACGAGGGATGCGATTCTCCCCAAAAATGACTATAAGTGCGAACACCCAAAAACAGTCCCATTATTTAGGCGCCGAGAGCAACCCTGCTATCAGCCTCGTTCCGGAACGCCCGTCCAAGGCCGCACTTGCCTCATATTGCAGGAAGAGAAATTATGTCTTGATCTTCCGGCCCCTCTCTGCATCCCCACTGCAGTCTCTGGACCCCCCCTGCCCCCCACTTGATGCCCCAACTTACCTGTTGGAGGGCCCTCAAGCCCCCCCTTACCCCACCTCATAAGGGCAGGGAACCCCTGGCACAGGCAACCTGACGCCTTCGCACTGCCAGCCTGGCACTCTGGCACTGCCAGGGTGCCCAGGTGGCAGCAGGAGTGCCAGGGTACCACCCTGCCCCATCCTGACTAGCCATGTGGCCAGGATGTGTCACCAGTTACAGTTCATGCTTCCAAACTTTCTCAAGTGGTTTAGACTTCCCATGTAGAGCAGGGTATTAATGGACTTCTGTTAAAAGAATACTACACTTCTTTGCAGGCATGTTTTCAACAAAGAAACAATAGCTTTTGTACTTTTTCAAGTTAGTCAGCATAACTAGACACACATCCGCAATCCGTTTTGAGTTTGAAATAAGGTCATTGGGATAACCTTCTGGAACATTAATGCAATCAATACTAAGGAATTAGATGCCAACACAAATAGTCATAAGCTTTACACACTTTCCATCCCATTTTCTCTCAAGTCTGGAGAGAAAAATACTTGTTGTTTATTGGATCAGTTACGTACATAATGGTTTTATAAACACATGTGAGACCACAAAAAAAAAATTCTTATTGTCTTTCCCAACCTGGTTCACTTTTTCTTTGTATCAAGATCCTTTTCAGATCAGCGAACATGTCTGTAAGTAGTACATTAGGCGCCCAATATTAAATGTAGGCCATTAGACTGGCCATCGGTGAAGAAATCAAACTCTCTTACACCATTAGTTCTGCCTACTGCTTGTTAATCAGAATTGTTTTCATGGCAACTGAGAGATCTACTAATGACAAGTCTGTCCAAGGATATTGTTTCCTCTCTCAGATTTAATTAGAATGAATATTCAGATACACTGAGCACTGCAAGAATCATGTTTCCCTGCCCTTACTGGAACAAGTACTGTCAGCTTTTTTGGTGAAATTTTGCTCCACAGGCTCTCAGATCCTAGTGTTTGAAAATTAAAACACGCTTTCATTTTTCATATACAGTATCTGTAAGGAGTGCTTTCTAAACTTTTTTCTGGTGTGACCCCAGTTTAATGCCTGAAATATCATGTGACCCAGGGTGTGTTTCAGCTCCCAAATGGGGTGGGAGGGGGGAGAAAATAGTTGTTTCAGCACCTGAGGCTGCAGGGGGCAATGTTTTGGCTCCTGAATAGGTGGAGGGAGGTGGGGGGGGGGGGGTGTTGTTTAACTCCTGAGCAGTGGGTGAGGCGGTTATTTAAACTACAGGCTATTGGTTTTTTTTTTAAAAAACAGCTACCCTCTCCCTGACTTTTTTTTTTGCGGCGGCAATCGGGTCTCAAAGATATCCATTGGGTCACATCCATCAATCAAAAAACACTTAGCATTTAAGGGCGGCACGTGGCGCAGTGGATAGCACTGGGACTGCGGCGCTGAGGACCCAGTTCGAATCCCGGCCCTGGGTCACTGTGTGGAGTTTGCACATTCTCCTCGTGTCTGCGTGGGTTTCACCCCCACAACCCAAAGATGTGCTGGTTAGGTGGATTGGCCTCACTAAATTGCCACTTAATTGGAAAAGAAAAATAATTGGCCACTCTAAAAAAATTTTTAAAGGAAGGATTTAAAAGGGCCTCACACCGTTTACCTTTCAGCCCGAGCTCTGCCACAGCCTTGGCTGCTTTGGAGCTTGCAACCCTGAAATCTTGTCTCTCAACCCGTAGAGGATTTTTAAAGCTTGTTTTTATTCCTAATTTGAAAATTAAGATTTTCTGGTTTTAGTTGCACTATGAAAAATAAAAGGAAAATCAATGATAAACAATAGGTTTCAAATATGTAACGAAATGTGGAGAAAAGAATGAGAACACAAACTCCAGTTAAACTAAATTACAACTCAATTACACATTATGGACTTGCCAACAAAGTCTCATTTAATCCTCTTGAAATTCAAAGGTGGAACTAAAGAACCTAAGTTTACTATTATGGCTTGAATTACTAACCTGCCACAATGGTGGTGGAATATTACAATATAGTGAGAGACACATGGGAACAGTTACAATCTTTCTTTTAGTAAACAATACCATGGGATGTTCCTGAGTCAGCCTCTGGTTGATGACCCTCAGTCTTGAGGGATCTATCAATCTTGTACTTTTCAAAGTTCACCACTGAATGTGCTCCATGCCTAACCTGGAAGCAGGACTGCAATTTGTTGCACCATAGGCGTACAGCCTTTGTTTCTGTTCCCTCTAGAAATCAGTCCAGGTCATCAAATGTGTGATCCCAGTAAGGCTGCTACAGCATATGCTGTGTATGTGCAGCTCAGGATCTGACTTTTGGTCAGGGTGGAATGATAATTTGGGGTTGGTTTTCAGGACACCTATGGTTTCAAGGGGGAAAGTGACCAGCAATAAAAATGTTTCCTGTGGAGAGTGAAGATGGTGGTTTCAGTCATCCTGATGTTTAGCTGATAGAAGTTTCAGTTCATCAAAGACTGGATATCAGGCAAGCAACCTGTTAGCACTGAAACCAGGAAGTGATTTGGAGAAGTAGTAGAGTGGACACTTGGTGTTACTGCTGTACGTATGAAAGCTGACTCCATGGTTTTGAATAGTGAGTTTGATATAGATTACATATGAATTTATTTATTTTAATAAATTGTAAGTATCCAATTTTTTTTCCAATTAAGGGGCGATTTAGGGTGGCCAATTTACCTACCCTGCACATTTTTAGGTTGTGGGCTGAAACCCACGCAAACACGGGGAGAATGTGCAAACTCCACACGGACGGTGATCTGGGGCGGGGATCGAACCTTTGACTTCAGCGCTGTGAGGCAGCAGAGCTAACCACTGCGCCAATATGAATTTATTTTAACTCCCATTCCCATCTCTGTGCAGATTTCTGTAAATTCCTTCAACATGCAATCTCATGTTTTCAATTAAATCTAGAAAATCTAATTTGCCTTCCGTTTGATCGACATTATTTTTAGCTATTCGTCATTTCCAATATATCTGGGGGTGATTGTGCCGTAGTGGCAATGTCATTGGACTAATAATCCAGAGGCCCAGGCGAATGTCCTGGGGACGGGTTCAAATTCCACCACATCAGTTAGTGGAATTTAAATTCAATTAACAAAACCAGAATATAAATCTAGTCTCCGTAATTTTGATTGAAAATATCATTGAGTTGTCATTAAAACCCATCTGCTTCACTAATGTCCTTTTGGGGAAGGAAATCTGCCATCCTTACCTGGTCTGGCCTACATGCAACTCCAGACCCACAGCAATGTGGATTATTCTGAACTGTCCTCTGAAGTGGCTTGGCAAGCCTCTCAGTTCAAGGGCAATTTAGGGATGGAAAATGAGGGCTGCCGTTGCCCGTGATGCCCACAAATGTATATTTTTTTAAACAGCAATATGTTACCAATATTTTCATCCTTCACTTCAGAAAATAACACATTGTGCAAAATCGTGGAGGTGGAACCTGAAAATACCATTAACACCAATATTCCAGAATATAAACTCTATGCAACTTACTCAGTCAGTCACTGACTGTTGGCAATTTCACAGAAGAATTTATATCAGTGTTGTTTACCTACTATTCTGCAAAAGTTTGTCCATGTGGGATTTGCGGAAACATGAGCATCAGGGAGGTGACTGATTTCTGATTTTCTGTAAACTTCAGGTGCATCTTTATATAAAGTGTTGTGATAACCCAAATGCAATTAATATTTTGTTACAAGATCTCCAGTGAGCACTTTGAGTTTATTGTGAAGTGGATGAATGATTTGAGTGCAACTTTTGTTAAGTGACATGGCTGGACTGCACGGATAATTAGTTTTACAACTGCACAATTAATTCCCGGCCCTAATCCATGTCATCATCTAGTATGCAGAAATAGCAGAGAACGTAGATTGAGCCACCTTGCTGATCACCCCATTTATATTTCTTCAAACAAGTCACTATATGAATAGTCATTTGGTAGGACAGGGCTTTAGTATTGCTGAAAAAGGACATTTTCTTTGTTGAAGCTTTTGTCTTGCCCTCATCAGAACATTCTTGCTATTACTTGGTACATCAAAATTATTTGTAATACATCATGCAAGGGTGTGAATGTTTTAAAAAATATATCATATATACAACATTGTAGATTATCTGGAAGCAATTCTTTAAAATATAAATTCTTCTTCCATTTATCCAAAAACTACACTCAATTTCAGCCAGCTTCCTGGGAACAGACATTTGGGATCCCGACTTTGAAGAAAATCATGTCCTGAGAAGACAGATGGTTGCCATGCCCATATGTCCATTAGAACAGGCGTTGTTTCAGCCCACATTTAGATTTTTATTTTCAAGTTCTGTCATCAAAAGATCTATTTCCAAATAGTGTCAGAGCTCTGGAGTGAAAGGCAATGTAAATACCCAAGTTTAAAAAGAAAATGCAAATCAAATACCAAAGAGCATTTCCCTGTGGAGATTTATTTTAATGCCTCCGTGTGATGTTTTGTATTGTTTGTTATATTTTTTAATTGTAAAGCAGAAGGTGCGCTGGTGCAGTGGTTTGATCCGAGTCATGGGTCACTGTCAGTGTGGAGTTTGCACATTCTCCCCCTGTCTACATGGGTCTCACCCCCACAACCCAAAAAGATGTGCAGGCTAGGTGGATTAGCCATTCTAACTTGCCCCTTAATTGGGAAAAAATAATTGGGTACTCTAAATTTAAAAAAAAAAAAGAAAATCCTCCCATTCTACATCCAAGGATGTCATTCTTTTTTCATTTAGAAAATTCTTCCCCTGAACTACTATCTTCAGTTTCATTTGCTGGTTCACAAACAATTCCACCTTCTTCTCTGCAATATTCTGATCACCTGATCATGCTTTCACTCCAACAAAAATGCTACATTTTATTTCCTACGTGGGATTTATTGATCCCACAGAGGGCATTGAGAGAGACAGAGGAAGTGAGGGACCTTGGAGTGCATGTTCTTAGGTCCCTGCAGGTGGCAGGACAAGTGAATAAGGTGGTGAAGAAAGCATATGGAATGCTTTCCTGTATTGGATGTGGTATTGAATGCAAAAGCAGGGAACTGTATAAAACACTGGTTAGACCACAGCTGAATATTGTCTACAGTTTTGGTCAGCACATTAAAGGGAGTACATATTGCTCTGGAAAGAGTGCAAAGGACATTTACAAGAATTTTGCCAGAGCTTGGAAATTGCTGCTATGAGGAGAGATTGAATAGGCTGGGGTTGTTTTCCTTGGGACAGAGAAGGCTGAGGGGTGGCCTAATTGAGGTGTACAAAATTATGAGGGGCCTACACAGGGTAGACAGAAAAGACTTCTTTCCCCTAGTGGAGGGGTCAGTTGCCAGGGGGCAAAGATTTAAGGTGATTGGTAGAAGGATTACAACAAAACAAAGAAAAGTACTGCATAGGAACAGGCCCTTCGTCCCTCCAAGCCAGCGCCGACCATCCTGCCCGTCTAAACTAAAATCTTCTACACTTCCTGGGTCCGTATCCCTCTATTCCCATCCTATTCATGTATTTGCCAAGATGCCCCTTAAATGTCACTATCGTCCCTGCTTCCACCACCTCCTCCAGCAGCGAGTTCCAGGCACCCACTACCCTCTGTGTAAACAAACTTGCCTCGTACTCTATACCTTGCCCCTCGCACCTTAACCTATGCCCCCTAGTAATTGACCCCTCTACCCTGGGGAAAAAGTCTCTGACTATCCACTCTGTCTATGCTCCTCATAATTTTGTAGACCTCTTATCAGGTTGCCCCTCAACCTCCGTCGATCCAGTGAGAACAAACCAAGTTTATTCAAAAGCTCCTCATAGCTAATGCCCTCCACACCAGGCAACATCCTGGTAAATCTCTTCTGCACCCTCTCTAAAGCCTCCAGAGATTAGAGGGGACATAGGGAAAATCTTTTTCACCCTGAGGAGGTGGGCATCTGGAATTTGCTGCCTGAATTGTTGGTTACGGCTGAAATATTCAATTTATTTAAAAGGCACCTGGATCTGCACCTGATGTGCTGTAAACTGCAAGGCCATGGACTAGGTACTGATTAAAATGAGCAGCTAGTTTCCTTTTCTCTCATTTTTGGTGGCACAGACCCAATGGGCTGAATGGCCTCTTTCTGTGCTGTAACTTTTTTTATGGTACTAAATACCTGTCAGCCATGGCTTTTTTTGAGTCAGATGGTTGGGCGTTCAAGTCCCACTCCAGGACTTTAGCCCAAAGAAGCCTGACATGTCAGTGCAGTACTGAGGAAGTGCATCACGTTCAGAGTGAATGAGAAGCAAAATCAAAACTCCATCTGGTGTTTCGGGTATTATTTGGAAAAGAGTGGCCAATATTGAATCCTCAGTCAACATCACAAAAATAGATGATCTGATCACTCTCGCGTTGCTTTTTGTGGGAGCTTCTGCAGAAATTAGCTGCCAGATTTAAAGTGATCACACTTTAAAAGCGTTTCATTGGTTTTAAAGCCCTTTGAGACATTGAATGATCATGAAAGATGTTTTATGAATGCAAGTCATTTTTAACAAAATAATCCTTTTACATTGAAAGTATGATACTGGATGGATTTGAAAGTTCTAATCTTTGGTCCTTGGAATTAAAATCTCTTTCCAGAAGGACATTATTGAAAGTAGCATTGGATAAATTGAATTTTGTGGATGATTATAATTTGGTTAAAGATATAAAATGGCATCATTTTAGTGTGCTGGCTGTTTGTTTGTTTGTTACACTTTTGTAAGTAACTTCTTCCAGCTCTTAAATGGCAGATAACATTAAATATTTAGCGCCAAAGCTGGCTTTAATTGTTAGTTGTTGCTGATGTGAATTTTAAAGTTTTTTGCTACTTCCCCAAGAAAGATTTACTACAAGAGTGAATAATAACCAGTTGCAATAAATAATTGAGTGTATTTCCATTAGTACAGGGAAGAGATTTCTTAACTAATGAAGAATAATAGAAACAGAAATTCTAAACACATTCCTATGTTATAAAAATGCATTACCATATGAAATGGGAACGGGGTAGGCGGTTTGGCCCCTCGAGCCTGCTCTGCCATTCAGTAGGATCATGGCTGAACTGAAATTTTCCTGCCCTTTCTCCTTAACCATCAATTCCCTTACTGATCAAGAATCTATCCATCTCAACCTTAAATATACACAAGGACTCTGCCCCCACAGCTCTCTGTGGCAAGGAGTTCCAGAGACTTAATCCTCAGAGAAGAAATTCCTCCTCATCTCAGTCTTATTGATTGGCACCTGTATTCTGAGACTATGCCGTCTAGTTCTAGACTCTCCCATGAGGGAAAGCATCCTCTCAGCACCTTTCAATCCCCTTAAAAAGGCAGGGAGTAGGGCAGCACAGCGGCGCAGTGGTTAGCATTGCTGCCTCACGACGCCGAGGTCCCAGGTTCGATCCCGGCTCTGGGTCACTGTCCGTGGGGAGTTTGCGCATTCTCCCGTGAATGTGTGGGATTCACCCCCACAGCCCAAAGATGTGCAGGTTAGGTGGATTGGCCACGCTAAATTGCCCCTTAATTTGGAAAAAAAGCGATTACAATTGAGAATCATTTAAATCTTATTCTCTAATAAGTCCGGCGTGCAAAAGGACTCAAAGAGAAGCAATTTCGTAGACAATTCAACTTTCAAATAATACAGAAATTATTTTCTTGCTTACGGAAAAACAGCTTGCAATAACTTCAAAAGTCAGAGTTGGAAAGTGGAAGTATGAAAGACAGAGAGACAGCGAGTAAGTTAGATCAAAGTATAGATGATTCATGAATGGAATATGGCTGTACAAACTATCACGGTTATACTAAATCATATCTGTCTTTAGTCATCTATCTACACCCCTATGTAATCCTAATTGGTTTGGGTTAGAATCAAATAAGTTTGATTTGACGGTTCGCTGTCTGTCTTTGATGTGGAACATTAACTTGAAATGTTTCAGAAATGAATTCTTGTATGTGTTCTGTAATGCGATTCTGTGCCGTTATCGCAAGCTGCTTGAGCTGGATTCTTGCTGAGGACAATAGGGCCTTTAGGTTACTGTTCCGTTGCCATGGAGCCTGCCCTGTCCTTGGACACTGTCTTGAGAAATGTATTTATTAGCTTAGCGAAAAGTGTTTGTTTTATCATGGTTTTTGTGTTTCTGTTAAATTGTGTATTTAAATGTTGTACTGTCTTGAAATGAATTATACTGTGTCATGCTGAATATGTGTTTTGAAATGACCTGAGGTTATGAGTGAGTTTTAAAATGCGTATTTAATAGACATGGGGTTTAATGTTAAATAACTATCTTTCACCTATCACTTTTACCTATTTTACCTATCAGGTGTATTAGAAAATAGCTGGCTTCTACAAAATTGGAAGCAAAATCATTCAATCTTTCCAGGTCCAGACAAGAGCATGTGTTCATTTTGGATGTTCAGATTTTTAAACTTGTTATTGCACCAAAATCCTGGGTGAAACGTTTATCCTGAAATACATTATACATTTCTTAAAAAGCATCGTTTTGAAACCAGCATGTCTGAGGTGTAGAGGGAAGAAAGAGAACAGACAAGGAAGTGTTTATATTCTGGAATCACTTAATGTTCCTAATTCTGCAGGTTTCAATTTGTCATGTTGTGCTTTGTGTCCTTCTGTTAATTAAATACCTATTTTGTATTATTTTTCAGAAATATTGCTGACCCTCAGGATTCCTATTCCTCCTGTCTTCAACAAGGTCCAGAAGATCCATATGTTTGCTGATGTACAGTTGCAGGGTCAACATTTAGGTGGTAACAATTATAACCAAGAAACAAACTCCACCAGATCAAGCCAAGAAAAGTACAGCAGCCAATTGAACTCTCAGCCAGGCTTAGAGAAGTTGTTTGTTACAAGAGTTGCTAACAGAGTGACGGGCTCCTTAGTAGCAACATACTTGCCTACTGAAGCTGCTTTGCCCATTAATTGCATTCACCATAAGTGTGACTTAAGTCTGTCCTCACAACAGATTGACATCGGCTTCGAACCTTGCCCGATGAATGTATTTCTATCGTCGTTTTGCAGAATGAGCATATCTTACTCTTTTGATTTTGATCCTCAATGGTTGCTGACTTTTCTGCTATTTAATCCAGTGTGCAGGCTTTCAGCCATGTTTTCCTCCAACAGTATTTAGAAATGAAGCCTCTTTTTGAAAGGTTTTGCTGTGTGTAAAAGAAACAAGAACTTGCAGATAAGCTGAGTGAATGCTGTAAGAGTAACAGATTTTGGTTTGGAAAGTATCTAAATGGAATTTGAAATTGTTTTTATGTTTTTGATAAAACCAAATGGGAATAGACTTCAGGTAGTTTATTAGTTGATGTCAGCAAAAGGGTTAATGTATTATCTTTTTCTACTGGGGTTCTGCTCTGTGGAGTCATGGCTTAACATTCAGGGTGTATGATTTTCTTTTTTTCTCATCATTTTTAGTTACAACGGTTAACAAGTAGAATGTTTTCTGGCTCCACAGGCCTAGATTACCTGCTGAATACACTCAACTCTGTAGATCCCCACCAATTACACAATAACAACTTGTCCGACAGCTACTGTTACGAGCTGATAGAAAAAACTAAAAGCACCAACAAACTGATCTGTTGCATAAGCAGATGGAACGTGGTTTCAGATTTTTACAGTGGTTAAGATCTTGTTAGGCTACTCATGTCTAAACTGTAGTTATTTTCCTCTTTCTCCTTTCAGATGCACATCCTAGTGGTCTCCCAGACCAGGTTTCCACACCAGCTACCAGAGGAGCAACTGGTTTCTTCTGAGCTAATGACCCACATCACAAAAGCAGGAGCAGTTGGTCTGTCTCAGGAAAGCCCCAATCCCCCACTATCCCAGTAGCAGCACCGTCACCATCAAAACAATTGATTTTGTCTCTGCCAGGAACTCATGGTCACTTACCTCAAGGTAGAGGCAGCAGAAACTGTTCTGCCTTTCACCCAGTCCACATTCCTATTTCTATAATAGTAGCTAGCCTCTTCTTGCAAAAAACATAACTGGCGTCTTTTGAACCAAGGACTGATTTTTTTGTTATCCCACATCCAAGCATCCTTCTTTCTCTCCCTCCCCATTTTTCTCAGAGCAGTTACTGACCTCCCTCAGACCATGCTCCTTTACAGCACTAAGCAGCAGTGGCCGACTCTTCCAGGAGTATCGATTGGTCCCTTGCAAACCAGCTTCCCTTGCAGCAGTAACTGGTCTCTCTGTCCAGCACAACATGCAGTTCTCTAACATGATCCTCCGAACCAAACTGAGTTGTGATCTGGAGTTCAGGTGCATCACAGAAAGTTGCCGGGTCCCTCTCCTCCATAAGCACTTCGCAATATTTCTGTAGAGACAAAATAACAAAAGCAAAGCTAGAAGTTATTTCCAGTCTCCCTCCTTTCTCTTCATAGTATATTGCTTACGCATTTTGTATAATTTATATACAGCTAGCATGTGCTGTTTATGTTCACTTGTATAATGGCTCTATTTGCGTGAAAATGCAGAAGGTTCACTGGCAAATAGTCCAGGACTCGTGCAGAAATTATGAAGCTTTTAGAGAAATGAGACAAATTTGTTTTGCTGAATTTCTAAAAATTAGATGATACTATGCAAAGGATAGCCAACTGGATTCCTTTCTGATTCGCAATTTAATGATAAAACACATTCATCTAAAAGAATATTACTACTTTTCTTTAAATTTCTTAATATTTTTAAATAACTACCCCTGAACAATTAGTTTGACCTCCAATTATGGTACCAAACTGCAAAGAATAGTTGTCTTCAGATGTCTGTAAATTCTAGGTTATATACATGAAAATTAATTACCATTTGACCAGGTCTACATTAATTTAAGTGACCCAACTCCTTTCATGTACATAATGCCCATAATATATTAACCTTGGTTTATATTTCTGTCCCTCGTCGGCATCCTTCTATCTGAAAAATGATGAACATGCAACAAACAATCCATTTGAGATGGGAGATCTTCATATAGGTGCACCTTTGCTGATGACTTGAGAGGCAGGTTCTGCCACATGCGCCATACATGAAGCTATCAAGTGTCATTCCGGGTTGGCAAGTGTTGCCAAGCCGCTATAGGCATTGGCCATCATGGAGGGACATGCCAGCTGACAAAAGATGTCGCCATTTTCCCCCGTCGTCAGCTAGTGACTCCCAGATGTGATAATTGTTGTTTAGGGATTCAGGTCAAGCTTGCAAGCATCCTTAAAGCAGAGCTTTGGGCATCCTACTGGTCACTTGGCTCCGGCTACCTCATCACGCTAGACATCCTTGACTGACTTTCATCCTGCGGACGTGCGCGAGCCAATGAAGCCACCTTTGTTTGAAAAGTACTAACAAACCTTGGGAGCTCTGCCTTTGAGAGGACTGCCACATTTGTGATTTTGTCTGACCAGGATACACCCATATGTCTTGCAGACAGCAAAGGTGGAAATTGTTGAGTTTGTTGCCCCAAGCGACATGTTTTTTATTCTAATTCAGAAAGTTGCAGAAATCAAATTTATATTTGCCATTCTAATGACTGACATAAATGTGTTCAGAATTTAGGATTTTGATTATTTTCTATTAAGTATGTGCCTGGAGTAAGTATGAGTTTTGTTTTCCCATTCTGTGTTTATTTTTTCACCAATCTGAGATTATGAAGTTAACTGGGACAATAAACCAAATACGTGACATCACCATTTTCATTTGGGCAGAGGAGTCAAAGCAATTAAACTGATCAGATTACAGTGAAATTCTACAGAGTAGATTAACCCCACCACAGTACTATATTTCTATGTATATTAGCCCAGATCATTTTCAATGCCACATTGATAAATTATATACACAGACACATAACTCTGTGTAAGCTTTCTATAACTAATGGCATTCATCTTTATACTCATGACTGTGCTGCTGGTATGTTTAGTTGAGTTTATTTGCATAAGCATTCTTGGGATAGTAATGCTTATATTGTGAGCCATAACAAAATAAGGCATGGGCTGTTCAAGTTAATATTTTAAGTAGTTTATTGTTCATGATAGCTTTACCATGCTGTGGGATCAGAGAGTACAGACTTTTTTGTAAGCTACAGAGACCCAGTGCTTCATTACGATTTCCTAAAGTCAGTGGCAGTTTCCAGATGCAACATGCTGCAGGTCTCGGACCAGATGTCACCACAGACAACATAGAAACAGCCATAGCATTTTCATATGGTACAGTATTTGTAAATGAAGACAGGATGGCTTTTGGAAAGCAGTTGGGTATATAAGCGTCTGATGTATGTAACCAAGCAATAACTTTTACTTGAGCATATGTTTTACATACTGTAGAATTTTGACGAAGTAAAGTTCTAAAGTTGTTGATTCAAAGTGAGATACAACAGTATTACATTAGATACCTTGGTAGCAGTGTCTCCCTCTCTCTCTTATTGTGTAAATAAAGAATAACGATGCCTTGATAAGTAGCTAACGAGTTTGTTTCAGTAGCATTCGTAAGGCCAGTGTATCAACTGGTGATTCTGATAGATATTGAGCAACCATTTTTAGTTCTCCAAATTGTACAAATATCATGCCTAACTACCCAACTAACTGCTACTCTGATCTGCATAGTTTCCCTCAATCTAATAGTATGATTAAAATTGGAAGACTTTGTGAATAGGTTGGAAGCAGGTGCTTACTTTCTTAGTTTATCAAGCTATTATATGGTCCTGATGCCTTTGTATTTGTGTGTCAGGCTACATGGAACATGCTGTCATTTATGACCTGAAACCCACGCTGATCATATTGATCACTGTACAGATATTGAATCACAGACCTGTTTTTGCCTCAACAGTTGCTTTTAGGAAGGAGTTTGGCCACATCTCTCAGCTTCAGATCATTCAGTTGATAAAGAACTGTGTTCTTTCTGTATTAAAATGACATCGTTGTGTTTCAGACTGCTTTGGTATGATATAGCTTTATGTAAATATTGCTGTGAATTAGGAAAGTTTTCTGAAATGCAGGCATTTAATTTTGCAGATTTTAGAGCCTAGACCTTTGCATTTGTGTCTACGGGAACATTATGTGATACCTAACAAGTTTTCTGTATTTATTCTATTTTATATCTATGCTTTATCTTAATAGGTATGGTTTACAACTGGATGTGTCACTGTTAGAATTGTGCAAATGATAACTCTGCAGTTGCCTACAGAGCCGAAAGATTTTTAAAACAAAAAAAAATCTGGTGAAGTGAGGAGGTTGTATGTCATATGAAGCTCTGTATAGTGTAACCCCAATTTACAACTTCTATAGATTTGAATGCATCAAGGTCTATTCTCTTGGTAAGAGGATGCATGGGAACTACTTTCATTGGGAAGCAACATCTCTCTGATTGCATTATGTTCAATCTATAACATTTTCCTCTAACAGATTTAAAGTAATGCAAAATTAACATGTAAGAACTATGTATTGTGATGCTGTACATTGCAGACAAGCAGGGCTATGTAGCTCCGTTTGCAAAATCCAAAGATTTCACTGAGTTGATTTTAAAATACAGCTAAGCCATGGTATGTTGGTGTGGTTCAACATCATTTTATAGTATTTCTACACAATTGATTGTTGACTGGATGCAGACACATTCTCTGTACAAACTATTCTATGGATTTTCAATTTGATAGGCAATTCCCGTCTACTTTTTTTCATTTAGAGCTTGAACTTGTTTTGTAAAATCTGTCAATTTCTTAGTACAGTGCAGGAACCTCAAATGCTATAACTTAGCATAATGCCTTAGATATGTTTTTATGTCCTGTATATTCCTAGCAGCTGTTTGTTGTATTATATTGTTTGTATAGTGAATTGTGTAAAATTTTTGGATGTGTCATCAGTTATTAATTTTTTTGTCAGATAAATAGAAATATCAGCAATATGGACCCATGGTTATTGCTTAGTTTTTTGCTGTTATTTTGTTCCTTTGTGGTCAGTAGGGGTCACTATTTGTAAAATGTTTTTTCTCCCAAGTCTCTGAGAGGTGTATATTGACAAGTTGCAAATTCTAAGCAATATGTAAAGTAAGATTCTTCAGAAGGCTTACAGTGTTGCAAGTTCAGAGATGTATTTTTTTTAGTTCACACTAAACACCTTTGTTTTCTTCTTCTGGCATCCATGTTTGTATCCTTATTGTGAGCATTTTATGCCAAGTTAAGTATATTCAAAGAAATTTAAAAAATACATTTATGCAAGTTGTTAACTAATATTGCTTTTGCTGATGTCATTTGCTTACTTGATGTTAAATAATGCTGTTGTAAATAAAGAATCCTGTTATTGCAATGTTTAATAAAATTTAGTTCCTTTGAATTTTACATTTTAATAGAGAAAATGCAACAAAGCTTATACATGTTGCACAAAAGGAAACATTGGATTTTGATGGGAACATTATACGTGGGTAACATGGCAATCTGTTGACAAAACCACATTCCCATTTTTTGCACGTGTATACACACAAGCCTGCCTTTGGCATCACGGTGGCACAGTGGTTAGCACTGCTGCTGCAAATGACTGAGGACCCTGGTTTGATCCCTGAATCACTTTCTGTGTGGGTCTCACCCCCACAGCCCAAAGATGTGCAGGCTAGGTGAATTGGCCATGCTAAATTGCCCCTTAATTGGGAGAAAAAAAAAGAATTGGGTACTATAAATTTATTGGGGGGGAAAAACACAAGCCTGCCTTAAGAAATCTGCAGTGATGCAGGTTTCTGACCTTAGCAGTTCCCAGTCCACTCACATAAACCTTGCATAGATCTTGGGAGGACCGTCATCTTCACCCGTCTGCACCCTCCCAGCTAATAACAACGGGAACGCGCCCCATCTCTGAAAATTGTCCTTCATTTGGTCTACTAGCCGGGCCAGATTTAACTTATGCAGCCGGTCCCATTCCTGCGCCACTTGAATGCCTAGGTACTTAAAGCTTCCCCCTACTAATCTAAACGGCAGCTCCCCAGTCCCCTCGCCTGGACCGCTAACATCTCACTTTTCCTCCTGTTTAGCTTATACCCCTAAAACCGGCCAAATTCCCCTAGAATCCTCACAATTTCTTCCATCCCCTCTAATGGGTCCGATACATACAGAAGCAGGTCGTCTGCATAGAGCGAGACTATGAGGTTCCCATCTCTCATTTACTTTCCCTATCTCTCTGGCTGCCTCCTGCTTTCTAAGCTGCTGTGCAAGCATTCTGCTGGCCTTCTCCCCATACTCTTAGATCGTCTCCCTCGCCTTTCTCAGCTGCTCCACTGCCCTCCCTGTGGTTAACTCCCCCTGTAGCCTCCGCCGTTCCCTTAAAAGCCCTGCCTCCAGGGTCTCCGCATACCTCCTATCGATCTGTAGTATCTCCTTAACCAGTCGGTCCGTCTCTGCCCTGTCCACCTTCTCCCTGTGGGCCCGTATTGAGATCAGCTCCCCTCAGACCACCGCCTTCAGTGCTTCCCAGTGTCGTTGACCTGTAGGTAGCTCTGAATACATTTCCTCAGCCGATCGCACACCCCTTCGTTAGCCAAAAGTCCCACATCTAACCTCCAGTGCGGGCGCTTATTACTGTAACCTGCAGGTCAATCCGGTGCGGAGCATGGTCTGAGATTGTGATCTCCGAGTACCCTGTGTCCACCACCGCTGCCAGTAAGGCCCTGCTCAAAATGAAGAAATTGATCCAGGAGTACACTTTATGCACATGTGAGTAGAAGGAGAACTCCTTCACCCTCGGCTGCCCAAATCTCCATGGATCCACCCACCCACTGCTGCTTGAACCCTTTTAGTTCCTTTGCCATTGCTGGCACCCTGCCCGTTTTTGAGCTTGACCGGTCCAAGCCAGGGTCAATAACTGTGTTGAAGTCCCCTCCCATGACCAACCTGTGCGAGTCCAGGTCCGGTATCTTCCCCAGCATCATCTTTATAAACTCCAAATCATCCCAATTTGGTGCATACACATTTACTAATACCACCTGCACTCCCTCCAATTTCCCAATGACCCTAATGTACCGGCCTCCCACATCCGAGACTATTCTACCCGCCTCAAACACCACCTGCTTATTGATCAGGATCACGACCCCTCTAGTCTTTGAATCCAGTCCCGAGTGAAAGACCTGACTGACCCAGCCTTTCCTCAATCTAATCTGATCGGTTACTTTAAGGTGCGTCTCCTGCAACATTACCACGTCCGCCTTCAGTCCCCTCAGATGCGCAAACAAACGTGCCCTCTTGAGCGGCTCATTTAACCCTTGAACATTCCAGGTGATCAGCCTAGTTGGGGGGGCTCATTGCCCCCCCCCCCCCACTTCGCCGATTAGCCATCCCCTTTTTTTGGCCCGCCTCCAGCCCATACTCCGCGCCTCCACTGGCCCGTCCCCAGGCAGCCTCCGCCCCCAACCTCCTCTCTGTCCCTTGGCCCAAGTCCCTCCCTCATCAGCAGAACATTACCTTTCCCTTCCCCCAGTAACAACACTCTGTAACCCAAACCTTTTGATAAACCGAACATATGCACACACCCCACTGCACTTCCGTGAGCTAGCCCGCCCAGCTAGCTTGGTGGCCCCCAATCCCTGGTGCCGGATAGTCTCCCACCTATTGTTCCCTCACCCCCCCTCATACAAACATACTCCAACATCAAACAATCCCCAAACAATTGCTCAACAGAAAAACACCAAAATGTAAACAAGCACACCTCCATCCACCAACAGTGCAAATAAAGACCTTAAATTACTCAGCTCTGCCACTGGTCCCAAATCAATACAGAAGGCATTACAAACAGCTTCCACAAAATGTAAAACGAGAAACTTTTTTTTAGAGAACAGAGAAACAAAATGAAAAACAAAAAAACCATGAACGTTGCAGCAAAGTTCTGGGGGCGGCACGTGACACAGTGGTTAGCATTGCTGCCTCACAGCGCTGAGGACCCAGGTTCGATCCCGGCCCTGGGTCACTGTCCGTGGAGTTTGCACATTCTCCTCGTGTTTGCGTGGGTTTCGCCCCCGCAACCCAAAGATGTGCGGGGTAGGTGGATTGGCCATGCTAAATTGCCCCTTAATTGGAAAAAAAATGAATTGGGTATTCTAAATTTATTTTTTAAAAACATCTGCGATGTATGCCCCAGCGTCTGCTCCTTCGGACCCCTCCGGGAGCCCAACGATTCTCAGGTTCTGCCGGCGGGACCTGTTCTCCACCTTCACCAGGAGCCTTTTCTTCTGGTCTCTCAGCATCCTCACCTCTAACTCCACCGCAGTTTGATGTTCCTCCTGCTCAGCCAGCTCCTTCTCCACCTTCTGGATCGTCCAATCTAAGCTCCAGCCGCTCAATTGACTCTTTTATTGGGTCCAACCAGTCCCGTTTCTGCTTAGCACAGCCTTCCTGAATAGCTTGCATCAGCTGCTCTATTGACCGCTGGGTCGACAAACCAGAGGTCCGGTCCTCCGCTATGCTGTCTCCTTCTGCAGCTTCAGCCCAAGCCTTCTCTGTCTTTCTGTTTCTGCCTTTGTGAACACTTCTAGTCCTTCTCTCCATGGATGTGGGAATTCAGTGCACAATTGCCTCTGTCTTCAGTTTTACAGTAGAAAATCGGGGGGGGAAAGGTCCAAAGGTCCGACCCGAGCGGGAGCCACCAAATATGCGACTTACTCCTTCATAGCCACCACTGGAACCTCTGCCACTATTTTAATCCTTTTTATTATCCTGATGCTGTAATGTCTCAGGCAAACGACCACTTGGAAGTGATGACTGTAGAAAAGTTTTGTTTTATTCTCCTAACTATACACCCCTAGCCCCCGTCCTGCCCACACCCAAACCGAGGTATTTATAGCCCAGTAGTCTGAGGAAAAGGGGGGGTAGCCCTGCCCCCACATCTGGGTAAATCGTATTCAGGTGATGTTCCAGATCCCTGGGCCTCCTGTAGGGTTATAACAGATGTATGAACCAGAATTATTTGTTTCTGGCGTGCATGTCCTTTGCTTTGTTCCTGGAAGATCCGAGTTCAATTTTGGCAATGGGGAACAGAGTTAAGTGACGAAAATCCTTGGTTGATTGAGGTGTTGGAGATGGCTGGGGTGGGGCCCAGTTTGCAGCGGCAGTTTTGCTGGTGAGCGGGCCTGCACTTTGGCAGTGCCGTTGGTGTTTAGATGATGGCTGCCATTGTGTGTGAAGTTGTGGACGAGTCTCAGCTCCCCGCATAGATTATTAGTGCTCATGTTGATGAATTGTGAGATATCCTAAAAAAAAATGGATGAAGGGAAGAAGAGAATTCTGTCAGTCAATGGGGCAATTTCCTTGGTGGGGTCTCCCCTTCAGGTTTGTAGAAATCCTGCTGCATGCTGCATGATATGTAGAACATCCTGGGGAGCTGGGGTGCGGGAAATAGTATTTGTGCGCCCAGTCCCCCGAGGGGAGCTGGGGATGAATTCCTGGCCTAAGTTGAGAACTGGCTGCCATGCTTTCAAAATCTCGATTTAAAGGTTGGACGTTTTAGAGTTCGATGGAGTACATTATATCCGGTCTATGAGGCCTGGAACCGGTTTGAATCCCCAACCACTGCTCTTTCTCTGTCTTGTCCTCAGTGTATATTGAGAGGCTGGACACAAAGTCTGTTTGCCATCTGCCGGGCCGAGGTGTCTCTTTACCGGGGCTCTGGGATGACGACATGGCAGGGGTGCAAGGGCTTCGATGAAACTCTGGATGCATCCTGGTTGTTGCTCAACAATCCTGTCATGGCTGTGGTCTTTCCAAGCTCCATGGATGGTTATAGTAGCCTACAGTTCTTTATTAATCCTGAAATAGGGCAGCACGGTGGTGCAGTGGGTTAGCACTGCTGCTTCATGGTGCCGAGGTCCCAGGTTCGATCCCGGCTCTGTGTCACTGTCCGTGTGGCGTTTGCACATTCTCCCCGTGTTTGCGTGGGTTTCACCCCCACCCAACCCAAAGATATGCAGGGTAGGTGGATTGGCCAAGCTAAATTGCCCCTTAATTGGAAAAAATGAATTGGGTACTCTAAAATGTAAAAAAATGTTTGAAAAAAAATTGATCCTGAAATAATGTATCTATTCAGTTTTTTCTTGTAAAATCGGAGGCAACAAGTTTAATAATTAAACTGATCCAACTATGTTGGTTTTCTCCTGTCTTTGCCTACATTCGTGTATACAGAAGCATTTATGCTGTACTGTACAAGTTTTGAAGGTTTGTAAGGCAGCACGGTGGCACAGCGTTGCTGCCTCACGGCGCCGAGGTCCCAGGTTCGATCCCGCCTCTGGGTCACTGTCCGTGTGGAGTTTGCACATTCTCCCCGTGTTTGCGTGGGTTTCACCCCCACAACCCAAAGGTGTACAGGGTAGGTGGATTGGCCATGCTAAATTGCCCCTTAATTGAGAAAAAATGAATTGGATACTCTAAATTTATTTTTTTTAAGTTTTAAAGGTTTGTTGCGTTATTTGTAAAAACAGAAAAACTCTAATTTTCTTTCCAATTCAGGAGCAATTTAGCGTGGCCAATCCACCTACCCTGCATATCTTTTTGGGTTGTGGGCGTGAGACCCACGCAGACACAGGGAGAATGTGCAAACTCTACACAGGCAGTGACTTGGGGCCAGGATCGAACCCAGGTCCTCGGTTCCGTGAGACAGCAGTGCTGCCAAAATAATATATATTTTAATTAAATAAAGAGACAGGCCATTGAGAGTGAGGAGTCATGCTTGAAGACTGAAAGGAGGTGTTCCGCAAAGTGGTCACCCAATCTGCATTTGGGTATCACCAATGTAGAGGACACCATGTTGTGAGCAGTGAATACAGTAGATTAAATTGAAAGTTATACACATAGATTGCTGCCTCACCTAGAAGGAGTGTTGAATGGTAGGGAGAGAAGAGGTAAAAGGGCAAGTTTTAGATCTCCTGTGTTTGAATGGAAAGGTGCCAAGGGAAGGGGATAGGGTGTTGGGGATCATTGAGGAGTGGACCAGGGTATGATGTAGAGATAGGTCCTTTCAGAATGCTGAAATGGGTCAAACAATGTGTCTGGTGGCAGCTTCACACTTGAGGTGATGGAAAATTATCCTTTGAATGTAGAGAGGCTGGTGGAGTGGAGAAGGTAAGGACAAGGGGAATCCTACAATGATTCTGGGAAGGAGGAGAAGGGTGAGAGTAAAAGTGCAGGAAACATGGTCGACCAGGTCACGGGCCCTCAATTGGGGAAAAGAAAAGATGTCTCAGAAATTCTAATATTGAAGGTAGCATCTATAGAACAAGACTAATGGAGTCCTTACAGGATTTAGGGTGTGAGTAAGTGCAGTTGGGTTAGCCATGGGAGTCAGTGGGCATATAATGAATATTAGTTGATAGCCATTGCCTGAAATGGAAATCGAGAAGCTGAGGAAGAGAAGATAAGAGTGAACAATAGACCATATGAAGGTGAGAGCAGGATGGAAATTAGAAACAAAGTTGATGAAATTCTCAACTCTGGGGGAGAGCAGGAAACGGCCCCAATATAATCATAAATGTACCAGACAAACTGTTGCAGGAGGAGGTCCAGGTAATACTGGAACAGGAAATGTTCCACATGTGCCATAAAAGGACAGGCATAGCTAGGACCAAATTCATTGAGTTGGGGTGTAATGGGATAAAGCTAAGTCCTTTTGAAAAGTATATAGCGTTCAGCATAGAAGAGGGGGAAGGTCTGGGGGTATTGTGAATATATGGCAGTGGGGCTGGAACGTTGAGCAAATAAAAGTTGGAAAATAAATAAAGGAGTTGTTCAGCTCATCGTACTTCAGTGCAAGGCGTCCAGTGAATAAAGAAGCTGAGCTGATGATAGAGATCGACATTTGGAAGAATGATATAATTACTATTGCTAAAAGATGGTTTAAAGAGCAGACTCAAAGAACTGAATGACCTGCTCATTTTTCTGACACCCTTTTGCTCTTATGGACTTAACTGTAAGTTTTCAAATGATATGAAAAGTAGCCATGTGGTTGATGATGAGGAAGAAAGCTGTAGACTGCAGGAAGATATGCTGGATATGAAAGTGAAAAATAGTATTCAATCTGGAGAAGTGTGTGAGGTAATGCATTTGGGGAGGGCAAACAAGAAAGGGAGTACTTAATACATGATCCAATTCTGAGCAGTGTAGAGGAACAGGGGAACTTGGAGTGTACGTCTATAGATCCTGGAGGGCAGGGTAGAAGGTGATCAAGAAGGCATAGAGGGTATTTTCCTTTATTTGCTGAGGCCTAGAGTATGAGAGCAGGGAAGTCATGTTAGAGCTGTATAAAACATGAGTTAAACCACAGCTAGAGTACTGTGTTCAGTTCTGGTCATCACATTAGAGAACGGATGTGATTGCACTGGAGAGGGAGATGGGATATTAATGAGGATGCTGCCATGAATCGAGAAGTTTAACTATGAGGAAAGATTGGATAGACTGGGGTTGTTCCTTTGTAACAGAGGAAGCTGAGCAGAGATTTACTGAAGTGTATAAAATTGAGGGGCCCTGATAGGTTATTCTTATCTGCTCTATTTCCATTAGCAGAGAGGTCAATAACCAGGGGTCAGAGATTGGAAATAATTATCAGAGGTATTCGAAAGGAATGGAGTAGTTTTTGCATCCAGACAATGGTGGGGATCTGGAACACACCTGAAAATGGCGGCAGAGGCAAACATTTTCATCACATTCAAAGATGCATTTGTGATGCAGTGATGTAAGGCTACTGTAACTGGACGGTGGGATTGAACAGGTTTAACTCTTAGCAGCTATGGACATGATGGGCTGAATGGCTTCCCTCTGTGCCATGAATTTTTCTACCCGTGTCACATGAAGCTGAGTCAAGGACCAGTGACCTGAAATAATTCTAAACCTTACAGCAACTTGTGCTCCGCAACCTAATCCTTTTTAAATTGGTAACACAGGTACATCAGGCTGGGAATATTGATAATAAGGAGAGTGCACTAAACTCAGCATGAATGAGCGAGAGCAGACAGTGGTAACAGAAACGGAGTATGAACCTGACAAGGAAATCAGCTCACTTCCTTCCTTATCTGATGAGGATATGGATCGAGTCCTCCGGGGACCTTTAAAGAAGATTGCATTCAGAGCTTCACCGATCACTGGAGTCATTGACAAGCCTTCCACACATGGCAGTTACTGTGAAAGAATCCACAACTTACATGTGTGATGTGTTAATGAACAAGATAACTGTAATCCGGGCAGCATGGTGGCCTAGTGGTTAGCAGAGCTGCCTCACGGCGCTGAGGTCCCAGGTTCGATCCTGGCTCTGGGTCACTGTCCGTGTGGAGTTTGCACATTCTCCCCGTGTCTGCAAGGGTTTCGCCCCCACAACCCAAAGATGTGCAGGTTAGGTGGATTGGCCACGCTAAATTGCCCCTTAATTGGGTAATCTAAATTTAAAGATAACTGTAATCCATGCATGGAGCACATGGTCAGTGCCAGGGACATCTGCAAAGATACAAAGGCACTTCTTTGCCTCTTTTTATGGCTTATCTGGGGCAAGCCATTACTCATGGTTTTTGCTAATCATAATACTTGTTAGGACTCTTGTGCCAATCAGATGACTTATTGGCTCAGTCTCCAGTATACAGACATATGGAATGGCCATGATTGACAATACACTCTCACAGAATGACAATATATTTGTACCTTACCACCACTCCCATCCAATAACTGCACAAGTGTGGGAAGGTGGGCATGGCTTTAGAACATAGAACATAGAACAGTACAGCACAGAACAGGCCCTTCGGCCCTCAACATTGTGCCGAGCCATGATCACCCCACTCAAACCCACGTATCCACCCTATACCCGTAACCCAACAACCCCCTCCTTAACCTTACTTTAATTAGGACACTACGGGCAATTTAGCATGGCCAATCCACCTAACCCGCACATCTTTGGACTGTAGGAGGAAACCGGAGCACCCGGAGGAAATCCACGCACACACGGGGAGGACGTGCAGACTCCACACAGACAGTGACCCAGCCGGGAATCGAACCTGGGACCCTGGAGCTGTGAAGCATTTATGCTAACCACCATGCTACCCTGCTGCCCCTGCTTGGCCAGCCTACTGCTGACAAAACAATGTAGCTTGCATTTGGGCAATTTCAGGACCCCATGTAGAGAGCTTACGGGCAATCGCTGTCTCTGGAACCTCTCAGAACACAGCAGCCATTTACGTCCTGTACTCGAGCCACTGGGGAAGCATATAGAAGAAACAGCAGATTAGATCATTAATAGAGCACACCAGTCACCTACATGAAAGGTTAGCATGCAGGTGACTTGCTAGCAAGACACATGGCTTATATTGAGGAATAATATTAGGTAGTACTCAATGCCCAGCGAGTGTTTTCGGAAGGGTATTGGAAACTAAACTGTTATTTGTTGTCTGTTTTACTGGGGCTTTCCCGCCGGTTCTGTCGCTGAGTTCCCCACTCAGTCACTTTTTTGGGCTCTGGGGAGTTTCTCACCGGTTTAGCACACAATGAGAATTTTTTCATCACTGGGGAGCTGAACTCAAGCGATCTGGCTGCAATTTTGAAAAGGTGCCCCAATCACTAAATGAGCTTGTGCCCCCCCCCCCCCCAACCATGGGCAATGTCACCCCCAAAACATATGGGCACTACCCCACACACCCCCAAGTGAGGGCACCCCGCAATGGGATCCCTGATGGGCCCCCTCTTCAGGCCTCCCCTTTCTAGGACCCCAACACGTCACCCCCACCAACCTCCTTCTTACCTGGCCTTCACTCCCCCCACCCTTCATGCCCTCCTCTGCTCCCCTTTCAGGCCATGACCCTTGCCACCTGGGCACCCTTGCACTGCCACACTGGCAGTGCTCCTGCTGGCTTGGCAATGCCACCCAGGCACCTGGGGAGGGCCAGGTTGGCAGTGCCAACGTGCCCCCATTCCAGGGAAAGGGCCAACAGGCCACCCTCCGTTCATTCTGGCCACCCAAGGGCCTCTAATTGCCTGGGAAATCCTCTGGGTGCCATTCCGCCTGGTCCATTTTTGTATAGACCAGTACTAAATGGTGCCAAACCAGTAGATCCCAGGATGGCGATAAATACTGGGTAAGTAGGCCTCAAGTAGGTTTGTCCGGGCAACTTTTTTTAAAAATTTACAATACCCGATTAGTCTTTTTTCAATTAAGGGGCAATTTAACATGGCCAATCCACCTAATCTGCACATCTTTGGGTTGTGGGGGTGAGACCCACGCAGACACGGGGAGAATGTGCAAACTCCACACGGACAGTGACCCGGGGCCAGGATCAAACCCGGGTCCTTGGCGCCATAAGGCAGCAGTGCTAACCACTGCGCCACCATACTGCCCTCCCCCTTAATGCAAACTAAATCTTTTGCAACCGGAGAAACCTGTACTGGTTCCCCAGCAAAGCCACACCCCCAGTGGCGTATCCAACCTCCAATTCAAAAGAATCCATCGCCGGGAAATCAGAGAGGTGATAGCCGCGACATCGGCCCCCTCCCCATCCATCAGCTCCGGCACCTCCGACACCCCAAAGATCACCACCATAGAGTCCGGCCTCACAAAAGCCCCCACTATTCTAGATAATGTCCCCAACACTACCTCCCAGAAGCTCTCCGGCTTCTTGCAGCCCCAGAGCATGTGAACATGATTCGTCGGTCCCCACCAATCCCTTCTCACATCCATCAGTTACCCCCGGGAAGAACCCCCTCATCCGGACTGCAGTCATGTGTACCCTGTGCACCACTTTAAACTGAGTCAAGCTCATTCTAGCCACAGGAGGGAGTTGAGTTCACTCGCCACATTGCTTCACACCAAAGACCCCACCCTCTCTCCCTCCCCAACTGCCCCACCCACTTCCGCTTAATCCTTTCCACCAGTGCCTTACCCTTCTCTCCCAACCACCTGTATATGTTCGCGATCCTGCCCACCCCCACCTCATCTGGAAGCAGCAATTCCTCCAGCAGCATGTATTCCAGTAGCTGAGGGAATGTCGGCAGCTCCCTTCACGCAACATCCCGTGCCTTTCAGTACCTAAACTCACTCTCCCTTGGGTAACTCAAACCTCCCGTGCAGTTCATCCACCCCAGCGAATTTCCCCTCCGAGAACACATCCCTGACCCGCTCTAACACCTCCTCCCTCCACCGCCTATACATCCCATCCATCCTGCAGCCCCCCCCCCCCCTCCCACCACCACCACCAACGCATCACCATCTCCACATTCGCTGCCCAATAGTGGTGTATCAGGTTTGTGAGTGCCAACCCCCATCTCTGCCTTTGCCTTTGTAACAGAGCCCTCTTCACCTTCGGTACCTTTCCTGCCCACAAAAATTCCGAGACCGGTACGTTCACCTTTTCTGCCCTCTGCTTGATGCCACATCTGGTGGGCCAACATATGACTCGCCTTCTCCTCATACACATACCACACCCCACCCCCCCCCCTTGCCCTCTGAATCTGCCCCACCGCCTTACCTGTTGTCAACTAGTCAAGTGGCCCCTGCAGCTTCTTCCTCTCTGCCAACAGCTCCTTCGCGGGGTCGCCGAGTATCTCCTGTCCACCTCCTGTCCAATAGGGCAGCAAGGTGGCGCAGTGGGTTAGCCCTGCTGCCTCACAGCGCCGATTTTCCAGGTTCAATCCCGGCCCTGGGTCACTGTCCGTGTGGAGTTTGCACGTTCCCCCCGTTTTTGAATGGGTTTCACCCCCACAACCCAAAGATGTGCAGGGTAGGTGGATTGGCCACGCTAAATTGCCCCTTAATTGGAAAAAATTAATTGGGTACTCTAAATATTTAAAATTACATTTAAAAAAAACTATCTGGTCCAATAACCGTCGATGCTCCTCCTTCCTCATCCTATCCTTATGGGCCTTGAATAAAATAATTTCCCTTCGGACCACTGCCTACAAGGCCTCCCAAAATGTAGCTGCTGACACCTCACCATTCTGATTGAGCTCCACATCGTTCTTGATCTCCACTCTCACCTTCCCACAAATCTCCTCATCAGCCTAAAGTCCCAATTCCAACCTCCACGCAGCCTCTTGCACCTGTCCCGAACAAAGCCTCACATTTTAAAAAATAAATTTAGAGTACCCAATTCATTTTTTCCAATTGAGGGGCAATTTAGCATGGCCATCCACCTACCCTGCACATCTTTGGGTTGTGGGGGCAAAACCCACCCAAACTCGGGGAGAATGTGCAAACTCCACACGGACAGTGACCCAGAGCCGGGATCAAACCTGGGACCTCAGCGCCGTGAGGCTGCAGTGCTAACCACTGTGGCACCATGCATGAAAGCCTCACATCTAACCAGTTCATTGCATGGTCTGAGATCACAGTCACTGCTTATTCTGTCCCTACCGCCCCATCAGCACCGCCCGGCTCAACACGGAAAAATCATTCCTGGAATACACTCTATACGCATGTGAGAAGAAGTAATCATAGAATTCACAGAATCATAGAATTTACAGTGCAGAAAGAGGCCATTCGGCCCATCAAATCTGCACCGGCCCTTACAAAGAGCACCCTACTCAAGCCCACGTATCTACCCTATCTCCGTAACCCCCACTTAACGTTTTTGGACACTAAGGGCAATCCACCTAACCCGCACATCTTTGGGCTGTGGGAGGAAACCGGAGCACCCAGAGGAAAAACATGCAGAATGTGCAAACTCCGCACAGACAGTGACCCAGCCGGGAATCGAACCTGGGACCCTGGAGCTGTGAAGCAACTGTGTTAACCACTATGCTACCCTGCTGCCTTCTTCCGAACCTCCACGGATCCACCATCCCCCTCTTTTCCATAAACTCTCCGAGCTCTTTCGCCATCCTTGACCTTCCCATCAACTTAGGGCTCGACCTATCAATCTCGGCTCCATTACACAATTAAAATCCACCCCCCCCCCCCCCCCCCCCACCCCCCCCACCCCCCCCCCACGTCCGGGATTGGTCCCAGTAACCTCTTTATAAAACCAACATTGTCCCAATTAGATGCATTCACGATACCAACACCACCGGTGTCCCCTCTAATACCCCACTCACTATCACCGTGCCTCCTCCACCCCTGGGTCCCGCACCTCCCTGGCCCTCGTAAACCCAGTTTTCTTGTTCAACAAAATGGCCACCCCCCTTGACTTCAAATCAAACCCTGAGTGAAATACTTGTCCCACGCATCCCTTCCTCAGCCTCATCTGATCTTTCACCCAGAGATGTGTCTCCTGCAAGAAAATCACCTCCGCTCTCAAGCCCTTCAGATGTGCGAACACCTGGGACCAATTGACCAGCCCATTCAGTCCCACGGAATCGTGGACCGGTGTCCGCCTTCCATCTCCACTCCCCTCTACCGTCCGCCTTCACCACCCTTAGGCTCTGCCTCGCCCATTCCCACTCTAAACTGTGCCCATCCAAAATGGGCCCCCGACTCTGAGGATTCTCATCCTTCATACCTGCTACGTCGCATTCCCATCCCCCCCCCACCCCACACACACACACACACACACACACATACACACACACACTGGCCAACCATCACAGCCTCTTCCCCCACCCACTCATTCCTGTTCACTAACATTGCTTGCAAGCGGGTCGACACCTGCCAGAAGGCTCCTTCCAACACGCCCCCATCCCTCCCTCCAAACAACCCAACTTAACTTGTGCAACAGGCACCCAATTACCATAAAAGGTTTCAAAGTTTCAACATCAAAAACACACTGTATAATAAGTGATGTGGAGATGCCGGCGTTGGACTGGGGTGAGCACAGTAAGAAGTCTTACAACGTCAGGTTAAAGTCCAACAGGCTTGTTTCAAACACTAGCTTGCGGAGCACTGCTCCTTCCTCAGGTGAATGAAGAGATATGTTCCAGAAACATATGTATACACAAATTCAAAGATGCAAGACAATGCTTTGAAATGAAATGAAAATCACTTATTGTCACAAGTAGGCTTCAAATTAAGTTACTGTGAAAAGCCCCTAGTCGCCACATTCCGGTGCCTGTTCGGGGAGGCTGGCACGGGAATTAAACTGTGCTGCTGGTCTGCCTTGGTCTGCTTCCAAAGCCAGTGATTTAGCTCTGTGCCAAACCAGCCCCTTTATTTGCAGGTAATTAAGTCTTTACAGATCTAGGGATAGGGGTCACCCAGGTTAAAGAGATGTGAATTGTCTCAAGCCAGGACAGTTGGTAGGATTTTGCAAGCCCAGGCCAGCTGGTGGGGGGTGAATGTTGAGGCCGCACTCATGTGTGCGGAACTTGGCTACAAGTTTCTGCTCGCCGATTTTGCGTTGTTGCGTGTCCTGAAGGCCACCTTAGAGAACAGTTACCTGGAGATCAGAGGCTGAATGTTGGACTTTAACCTGGTGTTGTAAGACTTCTTAATGTATAAAGAACAAAGAGAACAAAGAAAAATTACAGCACAGGAACAGGCCCTTTAGCCCTCCAAGCCTGCGCCGATCCAGATCCTCTATCTAAAACTGTCGCCTATTTTCTAAGGATCTGTATCCCTCTGCTCCCTGCCCATTCATGTATCTGTCTAGATACATCTTAAATGACGCTATCGTGCCTGCCTCTATCACCTCCGCCGGCAATGTGTTCCAGGCACCCACCACCCTCTGCGTAAAGAACTTTCCACGCATATCTCCCTTAAACTTTTCCCCTCTCACCTTGAACTCGAGACCCCTAGTAATTGAGTCCTCCACTCTGGGAAAAAGCTTCTTGCTATCCACCCTGTCTATACCTCTCGTGATTTTGTCGACCTCAATGAGGTCCCCCCTCAACCTCCGTCTTTCTAATGAAAATAATCCTAACCTACTCAACCTCTCTTCATAACTAGCGCCCTCCATACCAGTGAACATCCTGGTGAACCTCCTCTGCACCTTCTCTAAAGCATCCACATCCTTTTGGTAATGTGGCGACCAGAACTGTACACAGTATTCCAAATGTGGCCGAACCAAAGTCTTATACAACTGCAACATGACCTGCCTACTCTTGTACTCAATACCCCTTCCAATGAAGGAAAGCATGCTGTATGCCTTCTTCACCACTCGATCGACCTGCGCAGCCACCTTCAGGGTACAATGGACCCGAACTCCCAGATGTCTCTGTAACCCCACCTAACTCTGTATAATAAGTGACCCAGGAAAAGACCCAGAAACAACAAAAAGGAGGGGGGGGGGAGCATGGGGGTGGGGAAAGGGTGCATCAATACAGAGGGAAATGCCATGTATATTGTAAGTGACACATATGCCCTTGTTGAATGTTCAGTGTATAAAATGGAAAAATTTCAATAAAAACCATTTTTAAAAAAACAACACAAAGGACCACCCAAAAACAGCAGGAGGGGAGGAGCGATACCTTCCTTTCAAATTTACAACTTGTTAACTTCCTGTTTGCATGGGTGTCACCCCCACAACCCAAAATACTGTCCATTGGATCCGTTTTTAAAAATAAATTTAGAGTACCCAAGAAGCCAATTTTTTTTTTCCAATTGAGGAGCAATCCACTTATCCTGCACATCTTTGGGTTGAGGGGTTAACACCCACGCTGACATGGGGAGAATGTGCAAACTCCACATGGATAGTGACCCGGGACCGGGACTGAACCCGGGTCCTCGGCGCTGTGAAGTAGCAGTGCTAACCACTATGCCACCGTGCCACCCTGTCCACCGGATCCGTGACATACAACAGGTTGCCTGCATACTGGGAGACCCAGTGCTCCATCCACCTCCTCTCAATACCCCCCGAAGCCCTAAGCACCATCATAAAGGCTCAGTCGGCAATGCAAAAAACGATAGAGACACCGGACACCCCTGCCTTGCTCCCTGGTGCAGATGGACCTCCCCCAAGTTAATATTATTCATGAAGACAATCGCCATGGGATCCCTGTACAACAACCTAATCCAATCCACAAATCCCTTCCCAAATCCAAACCGTCCCAACTCCTCGAACAAATAATCCCCCTCAACCCGGTCAAACGCCTTCTCCGCGTCCATAGACACTATCACCTCCATTTCCTGACCCCATTATAACCCCATTTAACAGCTTCCTAATGTTAACCAACAACGCCACCCCTTCACAAACCCCGTTCGGACAACATCTATCACCCCCAGCACACAATCCTCTATGTGCACCCGCCACCAGAAAGTCCAGACCATCCAAAAGAAATTCTGAATTCTTCCTCTGTGTACCCGAACAGGCACCGTGGTGTGACGACTGGGGGATTTTCACAGTAAATTCATTGCAGTGTTAATGTAAACCTACTTGTAACACTAATAAAGATTATAAAGAATTTCACAGATTCACTACCCTCTGAGAGAAGAAATTCCTCAGGCCGGATTCTCCGTTGCCCGACGCCAATATCGTAATCAGCGATTGGATGGAGAATCCCTTCTGATGCCCAAATCGGTGGCGACGGAGGTTTTTGAGTCTCCGCCTCCTCTGAAATGGCGTAATCGATTTGCGTGCTGTTGGAAAGACGTTGGCACATCATCGGAAGCCCCTCCCCCGATGCTCGGCCCCTGATGGGCCGAGAGCCCGACGGCAAGGAACACTTATCCTATTTTTGTTCGTAGACCCCGCGTGGTGGCTGCGGACTGTGTCCAGCGTCACCACAGTCGGTGGGGAGCCATGCCGCTGGCCAGGGGGAGCTTCAGCAAGGGCTGGGGGGGACTGGTGGGGGATGATCCGGGGATGGCGAGGGGGGTTACTGGGGGTCATTATTTGGCAGGCCAGGTCCGCGAGCTGCCTGTGCCATGTTGCACAGTGCAGCCACCGCAGGCCGCCAGGCTGTGCGCGTGTGCGGCCATGGTCCCGGCCATTCTCCAGCCGTTTTTGGCATGGGAGGCAGGAGCTTTACCCAGCGCGGCTGCTAGCCCCACAACGGTCCTGAATCGGTGCAGCGGTTGCGCCGTTTTTTCTGTTCCCATGCCGACGTCAGTACTTAGTCTGGGAAATTGGAGAATCCAGCCCCTCATCTCTGTCTTAAATGGACAACCTCTGACTCTGAGGTTGTGCCGTCTGGTCCCACAAGGGAAAATACAGCATCTACCCTATCAGGCTCCCTGAGAAGCCTATATGTCTCAATAAGGTCGCCTCTCTTTCTTCTAAACTCTGATGAGCACAGGTCCAATCTACTTAAGCTCTCCTCATAAGAAACTCCCTCCATACCTGGGATCTATGGATGGAAAGCAACATTAGTTAAGCTTTTGAAATAGAAACAGAAGGCTTTCCTGAAATAAACAGCAAGATGTTATCAAAGGAAAAAGAGACAAAGATTTTTTAATAGTGAAAAGTAAAATCACTTGTAGAAGGGGCACATTATATCAAAAAATAAAATAAAGATCCAGAGGAAAGTATAATTGTCGATGTACCAAACAATTTGAGCCAGACATTCGTAATATGTGAGCCCACAAAGCTTCAAAGTTGGAAAATTAGAGGTATTGGTGCTTATGAAGAGAAAAGATAAAGTAAATGTGATCTAAACGTTGCTTAACTTTGGACAAGACTTGGAACTTATTACTTTTGGGAAAGATGGAGCCGGAAAGAAAAGAGGGTAGGGTGGCAGTTGAATTTTCTGTGCTAAAGTGTAAGTATTCTCTGGTGAATTGTGTCAATATAGAATCCATATGCAGCCAAGAAATAAGGAAGGAGAATGGAACCATTTTCAATCTGTATTACAAGCTTTAAATGTTATGGATCATCATCGTGGTGAAGATCTGCAGCCATTTGGGAGCGAAGTGCAAAAGGAAAGGAAATAATGTTGAAGAGGTGATGAGAAAGTTTTTTTTTGCCGACTAAATTAGTAATGATTCCAAGATATTCTGCAATGAAGATAATGTATGTTATCAAACAGGAACATCTTTTAGAATTCATCCAGAACTGTTTCCTACAGAAGTATGTTTCCAATTGACTAAGAAAAGGTGCACCACCTGATTATTTCTGGGAAATGGATTGGGGAAATAACTGTGTGAATAGAATAATAGTTGGAAAATGGTTCAATGTAAGAATATAAAAGGACATGCAAGGTCAAAGGTGAGGGCGTTAAGGCAAAATGTAATGAGATTAAAAAGGGATCAGTCCCAAATTAATTGGACCGAAATGTCAATGATAGATCGGCAATGTGAAATTTTGAATATGGAATTGAATAAATGCAAAATAAATGTATTCCTGCCTGGTGAAAAAGTGCATCAAAGAGGTGATCAAGGAATAAATATAAATTAAAACCAAATTGAAATTGAAAAGAAGGAAAATTATTAAATTTGGGCTAACAATGCAAAATAAAGTGAGAAATACAGAATGTGTGTTTGTGTGGTGGGGATGGGGGGGGGGTGGGGGGGGGATTAAATAGAAGATTAGAAGGGTTTAAAGGAAAGAGGGAATAAAGGAAGCAGATAACACAATGGGTGGTAATTTGCTGCAGGGGATGAATCTAATTGTGCTTACCATTAGTTAGACTTGCCCTTGCAGGTTTAGGTTCATAGATAGAATTAATGGTTACAGCACAGAAGGAGGCCAATTGTGTGTGCAAGCTCTCTGCAATAGCAATTTAACAGTGCCACCCTTTCCCTGGAGCCCTACTATTTTTTTTATATATGGCAAGTTGCTGAAAGTGAAAGCTGATAACGCCCAGTGAGGGTAACCAGACCATTAACTACACATCTCCTTAACCAATGAGATGGAAAAATTGTGAAATAACAGTGCAAGAACAAAGAAGGAAGTGTAAATTAAAGTGGGTGAATTCACTACCAAAGCAGGCAGGGGAAGAGAAATAGAGAAAGAAACAGAGGGTGGACTAAGAGAGAGAGAAAAAAACAAGACGCAGAAAACAAAAGTTCAAGTAGACTTCAGAAGGCTTGTTACAAATTTCAGATATCTGGTGTAGGAGGAAATGGAGCAGCTTGCAAAGAAGGTTGCTGATTGATAGGAAACAATGAGTCAGGGTAAATGCATGTTGCTCTGATTAACGAAGATTAAGAAATAGTGCACCCCAGGGGCTAGTAAAGAGTTTCACAAATAAAGAAGGGGACTCAGGAAGAAATGGGCATCTCACAAGAATGGGGAGACATGTGAAAGATGGGTACGTGTGAGAATATCAAGGGTACAGAAAGTGTTCAACAGCTTTGGCAAGATCATTTCAGGCTTGCAAAACTAGGGATATGAGGAGAGATTTGATCCACTGCTTCCACAAGAGTAATACAGGCTGTGGAGTTTCAGAACAAGGTTTTTAATATGATAGTCCTCTGGCTAGAGTCAGTGATGAGGGGTTATCAACAAAACATTGTTACTAAGAAAATGAAGATTAGGAAATATTTCTTAAAGCAGCATTCCATTAGAGCATAGAATTATTTGTCACAGGGATTGGATGAGATAGAGACCATTGCATCGTTTAATGGAAAATTGATAAATATTTATTTTAAAAGACCTGCATTTGTATACCTCTTTTCATGAACAACAGATGGCACAAAGCATTTTGCAGCCAATTAAGTATTTTTTTTTACCTAATTAAGTACTTTTTCAAGTGCAATCACTGCTGTAATGTAGGAAATGCAGAAGCTAATTTGCATACAGCCAGCTCCTACTAACAGCAAAGTGATAATGGTCAGATTATCTGTTTTTGTGATGTTGATTGAGTGATAAAGATTGGCCAGGACACCAGCTATAACTCCCCTGCTCTTCCTCGAAACAGTATCAATGGACCTTGACGATCCCCCCCCCCCCCCCCCTCCCTTCCGAGCAGCAAGATGGGGCCTCAGTTTAATGTCACATACAAAAGACAGCAGCTCCAGCAAAGTGGTACAGTACTCCCTGAGTGCTGCACTGGAGTGGTAGTGTTGATCTTGACGTAACCAAGCCCTGGACTGGGACTTCATATAATCATAGAATTTACAGGGCAGATGGAGGCTATTCGGCCCCTCGAGAAAGATCCCCTTGGAAAGAGCACCTACTTTTTAAAAAATGAACTTAGAATACCCAATTCATTTTTTCCAATTAAGGGGCAATTTAACGTGTTCAATCCACCTAGCCTGCACATTTTTGGGTTGTGGGGGCGAAACCCACGCAAACACAGGGAGAATGTGCAAACTCCACACAGACAGTGACCCAGAGCCAGGATTTGAACCTGGGACCTCGGCGCTGCGAGGCAGCAGGGCTAACCCATTGTGCCACCGTGCTGCCCAAAGAGCACCTACTTAAGCCCACATTTCCACCCCATCCCCGTAACCCAGTAACCCCACCTAACCTTTTGGACACTAAGGGGCAATTTTAAATTGGCCAATCCACCTAACCTGCACTTCTTTGGACTGTGGGAGGAAACCGGAGCACCTGGAGGAAACCCACGCACACACGGGGAGAAAATGCAAACTCCACACATGTCAGCCGAGGCCGGAATTGAACCCAGGTCCCTGGAGCTGTGAGGCAGCAACACTAACCACTGTGCCACCATGCGAACCCAGAAGCAAGAGACTGATCCATGGTAATACAACAGGATTAGATTTGGCGGTACAGACACAACAGAATAAATAGCTGCCTTCGATGCTGTTATGTTCCATAAGAAATTACTTTAATGAGGACTTGGGGTAGCACTCTGAAGAATTGGGAGGAGGACTTGAAAGAGTAAGGGCGACTGAAATGGGAACCAGAACCAGTTATGCCTCGCGTTTAGAAACAAAGTGCTCCTTACATTTAGTATCAGATGCAGGGTGGATGGTGTGGAAGAGAGTAGGGTATAAATAGCTGTTTGTGGTGAAGAAGAGTTCGGATTTATTTATGCTCTGCTGGATTTGATTCTAGAGGAGATTGGTAGTTCTACTTGAGGTGGTCAAACTGACCTGGACCTGCTGTAGGGTATCCACCTAAGTAATGTTAACAATAGCTGCTCTGAAGGTGACAAAAAATCTATTGGCTGCAGATGTACATAGATAATTTGTATGAAAAAAACAACCAATAGATGGCACTTTAAGACAAATAATGAATAAAAATGTGACAGATATACAGTATACGTTCAATGTATTGTATGCTTAAATATATTTATTGCAATTCAATGGATTAGTTGCCCTGGTAACAAATTGTTTTTTTTTACAGCGCAGAATTGTAAAGTGGGGCAGCACAGTGGCGCAATAGTTAGCATTGCTGCCTCACGACGCTGCGGTCCCAGGTTTGATCCTGGCTCTAGGTCACTGTCCGTGTGGAGTTTGCACATTCTCCCCATGTTTGCATGGGTTTCGCCCCCACAACCCAAAGATGTGCAGGGTAGGTGGATTGGCCACGCTAAATTGTACTTTAATTGGGTACTCTAAATTTCTAAAAAAAAAGAATTGTAAACTGGAAGTAGGCATCTGAAATTCATCCTTTATTTTGCAGATGCAGCACCAGTCAGATTGACTCAGGAATCAACAGTATGAGAGGCTGGTTTAGCACACTGGGCTGAACAGCTGGCTTGTAATGTGGCAGCAGCACGGGTTCAATTCCCGTACTGGCCTCCCCAAACAAGTGCTGGAGTGTGGTGACTAGGGGCTTTTCACAGTAACTTCATCGAAGCCTACTTGTGACAATAAGCTATTATTATTATATACAAAAAAAGGAAAGCATAGAATTTAATATAGGCTATTCAAACAAAATAATAATAATCTTTATTGTCACAAGTAATTGCAATGATGTTACTGTGAAAAGTCCCTAGTCGCCACATTCCAGCACCTGTTCGGGTACACAGAAGATTCAGAGTGACTAGAGGGAGTAAACCGGAGCACCTGGAGGAAACCCACACACAGGGAGAACATGCAGACTCTGCACAGACAATGACCCAAGCCAGGAATCGATCCTGGGACGCTGGCGATGTGTAGCCACAATGCTAACCACTGTGCTACCATGCCACCGTAGAGATGGAAATAGAGATGGAAATAAAGACAAAACATTAAGTCGTATATGAGGTATTCTTTAAATACTTTTTTTAAAATTTAGAGTACCCAATTCATTTTTTCCAATTAAGGGGCAATTTAGCGTGCTCAATTCACCTACCCTGAACATCTTTGGGTTGCAAAAATGGGGAAAATGTGCAAACTCCACATGGACAGTGACCCAGAGCTGGGATTGAACCTGGGATCTCGGCACTGTGAGGCAGCAGTGCTAGCCCACTGCACCAACATGCTGCCCTTCTTTAAATACTAAAACACCATTCAAGTGCTTCAAATGCTTTAGGTAACTTAATTGTTTTAAATAGATTTAGGGATTGTTAATTGTTAGGGATTGTTAACCTAGAACCTTAGAAGAAATGGGTTGGACCTCGCAAACCAAAATTCTTTGAACCAAATGAATTGGTAAAGTGAGAATATATTTAGTATTTCAGCAGGTATTTTTTAATTTGAGGCTTTTAACGAAGATAAAGGAATATTGAATTAAAGACAATTTAGAAAATTGGATTGAAAATTGTCTTAATCAGAGAAAAGAAAAAGTGGCGATGAACACGACCTTTCATGTCTCAGCCGGTTAAGTGAGTGAGTAATTGAGTCCTTCAAGCAAGGAAGGTCCCTGGTTCAATTTCCTGCATTAGCTGATTTCAGCTCGCACGCCAGCAAGACTGTGAACCCAGAACCTACCACCATCCAGGGAAATAAAAGCCCTGGCTTTAAATGGGACACCCTGTTTTCTAGAGATCGTATGTGGGGATCAGATGTGGGCAGGAGTGAAGTGTTTGTAGTGAAGTGTTTGCACCATGTCCCTTGTACAGCGTATCTGCACTCACTGTCTAGATCACCTGTGTGATACTGGGAGGAGAGGACAGAATTGACAGAAAGAAGAAGGAGCTACATAAGGAAAATGTCTCGTTGGGGAACTTCAAAAAGAAACAATAGTGAGAATTGAACAATAACTGAAAGGTCCATTCAAAACATTGAGTTTGTTTTCATTCAAGCAACGGGCCACTAACTGCTTGGGGCCATTAGAAATACATTTATTGAATGCCAGCAGCTTAATATTTTTGGCCTTGTGATATCTGGGAAGCCTATTGGTTACTTCTGGGGCTACAGGAAATTTCTAGGTGTTAAGATCTTGTTTTATCATCTCCTGTGGGGATTCAATATTGTGGGGTTGCGCACAATAGAGGGTGGGATTAGTAAGGCACAACAACTTTTTATTCGGCATGTTCTTACTTTTAAGCTTTTTTTTTTAGCCAACAGTGTGCTTGCGGTCTGATAGCTGCTGTTTGGGGTTTCCCTCTCGGATAGATCACCGGGGAGAATCCTTTTTCAGAGCGGGTTTAGCATCAGCGTGTCACTGCTCATTGAGAGCTTATAATATCTCATAATGGCCCATATAAAAACATGGAGGATAACAGCACCCACTCCCATTAATCTTTGACCAATCATTTAGTTTCATCGGATGAAAATTGTCAACAATATTTGTTTCATTGGATGTGTGAGTGGCGAGAACAATACTCGGCCACCTCTGAGCAGACACACAGACAGACAGAGGATTTGGGGTGGTTATTTTAACTCTTTAATGAAAAGACTTCAAAGTTGCGATCCACTGCCTCGACCCTCAAACATTCCCGCTCGGCTGAAGAATCCTTCCCAAAGCATATGATTGAGAACGGGGGATATTTTTTGCTGAGGTATCAGGGCAGCGGTTCGAAATAAGTAAGAGGACGATTTTTTAAAAAAGAAATCGAGTGACCTCAAGAACAAGGTATCAAGTATAAAGCACTGTCGTAATTCCAATATCTTCATTTCAGTCAGGTCACTCGCTGGTGTGAAACAAAAGGTGTATTTTTTCATTGAGGAATTATATTTCGTGCACCAAATGGGTTCTGCACCCAAAAAAAATCAGAAAGTAGCACAAGCATATGCCCAGACTAACCTTTCTATCAGGCCGCCCTCTGACCTGGTGAAATGCTGTAAATACATCTGAACATTACCTCTCCTCAAACATGAACAGCGCTGGTCCATATCCAGCATTCTTTCTCATTCCCAATTCCCAATGCTTATCATTGTGTGTGTGTTCCCCTCTATCGCTTGTTAATTGAGGAGCAACATTTTCTCCCCACCTCGCCGTGCACCCAGCGAGTAGTATTGTTCAATGTTAATGGCACAGGTATCAAACATAAACCTGTCAATTTCCAATCCAAATATTTGGGTTTCCCTTTGCGGGTAAGTAATGCCCAAAATCCAACGACCCCGAAATGCAGATTGTTTTCTGGACACGTTCCTTTTTACTTCAAATGTCCCGTCGCCGAACTTCAACTTCGATTTTCTCGGTAATATTTCACTTTCGAACGTAAAAATGTTGAGTTCACACCCGGTTTACTAAATGCAGATGAAACGTGTTTCTCGTTTGCTTTTTGAAAACCTATCTTCAATCCCTCGGCACTTTGCAGTTTTATTCCAAGTAGCTCCTGCATTTATCGATCTTTGACATGCATGGCTTTGCGAATTTGCACAATTAGAAATCTTCCGGTTATAGTTTGTGGGGTTTAGAGTACCGTCGGAAACAATAAACACACAGACTTGATCACTTTGATTACTTGGTGGGCTTATAGTCACAGGAATAAATCTCGGAAAGGACTAAGAAATCGCTGATAACTTTTAGACTGCATAAAAAAGAAATTTGGTCGTTTAAAAGTTAATTTCAAATAACATTCCAGTGAATTTAATCTCCCTTAAAGTCTCTGTGTTTTTTACGCTTTGCAATGGTTACTGTGGATTGCCATACTTTCTCGAGTTTCCCAACCACCTTTCGTTTCAATCTCAATGCTGCTTTTCTATAATCACTGTCCGTTCTTCCAAACACAACACTGTTAGTTTAATTCTTCCTCTTGATGCGCAGCGGAGCTATTTGAGATGTGTTCTGCGCTAAACTGGGTCGCTGCGAGACACAGACTTCTCCAATTTAACATGCTTACCCCGTTTATATTTCCGATCATTTTGCAGAATTGATTATTTTTGTGATAATTGGGTGTCATGTTAGTTGAAATGACGCATTTCTTTCCCGTGCCTTCGTCTCAGTAAAAATGCTGCAGCACATTTCAAACCTTTGACATATTCAGTAGTCCTGCGTTAGGTAGTTCTGGGCGTTATCGAACAGTTAGAATCCAGTATATTAGGAATCGTATCGAATGGAATGGAATTCCCGTTGTTACATTTTGAAACATCTCCAGTCAGTGGGAGATAAACGAGTGTCAGGACTTAATAAAGAGACACTGGAACAGTGTGAATCGCGATTCAGTCATTCTCGAATTTTTAAAATCATTTTGTCTGTAGATCTATTGAACATTTACGGGCAACAGATAACTCAGTGTTATATCACTGTGTTAATATCGCTGTTAATATCACTGCTTTAATGTCAGTGTTAATATCACTGTATTAATATCCCGTGTTAATATCGCTGCTAATAACACTTAATATCAGTGTTGGTATCACTGAATTAATTTCACTGTCTTAACATCATGTTGTTAATATCACTGTGTTAATTATATCGTTGTTAATATCACTGTTAATACATCTATGTCAATTTCGCTGTATTAATATCGCTCTGTTAATATCACTGTGTTAATGTCGCTGTTAATATCACTCTGTTAATATCACTATTTTAATATCACTGTGTTAATATCACTATGTTAATATTGCTGTATTAATATCACTGTCTTAATATCACAATGATAATATCACTGTGTTAATATCACTGTGTTAATATCACTGTGTTAATATCGCTATGTTAACATCACTGTTCTTTTTTCTTTTCGAAAATTTAGAATACCCAATTATATATATTTTTTCAAATTAAGGGGTAATTTAGTGTGGCCAATCCACCTACCCTGCACATCTTTGGGTTGTGGGGGTGAAACCCAAGCAGACATGGGGAGAATGTGCAAACTCCACACGACAGGACATCACTGTGTTAATATCACTGATAATATCGCTATTTTAATACAACTGTGTTAATATCACAGTGTTAATACCACTATATTAATATCACTATATTAATATCACTGTGTTAATATCGCTGTATTAATATGTGTTAATATCAGTGTTAATATCACTGTTAATATCGCTGTATTAATATTGCTATGTTAATATCACTGTGTTAATATCGCTGTATTAATATCGCTATGTTAATATCACTGTGTTAATATCACTGTGTTAATATCACTATATTAATATCACTGTGTTAATATCGCTGTATTAATATCGCTATGTTAATATCACTGTGTCAATATCACTGTGGGGGACATGTTTGGTTTTGGCGTTTTATTTAAGCCTTCAGCTATAAGACTAAACCATGGGTTCGTTGTTATCTAAGAATGTTTCTGTCTTGGTCGAGATGGAAGTGAAATGTCCGATTCTCCATTAAGGCCGCTGACCTTGGCGAAATGACCGAGTGCTCACATCGGGATCATGCAGCTGCTACAGTTTCCCAGAGCGAGAGAGGGGGGTTGTGAAGGTTTTAAATTGATGATTTGGTGTTGTGTTCAGTATTGCAGAATAGGCCAACACTGATGAAATCCCAGTGCAGTTTGGTGTCAGCTACGGTCCTGTGCTTGTTTGCGAGAGCCATTGGATGCGGTGACAGCGAGATCTGAGCTTCTAATGTGTTAAAATACAGTCCCCTAGGACAGATCCCTCTCTCTGCCTCCGACCAATAGCTACGGTGAGGGGATATGCCGCAGCCCCTCCTGTTACTCTCCTGCCATCTGCCCTCAGATGACCACAAGCACAAAACAGCAGCTTCGCATCCAGCCTTAAAATACAGGACCTGTCCCCATCGCCCAACTGGTGCAGAAAAGGAACTCGCAAATCAGTTTGCTTCCAGTGTCCTGAAGGATTTCGAGAACTTTATAGCCGGTAGGTGACAGCAACTTGTCTTCTCGCTTCTTCTAGTGACCCCGGCAAAAGAGAGTGGAATTCTTTTAGAGTCTCATTATTTCCAACCAAAATGGGGGGTCAGGTCCTGACATCCGCTTTCCATCAGTGAGAGTATTAAAAAGTAATTGATCAAACTGGCGTTTTGTTTACTCAATACTTAACCAAGGCGTTAGATGTGTTCATTATCTAGTTCCTCCTGACCTCTGCGATTGACCCGATGTTCTTTAATTTAAATGTCATGACCCTGTTTTGTTTCAATTATTGGCGAATATTGATCCGATGGATAATATCGAATTCATTGCCCTTTGAGCTCAATGTTTAGATTGCCAACTTTCTGCACTGCAAGCGATAGTATTCACCCGTGTTTTATATCCATTTTCAGTTAAGGAATTAAAGTCCCGCTCCTCGCCACGGCGGAATAAAGAGGGACATGAGAAGACAGGATGTGTGAGAATGTAATAATTGTTTTCAATAAAAAAGAGTTTTTAATGTGATTAAACTCCACGGACTAGAGTGTGCTGGTTAGGTTCATTGAAAGGTGCGTACGATTGTTAATCGAGTACAAAGTGATATCTCGTTATTTCGTTGCTAAGTACAAACTGTGGCTATAATTCCGAATGGGCTTTACATTTACTAAACATGAGCATCGCGCGAAACGAGTAAAATGGTAACAGTGGTCAGGGTGGGTTTGTTTGTTTGGGCTAAACCATTTGCAAAATGAACCTTTTGAATTGAATAAGGCGAATTCCTCATCAATCTCCTGCATTGTGATGGACTCGCTTCAGGATTTCTCACTGCAATGTCTGGGGCTACAGCAGAGAACAAAACTGCTGCAATGTTTAGTGACAGCCCCCCCCCCCCCCCCGCAAACAACGCACACCATTCGGGAAACACAAAGATAAAAGCAAATTACTGCAGATGCTGGAATCTGAAACAAAATCAGAAAATTCTGGACAATCTCAGCAGGTCTGGCAGCGTCTGTGGAGAGAGAAGGAAGGTAACACTCCCGAGCCTGGATGACTCTTTCTCCCTTCTCTCTCCACAGATGCTGCCAGACCTGCTGAGATTGTCCAGCATTTTCTGTATTTGATTCGGGGAGCACAATTGAGGGGTTTGTTAGTGGGGTGGTTGGGGGCGGGGGGGGGGGGGGAGAAGTCTTCCCACCAATCGAATGTAATTTTTGGGGGTAATAAATTCTGCTGGATGATTCCCAGGCAAGTCTGTAAGTGTTCCGGGTTTCATCCCAATCGTTTGCTCATCAAATGTTTCTTTGAGAGGGACTGGCTTGTTATTATTGCTCCTCTTCTCGGAGGATTGTGGGCAGCTTTGCTTTTGTCTCTGCCCTTGACTGGTTAATGGCTGCAGGCCCTTCATTTAGAAACGAGCCGGCAGTCTGGTAATTATCCGTCTTTAGGGTCGCGCCAGAATTTGGGACCTGATTGTTCTCGAGGCTTTTGTTTTGCAAAAGCGAGAAGTTTTGTTTGAGTTTGTTCCCTCACACACACAAGCAGAGAACAGGTAGGGCGTTTTCACCTCGTCTGGAGGGGGGAGAAATTTAGTTCCCTGTTACAAAAGCGACCAGATTTACATTCGCCTTTAAGCCTCTTCACATTTGCAAACGAAAAATCTCCTAATCACCCCTTGAATCTCATTTCAAATCGAATGTAAATCGTTTTGCCGAATCCCCGGGTTTCTATTGCAGGTGTGAAAGTGAGATTGGTTGCTAAGATTTGCTAAATAACGTTGCAAAAATAACACTTCACAGTCCCAACCCTATCCATTTTTGTTACAGTGAATTGTATCCAGTTTGTGTGTACTGTGTTAATTCGATTTTGTTTTTCTCTTCAAAACGGGTGCTTTTGAATTTCTTATGTAAATATTTTGTTGTATTTGACCATTTTGTTGCTATCGCTTTGTTTTCAGCTTTGCAAACGGAACTTAGCTGGGTGACAGAAACAGAAAATGCTGGACAATCTCAGGCGCTGACTCACTGGGAACACATCCCATTCCCCACAGTGTCCACAGCCTGTGAACCTCACCAGCATCAGGTGAGCAATCGAGAGGGGTCACCAGTCACAAGGTGTTAGGAATTGGTTGGGCAAAAGTGTTCTCAGACCCAACATTCTGGGGAATGTCATGGAAAGCTGTCAACCGTTGGGAAACTTCCTATAAACTGCACATTTTGTAAAGGAGCCCGGCTTGTCTAAAGCCATCTTCTGGCCAGGAGGTTGGAGAAAGGTGAGGGCAGTAGGGAATAGTCTTTGACAGAATATAAGTTTGATTGCAGGGGGATGTGTGAAGGAAACGCTCTTTACTTATGTTAATGTCTTCATGTTGTCGCTGCTCATTCCCAGGTTGCAACTGGAATGTCCTTGTCGGTGAAAGATCAGCTTTATCCCATTGAAACGTTAAAGAGGGCCACTCCGCCCAGGATCGCGGGCTACTTCTCACCCATCCTGCCCCATGCCCACTACCTGGATGTGCTCCGCTCCTCTGAGGAAGTCTTGCAGCCTCTCAAGTCCCTGGACAGGCTAGTCACTCACTCCAGCTCGGCCATGCCCTTTACTTTCAGCAACTTTTCATTCCTCAGCGAGTCTCCATGTGGAACCGAGCGCCTGTGCAGCCTGCTGCCGGCGGCTTCCCCGTCCGTCTTCAGTAACATCGCGGGCGGCGTGAAGCCGCTGTGTCCCCGGAGCCGAACCACTCCCTCCTGCCCGCCCACTGCAGCGGCTCCCCGCGGGGTAACGGCTCCTGCCAGCCAGCAGGCTCGGGGCTGCCAGCTCTACCTGCCGGAGGCTAGATGCCACTTCACAGAGGAGGATCTGAACACGGTTCTGTATGGCCACATGGACACTGGCAGCCCCGGCCAGCTGGCTGCTCACGCCGTCTCAGGACTGCGGATATCGGGAAACACAGGTACACACAGTACACTTGTACCAGGAGCACCTTTCACTATAACACAGGCTTTGGTCAATGACAGTCTGCCTCCTTCTTCACTCTGCAGGTGGACCCGAGGTTCAGCTCCTGGACAGAGACACCTTGGAAATCCCACTGGGTGAGTGAGGGGCGGAGGGGTGAGGCTGGGTGAGGGTAGGGGGTTAGGGGAGGAGGGTGGATGAGGGGAGGGAGGTAAGGGAAGGAGGGTGGGTGAGCTTGACTGGGGGAGAGCAGCGAGGAGCGGGAGCACTGTCACCAGGGAGTGAGTGAGGGGCAGAGAGGGGGGGGGGGGGGGGGGGGGGAGGGAGCGAGGGGAGTGCGTGAGGGGCAGTGAGAGGAGATTGGGGGAGTGTGAGGGGCAGAGGGGAGTGAGTGGGGGCAGTGAGGGGAGTGAGTGAAGGGAGTGAGTGAGGGGCAGTGAGGGGAGTGAGTGAGGGGCAGTGAGGGGAGAGTGGGGGAGTGTGAGGGGAGTGAGTGAGGGGAGTGAGTGAGGGGAGATTGGGGAGTGTGAGGGACAGAGGGGAGTGAGTGGGGGCAGTGAGGGGAGTGAGTGAGGGGCAGCGAGGGGAGTGAGTGAGGGGCAGTGAGGGGAGTGAGTGAGAGGCAGTGAGGGGAGTGAGTGAGGGGCAGTGGGGAGAGTGAGTGAGGGGCAGTGGGAGTGAGTGAGGAGAGAGTGGGGGAATGAGTATGGGGCAGTGGGGGGAGTGAGTGAGGGGCAGTGAGGGGAGTGAGTGAGGGGCAGTGAGGGGAGTGAGTGAGGGGCAGTGAGGGGAGAGTGGGGGAGTGTGAGGGGAGTGAGTGAGGGGCAGTGAGGGGAGTTAGTGAGGGGCAGTGGGGGGAGTTAGTGAGGGGCAGTGAGGGGAGTGAGTGAGGGGCAGTGGGGGGAGTTAGTGAGGGGCAGTGAGGGGAGTGAGTGAGGGGCAGTGGGGGGAGTGAGTGAGGGGCAGTGAGGGGAGTTAGTGACGGGCAGTGAGGGGAGTGAGTGAGGGGCAGTGGGGGGAGTGAGTAAGGGGCAGTGGGGGGAGAGAGTGGGGGAGTGAGTGAGGGGCAGTGGGGGGAGTGAGTGAGGGGCAGTGGGGGGAGTGAGTGAGGGGCAGTGGGGGGAGTGAGTGAGGGGAGAGTGGGGGAGTGTGAGGGGCAGTGAGGGGGAGAGTGGGGGGACTGTGAAGGGAGTGAGTGAGGGGAGTGGGTGAGGGGCAGTGAGGGGAGAGTGGGGGGACTGTGAAGGGAGTGAGTGAGGGGCAGTGAGGGGAGTGGGTGAGGGGAGTGAGTGAGGGTAGAGTGAGTGGCACTGACGGGAGAGTGGGGGGACTGTGAGGAGAGTGAGTGAGGGCGGTGAGGGGCAGTGGGGGGAGTGTGAGGGGCAGTGAGAGGAGTGAGTGAGGGGCAGTGAGAGGAGTGAGTGAGGGGAGTGTGAGGGGCAGTGAGGGGAGTGAGTGAGGGGCAGTGAAAGGAGTGTGAGGGGAGTGTGAGGGGCAGTGAGGGGAGTGAGTGAGGGGCAGTGAGGGGAGAGTGGGGGGAGTGTGAGGGGCAGTGAGGGGAGTGAGTGAGGGGAGTGAGAGGAGTGTGAGGGGAGTGAGGGGCACTGAGGGGAGAGAGTGAGGGGCAGTGAAGGGAGTGTGAGGGGGAGTGAGTGATGGGAGTGTGAGGGGCATTGAGGGAGTGAGTGAGGGGCAGTGAGGGTAGTGTGAGGGGCAGTGAGGAGAGTGAGTGAGGGGCAGTGAGGGGAGTGTGAGGGGCAGTGAGTGGAGTGAGTGAGGGTAGAATGAGCGGCACTGAGGGGAGAGTGGGGGGACTGTGAGGGGAGTGAGTGAGGGCAGTGATGGGATTGTGGGGGGAGTGTGAAGGCAGTGAGTGAGGGGCAGTGAGGGGAGTGGGTGGGGGCAGTGAGGGGCAGTGAGGGGAGAGTGGGGGGACTGTGAAGGGAGTGATTGAGGGGCAGCGAGGGGAGTGGGTGAGGGCAGTGAGGGGCAGTGAGGGGAGAGTGGGGGGACTGTGAAGGGAGTGAGTGAGGGGCAGTGAGGGGAGTGGGTGGGGGCAGTGAGGGGCAGTGAGGGGAGAGTGGGGGGACTGTGAAGGGAGTGATTGAGGGGCAGTGAGGGGAGTGGGTGAGGGCAGTGAGGGGAGTGGGTGGGGGCAGTGAGGGGCAGTGAGGGGAGAGTGGGGGGACTGTGAAGGGATGTGAGTGAGGGGCCAGTGAGGGGAGTGGGTGAGGGGCAGTGAGGGGAGAGTGGGGGGACTTGTGAAGGGAGTGAGTGAGGGGCAGTGAGGTGAGTGGGTGGGGGCAGTGAGGGCAGTGAGGGAGAGTGGGGGGGGACTGTGAAGGGAGTGATTGAGGGCAGTGATGGGGAGTGGGTGAGGGCAGTGAGGGGCAGTGAGGGAGAGTGGGGGGACTGTGAAGGGAGTGATTGAGGGGCAGTGAGGGGAGTGGGTGAGGGCAGTGAGGGGAGTGGGGAGGGCAGTGAGGGGCAGTGAGGGGAGTGGGTGGGGGCAGTGAGGGGCAGTGAGGGGCAGTGAGGGGAGAGTGGGGGGACTGTGAAGGGAGTGAGTGAGGGCAGTGATGGGAGTGGGTGGGGGCAGTGAGGGGGAGTGGGGGGACTGTGAAGGGAGTGAGTGAGGGCAGTGATGGGAGGGGTGGGGGGCAGGTGAGGGGAGAGTGGGGGAGAGTGGGGGGACTGTGAAGGGAGTGATGTGAGGGGCAGTGAGGGGAGTGGGTTGAGGGCAGTGAGGGGCAGTGAGGGGAGAGTGGGGGGACTGTGAAGGGAGTGGGTGAGGGGCAGTGAGGGGAGTGGGTGGGGGCAGTGAGGGGAGAGTGGGGGGACTGTGAAGGGAGGTTCGAGTGATGAGGGCAGTGAGGGGAGTGGTGAGGGCAGTGAGGGGCAGGTGAGGGGAGAGTGGGGGGACTGTGAAGGGAGTGAGTGAGGGGCAGTGAGGGGAGTGGGTGGGGGTAGTGAGGGCAGTGAGGGGAGAGTGGGGGGACTGTGAAGGAGTGATTGAGGGGCAGTGAGGGGAGTGTGAGGGCAGTGAGGGCAGTGAGGGGAGAGTGGGGGGACTGTGAAGGGAGTGATTGAGGGGCAGTGAGGGGAGTGGGTGAGGGCAGTGAGGGGAGTGGGTGGGGGCAGTGAGGGGCAGTGAGGGGAGAGTGGGGGGACTGTGAAGGGAGTGAGTGAGGGGCAGTGAGGGGAGTGGGTGAGGGGCAGTGAGGGGAGAGTGGGGGGACTGTGAAGGGAGTGAGTGAGGGGCAGTGAGGGGAGTGGGTGGGGGCAGTGAGGGGCAGTGAGGGGAGAGTGGGGGGACTGTGAAGGGAGTGATTGAGGGGCAGTGAGGGGAGTGGGTGAGGGCAGTGAGGGGCAGTGAGGGGAGAGTGGGGGGACTGTGAAGGGAGTGATTGAGGGGCAGTGAGGGGAGTGGGTGAGGGCAGTGAGGGGAGTGGGTGAGGGCAGTGAGGGGCAGTGAGGGGAGTGGGTGGGGGCAGTGAGGGGAGAGTGGGGGGACTGTGAAGGGAGTGAGTGAGGGCAGTGATGGGAGTGGGTGGGGGCAGTGAGGGGAGAGTGGGGGGAGAGTGGGGGGACTGTGAAGGGAGTGAGTGAGGGGCAGTGAGGGGAGTGGTGAGGGCAGTGAGGGGCAGTGAGGGGAGAGTGGGGGACTGTGAAGGGAGTGAGTGAGGGCAGTGAGGGGAGTGGGTGAGGGAGTGGGTGAGGGGGAGAGTGGGGGGGTTTGAAGTGAGGAATGTGGAGTGAGGGGAGTGGGTGAGGGGCAGTGAGGGGAGTGGGTGAGGGGAGAGTTGGGGGACTGTGAAGGGAGTGAGTGAGGGGCAGTGAGGGGAGTGGGTGAGGGCAGTGAGGGGCAGTGAGGGGAGAGTGGGGGGACTGTGAAGGGAGTGAGTGAGGGGCAGTGAGGGGAGTGGGTGGGGGCAGTGAGGGGAGAGTGGGGGGACTGTGAAGGGAGTGATTGAGGGGCAGTGAGGGGAGTGGGTGAGGGCAGTGAGGGGCAGTGAGGGGAGAGTGGGGGGACTGTGAAGGGAGTGAGTGAGGGGCAGTGAGGGGAGTGGGTGGGGGCAGTGAGGGGCAGTGAGGGGAGAGTGGGGGGACTGTGAAGGGAGTGATTGAGGGGCAGTGAGGGGAGTGGGTGAGGGCAGTGAGGGGCAGTGAGGGGAGAGTGGGGGGACTGTGAAGGGAGTGATTGAGGGGCAGTGAGGGGAGTGGGTGAGGGCAGTGAGGGGAGTGGGTGGGGGCAGTGAGGGGCAGTGAGGGGAGAGTGGGGGGACTGTGAAGGGAGTGAGTGAGGGGCAGTGAGGGGAGTGGGTGAGGGGCAGTGAGGGGAGAGTGGGGGGACTGTGAAGGGAGTGAGTGAGGGGCAGTGAGGGGAGTGGGTGGGGGCAGTGAGGGGCAGTGAGGGGAGAGTGGGGGGACTGTGAAGGGAGTGATTGAGGGGCAGTGAGGGAGTGGGTGAGGGCAGTGAGGGGCAGTGAGGGGAGAGTGGGGGGACTGTGAAGGGAGTGATTGAGGGGCAGTGAGGGGAGTGGGTGAGGGCAGTGAGGGGAGTGGGTGAGGGCAGTGAGGGGCAGTGAGGGGAGTGGGTGGGGGCAGTGAGGGGCAGTGAGGGGAGAGTGGGGGGACTGTGAAGGGAGTGAGTGAGGGCAGTGATGGGAGTGGGTGGGGGCAGTGAGGGGAGAGTGGGGGGAGAGTGGGGGGACTGTGAAGGGAGTGAGTGAGGGGCAGTGAGGGGAGTGGATGAGGGCAGTGAGGGGCAGTGAGGGGAGAGTGGGGGGACTGTGAAGGGAGTGAGTGAGGGGCAGTGAGGGGAGTGGGTGAGGGGAGTGGGTGAGGGGAGAGTGGGGGGAGTGTGAAGGGAGTGAGTGAGGGGAGTGGGTGAGGGGCAGTGAGGGGAGTGGGTGAGGGGAGAGTGGGGGGACTATGAAGGGAGTGAGTGAGGGCAGTGAGGGGAGTGGGTGAGGGGAGTGAGTGAGGGGCACTGAGGGGAGTGAGTGAGGGGCAGTGAGGGGAGTGGGTGAGGGGCAGTGAGGGGAGTGGGTGAGGGGAGAGTGGGGGGACTGTGAAGGGAGTGAGTGAGGGGCAGTGAGGGGAGTGGGTGAGGGGCAGTGAGGGGAGTGAGTGAGGGCAGTGAGGGGAATGGGTGAGGGGCAGTGAGGGGAGTGGGGGAGGGGCAGTGAGGGGAGTGGGTGAGGGGAGAGTGGGGGGACTGTGAAGGGAGTGAGTGAGGGGCAGTGAGGGGAGTGGGTGAGGGGAGTGAGTGAGGGCAGTGAGGGGAGTGGGTGAGGGGCAGTGAGGGGAGTGAGTGAGGGTAGAGTGAGCGGCACTGAGGGGAGAGTGGGGGGACTGTGAGGAGAGTGAGTGAGGGCGGTGAGGGGCAGTGGGGGGAGTGTGAGGGGCAGTGAGAGGAGTGAGTGAGGGGAGTGTGAGGGGCAGTGAGGGGAGTGAGTGAGGGGCAGTGAAAGGAGTGTGAGGGGCAGTGAGGGGAGTGTGAGGGGCAGTGAGGGGAGTGAGTGAGGGGAGAGTGGGGGGAGTGTGAGGGGCAGTGAGGGGAGTGAGTGAGGGGCACTGAGGGGAGTGGGTGAGGGGCAGTGAGAGGAGTGTGAGGGGCAGTTAGGGGAGTGTGAGGGGCAGTGAGGGGAGTGAGTGAGGGGCACTGAGGGGAGGGAGTGAGGGGCACTGAGGGGAGTGAATGCCTGCTGCTGGTTCTGTGTGTGTCTGTGGGAGTGACTGTCTCTCTGGCTCTCTGTTCCCAGGCCTTGCTGTCTCTCACACCTTCTACGGGGGAGTTCCACATCTCGGAGTCTTCTGCTCACAAAACCTAATCCCTAAGGGGGTTCGGTTTGGACCCTTTACAGGAAAAGTGGTGAATATGAGTGAAATTAAAACCTATGATGACAATTCCTTCATGTGGGAGGTGAGGATGACCCTGATATATCTCACAGCAAAGAGCACAATACTTTCTGTGCAGTTATCTACAAATGGGAAAATGTAGACTGTAAAATAGTTTGCTGAAATAGAAATGTGTGTTACTGCCAGCGGACAGGGTTACAATGTGTGTTACTGCCAGGGGACAGACAGGGCTACAATGTGTGTTACTGCCAGGGGACATGGTTACAATGTGTGTTACTGCCAGGGGACAGACAGGGTTACAATGTGTGTTACTGCCAGGGGACAGACAGGGTTACAATGTGTGTTACTGCCAGGGGACAGGGTAACAATGTGTGTTACTGCCAGGGGACAGGGTTACAATGTGTGTTACTGCCAGGGGACAGGGTTACAATGTGTGTTACTGCCAGGGGACAGACAGGGTTACAATGTGTGTTACTGCCAGGGGACAGACAGGGTTACAATGTGTGTTACTGCCAGGGGACAGGGTTACAATGTGTGTCACTGCCAGGGGACAGGGTTACAATGTGTGTTACTGCCAGGGGACAGGGTTACAATGTGTGTTACTGCCAGGGGACAGGGTAACAATGTGTGTCACTGCCAGGGGACAGGGTTACAATGTGTGTCACTGCCAGGGGACAGGGTTACAATGTGTGTTACTGCCAGGGGACAGGGTTACAATGTGTGTTACTGCCAGGGGACAGACAGGGTTATAATGTGTGTTACTGCCAGGGGACAGGGTTACAATGTGTGTTACTGCCAGGGAACAGACAGGGTTACAATGTGTGTTACTGCCAGGGGACAGACAGGGTTACAATGTGTGTTACTGCCAGGGGACAGGGTTACAATGTGTGTTACTGCCAGGGGACAGACAGGGTTACAATGTGTGTTACTGCCAGGGGACAGACAGGGTTACAATGTGTGTTACTGCCAGGGGACAGGGTTACAATGTGTGTTACTGCCAGGGGACAGGGTTACAATGTGTGTTACTGCCAGGGGACAGACAGGGTTACAATGTGTGTTACTGCCAGGGGACAGGGTAACAATGTGTGTTACTGCCAGGGGACAGGGTTACAATGTGTATTACTGCCAGGGGACAGACAGGGTTACAATTTGTGTTACTGCCAGGGGACAGACAGGGTTACAATGTGTGTTACTGCCAGGGGACAGACAGGGTTACAATGTGTGTTACTGCCAGGGGATAGGGTTACAATGTGTGTTACTGCCAGGGGACAGACAGGGTTACAATGTGTGTTACTGCCAGGGGACAGACAGGGTTACAATGTGTGTTGCTGCCAGGGGACAGACAGGGTTATAATGTGTGTTACTGCCAGGGGACAGGGTTACAATGTGTGTTGCTGCCAGGGGACAGGGTTACAATGTGTGTTACTGCCAGGGGACAGACAGGGTTACAATGTGTGTTACTGCCAGGGGACAGACAGGGTTACAATGTGTGTTACTGCCAGGGGACAGGGTTACAATGTGTGTTACTGCCAGGGGACAGGGTTACAATGTGTGTTACTGCCAGGGGACAGGGTTACAATGTGTGTCACTGCCAGGGGACAGGGTTACAATGTGTGTCACTGCCAGGGGACAGACAGGGTTACAATGTGTGTTACTGCCAGGGGACAGACAGGGTTACAATGTGTGTTACTGCCAGGGGACAGACAGGGTTACAATGTGTGTTACTGCCAGGGGACAGGGTTACAATGTGTGTTACTGCCAGGGGACAGGGTTACAATGTGTGTTACTGCCAGGGGACAGACAGGGTTACAATGTGTGTTACTGCCAGGGGACAGACAGGGTTACAATGTGTGTTACTGCCAGGGGACAGGGTTACAATGTGTGTTACTGTCAGGGGACAGACAGGGTTACAATGTGTGTTACTGCCAGGGGACAGGGTTACAATGTGTGTTACTGTCAGGGGACAGACAGGGTTACAATGTGTGTTACTGCCAGGGGACAGGGTTACAATTTGTGTTACTGCCAGGGGACAGACAGGGTTACAATGTGTGTTACTGCCAGGGGACAGACAGGGTTACAATGTGTGTTACTGCCAGGGGACAGGGTTACAATGTGTGTTACTGCCAGGGGACAGACAGGGTTACAATGTGTGTTACTGCCAGGGGACAGGGTTACAATGTGTGTTACTGCCAGGGGACAGACAGGGTTACAATGTGTGTTACTGCCAGGGGACAGACAGGGTTACAATGTGTGTTACTGCCAGGGGACCGGGTTATAATGTGTGTTACTGCCAGGGGACAGGGTTACAATGTGTGTTACTGCCAGGGGACAGGGTTACAATGTGTGTTACTGCCAGGGGACAGGGTTACAATGTGTGTTACTGCCAGGGGACAGACAGGGTTACAATGTGTGTTACTGCCAGGGGACAGACAGGGTTACAATGTGTGTTACTGCCAGGGGACAGACAGGGTTACAATGTGTGTTACTGCCAGGGGACAGACAGGGTTACAATGTGTGTCACTGCCAGGGGACAGGGTTACAATGTGTGTTACTGCCAGGGGACAGGGTTACAATGTGTGTCACTGCCAGGGGACAGGGTAACAATGTGTGTTACTGCCAGGGGACAGACAGGGTTATAATGTGTGTTACTGCCAGGGGACAGGGTTACAATGTGTGTTGCTGCCAGGGGACAGACAGGGTTACAATGTGTGTTACTGTCAGGGGACAGACAGGGTTACAATGTGTGTTACTGCCAGGGGACAGACAGGGTTACAATGTGTGTTACTGCCAGGGGACAGGGTTACAATGTGTGTTACTGCCAGGGGACAGGGTTACAATGTGTGTTACTGCCAGGGGACAGGGTTACAATGTGTGTTACTGCCAGGGGACAGACAGGGTTACAATGTGTGTTACTGCCAGGGGACCGGGTTACAATGTGTGTTACTGGCCCTGTAGGTTTGTCATTTACTGATGTTCCTGTTGCCAGGGGCTGCTGACACGGGATAATTTCTGTTGCAGATTTTTGAAAACGGCAGATTGAGTCACTTCATAGATGGGAAAGGCGCGGCCAGTAACTGGATGGCCTTGGTAAACTGCGCCAGGTCTCCCCAAGAACAGAATTTAACAGCTGTCCAGAGTGACGGGAAAATCTTCTACGAGACGTGCAAGGATGTGTCGGAGAGGCAGGAGCTGCTGGTGTGGTATGGAGACTGCTACCTCCAGTTTATGGGAATCCCGGTCACTTTAAAGGAAATGCCTGAAAGCCCATTCACAGAGCCGGCTGAAGGTTAAAACACTTAAACGATTTTCTGCCCTTTTGCGGTTTGCTGTCATTAGCTGCGATCTGAAATGCCACTTTCATTCCTTTGGTAGAGTCCGGAGAGGGGTTTAAATGTGAGAGGTGTGGGAAGGTATTCGCCTACAAGTACTACAGGGACAAACATCTGAAGTACACCCGCTGCGTGGACCAGGGCGATCGCAAGTTTCCCTGTCACCTGTGCAGCAGGTCATTCGAGAAGCGGGACAGGCTGAGGATCCATGTGCTGCATGTACATGAGAAACACAGGCCTCACAAAGTGAGTACAAATTCTCAGCACATCCTCTTTTATGTGCACGATGGTAAATGCAAGCACAGCTTGCAGTCAGATTTGCCAGCTGTTTTCATCATTCTTTATTTTTTGATAACTTTAGTGTATTTAATTGATTTTTCCAATTAAGGGGCAATTTGGCGTGACCATTCCACCTACCCTGTCTTTTGGTTGTGGGCGCGAAACCCACACATACACGGGGAGGATGTGCAAACTCCACCCGGACAGTGACCCAGAGCTGGGATCGAACCTGGGACCTCGGCGCCGTGAGGCAGCAGTGCTAACCACTCGCCACTGTGCTGCCCTTATTTATTCTCTAACCTTGAATGAACACATTTCACATAAGCTGATGTAAATCATCCAGACTGTACCTCTCAGTCTGTACATCCGGACTGTATCTCTCAGACAGTACCTCTCATATTGAACCTCTCAGACTACCTCTCAGATTGAACCTCTCAGACTGTACCTCTCAGATTGAACCTCCCAGACTGTACCACTCAGAGTGTACCTCTCAGACTGTACCTCTCAGATTGAACCTCCCAGACTGTACCACTCAGAGTGTACCTCTCAGACTGTACCTCTCAGATTGAACCTCCCAGACTGTACCACTCAGAGTGTACCTCTCAGACTGTACCTCTCAGATTGAACCTCCCAGACTGTACCACTCAGAGTGTACCTCTCAGACTGTACCTCTCAGATTGAACCTCCCAGACTGTACCACTCAGATAGAACCTCTCAGACTGTACCTCTCAGACTGTACCTCTCAGATTGAACCTCCCAGACTGTACCACTCAGAGTGTACCTCTCAGACTGTACCTCTCAGATTGAACCTCCCAGACTGTACCACTCAGATAGAACCTCTCAGACTGTACCTCCCAGACTGTACTTCTCAGCCTGTACGTCCAGACTGTTCCTCTCAGACTGTACCACTCAGACTGTACCACTCAGACTGTACCTCTCAGACTGTACCTCTCAGACTGTACCTCTCAGACTGTACATCTAGACTATACCTCTCAGACTGTACCTCTCAGCCTGTACATCCAGACTGTTCCTCTCAGATTGAACTTCTAAGACTGTACCACTCAGACTGTACCTCTCAGCCTGTACATCCAGACTGTTCCTCTCAGATTGAACCTCTCAGACCGTACCTCTCAGATTGGACCTCCGAGACTGTACATCCAGACTGTTCCTCTCAGATTGAACCTCTCAGACTGTACAACTCAGACTGTACCTCTCAGCCTGTACATCCAGACTGTTCCTCTCAGATTGAATCTCTCAGACTGTACCTCTCAGATTGGACCTCCCAGACTGTACATCCAGACTGTTCCTCTCAGATTGAACCTCCCAGACTGTACCTCTCAGATTGGACCTCCCAGACTGTACATCCAGACTGTTCCTCTCAGATTGAACCTCCCAGACTGTACCGCTCAGATAGAACCTCTCAGACTGTACCACTCAGACTGTAGCTCTCAGACTGTACCTTTCAGATTGTACCTCTCAGCTCTCTCTTTTCTGCCCATAGGTCACCAATGCCCCAGAAAGAACATATAATGCAATTGAGTACAAATATTTTCACTAATTTACTCCAGGGACAATTTCCGCTTAATAAAAAAACAAAAATCCGTTTTCTGACTGACTGTCCAAATAATCAGAACAATGAGCCTTGACCACGAGTCACCCAGACTTGAAAGGTTAGCCCTGTTCTTTCTTCACAGGTGCTGTCAGACCTGTTGGAATTGTCCAGCATTTTCTGTTTTTGTTTCAGATTCCAACATCCGCAGTAATTTGCTTTTATTTTAATCACAAGAATTCATTCGTTGTGAAGCGCTTTTGAAGACCCCGGTGAGCTGACACTGCGCTAGAGAAAGACAAGTATCTCTCTTGTGGTTAGAAGAAAACTAATCTGATCCCATACCTGTCGGGTTTCACATTAAACTCCGGCATTCTTTTGCAAAGAGCATTCAATTTAGCTCTTTATGTTCGCTGGATTAAAGTTAAATAACCGGTTGACGTAGATTTTAGTGATCTTTTCCAAATAAACCTTTCCCAATAATCGTGCAATGAATATTCTGTTAGATAACTGCCTCTTAGATATTTTCTTATCTGAATTAAACATATACAAACAGATACTTCTTACCACCTTGTAATAACTTTGCAGATTGTGAAATGATGCAAATATGTAGACAAGATTTATTTTAGATTTTCGGTGAGGACAGTACTTTGATTTTGTATTGCTGTTTTCCTACCCCATGAATTAATTAGAGATGCAATATAAATCCTGAAAGTATCACCAGTTCCACCATTCTGCATCCTGGTATGTGGGGCAGATATCTACCTTCACAGCTGTGGGCTGCTTCCTAAACATCTGGAGCCACCACTTACATCTACACATCCTGATGTACAGTGATCATCAATACAAAAGGATTTGTCTATACATCCAGTGGATAATATGATCCCATTTCTCTTCTACTTTCCTTTCTTTTCTATCAGGGAAAGTTTTGCATTTGCCATCTTTAACAGGAAAACCCTCTTGCTTTTATTCCATTCTCAGTCTACCCACATTTTCCAAAATTAATTCTTTAAAAAAAAAAAAATTTAGAGTACCCAATTATTTTTTCCAATTAAGTGGCAATTTAGCGTGGCCAATCCACCTACCCTGCACATCTTTTGGGTTGTGGGGGCGAAACCCACGCAGACACGGGGCGAATGTGCAAACTCCACACGGACAGTGACCCAGAGCCGGGACCAAAATTTATTCATGAGATGGGGGCATCGCTGTCTGGGCCAACATTTACTGCCAATCCCTAATTGCTCTGGAACTCAATGGCTTGCTAGGCCATTTCAGAGTCAATCACATAGCTGTGGATCTGGAGTCACATGTCTGCCAGACCAGATAATGACAGCAAATTTCCTTCCCCTTAAATGGCATAAGTGGACCAGATGGGTTTTTACGACAGTGGCTTCATGATCATCATCAGATTTTTAATTCTAATTTTTTTATCGAATTTAGATTCCTTGGTGGGATTTAACCCAAATCCTCAGAGCATTATCTTGGGTCCCCAGATTAGCAGTCCAATTACAATACCGCAACGCCACCAGGTGTAATTTTGGGAAGCACCAAATCTTTGGAGCTCCTTATGGTGACACAACAAGGAGATGGGAGGATAACTGGGGACGGGGGACGGGGGACGGGGGGGGGGGGGGGGGGGGGGGGGGGGTAAATGTATCACGTTCTGCAAGAATGCATTGATCCATCAATTTGCATAATACACCACAACTACTCCCGTCAAAATACTTTGCAGTGTAGCTGCAACATTTCCACTACATATTCTTTTTAAAAATAAGTTTAGAGTACCCAATTCATTTTTTCCAATTCAGAAGCAATTTAGCGTGGCCAGTCCACCTAGCCTGCACATCTTTGGGTTGTGGGGGCAAAACCCACACAAACACGGGGAGAATGTACATCCACTACATATTCTTATTCTGCATTCCCATAGCCAGCTCCACACAATTCAATATGATATTAGTAATCAATTTAGTTGTATGCAAAGCACAGCATTGAACATGCTATTATTAATGGATGGTTACTTGTGGGACAATTCGTTTTACGGTCTTTTTCCAACATGTTTCTCTGTTGAACAGTGCTCCGTATGTGGGAAGAGCTTCTCGCAATCCTCCAGTCTTAATAAACATATGAGGGTCCACTCGGGAGAGCGGCCGTACAAATGTGTTTACTGCAACAAGGTGGGTTCATCTGACTATTTGTACAATTATCATTGGGCAACACATTGAAAACATTTTTTTAAATTTTATAAATTTAAGGTACCCAATTCCTTTTTTCCTATTAAGGGGCCAATTTATCTTGGCCAATTCACCTACCCTGCACATGTTTGGGTTGTGGGGGTGAGACCCACACAGACACGGGGAGAATGTGCAAACTCCGTACGAACAGTGATACAGGGCCGGTATCGAACCTGCATCCTCGGTGGTGTGAGGCAGCAGTGCCAGCCACTGCGCCACCGTGCCATCCCCAACGCATGGAAAACATGACAATTAAGTATTATGCCAATAAGGGCAAGTTTAAAACTGCTTTACTTAAAATCTGCTTTCATATTGAGCGAAGGGCTCTGCTGATTCTGCCAATCTCTGACACCTGAGTCTCACACAGTTAGCAGCAAAATGCACTCGTTGGATTTATTCAGTTGGCAGACCCATATTTTACCAGGTCTCTTTGGCCAGGTCCGTAGTAGATACTGGAAATTTATTTTGATGTTGTGTTAGCTCTGCAAGACGGATGTATTGGGAACCAACTGCATAGACGTTCCAGTCAACAATGTATAAATATAAAGTGTGACAAATGTTTGGAATAAACTACCAGGTGGAGCTGGTTCAGTTAAAAACATTAGGAATGTCTTAAATTCACCTGGATGCTATAATGTGAGAATTAGAGGGAAAAATTTTAATCAGCCAAGTGGCTTCTTTGGCAGTTCTTCTGAGCATCACAGATACATTTCTGCTCTTTTCCCTGGTTGTAGGCCTTCACTGCATCAAGCATCTTACGAACTCATATTCGCCAGCACTCTGGAGAGAAACCCTTCAAATGCCGACATTGTGGCAAAGCCTTTGCCTCGCACGCAGCCCACGACAGCCATGTGAGGCGCACACACTCCAAAGACAAAAGCTTTGCTTGTGCAATCTGTGGCAAGAGCTTTGTGGAAGCACATGAACTCAAGTATCATCAGGTGCAACTCCACGCAGGTTAGTGAGCAGCAGGAGGAGGTGGTCGGTTACCTTATGTCTGGTTATACTCACCTTTATACTCACCAAATGGAAACTAGCAAGTAACCAACTATTGATACTTATGAACTGAGGTGATCATCAATTTTCTGTCCAGGAGGGGAGGGCTTGTTTCACCCATTCACATATCAGGGGCTGGTTTAGCACACTGGGCTAAATCGCTGGCTTTGAAAGCAGACCAAGGCAGGCCAGCAGCACGGTTCAATTCCTGTACCAGCCTCCCCGAACAGGTGACTAGGGCTTTTCACAGTAACTTCATTTGAAGCCTACTCGTGACAATAAGCAATTTGAATTTCCCAGCTTCCCTGCATTTGCTTTATCACTCAAATAAATATATTAACACAGACTTTCAAAAAACATTCTATGCTCTGAATGAAAAATACTGTAGCATTAATTCAGTTTGAAAGTGCACAGCCAATACTACTTGCTTGTGTTCTTATCTGATGGAACTACATAACTCTACACATATGGCAGTCACAAACTTGTCAGTTTCCATTTCCTTCACCACTCCCACCCCTGTCACACAGTTTTTCCATCTGTTGTGCCTTCTCTTTCCTAAAAGTGAATACTTATGCTGCAGGATGTATCTACTGGAGGGATTAATCATATAGTTTTGAACTGGATAGTGGGTTCAGGAAATGACCACCCAGTAACTGATGATACCAGACAATGAAAGTTAATTTTTTATTTTCTTTTAAATAAAAAGTATGTAAGTATTGGAATAGGCTTGTTTTCCCAACACCTTGGGCAGTTAGGGCAGTTGTCTATATGACTATTAAATGGTTCGGAATGATGCCAAGTGTTTCATTCAATTCCCATTGCGTCTGAGGTGACTTGGGGCTCATCTCTTGCCCGGTCCAGTAGTAAAATCACATCATAAGCAGTGGTTGGTGACCCTCAAATAATCAAGGATGCTACCTGGAGAAGACCAAGAATTAAACATAGATTGTCGATATGCAGCCTTCTCACCCAATCTATTTTTGAGTTAGGCAAAGAGCCCTACTTTATCAATCTAGATAGTGCCTGTTGGCAACTATGTGACAGAAGGAATGTCATACGCATGAACCATATCTGCTCCTCATTATTGTCTATCCACCCTCTTGTGTGGTGTTAATGGATAGCAATTGGGTACAGTAACTCTGGTTGAGAATTATCCCTGTCTCTAATCTGGGAACACCGAGGCCAATTGTTCTGGCCCCACTGTCGCGGTTTCTAAGATCAAGTGGAAAAATGTCAAGTATGTTTGATTCAGCACACACTATGGTATATTTACTAAACGCTCAGTGGAATTTCACTTGCTATTTTTTGATGAAATATGTATAGATTTGTGAAGACTCTGTAGAGCAATTAATTGAAGCAAACGCTTGTACAATATTAACCAACAAAGTGTTCTATGAAAATATTTTCGCACTTCTACACGTTGCCTCTTCTCAAGTGTGGACTGACTAATCTCTCATGCATTACAACTTGTGAAAATCACTTAATCATTTTATTGTACAAACAGGCAGAAGATAAATGTCTCAGTAATCTTCCCTAGTTTAATCTCAAAGTAAATAGTGACCTGTATTTATTTTGCAGTAACAAAACACCTTCTCAAACCAAATCCTAAGGGTGCAAATGTTATCTGCACAGAATAACTATCAGTGTCAGCAGACCAAGTTAGTTACAGCGAGGTTAATGCCTATATGCTCGCAAGGGGCAGGACTTCATTAACTGGCTTCAGAATGCTTGTTCAACAGGAGAGTTGATTTGCCCACTAGTTCCCTGCTGGTATTAAAAATATTCAAAAATCATTTTTAAAAGTTACAAAATGGTCCAATTGATTGCCAGGGAATGTCTTAAAACTTGCAAAACATGCTGAGTCCGAGCGGTTTGGTATTATTGTTTAGAGGTGGTACCATACCCCTGGCTGAATAATCTTCACGTCACTTCAAGGCTGAAATAATTCACTCAGTTTGTGTCCATGTGAAGCCAAAGCCACTATGTAGTGACAAAAACCTAATAGTGTAACTGGCCTATCAACGTAGGGGTATCTGCGCCTTTCAATAAACTTTGATAATCAACTCTAAGAGAATTAAAAAATATATATATTTTTATTAAAACATTTAACATTTTATATGAAAAAAATTACAATACAAAACTTCACCAACACATGTATCAAAAATTACAAGCAACAGCAGTAACAGGAGCCCCAATAACAGAAATGAAACCCAAGCAATCCCCCCCCCCCCCCCCCCCCCGCACCACTAATAGTTAACAGTGACCAGCTCTTTAAAGTGTAAGATAAACAGCCACCATCTACGATAGGACGCATCAATCAATCCCCTCACTGTGAATGTGATTTTCTCGAGGTACAAGAATTCCATCAAATCAGCCAGCATGCTGCTGCTCTGGGTGGCGTTGCCCTGCTTCCAGCTCAGCAATATACATTGCCGGACCAACAGCAATGAGAATGCCACAGCATCCAACCCCATCCTCAACTCTGTATGGTCCCACACCCCAAATACAGCAACTCTTCAAGAAAAGTATGACATTTTGACCTTGCTCTGTGAACAAGGAATCAATGCCCTCACAAGTGGACTGGAGAAAACTAGATGCATGTTTTAAAAATCCCATTTTAATTCCCTTTTGAAGCCCAGCCAATTTTTGACAATTCAAAATCTCTTTCATTTTTTATTACTTTGAGTTTCACAAGCCTATTTGAACAGGGATGGGGTTATCATGTTCAAAACCTATCCTGCCCACTGTCTTCAAGAGTGGTCTTCTTGCCTTTGGATATGATTAGGAGTGCGATTTCCTCCTCCCTAACCCAAGGGCCCTGAGGCCAAATGGGAAGCATCATTACTCTCATCCTGGTTGAGATCAGCTAACATGTCATAGATTGAGGATTGCATCTGGGACTTTCCTGATCTCTGTGATTCAACTACTCAATGCCTTAATGAGTTGATCCACCAGAGAGCTGTATAACTGTTTGAAGGCTTCCTGTCTCAAAAGGGATTGGTACCAATTATTCCACTTCTCTGTCACCAGAACAACTTCTGCTTTAATGGCAAGCTGTGGTCCATTTTTAAAAAAAAATTTAGAGTGCCCAATTCATTTTTTTCCAATTAAGGGGCAATTTAGCGTGTCCAATCCACCTACCTTGCACATCTTTGGGTTGTGGGGGCGAAACCCACGCAAACACGGGGAGAATGTGCAAACTCCACATGGACAGTGACCCAGAGCCGGGATCGAACCTGGGACCTCGCGCCGTGAGGCAACAGGACTAACCACTGTGCCACCGTGTTGCCCTGCTGTGGTCCATTTATAACTATTGTGTCAGATTCCCCAGGTCAACGTATACTACAAACTTCATGTGTGCCAGTGGTCTATTTAAATGAATGAGCAGGATTCCTGTTACAGAATTGGCACACCTAGCCTTTTAAGCAGCTGACACAAGGTGAGTCTGCACAGTGGGCCAGTTCAACTTGATTTTTGCAATATTATAAATTTGGTCAAAAGTAATAGTGTTAATAAATAGAAAAAATATCTGCTGATGTGTGAATATAATTGGCAAGACAAGTTTTTAGTTGCTTTTGTGACAGTCGTCTAGAGTAATTCTGGATAAAACTATTTTCAATCTAGTATTGTTCAATGAGGCAAAGTTAATGAATAATGTCATACTAAAAGATCCACTGGGAAATAGTGATCATAATGCATTTGAATTGCACACAAAACAACATATTCCAATTACACACATGAATCTTAACCTTTAAATCAATTACATAGGCATGAGAGGAGAGCAGGCTAAGGTTGATTGGGTAAAAGGTATGGTGGTAAATATACAGTGGGAAACATTTAAAGAAGCAATTCAAAATGTTTGATAAAAATACATTCCATTGAAAAGCAAAAACTCAATGAGAAAGATCCATCCATGGTTTACTCAAGAGATAAAGATCAGTGTTAGATTAGAAGAAGAATCCCATCAAGTCCCATTTAGTGTACCAAATTTATTTTTCCCAATTAAGGGGCAATTTAGCGTGGTCAATCCACCTACCCTGCACATCTTTGGGTTGTGGGGGCAAAACCCACGCAAACAAGGTGAGAATGTGCAAACTCCACACGGACTGTGACCCAGAGCCGGGATCGAACCTGGGACCTTGGTTGCCGTGAGGCAGCAATGCTAACCACTGCGCTACCGTGCTGCCCCATTGGACAAATATTTTGAGTCTGTCTTCACAGTAGGAGACCTAAATTACAAAACAGAAATTAAGGATAATCCAGGGGCTAATAGGAGTGAGCAAATTAAGGTAATTAATATCAGCAAAGAAAAAATGCTGGAGAAATTCAAGGGAGAAAATCTGACAAATCAACAGGACCTAATGGCCTACATAGAACATAGAACAGTAGAACATAGAACAGTACAGCACAGAACAGGCCGTTTGGCCCTCGATGTTGTGCCGAGCAATGATCACCCTACTCAAATCCACGTATCCACCCTATACCCGTAACCCAACAACTCCCACCCCCCCCTTAACCTTACTATTAGGACACTACGGGCAATTTAGCATGGCCAATCCACCTAACCCGCACATCTTTGGACTGTGGGAGGAAACCGGAGCACCCGGAGGAAACCCACGCACACACGGGGAGGACGTGCAGACTCCACACAGACAGTGACCCAGCCGGGAATCGAACCTGGGACCCTGGAGCTGTGAAGCATTGATGCTAACCACCATGCTACCATGCTGCCCCCAAACATCCCCCCAAACATGCCCCCCTTACATCTAAGGGCAGCACAGTAGCATTGTGGATAGCACAATGGTTTCACAGCTCCAGGGTCCCAGGTTCGATTCCGGCTTGGGTCACTGTCTGTGCGGAGTCTCCACATCCTCCCCGTGTGTGCGTAGGTTTCCCCCGGGTGCTCCGGTTTCCTCCCACAGTCCAAAGATGTGCAGGTTAGGTGGATTGGCCATGATAAATTGCCCTTAGGGTCCAAATTGCCCTTAGTGTTAGGTAGGGTTATGGGCTTATGGGGATAGGGTGGAGGTATGGGCTTGGGTAGGGTGCTCTTTCCAAGAGCCGGTGCAGACTCAATGGGCCGAATGGCCTCCTTCTGCACTGTAAATTCTATGAACTATGAACTTCACAATACCATGGGTAGATAGAACATCAGCAGGTAGAAAATCTGTGGCTGGATTCTCCACTGTCAGGATTCTCCGTTGCGCCGGCAACTCTCCCATGCCTGGGGATTTCCCAATGGCGTAAGACTGCCCACAATGGGAAATCCCATTGGCAGGCTGGCGGGGCGGGAATCCCTCTGCCAGAGAGGGTGTGCCACATCAGAAAACTGTTGCGGCGGGACGGAGAATCCCATCCCTGGTGTTTGCCGAAGGAAAGTCTGAACAGGTTGATTCAGCTGCACACAAAGGTGGCCAGCAGGGTAAGGGCAGCAGGGTGAGGGCAATGTTAGGCACATTTTAGCATTATAACTAGAGACTTGTATCCCATGCTCCTGTGGAGACACACCATTTTTCATTTCCAGACAAAGTGAAAGATGGCTCAGTTGATCATCACAGTGCAGGAACAGACTGTAGGCCAGATCTGCACCACCTATAATAAAACCAAGACCGCCTTGCACACAATGATCAGGTTTGGCATATGCCATGGTCTCTTTGGAACCATATCATAAGCATTTTCAAATGAATGGGACAAAGGACCAGTTGGCCCAGTTCCCAAAGTATATGGCCTTGCTCTTGCCTTGATTCTGTTCTGGCTCCCAAGACCAGTTCAAACTGATCATCAGTCTGTGAACCAACAGTGGATCTAAGGAGAAGATAGTAATGTCATCCATATGCAGAGAGGTTTTGACCTGAGTGATTCGATCGCCTGTGATTTTTGCTCCTCTTATCCTTGCATCCTTCCTTATGAACTCAGCAAAAGGTTCGATAAGCACACAAATAACTCCAGAGGAGAGAGGACAGTCTTGACTGATTCCAGATTTGATTGGAATGCTTTCTGATTCTCATTGATTGAGTAAAACTGGACGCTAGATATTTGTGGAGAGCAGTTGAATTGAATTGTGGATTCCCTCCTCAAACCCCATTTTGAAGAGCACGTCCTTCATGCCAGTTTGCAATATTATGACAAAGGCCTTCGCCTGAGCCAAGCTGATGAGGCAGGTGTCCACCCTATATGCGATGTATTCCTGAATTGTGCGCGGCAACCCAAGATCTTTCTGCTGTGTACAGCACATGCCTGCGCAGGGAAGATCACTGACTCCAGAGAAGACTAGACCCAATAGGCAATGACCTTGGGCAGAATTCTTGTCGTTAAGCAGTGAAATACCTCCCAATTTTTGATTTCCTCTCTGCTTTCTGTTTGTAGATGAGGGCAAGCTAATGTTCTAGACTGATCCCCCATAAGCTACAAATATGTCACATTTGTAAATGTGTATCTGGTTCTGCAAATTGGAAACTTCTGATAATTTTTAAAAGTTTAAATAAAAGTCAACGAGGAACCAAACTAAATACAAATATAGCATAACAAAAGCCTATTGTAAAGATATATTGTCAATCCTAAGATACTTTCTTCAACTTTCCTGTCACAATTTTTTAAAACCCTCTCATTTTATAATAATTGAAAGTTCCTGCAAGCACCAGCTATTTCCACTGCCTCCTCCACATTTTCAATATATTCATGGTATTTTTCATTGACATCTCTGCAGATTCACACCTTTATGAGTACACTTGTTACTGTTATCCCCTCCGTTGTCATCACACTGCCATTTATCTTGTGTTTCTAGCCTGGGAACCTGTAATTAGGGCAACTGCTGTTCTGGAAATACAAGGGATGGCACCTGAATGAATTTCTCCAGGATAAACGTCTATGGTGACATTATTTTCAAATCTCCATCGGCAAAATTGTTATCAAATTGGAAAACTACTGCACTTTTTAATTAGACCTCATCACACAGGAGTTGCCATCTCTGCATCTTTATTGTGTTCCTGAGCCTGTGTGCAACATGTGTTGGAGTGCGCAACTCCCAGCACTCTATGTTTTTTGTTGCGTTTGTTCAGTCAATTTTGTAGTCGACTCCCCTGATCATCCCTTCTTTTCCCCCAACCAATCGAGCTCCTGCATCAGTTTATATTGCATCACATTGGATTCATGCAAGGATACAGAAGGGACTCGTACCCTGATGTTACGTGTTTGGAGGAGGCTGCAGTTGTTCTGATTGTAGGCAAAGTGTTCACGTTGTATATGGAGATGCCAGAGAAATTGGAAAATTGCAGCTGTTACAGCCTTGTTCAGAACGATAAACCAAGCTAGCCTCGACCAGCCAGTTTAACCCAGCAGTGGGAAAGCTTTTAGAAATGATATCCAGGACAAAAAAAAACAGTCTCTTTGACATAAATGCAATTATTAGGGAAAGCCAGCAAGCGGCGTGGTGGTGCAGTGGTTAGCACTGTTGCCTGTGGCGCTGTGGACCCGGGTTTGATCCTGGCCCTGGGCCACTGTGCTAACCACTGCGCCACTCTGCCGCCCTTTTCTCTCCATGCCTGCATACCCAATTCATTTTTCAAATGAAGGGGCAATTTTAGTATGGCCAATCCATCTAACCTGCACATCTTTGGGTTGTGACCCACGCATATACGGGGAGAATGTGCAAACCCCACACAGACAGTAACCGGAGCCGGGTTCGAACCCAGGTCCTCGGTGCCATGAGGCAGCAGTGGTCATTGCTACTTTAATGATCTGCCTGATGGACACTTATAAGGTTGTAAAAACAGCAGTTACTTTTCAAAGAACGTTTTTGAATCGGTATTTTTTCCCCCAGTTCCACACTTGCCATTGTTATTATATGGCTCCTTGATTATGTACATAATACACACTAGGTGAATGGGTATGAAAGGGAGATGAATTGGCATTGGGCAGAATTTTCCCGCCTTGGCAGGACAAGATTTCATTGCTCTTCAAATTTTCCTCTCCTGCTTTCGACGATGCCCATCACTGGGCGGGACCAGAAAGTATGGAAGTCGTGGGGAGTGAGTGGTGAAGCTAGAGTGCCTATCTGCTTCCCCCCTCCCCCCCCCCCCCCCCCACCCCACACAACCCAAAGATGTGCAGACTAGGTGAATTAGCCACGCTAAATTGCCCCTTAATTGGGAAAACAATAATGGTCGGGATTCTCCGACCCTCCCACCGGGCCGGAGAATTGCCAGGGGATGGCATGAATCCCGCCCCGCCGTCCCGATGCCGGCTGCCAGATTCTCCGGCGCTGGTTTTTTGGCAGGGGCGGGAATCGCGTCACGCCGGTCGAGGGTCGTTGGCAGTGGCCCCTCGGCGATTCTCTGCTCCGTGATGGGCCGAGTGGCCGCCCGTTTTCGGCCGGTCCCGCCGGTGTAAATCAAACCAGGTCCATACCGGTGGGACCTGGCTCAGTGGGCGGCCTACGGAGTCCTCGGGGGATCTGGCCCTGGCGGGGACCCCCACGGTGGCCTGGCCCGCAATCGGGGTCCACCAATCCGCGGGCGGGCCTGTGCCGTGGGGGGCACTCTTTCCCTCGACGCCAGCTGCCGTAATGGTCCGCCATGGCCAGCGCGGAGAAGAACCCCCCTGCACATGCGCTGGGATGATGCCAGTACACGCTGGTGCTCCCGCCATGCGCCAACTCGCGCCAGCCGGCGGAGGCCCTTCGGCACCGGCCTAGCCCCCGAAGGTGCAGAGGATTCCGCACCTTCCGGGATGCCCAACACCGGAGTGGATGACGCCACTCCTCGGCACCGGTACAGCCCACCCCGCCGGCTAGGGGAGAATCCCGCCCAATAATTGGGTACTCTAAAATTTAAAAAAATAAAAAATCTTGAGATTTCTATACAGAGTAGATAGACAAAAACCATTCCCATTGGTGGAAGAATCGAGAACGAGAGGATATCGATTTAAGGTGATTGGCAAAAGAACCAATGGCAGGATGTGGCACAACTTATTTTGTTAGGATCCCGGGTGACCAACTACTTGCAATTTGTAAAGGTGTGTGGAAAGGTGACTGCACTACAGGAGTGATAACACTGACAATAGTTATCTTTTATCATAGAATCCCTACTGTGCAGAAGGAGGCCATTCAGTCCACCGAGTCTGCACCAACCCTATGAGAGAGCACTCTACACAGGTCCAGTTCCCCGCCCTATCCCCATAATCCCATAACTCAACCTGCGCATCCCTGGAAATTAAGGGGCAATTTAGCATGGCCAATCCACCTAACCTGCGCATCTTTGGGCTGTGGAAGAAAGTGGAGCACCCAGAGGAAACCCATGCAGACATGGGGAGAACGTGGAAACTCCACACAGTCACCCAAGGGCAGAATTGAACCCGGTTCCTGGAGCTGTGAGGAAGCAATGCCACACTGTCAAACTTTTATGGTCAAACAAATTTTAATTTAAACACAGAAATAACCAATTAGCATCAAAGAATAGCTTTACAGATAATAGTTACAACAGTTCTTAAGTAAAATGAAAAACTTTACGTAACTCCCTGCACTTGCCAGTGTACAATCAAATTAAGCAAACCAATATGGTTCAAATACCACTTATAAATAAAGTTAGCAATCAGGTTACTTGCTTTTCTGTGGGAGGAGTCCTTGGAGAGCATAATTCAGGAGCAAACTGAAAGACAACTCTTGGTAGATTAAAATTCTATGACAAACTGAAACTACAGACCGACCTAGCTCCTCCTTAATTATATAATCTGTACCCAAAGAATGGCTTTCTTTTGTCTCCTCCCATAAGATGACCCATGACCTGATTAGCCAGGACCAAATGCAATGGGCGGGATTCTCCGACCCCGCGGTGAGCCGGAGAATCGGCGGGGGGGGGGGGGGGGGGGGGGGGGGGGGTGGTGCGAGAATCGCGCCACGCAGTTCCAAACGCCGGCTCGCTGGTTCTCTGATGGCAGTTTTCGGGCGCCTGCAGGATCGCCAGCGCGCCGGTTCGGGGGTCGTTGAAAGCGACCCCTCCCCGGCGATTCGGTCAAGTCCCGCCGGCATGGGTTATGTATGGTCCCACCCAGCGGGACCTCGGAGTTCTGTCTGCAGGGGCTGTCCTGGTGGGGGGGCGGCGGGGATCCAACCCTGGGGGGCCTCCACGGTGGCCTGGCCCGCGATCAGGGCCTATCGATTGGCGGGTGGGCTAGTTCCGTGGGGGCCTATGTTCCCCTGCGCCGGGCCCCTGTAGGGCTCCGCCATATTGCCTGGGGGCCGGCACGGAGACGGGAACCCATGCGCATGTGCGAACTTGCAACGGCTGTGGAACCCGCACCGGCCGTGGTGTGCCGGGTTTCAGTCACCGGAGCCATGGACACCACACCGGTGCCGTACTAGCCCCCTAGGAAGGGGTGGATAACTGCCAGTTGAGGTTCGTTGGCGCTGGAGTGGCTCACGCCACTTTTCACGCCGGCATCTGAACTTGGCTGCAGGAAAATGAAATGAAATTGGAGAATTTTGGCCACAATCCCTCATAAATTATGTTAGCCACAGGGACCTCCAAACCAAAACAATATTCTATTTATTTCAAATAAAGTTAGAGTGGGCAGCACGGTGGCGCAGTGGGTTAGCCCTGCTGCCTCACGGCGCCGAGGTCCCAGGTTCGATCCCGGCTCTGGGTCACGGTCCGTGTGGAGTTTGCACATTCTCCTCATGTTTACGTGGGTTTTTCCCCCACAACCCAAAGATGTGCAGGGTAGGTGAATTGGCCACACTAAATTGCCTCTTAATTGGAAAAAAAATGAATTGGGTACTCTAAGTGTATAAAAAAAATAAAGTTAGAGTACCCGATTCATTTTTTCCAATTAAGGGGCAATTTAGCGTGGCCAATCCACCTACCCTGCACATCTTTGGGTTGTGGGGGCGAAATCTAAGCGGACATGGGGAGAATGGGCAAACTCCACACAGACAGTGACCCAGGACTGGGATCGAACGTAGGACCTTGGCACTGTGAGGCAGCAGTGATCACCATTCACCACCGTGCTGCCCATACAATATTATTAGTCACCTATCTGTAAACAAGTAAATGCTTCACAAATCAATCAACAGAATACTCACCCTGCAAAATCACTTTTATATTCCCTTAACCACAACTTTAACAGACATACTGGCTGCATGCATCTTAAACCTGTTTTTTTAATAATATTTCTGCAACAAGTATAAAACATAAACATTTCTTACATTAATTTTATTTTATACAGTGAGTGTTTAGGTTCTGGAATGTGCTGCCCGATAAGTGGAGGAAGATTCAATCATGGATTTCAAATGGAATTGGATAAGCACCTGAGAAAAGGGTTACATGGGAAGGGGTGTTGCACTAGCTGAATAGCTCTTGGCAAGAAAGCCAGCTGAATGGCCTCTTTCTATGCTGTAACCAGTCTATGATTCTATGTTCTGTACCAAACCCGTAGGTGGGATTCTTTGGCCTCCCGCCTCGTGTTTCACAGAGTCGGCATGCCATCCACTGGCAATGGGATCCTCTGTTCCCTCTATTGTCAATAGTTCCCAGTGAAGCCACTGCACGCCACCAGGGGGAGGGGGGGGGGGGGGGGGGCTGGTGTTGGGCTGCCGGCGGGGCCAACGAATGGCTGGAGAATTCTTGTCCACATGTCTGCAGACAGCGGCGTTCCATAGAAGCATTTAACAGTACCCTGGAATAACTGCTCATCTTTAGCCCTCCACCATGGAAAAGTATCTCCTTATTCCTGCATTCCACCGCATCTGTCAATCAAACTCAGTCCTCCAATGAGCAGCATGAATGCACCTGCAAATAATTACATTTTCCCCCTTAACTGATCTCCCCCCCCCATGCTCCATCCTCCTCACCTCCTGTTACCCTGCTCTGTAGCAGCAGCCACAGTGGTGCTACACTGTGAGCTTTCACATGAAGTATTGACAAGCTAGTCAGCTATGCAGAACATTACAGATGAGCCGCGTCCAATCCAGCTGACATCTACAAACACACACTTTCCACTACTGAATAGGCATCAAGAACACAGAATCTTCTGCCTGATTTTCCATTACAAGGACAAATGATGTGTACCACTACAATTGCTGCCTGTTTAATATCTGTTAACTTAGCCGAGCACAAGAATTGAATTTGATCTCATGATCTGGATGACTCAACACTATAATGGGGTTGTGCAAAACTTTTACAGGTAAGTAAAATAATTAATTTTTGCCACAAATCTCTTCAGACAAGAATGTCTATGATTTCAGATTTCAGTTTATCTGGCAATTGCACACCAACTTTTAATGGTAATGGATATTCTTCTGAATGAAAATTGATTTCCAGTGGGCCCCAGTTTGTCCTCAATCAATTTAGGCAAGTACTGGCCAAGTTCAAGCATCTGTTTAACTTTTTTTTAAATAAATTTAGATTACTCAATTATTTTTTCCAATTAAGGGGCAATTTAGCGTGGCCAATCCACCTACTCTGCACATTTTTGGGTTGTGGGGACGAAACCCACGCAGACACGGGGAGAATGTGCAAACTCCACACGGACAGTGACCCAGAGCCCGGATCGAACCTGGGACCTCAGCGCCGTGAGGCGGTTGTGCTAACCACTAGGCCACCGTGCTGCCCTGCATCTGTTTAACTTAAACATGACTCACGACCTCAGAAGGGGCAGGGCTGGGGAGGGAATTCCCTCCCCCCACAATCTTTCAGCACCCAGTGATTAGGACATTGGCAATCTGGGATGTGCCACACAGGAAACAAACAGGCCACATGCAGCCAGCGTTCCCATCAAGGTTCATGAATGCACCGCAGCGATTTTAAAGGGATCATGCAGTGCAAAAAACCGGCCACATATAGCAAAGAGAAATTAAAGGGAACGTGGCTGGATTTGCTTTAACATCGTCCCATTTTTTATTTATTTCCACTGCCCTGAAAATGAGGCGAGATGTTATTATATTTCTGGCCGGTCGTCTTGGTAATGGTATGAATAGATGTCAGTACCACATTTCCTCTCCTACCCCTCTCCAGCCATAGTGGCAGGACATGTAATTAAGTCACCTAATCTTGACCTTGGATACTCCAGAAAGACCAGAAAATCACCAGTGTCTTCCACTGTGATCCTGCCAACAGAGCAGAGCTGAGACGTTACACTTTAAATTTGCTATTACTCACTAAACACCCATATGTTTATGTTTAAGGGGAAGTTGTTGGGGGGGGGGGGGGGGGGGGGGGGGTCTACATGAGAATCATGAGTAGCATTTCTTTAAATAGAAAGGAACTAATACAGATTGTTTGATTGTGGTGTTCGCTTCTGCAATGTTCTCTTATAAATTGTGCTAAAAACCAAGATACATAGTGAGGCAGCTGCAAACATTTCATGTGTCAATCATGTATCTGATTATCAATTGCAAGGTATATACGGGCAGCCCAGTGGCACAGTGGTTAACACTGCTGCCTTACAATGCCAGGCACCCGGGGTCAATTCCAGCCTAGGGTCACTGTCTGTGTGAGTTTGTACATTCCCCCCATATCTGCGTGGATTTCCTCTGCATGGTCCAGTTTGCTCCCATAGGTGAAATATGTGCAGGTTTGGTGGATTGGCCTTAGTGTCCAAAAGGTTACTGGGTAGGGCACGGGTCTGGGTGGAGTGCTGTTTCAGAGGGTTGGTGCAGACTGGATGGGCCGAATGATCTTCTGCAGGGAACCTATGACATTAATTTCCAGGATTCTCCATAGGAAAATATTGCTCTTGCCCTTATACAGCACTGCTGCTTTAGTTGATATCAAAAAGATATAAAATTAATTATGATATAATAATAATCTTTATTAGTTCACTAGTAGGCTAACATTAATACTGCAATGAAGTTTTAAAAAAATAAATAGAGTATCCAATTCTTTTTTTTTCCAATTAAGGGGCAATTTAGCGTGGGCAATCCACCCACCCTGCACATCTTTTTGAGTTATGGGAGTGACGATTCATGCAGATAAGCGGAGAATGTGCAAACTCCACACGGACAGTGCCCCGGGGCCGCGATCGAACTCTCACTGCAACGAAGTTACTGTGAAAATCCCCTAGTCACCACACTGTGGTGCCTGTTCAGATACACTGAGGGAGAATTCAGAATGTCCAATTCACCTAACAAAGACGTTTTTTGGGACTTGCAGGAGGAAACCCCGGAGCACCCAGAGGAAACCCAAAGCAGACACAGGGAGAATGTGTGAATCACCAGTGCCAACCACTATGCTAGATAGATGGGGGGGGTGGGGGTGGGGGGGGGGGGGGGGGGGGGGGGGGGGGGGGAGAGATAATTGATAAACTAATCAAACTTAGAAAAGATAAATCCCTAGCCTGGAATAAGAAAAGGAAATATTGTCAGAGAACTGGCAGCCTACTATTGTGATTCCGAAATCAAAATGAGGAGATAGAATAAATCCAGGGAATCATCGACAAATCAGTATAATATTGCTGACAAGAAAACTAATGGAATCTTTCATCATAGATGTAACAAAAAACAATCTAGAAACTGAAAATATCATAAATAATGGTCAGCATGGTGCATGGTAGCACTGCTGTTTGGTAGTTCGATTCCCACCCACCTTGGGTCACTGTCTGTGCGGAGTCTGCATGTTCTCCCTGAGTTTCTTCCGGGTGCTCCAGTTCCCTCCCACAAGTCCTGAAAGACGTGCTGTTTGGTAATTTGGACATTCTGAATTCTCCCTCTGTGTACCCAAACAGGCACACAAACAATGACCCGGAGCTGGGATTGAATCCTGGTCTTCAATGCCGTAGGCAGCAGTGCTAACCACTGCGCCACCGTGCTGCCTGGCAAATGAACTTCAATTGAAGTATGCAGTGGTACATTTTGGTAGGAAGTTAAACAAGGCCATATACAGGGCAGCACGGTGGCACAGTGGGTTAGCCCGGCTGCCTCACGGCACCGAGGTCCCAGGTTCGATTCTGGGTCACGGTCCGTGTGGAGTTTGCACATTCTCCCCGTGTTTGCGTGGGTTTTGCCCCCACAGCCCAAAATGTGCAGGCTATATTGGCCACGCTAAATTGCCCCTTAATTGGAAAAGAATAATTGGGTACTCTAAATTTATTAAAAATAAAACAAGGCCATATAACTGTTGGAAAATCCGTGGCCAAAGTGGGTATTGGTATACAAGTCGCTAATTAATCAGGCTAAGAAGGCCATAAAAACGCAAAGACGGTAGTGGGGTTCATTTCTGTAGGAATATAATCAAAAAAATGTTTTAAACATGTATACAACCTGTTTTGGATCACACAAGGAGTACTGTGAACAATTTGGATGCTGGAGTAATATTTTTTTTTATTGGAATTTTTTACAGAAAATATAACAACAAACAATGAAAAGCAACAATATAACCCCATAATAACTGTAACACCCCCAAGACCGTATCAATGCATGTATCACACCCCCCCCCACCCCCCCAAACCCAGTAAACAACAAGAAAACTTAAAAATAAATTAAAATTAAATAAGCAAACATAGTCATCGTCCCCCCTTCCCCCCCCCCCCTCTTCCCCCCTCCCCCCCCGGGTTGCTGCTGCTGCTGACCCCGTACCCTATCGTTGAGCCAGAAAGTCGAGGAAAGGTTGCCACCGCCTAAAGAACCCTTGTACCGATCCTCTCAGGGCGAATTTGACCTTCTCTAGCTTAATAAAACCCGCCATGTCATTGATCCAGGTCTCCACGCTTGGGGGCCTCGCATCCTTCCATTGTAGCAAGATCCTCCGCCGGGCTACTAGGGACGCAAAGACCAGCACACCGGCCTCTTTCGCCTCCTGCACTCCCGGCTCCACCCCAACCCCAAAAATCGCGAGTCCCCAGCCTGGCTTGACCCTGGATCCTACTACCCTCGACACCGTCCTCGCCATCCCCTTCCAGAACTCCTCCAGTGCCGGGCATGCCCAGAACATATGGGCATGGTTCGCTGGACTCCCCAAACACCTGACACACCTGTCTTCGCCCCCAAAGAACTTACTCATCCTAGACCCGGACATGTGGGCCGGTGCAGCACCTTGAATTGGATGAGGCTAAGCCGCGCACATGAGGAGGAAGAGTTAACCCTCTCCAGGGCATCAGCCCATGTCCCATCTTCGATCCGTTCCCCAAGTTCCCCCTCCCACTTAGCTTTCAGCTCCTCTACTTTTTTTTAAAATAAATTTAGATTACCCAATTATTTTTTCTATTAAGGGGCAATTTAGCGTGGCCAATCCACCTACTCTGCACATTTTTGGGTTGTGGGGGCGAAACCCATGCAGCCACGGGGAGAATGTACAAACTCCACACGGACAGTGACCCAGAGCCGGGATCGAACCTGGGACCTCAGCGCCGTGAGGCGGTTGTGCTAACCACTAGGCCACCGTGCTGCCCTCAGCTCCTCTACTGACGCCTCCTCCACCTCCTGCATTACCTTGTAGATATCAGATACCTTCCCCTCCCCAACCCAGACCCCCGAAAGCACCCTGTCACTCACCCCCCTCGCAGGAAGCGAAGGGAATCCCTCCACCTGCCGCCTAGCAAACGCTTTTACCTGCAGATACCTGAACATGTTTCCCGGGGGGAGCCCAAATTTCTCCTCCAACTCCCCAAGGCTCGCAAACCTTCCATCAATGAACAGGTCCCTCAGCTGTCTGATGCCCGCTCTGTGCCAACCCTGGAACCCCCCATCAATATTCCCCGGGAAGAACCGATGGTTCCCCCTTAACGGAGCCTCCATCGAGCCCCCCCACTTCTCTCCTATGTCGCCTCCACTGCCCCCAAATCTTGAGGGTAGCCGCCACCACCGGACTTGTGGTATGCCTCGTAGGAGGGAGCGGCCATGGCGCCGTTACCAGGGCCCCCAGGCTTGTATCTCCACAGGACGCCCTCTCCATCCTTTTCCATGCTGCTCCCTCCCCCTCCATCACCCACTTGCGCACCATCGACACATTGGCCGCCCAATAATACCCCGAGAGATTGGGTAACGCCAGCCCCCCACCATCTCTACCCCGCTCCAAGAAGACCCTCTTCACCCTCGGGGTCCCATGCGCCCAAACAAAGCTCATGATGCTGCTAGTCACCCTCCTAAAAAAGGCCCTAGGGATAAAGATGGGCAAACACTGAAAGAGGAACAAGAACCTCAGAAGAACCGTCATTTTGTCGGACTGCACTCTACCCGCCAACGATAGCGGCACCATGTCCCACCTTTTAAATTCCTCCTCCATCTGCTCCACCAGCCTGGTAAAATTAAGCTTATGGAGAGTCCCCCATCTCCTGGCCACCTGCACCCCCAGGTATCTGAAACACTTCACTGCCCTCTTAAACGGGAGCCTCCCAATTCCCTCCTCCTGATCTCCCGGGTGTACTACAAATACCTCACTCTTGCCTAAATTTAACTTATAGCCCGAGAAGCACCCAAACTCCGCCAACAGCTCCATCACTCCCGGCATTCCCCCTTCTGGGTCCGCCACATACAACAGCAGGTCGTCCGCATACAGCGATACCCGATGTTCCTCCCCACCCCGCACCAGACCCCTCCACTTCCCTGACTCCCTCAACGCCATAGCCAGAGGTTCAATCGCCAGTGCAAAGAGCAAGGGGGACAGGGGGCACCCCTGCCTGGTCCCACGGTCGAGCCTGAAGTACTCCGATCTCCTTCCATTGGTAACTACACTCGCCATTGGAGCCGCGTAGAGCAACCTCACCCATTTGATGAACCCCTCCCCGAATCTGAACCGCTCCAGCACCTCCCACAGGTACCCCCACTCAACTCTATCAAACGCTTTCTCTGCATCCAGCGCCACCACTATCTCCGCCTCCCCCTCCACCGCCGGCATCATAATAACATTTAGCAATCTCCGCACATTCGTGTTGAGCTGCCGTCCCTTGACAAATCCTGTCTGGTCTTAGTGTATCACCCCTGGCACACAGTCCTCTATCCTGGTGGCCAGGGTCTTCACCAGCAACTTAGCGTCAACATTGAGGAGCGAGATAGGCCTGTGTGATCCACACTGCAAGGGGTCCTCATCCAGCTTCAGGATCAGAGAGATCAGCGCCCGCGACATCGTCGGGGGCAAAGCCCCCCCCCCCCCTCCCATGCCTCATTGAAGGCTCGCACCAACAGGGGGCCCACCAGATCCGCATACTTTTTATAAAATTCCACCGGGAACCCATCCGGCCCCGGCGCCTTACCTGACTGCATTTGACCAATCCCCCTGACTTGCTCCTCCAACTCTATCGGCGCCCCCAGCCCCTCCACCAGCTCCTCTTGAACCCTTGGGAAACATAGCCTGTTCATGAAGCTCTCCATTCCCCCCCCCCCCCCCCCCCCCCCCAATCGGTGGCTCCGACCGGTACAGTTCCTCGTAGAAGTCCCTAAAGACCCCATTTACCTCTGCCCCCTTCTGCACCACATTCCCACCCTTATCCATCACTCCACCAATTTCCCTAGCCGCATCTCGCCTACGGAGCTGATGCGCCAACATCCTGCTCGCCTTCTCCCCATACTCATATACCGCGCCCTGCGCACTCCTCCACTGTGTCTCCGCCTTTCTGGTGGTCAACAAGTCGAACTTGGCCTGCAAGCTACGCCGTTCCCCCAGCAACCCCTCCTCCGGTACCTCCGCGTACCTCCTATCCTCATCCAGGAGCTCCCCCACCAGTCTCTCCCTCCTCTCCCTCTGGGCCTTGATGGAGATCAGCTCCCCCCGGATCACTGCTTTCAGAGCCTCCCAGACCATCCCCACCCGGACCTCCCCCGTGTCGTTGGTATCAAGATACCCCTCAATACTTCCCCGGACCCTCCTACACACCTCCTCATCAGCCAGCATCCCTACATCCAGGCGCCATAACGGGCGCTGGTCCCGCGCCTCCCCCATCTCCAGATCAACCTAGTGCGGAGCATGGTCTGAAATTGCTATGGCCGAATACTCGGCATCCTGCACCTTCGGGATCAATCCCCTGCTCAGGTCGAAAAAATCTATTCGGGAATAAACCCTATGGACATGAGAGAAAAAGGAATACTCCCGCGCCCTCGGCCTCCCAAACCTCCAGGGATCCACTCCTCCCATCTGGTCCATAAACCCCCTCAGCACTTTGGCCACCGCCGGTCTCCTACCCGTCCTTGAACTGGACCGGTCCAGTGGGGGATCCAGCACTGTGTTAAAGTCTCCCCCCATGATCAGGCCCCCTGCCTCCAGGTCCGGAATGCGGCCCAACATGCGCCTCATGAAGCCAGCATCATCCCAATTCGGGGCATATACATTAACCAGCACCACCTTCTCTCCCTGCAGCCTACCCATCACCATAATATATCTGCCCTCCTTGTCCGACACCACCTCAGACGCCTCAAACGCCACCCTCTTCCCCACCAGAATCGGCACCCCCCGGTTCTTCGCGTCGAGTCCTGAGTGAAAAACCTGCCCCACCCATCCCTTCCTCAGACGAACCTGGTCCGCCACCTTCAAGTGGGTCTCCTGGAGCATAGCCACGTCCGCCTTCAGCCCCTTCAGATGAGAAAATACCCTAGTTCTCTTAACCGGCCCATTCAGCCCCCTCACGTTCCAGGTGATCAGCCGGATCAGAGGGCAACCCGCCCCCCTCCCCCGCCGGCTAGCCATAGCTCATCGACTGCTCGCCCCAGGCCAACGCGCCCCGCCCGACCCGTTCCCCATGGCGATAACGCCTCTCCTCTACCCCCCCCGGCCCACACCAGCTCCTTCCTGGCCATTCCAGCAGCAACCCGGTATCCCCCCACCCCAGGCTAGGACCCCTCCTAGCCGCGACGCACCCTCCATGGTACTTCCGTGAGTCAGCTGACTTCTGCTGACCCCGGCAACTCCCGCCAAAACCCGTCCCCTCCCGACATGGGGTCATCCCCCTCTTGCCACACCTCCTTGGCACCGCTTCAGCGCGGGAAAGAAAACCAGTAGAGGCCACGTCCCCACCGCCGGCTCCACCCCCACTGCCCCGCAGCGCTGGAAACCAGAGGAAAGCCCGCGCTTTCATACTGCCACACCCCACCCTTCTGACGCAGCTCCCCAAAATCCAGTTTCACCCCAACCCCCAGCCCCGTACAGAAGAGAAAATAAAAAACACAAACCCCCAACATTCCCCACATAACCCAAAACCATACCCAACAGACCCACCCGGAAACAGAGCAAAAAACCAGCATAAAAGAAACATGTCAAAATTACAAAACAGCAACAGCAAAAAAACAGCAACGGCCATAGTGTGCCCCCAGACCATAGTTCGAGTCCAGCTTCTCCGCCTGTACAAAGGCCCACGCCTCCTCCGGGGACTCGAAGTAGTGGTGCCGGTCCTTATATGTCACCCACAGACGCACAGGCTGCAGCATTCCAAATTTGACCTGCTTGGCATGAAGCACCGCCTTCGTCCGGTTGAACCCGGCCCGCCGCTTAGCCACCTCCGCACTCCAGTCCTGGTAGATCCTCACTACCGAATTCTCCCACTTGCTGCTCCTCTCTTTCTTGGCCCAGCGCAGCACACACTCCCGGTCACTGAATCGGTGGAACCGCACCAGCACCGCCCGCGCGGGCTCATTTGTCTTGGGCCTCCTGGCCAGCACTCTGTGGGCTCCCTCAAGCTCCAGGGGCAAATAGAAGGACTCCGCTCCCATCACGAGCTCAACATCGTGGTCACATAAGACGGAAGATCCGACCCCTCCAGCCCCTCCGCCAGGCCCAGGATCCTCAAATTCTTTCGCCTCGTGCGAAAGTCCAGCTCCTCCAAGCGGTCTTGCCACTTTTTGTGAAGTGCCTCGTGCAACTCCACTTTCCCCACGAGGACCACGGCCTCCTCCTCCCGCTCAGCGGCCTGCTGCTGCAACTCCCGAATGGACACCTCCTGGGCCGCCTGGGTCTCAAGCAGCCTGTTGGTAGTCGCATTCAGGGAGTCCAGCAACTCAGCCTTCAGCTCCGCAAAACAGCGCAGAAGAGCAGCTTGCTGCTCCTGCGCCCACTTCCACCAGTCCTCGGGTGTTCCGCCGGCCGCCGTTTTGTCCTTCTTCCCCCGCTTTTCTTGGGGAGCTGCTGCAGCCTTTTCCTTTGCCCCACTCTGGGTGAGCACCATAAATTTCGGTGAATGCTCCTCCAAACACCTTCCCCCACCGGGATTTGTCGAAACAGCGCCGTTTGGGGTCCTCAAATAGGCCCGAAAGTCCTTTCGTAGTGGGAGCTGCCGAACGTGCGGCTTAGCTCCGCATAGCCGCAACCGGAAGTCGCTAGAGTAATATTTAAAAGGATGATACTGAATGATTGTACCTATCAGCTAAGATTTTTTTAATATATAAATTTAGAGTGCCCAATTTTTTTTTCCAACCCAGGGCCAGGATTCGAACATGGGTCCTTAGAGCTGTAGTCCCAGTGCTAACCACTGTACCATGTGCCACTCTATCAGATAAGATTCAACAGTCTGGGACTCTTTTCTCTAGAAAGGGGAAGACTTTGACCTGACAAAAGTTTTTAAGATTATGAATGAAGTTATGAAAATAGATTTTTAGAAGATGTTTCCACTTACAGGGGAAGACCAGAGGTAGTAATCATAAATGCAAGATGGTTACTAATTCACAGAATTGTTTCAGCACATAAGGAGACCATTCAGCCCATTGCGTATGCACCAGTTTACCAAAGGAGCAATTTACTTAGTGCCAATTAACTCAGGAGAAACATTTTACATAGAGAGTGGTTAGTGTGTGGAACTGCTATTCCAAGAAATAGTTGATGCAAATAGCACAGATATGTGTAGGGGAAACTAAATAAACACATTATAGAGGATGGATAGAGGGATATAATAATAATCTTTATTGTCACACGTCGGCTTACATTTACACTGCAATGAAGTTACTGTGAAAAGCCCCTAGTCGCCACATTCCGGTACCTGTTCAGGTACACTGAGGGAGAATTCAGAATGACCAAATTACCTAACAGCACGTCTTTCGGGACTTGTGGGAGGGAGCCGGAGCACCCGGAGGAAACCCACGCAGACAAAGGGAGAACGTGCAGATTCCACACAGACAGTAACCCAAGCTGGCAATGGAATCTGGGATCCTGGAGCTGTGAAACAACAGTGCTACCCATTGTGCTACTGTGTTGGCCACGGATATGTTAATGAGTTTCGATGAAGAAGGGTGATTGGAGCTAAAACACTGGCCGTGTCACCTGTTAGGCTGAATGGCTTGTTTCTCTTGCAACCTGGGCTAAGATCAGTTAACTGAGTTCAAATCAGGAATCGATCTGAAACCTTCTGATGTATATTGTTTAGTATTGCATTGGGCTCTGTCTTTATCTGCAGTATCAACAAGCGGCCTAACTTTAAAGATAACACATTGGCTGCCACACTCGCTTCAATTACACTGCAATATTCAGCAACTGGATTTGGATTTTGTTTATTGTCACAAGTACATGAAAAGAAAAGGAAATAAAAGAAAATACATAATAGGGTAACACAAGGTACACACAATGTAACTACATAACATCGGCATCGGGTGAAGCACACAGGGGTGTCGGGCTAATGAGGTCAGTCCATAAGAGGGTCGTTTAGGAGTCTGGTGACAGTGGGGAAGAAGCTGTTTTTGAATCTGTTTGTGCGTGTTCTCAGACTTTTGTATCTCCTGTCCGATGGAAGAAGGTGGAAGAGTGTGTAAGCTGGGTGGGAGGGGTCTTTGCATATGTTGCCGTTTTCCCCAGGCAGCGGGAGGTGTAGATGGAGTCAGTGGATGGGAAGCACGTTCGTGTGATGGACTGGGCTGTGTTCACGACTCTCTGAAGTTTAATCTGCACGCTGTCGGGAACTCAACTCACTGGGGCAGAGCATTGCTAGTCGGCCAATGACGCGCCAATGGCGTTAGAAATGTGCTCTGCCCCCAATGAGTTGAGTTCCCGAGGGCGCGGACCATATGTGGTCCCAGCGGTCAGGAACCCGGCATGCCGGCTGCGGACATTATCTAGCGCCGCCACACTAATCTGGTAATCTGGGATCCGTGCCGCTGGCTGAGGGGGGGGGGGGGGGGGTGCTAGGACTGGGGGGGCTGATGGGGGATGGGCTGTTGGGTCGCGGTTGGCAGGTTAGGGTTCGAGCATGGCCGGCGCTATGTTTTCCGGCTCGACCTGTGCAGGTCGTTAGCCCTGCGCATGCACAGCCCGAGACTCGGCCATTTTTCTTTTTTTAAACAAATGAGTACCCAATTCATTTTTCCCAATTAAGGGACAATTTAGCACGGCCAATCCACCGACCCTGCATATCTTTGGGCTGTGGGGGCGAAACCCACGCAAACACGGGGAAAATGTGCAAACTACACACGGACAGTGACCCAGAGCTGGGATCGAATCTGGGACCTTGGTGCCGTGAGGCAGGAATGCTAACCCACTGCACCACCGTGATGCCCCTCCGGCCATTTTCGCCCTGATCCGCGGGAGTTTCACGTGGCGCCGGTGCTAGCCCCTCACTGGTACTGGAATCAGTGAGGGGTTCATGCCGATTTTCCTGGCGTGACTGTCCCACAGATTCTCCGTTCGCGTCGGCACTTTGCCTCAGAAATGGAGAATCCAGCCCAATGTTTTCCAAATGGGAGGGGGACAAAATTGGAAAAAAAAAGACAAATGAAACAATTTGCCTCTCAACTTCTAGAAATGATGGAAGTTCAAAAAAACGGTGTCTGATATGTCTAGTATCATGAAGCGACTCATTCCTTAGGCCACAGACGATCTAGTCACCTTGATTTAAAATGTTGATTTATTTTTTTCTGGAAAATTAGTTTCTATTTATTTCTAACATCTCCCTTCACTTGTTAATCAGATGCGAGGCTCCAGGTAGATGCTGATGCCACCCAGGAATTGCACCGTATGCCGATCAATCAAGTGGACACTGTGGATGGAGATTACCTTTACAATTCAAGTGAGGAGACATTGGCAGCCCCACAGAATCCATACAAAGAGGAAAGCAGCCCCTACCGAGCTACTACAGGAGGCACCATACTGCACAACGATGGCTACAGACCCTGGAATTAGCAAACCATCGACGATCTAACCACAGACTGACAGAAACTTGTAGAATGTATTTGCTAAATTACCGCACAAGAGCAGATGGTTCCTTTCCTGTTCTCGGAGTTATCAAATTGATGAAGTGATGCAGTTTTTAAAATGATATATAAATATTAAGTTTTTGCACACTTCTCACAACATAGATCCTTTCAATTTATTTTGCCAAGGTATTGATATCCAAAATGCACACTGTGGCTTAGATTTGCACTGATTGAATCTATATTGAGAATTGCACACATAACAAGGAGTCACAGTAAAACTAAGGAAGTGAGATTATTTGTAAACATGTAGTAAGATTTGAAATCTCTTAATTATAAGTTGAATAATATCTTCTCAACCTATATTAATGAATATATTATAAGATACAACATCATAATTAAATACTTCTAATTGCACAGTAGATTTATCCAGTTAGCCATTTGGGCCAGTGAGGTCCCCAATTTGATCCTCAAATTGAGTTAGCTGATCTTACACCAAGCCCCAGTAGCCTGATAACAATTGCCTTCCAACACCCCAACGACAGAAAAGCCGGTTAAAGTTAGCAGCCACGTGTGCTATCCAGCAATCTGCACAGCTGGATATGCAGATGTGGATGTCGAGTGAGCACAAGGTTAGAACAGCTGTGTTTCTTCCATGACCCTGTAGCCTTCCAACATTCACAGTCATTGCTCACAAATGAACAATTGCCTTTTGGGAGAGTCAATAACTGCAGGAGAGATAAATGGAGAGGAAGGAAGAGAACTGGTAAGAATAAAGGAGAACAAATAGAACCAATGTACTGAGAAATGTGAATGGACCAGGATTTCTGTATAAGATGGCAAAGTGGAAAGTGGACTTTGAAATGTTGTGTTTTGATCAGGTGTATTTTAATGTGACTATATTACAAATAGCATGTTGGTTAACAAACATTTCTAACAACATCTCATCAATTCAGGAAACTATGCAGGACATGACATTAACATTTTAGATTATTGGCCAACTAAGTAACAAAGAAGAGCTCCTTTATTTTGGTGATGAAAGTTTACTTCAGGTTTGATTAAATTATTTCATTTTCCCCTAAATTTAGAGAGCCCAATTCTTATTTTATTCCAATTAAGGGGTAATTTAACGTGGCCAATCCATCAACCTTGCACATCTTTGGGCTGTGGCGGCGAGACCTGCGCAGACACGGAGAGAATGTGCAAACTCCACATGGACAGTGACCCGGGACCGGGATCGAACCAAGGTCCCTGGTGCTGTGAGGCAGTCATGCTAACCACTGCTCCTCAACCGTGCCACCCCAGAATCTTTTTAGAAGAATCTTTTGTGGGCTCATCTTTTATTCTGACAGGAACAAATGCTTAACCCATCCATCTGAATTTCCATTTACTGTTCTGGAGTCAGACGCGCTACTGTTGCGTCACAAGCCCAAGTCCATTTACTGTTCTTCTAATTTAGTGTAAAGAAGCTTTAAATACAGAATCATACTAGTTTCCCCATTCGGCCAACTATGCCGGTACTATCTCTTTGAAAGAGCAATCCAATTAGTCTGACTCACACATTCTTTCCTGATGGCCTCACAGAAGATTCCAGTTCCCTTTTAGGAGTTGGCTTTTCAGGACATTGCTTTCCAGATCTTATAACACACAATGTTATGTGGATTCAACATCCAGGACAAAAACAAGTTTGACATTTCACCTTTATTTTTCACCCAATGACCAGTTGCATGACATATGTGTAAATAATGTAACCAGAATTGGTAAGCATTGTTCAATATAAAATACGAAAACTGAATAAAAACATTTATAAAAAAAAAGAATTGGTAAGCAGTGGGCCATGTAGCATGCAGGACAATTGGAAACTGGCTCGCAATGGCATGAATGGCTTGCTTGGTCCACTCTTGCATCATGCACCTGATATACTCCCAGAAATCGGTATTTAAGCTACAACAGAGAAGCTGCAAAATTATCTGAGTCACAGTGGTATCATCATTCCCTGTGGTTTGGTTGCACACCTTACAGCAGTGGTCTTTCTCCGATAAGTCATTAAAATCAAAGTTGCCTGAATTTGTTTAAATTATTAAGTTAAAGGTAATGCAAAAGAGTATTTCATCATTTACAAAACATTAGTAGATATGATTTTCAAATTGTGCTTTTCCCAGGTTGTTTTTCTTTTAGTAATTTTTACATTTACTAAAAACGAGCAACAGTTTAATTTTCAGCACTGTTGCCTTCTCTCAGGATTTATTTGAACAGTGCTGTAATGTTTCAATACAACAGTACACTATTTAGTAAATGGATTGTATCAGATGACTTAAATCATGGACAAGATGACCCTCTCTTCCACTTCATCCATCAATTGCTCAGTAGTTTAAATTTACAATTTTTTCCCCCTGAAATAGCTTCTAAATTAAACTGCATAATTGACCATGCATTGAACTGATTTGTGCACTGTTGAAACCTTATTAGCAAGGTCGGATACCTTAACATAGTGAGTTATAGTTCAAACTGCAACACTGGTGAGTTTCTGCTCCCCGTGACAGTGTCGTGCAATAATGCTGAAGTGAGGCCCAATAAGAGGAAACCAAAGAGGTGATCATTGCCAAGGAATTGTTTTATACCTTGCAATTGAGAAGTGTAAAAATATAGAGGACATTTGCTCTGAAAAAAACAATCAAAAATTTAATTGATCCGAATGTGTGGTAGAGTGTGGTAACCATACAGATTTGTGGAAAGCTGTAGCTTTGAGATTTTAAAATTGATATACATTAACCACAGATCTATTTTAAATGAGTAAGTTTTAGTGTTGGGGCTTTGGGCAAAATGCAACCGTAACACTACCTCAAGTCTTCAGGTGGCTATAGAAATTCTGATAATTTAATTGTTTTACAATGCAGTCAAAAGGTTGTATCTAAGTGTCTTGTTGTGTAAAACATATATTTCCATAACAATGTGTGCTTCAATATTTATAGCATTGGGAGTGTTGTGGTTTGTGGTATTTTAAGTGAATGTACATATATTGTTCCATTTAAAAGTTTATTTTCTGGCAATCCAAAATTACACATAATACACAATGTTTAACACTTAGTGGTATCAAGAAAACAAAAATTAAAATGTTTTCATGCTTCATATAGGTTTACTACTTGTATTGCAATGTGTTTGACAATATATTGTACACGTGATATAAAAATTCTTGCAATATATTACTGTTAATGTTACTTGTCCCCTGCAAGACAATTGAAATTGAAGCTGCTAATTTAAAGTGCTGTTTGTTTTAGAATATGCATTTTTCCTTCTTAATGTTGTGCCCTGGTTCACAAGAGGACACATTTGTTTAAAGATTGTTTTTAAGGTATTGTTGTGTGTGGTAGGGCTGGAAAGAATGGAATAAAATGCAACCCTGCTGGGAAGTCTTGGCTTTTTTCTTCTGCCAAGTTTCTGGTATTACCCCATGAGGAGAATGGTTGTAAAAGTCACTTACAATTAAAGCAGAACAAACCTATTTGCTAATTAAAGTAAGAATATTCATGGCACACAAACAGCCAAGTAGGGGTTCTTTCTGCTGGGATCCCACAGCTGTTTACTCCAACACACCCAAACCTCATTTATAACAAATAAATATTTTTCAGACACATACGTGAGTTTCTAAGAACAAGTGCATTTCGTGTCAAATTGCCTGGGTAGCCACAGCTTTAGTGGCTGGTTATTTTCTTTCCTCATTGACTAACTGGGGATATTATTTGTATTGCTGAATGAGTGTTCAATAATGAGATGGATAAAGGAAGGAGATTGAAAATTAACTATGCAAGGCACAAACTTCATAACAATAGACTGGAGCAGTGAGGTTGTTTTGCTGGTGTTAGGACAAAGGACATTAGCCTGGTGACATCTGCTGCCCTTTGAGAGGGAGCTCCACCGTGCCTTGAGCTTGTTTATAGACCCTCTCACACAGTTCTTTACACGGAGTCTAATATCCAAAGGAAAAGAGTCCCAACTAGCTCAGTAACACATAATGCTGCTAAAAGATATTGATCAGGGGTTCTGCTCGATAAACAAGCTAAAGCATTTTCGGCTCTGAGAACTGCACTGCGAGTGTTGTTTGCTAATGAAACTTGTAAAGCAAGATTACTGCATTAAGCCTTCAAATTACAACCTCCAGTTCCAAACAAGTCAGCTAAATGTTAAATATTTTCTTTTTGTATGTATGTGATCATTTTTTTTGACACAATCACTTTATAGTTCTCACATAGAAATGGACTTCTATGATACGAGGTAAAATTAAACAAAAATGAAAATCTGAACTAAAAGAGAAAATGTAGGAAAGACAGCTTTTTTCCAAGAGTTTCTTTCTACACAGCTGGTCAGAAAATGAATCCTGATATAACAAAGATATGGTGTCGCATTCAATTGCAGGCACAGGTGTGATTGGCTGTATTTTACTTTATGACTGTCCAGAATCACTGATGTTTGTGTGAGAAGGATACATTTATTTGTTTTCCTCTTCATTTCTCTTCTTTAGGCTGACAGCATTGGTGATGCTCCCTTGAGAATCACATTTTTTCCCAATGTGTTTGACCCACAGACCTTCTCTAAATAGCCACCTGTCAGTTCCTATTTCAATGCTATCTCATTTTATAGGAGTGCTGAAACTGATATATTACCTGTATTGATTCTCTAATAGCTGTCAGGGTAGAGAGGAACCATTCAGGGCTTCCTGGGCTCAGGCTCTTAGCCATGTGGGATCATAAACTCCCCATTAACAGTCTCTCATTCAATAACCTATCAGGAAAGTTACACAGAATTGAAAAGAATATACTTCGCACAGAAACAGGCAATTTCGCCCAACCATTCCAATATTTATGCCTATCCTTCCATGTTTCCCTACAAACATAAACCTTTATTCCCTTCTCCCTCAAATGGTCCTCTAGCTTCCCTTTAAATGCATCTGTACTATTCACCTGAACTACTCCATGTGGTAGTGAGTTCCGTATTCTAATAATAATAATATTAATCTTCATTGTCACAAGTAGGCTTACATTAACACTGCAATGAAGTTACTGTGAAAAGCCCCTAGTCGCCACATTCCGGCGCCTGTTCGGGTACACTGAGGGAGAATTCAGATTGTCCAATTCACCTTACAGCACGTCTTTCGGGATTTGTGGGAGAAAACCGGAGGAAACCCACGCAGACACGGGGAGAACGTTTAGAATCCACACAGACAGTGACCCAATCCGGGAATCGAACCTCGGATGCTCGTGCTGTGAAGCAACAGTGCTACCCACTGTCCTACCATGCTGCCGTAACACTTTCATCACTCTCTGGGTAAAAAGATTTTTTTTGAGTTCCATGTTTTTATTTCTTGATGACATTGATGGCATCTACCTTTGCTTTTCCATGGGTGGCACAGGAGTTAGCACTGCTGCCTCACAGCTCCAGGGACCTGGGTTCGATTTCAGCCTTGGGTGACTGTGTGGAGTTTGCACGTTCTCTCCGTGTCTGCGTGGGTTTCTGCCGGGGGGGGGGGGGGGGGGGGCGACATAAAATAGCACGGTGCCAATATCGTCATATTCCCACCCACCCCTAAGCTCAACCCCCTCCCCCCCCACCCACCCCCCCATGATACAGGGGGAGGAGGAGGGGAGCACCTAAATCTGCAACCAACCTGTCCTATTTTAACAAATAATCAAGGGTAAATTGAGCGGTGCGCTATCTTCAGTCAGTGCCCATAAGACATCGGGTGCAGCCCTCCTAAGACAGTAACCCTCCTTTTGTCCTACGCGCATGCTCTATAAAGCTCACCACCCCCACCTCCCTCCTTATACTGCCTAAACTGGCTGGAGGAATGGGAACATGGAAGGTTGCTGACTCTGCAACCTACTGCTCGGAACTATAGTTCAGGCAAAGGAAGTACAAGTTTGCTTGTGGGCTCGGAGATTGCCTGCTTCGGAAACAAAATGGAAGGGTGAAAGTCTGAAAGCTGAAGAGGTGCAGACTAGGGAACCGGGATCTGAAAATGGCACGGAAAAGTGACGGCCTGGTTGCGTTTGATGAGAAGTACAAGACATGGAATTCTTATGAAGAAAAGTTCCAATTGTATTTTCTAGCAAATCAGACACAGGAAAAGCTGCAGGTTACAATTTCCTCCACTCGGTTGGATAAAAAACATTCATGTTGTTACAAGATCTAGTCAACCCAGGAGAAAGTGGACATCTCTCTTTTGTCCACTGTTGAAAGCTGAAAATTCTGCTCATCATCATGCTCAAGAGAAGGAGAAAGCAGTTTGCAATTCGTAACATCACTGCGTCAATTAGCAAAGTACTATGAATTTGGTCAAACACTTTGAGACAGATTGGTCTGTAGATTCAGAAATGAAGTCATCCAAAGGAAACTGTTAACAGCAGGTGCATGAACCCTGAAATCTGCTGTAGAAATCACTGCTTCCATGGAACTTGCATCGAAAGAGGCTTTATTGATTGGTGTCCGAGCAAATGTTCATAAGATGGAGGCTGCGAAAAGCAAGTCAGTGAAAAATCTACCTTGTCATCACTGTATTCAAGTGGAATATTCAGCAAGAGATTGCTGGGATAGGAGAATAAATGAACTAGTTGTGGTAAAGTTGGTCACATTGCCAAGGCCTATTGGTCACTCCAATCTTCATCAGGTCAAAAGGAGTGTACCAAGAGAAATACAGACAAGTCAGTTTGTCAAGTTTACCAGTTTAGTGATGGAACTAAAGACTCACTGGAGTATAATGTGTCAAGTCAGCTTCAAGAATTCAAGCATGGTGTCTTGCTGTACTAGATGATCAGCAATGCTTTTGGGTTACCCAAAACTTGATGGAAATACTGTCAAGATGGAAGTGGATACGGACACTGCAGTATCTCTAGTACCTGAGATGATGTACAGTCAGAAGCTAGAACATCTACCTTTGCAACCATGGGGAGGCACGGTGGCGCAGTGGTTAGCATTGCTGCCTCACGACATCGAGGATCCGGTTTCGATCCTGGCCCCAGGTTATTGTTCATGTGGAGTTTGCACATTCTCCCCGTATCTGCGTGGGTTTCATCCCACAACCCAAAGATGTGCAGGGCAGGTGGATTGGCCACAATAAATTGCCCCTTAATTGGAAAAAAATAATTTCGTACTCTAAATTTATAAAAGTTAAATCTACCTTTACAACCATCAGATGGTGTCCTAAGGACATACACAGAAGAGGTTGTACCACTAAAGGGATGTATTGTGGTGGGCGTGGAAGTTAACAGTCAAAAAGGAAGGATAAGCGGGGCAGGGGAAACAGCTAGAACCAAAAAAAACAATGAGGAGCGAAAAACAGGAAATCACAACCACCACTGTAAAGAATGCAAGGAAAAGAATGGCAATGTAATGTATGTATGCAAATAACTGACACCGACCGATGTGTACATATTTTTCTTTATCCTCTGTCTCTTACTGTTTGTCCATGCTTGTCCTTCTTTAGTACACCACAAAAAACTCAATAAAAGTATTTTAGAAAAAACAGAGAATGATAAAACTCAACTGGGTCACTGTGAACCAAGTAGTTGATTCAAAGAATGACTTGCAACAGCATCTGATCAAGAATGCAAAAGTGTTTGAAGAGTCTCTGGGCTAAATGACTAGAGTTGAAGTTATACTCAAGATCAAGCCAGGCAGTGCACCTAAATGTCTTAAAGCACCATACACCACCAGGTCAAAGGTAGAAGAATAACTTGAAAGATTAATTAACACTAGAGTCATAGAACCCATTGCCACCAGTGATTGGGTGACACCAATGGTCCCTGTGTTAAAGTGTGATAGTGCAGTCAGAGTTTGCGGAGAGTTTAGAACCACAAATAACCCAGTATTGTGTGTAGACTACTATCTTCTACCATTTGTTGAAGATTTATTCGCTGGACTCTCAGGAGGTCATAAATTTAGCAAAACAGATCCTTCTCCAGCATATCATCAGCGAAATGTGGCTGCAGAGTCGCAATCGTTATTAACATAGTGACACATGATGCGCAGTGAGGGTAATGGCGATGGAGAGGCACTATTCTCTCGGATCTGCGTGTCTTGCCAAGGTAGATGGCAATGCGCAGGGAACAATAGATCTGCCAGACAGATAGCATGAGATTACTGGATACATGGGAGGACTCATCAGAAAGAGTTGTGAACACGTTATTCTAATCTGATCAATCTGGGCGAAGGTAGACCTTGTCAGGAACACAGAGCTTTTGTGTACTGATCCCTTTTGACTTTAGTAATGTCTTGTTAACTTGTCAACACACCCTGGTTATTTGTTAACCAAAATGGAACACATGAACCCATTAATTCATCTGGTAAATTATGTAATGCTCTTTAGTGAGTCTGTGTGTGATTGTCACTACTTTTCTCATGGTTTATAACTGAATATCCCATCTCTTTCTGAAAGATTTAATAATGTCTTTATATTTAGTCCATCTCCTGACCCTCTGGCTCAGTGTGGAAAACATACATTGTCTGTCCTTTCAGATTATTTATCTGTTCATGTCTGACTTTATCCTCATTATGACCTCTGAGAACCTGCTTTTATTGCGGGCTCTTAATTTTAATGTATGTAAGTCTCATTAGAATTGAATAATGTTTATTAAAGTTATTAATACCTTAAAAAAAAACCATAGTGACACAAATGGGTCTTTTCTGTTATTGGAAACTTTCGTGTGGGATAACTTCGGTACCTGCTCTTTTTCAGATATTCATAGATGAAGTTCGGAGTGAGCTGACTGATGTGCAATGTTACCTAGATAACATTTTTTTAAAAATTTAGAGTACCCAATTCATTTTTTTCTAATTAAGGGGCAATTTAGTGTGGCCAATCTACCTATTCTGCACATTTTTGGGTTTGGGAGTGAAACCCGGGGAGAATGTACAAACTCCACACGGACAGTGACCCAGAGCCGGGATCAAACCTGGGATCTCAGCGTCGTGAGGCAGCAGGGCTAACCCACTGCGCCACCCTGCTGCCCTCTAGATAACATTCTTACTACAAGTTCAAATAATGAAGAACATGTAAGGAATTTGGACCCTATCCTGACACGATTGCAAAGTTATAGAGTCAAGAAGGAAAAGTGTGATTTTTTTCCATCAACTATCTGGGTCAGGTCATTGACAAGGATGGTTTACATAAAGAACCAAAGAAGATGGATCAGATCCTAGAAGCCCCATGTCCAAAAAAATGTGATGCGGTTGAGGTTGTTTTTAGGGTTGCTCAATTATTACGGCAAATTTGTTCCTAACTTAGAAACAAGGCTGAAGCCATTACATACTTTGCTTTGTGTCAAACAAGCATGGCACTGGAATGAAGAATCTGAAAATGCTTATCAAAACGTCAACGAAGTTTTAAAGAAGTCGGAGTTATTGATCAACTACAATCAGGGTAGCATGGTAACACAGTGGTTAGCACTGTTGCTTCATGGTCCCAGGTTCAATTCCCGGCTTGGGTCAATGTTTAACCACTGCGCCACCGTGCCGTCCTACATGTAGTTTCATAACCTTAACGCACTAGTTCCCATTAAACAGTACTTTACGGAACATGCAGCTCTCATGCCACTTACATTGGCAGACAAAGGCAATATTTGTATTTACAAAACAATTTTTCTTCTGTTAGGGACGTTCGTTCAGAACCCTTTTACAAAACGTGCTTGGTGGCAACTTTCATGACCTTTCTTGGTCGATTTCCAAAGTCTTCTCATCTGTAACTTTCATGATCTCTCTCAGTCGATTTCCAAAGCCTTCTCGTCTGAACTGTTCAGAACAGCATTCTCTCTCTCTAAGCTCTGCCCAACCCCTTAAACAAAGGTTCTCTGCTGGGATGTTTAGGCTTGAACCCATCAGTGTTAACTTGGCTGTTTGACTGCCCACTCCCGTTTATACAAAAGAAAGGGGCAATTTAGTGTGGCCAATCCACCTATTCTTCACATTTTTGGGTTGTGGGAGTGAAACCCACGCAAGCACGGGGAGAATGTGTAAGCTCCACATGTACAGTGACCCAGAGATTGTTCATATGGACCGAAGTTCCCTTTGATGGAGGTTAAAATCTGTAATGGGCTAATAGCTGGTCAGACAGGAGTTCTCCGAAGAACAATGGATCTGGGGCATCCTGTGTATTTCCACTAACGAATTTAAGTCTGACTTGGACAATGTAACTCAGCCAGGTGTGGGCGTATCCCTCTGACTCTGTGCTAGCAGATTATTTTCCCATTCTCAGCTTGTTTAACCCCTAAATTGCCTGTTACATTGGGGTCTCATTTCTGTACCCAATTTCCTAATATCTCCCTCGCATAACAGACATATACCGAGTTAATTTCTCAAGAAGCACCGCCAACAAATTAATAGGAAGTAATTTCAGTGATCTCGAAGAGCCAAATCCCTGAATGTTCAATGCTACCTAAAAGAGACAGACATCTACTAATGTATGTATGTATATATATATATAGATAACATAATGGTGTAATGTAAGGAATATTTAGTTGTGTCTGTTGCTAAAGTGTTTAAAAGAAAAGTTGTTGACACTAAAGGAGTAAAGGGGGAGGGGTGTTATGTATCCAAATAACCGCCACATTCTGGCGCCTGTTCGGGGAGGTTGTTACAGGAATCGAACCGTGCTGCTGGCCTGCCTTGGTCTGCTTCCAAAGCCAGCGATTTAGCCCAGTGTGCTAAACAGAAGCAACGTCTCAGAGAGCGGCACGGTGAAATGTCACGTGATCTGGAATTTGGAGCATTTGCGCCGACTTTGAGGTTGTTCACCATCTTACCCTGTAGAAGCAACATCTCAGAGAGTGGCACCTCTACTTCCTTTTCTCTTTGTAGCTAAAATAAGTAGAGGTGCCGCTCTCTAAGACGTTGCTTCTGTTTAGCACACTGGGCTAAATCGCTGGCTTTGGAAGCAGACCAAGGCAGGCCAGCAGCATGGTTCGATTGCCGTAACAGCCTCCCCGAACAGGCGCCGGAATGTGGCGACTAGGGGCTTTTCACAGTAATTTCATTGAAGCCTACTTGTGACAATAAGCAATTTTCAGTTCATTTCATTTCATTTCATTTCTACAGGATAGGATAGTGAACTGACGTGTTCTAAGTTCGTAAAAACACACTGTAGAGTTTATCTATTATGTGATAACTTATTGAAGATCTTTGAAAATCTACATGTGAGAAAGAAAGACTTTGCAACCATATAGTTCTTTTCAAGATCACAGAACTCCCCAAACATTTTACAGCCATTGAAGTACTTTTAAAGTGTATACTGCTCTTGCAATGTTGGAAAAGCAGCAGCCAATTTACGCACAGCAAACTCCCACATACAGCAAAGTGATGACAATTCAGGGTAAATATTGGCCACCATACCAGAGAAAATTCCCCTGTTCTTCTCCAAATTGTGTCATTGGATCTTTTATATCCATCTGAGAGAAGAGGTTTAACATCTCATCTGAAAGATGGCCCTTCTGATGGTAAGCTACATGTGCTGAATTATCTTGGTCTACTCTCTCTGTTACCTGTTCACCCATAGCTCAGTTGGTTGTGGTTTTGCCTCTGCAAAAGAAAACTCTGGGTTCACAGTCCCAGTCCAGGGCATTGACACAAAAATCATCGATGACACACCAGTCCCGGGCTGAGGGAATGCTGCAATGTCGCAGGTGCTGTCTTTGGAGTGAGACACTAAACCGAGGATCTATCTATCTTCTGAGGTGGATGTAAAAGGTTGCATGGTCCTATTTTGAAGAAGACCACGGGAATTCTCGCAGGTGTCCTGGCCAATATTTATCCTTTGAACAACATCAAAAAGCAGATTATCTGATCATTCCATTTTAATTCTCTTCCAGCACCGAGTGGTCCCCTAGGCAGACTGTTTCCATGGCTAGTCACACCTGGAACAGGTCGCCAGTCTGTCCGTCTGCTCGTTGACACATTGCTATTTGTGGAAATTCTGAGTATAAATTAGCTGCTAGCTTTCCTGCATTACAACTGTGTCTACACTTCAAAAGTACCCAATCGGCTGCAAAACACTTGATCAGTTTGGTTAGAAAAGGTGGGGTATGAATGCAACCCTTTCAAAGAATTCAATGAGGTTGTTCAACCAAGGTTTTAGCCTTTGACAAAGAGTCATTGGACTCGAAACGTTAGCTCTTTTCTCTCCCTACAGATGCTGCCAGGCTTGCTGAGATTTTCCAGCATTTTCTCTTTTGTTTCAGATTTCAGCATCCGCAGTAATTTGCTTTTATTTTAGCCTTTGAAATCCATTTTGACTATATGTTCGTAATTTTGATTTCTAGCTGTTTTTATTTTCTCCTTTGTTAGAATTCTATTATTTTTCCCACTACCGATGTTAACCTGACTGGTCTATAGTTTCCTGCATATTTCCTATCTCCTTTCATAAATACACTGCAATGCTAGCTATCTGCCAGCTCTACCAGCACTGCACTTATTTTTCTAATAAATTATTAAATATTACAATGGTGCCTCTGATACCTCTTCCTTAGATTCTTTTAGTATCTGTCTGGAGCAGGGGTTTTATCCTCTTTAAGTTTGATTAGTTTATTTACTATTTCTCCCTTTTATTTTAAATACAGTTATATCATTCTGAATCTCATATTTCAATGATATGCCCAACTGACCTTTCCCCCAGTAAATACTGGAGCAAAATCATTATTTCATATTCTTGCCATTTTGCTTTTGTGGCAGGATGGGGCTGTATAATGTTGCGAGCTGTTCAAAACTCCAAACACCTTGGGTGGAAGATCCCACCGGCAAGAGGGGCTTTGAAATTCTGCCAACGGTGACACGCCAGGCCAGGGAAAGCAATGCCGGAATCGTCAAGCAGAATGACTGTGCCAACGCTGTGGAGAAAAGTACCCCACAGGCGAGAACAATGTCTTGCAATTTCAGACCTATGCTTTCAGCGCAACAGGATTGGAGACCTGAGACAAACTGTGAAAGGAAAACACATAGACCCAAAGATAATTGAGAAGGTTGAGACTGCAAGCCCAGAGGAAATACAGTCACGCTGTTCAAGTCAAGCTCTTGAGCCCGATTTACCTGCTGTTTCCTGCCGTCAACGGGACGTGACACGGCTAGTAGATCCCGGGAGAGGCCACTCCCAGGATTCCCGACGGTTGTTACACCTCGCAAGATGTCACTGTCTAGATTCTGCCCACAATGGGTGGGACCCAGACTCGCATATCTAAAAGAGCTTAAAAGCTCACATACCTATGCCACCACCAGATCGAACGGCCAACCGGCATCTATCGGACTCGCCAAGGAGACCCCAGCCGGGCGCCATTCTGCACTGGTCCCCACATGGAATGACACTTCAGGGGTCTCCCAGGCAATCGGAGGCCCCTGGGTGGCTGGCCTCTGGGCAGGCTGGCACCCTGGCACTGCTGGTGCCACCAGGGCACCTTGACACTGCCAGCCTGACACCCTGACAATGCCATCCAGCTGCTACCCTGCCACTGCCAGGGTGTCCAAATGGCAGTGCCAGGTTGGCATTTTGCACACACCGGGAATCTGGCCTGGGGGTGCCCTGCCGGTATGTGGTGGGTGCGGGTAGGCTCGGGGACCTCCCAACAGGTGAGTTGGGGCATTGGGCTTTTGCGCCGTGATCTCTTCCTGCGCTGAGGAGCTGCGGCTGTGTGGCTTTGGCGGGGCGTTCCCCATCGAGGGACGAAAGAAAAACAGAGTGCCGTTAGATAGCAGGGCCATTCCCAGCACTTCTCGATTCCCGCCTAGAACTGTACAAACACCTGTTCTTTCAGGCACATTATTTATTTGTTTATTTCAATAAATTTAGAGTATCCAATTAATTCTTTCCAATTAAGGGGTAATTTAGTGTGGTCAATCCACTGACCCTGCACATCTTTCGGTTGTGGGGGCGAAACCTACGTAAACACAGGGAGAATGTGCAAACTCCACAGAGACAGTGACCTGGAGCCAGGATCGAACCTGGGACCTCAGCGCCATGAGGCAGCAGTGCTATCCACTGCAGCACCGCGCTGCCTTGTAACAAGTAGGCTTACATTAACACTGCAATGAAGTTACTGTGAAAATCCCCTAGTCGCCACACACCGGCACCTGTTCGGGTACACTGAGGGAGAATTCAGAATGTCCAATTCACCTAACAGCATGTCTTTCGGGATTTGTGGAAGGAAACCGGAGCACCTAGAGGAATACCATGCAGACACGGGGGGAACGTGTAGACTCTGCACAGACAGTGACCCAAATCGGGAATCGAACCTGGGACCCTGCCGCTGTGAAGCAGCAGTGCTAACCACTGTGTTCAACATTGTTGAGGGAGCTCTAACTTTGAACAACAGACGCACCACTTTAAGGGCCCTGAAAAATCCGGCTTCCAGTAATTGGCATGATTCTAGGACCATTAAGCAACAAACAATACGTCAAGATGATGTCTGTCATCCATAACCATAATCCATAATCTCTCTCTTAAAAAGGAATGCATATGTAGCCCTGGATCTCCTGAAAACAGCAGAAGATATAAAGGCAACCTCTGTCATTAATCAACAGAATTGCAAGTTCCCAAGTATATGAACAAAAAAAGGTTTCCTGACTGGGACTTCAGATCTGAATCGTCTTCTCTTTTTGCCAAGCAAGTTTGTCCGTTCTTGTTAGAGGTGTGAGAAAATTTTCAATGGTCAGACCAGCCAACTAGCCAGGAGGTAATGATGATACTTACAGTGGAGGATATAAAAGAGAATGACCAGCATCCCAATGAGCCTGAACCTCTGGCTCCGATGATGGTACAGGAGAGACGGATTTACAGTGAAACACACTGTGCCTGGGATGCCGACCAATTGGGGGGGTTCAGATCTGCTAAGGATCAGCTCGACATGGGCAGAGTTGACAGTTGGTCATCCAGTTGAAGGCTGATTACTCTGCATTTACTGCTGAAGACTTAAACTTCAGTAGCAACTGTGAAGCAAAATCAGACTCTGATGGGATGTGGCGATGCTGGTGCTGGACTGGGGTGGGCACAGTAAGAAGTCTCACAAAACCAGGTTAATGTCCAACAGGTTAAATAAACTGCTGCTCCATCATCAGGTGATGAAGGCAGAGCTGATGAAGGAGCTGCGCTCCGAAAGCTTTTGATTTCAAATAAACCTGGTCGGACTTTAACCTGGTGTGTGAGATTTCTTAATGAGTCTCAAAGAGCAGGGAAAGTAACAGCTGTTGGCAGCAGGCGTGGGCCCAAGACCACGAGGCGGAGGAAAGGTGCGACATCCAGCCATGATGACGGAAACTGCTGGTGTTTGCACCGGCAGATCGGACTCCCCTCAGGCCAGCAATAGGCATGCCACGCCCTGAAGTCACAAGAAGAAAAGCCGAGCAGGGCAGAAGCAGGTTTTTGCCTGCGGCAGCGCAGAGCAGACCCACCTGCCCACCCCGCATGCCAGCAACAGGCGTGCGATGATGCCTCAGAAACAGGCCATGAGGAGCTGAGCAGGTTTGTCCATGAAACAAGACTTTTTAAAAAAACTTGTTTTTATTCAAACCACTACTAAAAGAAGGAAAAAAAATTAACAACTTAGGAAAACAAGGTGGGATAACTATTATTTACAAGAAAAATCTATCCACGACCCACACAGTTCTCCCCCCCACCCCCCACCCCCCACCCCCCCCCCCCCTCCTCCACCCCCCCCCCCCCCCACCCCCACACACACACACACCGATTTGCTGCTGCTGCTGACCTCCTCACTTAACGTTCCGCGAGAAAGTCAAGGAACGGTTGCCACTGCCTGGAGAACCCCAGCAAGGACCCTCTCAAGGCCGTCTCCAAACTTAGAAACCCAGCCATGTCACTAACCCAAGTCTCCACACTTGGGGGTTTTGCATCCCTCCACATTAACAAGATCCGTCTCCGGGCTACCAAGGAGGCAAAGGCCAGGACTCCGGCCTCTTTCGGCTCCTGCACTCCCGGATCTTCTGACACCCCAAATATCCCTATCCCCCAATGCGGCTTTACCCGAGAGTCCAAGACCTTGGACATAGCCTTTGCAAAGCCTCGCCAGAATTCTTTAAGCGCCGGGCATGCCCAAAACATATGGACATGGTTTGCTGGGCTCCCTGAACACCTCATACACCTGTCCTTCACCCCAAAGAACTTGGTCATTCTTGCCGCTGTCATGTGCACCCAGTGGACAATCTTAAACTGAATCAAGCTAAGCCTGGCACAAGATGAGGAGGAATTGACCCTGCCCAGTGCGTCCGCCCTCATCCAGCTCCTCACCCAGCTTCTCCTCCCACTTGCCCTTCAGCTCCTCCACCCCCTGCAGCTCCTGGTATATGTCTGATACATTTCCGTCTCCTACCCACATGCCCGAGACCACTCTGTCCTGTATCCTGCGGGAAGGCAGCAGTGGAAATTCCACCACCTGCTTCTTCAAGAAAGCGCGGACTTGCAGGTACCTAAAGGTATTCCCCCGGGGGCAACCTGAATTTCACTTCCAGTGCCCTCAGGCGAGCAAACGTCCCATCAATAAACAATTCGCCCATCCTTTTGATACCCGCTCTATGCCAGCTTAGAAACCCTCCGTCTATTCTACCCGGGACGAACCTGTGGTTGTTTCATATCGGGGTCCAGACTGCGGCCCCTACCTCCCCCCTGTGCCTTCTCCACTGACCCCAGATCCTCAGTGCCGCCATCACCACCAGGCTCGTGGTGTACCGTGCCGGCGGGAGTAGCAGTGGTGCCATTATCAGTGCCCCCAAGCTAGTATCCCTGGAAGATGCCTCTTCCATGCTGCCCCCACCCCCTCTACTACCCATTTCCGAAGCATGGATATGTTCGCTGCCCAATAATAGCTGCAGAATTTTGGCAGCGCCAGCACCCCCCCTCCCCACGACTGCGCTCTAAGAACAGTTTTTTAATTCACGGGGTCTCGTTTGCCCACACAAATCCCGTGATAATCCTGTTCACCCGCTTGAAGAAGGACTTGGGGATAAGGATGGGAAGGCGAACAAGAACCTGGGAAGGACCGTCATCTTCACAGACTGCACCCTGCCCACCAGGGAAAGTGGTAGCATGTTCCACCTCTTAAAGTCCTCCTCCATCTGATCCATCAGCCGCGCTAGATTGAGCTTGTACAGGGCATCCCAACTCTTAGCCACCCTTATGCCCAAATAGCGAAAGCTCCTCTCCACCATCTTAAGCGGGAGCTCTCCCAGTCTCTTTTCCTGGCCCCTCGCATGGATCACAAAAAGCTCGCTTTTCCCGACATTCAACTTATACCCTGAGAAATTACCGAAATCTTTCAGGATCTGCATGACCTTCCCCATCCCCACCACCGGATCTGAGATATACAGGAGCAGGTCATCCGCATACAGTGAAACACGATGCTCCTCCCCTCCCCGAACCAGCCCCCTCCAGTTTCTAGAATCCTCAGCGCATGAGCAACGGCTCGAATGCCAGGGCAAAAGTAGGGGGACAGGGGGCACCCCTCCCTCGTCCCCCGATGCAGCCCAAAGTACTCCGACCGCAGCCGGTTCGTAGACACACTCGCTACAAGGGTCTGATAGAGTAATTTGGCCCAACCTATGAATTCCTCACCAAATCCAAATCTGCCTAACACTTCCCACAGGTAATCCCACTCCACCCGATCAAAGGCTTTTTCTGCATCCATTGTAGCACCACTTCCGCATCCCCTCCTTCCGAGGGCATCATGATCACGTTCAGGAACCTCCGCACATTCGTGTTCAGCTGCCTGCTCTTGACAAACCCCGTCTGGTCCTCATTAATCACTCCCGGGACACAGTCCTCAATTCTGGTGGCCAGGATCTTGGCCAACAGTTTGCCGTCTACATTAAGGAGCAATATCGGCCTGTAGGAGCCATATTGCAACGGGTCCCCATGAAACAAGACTGACAACCCCCCCTACCTCCCCGCAGGACAGCAACAGGCGTGCGATGATGCCCCGAAAAACCATGCGGAGCTGAGCACTAGGCTTGTGGCGGTAGCAGAGTGGGTGACGATGCCTTGGACACCTTCACCAATGGCACTGACGTTGTGTACTGCGGTTGCCACTGTAGCAGTGTTGGCCTCAGTGCCACTCATTGCCGGCACCAACGCCTTCCCCGTAGCCTCTCAGACTCCCCAAATCGACTAAGTAAGCACTTCCGACAACCCAAGTGGATTCCCTTTATGGATCTGCTGGAGTGATGCTGACATCTCCCTCTGAATGTCATGACCGCACCCTAGCATCTCTAACAGCTCTGGGAAAAACTCTTCCACAGGCGCAGCCTCAGGCTGGGGCCGAGCTGGTCCTGGGATCCAGCAGACCTCCAACTGCTGTCTCGCCCGGGGGTTCCTGCCTCCACCTGATGTGCATCAGTAGCTGTGTGATGCTCCCCAGAGTGTACCCCAGAAGCCTGACCTCCAACAATTTTCACCAAGGTGTGTGGGGATGACAACTGTGACACTTCAATCGTGTCTTCCTCCAAGGTGTTCTCCTGGGGGTCTGGAGAGGGGGCCTGGGATGGGTCGAAGCCGTCGGCTGGAGGAGCTGCGGGAGAATGAACATGTGGTCAGTGGGAGGGATGGGTCAGTCAGCATGGCAATAATGGGCTGGATTCTCCGATAATCGGTGCGATGGCCAGAACCTGGCGCCAAAAACGGCGCAAATCACTCTGGCGTCGGAATGGGCTAGCAGCGGCGTGACGTCATTTGCGACGCATCACCCGTCACGGACGCGCGGCGTCGCAGCACAAAAGACAACCCCCCCCCTCGGAGACCTGATAAAATGGCCGCCCTCTGCGCAGCGCCGAGTTTACAGGAGCGGGACATCGAGGCGCTGCTGAACACAGTGGAGCAGAGGAGGGAGGCCCTGTGCCCCGGACACGGCCGCAGGGTCGCCCCACGCCTCAGCCGGGAGGTGGCAGAGCCCGTCAGCACTGTGGCTGTAACAGCAAAGACAGGCACCCAGTGCCACAAGAAGGTCAATGACCTTGTCAGGGCAACCAGGGTGAGTACCCCCTCTCCACCTCCGACGTGTGGCACAGCCCGAGGTGCAACTGTCAGGGATGCACCCACCCATGCAGGCTGCACTGGCAGGATGGGTTTGTAAACCTCTGCCAACGTACACACAACCCCTGACCCGCATGTATATGTCTGCCTAACACTGTTTGCCCTTTATCCCTGCCACTCACATGCCCCCCCCCCCTCCCCCCTCCCCACAGGAGAAGCGCACACACAACAACCGGAACCATGAGAGGATTGGAGGGGTTCCAGCTGAACTGCGACCACTCACTGTTCATGAGGAGAGGGCCCTGGAACTCGCAGGCGGACCCAAGGACCGGGAGGTTGCGGATGCAGAGGTCGGGGGCACAACACTAAGTGAGATGCCCACGGCCCATCCCCCTTTTCCCCTTCCCCCATATCCCCCATATCCCCATCTCCCATATCCCCCATATCCCCCTTCCCCCATTTCCCCCATAGCCCCCATATCCCCCTTCTCCCATATCCCCCATATCCCCCTTCTCCCACATACCGCATATTCCCCATCCCCCATATCCCCCTTCCCCCATATCCCCCATATCCCCCTTCTCCCACATCCCGCATATCCCCCATATTCCCTTCCCTATATGTCCCATATCCCCCTTCTCCCACATCCCGCATATCCCCCATATCCCCCATATCCCCCTTCCCCCATATCCCCATATCCCCCTTGACCCATATCCCCATATCCCCCTCCCCATATCCCCCTTCCCCCATATCCCCATATCCCCCTTGACCCATATCCCCATATCCCCCTCCCCATATCCCCCTTCCCCCATATCCCCCATATCCCCCTCCCCATATCCCCCTTCCCCATATCCCCCTTGACCCATATCCCCATATCCCCCTCCCCATATCCCCTTCCCCCATATCCCTCATATCCCCCTTCCCCCATATCCCCCTTCACCCATATCCCCATATCCCCCTTCACCCATATCCCCCTTCCCCCATATCCCCCATATCCCCTTCACACATATCCCCCTTCACCCATATCCCCGTTCCCCCATATCCCCCATATCCCCCTTCACCCATATCCCCCATATCCCCTTCATACATATCCCCATATCCCCCTTCACCCATATCCCCGTTCCGCCATATCCCCCATATCCTCCTTCACCCATATCCCCATTCCCCCATATCCCCTTCCCCCATATCCCCATATCCCCTTCACCCATATCCCCCTTCCCCCATATCCCCCTTCTCCATATCCCCCATAACCCCCCTTCCCCCATATCCCCTTCCCCCATATCCCCCATATCCCCTTCACCCATATCCCCCATCACCCATATCCCCCATATCCCCCTTCACCCATATCCTCCTTCCCCCATATCCCCCATATCCCCTTCACACATATCCCCCATATCCCCCTTCACCCATATCCCCATAACCCCCTTCCCCATATCCACCTTCACCCATATCCCAATATCCCCCTTCCCCCATATCCCCCTTGACCCATATCCCCATATCCCCCTCCCCATATCCCCCTTCCCCCATATCCCCCATATCCCCTTCACCCATATCCCCATAACCCCCCTTTCCCCATATCCCACTTCACCCATGTACCCCATATCCCCCTTCCCCCATATCCCCCATATCCCCCTTGACCCATATCCCCATATCCCCCTCCCCCATATCCCCCTTCCCCCATATCCCCCATATCCCCCTTCCCCCATATCCCCCATATCCCCATTCACCCATGTCCCCCATATCCCCCTTCACCCATATCCCCCATATCCCCCTTGCCCCCAATCCCCATCTGCGTATCTAACCATGCTGCTGTATTGTGTATTGGAGGACCAAACGTTGACGCACCCGTCCCCGCGGATGCCGACAGCCCCCAGGCCGAATCAGGGCAGTCACGAGCCAGGGACAGACCCGGAGCACCAAGGAGACGTCGCCCCCATCTCGTGTGAGTGCGGCAACGCCAGCAGGCCAGATCGAGCGATGAGGGGGCAGCCACAGGAACAGGCACCCGTCGCAGCCGACCCAAGACACCTACCCAGGACACCCCTACCCAGGACACACCTACCCAGGACACTGAGCACCGGACACTGACGCACAGGACACTGACGCACACGACACTGACACACAGGGGACGGATGGACAAGAACCATCACTCCAGGGGACCATGGACTTCGGGTTTGATGAGGAGCACGCCATTACGCCACTGCTATTTCCTACACCCTCCACCATCGCAGAGACACTCACCTCGGTTGGGCATTTTAGCGATGAGGCGTCTGGCACACTACCTGGTGCGCACAACACAGACGTCCCGGTACAGCAAGTGGAGGCAGGAGCAGCCGAGGGACCGGGCATTTGGAGGGCATCCCGGCGCGAGCAACCATCTGCCACTCAAAGGGGTCCCGGGTTCCTGGAGTTGCCACCCAGCCATAGACCCGACTCAGTCACAGACCAAAGGACGATTGAAAAGGGTGACGGCCGGCTTGCGGCAGCTGCAGACGAGGGTGGAGGAGTCCACCCGCATGCAGGAGCAGGGGGTGGTGCCGGTCATATTTGCCACCTAGGCCGAAACCGCAAGGGTGGCATACGCGGTGGAGGCAATGGGGGTGACGTGTCAGACATGAGGAGCAGTATGCAAGGCCTGGGGCTTTCCATGCAGGCAACGTATGTGGCCCAGGACATGGCTGCCCTCTCACAGGCAGCCATGAGCAAGAGCCAGCAGCAGATCGCAGAGGCGCTCAATGCCATGGCCTTGTCTCAGCAGGCCATCGCTGAGGGCATCGGCGCCATTGCCCCGGTGCTGGCCGGCGTCGCCCAGACATAGACAGGGATGGCCAACTCCCTGAGCTCCATGGCTGCAAACTTGCAGACCCTTGTTGATGCCAGGGCGGGCCTCCAGGACTGGCAGCGCCAGGTGTCGGGGGGACGTCGGATGGTCGGTCCGTTCGCATCGCCTGTAGGGGAGGTCCCGGAACTCAGCGATACCTTTGACTGCCCCATTTCCGTCCCAGGTGCATCTGGTGGGCAACGGGCAGGACAGGCTGGCAGCTCGCCATCCCAGTTGCCCGAGCCGCAGCCTGGCCCATCTAGGCCGGGCCGCCCCAGGAAACGGCCGCCAAAGGGATCCCGAGTCACAGGGCAGGAATCACAGGAGCCCATCTCCAGTTCTGCTGTACCGTCTGGGGAACCACCTAGATGTAGTCAAAGGGGCCATAAGGCCAAACAATTAGACACTGAGTAAGTTGGCACGGGTGCAGGGCAGAGATTAGTTATAGGGGCTAGGGCACGTGTTTGAACTGTTTGTTATTAAAATCACTTTCACACCTCCTCTGTCCGATGCGTGCGGAGATGTGGTGTGAGGTGAGCGCCAGTGTGTGTGTGAAGGATGATAGATCCCCCTCTCCCCGGGTTGCCCTCGCCAACCCCCCCGGGCAGACGACAGGACCATGCGCTGCAGTGTCACTGGGTGGTCTGGGTGGAGGGTGCAGAACATCTGAATGTTCATGGAATAGGTCCCCTTCCTATTGGTGAACACGGCCCTGTTATCCGCAGGTGGCCGCATGGCGACGTGTAGCCCATCGATCGCACCCTGTACCATGGGCATCCCGGCCGTTGCAGTGAAGCCCGCTGCCCGGGCATCCTGGCTGGGCCGGTCCACAGGGAACTGGATGTCCGCAATGGCATATAGGGCATCTGTCACTGCCCGGATGCACCGGTGCACCGATGTGAGATGCCGGACAGGTCCCCACTCGGTGCCTGGAATGACCCCATGGCATAAACGTTCAGGGCCACCGTAACCTTGACGGACATGGGGAGAGGGTGTCCTCCCCCAGTGCCATGCGGTGCCAGTTGTGCCATCAGGTGGCAGATATGGGCGACGGTTTCCTGGCTCATCCGGAGTCTCATCCTGCATTCCCGGTCCGTGAGGTCCTGGTACGACGAGCGGGGCCGGTACACACGGGGCCTAATCGGGCGTCGCCGTGGCACCACCACCACCTCCTCCTCCTCGTGCTCCTCCTCCTCGTCCTGTCGGGTGGGCAGCCCTCCAGCCTGGGCAGCTGCCACCTGCCTCCCTGCAGCACGCTCCTCCCTGGCACCCTCCGCAGCCTCCCTGGCCGCTCCCCCTCCTGCTCCCCCAGGGCAACATGTAGAAGTGCGGCTCCCGCCACAGCGGCCAACATCGCTGGGTGATCAGCAAACATAACGGCCTGGGGGTGGGGGTGGGGGGGATAGAAGACATGTCATCATTGCCCGTAACCTCCCCCCCCCGCAGCCAGGTGCCATGAGCTGCATGGTCGCGACTGTTGGAACCTGGCACCTGGCCAGGTGGACAACCTCCCCAACCTCCCCCCTCTCCGGCACTCGCCCACCCACCTCCCAGGCACTCGCCCTCTCCTCCCCGGCACTCGCCCACCCCCTCCTCAGCACTCGCCCAAACCTCTCCCCGGCACTCGCCCTCTCCTCCCTGGCACTTGCCCGCCCCCTCCTCGGCACTCGCCCACCCCCCTCCCCGGCACTCGCCCTCTCCTCCCTGGCACTTGCCCGCCCCCTCCACCTCTCCACCTGCCCCTCAACCCCCCCGCCACTCCACACACCCCCACTTCACACACCCCCACTCCACACCACCCTCCCACTCCACACCACCCCCCCCACTCCACACCCCCCCACTCCACACCCCCCCCCCCAGTCCACACACACACCCCCCACCCTCCCCACCAACTGCGGCCGCACCGTCACTTCTCCTGCGGCCACCCCACGCTGAGACCTACCTTCGCGCTGGCCGGCGTCAACCATCACAACTGGTTGACACCGTTAAATAGGTGGTTTAATTTACGCCGACCTGACGGGGGTCATGTCGGCGGGACTTCGGCCCATCCGGCCGGGAGAATTCGGGCGGCCCCGGGGCCCATAGCGTCGCGCCGGTCCTCGCCATTCTCCAAGGCGGGCAATGCGATTCGCATCAGCGCAATGTTTTGGGGGCTGGAGAATTTCGGCAGGGGCCGGATTCATGCGGGGGGGGGGGGGGGGGGGGGGGGGGGGGGGGGGGAGGGGGTCGGAGAATCTCGCCCAATAACTCACTTTTCTTTTATAAATTTAAAGCACCCAATTACTTTTTTTCCAATTAAGGGGCAATTTAGCTTGGTCAATCCACCTAACCTACACATCTTTGGGTTGTGGGAGTGAAACCCATGGAGACACGGGGAAAATGTGCAAACTCCACATGGACAGTGACCCAGGGCTGGGATTCGAACCTGGGTCCTCAGTGCAACAGTCCCAGTGCTAACCACTGCGCCACCATGTTAACAACTCACTTCTGACAGGTCCTTGGGATGGGGCCCAGTGGTTCCTTATCTCTGCAGTCTGTGCCAACCTCTGCGTTGGTGACCTCTCTGTCCTCGGCCATCCCAGTCACCTCCAGGGCCCGTTCCTCAAAGGAGATGAGGATTCTTATGTTCGGCACACCTCCACCAGTCTTGGCCCTCTCCCGCCGATTGTGGGAGAACTTTTCCTGAGGAGGCACAGAGAGGGCATCATTAGCCACACAAATGGTTCACAGTGGTTTGGGGGGGTTGGGGGGGGGGGGGGTGAAGAGTGGGTTGGGGGCTACATGGGGAATTGGTCGGGGTGGATGGTCATGCGGAAGCGGAAAGGTCTCGGGAGGGTAGGGGCGTGATGTCTACTCACTTGTGCTGCCCGGTGTAGGTCGTTGACCGTTTTCTGGCGCTGGAGGCCTGTCCTCCTGGTCACACTCCCAGAGCCTACAGCTGCCACCACCTCATCCCAGGCAGCACTGGCTGCCCTTTGACTGACTCTCCTGGACCACTACGGAAACAGGACATCTCTCCTGGCCTACACTGCATCCAGCAGGTCAGCCTCCCCAAATCCTGGGGCCAGTCTCCTTGGCGCCATTGTTGCGCGCTGACTAGGGTTGAGTGAGCAAGTGCTGCTTAAATGCTGCTCGACCTCGTTAGCGGGGGGCTGGCGAGCGTGGTGCTGGCAAATCGGTTGGTGAGGCTTCATTTGCAGCGTGAAGCCAGTGGAATCTCGTTAAGTGAACCAATTAACATTGAATAGCGTTGCCGGCCGCACTGCGCTGAGTGCTGGGAAGCTCACGGCAGTTCCCGCTCGCTGGCACACTTAGAACCTTTTTGGGGCGGCTCGGTGGCACAGTGGTTAGCACTGTTGCTTCACGGCGCTGAGGGCCCGGGTTCGATCACGGCCTCGAATCACTGTCCGTGTGGAGTTTGCACATTCTCCCTGTGTTTGCGAGGATCTCACCCCCACAACCCAAAGATGTGCAGGCTAGGTGGATTGGCCTCGCTAAATAAGACCATAAGACCATAAGTCACAGGAGCAGAATTAGGCCACTTGGACCATTGAGTCTGCTCTGCCAATCACTCATGGCTGATATTCTCCCGCCTTCTCCCCATAACACCTGATCCCTTATTAATCAAAAACCTATCCATCTCTGCCTTAAAGACACTCAGTAATTTGGCTACCACAGCCTTCTGCGGCAATGGGTTCCACAGATTCACCACCCTCTGGCTGAAGAAATTCCTCTTCATCTCTGTTTTAAAGGATTGTCCCTTTAGTCTGAGATTGTGTCCTCTGCTTCTAGTTTATCCTACAAGTGGAAACATCCTTTCCACGTCCATTCTATCCAGGCCTTGCAGTATCCTGTAAGTTTCAATAAGATCCCCCCTCATCCTTCTAAACTCCGAGTACAGACCCAAAGTCCTCAATCGTTCCTCATGACAAGTTCTTCATTCCAGAGATCATTGTTGTGAACCCCCTCTGGACCCTTTCCAAGGCCACCACATCCTTCCTTCGATACGGGGCCAAAAACTGCTCACCATACCCCAAATGGGGTCTGACCAGAGCCTTATACAACCTCAGAAATACATCCCTACTCTTGTATTCTAGCCCTGTCGACATGAATGCTAACATTGCATTTGCCTTCTTAACTGCCGACTGAACCTGCACGTTAACCTTTTAAAAAATAAATTTAGAGTACCCAATTAAGTTTTTCCAATTAAGGGGCAATTTAGCGTGTTCAATCCACCTACCTTGCACATCTTTGGGTTGTGGCGGCGAAACCCACAGGGAGAATGCGCAAACTCCTCATGGACAGTGGCCCAGAGCCAGGATCGAACCTGGGACCTCGGCGCAATGAGACTGCAGTGCTAACCACTGAGCCACTGTGCTGCCCTCACGTTAACCTTAAGAGAATCTTGAACAAGGACTTCCAAGTCCCTTTGTGCTTCTGATGTCCTAAGCATTTCCCCATTTAGAAAATAGTCTATGCCTCCAATCCTCCTTCCAAAGTGCATCACCTCACTATTTTCCACATTGTATTGCACCGCCACTCCTTTAAAAAAAAAAATTTAGAGTACCCAATTATTTTTTTTTCTAATTAAGGGGCAATTTAGCATGGCAAATTCACCTAACCTGCACATCTTTGGGTTGTGGGGGTGAAACCCACACAGACATAGGGAAAATGTGCAAACTCCACACAGACAGTGGCCCAGGGCCAGGATTTGAACCCGGGTCTCGAAAATAATGGACTCTATGGGCGAAATTCTCCCCCCCCCACGACGGGTGGGAGAATAGCGGGAGGGCCTTCCCGACTTTTTTGACGCCCTCCCGCTATTCTCCCCCCCCCCCGCCGAAATCCCGACACGAATCGCTGCCGCCGTTTTTTTACGGCCGGCAGCGATTCACAGCTGTTAGAAGGGCCGAAGTCCCAGCCCTTTACGACCTTTTTACGAACGGCAAACACACCTGGTCCTGCCGTTCGTAAAAACGTCGTGACCACCTGGAAAAAAATAACCATGGCACCGATTGGCACGGCAGTACCACGGCCGTGCCAAGGGTGCCATGGGCCCGCGATCGGTGCCCACCGATCGCGGGCAGCGGGCCCGATGCCCGCGCACTATTTGTCCTTCCGCCGCCCCGCAGTATCAATACGCGGGGCGGCTGAGGGGCAACCCGGACCGCGCATGCGCGGGTTTCGCGCAAAAACGCGATGACGTCACCCGCGCATGCGCGGGTGGGGTCTTCCCACCTGCGCATGCGCGGCTGACGTCATATGACGCGTCAGCCGGCGCTCAGTCCGACAAGCGGGCTTAACGATTTTCGTTAAGCCCGACTTGTCGGGGCCTCCGACGTCGGGCTGCTAGCCCCGACGGGGGACCAGAATCGGTCCCCCGTCGGGAAGGGGCGCGATGCCGTAAAACCCGCCCGGGTTTTACGGCAGTTTGACGATTTCTCCCGTTTTGGGAGAATTTCGCCCTATAGGCCGGTTAGGCTGACTTCTGTCATTGGTAAGAGTCCATTGGTAGCAGCAGTGCTAACCACTGCACCACTGTGCTGCCCCGTAATATTACCATTTTTACATGCCTTTTCTATCTCCTGATTTATTTTCTGCCCCACATCCTGACAACTGCTAGGGAGCCTGTACATAACTCCCATCAGGTTCCTTTTACCTTTGCGATTCCTCAACTCTCCCCACAGAGATTCTATGCCTTCTGATCCTAAATCGCTCCTTACAATCGGTTAAACTTCATTCCTTATGAACAATGCAACCCCGCCCTCTTTGCCTATCTGCCTGTCCTTTCGATAGGACACATGTCGTTGTATATTTAGCTCCCAGCCCTGATCCCCTTGCAGCCACGTCTCTGTGATACCCACAACATCGTACCAGCCAATTTCAATGTGTGCAACGAGCTAATTTACGTTGCATTGTATACTGCGCACATTTCGGTACAACACCCTTAGTCCTGCATTGACTACCTCCCTTCTCACACTTGTCACCTTTTTGCTCTGCCTGAGGGTGCTGTTGTTCTCTTATATTTGTTCTCTATTTCCCCTTCAGTTATTACTTCTAAGCAAATGCTTTGGTTCCAATTAATTGCCTGTTAATTGGAAATAAAAAAGAATTGCGTGCTGTAAATTTAAGAAAAAAGAAACTTTTTGGAAGAATGGCACCCATTGTCTTATCATCTGTGACCTAAGATCACATAACAGCAGAGCATGGAGCGAGTTCTACGTAGAGCCTCATGCCGAGCCTGTTTTATACATAGTTAGCCTAATGTTCAACAAAAGGTAAAGTTTAGCAACCATCTAGCTTCCAACCTAATCTTTAAATGCAGATCTACAACCACCACATCTCAGACCCAAAATGATGCCAACAGAATATTAAATAACAACCGATGAGAGCAGAACTAGTCCAAGTCAGAGATCACCTGAGCAACAATGACCATAATATGGTAAAGTTTAACATAGGGTTTTGATTGTCAAAGGGATGAGTACAACTGAACCATTGAAGGGATTTTCTAACTGCCACTCATCTGTTTCTAACCTGAACAATTGGATATTCTTGACTTCAAATTTCTGAGTAAAATCACTTCTCATGACTCTGATTGGCACCCATTGTTAGTTTCCTTATCTTAATTTTGGGCATCATCAGGGGTTGTTTAGCACAGGGCTAAATTTCTGGCTTTGAAAGCAGACCAAGGCAGACCAGCAGCACGGTTCAATTCCTGTACCAACCTGCCAGATCAGGCGCTGGAATGTGGCGACTAGGGGCTTTTCACCGTAACTTCATTGAAGCCTACTTGTGACAATAAGCAATTTTCATTTCATGCATAGAGTTTTCACTTTATCCACAGTGAGACAACTTGAGTCACCTCCTTCATATTCAAATCCTCTATAGAATTGTGCATCAACCCAACACTGATTGAGTATATCCAATAAGTAACTAAGCCTTCAACAATAGAAAGATCCCACATTCAATACCAGGTGGGGTGGCAGTAGGGATAGACCTAACTAAGGTCAACCAATGATATTTTTCTAGAAGAATATCTGGTGAGGACTTTGTTCACTCATTAACCCGCTTGATCAAATTTTAAATGTGGACTCCTGCAGGCAAAAAGGGATTTAATTATACAAATTGGCATTCAATGCCTGCTTTAGGACATCATTGCAATTTTCTTGGATAAATAGATGGAGCATGTATGGCACATGCCAGTTCCACTTTTACTGGATGTTTTCGATGATGACAAGTTGGCCACGAAGATGGTCTTTCTAAAAAGGTAGATTATTTTTATTCTGAAAGTTTTTGTAGGACTAGGAAGTGCTCATTGACACAACCCACTGCCAACCCAATCACATTCCTTCCCACCCTCACTGTCTAATGTACACCACCTCAGAAGGCCGCTCCTGCAGACCAGCTGTGCACCACATCTGGCTTATTGTCTGCTGCAGAGTTCCAGAGTACAGAACAGACACATGTCACTAATGAAGAAGGTTAACAGACAGATAATGTTGCAAGGAGCAACAATGGAAAAATGTGAGATACAGTTTTTTAAAAAAATTTTGCTCTTAAAAGGATGAAATTACTGGAACGCACAGTGAACTTAGATCAAAGTGACGGAGGTTTGAAACGAGACAGGAGAGCTAAAATAGAAAAACTGAGGAGAGGGGGAGTTTTGAAAGAAATGCCAAACATTTCTTTTTTTCTGAAAGTGGACCCAAACAGAGCCAGTCCTGTCAAAGGTTCAACACATAATCCTGTATGGTGGGCAGCATAGACAGCTCCCAGGCCAGTTGCGGGCATTTTCCTCCAAGCTGTCAGAATTCAGCATAGAAGACGGCATCCTCTTGTGATTGTCCTGGAAAAAGGACAGGAGCTGATACTGAGAGACTTGCACAATGGGCATCCAGGTGTGACCAAAATGAAAATGTTGGCCTGGAGTTATGTTTGGTGGCCGGGCCTCAACACCGACATTGAGAAGGTGGCCCAAAACTGCTCCATTTGCCAGGAGCATCAGAAGCTTCCACCGGCCGCGCCCCTACATCATTGGGATTGGCCAGGGCGGCCTTGGGCGCGCTTGCATGCAGATTTTGCTGGCCCTTTCCAAGGATCCATGTTCCTTCTATTAATCGATGCCCAGTCTAAATGGCTAGAGGTGCATAAGATGGTAGGCACAACGTCCTGCGCAACAATCAAGAAGATGCGTTTGTCTTTTAGTATGCATGGCCTCCCCAAGGTACTGGTCACAGACAACGGCACTCCATTCACAAGTGAGGAGTTTGCGAGGTTCATGAATATGAACGGCATACGCCATATCCACACTGCCCCTTACCACCCGGCTTCAAATGGGTTGGCGGAGCGTGCAGTGCAGACATTCAAACGAGGCCTAAAGAAGCAGTCTTCCGGGTCGATGGACACGAGACTGGCTCGTTTTTTGTTTTCATATAGGACCACCACCCATGCGGTGACTGGGGTAGCTCTCGCAGAACTCCTAATGGGCCGGAGACTTTGCACCCGCCTTAGCATGGTTTTCGCAGACATTGGCGCAAAAGTACGCCGCACTCAAGAACGGCAGGGACATGGCTTTTCTCGGCATCGGCCGATTCGGCAGTTTGCGCCCGGTGACCCAGTGTTCGTTCGGAATTTTGCTGGTGGTGCCCAGTAGGTCCCTGGTGTAATCTTTCGCCAAACGGGCACTGTCTCTTACCAGGTGCAAGCCCAGAGTCGTCTCCAGTGCAATCATGTAGACCACGTTCGGTCCAGAAGACTATCCCTTCCAAAGATTCCCGCCCCCGGAGCTCATTCCTACAGCCACAGAGACCAGTCACAATGGGAAGTATTCCTCACAATTTTTCTCTGGTGCCACACTCAAAGCCTGCGCAGGTCGTGACAGAACCGTGTGGAGATAGAGACGCCGAGATGACGGAGGCAGCGGACTCCGACTCCGAGATGGAGACACAGGACGCCTCCGAGGGGGAATCCTCGGGCCCACGGGCCGCGGATGTATAACCGCTACGCCGTTCATCACGGAAGCGCTGGTCTCCGTCTCGTTACACACCGCCCGATCCAGTGCCTCGTGCAAATGGTGTCCGGCCTGCGGCAAAACGAGTCCTACACCCTCCTTCGCCAGGGTCTTCGGTGGATTCCTTGGACTTTGGGGGGGGAGGGATGTTATAACCTGCTTGCTTACCACTGGTTGGGGACGAATGACAATCCCACAATCCTATGGGAGTATGAGCTTCCCCAATGAGGGGGGGGCGGAGAAATCATTAGCAGATTCCCTGCATAAATAGAGCTGGTCAGTTTTAGAACCAGCCAGAGAGAGGAGTGAGCAGCAAGGGAAGTTGCTGCTGCTGTTGGGTATATATATATATGTTATTGTAAATTTCTTTGTATCCTTAAAACTCGTGCTGGATTCTTCGTGGCCCTCACAAAAGGTCCCCTCAGAGCAAATTTCACCTTCACCCCACAAGGACCTGCGAGTGAACAATGGGGCAAAGGCTAAAACATCTACCCCTGAGCCCGCCTGCAAGTCCGACATCCCGAATATGGGCCCCAGGGCTCCAGGCTCTGTCTACATGTAGGATTGTCGACAAACTGCTGAAGAATGACCCCCAAAACTTCTCCAACTTTGGGCAGAACCAGAACATGTGTAAGCGATTAGCTGGGCCCCACCCACACCACTCACAAATATCCTCCACCCCCTCAAACAACCGGCCCATCCTCAACTTAGTCAGGTTTGCTCTGTGCACTACCTTTAGCTGTATCAACCCCAGCCTCGCACATAAGGTTGAGGTATTCACCCTCCGCAGTACCTTCCACAGTGCCAGGGTTCCAGGTTCGATTCCCGGCTTGGGTCACTGTCTATGAGGAGACTGCACGTTCTCTGCATGGGTTTCCACCCACAAGTCCCGAAAGACATGCTGTTAGCTGAATTGGACATTCTGAATTCTCCCTCTGTGTACCCGAACAGGTGCCAGAATTCATCTTGTTTGTACTCACATTCACCATCGGGTCCTTATACAACAGTTTGACCCAAGCTACAAACTTAGATCCAATCCCAAACCTCTCCAACACCACAAACAAAGGCTTTTTCTGCATCCAGCACTACCACCAACTCCAACTCCTTCCTTCCTGCCGGACAAAGCACCACATTCAACATTAGACGACGACTGTGTGCCCTTCATGAACTCCGTTTGCTCTTTCTCAATCACCTTCGGGAGGCACCCCTCCAACCTGCTGCCATCACCTGTGTCAGAATCCTGGCATCAAGCCAGCAAGATGGCGCAGTGGGTTAGCCCCGCTGCCTCACGGCGCTGAGGTCCTAGGTTCGATCCCGGCTCTGGGCCACTGTCCGTGTGGAGTTTGCACACTCTCCCCATGTTTGCGTGGGTTTCACCCCCACAACCCAAAGATGTGCAGGCTAGGTGGATTGGCGTCGCTAAATTGCCCCTTAATTGGAAAAAATGAATTGGGCACTCTCAATTTATATTTTAAAAAAAGAATCCTGGCATCCACATTCAATAATGACATTGGCCTGTACGACCCAGATTCTACCAGGGCCTTATCCTTTTTCAGCAGCAGAGAAATAGATGCCTGTCCAATTGTCTCCAGCACTATCCTCCGAGCCACAGCAACCTTGAGCATCTCCACCAGCAGTGGCACCAACGTATCCAGAAACGTCTTATAAAGCTCCACCAGAAAACCATCCGGTCCCGGTGCCTATGTCTGCATCTTCCCTATCGCCGCCCGCACTTCCCCCATCCCCAAAGGCTCCCCCAACCCTGCCCCCTCCTTCTCTCCCACCTCAGGACGCTCCAACCACCCCAGAAACACCCTCATGTCTGACTCATTCTCCGGAGGCTCTGACGTATACAGATTATTATACAATCTTCAAACACCTTGTTCACCTGCTCCGGTGCCGTCACTAAATCCTCTGCCCTATCCCGAATCCGAACAATCTCTCTCGCCGCCTGCTGGTGGAGTTGGCCCAGCATCAAGTGGCAGGCCTTCTCCCCGTACTCATACACACCCCTTCACCTGCCTTAATTGCCGGATCGCCTTTCCCCTGGACAGAAGGTCAAACCTCACTTGCACCTCCTACCGCCTCATCTGAAAATCCGAGGTCGGATCCTCCGCATACCTTACATCCACCTCCTTAATTTCCTCAGCCAGCTGCTGCCACTCCTCTCTTGCCTACCTGTGCACCTGAGCATTAAATAAGATGACCTCACCCCTCACTACTGCTTTCAACGCTCCCACACCACTAATAGTGAAAGCTCTCAATTCCCATTGAACCCGATATCACCCTCAATCACCTTTCCCACTTCGGTGCAAAAGTTTGGGTCTGTCAACATCTCCTCGTCCAACTTCCAGGCAGGCCTCTGTGCCTTTAGTTGCCTTAAGCTTTCCCAATAATGATCACATAAAATTCTTCCCAAAACCTGGGTACAAAGGACTACTGAACGTGTGGCCTCCAACTACAGGCTGCTTCCCGAACTCCAAATGCCAAACATTAAAAAAAAAAATTTGCAGCAATCCAGAAAAAGGAAGTGAGGGATCATTGAAAGATCCAAAAAGTGATATTGATATCAAAGAACCAAAGGATAGTAAATAAAGCAAGTGAATAATTTTTTTCTCTGTTCAAAGAGGAGAACACAGGCAGTCCCTTTGATGGAAACTACATTTCTAGGAGGAGCAGAGGAAGTGCTAAAGACTCTATAAGAAGTTAACGGAAGACAAGTCACCGGGCCCCTGTGGACCTCAGACAGGGGTGTGTAAAACCATGGCAAGCAAAATCAATCAGTCACATCCTTGCCACTGTCTCCTGGGAATCGTTGGAAATAGGAGTAGTGCCCATGGATTGTAAAATAGATAACATAGCACCTGTGACCCGAAAATCTGTTGCAAGTTAAGCATTAGAAAACAGCCATTTTTTTCTATTTGTTCTTGGGATGAGAGCATCATTAGCAAGCCCAGCAATGATTGCCCAATCGTGGTTGCCCTTGTGAAGGTGATTACGAGCCACCTTCTTGAGCTGCTGCAGTCTGTGTGGTAGTGGTACTCCTCATAGTGCTGTTAGCAAGGGAGGCCCAGCACTTTGACCCAGTGTCGATGAAGGAACAGTGAAACATATTCTGTGGGGAAAGCTAATATCTGGCGGTTTTCCTATTTGCCTGCGCCCTTCTCTTTTTAGGTGGTAGAGGTTGCTGGTTTGGGAGCAGCTGTCAAAGAAGCTTTGGCGATTGGCTGCAGTGCATCCTGTAGATGCACTGCCGGCACAGTGTGGCCTGTGATGGAGGGAGATAATGCAATGCCTAGTAAATAATGATAAGAAGGTTTTAAGAGAGGGAGTTCCAACCTAAAGAATTTACTAGAATCCTTTGAGTAAATGGCAATCCTTGCTGATAATTGAATTTCTGTGGATATCATACATTTAGATTTCAGCAAGGCTTTTAATATTATGCCACATTACCTTCAGGTTAAGGCGTTTGCTAGGCGGCAGGTGGAGGGGTTCCCTTTGCTGCCCCAGCGGGGGGTAAGAGATAGGGTTCTTTCGGGGGTGTGGGTCGGGGATGGGAAGATGTCCGACATCTACCAGGTGATGCAGGAGGTGGAGGAGGTGTCGGTAGAGGAGCTGAAGGCTAAGTGGGAAGTGGAGCTGGGGGAGCAGATTGAGGAGGGGACATGGGCGGACGCCCTGGAGAGGGTGAACTCCTCTTCATGTGCGAGGCTTAGCCTCATCCAGTTCAAGGTACTGCACAGGGCTCATATGTCCGGGACGAGGATGAGCAGGTTTTTTGGGGGTGAGGACAGGTGCATTAGGTGTTCGGGGAGTCCAGCGAACCATGCCCATATGTTTTGGGCATGCCCGGCACTGGGGGAATTCTGTCAGGGGGTGGCGAGGACGGTGTCGAGGGTGGTAGGGTCCAGGGTCAAGCCAGGCTGGGGACTCGCGATATTTGGGGTTGGGGTGGAGCCGGGAGTGCAGGAGGCGAAAGAGGCCGGTGTTTTGGCTTTTGCGTCCCTAGTAGCCTGGCGGAGGATCTTGTTGCAATGGAAAGATGCGAGACCCCCAAGCGTGGAGACCTGAATCAATGACATGGCGGGATTCATTAAGCTGGAGAAGGTCAAATTCGCCCTGAGGGGGCCGGTACAAGGGTTCTTTAGGAGGTGGAAGCCTTTCCTCGACTTTCTGGCTCAACTATAAGAAACTAGGTCAGCAGCAGCAGCAACCCGGGGGGGAGGGGGGAAAGTGGGGGGCGGGGGGTTTCAGGGGGGTATTGTTTATGTTAATTTAATTATTGTTAATTTATTTTGTTGTTTATTGGGTTTGGGGGGAGGGGGGGTTCGTTATATGCGTTGTTACGGGTGCCGGGGGGGTGTTTATTATTGTTATTATTATTATTGTTCTGTTGCTATACATTTTTCAAAAAATTTCAATAAAAATTATTTTAAAAAATATATTATGCCACATAAGGTTAATTCAGCGCAGGCGATATGGAAAATGACACAAATTTCTGGGATAGGTTGAAAATTGACTAAATCAATGAAAATAAAAAGTATTGCTGGAAAAAGTCATTTTGTCAAAGTTTTTTTTATCTTAAACTCATCAGGACAATTGAAAGAAAACCAATGACAGGGGAACAACAACTTTATACTGTATGAGAAGAGAGTGCTGATTGGTTGACAAGTGGACTTTGATTGGTAAAGGTGTTGCCATGGAGAATGCACCAGTTGATGCTGACTGACAGCTAACTGCCAAGCATTATTTGAAATTTAAATCAGCTTGATTCTGATTGGTCAAGGCATTGCCCTGAGGAATGAACCAGTGAATGGCTATCACTTATTTTGTTAGCTGAAATTGGCACAATGTGTGTACATGTTCTTTTTGTGGGGAAAGAATAGGACCCTGTGTACTAATATCCAGTACATGCAAATGCGCCACCAATTGACAATCTTAATTGGTTGTCAGCATACGTTTTAGTACACTGAGGATTAATTCACAAATATTGACCAGTCACAGAATCATATCTAATGTTGGACACTGTGCTTTGAGTTTTGTGAGCACCGGATTGGTGGGTACAGTCTGTCCTTACCAGTGGAAGCGACATGCTATTTGATACAATCCACCAGTCCTGGCATACCTAGCATCACACTGGCACTGAAATTCGTATACCACATTACACATTTGTGTGGTAGGCAAAACAACTTTTTGGCTTCAGGGCTGCATCCTGCACAGGCAAATGCAAACCAATCTTCCCATACTGTATTAAGTTGTTGTTTCCCCTGATATTAGTAATCTTGCGATTGTTCTAATGAGCGCAAGATGACAAACTTTGAAAATGTCTTTTTTCAGCAATACTCAACTTCTGTATTACCAAACAACTAATGTTTGAAGGGTTGTGAGCAACAGTAATGAGTTTCCGCATTATAATATAAGCTAATGAGAGATGATTCTGCAACCACAGCACAATTTTCTAGATTTACACACACAATGCACCAAGAGGTGTTAGAATGAGAGCCATCAGCTACTGTTGTTAGGATTATTTCAGTGTTTTGAGCCTGGAGTTTGTTCCATGTTTGAAATGCAATTACTGTAGTGGGGAACAATCGTTTTGATGTTTTGTCGAGACAGCCTTTGCTAATGCGAGATTGACACCAACAGCTTTTGACTTCCCTTTACACCTTTACACCTGTCCAAAGTTCACAGTCTTGGCATCTTCTTTGGGAATACCATCATATGCCATACCATGGGGGGGGAGGGGAAAAGAATGGAGGAAGGAAGAATGTGGCAGCAGGAGGGTGAACTCTATCAGAAATGATCCCTCTACAAAGAATATGCAGAATAATGTCTGTATAGGATCATTGAGGAGATATATTAGAACAAAGAGCGAATAAGTGCAGTCCTGCTGGCGGCACAGTTGCACAGTGGTTAGCACTGCTGCCTCACAACGCCGAGGACCCGTGTTTGATCCCAGCCCTGGGTCACTATCCATGTGGAGTTTGCACATTCTCCCCGTGTCTGCGTAGGTCTCACCCCCACGACCCAAAGATGTGCAGAGTAGGCGGATTGGCCACGCTAAATAGCCTCTTAATTAGCAACAAATAAATGGATACTCTAAGAAAATGTTTTTAATTGTCTGCAATGCTTTCTTTGTGGTTATGAAGATGACCACTTTGGTGCAGGTTCATTTCAGTTAACTAAAGGGAGATATCTGTGATAACAGCCAGGACACAGTAAGGACATGCAATTGTTAAATGGCTTACACAAAGGACAGATGAAGTGTTTGTCGACTTTGGCATCAGGCGAAAGCAGTAGTGAAACGGATATTATAGCATTAGAGCTAATCGGCAAAATCCAGTATTAGGGTGGCTGTCTTTCACGGGGTGCAATAGCATTTGTGAGCTACTTCAGAAAGTCTCCTCAACTTTCTCAACAGGAACAACATCCATTCTTTCAACGTATAGGTTCTATGGGACCACATACAGAGGCTCTTGCGTATCAACTCAAAATTCGCCGGAGGTTTTCAGCATGCATTCATTCTATGAAATACAGCCCTAGCTGCTTCAGGACAGAAAACCATGACAGCAGCCATCTCCTGGGTGACAGAATCTAAGCCCAAACACCCATGAATAATGATCCTACTGAGAGTGACAAGGTCATTAAAAGGAGTACGGAGAGCACTGCAATGAGGCTGGGGGTGTGCTCCTGACAGCTTTGGAGGTAGAAGTACATCGAAGACAGAATGAGAAGTCCAAAGTCCAAAGATGTGCATGGATAGGTGGATTGGCAATGCTAAATTGCCTTTGTGTCCAAAAATGGTAAGGTAAGGTAGGGTTACGGGGATAGGGTGGAAGTGTGGGGATAGCGTGGAGGTGTGGGCTTAGGTAGGGTGCTGTTTCCAAGGGCTGGTGCAGATATGATGGGCCGAATGGCCCCCTTCTGCACTGTAAATTCTGTGATTGTGTGACTGTCCCTCAGATCCTCCGTGGAAGTTTAATACTTCTTGAGCATCCTGCTTTCTGAGCAGTACCCGTGGCTCTGGGTCCCGCAGCTTTCAAATCATGGGCAGCTTTATCCTCAAGCGTCTAACAAGAAGATGAGACAATCCACCCCATTCCCCCGGAGCCCTGAGGTTCTGTAACCTAGTGTCACCTCCCAATTCAGAGAAGCTAATTGTTTCAGATTAAATGATTCTGAGCTGGAGGAGTGAAACAAAGAAGAGGTAAAATTGATAGAGTTGTGACAGAGGAACATGAGGCTGCACATTTTGGTCCAGGAACTCCATGAAGAATAGACTTCACGTTCATTTCCTCTATCTTCATTATCATCCCACTCAGGGCAGCGCGGTGGCGCAGTGGTTAGCACTGCTGCCTCATGGGACCGAGGTCCCAGGTTTGATCCCGGCTCTGGGTTACTGTCTGTGTAGAGTTTGAACATTGGGAATTTTTTAAAAAATCTGAAATTGAAAGGTTCAGTAAATATATCAAGGGATATATAACATATCTCGGTAAATGGTGTTCAGATGCAGACCAGCCGTGATCTAATTGATGGCACGAGCGACCTATTGTTGTTCCTATGTAGAGAAGGAAGATGATGATGAGGTTGAGAAAAAGGACCAAACTTCTTTCTCATTGATTTTGAGAATGACAAACCTGAGTAAGATGATAATTTTTTAAAAAGTAATTTAGTGTACCCAATATTTTTTTTCCAATTAAGGGGAAATTTAGTGTGGCCAATCCACCTACCCTGCACATCTTTGGGTTGTGGGGGAAAAAGCCACGCAGACACGGGGAGAATGTGCAAACACCAGCTTCCTTATCCTCACCACCTTCCCTGTGCACACAAACAGCGAGATCAGCCTATCGACCCCTTGACAAAGACTGGTAAACACTGGAAAAGGAACAGAAACCATGGCAAAATATTCATTTTTACTACCTGCACCCGGCCAGCCAATGACAAAGGGAGACTATCCCACCTGCCCAGATTCTCCTTCACCTTCCCTACCATGTCTGTGAAATTTAGCTTATGAAGTCATGCCCAGTCCCGCGCTACCTGCACCCCCAAATACCTAAAGTGAGTTGTCGCCACCCTAAATGGCAACCCTTCCTCTCCCGTCTCTACACCTGAAGGAGACACGACAAATTACCCACTCTTCCCTAAATTCAACCTTTCCTCACCCTAACTTGTACCCCGAAAACACCTCAAGTTTCTGTAGGAGCCCCATCGTATCCCTTACCGATGAGCCCAGGTCTGTAATGTACAGCAATAAGTCATCTGTGTAGGGCAGCATGGTAACGCAATGGTTAGCACTGCTGCCTCATGGCGCTGAGGACCCAGTTTCAATCCCGGCCCTGGGTCACTGTGCGTGTGGAATTTGCACGTTCTCCCCGTGTCTGTGGGGGTCTCAACCCTACAACCCAAAGATGTGACGGGTAGGTGGATTGGCCACGCTAAACTGCTCCTTAATCGGAAATAAATAATTGGGTACTCCAAATTTATTTTAAAAAAATTTTTTTTAAAAAGCACTGCTGCCTCACGGCGCTGAGGACCCGGGTTTGATCCGGGCTCCGGGTCACTGTTCGTGTAGAATTTGCACATTCTCACCGTGCCAGCGTGGGTCGCACCACCACAACCAAAAAAGATCTGCAGGATAGATGAATTGGCTATAATAAATTGTCCCTTAATTGGAAAAAAAAGAATTGGGTATTCTAAATATATTTTTAAAATTCATCTGCGTACAGAGACACCCTATGCTCCACCCACCCTCTCTCATCATGTTTTACAATAATCCAGAGTGTAGGCACCTCCATACCGTTTATCTATGCAGCAACAAAGCAATGTAACAAGAAGGGAGCTCTAGGCAACATTCCTGAAATCAAGCGTTTTTACCAATACCTATGAAAAGAAATTTACTTTGCTAATGGATCATTGACCACTGACAACGACACTTGGGCCGTACACCAGTATTCCATCTTTAGCATCGACCCAGGTGCATTGCTTTTTAAAAATATATTTAGAGTACCCAATTCATTTTTTTTTGCCAATCAATTTTAGCATGTTTAATCCACCTACACTGCACATCTTTGGGTTGTGGGGGTGAAACCCAATCAAACACGGGGCGAATGTGCAAACTCCACACGGACAGTGACCCAGAGCCAGGATCGAATGTGTGACCTCGGCGCCGTGCGACTGCAGTACTACCACTGCGCCACCGTGCTGCCCTAGATGGGCATTGCTGTTGTCAGCACATACAGAGACAATAAAATATAACCAATCAAATCTCCATGGGATTACTGAGGGGCTCTCGAGAATACCTTTACCTAATGAGTCGTCAGTGAATATTTCAAATGGTTTTCTATTTTGAAGAAGTTGTCAGCATTCCTGTAACCACAGGACCAATTAAGAAGTATACCAAAAAAGTTCCCTCCTGTCAGAAGTTATGGACATGGTGGGCAGTACGGTGGCACAGTGGGTTAGCCCTGCTGCCTCACGACGCTGAGGTCCCAGGTTTGATCCCGGTTCTGGGTCACTGTTTGTGTGGCGTTTGCACATTCTCCTCGTGTTTGTGTGGGGTTTTTCCCCCACAACCAAATGTGCAGGTTAGGTGGATCGGCCACGCTAAATTGCCCCATAATTGGAAAAAATTTATTGGGTACTCTAAATTTTTTTAAAAACACTGTACAGAAAATATGTAACGCGAAAAAAGGGGGAATGTGGTGATATGCATCATTGTAAGTACACAAGGGGTTAATGTAAATACACGTAGTAGATAGACACTAGAGAGAGCACCACAGACACGACACACAGACATTCAACCAACAGGTCAGTAAGATAGGACATGACCAATGAGCATTCACGATACACACAGAGGTGACACTACCACAGGAGGGCATTACACCAACCCATATAAAAGGACACACCACACATGATCTTCCTCTTTCCAGTGGAGACACTCAGTGAGTATACAGGGTTGATTTGAAACACATCACACCCACCACGTGGATTGTAGCAGACTGATTTGTCAGTCTGAGTAGCTATAGCAGGATTAACAGGAGAGTCGAATCCAAGTAGGAAAATTGTTAACAGTTTAATAAATGTGTTAAAGGTATCTCCAAGTCTGAACCTTCCTTTGTCAGAATGCACATCAAGGAAGCAGCTTATGCTACGTTTAGAGCATAACAAAACAATTATCACAGCAATCTACATCTCACCCCAGGCAGAAGTGAAGAAGGTGCTGGACGAACTGTACACAGTTATAAACAACTACAAAACAGAACACCCGGAGGCCTTGTTCATTGTGGCCGGGGACTTCAACAAGGCCAACCTCAAGAGTGTACTGCCAAAATTCCACCAGCGCATCTCCTGTCCCACCAGGAGCAACAACACTCTTGACCAAGGAATCAAGGAAAACCCAAAAGCTTTCTATAGGTATGTCAGGAATAAAAGAATGACTAGGGTAAGAGTAGGGCCAGTCAAGGACAGTGGTGGGAAGTTGTGTGTGGAGGCTGAGGAGATAAGCGAGATACTAAATGAATACTTTTTGTCAGTATTCACTCAGGAAAAAGATAATATTGTGGAGGAGAATGCTGAGACCCAGGCTATTAGAATAGATGGCATTGAGGTGAGTAGGGAAGAAGTGTTGGCAATTCTGGACAAGGTGAAAATAGATAAGTCCCCGGGGCCTGACGGGATTTATCCTAGGATTCTCTGGGAAGCCAGGGAAGAGATTGCTGAGCCTTTGGCTTTGATTTTTAGGTCATCATTGGCTACAGGAATACTGCCAGAGGACTGGAGGATAGCAAATGTGGTCCCTTTGTTCAAGAAGGGGAGTAGAGATAACCCCGGTAACTATAGGCCGGTGAGCCTAACATCTGTGGTGGGTAAAGTCTTGGAGAGGATTATAAAAGATACAATTTATAATCATCTAGATAAGAATAATATGATTAGGGATAGTCAGCATGGTTTTGTGAAGGGTAGGTCATGCCTCACAAACCTTATCGAGTTTTTTGAGAAGGTGACTGAACAGGTGGACGAGGGTAAAGCAGTTGATGTGGTGTATATGGATTTCAGTAAAGCGTTTGGTAAGGTTCCCCACGGTCGGCTATTGCAGAAAATACGGAGGCTGGGGATTGAGGGTGATTTAGAGATGTGGATCAGAAATTGGCTAGTTGAAAGAAGACAGAGAGTGGTGGTTGATGGGAAATGTTCAGAATGGAGTTCAGTTACGAGTGGCGTACCACAAGGATCTGTTCTGGGGCCGTTGCTGTTTGTCATTTTTATAAATGACCTAGAGGAGGGCGCAGAAGGATGGGCAAGTAAATTTGCAGACGACACTAAAGTCGGTGGAGTTGTAGACAGTGCGGAAGGATGTTGCAGGTTACAGAGGGACATAGATAAGCTGCAGAGCTGGGCTGAGAGGTGGCAAATGGAGTTTAATGTGGAGAAGTGTGAGGTGATTCACTTTGGAAAGAATAACAGGAATGCGGAATATTTGGCTAATGGTAAAATTCTTGGTAGTGTGGATGAGCAGAGGGATCTCGGTGTCCATGTACATAGATCCCTGAAAGTTGCCACCCAGGTTGATAGGGTTGTGAAGAAGGCCTATGGTGTGATGGCCTTTATTGGTAGAGGGATTGAGTTCCGGAGCCATGAGGTCATGTTGCAGTTGTACAAAACTCTAATACGGCCGCATTTGGAGTATTGCGTACAGTTCTGGTCGCCTCATTATAGGAAGGATGTGGAAGCTTTGGAACGGGTGCAGAGGAGATTTACCAGGATGTTGCCTGGTATAGAGGGAAAATCTTATGAGGAAAGGCTGATGGACTTGAGGTTGTTTTCGTTAGAGAGAAGAAGGTTAAGAGGTGACCTAATAGAGGCATACAAAATGATCAGAGGGTTAGATAGGGTGGACAGCGAGAGCCTTCTCCCGCGGATGGAGGTGGCTAGCACGAGGGGACATAGCCTTAAATTGAGGGGTAATAGATATAGGACAGAGGTCAGAGGTGGGTTTTTTACGCAAAGAGTGGTGAGGCCGTGGAATGCCCTGCCTGCAACAGTAGTGAACTCGCCAACATTGAGGGCATTTAAAAGTTTATTGGATAAGCATATGGATGATAAGGGCATAGTGTAGGTTAGATGGCCTTTAGTTTTTTTTCCATGTCGGTGCAACATTGAGGGCCGAAGGGCCTGTACTGCGCTGTATCGTTCTATGTTCTATGTTGACCACTGCTACTCAAAAATCAAGGGCGCCTACCATTCCATCCCCCGACCGCACTTTGGAAAATCAGACCATAAGACGGTGCTCCTTCTTCGGCATACAAGCAGAAACTCAAGCTGGAGAATCCAGCTAAGAAGGTTGTGCAGTGCTGGACGGAGGAAACAGAAGAGCTCCTACATGACTGCTTGGAGACAGTGGACTGGTCCATACTTAAGAACTCAGCAATCAACTTAAATGAGTATGCCACCACCGTCACAGACTTCATCAGCAAATGTGTGGACGACTGCGTGCCAAAGAAAACAGTACGTACGTTCCCCAACCGGAAACCATGGCTCAGTCGTGAGATTGACTCCCTACTGAAGGTCAGGTCTGATGCGTTCAATTCAGGCAACCCTGACCTATACAAGAAATCCAGGTACAACCTCCGCAAAGCCATCTGAGATGCAAAGAGAGAACATCTGACCAAACTAGAGTCACAGACTAGTGTTACAGACTCTCGGTGGATGTGGCAAGGCCGAAACAACACAAAGGGCCACAAAGCGATACCGATCAGTATCGCCAGCAGCAGCGCACCCATCCCCGATGAACTCAATGCATTCTATGCTCGGTTTGAGCAGGAAACCAACGATCTGCTGCCGACTGCTCCAGCAGCCCATTACACACCCTTACACAGAATCACACCTTCCGAAGTCAGATCGGCTTTCCTGAAAGTGAACCCTCGGAAGATGGGATCTCTGATCGTGCACTAAGAGCCTGCGCGGACCAGCTGGCAGATGTGTTTGTGGACATCTTTAACCAGTCCCGACTCTGCTCCGAAGTCCCCATCTGCTTCAAGAAGACCACCATCATACCGGTGCCAAAGAAAAACCAGGCAACGCGCCTCAATGACTACCCTCCGGCGGCCCTGACTTCAGTCGTAATGAAGCGCTTCGAGAGGTTGGTCATGAAGCGCATCACCTCCGTACTCCCAGAACGCCTCGATCCACTGCAATTCGCATACCGCCGCAACTGGTCCACAGCAGACACCATCTCCCTGGCCCTACATTCATCCCGAGAGCATCTCGACAAGAAGGAGTCCTACATCAGAGTCCTATTTATTGACTACAGCTCTGCCTTCAACACCATAATCCCAGCCAAGCCATTAACAAATCTAGGACTTGGCTCCTCACTCTGAAACTGGATCCTTGACCTTCTAACCCACAGATCACAATCAGTAAGAATAAACAACACCTTCTCCACAATAGTACTCAATATCGGGGCCCCACAATGCTGCGTACATAGCTTCCTACTCTACTCCCTGTACACACACGACTGCGTGGCAATATTTGGTTCCAACTCCATCTACAAGTTTGCTGATGATACGACCATAGTGGTCCGGATCTTGAATAACGACGAGTCAGCATACAGGAGGGAGATTGAGAACCTAGTGGAACGGTGCAGGGACAACAATCTCTCCCTCAATGCAGCAAAACTAAAGAGCTGGTCATTGACTTCAGAAAGCAAAGTACTGTACCCACCCCTGTCAACATCAACGGGTCCGAGGTGGAGATGGTTAGCAGTTTCAAATTCCGAGGGGTACACATCTCCAAAAATCTGTCCTGGTCCACCCATCTGGACGCTACCACCAAGAAAGTGCAACAGCGCCTATACTTCCTCAGGAAACCAAGGAAATTTAGCATGTCCACATTAACTCTGACCAGCTTTTACAGATGCACCATGGAAAGCATCCTATCTGGCTGCATCACAGCCTGGTATGGCAACTGCTCGGCCCAAGACCGCAACAAACTTCAGAGATCTGTGAACAGAGCCTAGTCCATCACACAAACCTTTTTTTTAATAAACTTAGATGACACAATTCATTTTTTTTTCCAATTAAGGGGCAATTTAGTGTGGCCAATCCACCTAGCTTGCACATCTTTTGTGTTGTGGGGGCGAAACCCATGCAAACACAGGGAGAATGTGCAAACTCCACATAGACAGTTACCCAGGGGATCAAACCTGGGACCTCGGCGCCATGGCTATCCCTCTGCGCCACCGTGCTGCCTCATCACACAAATCTGCCTCCCCATCCATTGACTCCATCTACACCTCCCGCTGCCTGGGGAAAGCGGGCAGCATAATCAAAGATCCCTCCCACCCGGCTTACTCACTCTTCCAACTTCGCCCATTGGATAGATAATACAAATGTCTGAGAACACGCACGAACAGACTCAAAAACATCTTCTCCCCTGCTGTTACCAGACTCCTAAACGACCCTCTTATGGACTGACCTGATTAACACTACACCCCTGTATGCTTCATCCGATGCAGGTGTTATGTAGTTACATTGTGTATACCTTGTGTTGCCCTATTATGTATTTTCTTTTATTTCCTTTTCTTTTCATGTACTTAATGATCTCTTGAGCTGCTTGCAGAAAAATACTTTTCAGTGTACCTTGGTACACGTGACAATAAACAAATCCAATCCAACCATCATGGCAAGACCACGGGAGCAAATCCTGAGTTGAAGTAATTTGTTCACCGAAGACTTGAACTGTCCATACAGGCTGACTGTCTCCTCTGGAGAAGGAGGATCATCCTGCGAACATCATTCCAATAAAGCTCGTGTCTGTTTGTTGGTATCTTCATGGTTTGCAAGCCGCTCATTTAAAAATATCACACTCGGGCGGCATGTGAATACCACACTCGAATCCCGGCCCTGGGCCACTGCCTGTGTGGAATTTGTAGATTCTCCCCTCGTCTGCGTGGGTTTCACCCCCACAACCCAAAGATGTGCAGGTTAGGTGGATTGGCCACGTTAAATTGCCCCTTAATTGTAAAAAATGAATTGGATATTCTAAATTTATTTTTAAAAAGACACTCACCTGAGGCCGGTATGAATCTGGGTCCCTGGAGCTGTGAGGCAGCAGTGCTAACCACTGTGCCTGCCCCTGTGCCACCGTGCCGCTCATGTTTAACATTATCATACACTGAAATCGTTTATGTCACATGCTCCCTGCATGGCCAGTGTGACGCTGCTGAAGAAGAATGAAACATGCATGCTTTGGAAGACACTGATGTCACGCACCTTCAAAACCATGTTCAACAAAAACTCAGCAAGATCGATCCATCTGCGGTTTTGTAAAGTTGCACTTTCACAGACATCATTACTGAACACAAAAGGTATTTATTAGTAAGAAGTTTTCAGGGGCTGCATGACTGCAGATAGTCCTTACATGTCCCCTGCCAAAGAGGGGGTCCTCCCAGAGTGACTTCCTACTCTGAGTCCCAATTGGTTCTCCAGGCTAAGTGACCCTTAATCTGCTGTGCTGCCTGTCATAATATGCACCCATGCACATCATGAGGTAAAAGCAGGCAGTGACAGACACCCAGGTGAGCCAATCATCATACAGAACAGCACATGACCAATCACCAGACAGAACACCAGAGGGGGGCTTCCAACTGTAAAACACACAAGGCATCAGCACTTTGCCTCTTTCCACTGGTGACAACTATAGTGACAGTCAGGGTGTACAAATCATTCAACACCTTCCACTCGTGGATCAGAGCCAGCCTGGTCTAGATAGTTAATGTTAGTTTACTTAGAGTAGTAGAGAGTCAACCCATAGGCAACTGTGTGCTTCGTTACTGAAGTTCAATACATCTTATTGAACCAACGCCTATGTTTAGTGTATGCTTGATCATTTAACTGCATCGTGTTGCAGTCCGTGTTACCCCAGGGTGAATAACACGACACTGCCCTTAAAGGGACAATTACCACAGGTTTACCCGGTTAGTTAAAGATACTGGCAGATTGAAAGAAGATGCTTACAATGTTGTGAAGAATAGCAGTAAACCCGAAGATTGGGAGTGTCTTCGGAACCAGCAAAGCGTGACCAAACATTTGATAAAAAAGGAAAAAGTAGAAATTGAGAACAAACTAACCTAGAAAGGAAAATTTTTACAAGTACACAAAAAATAGGGGAGAGTAGTAGTTAAAGTAATTTTTTTTAAATGTTCACAGAAGGCGGTGGTACTGGCTAAGCTAAAATTTATTGCTCATCCCTAGTTGCGCTTGAGAAGATGGTGGTGATCTGCCTTCTTGAATTGCTGCAGTCCATGTGGTGTAGGTACACCCACAGTGCTGTTAGAAAGGGAGTTTCATGATTTTGATCCAGTGAAAGTGAAGGAACAGTGATATAGTTCCAAGTCATGATGGTGTGTGCATAGGAGTGGAACTTGCAGGTGGTGATGTTTCCATGCATCTGCTGCCCTTGTCTTTCTAGTTGGTGGAGGTCACGGGTGTGGAAGGTGCAGTTGAAAGAGCCTCAGAAACAGATGGAAGAAATTATCATGGAGAATGAGGAAATGGCAGAAATGATAAACAAATACTTTGTATATATCTACACAGAAGAAGACATAAATTACATTACACAAAATAGAGGGCTATCAAAGGGTGAATAAGAATGAGGAATTTAACATAATTAATATCTGTGGAGAAATGTAATGGGCTAAAGGCGGACAAATCGGTAGGAGTCGATTTTCTACATCCTGAAGTTCTAAGAGAGGCAGCTGCACAGGTTATGATTTTCCAGAATTCCTCGGATTCTAAAACGGTCTCTGTGATGGGTTGTAAATGAACAAATATAACACTGTATTCAATCGGAGGGAGGGAGAAAACTGGAGCTACACGCCAGTCGTTGGGAAAATTTGAAATCTATTATTAAGGAAACCTTAACAACGCACTGTCTGTGTGGGTTTCACCTCCACAACCCAAAAAATGTGCTGGTTAGGTGGATTGGCCAGGCTAAACTTCCCCTGAATTGGAAAAAAATAATTGGGTACCCCAAATTTATAAAAAAAAAACAACGCACTGGGAAAATCTTAGTTTGATTAGAAAGAGCCAACATGGCTTTACAAAGGAGAAATTGTCTTTGATGAATTTATTAGAGTTTTTTAAGGATGTAACTAATAGGGTAGGTAAAGAGGAGTAAGTAGATACTTGGATTTCCAAACAACATTCAATATGGCGTCACACAATAGGTTAATACACAATTGGTTAATGGACAGGAAGCAGAGAGTTGTGAAAAATTGAGCATTTTCAAGTTGGCAGGCTGTGACTAGTGGAGTGTCACGAAGATCAGAGCTGAGGCATCAACTAGTTACAATCTATATTAATGACTTAGATAAACAGACTAAGAGTAATGCATCTAGGTTTACTGACAATTCAAAGCTGGTTGGGAATGCAAATTCGGAGGAGGATACAAATAGACTCCAAAGAGATATAGTTTAATTGAATAGGAAACATGGTGACAGATAGAGTGTAATGTGGAGAAGTGTGAGGTATTCACTTTGGTAATAACAGAAAAACAAGGGCGGCACGGTGGCACAGTGGTTAGCATTGCTGCCTACGGCGCTGAGGACCCGGGTTCGAATCCCGGCCCTGGGTCACTGTCTGTGAGGAGTTTGCACATTCTTCCCGTGTCTGCGTGAGTTTCACCCCCACAACCCAAAGATGTGCAGGTTAGGTGGAGGTGGATTGGCCACGTTAAATTGCCCTTTAATTGGAAAAAATGAATTGGATATTCTAAATTTATTAAAAAAAAATAACAGAAAAACAAGTGGGCAGCACGGTGGCACAGTGGTTAGCATTGCTGCCTCACGGCGCTGAGGACCCGGGTTCGAATCCCGGCCCTGGGTCACTGGCCGTGTGGAGTTTGCACATTCTCCCCGTGTCTGTGTGGGTTTCACCCCCACAACCCAAAGATGTGCAGGATAGGTGGATTGGCCACGCTAAAATTGCCCCTTAATTGGAAAAAATAATTGGGTACTCTAAATTTATACAGAAAAACAGAACATTTAAAAAAATGTACAAAAATAAATGTTCCTGTTCAGAGACTCGGGTGTTCATATACAAGGAACACAGAAACCTAAACATGTAGGTTCAATCAGCAATTGGGAGCTAAATGGTCTTTATTACAGAGGGACTGAAGTACAAGAATAAGAAAATCTTGTTACAATCATATAGGGGTCTGGATTCTCCGATTCTCAGGCTATGTCCTGATGCCGGCGTGGGAACGGTAGCCTTTTATGACCGAAAACTAGGCACAAAATAGCCACTGATTCTCCGTTTGGCTGGGGGCTAGCATGCAGGCAGCATAGAGCACCCAGCTCCAGCTGCCGATTCGGCCGGAGAATTGCCAGGTCTGTGGCCACGCATGCGGCCTGCAGCAGCCGTGCCATGCAACATGGCACCGGCCGTGCGCGGACCCAGCCTGCCAAATAGTGCCCCCCCCCTTTGGCCGGCCCGCGACACCCTGCCACCCCCCAACAGTGGCCCCAGCCCCTACCAAAGTCACCCCTGCCTGCAGATCAGCCCTCCCCGTGTCTGCGTGAGTCTCACCCCCACAACCCAAAGATGTGCAGGCTAGGTGAACTAACCATGCTAAATTACCCCTTAAAAAAAAATGAAACTGGTGCGTTGAGAAGTTCGGCTGGGCATGGGTCACGAAGATCAGCTGGGGCGGGTCGTGAAGGTCGCCAGTTGGTAATAGTGGGTCCTAGAAAAAAAGTTTGAAAAACACTGAGCTAGAAGGACAAGAGCAGCAGATACATGGAAACACCAACACCTTGAGGTTCCCCTCCAAGCCACTCACCGTCCTGACTTGGAAATATAATCGCCATTCCTTCACTGTCACTGGGTCAAAATCCTGGAACTCCCTCCCTAACAGCACTGTGGGTGTACCTACACCTCTGGGGCGACAGAGGCACAAGATGGCAGCTCACCACCACCTTCTGTAGGGCAACTAGGGGTGTAAAATAAATGCTGGTCTAGTCAGCAACACCCATATCCTGTAAAATGAGTAAAGAAAATGCAACTTCCCAACAACCTCTGCAAGACAAATTCACTTGCTTTAGCAAAAGGGAATGAACTGTTTCTGAATGTGCTCTCCACTGAGGGTCTGATCAGCAGCTTCTAATTCATCAAATTTAATCCATTGCATAAAGCACCCCAGAGAGCTTTGTTTATGAATGTACATATCAATAAACAAAAGGGCTTATCCCAAAGTGCTTGACCCGGTGCTGTAAATACTTTCCATTTTCATGTGAATGTTCCTGTTGTTCAATCATTCACCTCGACACCAAACAAGACATGTGAACAGATAGATCACTGTTCTCAGATTGTGTGCCTGAGACACAGCATGTCTGCTTACTGCCAGCAGCAAGGATGGCCGAGGAAAGCAAATTGCCCTGAAACTCTGCTCGCAACTTGAGCCTCTCTCAGAAATTTGCTCTGTACCAATCCCAAGTAGGAGCTCATAATGACGTGGGGCACCTCTCCTTATGGAGTGGGAGCGGTACTCTTGCATCATTGGGAAGGTGGCACAAAATTGTCTGTTGTCGACACATCCAGGAGTCTTTTGAATGCAGAGCGGTGCTACTCGTAGATTGAGAAGGAAGGCTTGGAGGTCATATTGGATAAACAAAAATTTAATCAGTACAGAGGGCAGCACGGTAGCATTGTGGATAGCACAATGGCTTCACAGCTTCAGGGTCCTAGGTTCGATTCCCCGTTGGGTCACTGTCTATGTGGAGTCTGCACATCCTCCCCGTGTGTGCGTGGGTTTCCTCCGGGTCCTCCGGTTTCCTCCCACAGTCCAAAGATGTGCAGGTTAGGTGGATTGGCCATGATAAATTGCCCTTAGTGTCCAAAATTTCCCTTAGTGTTGGGTGGGGTTGGCGCAGAGGGTTAGCCCTGTTGCCTCACGGCGCCGAGGTCCCAGGTTCGATCCCGGCTCTGGGTCACTGTCTGTGTGGAGTTTGCACATTCTCCCCGTGTTTGCGTGGGTTTCGCCCCCACAACCCAAAAGATGTGCAGAGTAGGTGAATTGGCCATGCTAAATTGCCCCTCAATTGAAAAAAAAAATGAATTGGGTACTCTAAAAAAAAAAAGTGTTGGGTGGGGTTACTGGGTTATTGGGATAGGGGGAGGTGTTAACCTTGGGTAGGGTGCTCTTTCCAAGAGCCGGTGCAGACTCGATGGGCCAAATGGCCTCCTTCTGCACTGTAAATTCTATGATATCTGTGGTGGGTATTTTGTCGTAGTAACAGACTGCAAGCCTTTATTGGGCCTTTTAAAAGAAGATAGGGCAATCCCTCCTATCACCTCGGCCCGATACAGTGTTGGGCCTTGTTATTGGCAGCCTACGAATATTCCTTCGAACATTGCCCTGGATCGCGAGTAGCCAATGGTGACGCCTTGAGTCATGTCCCACTGCCCACAAGCCTGGCTCCCTTGCCTGCATTAGGAGAGATCGCAATGACCTACCAGTATCAGCAAAGCATATCAAGGCTTTGACACAAAAGAACCTGGCGTTGTCAAAAATAAACACATGATCCTGAACAACAGGATCCGAGGGCAGCTCTCTGATGATATGAAGCTGTGTCTCACTAGGCAGGAAGAACTTAGTGTTGCGTATAATCCTGTGGGGCTGCTGGTTGCTTGCTCCCAGCCCAGGGTGGCCCCCAATTTTAGCAACATAACATTCTCAAATGAAGATGCACTCCAGAAGCTATGTTTGGAGGCCCAGGCTTCAGAAACCTGGTAAAACAATGTGACCTATGCCAGGAAAACCAGAAGCTCTCCCCCTGCTCTCACCTTTGCCTCTCTACACCCATGGGAGTGGCCAGGCAGGCCATGGGTACAGGTGCATTGTAGACTTCGGCAGGCCTTTCTTGAGTTCTATGTACCCGCTCATTTTTTAAAAATTTAGATTACCCAATTAACTTTCTCCAATTAAGGGGCAATTTAGTGCATTCCAAGTGGATGGAGGTACATCACATGGCCTCCAAGATCTCCCATGCCACGATTGAGAAACTTTGACAGAGCTTTTGTATATACAGCATCCCAGAAGTCTTGTGTCTGACAATGGCACGGCCTTCACTAACTGGGAGTTCCAGGCCTTCATGAAATCAAATGGCATCAATCACATTAGGACGGTGCCATATCATCCGCCGTGCAACAGTTTGGCAGAGCGAGTACTGCAGACCTTCATAAATGGTATAAAGAAATAACTGGCCGCATTTCTGGGTACGAAGTTGGCCAGATTTAGCATGTAATTTACAAATTCGACGGGGGGGTGAAATCCCGACAGGAAAATCAAAATCAGAAATCACCATGCCTAAGATCTGAGAAAGTGTTTAAGACTGGTGATGTAGCCTCAGTATGACATTTCGGAGATAGCTCCAGCTGGGTCCCTTTATTCATACTGGACGATCTCAGGAGGAGGGAGCCTACCCCTGTCGAAACCTCTCTGTCAAACCCGGTGGTAGCTGTTGCTGTTGTAGCGGGGCTACCACCCCTAGAGAACCCATTGCCCATCCTCCCGATTGTGAAGATTCAGGTTCAGATATGGAGGAATTGGGGGTTTCTCTAGTAATCAATACCAAAGAAGAACTGACATCGGTGACCCTGAGGCGCTTTCTGCTGAAGGGAAGATCGCTGATCCGTTTCACACCTCCTGCTCCAGCTCCACCTGCCATAGACTCGCTGCCGAGTGGGAAGAGGCAGAGGAGACCTCCTCGCTGTGGAAGCATCGAGGGTGAAATGGAATTGAGGAGGGGGGAGGGGGATGTTATGAGGATCACGAGGGCCACGGGGATCATCAATAGATCTCCCCATGGGGTTCATGGAGTGAGTTTCCCCATTGAGTGGGCTGAGGCTCGTCCTATAGGAATCCGGATGGTTCCCAGGCTGCGGCGCAAACATTGTACTTTGCATCTGAAGCTCTTTTCGTTATCTGAATAAACTTTTTTATTCATTTTTTCCAATTAAGGGGCAATTTTAGCATGGCCAATCCACCTACCCTGCACATCTTTGTCTTGTGGGGGTGAAACCCACACAGACACGGGGAGAATGTTCAAACTCCACACGGACAGTGACCCAGGGCCAGGATTCAAACCCGGGTGCTCAGCACCATAGTCCCAGTGCTAACCACTGGGCCACGTGCCGCCCACCGCTCCCTATATTTTGGCTATTTTAAAAAAAAATTAATTTTAGGGTACCCAATTCATTTTTTCCAATTAAGGAGCAATTTAATGTGGCCACCGAGCCTGCACATCTTTTGGTTGTGGGGGTGAAACCCACGCAAACATGGGGAGAATGTGCAAACTCTACACGGACAGTGACCCAGAGCCGGGATCGAACCTGGGACCTCGGCGCCGTGAGGCCGCAGTGCTAACCCACTGTGCCACCGTGCTGCCCGTTATCTGAATAAACTTGAGTTTGTATGCAGCCTGGCCACAATCCATTTTCTGTATTTGTAGCTCTCACACACTCTCCACTTTCTCATCATAATCTTTATTAGTGTCACAAGTAGGTTTACATTAACACTGCAATGAAGTTACTGTGAAAAGCCCCGATACCAAAGAGCACAGAAGGAAGCCAGTCAGCCCATCATTTATATTTTGGCTATTTTATTTTATTTTTTATTTTTTTCCAATTAAGGGGCAATTTAGCGTGGCCAATCTACCCACCCACCTTTGAGTTGTGGTGGTAAGACCCACGCAGACACGGGAAGAATGTGCAAACTCCACACAGTGACCTGGGGCCGGGATCAAACCTGGGTCCTCGGCGCCATGAAACAGCAGTGCTAACCACTGCACGATAATGCCACCCCCTACATTTATTTTTTAAATTTAGAGTACCCAATTATTCTTTTTCCAATTATGGGGCAATTTTGCGTGGCCAATCCACCTACCCTGCACATCTTTGTCTTGTGGGGGTGAAACCCACACAGAAACGGGGAGAATGTTCAAACTCCACACGGACAGTGACCCAGGGCCAGGATTCAAACCCGGGTGCTCAGCACCATAGTCCCAGTGCTAACCACTGGGCCACGTGCCGCCCACCGCTCCCTATATTTTGGCTATTTTAAAAAAAATTAATTTTAGGGTACCCAATTCATTTTTTCCAATTAAGGAGCAATTTAATGTGGCCACCGAGCCTGCACATCTTTGGGTTGTGGGGGTGAAACCCACACAAACACGGGGAGAATGTGCAAACTCCACACGGACAGTGACCCAGAGCCGGGATTGAACCTGGGACCTCGGCGCCGTGAGGCAGCAATGCTGCCCACTATTTTGGCTATTTTAAATATCGATCCAATCAGTCCCAATCCCCTGCTCTTCCCTTGTAGCTTTGCAAATTTGTTTTCTCAGCTGCAATTGCTGGAAATCTGAAATAAAGTTGGAAAATCCTGGAATCACTCAGCAGGTCAGGCAGCAACTTAGAGAAACAGAATTAACAGGCAGAATCTTGCTGTGGTGGGGGGTCTCGCCTCTTGACGGGAGAGCCGGCAAAAGATCCGCAGTGCCTCTTTGTGGGACGGCCCAGTGTCCCACATGCCAATCAGGCAGTTCTAAGCCAATGTCTAAGATATGTTTTCTTAAAAGCATTTAGGGAGACAAATGCAGAGGAAGTAATTCTTTTTGTAAAAGCATTAGGACAAGTAATAAATAATGCCTTATTAAACTCTTTAAGCAATAGAGAGTCTCTCTGAGGTACAATTCAGATTCTTGTGCAGCTGACCTCTCCTCAGTAACATTTGGTTTATTATGCAGAGCACTTACCTGTGGTGGTGTTACCGATCACTCAGGGAGTCCCGAGTTGCTGTGGCAACATGTACTTTTACAGGCATTTTGTAGTCTGGAGCAATGGTAGAGGGCCCAATTTTCTTTTCATCACATGAGTGACCAGGAACTCTCTCACTCTTACCGCCTCTCGTTAATGTGCTTTGGAGGGATTCGTTGGTTGATTATCAACCTGTTTGGTCACATTATGAACACACCTTCCTTGGCCATCAGGCTCTGCGGTGAGACTCAAACCCAGAGCTCCTGCCTTCAGCGGCAGGGACATTACCCACTGCACAAGACCTCCTTCACTGACCTGAGGCAGCACATATTGTAGACATGGGGATTCTACGTCCCCTCGCACCCATTCTCTGGTTCAGCACGCTCCTCACGGCAGTGGGATCCTCCATCCCGGCAACCGGCCAATGAGATTGCCCATTGTGAGCACCCCCATGCTGTAGGGAAATCCACGGGCGTGAGTCTGCTGCCAGAGAAACGGAGGATCCTGCCGACGGAGAATCCAGCACATGGAGTTTACAGCCAGGGCTTTGATAAGAATGCTATAAGAAAGAGCTTAGCATGGTGGCACAGTGGTTAGCATTGCTGTCTCATGGCACCGAGGTCCCAGGTTCGATCCCGGCTCTGGGTCACTGTCCGTGTGGAGTTTGCACATTCTCCCCGTGTCTGCGTGGGTTTCGCCCCTACAACCCAAAGATGCGCAGGGTAGGTGGATTGGCCATGCTAAATTGCCCATTAATTGGAAAAATTGAATTGGGTACTCTATATTTAAGAAAACAGAATGCTATATGAAAGGAATGAAAGGAAATACTTCAATTTATACTGGGTGCAATTCGCCAGAAAAAGTTCAAAATGTGGTAGCGAGCGGGAATAGCCGCAAGCTACCCAGCGTGGCCGGCATCGCAATTCAGCATTAATTGGTCCACTTAATGAGGCCTCATAGGCTTCTCGTCGCAAATGAGGGCTCACCAACTGATTCACCGGGACCGCGCTCACCAGCTCCCCGCTAATAAGGTTGAGCAGGATTTTAGCTGCACTTGCTCAGCCAATCCCAGCCAGTTCGCAATAATGGCACCAAGGAGACCAACCCCTAGGTTCGAAGACGCTGACCTGGGGAGGCTGCGATACACCATGGAGGCCAGGAGGGAAGTCATAATCCCCCAAGGGTCCCGGACAGTCAGCCACAAGGCAGCCAGTGCTACCTGGGACGACGTGGCAACAGCGTCAGCTCGGGGAGTATGAGCAGGACCACTGACCATCAGTGCAGGAAGAAGGTCAATGACCTACACCGGGCAGCATGTGGAAGTAGACACCAACGCGCCCTACTCCCCCCACAAGGGAGCATACACTCTCCAACTCCCCATGTGACCTCCAGTCCTTCCGCCACCCCCCATTCCCATCAAGCCACACCAATCCCTCCTTCACACCCCCTCTCCCACCACTGTGAACCACGCGTGTGGCTAACGATGCTCTCTCTGTGTCTCTGCAGGAAAAGTTCTTCCCATAACCGTCGGGAAAGGGCCCAGACTGGTGGAGGGGTACCGGACATCAGAATCTTCACCTCCTTTGAGGAGCGTGTCCTGGAGGTGGCCTGGATGGCCGAGGACAGGGTGGTCACCCGCGCGGAGGCTGGCGGATGCCACAGAGGCAAGGAACCATCGGGCTTCGCCCAGGGAACCTGTCCAACGTGAGTAGTGATTGCCTTACTGACTGACCCATCCCACCCACTGACCTCATGTCCTCTCTCCCGCAGTTCCTCCAGCCAACGGCGCCAGCCCATTCCAGGCGGCCCCCTCTCCTGACTCCAAGGAGAACTCCTCGGAGGAGAGCTCCAAGGATACAACCATAGTCGCGGCTCAGCTCTCATTCCCACATCCCACCAGCGCAGATACACACACCTCGGTGGGAAATGTTAGTGGTCAGGCTTCTGGGGCACAATCTGGTGAGCACCACACTGCTGCTGATGTACATCAGGTGGAGGTAGGAACCCTCAGAAGAGACAGCAGTCAAACGGCTGATGGGTCCCAGGATCCAGCTGGATCCCAACCTGACACTGAACCTGTGTTTTAGAGGTACTTGGAGCTGATGGAGATGATAGGGAGCAGCCGGGACATTCAGAGGGTGATGTCAGTGTCACTCCAGCAGATCTATAGCCGACTGGAGGAATCCTAGAAGCTAGGATGCAGGAGATAGTGCTGGCAATGAGTGGCATCGAGGCCAACACTGCTGGGGTGGTGACCACAGTGGATAGTCTGGTGCTTGACGTTGGCACCACGAGTGAAGGTGTCCTTGGCTGAGGGTATAGGCCGAATGCCCAACTTGCTGGGGGATATCACCCAGAACCAGGCTAACCTTGATAAGGTTCTGCGGGACATGTCCCGCTCTCAGATTGAATTGGATTTGTTCATTGTCATATGTACTAAGGTACAGTGAGATGTATTGTTCTGCATGCAGCTCAGACACATCATTCTGTACATGAAAAGAAAATACATAATAGCACTATTTATTGGATGGGCATGGGATTATATGGGAATGGCCGAGGCACTGCGGAGCTTGTCCCAGTTGAAGGCGGGCATGGCCGAGGCACTGCGGAGCTTGTCCCAGTTGAAGGCGGGCATGGCCGAGGCACTGCGGATCTTGTCCCAGTTGAAGGCGGGCATGGCCGAGGCACTGCGGATCTTGTCCTAGTTGAAGGCGGGCATGGCCGAGGCACTGCGGAGCTTGTCCCAGTTGAAGGCGGGCATGGCCGAGACACTGCGGATCTTGTCCTAGTTGAAGGCGGGCATGGCCGAGACACTGCGGATCTTGTCCTAGTTGAAGGCGGGCATGGCCGAGGTACTGCAGGCCCAGTCACTGAGGAGCATCCCTGGAGGTGTTGACACCATGGTGCGGATGATGGGGAACCGCCAGGGCTGGCAGAGCCAGATAATGCAGGGGCAGCTGGGGCTCGAACCAGTAGCCCCTCCAATCCAAGGTGAACCTCAGGGACCAATGGCCACTGATCGGGAGAATCGGGTGCTGGGTGCCACGCTGGACCAGTCCCATGGAGTGGCGTCCATGGCCACCAGGTCTGCCCAGTTCCATTCATTTGATGAGTCTGCGCCTCGCAGTCAGCACACGGGACAGGGTGGCACAGCTGTACATGTGCCGGTGAAAAGCGAGCCGGGGCCCTCCGGCACCAGAGCCCCCAGAGGACCCCCACCAGGGGCATCGAAGGCTGTGAGACGAGGTAAGCAGCTGCCTGCCTCCACCTCTGATGTGCATCCTGGGGAAACACCAAGACATAGTGGTAGAGGTAGGAGGGCCAAGCACATTGAGCATCACTGAGGGCACCAGGGGAAGGGGATATGTAGTGGGTGGGAGGGGGGTTGGGGTTGGGTGCGTAGGGGGGCAGCACCATTAGGAGTGGGATTTGTATAACTATTATGATGCCTGTGTCACTTCCTTTGCAGCGCGAGCTGACCCACGGACCCTTTGCCTACCTCTCCAGGCATCCCTCCCTCCCAGTGGTTCTCATCCACCTTCCGGCCGTGGACATGTCTCCGGAGCTTTGTACCACCCCCTGGGTGTTCAGATGCTGCGTGTATGGTGTTGCCTCCCGCAGTGTTGAAGCACAGTATCCAGACATAAAGGTGTGATTGGGATCCTAGGCAATGACCCCCCACATGCTGTGTGGCCCGCCCAGCCACGGGAATCCACTTGGCATGTGTGAAGTGCTCACTTAACCATGATTGCCAATTCCCTATTAGCAATAGCCTTCAGCTGCTCAGCCAGAGGCCTCAGCAGTCGATGTGGGTTTTGGGTGGTCAGTGGGGCAGACTGGCAGGGACAAGGGTTGCCCTGTAATGGGTACACATGATCCAGGGGTTGGCATGGTGGTGCCGCAAGTGGTTGCCCCCTGGGTTTCCCCCCCCAGCGCACCTGCCCATGGCAGCCCACCCCTGCAGAGAGTCCCCCACCGAGCACTGGGGTGGCATGCCCAGCGTCCCCAGGGCTCTTTGCCTGTGAGCGAAGATGGCTACTCACCTCCTTGGCTTCCCACAGAAGCCCTTCCGCCAGGTTCACATTTGCAAAAGGAGCATTAATCGGCACCACCATGAACACTTGCTGGGGAGGCCGCTGAATGACGGGAGGCCGTTGGATAAGGGGCAGCTCTCATCAATAATATGGAAATGGGGCTTAAGTGGTGATAATTGGTTTCTCGCCACGCTACGGTGAGATCCCGATTCCACTACTGGTGTGGGCCGGTTGCATTGCAAAGGGTTTGGCGGCTGGCACGGGTCTCGTTTTTGGCCTCTCAGGCAATTCACCGGCCTCGTTACTCTTGAGCGAGAGCGTAATCAGGTCGGAGAAACATGCCCATAGTGTCTTTCATGACCACCAGACATCCCAAAGCAGCCAATAAAATACTTTCGAAGTGCAGACACGGTTGTAATACAGGAAGTGTCAGGGAACTTTGATGTCTGCACAAGAGGGCAGATAGCAACTTCCAACAGTGCAGCTCTCCCTAAATACTGCAGTAGAGTAGCTTTTATTTCTGTGTTTAAGACCCTGGATGTCAACACACAAAGTTCTGACTCACAAATGAGTGTGCTACCCTAACTGAACCATGGCTGCCACATAGAATTAAGTTCAATACCCTCATTAGAACTCTAATACCTAAACATTGGGTGGACATGAAGAAGCCCGCTCTGATTACAGGTCACTTGGGTGAGATAGCAAAAGCTATCAACACCTCTTGAACTAAAACTCAACACCAGTTAATAGGCAGTGTAAAATAAATTGATGTAAATGGAGTATATTAACTGGAAAGTGTAAATAAAGTATCCCATGAATTTGCATGTTTTCTTTTTTTAATAGAAATTTAAAGTAATTTAGTGTGGCCAATTCACCTACCCTGCATATCTTTGGGTTGTGGGGGTGAGGCCCACGCAGACACGGGGAAAATGTGCAAACTCCACATGGACAGTGACTTGGAGCCAGGATAAAACACAAGTCCTCAGCGCCGTGAGGCAGCAGTGCTAACCGCTGCACCACCATGCTACCCAGCATTTGTATGTTTTAAACCCTACCAATTAAAGAAAATTTGCCTTGAAGATTCAGTTCCATGGCAGGAACAACGATTGGATACTAATGAGACATAGATGCTGAGGTGACAGTGTGGAATAATGAGAAAGGTCAAAACCAGGAATCTGCACATCAGGGGGTCAGTGAAGATTGTGGGAGATCAAAGAAATAGATATTAAAACGGTGTGGTCATTTGTTGCAGAGAGAGAGAGGAAGTGAATAATGAAGATGGGCCTACCAGGAAGAAGGAGATGAGAAAGACCTGAGGCCAGGTGGAAAGATGCAGTGGTGAACGACTTGAATTGGACGAGGAAAGCCAAAGGACTGGAGGAGATGGAGAGGGTGGTCAACCAGTATTGAGGTGGCACCAAGAAGAAGAACCACCACTGGAATGGGCACCACAGAAATTGGCTATTGGATATTCCTGGTACAGGCCTTGCTGCACCCCACGCTGGTAAGAGTGCCGGCACAGGTGTGCCATCTATGTTACTGAGGTTTTGACAGTGGGCAGATTGTGACATCAAACAGCCTGCCACGATTGAGCACACCTTTTGCCAATTTGGACAACTGAAGTCAGGTGAATGCACCAACACATCCTAAACACTCCATGTTCAGTCGGATGAGGCTCTGCCCTAACTACTCCCAGCTGTCCAATTCCAGGTAAGGTGCTTTTGATTTACTGTTGCTTTAGAAGAGTTTGTGTGTGGTGATATGCCTGCGGATAATATTAGTTGTACTCAGTGTGACCTCCCACCAGCAGGTGGTGCCACACTACAATCATGTGACTTCCGGCTATCGGCAGGAGGTTGTAAGGTGAACACCAGGGCAGTCACAGATAGGGCAGCATGGTGGCACAGTGGTTAGCATTGCTGTCTACGGCGCTGAGGACCTGGGTTCGAATACCGGCCCTGGGTCACTGTCCGTGTGGAGTTCTCACATTCACCCCGTGTCTGCGTGGGTTTCACCCCCACAACCCAAAGATGTGCAGGGTAGGCGGATTGGCCACACTAAATTGCCCCTTAATTGGAAAAAATAATTGGGTACTCTAAATTTATTTTAAAAAAAGGACGGTCACAGATAAGGATAAACTCAGGAGAGTCAATGTAACTCAATCAGTAACTTGGTCTGTATAGCATTCTGATTGTCACATTACCATGGTACATCAATAAATCACCATTCTAGTTAAGTCACCAGAAGTTCTGTAGAATTCTTGCAAAGACAAGATCACGGAACACACCACTGTGGGGTGTTTTTGGAAGTTTTGTTGACATGTTGGAATTTGGAAGGAGTGTTGCTGCATTCTAACAGGGCGCCCTGGGCACAAAAAGCCTCCTGGATTTGTGGGGGTTGTGGTTGCAGTTTTCCTTGGGCTGTAGTAGGACAGGGAGGTGGAACTGAGCTGTGTGATGAGGACAGAGGAGAGCATTCCAAGGAAGACTATACCTTCCTTGGAAGATAAGAAAATTGTCTGAGTTGCCTATGATTCACCAGGGAGATGATCACTGAACAGAGCTACCATAATCACCATGGCCTGCTCCTTCATAGCAGAGTGAGGAAGGTGCTACCTATGGCCAGCACCTGAAAACCAATGAAACATGATGGTTTTCAAACACCTTTCCTGACTCACTATGAGAGTGGAGCTGACTTCCAGGATAGTGAGTTCCAGGACGAGGTATGAACTATGCAAATGTATTGTGGGTAAAGAGGGGCAGAACTGAGGAGTTGAAGGATGAAGGCTGAGGCAGCTGAGGGACAGAATCTTTAAGTGTCACCGCACAGCTGGGGAGTTGATGGGGACACACCTTGAAGCCTGACTGTTTGTTAAGTGAGAGAGATATCAGAATGAAAATCATCCACTGAGTCCAGCTGCATCCACAAACTTTGGAATGGATGCTCAATGAGGCAGAGCACCTGTCTGCTGGTCCACCAATGTAGGCCCCTCAGCAGCAGCCACAGGGCCAGGCAGTCAGGGAGAGGCTAAAGGAGGCTCCCCGCACATCCCAGAGTCTACCTGCAATTCCAATAGGTTGAGTGTAGTTCTCTCCAGAGGCCCTTCACCAGCCTAAGGCCTGGGCTCCAGCAGTCCTCCAAAGTCATTAGTCTCATCTGTCACAGCCTCCATCATCTCTGTCAACAGTGAGGCCCTTACCAGAGCATGTCCCTGAGCTAAATTGTGAATGTCTACCCATTGAGGAGATTGCATCTGTACTGAGTGGGGGACAGGTGTGATGCTGCACCCTCTGAGACATTGACGCTCTCAACCTTGGAGGAAGTAAGAGGCGCTTTACTGAGGGGTTCACCTCGTGCCTCTGATGCAAACACACCTGCAAAGGAAAAAACACGTAATTAGCTCTTTCAATATTCACCCATCTCCTCTCATCCATGGCTGCAGTGCTCTTCCTTTGTTGCCTGGGTTCAAGATAAAGCTCTAATCCTCCTCATCCATGCCGATCACTCCAATCTCTGAAATGGAAGGCCTGTCCTGCTCTCCGCCCACCTCCAGTGCTTCCATCTCTGAAAGAAGTCAGAGCTTGAATGTTCAGCACTCCCCCACTAGTCTTCACTTTTTCCCACCTGTTGTGGGCCCTTCCCTCCTGAAAGCACAAAGGGACAGTGAGTTAGTCTCCAGAGGCTGATGAGGAGAACCCCTTATCGGAAGACTTCTCCTGGTCCCATGATGTGACTGTGTCCATATGTCCCTCCAAAGTTTATGTTCGCATGGGAGGAGTGTGGCGCAGAGAGCAAGATGCAGATACCTGTGACCCACATGCATCCACCAAGTCAACTGTTGATGAGTGAGTAAGAGGGCTGTGGTGCATTGAGCAGTGTGAGAGGTTGTTGGTGTAGCCACTTGAAGATACCTTCACTGACTTTGATCATTGAACATAGAATCATAGAATCCTACAGTGCAGAAGGAAGACATTCGGCCCATTGAGTCTGCACCAACCCTCTGAAAGAACACCCTACCTAGGCCCAATCCATCGCCCTTTCCCTGTAACTCCACCAAGGGGTGATTTAGCATGACCAATCCACCTAACCTGCACATCTTGTGGCACTGCTGCCAGGTCCTTGGGGCGAGACTCTGGTAATTGACTCCCTGGCGAACTGCCCTCATTACTTTCTGCGGGGGGGGGGGGGGGGGTCTTTGAGGCCTCCTGGATTACATTTTATTATACGTTCAGCTTTAAGTGAGTTTAACACCTGTTTAAACCATCTGTCCAGGAAGCCTAAAAAAGGACCACATGAAATTAGTCGGAGGATCTTTGCTGGTACGGATTGCGTACAGCCTGTCCACTGCTAAATTAGTATGCATTATGCACGGTTTATGCTCGAAAAATGAGGATCAATCCCCCCCCCCCCCCCCCCCCCCCGGCCTATCTTTTTGTAATGAAATATTCCCAGGCTTCCTGACCTGCAGATTGGGCTGTTCTGATAATTTAAATCACTGAGACTTTGGATTTTAACTCACTTAAAATTTTCTTTGAGCTGTGGTTCAGTTGATAGGACTCTTGCCTCTGAGTCAGATGTTGTGGGTTCAAATCCCACTCCAGCATTTAAACACAAAAATCTAGGCTGCCAGTTCAGTGCGGTACTGAGAGAGTTCAACATGGTTGGAGGTGCCACCTTTCAGAATCCAAAACCCGGTCACCTCTTTCTCAGGTGGATGCAAAAGATCCCATTGGACTATTTCAAGAGGGGTAGATGAGCTATCCCTGATGCCCTGACCAATACTGATCCCTCAATCAACAGCGCAAAAGCTGAATATTTGGTCATTATCACGTGTTGTTTGTGGCTGCTTGCTGTCTGTAATGTGGATGCCATGTATAGTTTCCTACATTACAACAGAGACTATACTTTATTGGCTGTAAAGTGCTTTAGGACGTCCTGACCTGAATGGCTTTCTACAAATGCAATTTCTTTCTTTCTACAGGGCCATAGCAGTGTCTAGTAAAGGGTAAATGCTGTATTTCTAGTTTCGTATTTCAGTCTCTTAACAATATTTCTAATTTACCCAATTAGCTTTCTTCATGACACTCATCGTAGACTTTCAGTATTCCATGAACAGCCAACCCCATTAATAAAAAAATCCTTTTATATTCCTCGTAATAATCTGATTTAAAGGATCTCACCCCATTTCTGTAGCTGTGAACATCAATAAGATAACATTTAGAACTTATGAGAGTCAGCTCCTTTAGCCCGAGGTCAAACAATTTGATTGCTGCACCTTATCTGGGACCAACTGCACCTCATGCATCTATTTATACACACAATTAAAAATTTAGATTTCCTTGTCTAAGGTTTGAGGGCAGTTTTACTAGATTAGATAATATGCATGCAAGCCTGAATGGATGGTTGGCAATGATGGCCTTAGTGCAGGAACAGAAGGCTAATAATCAAGTCCCTGGTGCACAGTATGCTGATAAGAGCTTGTATATGGCAAGGTATTACCGCACTGCTGATCACAAATGCACCGGCCTCGCAATTGTCCTGTTGATGGATGGAAGGGGTGGTAAACTCAAGCCATCAATAAATGTCATTCGGAATTAACAAAGCTGGTACAAAAACAGTCAAAGAGGGTAAGTTTATCTATTAACTGATCCCTTCCCCCTTCTACTGATGACATATTCGCTGCTCTAATCTGATCCATGTATTCTGTAGAAACTAGAAACAGAGCAGATTTGCGGGTAATCATGACAATGACTATGATAATGGTCATCACTGTAATGGTAAATTCCAGGGCTAAATAACTTGCATGCAAAAGCAATCCATACAATACACACACACACACTTTCCAAAGGGTGATAACTGGTAGGGTATCACTATGCCCCTCAACATGCTGCAAGAGTCATTCAGCTGCCATCTCTATGACATGGGTATTAACTAAAGTAGAATTACACAAGGGCTGACATTTTGTAAGTTACTTTTCTAAATAAAACAGCTGCTATTGAAGTAAGATAGATAATTAAGTCTTTAGGCACACTCAGCTTAATGACATAAGACAAATCTGGAATGCTCAGGGCTCAGGTTCAGACCCTGGGTCACTGCCGATGTGGAGTTTGCACATTCTCTCCGTGTTTGACTGGGTCTCACCCCCACAACCCAAAGATTTCCAGGGTAGGTGGATTGGCCAAGCTAAATTGCCCCTAATTGGGAAAAAAAAATTATTTAAAAAAAACAAATCTGAAATGAAGAGATGTTTGACGGAGATCATCAGATGATGACCTAATTGCAAAATTCAGCTGTGCGAGATTGATGTCTGTGGCGTCAAGAACTACAAGAATCTGAACTCCAACACTAGATCCCTTTATTAAGTCGATCATACCTAAATAATTAATTTATCTGAATACCTTTCTTCAGTTTTTCACTATTTTTGTGACAACGTGAATAATCACTTAGAACAAAGGACAGGACAGCACGGAGGCACAGTGGGTTAGCCCTGCTGCCTCATGGCGCCGAGGTCCCAGGTTCAATCCCGGGTCTGGGTCATTGTCCGTGTGGAGTTTGCACATTCTCCCCATGTTTGCATGGGTTTCGCCCCCACAACCTAAAAAAAATGCAAGCTAGGTAGATTGGCCCCGCTAAATTGCCCCTTAATAGGAAAAAATGAATTGGGTACTCTAAATTTATATTTAAAAAAATAGAACAAAGGACAAAGAAAAGTACAGCACAGGAACAGGCCCTCCAAACCTGTGCCGACCATGCTGCTGTCTAAACTAAAACCTTCTACACTTCCAGGGTCCGTATCCCTCAATTCCCATCTTATTCATGTATTTGTCAAGATGCCCACTTAAACCTCTCTGTTGTTGATGAATGATGACATCAATGCAGAAGAATGACCAATTGTAATCTTTATATTTAAAACAATATTAAATATTCAATTTCAAGTTGAATACCATGTCATTTTATGGCAATGCGTGCCAGTTGTGAAGGTATCAATATTGACTCAGTGGCAGCACCCTTATTTCTGAGTCAGAAAGTCATGGCTTCAAGCCCTATTGCTGTGCAGTACGATGGGACTGCAGCATTGTTGAGAGGTGCTTCCTTTCATATTGGATACAAATGAAGTCTCATTCTTTTTCTTTTTTAAATTTAGAGTACCCAATTCGCTTTTTCCAATTAAGGGGCAATTTAGCGTGGCCAATCCACCTACCCCGCACATCTTTGGGTTGTGGGGGTGAAACCCACGCAAACATGGGGAGAATGTGAAAACTCCACACGAACAGTGACCCAGAGCCGATGAAGTCCCATTCTAAGAGTCCTTCCTGTTTATTTCCTTTGTTATTTTATTATTTTGGTCCATGGACCCATAATCGGGATGTGCCTTTAAGCAGAAGACTCAAAGTTGAAACAACCTGCTTGTCAGGTTTTGTTTTTGGAGAAGAGACGTCCGACTCCTCAATATCAAGCAGATCTTAGGAATCAGGTTTGGAGGGAGTAGGATCGATTGGTTAGCTGGCAACTGTTGGGTTGTCCAGGGACAATGTTCTGCCTGACAACAGTCAGTGATCGGTTTGTGCATAATGTTTTATGAGAGAACTGGGCAGTAGCATTTAGACCTTGGAAGTGAAAGGAACGCCCACCCTCTCTCTCTCTCTCTCTCCTGCTGAAGCAAAAGAACTGTTCTATTGTTCTGAAAACAGTGAGTGCCTGGTACACTCTTCGCTGTGAACCTGAGCAGTAGCACAGTGGTTAGCACTGTTGCTTCACACGCCAGGGACCTGGGTTTCAATCCCGGCTTGGGTCACTGTCTGTGTGGAATCTGCACATTCTCCCTGTGTCTGCGCGGGTTCCCTCCGGGTGCTCCAGTTTCCTCCCACAAGTCCCGAAAGAGGTGCTGTTAGGTGATTTGGACATTCTGAATTCTCCCTCAGTGTACCCGAACAGGCACCAGAATGTGACCATTAGTGGATTTTCACAGTAACCTCATTGCAGTGCTAATGTAAGCCTACTTGTGACACTAATAAAGATTATTGTTAATATAAATGATGTTGAGTCTGCAGAGAAAGTCGACAATCTTGCCAGAGAAAACCATGTCCAGCCTGGAAGGAAGAATTATCAAAATGAAAGCTAAACTTCAGAAAGACATGAACAAGGGCAGCATGGTGGCCTAGTGGTTAGCATTGCTGCCTCACGGCGCCGAGGTCCCAGGTTCGATCCCGACTCTGGGTCACTGTCCGTGTGGAGTTTGCACATTCTCCCCATGTTTGCGTGGGTTTCGCCCCCACAACCCAAAGATGTGCAGGCTAGGTGGATTGGCCATGCTAAATTGCCCCTTAATTGGAAAAAATTAATTGGGTATGCTAAATTTATAAAAAAAAGAAAGACATGAACTGAAAATCATCCCAGTGTAGCAAATATCTTTACTCTTTTATTCATTTATTTTTTTTAAAATTTAGAATACCCAATTCTTTTTCTCCAATTAAGTAGCAATTTAGCGTGGCCAATCCACCTACCCAGCACATTTTTTAGGCTGTGAAGGTGAGACCCACGCAAACATGGGGATAATGTGCAAACTTCACACGGAGTTGTGATGTGCCACAGTGCATGACAAAAATCCACCATCCTGTGATGCATAAATTACATTCATATTAATGAAGGAAAGCTGAGGAACTTGCCAAGATCAGGCAATTTAGCTCCTATAAATATCACTTTGATCGTGAAAAATATATACTCAGCTCCAGAAACCGCTATTGATTACGCTATTATTTATTTATTTATATAAATTTAGAGTACCCAATTAATTTTTTCCAATTAAGGGGCAATTTAGCATGGCCAATCCATCTACCCGGCACATCTTTGGGTTGTGGGGTGAAACCCACGCAAACACGGGGAGAATGTGCAAACTCCACAGAGCCGGGATCGAACCTGGGTCCTCAGCGCCATGAGGTAGCAGGCTAACCACTGTGCCACCATGGTGCCCTGGTTATGCTATTATTAATCCTGGAGGCTGCGGCCTCTTTCTTATCGATTTGCCATACTGGACCTTACCAAATTAGTTTAACCTCTGGTGTGTACCCAAGCGGCAGGCCAACCTGGGTGTCAGTAAGTTACAATGTCATACAATAATACAATGATTGAAGAAGTTTTTCAGAAAACATTTTATTGAAGCATTTATAATTTTAACATTTAAACATTCTAAACAGCAGAGCGGACCGACACACGCAACAACATCACAATAACATACCCAACTTGCCCTCCGTCCTACCTCCTGACTGCCCGTATATTAGATTCCTTATTCTACAATGCCATGCTTCCCTTTTTCCTCCCCCCAACCAGCCCATACAAAACCCGGGATCCCTCACCCTTGGCGCCTTACCAGCCCATTCAAAACCCAAGATCAGATTGAAGGAGGTCTTTTACCCAGTCATCACTTTCTGCCATGAATAGTATACTTTGAAGGGGCACCAAACAGTGAATCACTTCTCGCACCCGACTCAGCCAGCAGAATGGCCACTTGGCCATTAGCCCACAAGATTTGTTTTTGAAAAACATTTCATTGAAGACGTTTTCAATATATTCAAAACCAAAAAATGCAACCACAGCAACAGGAAACAGACCCCCTCCTGCACCCCCCCCCCCCCAACAAACGTGCCCCACACACCCCACCTCTAGTTTTTCACCCCACCCAAAAAACAAACCACCCCCTGCCATGCTGACGACTCAATATTCCTTTAAAAAGCTGATGAACAGTTTCCACCTCGAGGTAAACCCCTCCTCCACACTTCAAATGGCTAACTTGATCTATTTCCAAATGCAGGAGCTCTGTCAAATTGCTCACCCATATCCCTGCCTTCGGCAGCTCCGAGACCCGCCAGTACAACAAAATCCTTCTGCAGGCTATCACGGAGGCAGAAGCCAATACATCGGCCTCTCTCCTCACCTGCACTCCCGGGTCATCCGACATTACAAATATCGCTAGACTCGGGGCTACCTCTACCCCCAAAATCTTTGACATTACATCTGAAAACTCCTTCCAAATCCCCCTCCCAACCTCGGACACGTCCAAAACACATGCACAAGAGTCGCTGGCCCCCTGCACACCATCCGCACCTATCCTCCACACCTGGAATGAACCCACTCATCCTGGACACTATCATGTGAGCTCTGTGCACCACCTTAAATTGGATAAGAGCTCGCCTTGCACATGATGGGGATATATTCACCGTCTGCAGAGCTTCACTCCATATTCCAGTCCCCAGCGTCCGACCCAACTCCTCATCCCATTTATGCCTAACCTCCTCCAAAGGAGCACTCTCCTTCTTCATCAACTCCCCATACATGTCTGCAACCCTGCCCACTCCTATTTCATCCTCAGACAGAAGTTTACCCTGCAACACCTGGGGCGGCAGCATCGCAAGCAACGACACCACCTTCCTCATAAAGTCCCTAACCTGTAGATACCTAGGGCAGCACGGTGGCACAGTGGTTAGCATTGCTGCCTACGGCGCTGAGGACCCGGGTTCGAATCCCGGCCCTGGGTCACTGTCCGTGTGGAGTTTGCACATTCTCCCCGTGTCTGCGTGGGTTTCGCCCCCACAACCCAAAGATGTGCAGGTTAGGTGGATTGGCCACGCTAAATTGCCCCTTAATTGGAAAAAATAATTGGGTACTCTAAATTAAAAAAAACAAAAAAAAACCTGTAGATACCTAAACCCATTCATCTTCGGTAACTGGTACATCTCCTCCAGCTCCTCTCGGCTAGTAAACCTTTCCCCAACAAACAAATCCCTAAAATATCCTGACCCCACCTGCCTCCATCCCCGGAACCTCGAATCCAACGCCACCGGGCAAACCTGATTATCACAAATCTGTGCACATGGGTGGCATGGTGGCACAGGGGTTAGCACTGCTGCCTCACAGCACCAAGGACCTGGGTTCGACCCCGGCCCCGGGTCACTGTCCGTGTAAAGTTTGCACATTCTCCCAGTGTCTGCGTGGGTCTCACCCCCACAACCCAAAGATGTTCAGGGTAGGTGGATTGGCCATGCTAAATTGCCACTTGATGTGAAAAAAAATTGGGTAGTCTAAATTATATTTTAAAAATGAATCGGCTCACACAGAGACATGCCTTCCAATCCAAAATGCTGCCGCCACTGTTTCCTAACCCTCAGTGCAGATACCACCACCGAGCTTGTGTAGTACCTGACTGGCGGGAATGGAAGGGAATCCACCAACAGTGCCCTCAAGCTGGTCCCCTGACATGAGGCGGCCTCCATCCGTTCCCCCACCGCCTATTTCTGAAACACTGCAATATTCACTGGCCAGTCATTGTTCGACAAGTTTGGCAATGCTAACCCCCGCTCCAGTCCCCTTCGATCCTTCTCCAACAACACCCTCATAACCCGCGGAGCCTTCCCCTCCCACACAAGCTTCAAGATCACCTCATTAACCTCCCTAAAAAAGGGTTTAAGCTCAAAAATCAGGAGGTTTGAAACACCAATCAAAGAACTTTAGCAACAGTGTCATCTTTATTGTCTGGACCTGACCTGTCAACGACAATGGCAACACAGCGTGCCGCTATCATCTCTACCCTCCCAATTTACCTCGCCGTCACCTGCTTCCTCAACTGGTGCGCAAGCATCCTGCTTTCTCACCATGCTCTGGCTGTACTCAATTTCCCCACCGCCTTTCTCGTGAACACCAGTCCAAACTCCGTCTGCCTCTCCTTTAGTACCGCTTCCTCAGGCGCCACCAATTACCTCTGATCCATCCTCAGAATGTCCTCCACCAATCTCAACCTCTTAGCCTTCTCCAGAATGTCCTTTCTGTGCGCCTTAATCGATTAAATTCCCTCCCCTTGTCACCAACGTCAGTACCTCCCACAACGTGGAGGTGGAAACCTCCCCTGTCTAATTCTGCTCCATATAATTCTGAATGGCCACCCTAACCATTTCACACAGCCCCTTATCCATCAACCCCACATCCAACCTCCACTGCTGTCGCTGAGCCTCTCCCTTTGTCACCCGCAAGTCTACCCAATGCGGCGCATGGTCAGAAACCACAATCGCCAAATACTCTGATCCAGCCACCCCGCCAACAGTGCCTTATCCAAGTCAAAGAAATCAATGTGGGAGTATTCCCGGGTGCATGTGCGAGACATATGAAAACACCTTCGCCCTCGGCCTCTCAAACCGCTACAGGTCTGCTCCCCCCGTCCACTCCATAAACCCCTGCAGCTCCTTTGCCATGGACCTGGGACACGCCCAATCCAACCGAGGATCAGGCACCGTAGGTGGGGGGAGGAGGATGCTCAAAGACCCCTCCCCCACCAACTTCGCGAACATGTTCGGCACGTTCCCTCAATCGCTTCAGTAGCCCCACGATCCGGGGATTCTGTCTCCTGGAATGATCTCCAGGTTCTTTCACCTGCCACCTTTTCTGGCTCTCCGCCACGAGCACCATCTCTGCCTCCGAGGAAGCCAGCTAGTCCTCATGATCTCCCACTGCATCCTCCACCTTCTGGAGCACCAGATTTACACATTCACATTTTCAATCATGGTCAGGAATGGAAATGCTCACTGATATTTGACCAAAGTGTGAAGCAGGATCCTCTCAAATATTTATGCTGGATGGTGCTTTTACTCAGTGAGCTATTATGGGATTGATCAAGTATATTCAACATGTACTCCAGCCTCTGTGCCACTCTCACAATAGCTACCCTAAGCAGCTCCACTGACGTCTCCTTTCTCTGCTGCTGGGACTTCACATTCAGAAAGCCCAACAGTTGCTCAGTAGACAACTGGGCAGGCAACGCCACCCCAGAATCTTCCGCCACCTTTTCCACTGCCGCAACTCAAATAATCTCTTGACCGGGCTGCCGCCTCTGACATGTTACACTCCTTGTCTGGGAAGCCAGAAACTGGCCCCACTGACGGAGCACTTCTATTTCTCAGTGTTCATGTACCTCACACCAGCAAAGACCTCTTAAATCAGGAGAAAAGGACCAAGCAATTCAACCGAGAGCCGAGAGCTACCAAATATGTGAACACTCACTCCATGGCCACCACCGGAAGTCCGGCCCACAACCTTTATTTGTAGCTACACATTGAGTTCACTTTCATTTCATTTCTGCTTTGCACTTCTTTCTCTTGTCTTGATGAAGGCTGACAAGTATTTTTAATTAAAATTTTTAATGTTCAGAATTGTTAAAACAATTTGTTTCTATATGATGTGCTTACCTTGAAGTACATGCAGCCCTTTGAATTTGAGTTGATCAGATTTTCCATTGCCGCATTATGCAAGGGCAGTTATGGAAGCAGTTATGAATAATTATGAGCTCAGCGACAAGGGGGTGAGTATTGATCACTACATGCCATCTTTGTTCATTTTGGACCCCACATGGACAGTGAAACTTAAACTTAACCTGGACTGCAAAATCAGCCCTATGTTTCTATAGATTTGCATATAAAGTGCTTTTTAAAAAAAACATTTAGAGTACCCGGTTGATTTTTTCCAATTAAGGGGCAATTTAGCATGGCCAATCCACCAATCGCTGCACATCTTTGTGTTGTGGGGGTGAAACCCACGCAGACATGGGGAGAATGTGCAAACTCCACATGGACAGTGTCCCAGGGCCGGGATTCGAACCTGGGTCCTCAGCGCCACACTCCCAGTGCTAACCACTGCGCCACCGTGCTGCCCCTTTATAGAGTGCGTTCACATGAATCTGCATTCAGAATGCGGAAGAGAGTGGTTGCCATGATTCCTCACATGTGCATTTAAAATCATTCCGGGCAGCACGATGGCACAGTGGTTAGCATTACTGCCTCACGGCGCTGAGGACCCAGGTTTGAATCCCGGCCCTGGGTCACTGTCCGTGTGGAGTTTGCACATTTTCCCCGTGTCTGCGTGGGCTTCGCCCCCACAACCCAAAGATGTGCAGGTTAGGTGGATTGGCCACACTAAATTGCCCTTAATTGTAAAAAATAATTGGGTCCTCTAAATCTATATTTAAAAAAATAATTCCATTATCCTGACTTTATTGACCATTAGAATGAAAGAGGGGGTGTTAGCCCCGTGAATATGGGAAGCCAGACAACATTTTCTTTCAGTCTGAAATACAATTCATCTAAATGGCATATTTCATGTTGAAGCCTTGGCTGCGCATAGTTTATTTGACTAACAGCCTAGCTCACTATTGTCCTCACCTGAGATTTACATATTCACATTTTCAGTCATGATCAAGAATGGAAATGTCACTGATTGTTTTTCACCAGTGTGAAGCAGGAACCTCCCTAGTCTTTACGCTGGATGGTGGTTTTACTCAATGAGCTGATACTGGAGTGATCAAATATATTCACATGTGGACAGCACTATGGCGCAGTCGTTAGCATTGCTACCTCATGGCGCTGCAGTCCCAGGTTTGATCCCCGGCTCTGGGTCACTGGGCGGGATTCTCCGGGAATCGGCGGGGCGGGCAGAAACGGTGCAGTGGAGTGGAGGGAACCACTCTGGCGTTGGGCCGCCCCAAAGGTGCGGAATCCTCCGCACCTTCAGGGGCTAGGGCGACGGCAGAGTGGTTTGCGTCCCGCCGGCCGGCTTGGAAGGCCTTTGGCGCTGCGCCAGCTGGGGCTGAAGGGACTCTGCCGGCCGGCGCGATTCCGCACATACACGTGAGCGTCAGCGGCTGCTGACGTGATCCCTGCGCATGCGCGGGGGTGGGTGTAAGCCTCCGCGATGGCCGGCGCGAAGGTGAACCCCCCGCGCATGCGCGGGGATCACGTCAGCAACTGCTGATGCTCCCGTGCATGTGCGGAACCGCACCGGCCGGCAGAGTCGCCCCGCGTTCCCCCCTGGGACCCCGGAGCCTGTCCACGTCGCCAGGTCCCGCCGGTAAGGGACCAACTCCAATTTACGCCGGCAGGACCTGCATAGAACGGGCAGAACGTCGGCCCATCGTGGGCTGGAGAATTGCCAGGGGGAGCCCGCTGGCTGGCGCGGCGCGATGCCCGCCCCCGCCAAATCACCGGCGCCAGAACATTCGGCAGCCGGCGGGGGCAGGATTCACGCCGCCCCCCGGCGATTCTCCGACACGGCAGAGGGTTGGAGAATCCCGCCCACTGTCTGTGTGGCGTTTGCACATTCTCCCCGTGTCTCCATGGGTTTTGCCCCCACAACCCAAAGATGTGCAGACTAGGTGAATTGGCCACGCCAAATTGCCCCTTAATTGGAAAAAATGAATTGGGTACTCCAAATTTATTTTTAAAAATATATTCACATGCACTTAAATTAAGTTCAAGAGGGGCAGCACGGTGATGCAGTGGTCAGCACTTCTGTCTCACGGCGCCTAGGTCCCAGGCTCGATCTCGGCCCTGGGTCACTGTCCATGTGGAGTTTGCACATTCTCCCCGTGTTTGCGTGGGTTTTGCCCCCATAGCCCAAAGATGTGCAGGCTAGGTGGATTGGCCACACTAAATTGCCCCTTAATTGGAAAAATATAATTTGCATTGTAAATTTATTTTTAAAAATTAAGTTCAAGAGAGGGTCATGGCACAGTGGTCAGCACTGTTGCCTCACGGCGCTGAGGACCCGGGTTCAATCCTGGCCCCGGGTCACTGTCCGTGTGGAGTTTGCACTATCTCCCCATTTCTGTGTGTGTCTCACCCCCACAATCCAAAGATGTGCACGTAGGTGGATTGGCCATGCCAAATTGGCCCTTAATTGGAAAAAGGAATGAGTTGGTACTCTAAATTTTTTTTTAAAAAGGAAGAGAGGGTCAGCTGTTAATTTTACAATTTCCTAAATTTCATATGACTGATAGTTAGTTCCTCACCAGATATGCCAACTCAAAATAGTCTTTAAAAAAATTTTTGCACATAAATACACCTTTCCCTTTTAATTACTTTATTTAGAATGAAGATGTGTCTGCTGAATATATATATTTCACTCCGAATATTATTAGTATGAAATATCCTCTTGCTGCTAAATATGAATTATCTCTTCCTTAAACCACCTCTGGGTAGTATTCACAATGTCTATTATGAGGCAGATGAGTTAGAATGATGAGGAATTCTGTGCCACAGCAGAGCTCACTGTGCATCCAAGTATAATTTTAAAGGACATGTGTCATAAGATATGGCAAGTATGAAAATATAGTCTTCTTACTATCTAAAGTCTTCAATTGTTTCTTTATTACAAATAAGAGATGATTTAAAGTGGAATTTCAGGAAGGAGTACAAAAGGAAAATGAACATTCTTACTGTGGTAACTGGACCACAAAACGTTAGTCAATGCACATTGTTCATAAAGTTAAATAAGGTTGACCTTCTTTAATATATCAAAATAACAAAGTTTATAATATCGTGGACTTAAAAATGGGAGCAGTTAGTTACACATTGAAATAACACTAACAGAAAAGAATTCGAACTAACCACAGTTAAATATGAATATACGCATGTAACAACAGCCAATGATATCACAGCACTTGCTGATGACATTAGCAATGGGTTTCAATAAGAAGATGCATAATAATAACATTTTATAACACTTACCATCGTAGAACATGAACCAAGGGCAACACGGTGGTGCAGTGGTTAGCACTGCTCTCTCACGGTGCTGTAGTTCCCAGGTTCAACCCCGGCTCTGGGTCACTGTCCATGTGGAGTTTGCACATTCTCCCCTCGCCGTGTTTGTGTGGGTTTCGCCCCCACAACGCATAAAGATGAGCAGGTTAGGTGGATTGGCCATGCTAAATTGCCCCTTAATTTGAAAAAATTAATTGGGTACTCTAAATTTTTCAAAGAAATAGAACATGATCCATTTTGAGATGGAAATTAAAATGTGTTTTGTTTGGCATATATTTTTCTCAGAAAATCATGTGATCCTCACAACTTTGCCACTATTGTTTACTTACATAAAAAACTATTTTGTCCTTGCACTGTTCAGCATCAGTGCTCCATTGATTAGGATTAGGAAGTTAATAAGGTCTGGGATAATGAATCAGATGGGTAGGGACTGGAACTGCAAGCAAGACTTAATCAAGTCATCACGGCTCTCAAACCATGAAAAAGGTAATTAAAGGAAAAGACTGCATGTTAGACAGTTGGAGGGGTCTAGGAGAGGGCGGAAGGAAGATAGAGAACCTACATTTTCTTCTGTCTTATGTTCAAAATATAAATCAGGGTTAATTACCAAGGAACAGCTAAGTTAACAGTTAAATTATGCTGATGGAACATATTTATTTCTGTTTTGATGTTTTTGGTATAATCAGCACAGCAAGCAAGAGTCCAACTCATATCTCTTGCAGGTAATAATTACTTTGTAAATAACAAATTGTCTTTAGGCTTGTGATACATTGGCTTTGGTGGAAAGCTGACATCTCTCATTAATGATGAATTTATCAGGGAAATCATCAGTAATTACTGCAGTGATCTTTTCCAATAAGTTGCTGTGATTGCAACAATGTTAGTGGAACTTCAGCTTAGAAGGCAGGTTTTAAGAAGCATCTTAAAGATGGAGAAAAAGGTAAAGGCCAAGGGGATTCGGGAGGAAATTCCAGAGCGTAGGCCTGAGAGTACAAGTTATGACTGCCAATAAAGGGGTGATGGAAATTAGGACTGCAAAATAACCCAGAATTGGAGGAACGCAGAGAATTTTGGGGTTTGTCGGGCTGGAGGAGTTTATTGAGATAGGAAGAGGCGTGGTCATAGAGGAATTTGAACACAAGAATGAGAATTTTGAATTTGAGGTGTTGTACTGGGATCCGGTATCAGTCAGTGAGTGCAAGAGTGACGGGTGAATGGGACTTGGTGTGATCTGAGCAAAGGATTTTGGATGTGCACAGGTTTATGGAAGATGGGATAAGGGAGGCCAGCCAGAAGTGGAAGGGAATAAACTAGTCTAGATGTACAAATGAGCACGGATGAGGGTTTCAGCAGCAAATGGGTTGAGGCAGGGGTGGAGAGGTGACATTACATTGGGGAAAGTAAGTACCCCCTGGTAATGCCGAGGATGTGGGGTCATAAGGTCAGCAAAGGGTCAAATATGATGCCGAGGTTGCAAACAGTTCAACTTCAGACAATAACCAGGGAGGGAGTTGGAATCGGTGGCTACTGCCTGGAGCTTGTGGATGGGACTTAAGGTAATTGCTTCAGACTTCTCAATATTTAATTGCAGGAATTATTTGCTTCTCCAATACTGGGTGTCAGATAAGCAGTGTGACAAATCATAGGAAGTGGGATGGTTGAGGGATCTAGTGGTGAGGTTGAGTCGGGAGTTGTCAGTGTACACTGCACAGGGAGCTATTCAAGGTGGGGGAGAAAAGACAAATGTAGTTGTAGTTGGGTGTAGTACAGACAGGGGACTAGACACTGTTCTCCATTATCAGTACCGAGAGTCTCGAAGGCCGTGTTGCCTGCCTGAAGCCAGGGTTAAGGACATATGCTCTGAGTGGGGAGGAGCTTGCGATGGCAGGGGGAGGATCCAATGACTGTGATCCATTTTGTTTTCTTTTTAAACGCATTTTATTCAAACTTGTATCAAAGTAGGTTACAGCAAATAAACACCCCGGGAATCATTCTTCCCAACAATCAACTATACAGTTTGTACAGATTTCCCTCCTTTTTCACCATCCCCCCACCATCACCCACCCCCTACCCCACCCCCACCCCCTGCGACGAACAGCTCCTCAAACAGGGTCCCAAACATCCCCCACCTTTCCTCAAACTCCCCTGCTGAGCCCCTTAACTCATACTTTATCTTCTCTAACCGCAGGAAGTCGTACAGGTTACCCAACCATGCTGCGATGCCAACCGCCACTCCAGCAAAATTTGTCACCGTGCAATCAGAGAGGCGAAGACCATGACACGGCCTTCCTCTTCTCCATGAGCTCCGGCTTCTCTGAAACCCCAAATATCACCACCAAAGGGTCTGGGTCCACTCCCTCCTCCACTATCCTGGCTAAGACCGCGAACACTCCCGCCCAGAATCTTCCCAATTTTTCATAACACCAAAACATGTGCGCATGATTCGCTGGCCCCCGCCCACACCTCTCATACTAATCTGCTACCCCCTGAAAGAACCCACTCATTCTCGCCCGAGTCATATGCACCCTGTGCACCACCTTAAACTGTATCAGGCCCATCCTTGCACAAGAGGAGGTCCCGTTTACCCTTCGCAGTGCCTCACTCCATACTCCCCAATTGATCTCCCCTCCAAACTCCGCTTCCCATTTCTCCTTCATCTTCACCACCCGCTCACCTCCCTGCTCCCCCAGTCACTTATATATATCCCCAATTCTTCCCTCCCCTTCCCCATCCGCAAGCAGCAGTTGCTCCAGCAGGGTGTATCCCGGCAATCTAGGGAACACCTTCCAGACCTTTCGTGCAAAGTCCCTAACCTGTAGATACCTGAACTCACTACCCCGCGGCAGCTCTACCCTCTCCCTTAGCTCCTCCAGACTGGCGAACCCTTCCTCCAAATACAAATCGCTCACCTTGACCAGCCCCACTTCCCTCCACCTCCTGTATACATTATCCATCCCCCCCGGCTCAAACTCATGATTCTCGCACAGCGGCGTTAGCACTGACATCCCTTCCACCCTAAAATGCCTCCTCAGCTGATTCCATATCTTCACCATGGACTGCACCGCTGGGCTCCCTGAATACCGACTCGGAGCCATTGGCAACGCTGCCGTCACCATAGTCCTCAACTAGACCCCTTACAAATTCCTCCTCCATCCTAACCCACTCTACCCCTTCTCCTTCCCACCACCGCCGCACCTTGTCCATATTCGCCGCCCAATAATGGTTGTGATCCATGTACGCACCAACAACGTAGATAGAACGAGGAAGGAGATTCTGCATTTGAAGTTTGAGGAGTTTTTAAAAAATAAATTTAGTGTACCCAATTCACTTTTTTCCAATTATTTTTCAATCCACCAAGCTTGCTCATCTTTGGGTTGTGGGGGCGAAACCCACGCAAACACGGGGAGAATGTGGAAACTCCACATGGACAGTGACCCAGAGCCGGGATCGAACCTGGGACCTCAGCGCCGTGAGGCAACAAGGCTAACCCACTGCGTCACCGTGCTGACCTGAAGTTTGAGGAGTTAGGTACTAAATTAAACCTCAGAATCTCCAAGGTTGTAATCTCTGGATTATTACCTGAGTCATATGCAAATTTGCAAAGCGTACGTAAAATTAGAGAGATGAATACGTGGCTCAAAAACAGGTGTTGGAGAAGTGGGTATTGGTTCATGGGACATGGGTGGCACGGTAGCACAGTGGTTAGCACTGTTGCTTTACAGTGCCAGGGTCCCAGGTTCGATTCCCAGCTTGAGTCACCGTCTGTGCTGAGTCTGAACGTTCTCCCGTGTCTGCGTGAGTTTCCTCCGGGGGCTCCGGTTTCCTTCTACAAGTCCCAAATGACGTGTGGTGAAGTGAATTGGACATTCTGAATTCTCCCTCTGTGTACCCGAACAGGCACCGGAATGTGGCGACTAGGGGCTTTTCACAGTAACCTCACTGCAGTGTTAATGTAAGTCTACATGTGACAATAATAATTATTATATTATTATTGGCATTAGTACTGAGGATAGTGGGGACTGTACTGTTGGATGGCCTACATCTGAACCATGCTGGGACCAGTATTCATGTGGATTATATAACAGGGGAAGTAGAGAGGGTTTAAACTAAAGAGTGGGGGTGAGGGTTCAGTTGCTTGGAAAATTAGAAAGTCAAAGATAAAGGTAGGAGTGCAGGTTAGTGATCAGTCTGAATGTCAACAGAAAGCAACAGGTAGGGGCAGATCATATGAACATTGCACCAAGGATTCATACAAGAGCCATAACTAGGAGGGGAAGGGTTCCAAGAATGGAAGGTTTAAAAAATCAGGAGTAAACGAGGGAGCGGTGGCACAGGATAGTGAGGGGGAACCTGACTGTCAGGGGCTGGGACAGGAAACGTAAACAAAAATATGCAACATAGAGTAAATCCAGAGTTGTAAACAACTAAAATATCAAAGCTAAATGTTTTTTTATCTGAATGCATGAAGCTTTTGCAACAAGATAGATGAGTTAATAGCACAGATAACAACATATGATGTATTCACTATTACAGAAACGTGGTTGCAGGGTGATTCGGACATTCTAGGGTATAAGATGTTCCAAAAGAACAGGCGAAAGGGAAAAGGAAGTGGGGTAGCGTTGCTAATCAAGGAAAGTTTCAGAGCAACGCTGAGTCGTGATACAAAAGCAGTGGATAGTGATGTGAATTGCTTTTTAAAAATAAATTTAGGGTATCCAATTATTTTTTTCCAATTAAGGGGCAATTTAGCGTGGCCAATCCACCTACCCTGTGCATGTTTTGGGTTGTGGGAGTGAGACCCACGCAGGCACGGGGAGAATGTGCAAACTCCACACTGACAGAGACCCAGGGTTCAGATCGTACCTGGGATCTCAGCGCCATGAGGCAGCAGTGCTAACCACTGCACCACCGTGCCACCCTAGAATCGGTTTAGGTTGAAAGTATGAATAGGAGGGGAAGGAAGGCAAGAGTGGGAGTAGTCTATAGACCCTCAAAATGTGATCTCTCAAAAGCTCAGAACATGGGCGGCTCGGTGGCACAGTGGTTAGCACTGCTGCCACATGGCACTGAGAACCCTGGTTTGATCCTGGCCCCGGGTCATTGTCCGTGTGGAGTTTTCACATTCTCCCCGTGTCTGCATGGGTCTCACTCCCAGTTATGCAGGGTAGGTGGATTGGCCACGGTAAATCGCCTCTTTATTGGAAAACAATAATTGAGTAGAATAATATAATAATCTTTATTGTCACATGTAGGCTTACATCAACACTGCAATGAAGTTACTATGAAAAGCAGCTAGTCGCTCGTTCCGGCGACTATTCGGGTACACGGAGGGAGAATTCAGAATGTCCAAATTACCTAACAACACGTCTTAGAACTTGTAGGAGGAAACCGAAGCACCCGGTGGAAACCCACGCAGACACAGGGAGAACGTGCAGCCTCCGCACAGACAGTGACTCAAGCCAGGAATCGAACCAGGGAACCTGGTGCTCGGAAGTAGCAGTGCTAACCACTGTGCTATCATGCCGTCATACTCTAAAATTAAAAAAAAAGGGCAAAGCATAAATGGGGAAATATCAAGGACATGTTTGAAAGGAACTGCAATTACCATGGGAGATTTTCATCTGTATATTGATTTGACAAACCAAACCGGCAAGGGTAGCATAGGAAAAGAATTTGTGGAGTGCATCATGGATTGATTTTTAGAGCAAATGTTGTGGAACTTCCCCGGGAGCGGGCTATTTTAGATTTGGTTTTGTGTAATGATGAAGGATTAATAAGGGATCTTGTGGTTAAGGATCCCCGAGGGGGTAGTAACCACAATATGATAGAATTCCAGATAGAGTTTCAGGGTGAAGGCCGTCGGTCCATAACCAGAGTTTCCAACTTAAATAAGGGCAATTATAATGGTATGAGGGAGGAGTTGTCTAAGGTGAACTGGGTAAAAAAGCTAAGGACCTGAGATTATTAGGATCCAGCAGCAAAAGACTAAAAAGCTCATAAGAAGGGAGAAAATTATTTCCGCAAGAAAACCTGCATGCAATATAAAAACAAACAGTGAGAGTTTCTATGGATATATGAATAGGAAGCGGGTGGCTAAGGCCATTGTGGGACCTCTACTGAATGAGGCTCATAAATTAATAAGAGCAAACAAAGAAATGGCGGATATGCTAACTAAATGTTTTGCATCACTCTTCACCACGGAAGACATTGCAAATATGCCTAAGGTATCCGATGGGCTGATTTCAAATAGCATGGTAGAACTTACAAAAATGCCAATCACAAGGCATAGAGTATTAGAGAAACTCAAGGGGCTAAAGGCGAACAAGTCACCAGGACCCGATGGACTGCGCATTAGGGTTGTAATGGAAGTGGCTGCAGAGACTTTTTTTTTTTTTTTATAAATTTAGATTAGCCAATTATTTTTTTTTTTCCAATTAAGGGGCAATTTAGCGTGGCCAATCCACCTACTCTGCACATTTTTGGGTTGTGGGGGCGAAACCCACGCAGACACGGGGAGAACGTGCAAACTCCACACGAACAGTGACCCAGAGCCGGGATCGAACCTGGGACTTCAGCGCCGTGAGGCGGTTGTGCTAACCACTAGGCCACCGTGCTGCCCTGTGGCTGCAGAGACAGTGGACCTATTGGTTGAAATTTTTCGGAACTTGCTAAATTCCGGGAGGGTACCAGAAGATTGGAAAACAGCCAATGTGACTCCCTTGTTCATAAAGGGAGAAAGGCAGAAGGCAGGGATCAATACGCCAATTAGTTTAACATCTATTATTGGCAAGAACACACGCCTGTAATGGAAGTTACTGGTTGGTGCCACCTTGCATATCTCTCAGCATGTCTAACTTGAAGAAAGGTGTTACAGAGGACTGGGAAAGTGATACCATCAGATTTGCAGACCTTGGTGAATCTTCCAATTTTTATTTTTGTGATTTAGAGAGAAGAAAATGTGTTCAAACGGAAAAGCAGACTTGCCTTAAAATGGATTATGTGAAGGTTATGCTTCATAACAATAGAAACGCTAAATTGCCCCTTAATTGGAAAAAATGAATTGGGTACTCTAAATTAAAAAAAAAAGGATACATCACTGAGAAACACCAAAGGTAACAGTGCAGACAGGAGGCAGCACGGTGGTGCAGTGGTTAGCACTGTCACCCACGCTGCCGAGGTCCCAGGTTCGATCCCGGCTCTGGGTCACTGTCCATGTGGAGTTTGCACATTCTCGCCGTATTTGTGTGGTTTTCACCCCCACAATACAAGGATGTGCAGGGTAAGTGGATTGACCACACTAAATTGCTCCTTAATTGGAAAAAGAATAATTGGGTGCTCTAAAATTATTTTAAAAACAGTGCCAACAGTTGTCTGGGACAAAATTAATTGGCACTTGGAAAAGTAGGACTATTAAATGAAAGTGAGCATGAATTTGTGAAGGGTTAGTCATAGTTGACTAGTTTTAAAAAACAATTTCCAATTAACGGGCAATTTAGCTGGTCAATCCACCAATCCTGCACATCTTTGGGTTGTGGGGGTGAGACCCACAGAGACACAGGAAAAATTGCGAACTCCACACGGACAGTGACCCAGGGCCAGGATCAAACCCGGGTCCCCAGCGGCATGAGACAGCAGTGCTAACCACTGTGCCACCTTATAATTGTCTAGCATTTTGCCCTGTGGATTTTTTTCCATTTCATTTGCGTGGGTTCCGTCCCCCCAACCCAAAGATGTGCAGGGTAGGTGGATTGGCTACGCTAAATTGCCCCTTAATTGGAAAAAATGAATTGGGTACTCCAAAATTATTTTTAAAAAAATAAAAAAACAACCATTTTTCCCGTGTGTGATACTTCTAAAACTAATGAAGAAAAGTACTCCATGAATTACTTTAAAAACAATTTTCAATACTCTTTTCCTGTGTTGCTTGCAGCAGTGTTGGCAAAAGCACTGTTTTTAAAAAATATTCAAAAGTAACAATAATCTGAAGTGCTTATTGTTCACGGGAATTCATGATGAAGAAGATAGATTTTTGCATTTTCTGAGGGCCCAGTAATTTATAGAAACCGTTTTGCTATGTTTTCATTTTTGTGCAGTCAGTATAATGCCCTCAAAATCACACTGCAGCAATTAAACATATCACCGATGTAAAACCCTGTAAAACTTCCTGAAGAATGGATATTTGAATTAATTATCAGTCACCAAATTGATAACAGAGTGCCAGAGAAAAAAATGTGTATAGTTCAACATTAAGAGAAAAAAAAGACTTAGACAAGGCCACGAGCCTTATGGAGCCAAGCAAATCAATGTTGTGTGTAAAAGGCAAACCTATTCATGCAGCAAAGTTTCTTTTGCTAAATCTTGTCTTTTCAATAAAGAGAGATGAGAAAATGCACTGGTATTGAGTATTGATTGGTGAAATTGTTGTAGGCATTCTTAACCCTTTATAGGACTATCTCTAAATAAGAATATAAAGTGAAGCTTCATCAATGTAGCTACACAGGTTTGAAAGTCCCAACGTTGATTTTCAGTCTATGATGAGTTAACTGATCACAGCCAGAATGCGAAAGGAACATTACAATTAACTTTAACATTCCTGGGTTAGGGGCAACGCTGGCCTAATGGTTAGCACTGCTGTCTCACGGCGCTAAGGTCCCAGGTTTGATCCCGGCTCTGGGTCACTCTCTGTGTGGAGTTTGCACATTCTCCCCGTGTCTGTGTGGGTTTCGCCCCCACAACCCAAAGATGTGCAGGGTAGGTGGATTGGCCACGCACGCTAAATTCCTCTTTAATTGAAAAAAATGAATTAGGCACTCCAAATTTATTTTTAAAAAACATTCCCGGGTTTGCAAGAGGAAATCAGCAAGGTTTCCTTTGCTGAGCTAGTGACTCCTGCTGGCCTACAGCTGTATTGAAGTTTAACAACCAGCAGTGCCTCACCCAAATAGCTATGTACATTATGGAAAAGAACATTGACAGTTTTAGTAGGTTATATTTTGATTTGATATTTTGACATCTGAGTCAGATGTTGTCCTCATCCCAGGTCCACTGATTCTCAGAGGGGTCATTTGGATAGTGATCAGCAACAGGAAACCAAGATGCTTTTAAAGTTATTAATCTTAAGTAGTGAGATCGATTGTAATCCCTGCCGATTACAAATTTAATATCCTACTTGGAAGCCTATTCCATATGTTGACCACACTTTGTGCGAAGAGGAACATTTAACTGAAGGGTATGATGAAAGGTCATCATTGATCTGGAACTTCTGTTTCTCTCCAGAGATGCTGCCTGACCTGCTGAGTATTTCCAGTATTTATCTCGGATTTCCAGCATCTGCAGTATTTGCATATGAATGAAAACGTTTTCTAAGACTGGGACAGAAGAGATGAGGAGAGGAGTCAAATACATTTTCACTCTTGCATTAAGTTTAAAGCTAGCATAATGTAGATATTTAAATCTACAAATGTTAAATATAAACACTGAGCTATGCCACAACAAATAGGCAACTAAATAATAGACATCTTTTTACAGCTATGCCATGTTTTAGGAATGCTTTTATATTTTTGTACTACAGAATTCAATAACTGAGTTACAATTAAATATCCTTACACAGTGTGCTGAAAGCATAAATATTTGAAACTTTGCATTATTTTACCATTTAATGTGTCCATAAAATTCCATTTTCAAACGCATTGTGAATCAATGTGAAATGTTCTACCCAAGGCATCTCTCCAAGGGCTACATTTCACTATGTGCAGGTCATTTATTTTTATAACATGTAACAAACTAATTATATAGTCTGGTTTGACCAAGACAAAACAACACCTGTAATTATCTCTCCAATTCTTGTAGATATATCAACCTTAATTTGTCTTTCTTGTCACATGTTGAAACACAATATGAGACACTCTGTAACTAATAAGCCACTAAGGGCATTACTTGTACCACTGCTCAAGTTACTGATTTGGAAAGTAATTCAGTCAGCCATAAGAAAGTAATGATGGAAATGCCCAGAGATTGCCAAACTTTGCATAATTGTGGGATTGTTACATATTCCAATGTACCATTCAAGAACAAAGGTTCTCTTTCATGACTCAGAAAGTCAATTTCCAAGGTTGTTTACCATTAAACTATATAGAAGAGGCTCACAGGGCAGCACGGTGGCACAGTGGGTTAGCCCTGCTACCTCATGGCGCTGAGGACCCAGGTTCGGTCCCGGCCCTGGGTCACTGTCCGTGTGGAGTTTGCACATTCTCCCCGTGTTTGTGTAGGTTTCGCCCCCACAACCCAAAGATGTGCAGGCTAGGTGGATTGGCCACGCTAAATTGCCCCTTATTTGGAAAAAATTAATTGGGTACTCTAAAATTTTGTAAAAACAGATTTGGTGCTGTACAAATGGCCACGTTCTCATTCCCAATTATTATTTACTGACTACTACTGGAAAGTGCATTGCAAGAAGGCAGGGTCAGACTTGAATAGCAAGCATCTAATCTTGCTGATTTAGAATGGACACTTCAGCTGTTGGTCTTCACAGCATTCCAGCAATGCATTAATCAGTACATTCCCATCAAGAAGTGTGAAGGGGAAGAATTCAAGGAAAGAGTAAAATATAAAAGTGCAAAATGTATTTTTGCCATTGAAATAGTGTTGCTCCTGAATGGATTAATGCAATGGACATGTGGGATTGGTGTAATATCCGATTTATGTGGCTGAAAAGTGTTTCATAGTGTAATTAATTTTCATTTAAGGATGCTTTGGTTTCAAAATTTAGTTTGTCTCTGCTCAACATCAATACCCCAACCAGATATAAAGCTGTTCTTGCACAGAGTTTCGTTTACACAGAAACAGGTAATTTGCCCCATCTGGTCTACATTGGTAGTTCCCACGAGCCTTCTCCCATCTTTCTTTATCTAAATGTAACAGCATATCCTTCTGTTTATTTCTCCCTCATGGGCTTATCTGACTTCCTTTAGATGCATCTATGCTATTTATTTCAATTACACCCAGTGGTAACAAGTTTCACATTCTTACCACTCTTTTTCTAGAGGAGTTTCTCCTGAAATCCCCACGTGATTTATTAGTGACACATGATTCATTATATGACCTCTAGTTTTCATCTTCCACACAAGTGAAAACACTTTCTCCTCATCTATACTCATTAAACCTTTATCTTAATAAATTTTGAGTACCCAATTCATTTTTTCCAATTAAGGGGCAATTTAGTGTGTTCAATTCTCTTACCTTGCACACCTTTGGGTTGTGGGGTGAAACCCACGCAGACACGGGGAGAACGTGCAAACTCCACACGAACAGTGACCCAGAGCCGGGATTGAACCTGGGACCTCGGCGCCGTGAGACTGCACTGCGCCACTGTGCTGTCCCCATTAAACCTTTTCAATATATTAAAAGATCTCTGTTAGTTATCCATTTATCCTTTTTTTTAATGAAGAGTCCCAGCTTGTTCAGTCCTTTCTTGATATTTATAGTCTTTTGATTCTGTTATTATCCTTGTGAATTGTTTTTGCACCAGAACTGCATACAATATTCCAAGTGTGATCTAACAAATGTTCTATACAAGTTTACCATGAATCTGTATCCCTTTAGAAATTAACCCCAGTCCTTGGTTTGCTTTATCTTTGGCCTCATTTACCATGATTCACTATTTAAAGCGATTTGTGAATGAGTACCCCCAGATCCCTTGGCTCCTCTTCCTCCTTAATCATCCAAGCAGTAAGTGCACTCTTTACTCTTCCCATCAAAATTTCCTACACTTTCCTATATTGAAATGAATTTCCATTCGCATACCATTCTGTAATTGTATTAATGCCGTCTTCTATTTTGTTGCATTCTTGTTGCATTCTTCTTACCTCCCAATTTAGTTCATCTGCAAAATAAAAAATTGTACTTTCAATTCCTGACTTCCAAAATGTTAATATAAACATGATCCTGGCAATGATCCTCATGGAACACCACTTACACCTTTTGCCAGACTGAGTAGTTGCTTTTACCCGCCTTTTTCTGTTCTGTAGCCATTTGCTATATCCAATTAACTTGAATGCTTTGTTTCCTGAACTATATCCAAATGTATTTCCATTTACTTTTGTCTTATTTTCAATTTTCTTCTCTCCCCTTCAATCTGAAATCAATGTTTCTTGCAGCACAGTCCTTAATAACTCCTGGATCTCACCCAAATGACCATTCGTCACGTGTGAGGCTAATTTTGAATTAACAGCTTGCTTGGCAAATAGTGTCCATCCATATAGATATACACTTTTTGCAGATAACAATCAGCAGTGGGAACCCTGGAAGATTTTCTTCTCCCTAGCCTGGGGCATTGAAAATCTGGGCCAAAGTCCTGGAACTCCCTCCTTAACAGCACTGTGGGTGTACCTACACCACATGGACTGCTACGCTTCATGAAGGCAGCTCACCACCACTGCCTCAAGAGTAATTAGGGATAGGTAACACAGTCTGGCCTAGCCAGCAACACCCATACATTGTGGAAGGACAAAAAAAAAATCAGCTTACTAACAGGAATTGGTTGCTGAGATCTCAGAGATCTGGACCGGCCTGGGTGTGGTGGCTTTTTGGCATTTGCTCAAAGGCAGTGTAAGCTCTTGGATCAGAGATCTGCTAAACCTGACAGGTACAGCATCTAACAACATGGGGGCGATTCTCCAATATTGGGCCCAAGAGTTCGCGTCTTCGTGAACGCTGTCGCGTTTCATGATGGCGCGAACCTGGCTGGGTTGCGTACGATTCTGGCCCCCACAGGGGGCCAGCACGCCGCTGGAGTGATTTACGCCGCTCCAGCCTCCTTTTGTGGTACAGAATGGGCGCCGCGCCAACCCGTGCATGTGCAGTTGGGTCAGCTCCATCCTGCGCATGCGCAGTTGGGCCACGCCATCCTGCGCATGCGCGGGGAACTTCTTCTGCGTCCCGGCCCCGACCCAACATGGGGTCAGTGTTCAGGGGCTGGCCGCGCCAGTAAGTAGGCCCGAGGGGAGGGGGGAGGCAGGCCTGCCTATTGGTGGGCCCCGATCGCGGGTGCCCCCCCCCCCGGTGAAGGAGCCCCCCTCCCCTCCACCGGCCGACCCCCAACCATTCCCGCAGAGTTCCCGCCGGTGACTGCACAGGCGGGACCCTGTCGTATCAGCGCGGCCGCTCTGCGATTCTTTGGAGAATCTCCGGAAAACCTTGGAGAATCGCGCGCCGGCGTTGGGGCGTCGTGGCGCGGTCGTGGCGATTCTCGGCTGGAGAATCGCCCCCCATATTTCTGCAATGAAAAACCAGAAGTAACAAAAAAGCTGCAGCTCTCTAAAGACCATCTTACAGCCGGATAGACTCGCTGTTCTGCATTAGATAAGATGAGAGTTGCTTGCACCTGTTGGCCATTGTCAGCCTTTTGTGGCAATGACTCCGAAAATGAATTCAACAGTAGCTGACTCATGCAAGGCAGGAAAGTCCTAATCTTAATTCCTGCTGTATGTTGAATTAGGGTAGGGAAAAATCATCTCACTTCTCACCCCCAATCACTGGCCCAGTGACTCCTGCTGGAAGTTAGTGTATGTATGGACTCTAAATGAGGATGGGAGGATAGGAACAGACTTGGCTACGGTTCTCCTGTAGTTGAATAGTTGCCAAATATTCACCATCAAGGATCACTCAAAAATAATTGCCATTTGGGTGAGAGAATAGATGTTAGTTGTTGCCTGTGGAACTTTGCCATTTCATTAGGGAGGAATAGAATGGATAAAATTACTTAGGGGGAGAAATGTGCAAAACCTCATAATTATCCTTGTGTGCAGAGACTATTTTCACGCCATTATCCTACTTTTGTTTGTATATGAGTCGCAAAAGGAATCTTGGCATTAAGCAAATGAAATAAAGTTACGCTAACTAAAGGTAATTTGAAAGCTGAATCTATAGCTGTCTGATGATTCATCATGTTGGAATTTCTCTCTCTAAATATTTTTGGAATTTAACTAGTGCACAGTTTTATAGAAAATGTATGAAGTTGAAAGCTTGGCAATGTCCATTAACTGGTTCAATGACTTCATTGGATGCCTCAAGTATTTTCATGCCTTTTTGGCCTCAATGAAGCAGCTGAAAATATGTAAGACACCACACATTCACTCAGGCGAGAAAAGGAATAAAACCAAATGACTGAAATGGAAAATTGAACATTAGAAACAGACAAATAAAAGGGCAAATACAAAAACTGGAAGAAATTTCTGCACCAATCCGTCCCTCTCTCCATGGCCTCCATCTTGTGCCTACCCAAGAGTGACTGTAATCCTGGAACATTTTTGTCCTTTGCCTCTATTGATACAGTAAAACCTATTAAATTTTGTTCATGATTGTTAAAAGTGTTCATGTTCCAAAAAATGTATATCACCAGCAGTAGAACAGTAAATCTAAACAGAATTCCATCTTAACAGTTTTTCAGTAAAAGGATAAAGTATAAATAGATTAAATCAGCAAAGAAAATGTTTTTAAATATTAATTTGGGGGAAATTGTGTCAGATATGGGTCAGAATCACTGCAGCCTCACGTTGAGGAGGACCCGGGTTCGATCCCGGCCCTGGGTCACTGTTCATGTCGAATTAACATTCTCCCCATGTCTGCGTGCGTCTCACCCCCACTACTCAAAGATATGTGGGTGGGCTATGGGCCGGAAGTCTCCGTTTGGATGACAAGGGGCACAATTCAATGGGACAAAATCAGAGTGTCGTTTCAGGCATGTTTAGTGGGGTGTTTCTCGGTGCCTGCAGAAAGACCCCGTTATGCAAGTACATTTTGCTGTTTTTCTGGCCTCAGTGGGGAACTCCCCACCAGTTCGCCAGTGCAGGAAGGCTACTTGTGGATTGAGGTGCCATTTTTAAAGGCCACCCTGATCATTCGACCCCTCTTCAGGGATCCCACTGCGGGGCAGCACGGTGGCACTGTGGGTTAGCCCTGCTACCTCACAGCGCCGAGGTCCCAGGTTCGATCCTGGCTCTGGGTCACTGTCCGTGTGGAGTTTGCACGTTTTCCCCGTGTTTGCGTGGGTTTCTCCCCCACAATACAAAGATTTTTTTTTTAAAATAAATTTAGATTACTCAATTATTTTTTCCAATTAAGGGGCAATTTAGCTTGGCCAATCCACCTACTCTGCACATTTTTGGGTTGTGGGGGCGAAACCCACGCAGACTCAGGGAGAATGTGCAAACTCCACACGGACAGTGACCCAGAGCCGGGATCGAACCTGGGACCTCAGTGCCGTGAGGCGGTTGTGCTAACCACTAGGCCACCGTGCTGCCCTTCCACAATACAAAGATGTGCAGGCCAGGTGGATTGGCCATGCTAAATTGCCCCTTAATTGGAAAAAATTAATTGGGCACTCTAAATTTATAAAAAGAAAGGATCCCACTGCGACCTCCAGACCCCCCCCCCTCCCCCCCAACTGCACCCAAATTAGCACTTATTAGCACTCAAGCCCCCATTTACCCCCACGTTTTATGAGCAACCTGGCACCCAGGCACCTTTGCACTGCCAGCCTGCCACCCTGGCAGTGCTCCTTCCAGCCCAGCAGTACAATTCGGGCATCCTGGCATTGCTATGGACGAGTGCAAAATGGCGCTCTGGCGAGGTCTCCCAGGGGAGGCTATTAGGTCCCGGACACCGGGAGAATTCTGCCCAGTGGATCATTTAAATATGCTAATCTGGATTTCACCCAGCAAGGATGGAACCCAGATCGCGATGCCTTGCGAGGTTCCGTTTGAATCATCTCAGATGTTTCAAGTATCAGGCGATTGCTCTCACAAGATTCAAAGTCTCGTGTCACCAAGTCAGGGATGACGAGGCTGCTAAGTCGTGCCCTATGTCCTGCTGCCGGAGATGAATCATCTCTGAGTTGCGATCATGCTGGGAGTGAGAATCCAGAGGCAATTCACTGTCACTTGCCAAGCAAATCTATGCATGGCAGGGATTGCGTGGATTCTGTTGTGAATCCCGCCAAAGGGCCACCATATTGAGTGGGCGGCTGATAGCGAGGTCCAGTGGCTTCCCCACCCCCCAATTCCTCTCCCCCCCACTATGGGATTTCCTGGGTCACACCCCTCCCCTCACAGTACGAGGGTGACCCAACGCCTCCCCCCCCCCCAAACCCACCCACAACTCCCCACTAGAAACCACCACATAAGAAAAACACCTGCTTGGAAGCCCCCATCACAGAGTTCCCTGCCTGGAAGCCTCCATCACAGGGTTCCCTGCCTGGAAGCCCCCCATCACAGAGACCACTACCTGGACGCCCCAAATGACTGACCCCTGCCTGTAAGCCTCCCCATTACAGAGACTCCTGCTTGGAAGCCCCCATTACAGAGACCACTGCCTGGAAGCCCCCATTACAGAGACCCCTGCCTGGAAGCCCCCATTACAGAGACCCCTGCCTGGAAGCCCCCATTACAGAGACCCCTGTCTGGAAGCCCCCATTACAGAGACCCCTGCCTGTAAGCCTCCCCATTACAGAGACTCCTGCTTGGAAGCCCCCATTACAGAGACCACTGCCTGGAAGCCCCCATTACAGAGACCCCTGCCTGTAAGCCTCCCCATTACAGAGACTCCTGCTTGGAAGCCCCCATTACAGAGACCCCTGTCTGGATGGCCCATTACAGAGATCCCTGTCCGGAAGTCCCCATTACAGAGACCCCTGCCTGGAAGGCCCATTACAGAGACCCCTGTCTGGATGGCCCATTACAGAGACCCCTGTCCGGAAGTCCCCATTACAGAGACCCCTGCCTGGAAGGCCCATTACAGAGACCCCTGTCTGGAAACCCCAATTACAGAGACCCCTGTCTGGAAGCCCCCATTACAGAGACCCCTGCCTGGAAGCCCCCATTACAGAGACCCCTGCCTGGAAGCCCCCATTACAGAGACCCCTACCTGGAAGCCCCCATTACAGAGACCCCCGTCTGGAAGCCCCCATTACAGAGACCCCTGCCTGGAAGGCCCATTACAGAGACCCCTGTCTGGAAGGCCCATTACAGAGACCCCTGCCTGGAAGCCCCCATTACAGAGACCCCTGCCTGAAAGGCCCATTACAGAGACCCCTGTCTGGAAGGCCCATTACAGAGACCCCTGCCTGGAAGCCCCCATTACAGAGACCCCTGCCTGGAAGTCCCATTACAGAGACCCCTGCCTGGAAGGCCCATTACAGAGACTCCTGTCCGGAAGTCTCCCCATTACAGAGACCCCCGTCTGGAAGCCCCCATTACAGAGACCCCTGCCTGGAAGGCCCATTACAGAGACCCCTGTCCGGAAGCCCCCATTACCGAGACCCCTGCCTGGAAGGCCCATTACAGAGACCCCCGTCTGGAAGCCCCCATTACAGAGACCCCTGCCTGGAAGGCCCATTACAGAGACCCCTGTCCGGAAGCCCCCATTACCGAGACCCCTGCCTGGAAGTCCCATTACAGAGACCCCTGCATGGAAGGCCCATTACAGAGACCCCTGTCCGGAAGTCCTCCCATTACAGAGCTCCTGTCTGGAAGTCCCATTACAGAGACCCCTGCATGGAAGGCCCCATTACAGAGACCCCTGTCCGGAAGGCCCATTACAGAGACCCCTGCCTGGAAGCCCCCATTACCGAGACCCCTGCCTGGAAGTCCCATTACAGAGACCCCTGCATGGAAGGCCCCATTACAGAGACCCCTGTCCGGAAGGCCCATTACAGAGACCCCTGCCGGGAAGCCCCCATTACAGAGACCCCCATCTGGAAGCCCCCATTACAGAGACCCCTGCCTGGAAGTCCCATTACAGAGACCCCTGCCTGGAAGTCCCATTACAGAGACCCCTGCCTGGAAGTCCCATTACAGAGACCCCTGCCTGGAAGTCCCATTACAGAGACCCCTGCCTGGAAGGCCCATTACAGAGACCCCTGCCTGGAAGTCCCCCATTACAGAGACCCCTGCCTGGAAGGCCCATTACAGAGACCCCTGTCTGGAAGTCCCATTACAGAGACCCCTGCCTGGAAGGCCCATTACAGAGACCCCTGTCTGGAAGTCTCCCCATTACAGAGCCCCTGTCCGGAAGTCCTCCCATTACAGAGCTCCTGCCTGGAAGGCCCCATTAGAGAGTCCGGAAGTCCTCCCATTACTGAGTGAGACCCCTGTCTGTAAGCTGTCAAATGACTGACCGCTGTCTGGAACCTCCCCCCAACCCTCACATTCTCTGCAGAAAGCATTTAACTGCCGTTGATTGGTTCAAGAGCTGTCAATCATAGCCAGATGTTTAAAACCTCACAGTTAGTTTCACACAATCTACTTGTAATCCACTCGAGCACAAAAGGAAATTAAATTACCCAATCCAGATAGCTGGCTGTGTGTAAGCTGTCAATCACAGTCTAGTAAAATCAACTTCACATTGATGTGAATGAAAGCCTTGTAGATCAAAGTTCTGAGGGTGTTTAAACACAGCCGATTGGTTTCCCTTTTTAGGAATTTACAGGTGCTCATTCCTCTGTCTGAGCCAGCCAGTATATTGCACAGGTTAGTTTTAACGCAGTGATTTTTTTCACTCTATCTCTGGACTGCTCTCCAGCTCCAGGCAGAATTCTCTCTTATGGGGGGCTTCCAGGCAGGGGCTTTTGTAATGGGGGGCTTCCAGACAGGGGTCTTGCTTATGACGGGGTTTCTGGTTGGGGTCTCTCCTATGGGGGGGGGGCGGTCTCTGGTGGGGGGGTGGGCAGTGGCGGGGGTTGGGCACGATTTGCATTATTGGGGGGGAGGGTGCCCCCTGATGGACTTTGGGGGGCACCGCGAGGTCCACTGTGTCAGGGCCATGCTGGGAAATATCTACATAGATTCTCACCCACGTGAATCCCAGGCCAGAGGATCGGAGATTCGGGAAGGCTTGGCGAATTCAGTGCCCAGCCCATTAATAGGATGCAAATGAATTAATTTTGCCTATTTGCATCCTCCCACTGGCTTGGGGCACAAAGCTCGATGCCGCTGCCAGCGGGGGCCCGGAGCATCGGAGGCACCAATCTCGTTTTTGGCTGACGTTGGATTCTCTTCCACATCGGGAATCTGCTACCGGCGGTGGGTGGCGGTCACTGAAATACAAGGTGGACATTCACACCCTGGAGCTAGTGCTGAAAAGAGCTTGAGACTTACCTTCAACATCAGTATAAGGACAAAGTGGTTAAAGGAGGTTATCTTACATTAGGTGAGTGTGTCATAATAAATCACGGAAAAGTAAATCTGGATCATGACTTCCAATTATATATGGCAGATGCCAAGCCACACAGATTCAAACTAGCAACACATTGAATAACTGGGGCATTGGAGAAACTCTTCAATCATAAGCAGTGAGATAATGTCATTGGGTGATGGGCTTAAGGGAGGGAGGCAGTTATGGGCTTTAAGTTATTTCTGTATGAATGAGTCAAAATGGGTTGAATAGCCTGTCTAGTCCATACCTATCTTATGGATTTTGTGCCGCTGTTTATAGACTAGAGGCAGTCTTCACTACTGGAATGCCAAAAGTAATCGATTGGACCCATTGATCATAGGTGATTATGTCCAGAATCAGTAAAATGTTCCCAGTTGTGCAGCTCAACTGTTATGGTTCATTACTCAGTGATACTCAAGCAGCTGGCTGAGTGGATCTTCCATTATTACTTCTACACAACAAGCACAACCCTGATCCAGCCCCATGAGCAAAATGAGGTATATACAGGTCAAAAAGCTCCTCTGTAAGGAAACAATGACGTACCCCCAGATACCAGGACATTCCACTATTCATGGAACGGTGAGGGGCAGCACGTGGCGCAGTGGTTAGCACTGGGACTGCGGCGCTGAGGACCCGGGTTTGAAACCCGGCTCTGGATCACTGTCCGTGTGGAGTTTGCACATTCTCCCCATGTCTGCGTGAGCATTTGGAACGGGCTGCAAGAGGCAGTAGTAATGGCGGGTATACTCTTTTCCTTTAAAGAGCAGTTAGACAGTTAGATGGGCAGGGTAGGTATAGAGGGATATGGGACAAATGCGGGCAAGTGGGAGTAGCTTAGTGATAGAAACTGGGTGGCATGGACAAGCTGGGCCGGAGGGCCTGTTTCCATGCTGTAAACATCTATGACTCTATGACTCTAAGGCATGCTCGCCACTGGACAAGAGAAAGGAAAAATGGGAGGAAGAACTATGCATAGAAGTAGGGGGAGGGGCAGCACTGTGGTGCAGTGGTTAGCACTGCTGTCTCATGGCGCCGAGGTCCCAGGTTTGATCCCGGCTCTGGGTCACTGTCCGTGTGGAGTTTACACATTCTCCCCTTGTTTGCGTGGGTTTCGCCCTCACAACCCAAAGATGTGCAGGGTAGGTGGATTTGCCACACTAAATTGTCCCTTAATTGGAAAAAAATAATTGGGTACACTAAATTTAAAAAAAAGTAGGGGGAGGACTCTGGATCGAAGCACTGCACAGAGCAAACTCCACCTCCACATGCGCAGGGCTGAGCCTAATGCAAACAAAGGAACAAAGAAAAGTACAGCACAGGAACAGGCCCTTCGGCCCTCCAAGCCCTAGCCGACCATGCTGCCCGTCTAAACTAAAATCTTCTACACTTCCTGGGTCCGTATCCCTCTATTCCCATCCTATTCATGTATTTGTCCAGATCCCCCTTAAACGTCACTATCGTCCCTGCTTCCACCACCTCCTCTGGCAGCGAGTTCCAGGCACCCACTACCCTCTGTGTAAAGAACGTGCCTCGTACATCTCCTCTAAACCTTGCCCCTCGCACCTTAAACCTATGCCCCTGAGTAATTAACCCCTCTACCCTGGTGAAAAGCCTCTGAGTACCTACTCTGTCTATGCCCCTCATAATTTTGTAGACCTTTATCAAGTCGCCCCTTAACCTCCGTTGTTCCAGTGAGAACAAACCGAGTTTATTCAACTGCTCCTCATAGCTAATGCCCTCCATACCAGGCAACATTCTGGTAAATCTCTTCTGCACCCTCTCTAAAGTCTCCACATCCTTCTGGTGGTGTGGCGACCAGAATTGAACACTATACTCCAAGTGTGGCCTAACTAAGGTTCTATACAGCTGCAACATGACTTGCCAATTCTTATACTCAATGCCCCGGCCAATGAAGGCAAGCATGACGTATGCCTTCTTGATTACCTTCTCCATCTGTGTTGCCCCTTTCAGTGACCTGTGGACCTGTACACCTAGATCTCTCTGACTTTCAATACTCTTGAGGGTTCTACCATTCACTGTATATTCCCTACCTGCATCAGACCTTCCAAAATGCATTACTTCACATTTGTCTGGATTAAATTCCATCTGCCATCTCTCCGCCCAAGTCTCCAAACAATCTAAATCCTGCTGAATCCTCTGACAGTCCTCATCGCTATCCGCAATTCCACCAACCATTGTGTCATCTGCAAACTTACTAATCAGACCAGTTACATTTTCCTCCAAATCATTTATATATACCACGAACAGCAAAGGTCCCAGCACTGATCCCTGCGGAACACCACTAGTCACAGCCCTCCAATTGGAAAAGCACCCTTCCATTGCTACTCTCTGCCTTCTATAACCTAGCCAGTTCTGTATCCATCTTGCCAGCTCACCCGTGATCCCGTGTGACTTCACCTTTTGTACCAGTCTACCATGAGGGACCTTGTCAAAGGCCTTGCTGAAGTCCATATAGACAACATCCACTGCCCTACCTGCATCAGTCATCTTTGTGACCTCTTCGAAAAACTCTATCACGTTAGTGAGACACGACCTCCCTTTCACAAAACCATGCTGCCTCTCACTAATACGTCCATTTGCTTCCAAATGGGAGTAGATCCTGTCTCGAAGAATTCTCTCCAGTAATTTCCCTACCACTGACGTAAGACTCACCTGCCTGTAGTTCCCTGGATTATCCTTGCTACCCTTCTTAAACAAAGGAACAACATTGGCTATTCTCCAGTCCTCCGGGACATCACCTGAAGACAGTGAGGATCCAAAGATTTCTGTCAAGGCCTCAGAAATTTCCTCTCTAGCCTCCGTCAGTATTCTGGGGTAGATCCCATCAGGCCCTGGGGACTTAGCTACCTTAATATTTTTCAAGACGCCCAACACCTCGTCTTTTTGGATCTCAATGTGACCCAGGCTATCTACACATCCTTCTCCAGTCTCAACGTCCACCAATTCCTTCATTTAGTACCTCGCCCATTTCCTCTGGCTCCAAAAATAGATTCCCTTGCCTATCCTTCAGTGGGCCAACCCTTTCCCTGGCTACCCTCTTGCTTTTTATGTATGTGAAAAAAGCCTTGGGATTTTCCTTAACCCTATTTGCCAATGACTTTTCATGACCCCTTCTAGCCCTCCTGACTCCTTGCTTAAGTTCCTTCCTACTTTCCTTATATTCCACACAGGCTTCGTCTGTTTCCAGCCTTCTAGCCCTGACAAATGCCTCCTTTTTCTTTTTGACGAGGCCTACAATATCTCTCGTTATCCAAGGTTCCCGAAATTTGCCGTATTTATCCTTCTTCCGCACAGGAACATGCCGGTCCTGATTTCCTTTCAACTGACATTTGAACGCCTCCCACATGTCAGATGTTGATTTACCCTCAAACATCCGCTCCCAATCTAGGTTCTTCAGTTCCCACCTAATATTGTTATAAGGAGCCTTCCCCCAATTTCGCACATTCACCCTAGGACCACTCTTATCCTTGTCCACCAGCACTTTAAAACTTACTGAAGTGTGGTTACTGTTCCCGAAACGCTTCCCTACTGAAACTTCTACCACCAGGCCAGGCTCATTCCCCAATACCAGGTCCAGTACAGCCCCTTCCCTCGTCAGACTGTCTACATGTTGTTTTAAGAAGCCCTCCTGGATGCTCCTTATAAACTCTGCCCCGTCTAAGCCCCTAGCACCAAGTGAGTGCCAGTCAATATTGGGGATGTTGAAGTCTCCCATCACAACAACCCTGTTGTTTTTAATCGTTTCCAAAATCTCCCGCTGGCTGTTGGGAGGCCTATAGTAAACCCCCAACGTTGTGACTGCACCCTTTTAAAAAAAAAAAATTCTAGAGTACCCAATTCATTTTTTCCAATTAAGGGGCTATTTAGTGTGGCCAATCCACCTACCTTGCACATCTTTGGGTTGTGGGGGTGAAACCCACGCAAACACGGGGAGAATGTGCAAACCCCACACAGACAGTGACCGAGAGCCGGGATCGAACCTGGGACCTCGCAGTCGTAAGGCTGCAGGGCTAACCCACTGCGCCACTGTGCTGCCCCTGCAGCCTTCTTATTCCTGATCTCTACCCATATAGCCTCGCTGCCCTCCGAGGTGTCCTCCCGTAGTACAGCGGTGATATTCTCTCTAACCAGTAGCGCAACTCCTCCACCCCTTTTACATCCCCCTGTATCCCGCCTGAAACATCTAAATCCTGGAATGTTTAGCTGCCAATCCTGTCCTTACCTCAACCAGGTCTCTGTAATGGCAACAGCATCATAGTTCCAAGTACATCTGCCTTACCCAGAATACTTCTTGCATTAAACATATGCAGTTCAGGCCACCAGACCCGCTGTTTTTAGTAACATCTCCCTGTCTGCTCGTCCTCAGAGCCATACTGGCCCTATTCCCTAGTTCTCCATCAATGCTTTCACCTTCTGACCTATTGCTCCGATACCCACCCCCCTGCCATACTAGTTTAAACACTCCCGTGTGACACTAGCAAACCTCGCGGCCAGGATATTTATGTCTCTCCAGTTTAGATGCAACCCGTCCTTCTTATACAGGTCACACCTGCCCCAGAAGAGCTCCCAGTGGTCCAGATAACGGAAACCCTCCCTCCTACACCAGCTGTTTAGCCACGTGTTAGCTGCTCTATCTTCCTATTTCTAGCCTCACTGGCATGTGGCACAGGGAGTAATCCCGAGATTACAACCCTTGAGGTCCTGTCTTTTAACTTTCTGCCAAGCTCCCTGAACTCCTGCTGCAGGACCTCATGCCCCTTCCTGCCTATGTCGTTAGTACCAATATGTACAACGACCTCTGCCTGTTTGCCCTCCCCCTTCAGGATGCCCGCTACCCGTTCAGAGACATCCTGGACCCTGGCAACAGGGAGGCAACATACCATCCTGGAGTCTCTTTCACGTCCCCAGAAGCAACTATCTGTGCCCCTGACTCTAGATTCCCCTATGGCTATTGCTCTTCTGCGCTTTGACACTCACTGCTGAACATCAGAGCCAGCCGTGGTGCCACTGCTCTGGCTGCTGCTGTTTTCCCCTGATAGGCTATCCCCCTCCCGACAGTATTCAAAGGGGTATACCTGTTCGAGAGGGCGGCAACCACAGGGGATTCACTGCATGCTCCTAAGTGCATCCAACTGCTGCTCCAACTGAACCATGCGGTCTGTGAGGAGCTCCAGTTGGGTGCACTTTCTGCAGATTAAGCCATCCGGGACGCTGGAAGCCTCCCGGACCTGCCACATCTCACAGTCAGAGCATTGCGTCAATTAATTAGTGAATTAAATTTTTAAAACATTTAAAAAAAAAAGTTACTGTTAACTATATGTTTCTGAGCACTAGATTTCTACTATAAATACAGTATAAATACAGTACTCTCCGATCTTTGGCTCAGATACCTCTCTAAATTATAATTAAGTAATAAGTTTAATTAGTTTAACAATGCTTAATTTGTAAATTTAGTGTAGATTCCCAACCAGCCAATCAGGTCACAGCTTTACTGTGATGTCACTTCAGTCCCCCCCCCCCCAACACAATTTGAAAAGGTAATAAAAATAAATATAAATCACTTACCTTCCCAGGTTCTCAGATGCTCTCTGGTTCTCTCCCTGCAGATTAACAGTTACAGGCCAGAAGAAAGAGAGAGAACAAAACAGTAGGGAAAAAGCACCTTCTCCCATTCTGCACCGAATTACTTCACTGCACCAAATAACCAAGTTCCAATTCCCACTCTGGATGTGTCTCACTCACTCAGGCTGTGTCTCCTTCACCTGCACAAAGCTTACTGAGTGCGCTTTCTGTCTGTCTTTTATACAGACCTCAGCTAACCAGGGTGACTCATGCTACTTAAGTTTCAAAGAGAAGAATACAATGTACACCTTTGTGCCCCTAAACAGGCACCTAAAGGTGGTGCACAGAGCATTCCTAACCAGAGCCTGACAGAACAGGTTCTTCCTGGAGGTGGAAGGCAAATGCGAATGGTGCCAGGGAGGCCCAACCAACCACACCCACATGTTCTGGGACTGCTCCAGACTTGTCAGGTACTGGACAACCTTTTTTTGGTAATTTTTTCCCCAGTATTTTCCAATTAAGGGGCAATTTAGCATGGCCAATCCACTTATCCTGCACATCTTTTGGGTTGTGGGGGTGAGAGCCACGCAGACACGGGGATGGACAACATTCATCGAGACAATGACCAGGGTTGTGGGAGTGAGGGTGGAGCCATGTCCAAAAATGGCAGTCTTTGGTCTATCACATCAGCCAGAGCTCTTTATGGGGAGGTGGGCTGACGCCCCATCCTTTGCTTTCCTGATCGCTTCTCCAGAGAATCCTGCTTGGCTGACAATCGGCAGCACCACCCAGACTCGTTGAATGACCTGGCAAAATTTCTCAAGCTGGAGAAAATAAAATTTGTCATCCTGGGGTCGGAAGAGTACATGGAAGTCATTCACCAACTCGTTCCAAGATCGATCGTAGCCAGCAACCAGCAGAGTAAAGAGGGAGGGGAGGAGTTGGGCGTGAGGGGGATGAGGGGGAGTTGGGGGGGGGGGGGGGGGAGAGGTGGAGGGAGGAGTTGGGGGGAGAGGAGGGGGGATATCAACGACCCATGGGGAGAGAAGACACGCAAAGAAAACAAGATAGACAAGGGACAGAGCCTCAGTTGACTGGTCCGATGGCAAGCTTATATTAAACTGTAAATAGCCAGCTGTAAATACATGCTCTGGTCACACTGGGGAGTATAACAGATGTAGGCCGACTAAAGGGAGACCATGGCCACAGTGGGAAGGAAGACAAGTGCCTGTAAATATATGTGCTGATTTCTGTTTGTTGTTTTTTTATCTTGTTTATTTTTCCCTTTTTGCGCAGTTATTGAATATGTAACTTAGGAACTGTGAAATATAAGGGGCGGGATTCTCCCTCCCGCCAGCCCCGTTTTTCGGCATGGGATTCTCTGTTCCCGCAGTCGGCCAATGGGGTTTCCCATTATGGCCACCCCCACGCTGTCGGGAAAACCACGGGCATGGTGAAGCGGAGGATTCTGCCGACGGAGAATCCCGACGAAGACCTCAAGACCCAATAAAAAAATTAAATAATAATCTTTATTGTCATAAGTAGGCTGACGTTAACACTGCTATGAAGTTACTGTGAAAAGCCCCTAGTCACCACATTCCGGCGCCTGTTCGGGTACACGGAGGGAGAATTCAGAATGTCCAAATTACCTAACAGCATGTCTTTCGTGACTTGTGGGAGGAAACCGGAGTACCCGGAGGAAACCCACGCAGACACGGGGAGAACGTGACCCAAGTAGGGAATCGTACCTGGGACCCTGGCGCTGTGAAGCAACAGTGCTAATCACTGTGCTACCGACACTTTAAAAACAAAGAAACAGGTGAAGTCACTGGATACTGCAAAGACTATGGCCTGGAAAACATCCTGGCAAAATTACGGAAGACATATGTGATGTGTTAGGCAGGCTGTGTCGACGTGGACTGCACTTGATGCAGTGTAGCGAGAGACACACCTCCAACACTGGATAAGATGCAACATGATTTTATTTAACGTCTTAACTAATATACATGTTCAACTGTTGACACTATACTGACTTGATTGGAGACCGAGTACTAGCCTGACCAGGCTTACTAGCTACCACATGGTGTTTGCACTGGCTAGCTCACGAACTCTGACTGTCTCAGTGGCTGGGTCCAGAGAGAGCGGGAAAACTAGTGCCCTCTGGCTTTATAGTGGTCGTGTCCTGTCTGGTGATTGGCTGCTCTGTTCTGTGTGCTTACTGGTCATCCTGTGTGTCAATCACTGCCTACTTGCACTCCATTCCATACATAGATGTATATTATGACATCTCCCCCTTTTTTTTAAGATAATAAATATTAAGGTGCGTGTGCATGTGGATATGTATATGTGCCTGACTATATATAGAATGTGCTAAAATGAACTTATATATATAGGAAGGTGTCGCTAGATATAGGGCAGATGAAATGATAAAATTATATTTACAGAGGTCAAAACGATGAGGTAACAAGATGTACAAAAGTTCAATCTATAAATTTAGTTTTTGTGGCAGGTGACGAATTCTTGTTGATCGCCGCGGGGTGGATCAGGGGCCGCCTGCACTTGGACCAACGCGGTGGTCGCAGGGGCCGGCAGGATTGCTGGTAGATCGGTGACCTTGTGGTAGGGCACGTCCGGAGGAAGCACTGTGGGTGGTGGGGCATTTCGGTCAGGTGGCGGGAGTGGAACTCTACGCGTGCCCGTCTGTTGCACCATAGCAAGGAGCCATCAGCCATGTGGACAAGGAACGATCTCGGGGCCATTTGCTTGACCACCATAGCTCTGGCTGACCAGCCGCCGTCAGGCAACTGTACACGAACACGATCAGTTGGGACCAGCTCGGGTAGATCCGTGGCATGAGCATCATATGCGGATTTCTGTTGGGCCCGAGACGGCTGCATTTTTTGTACGACCGTGAGGTGGTCAAGGTCTGGATCATGGATGGCTGGAACCGTGATTCTCAGAGTGCGATTCATGAGCATCTGCGCTGGAGACAACCCAGTGGACAGCGGGGTTGCTCTGTATGTATGCCAGCAGTGCCAGGTTGAAGTTGGAGCCTGAGTCTGCAGCTTTGCATAGCAACCTCTTAACAATATGGACCCCTTTTTCGGCCTTCCTGTTTGACTGTGGGTAGTGGGGGCTGGAGGTTACGTGACGGAAGTTGTAGAACCGTGCAAAGCCAGACCATTCCTGGCTGTAAAATGGGACCGTTGTAACTCATCACCGTGAGCGGTATCCCATGCCTGGCTAACAGTTCTTTGCAGGCTTTGATCACTGCCTTCGATGTGAGGTCGGACAGTTTCACCACCTCGTGGTAACTGGAGAAGTAATCGACCAGGAGGAAGGAGGACATAGTCATGCCCCTTGGCGTGGAAAAGGTCGACACCGACTTTGGACCATGGGGAGGTCACTATCTCATGTTGCTGCAAAGTTTCTTTGGGTTGAGCTGGCTGAAATTTCTGACATGTAGGGCAGATGAGGACCGTGTGGCAACGTCCTGGCTGATGCCCGGCCAATAGACTGCCTCCCGAGCTCTGCGTCAGCATTTCTCGACCCCAAGGTGACCCTCATGGAGTTGGCCGTGCACCATAGCTCGCATGGTCTGCGGAATCACAATCCTGTTGAGCTTCATGAGGATGCCGTCCACCACCGTCAGGTCGTCCTTGACGTTGTAGAACTGGGGACATTGTCCCTTCTGCCAGCCATTTGTAAGGTGCTGCATCACTCGCTGTAGCAGAGGATCCTTGGCCGTTTCCTCACGAGTCTGGATCACCCTCTCATCAGAGGCCGGATGGTTGGTGGCACACAATTGCACCTGTGCGTCGATGTGGCAGATGAAGTCAGTTTGTTCACATGGTGTGGTAATGGACCTGGAAAGGGCATCTGCAACAATGAGCTCTTTGCCTGGCATGCAGACAAGTTCAAAGTCATAGCGGCGTAGCTTGAGAAGGATTCGCTGTAACCGAGGCGTCATATCATTTAAATCCTTCTGGATTATGTGGACTAGTGGCATGTGGTCCGTCTGTACCATGAATTTTGGCACACCATAAACATAATCGTGAAACTTGTCGATTCCTGTTAGAAGGCCCAGACATTCCTTCTCAATCTGAGCGTACCGTTGCTCAGTGGGAGTCATGGCTCTGGAGGCATACGACACTGGAGCCCAGGACGAGGAGTCATCCCGTTGGAGGAGCACCGGCCCAATGCCGTCCTGGCTTGCATCAGTGGATATCTTGGTCTCCTTGGTTGGGTCGAAGAACGCCAGAACCGGGGCTGTGGTGAGCTCCGCCCTCAGCTCACACCATTCCTTTTCATCCGCGGGCAGCCACTGGAATTCCGTTGACTTTCTGACGAGATGGCGGAGGGCTGTGGTGTGGGGCGCCATATTGGGAATGAATTTTCCGAGGAAGTTGACCATCCCAAGAAAGCAGAGGACCGCCTTCCTGTCCTCCGGGGTTTTCATGGTGTTGATCACCGAAAGCTTGTCAGCATCTGACCGCACGCCTTGCTGCGAGATGTGGTCACCAAGGAATTTGATGTTTGATTGACCGAACAAGCACTTGGCCCTGTTGAGCTGGAGACCATGATCATGGATTCTCTGGAATACCTGCTTGAGGTGAACAAGGTGTTCTTGGGCAGATAATGACATCGTCAACATACACTCGGGTTAGCCCTGCAGCCTCACGGCGCCGAGGTCCCAGGTTCGATCCCGGCTCTGGGTCACTGTCTGTGTGGAGTTTGCACATTCTCCCCGTGTTTGCGTGGGTTTCACCCCCACAACCCAAAGATGTGCAGGGTAGGTGGATTGGCCACGCTAAATTGCCCCTTAATTGGAAAAAATGAATTGGATACTCTAAATTTATAAAAAAAAAAAGAAAAAAAAAAAAAAAAACATACACTCGCACCCCTTGATACCCTCCATCATCTGCTCCATGATGCGGTGAAATACCTCTGAGACAGAGATGATGCCAAAAGGCATCCAGTTGTAGCAGTAGCGACTGAACAGGGTATTGAATGTGCACAGCTTGCGACTGGATGCGTCCAGCTGTATTTGCCAGAATCCCTTGTAGGCGTCCAGCTTCGTAAAGAATTTGGCATGAGCCATCTCACTGGTCAATTCTTCTCGTTTTGGTATCGGTAATCCTCCCGCACGATGTTGCGGTTTAGATCCTTGGGGTCGATGAAGATTCGAAGCTCCCCTGACGGCTTCTTGATGCAGACCATGGAGCTGACCCAGTCTGTGGGTTCTGTGACCTTTGTTATGATGCCCTGGACCTGGAGGTCCTGTAATCGCTGCTTGAGGCGATCCTTGAGGGGTGCCGGCACCCAACGTGGTGCATGAATTACAGGGGTGGCGTTTGGTTTGAGCGGGATTTTGTATCAGTATGGGAGCGTGCCCATTCCGTCGAACACGCTGTGGTACTGCATGATATGTCATCAATATACGCCTGGAAGCTTTCATCAGGTGAGGCCGCCGTCTATGACGATGACATGGTGTGGACTAGCTGAACCAGGTTCAGGAGTTTGCAGGCCCGAGCACCGAGCAGGGATGCTCTGTCAGGTCCTACGATCTCAAACCGGAGTCACTTCAATTGACTTATTGGCACGAACCACTGGCAGCTATGGCATTGCCATTGTAGTCAAGGAGCTGGCAGGCCGGTGGAAGAATACTTAGTCTGACGTGGATGGTGTCGAGATCGGATTTCGAGATGAGGTTCGCCGATGCGCCGGTGTTGTTTGAACTGGATGCGAGCCTTGTTAACTGTGAGGACAGCACACCGCTCGTCGTCGGGATCCACGCTGAGGATCGGGAGGTGCTTCACTATCTTGGAGAAAGGCAGAGCATGCTTCATAATGATGCCCACTCGGTGTGGGGATTTGAGGCCCTCAGCATCAGGATCTGTTAGGCTGTCGGGATCGGAATCTGCCATGCCTTGCTGTATTGAACGGACACTTCGTCACCGTGGGTGGGATCGCTGGCTGCTGGGCAGTGGAGCAGATCTGCAAAGGGCTGCGTAGTGGCCAAGCTTGCCACACTGTAGACACAGTCATGCTTTTGTCGAACATTGCCGCTTTAAATGGGAGGAGCCACAATTCAGACACGTTATGATGCCAACGTCAGCTCGTTCCGTGCGCCATTGCGCATGCACAGTGCGGTTGAACGACGTACGCACCTACGCAGTCTGGTCATCGGTCTTGCCGTCCCCTTGGTCGTGGCACGCATGTGCAGGGGCCCGGGAAAAGTGCGGGAAATGGCCACGCTCGTCGATGCTTAGACCCTGCATTTGTGCGATAGCCTGCACCCGTTCCGCCACGTGGGAGGCTAGCTTTGCATTCTCTGCCACCCTGATGTGGGAGTGCCGATTGTTCGCATGTTCGTGGACAACACATGTCTCGATGCCGATGGTGAGGGTCAGCTGCTTGACTTTCAGGAGCTGCTGGCGAAGGGAATCGGAGTGGACACCGAAAACGATCTGATCCCGGATCATGGAATCAGCTGTCGAGTCATAGTTACATGACTGCGCGAGGATGCGGAGAGGGGTCAAAAAGGACTGAAAAGGTTCCTCCTTACCCTGAAGCCTCTGCTGGAAAACATACCGTTCAAAGCTCTCATTCACCTCGATGTCGCAGTGGCTGTCAAACTTCAGCAGGATTGTTTTAAATTTTGTCTTGTCTTCGCCTTCAGCGAATGTAAGGGAGTTGTAGATGTGGATGGCGTGGTCCCTGGCTGTGGAGAGGAATAGTGCGATCTTCCTGGCATCCGATGCGGCCTCGAGGTCGGCGGCTTCGATATATAGGAGGAATTTTTGTTTGAAGATCTTCCAATTTGCACCGAGGTTGCCGGCGATGCGTAGCTGCGGAGGAGGGTGGACGTTTTCCATCTCACCGGATGGCTGTTTGCTGGTCAACGCTGATTCACTCAAGGTAGGTCCATCAATTTGCAGTATCACTCACTGGTACCATGATGTGTTAGGCAGGCTGGGTCGACGTGGACTGCACTTAATGCAGTGTAGCGAGAGACACACCTCCAACACTGGATAAGATGCAACATGATTTTATTTAACATCTTAACTAATATACATGTTCAACTGTGGGTTGACACTATACTGACTTGACTGGAGACATAGTACTAGCCTGACCAGACTTACTAACTACCGCATGGTGTTTGCACTGGCTAGCTCACGAACTCTGACTGTCTCAGAGGCTGGGTCCAGAGAGAGCGGGAAACCTAGTGCCCTCTGGCTTTATAGTGGTAATGTCCTGTCTGGTGATTGGCTGCTCTGTTCTGTGTGCTTACTGGTCATCCTGTGTGTCAATCACTGCCTGTCTGCACTCCATTATACACATAGATGTATATTATGACAATATGGTCCAGTAATAGCCATGTCCCTCATCAATCTGTTCCAATAGAGCCACAACATTGGGACCTATACAATGTAGACTATTGCCCAGCTATGTCCAGTCCACAAAAAGCATGACAAATCCAATCTGGCTAATTACTGCTCCATCAGCCTACATTTGATCACCAGCAAAGTGATGGAAGTTGTAGTCAACAGTGCTCTCAAGCAAAATTTATACAGAAATAACCTGCTCACTGATATGCAGATTAGGATCCGACAGGGCCCTTCGGCTCCTGACCTAATTGTGGGCTTCCTCCACTGTGAACAAAATAAATGAACTAAATGATGAGGCGAGAGTGACTTCCCTTGAGACCAAGACAGCATTTGACCAAGTGTGGCATCAAGGGGAGAATGCTGGTAGGTGGAGTTGAAATGCCCATCAGCCATGATTGAATGGCGGAGTGGACTCGATGGGCCGAATGGCCTTACTTCCACTCCTATGTCTTATGGTCTTAAGGACCCTGGCATAATTCAAATCAATGAGAACCAGGGGGAAAGCTCTCCACTGGTTGGATTCATACCTGGCACAAAGGAAGTGATTGTTGTTGTTGGAAACAAATCATCTCAGTCCCAGGACATCACTGCAGGAGTTCCTCAGGGACTGACACCCACCCATCTTCAGCTGCTCCATCAATGACCTTCTCTCTATCTTAAGTTCAGAAGTGGGGATATTCGCAAATGATTGCATACTGCCCAGTACCATTTATGACTCCTCAGACACTGAAGCAGTATATGCTGATTATGCAGAAAGAACTGGACAACTTTCAAGCTTGGGCAGATAAGTAACATTCCGGCCACACAAATGTCAGACAATGACCATCTCCAGCAAGAGAGAATCAAATCATCTCCTCTTGACATTCAATGGCATTACCATCGCTGAATGCCAACACCATCAACATTCTGGAGGTCACCATTAGCCACAAACTGAACTGGATCAGCCATATAAATACTGTAGCTACAAGAGAAGGTCAGAGGCTGGGAATTCTTAGGCAACGAACTGATTTCCTGACTGCCCAAAGCCTGTCCATCATCTACAAGGCACAAAACAGAAGATAAATGGGATACTCTCATTGGAACAGGAATAGGCTATTCAGCCCCTCAAGCCTGTGCCGCCATTCAATGAGATCATGGCTGATCTGTGACCTAACTCCATACACCTGCCTTTGGCCCATATCTCTCAATATTTTTGCGTAACATAAATCTATCTATCTCAGATTTAAAATTAACAACTGACCTCGCTTCAACTGTTGCTTTTGGGAGAGAGTTCCAAACCACTAACACCATTTGAGTGAAGTTTTCTTTTTTTTTAAATTTAGAGTACCCAATTCATTTTTTTCAAATTAAGGGCAATTTAGCGAGGCCTATTCACCTACCCTGCACATCTTTTGGGTTGTGGCGGCGAAACCCATGCAAATACGGGGAGAATGTGCAAACTCCACATGGACAGTTACCCAGAGCCGGGATCGAACCTGGGACCTCGGCGCCGTGAGGCAACTGTGCTAACCATTGTGTCACTGTGCTGTCCGTGAAGTTCTTTCTAATATCTCTCCTGAACAGTCTAGTGCTCATTTTTGAATCTCCAATCAGTGGAAATAGATTATCTTTTTCTATCCCGTTTTTCCCTGTTAATACCTTAAATACTTTGACAGATCACCCTTAAACTTCTAAATTCTAGTGAAAACAGGTCTAATTTGAGTAATCGCTCCTCGTAACTCAACCCCTGAAATTCAGGTATAATTCTTGTGAACCTACAAGGCCAAAATATCCTTCCTATGTTCTGGTGCCCAAAACTGCTCACAGTACTCCAAGTGGGGTCGAATGAGGGTTTTGGATAGCTGCAGCATAACCCCTGTGTCTTTATATTCCAATTCTCTAAATATAAAGACTATGAAATGAAAATCAAAATCAAAATCGCTTATTGTCACGAGTAGGCTTCAATGAAGTTACTGTGAAAAGCCCCTAGCCGCCACATTCCGGCACCTGTCCGGGGAGGCTGGTACGGGAATCGGACCGTGCTGCTGGCCTGCTTGGTCTGCTTTAAAAGCCAGCGATTTAGCCGAGTGAGCTAAACCAGCTCCAGAATTTTGCCACACTGACAGTGAAGGAACGGCAATATATTTCCACGTCAAGGTGGTTAGTGGCTTGGAGGGGAACCTCTGGGTGGTGGGGTTCCCAAGTATCTGCTGCTCTTTCCCTTCAAGATGGTAGTGGTCATGTGTTTGGAAGGTGCTGTCTAAAGAACCTTGGTGAGTTACTGCAATGCATCTTGTAGATGGTACACAAGGCTGCCACTGTTATTCAGTGGTGGAGGGATTGAATGTTTGTGGAAGGGGGAGCAATCAAGCGGGCTGCTTCATCCTGGATGGCATTGAGCTTCTTCAGTGTTATTGGAACTGCACTCATCCAGGCAAGTGGAGAGTATTCCATTACACTCCTGACTTGTGCCTTGTAGAAGGTGGACAGGCTTTGGGGGATGAGGAGGTGAGTTACTCGCTGTAGAATTCCTAACCTTTGACCTGGCCTGGTAGCCACAGCATTAATATGGCTAGTCCAGTTTAGTTTCTGATCGATGGTAACCCCCAGGATGTTGACTGCGGGGAATTCAACGATGGTAATGCCATTGAATGTCAAGGGGCGATGGTTAGATCCTCTCTTGTAGGATCCTCTCTTGCCCTCAACTCTGTGGCTTGCACCATCGTTAACAGTGTCTTGTATGGGACTTTATCAAATGCCTTCTGGAAGTCCATATAAATAACATTCATAGGCATTCCCCTGACCACTACCTTAATCAACACTTCAAAAAATTCAAAAGGATTTGTCAGGCATGACCTTCCCTTCACAATCCCATGTTGACTCTCCATGACCGACTAAAATTTTTCAAGGGTTCAGTTACCCCATCCCTGATCATAGATTCTATTTCCCCACCATAGATGTTAGGCTAACCGGTCTGTAATTCCCTGGTTTCCCCTTTCACCCTTCTTATAAAGAGGAGTGACATGTACAATTTTCCAATCCAGAGGGACTACTCCTGAATCTAGGGAACCTCATGGGTGTCCAGTTAACCAGTGGCAATGCCACACAGGCACAGTGATAACAACACAATGCGCTCAGTGTGAAGATAGGCCTTTGACTCCACAAAAATTAGGTAGTGGTTACTCTTATGCTCTCTCATCCCATAACTGCCGCAAATCTACCAGACTTAGAGAAGTCGCTCATATCCGCAGATCCTAAAAGCCTCCCTTAGCGATCCGAAATCCCGTGACCCACTCGACTGTTCCTAGAATTCCCCTCTTCAGTCCTCCTGGAGCGTTGGGAGACCTTCCTCAATTTTCCCAGATCTTGAGAGCACGTCTCAAAAGAGTCCAAGCCTACACTGTCATCCCTATATCTTAATAATCTTGTTCATCTCACCATGATCAACTAACTTACTATTATCAACTAAAGTCTCTCAAGCTGAAATGTTTCACAAGAAAATAAACTGTTTAAAATGGGATTCAATGTAATTGTACAACAACAATTACTTCCAGAAAAGTATTTGCCTTCTTTCCACGGAATAATAAAAAATTTACGGCAATAAACAAACCATTTTGCCATTTCTATTCCACTCTCAATGTAGCACACCAGAGTACTGCGTCCTTTGTTGCCAGTTTCATGCAGCATTTACAAGACTGGAAGCAAGGAACCTTTCACTGATCAATTAGTCATTGACCCATTTGCTCCTGTAAGTGGCTCTTCTGGGAGTGACTACACAATGGATTCGATACTTTGATGCAGTGCTACTTTGCAGACATTATGAGAGTTAATAAAACTCATTATCGGAGAGCCTTTCAGCTGTTTTGTGGCTGGGGACATTATGTTAATTTGTTTCAACAACTGCTATTGTTTTCCAGTTATTTTCATGTGGAAACAAATCAATGCCACTTGCAAAATTAAGTCTTCATCATCAAAGATATGAATATAAAATAAAATGCACAACAAATCTAGTCATTTCATTTAATTAACCTTCCACATCAACTTGAAGAAGTTCCTTGAAAAGTAAGGAAAATATTTTAATGTTATAAAATCATCCTGTCATGAGGGACCAAAAATATAAATCTTCATATCTGGGTTATGTTTTTAACTTACATCCATCTTCTTTTTAATATATGTCCTATATAACTGTAGTATAAAGTAGTACAAAAATGTGGGGCAGCACGGTGGCACAGTGGTTAGCATTGCTGCCTGGGGCGCTGAGGACCCAGGTTCGAATCCTGGCTCTGGGTCACTGCCCGTGTGGAGTTTGCACATTCTCCCCGTGTCTGTGTGGGTTTCACCCCCACAACCCAAAGATGTGCAGGATAGGTGGATTGGCCACGCTAAATTGCCCCTTAATTGAAAAAAATAATTGGGTACTCTAAATTTAAAAACAAAAAGTAGTACAAAAATGTAACTGATTTTTAAAAATAAATTTAGAGTACCCAATTCATTTTTTCCGATTAAGGGGCAATTTAGCGTGGCCAATACACCAAATCTGCACATCTTTTGGGCTGTGGGGTGAAACCCACGCAAACACGGGGAGAATGTACAAACTCCACACGACAGTGACCCAGAGCCGGGATCGAACCTGGGACCTTAGTGCTGTGAGGTAGCAATGCTAACCACTGTGCCACCGTACTGCCCATATCACTTTTAAAAATGATATGTCCTTCTATCTCTTTCAATTCCAGTTTTCTTCCTTTTTTTCCTCATCATTATTGAAGATCTTGTTTTCTTTATTCTCTCATGGATTTGGGGGCTGCTGGCAAGGCCAGCATTTGTTGTCCATTCCTAATTGCCCTTCAGAGGGTGGTGGTAAGCCATCTCCTTGAACTGCTGCCATGTAGGTACACCCATAGTGCTGTTGGGAAGGGAGTTCCAGGAATTTTACTCAGCTACAATGAACTAAGAGTAATATTGGTTGATGGTGCCATAGTGGTAATGTCACTGGACTAGTAATCCAGAGGCTCTGGATTATGCTCTGGGGACATCCCACCATGGCAGCTGGTGGAATTTAAGTTCAATCATTAAAAAAAATCTGAAATTGAAAGCAAATCTCAGAAATGGCAACCATAAACCATCATCGACTATTGTAAAAAACAGCTGGCTTACTAATGTACTTTAAGAAAGAAAGTCTGCCGTCCCTACCTAGTCCCTACCTAGTCTAGCCTATATGTGACTTCAGGCTCACAGCAATGTGCTTAACTGTTAACTGCCTTTTGCAATGACCTAGCAAGCCATACAGTTCAAGGGAAATTAGGGATGGGCAACAAATGTTAGCCTTGCTGGTGACACCCACATCCCATGAATGAATGAAAAATATAGTTCCAAATCAGGATAGTAGGTGTCTTAGAGGGGAACTCACAGGACGTGGTGTTCCCTGCAGCTACACTTGTCTGTCTGGATGGTAGAGGTTATGGGCTTGGAAGGAGCAGTGGTAAGCTGCTGTAGTGCACCTTGTAGATGGTACACTGCTGCCGCTATGTGTCGATGGTGAACGGGTCAATGGTGGTGGGGGAACGGTGAGATACAACCCCAGCGGTGCTGACAACCTTGAGCAACTGGGCAGTTTTCATATCTGAGCCTTGATAGTGAATGTCAGTCGGCTTTACAATCATAGGAGTTGGGAGCAGCAAAACCTGATCTTGTTGTCTACCAACATCTACAGATGTGCACTTTTCAGCAAGGGTCGCGTCACTAGAGATGGGAAGAGAAAGACATGTGAGAAATTCACAGTGAGAAGGCCCTGTAGCCACGAGGAATTAAAGAATGATTTCCTCGACACTGCTGGAAACAACCTGAGAGAAAAATCATCGGGGCATTAAAAAACATTTTTTTCCTCGCCGCTAGTATAATGTTCACAGGAGTCCCAAGAAGGCTTAAACATACAGGTAGATTCTGTTAAAGAAAAATTTGCACACCTGGGCGGTACTCGAAAGCATACTCATATGGCGCCGATAATAATGCCCATTGCTGCCTCCGGGGCGACGCTATCGATGGGATTGTCTTGTCTTATTTGAATAGGCCGAGTAACGGTTTGCGGTGTGTTATGATTGCAAAGTGCCGTTATGAGTAGGGCGCTGATTGCGAGGGTTGAGGATGCTGAGTATTCGGCGATAGCCATTTCAGACCATGCCCCGCACTGGGTGGACCTCGAGCTGGGGGAGGAGAGAGACCAGCGCCCGCTTTGGCGCTTGGAGGTGGGGCTGCTGGCGGATGAGGAGGTGGGAGGACATTTTCGAGGATGTATTGAGAGGTACCTGGAGGCCAATGACAATGGGGAGGTCCGAGTGGGGACGATCTGGGAGGCGCTGAAGGCGGTGGTTAGGGGGAGTTGATCTCCATTCGAGCCCACAGGGGGAGAAGGGAGCAGAGAAAGAGGGAGAGATTGGTAGGGGAGATGGTGCGGGTGGACAGGAGATACGGGGAGGCCTCGGAGGAGGGATTGCTGAGGGAGCGGCGCAGCCTCCAGGCTGAGTTCGAATTGTTGACCACCAGAAAGGCGGAAGCTCAGTGGAGGAAGGCACAGGATGCGGTGTATGAATATGGGGAGAAGGCGAGCAGGATGCTGGCACACCAGCTCCGTAAGCGGGATGCGGCCAGGGAGATTGGGGGAGTTAAGGATCGGGGAGGAAATGTGGTGCGAAATTTGGGGCAGCACGGTAGCATGGTGGTTAGCATAAATGCTTCACAGCTCCAGGGTCCCAGGTTCGATTCCCGGCTGGGTCACTGTCTGTGCGGAATCTGCACGTCCTCGCCGTGTGTGCGTGGGTTTCCTCCGGGTGCTCCGGTTTCCTCCCACAGTCCAAAGATGTGCGGGTTAGGTGGATTGGCCATGCTAAATTGCCCGTAGTGTCCTAAAAAAAGTAAGGTTAAGGGGGGATTCTTGGGTTACGGGTATAGGGTGGAAACGTGGGTTTGAGTAGGGTGTTCATTGCTCGGCACAACAGCGAGGGCCGAAGGGCCTGTTCTGTGCTGTACTGTTCTATGTTCTATGTTCTATGAAGGGGGGTAGACATTAATGGGGTCTTCAGGGACTTTTATGAGAAACTGTATCGGTCCGAACCCCCGGCGGAGAAGGGGGGGGATGGGGCGCTTTTTGGACAGGCTGAGATTCCCGAGGGTGGAAGAGGGACAGGTGGAGGGACTGGGGGCACAGGTTGAGCTGGAGGAGCTGGTCAAAGGGATAGGGAGCATGCAGTCGGGGAAGGCGCTGGGTCCGGATGGGTTCCCGGCTGAATTTTACAAGAAGTATGCAGACTTGTTGGGTCCCCTGTTGGTTAGGACTTTTAACGAGGCAAGGGAAGGGGGGCTTTGCCCCCGACGATGTCTCAGGCGCTGATCTTCCTGATTCTTAAGCGGGACAAGGATACCCTGCAGTGTGGGTCATACAGGCCGATCTCACTTTTGAATGTGGACGCCAAGCTGTTGGCAAAGATCTTGGCCGTGAGGATAGAGGACTGTGTGCCGCAGGTTATCCACAAAGATCAAACGGGGTTTGTGAGGGGGAGGCAGCTGAACACCAACATAAGGAGGCTCTTGAACGTAATAATGATGCCGGCAGCAGAAGGGGAGGCGGAGATTGTGGTGGCGCTGGATGCGGAGAACGCCTTTGATAGGGTTGAGTGGGGATACTTGTGGGAGGTGTTGGAAAGGTTCGGATTTGGGGAGGGGTTTGTTAGTTGGGTGAGGCTGTTGTATGAGGCCCCGATGGCGAGCGTGGTCACGAATAGGAGGTCGGAGTATTTTCGGCTATTCCGAGGGACGAGGCAGGGGTGTCCCTTGTCCCCTCTGCTCTTTGCGCTGGCAATTGAACCTCTGTCTATGGCCCTGAGGGAGTTGGGGAGTTGGAGGGGGCTGGTCCGGGGTGGGGAGGAGCACCGAGTGTCGCTCTATGCGGATGACCTATTGTTGTATGTGGCGGACCCGGTGGGGGGAATGCGGGAGGTGATGGGGATTCTCCGGGAATTTGGGGATTTCTCAGGGTACAAGCTCAACTTGGGGAAGAGCGAGCTGTTTGTGGTACACCCGGGGGACCAGGAGGTGGGGATTGGGAGGCTCCCACTGAAAAGGGCGGAGAGGAGCTTCAGGTAACTTGGGGGTTCAGGTGGCCAGGAGTTGGGGGGCCTTGCGTAAACTTAATCTCACTAGGTTGGTGGAGCAAATGGAGGAGGGGTTTAAGAGGTGGGACATGTTGCCGCTGTCTCTGGCGGGTAGGGTACAGTCAGTAAACATGACGGTGCTCCCAAGGTTTCTGTTCCTGTTCCAGTGCCTCCCCATCCTTATCCCGAAGGTCTTTTTCAGGCGGGTTAATAAGAGCATTACGGGGTTTGTGTGGGCACACGGGACCCCGAGGGTGAGAGGGGTGCTCTTGGAGCGGGGCAGAGACGGGGGGGGGGGCTGACGCTGCCCAATCTCTGTGGGTACTACTGGGCTGCCAATGCAGCGATGGTGCGTAAATGGGTGATGGAGGGGGAGGGGGCAGCATGGAGGAGAGTGGGGGTGGCGTCCTGTGTGGGCACGAGCCTAGAGGCACTGGTGACGGCGCTGCTGCCCTCAAGGTTTGGGGGCGGTGGGGGCGGCGCGAGGGGGGGTGGAGGTGGGGGCCTCGATGGGGACCCCGATGCGGGGCGGCCACCGGTTTGTCCCGGGGAGGGTTGATGGTGGGTTCCTGGGTTGGCGCAGGGCGGGTGTCGGGGGGGGGGGTTGGGGGACCTGTTTGTGGGTGGGAAGTTTGCGAGCCTGGGTGCGCTGGAGGGGAAGTTTGGGCTCCCCCCGGTGAGCGCCTTCAGGTACATGCAGGTAAGGGCGTTTGTCAGGCAGCAGGTGGCGGAGTTTCCTCTGCTGCCGCCGTGTGGGATCCAGGACAGGGTGCTCTCTGGGGTGTGGGTTGGTGAGGGGAGGATCTCGGCAGCGTACCAGGTGATGCAGGAGATGGATGAGGCCTCGGTCGAGGAGCTGAAGGGTAAATGGGAGGAGGTGCTGAGTGAGGAGATAGAGGAGGGGACTTGGGCGGACGCCCTGGGGAGGATGAACTCCTCCTCTTCTTGTGCGAGGCTTGGCCTCATCCAGTTTAAGGTGCTGCATAGGGCTCACATGACTGGGACAAGGATGAGTCTGTTCTTCGGGAGTGAGGACAGGTGTATCAGGTGCTCAGGGAGCCCAGCAAATTATGCCCATATGTTCTGGGCATGCCCAGCGCTGGGGGAATTTTGGAAGGGTGTAGCAAGGACGGTATCGAGGGTGGTAGGATCCAGGGTCAATCCGGGCTGGGGGCTCGCAATTTTTGGGGTTGGGGTGGAGCCGGGAGTGTAGGAGGCGAAAGAGGCCGGTGTTCTGGCCTTTGCGTCCCTAGTAGCCCGGCAGAGGATTCTTCTTCAGTGGAAGGATGCGAGGCCCCCAAGCATGGAGGCCTGGGTCAATGATATGGCGGGGTTTCTTAAATTAGAGAAGGTGAAATTTGCCCTAAGGGGATTAGTGCAGGGGTTTTTCAGGAGGTGGCAGCCATTTCTGGATTTCCTGGCAGAACGATAGGAAAAGGCCAGCAGCAGCAGCAGCCTGGGGGGGGGAAGTGGGGGGGGTTGTTTCGCTGTTTTGGACCGGAGGGACGGGCCTAGTTGCCCTATGCTAATGGCGGGCGTTGATTTATTTATTTCTCTACGTATACAAGAGGGGTTTGTCGAAAGGGCAGGCGCGTGTTTTGCGCGAATGGCGGGTGTTAATTTACCTCTTCCTTTGTGTATGCGCCCGGGGGGGGGGGGGGGGGTAACTGTTTTTTCAATTTTCTGTTCTTTGTAAAAATTTTGACTTTTTGTTGTTGATATTTTATGAAAATTTTGAATAAAAATTATTTTAAAAAAAAATGATTGCAAAGTGCCGCCATAGATGTATTGGTAGATCCTTTTGACCGTGAAGATTATGGCCAGTCACTCCTTTTTGAGTGGAGCGAACGTATACTCTACATCAAAAGTCCTCAATGCATAGGCTATTGGCCTCTCTGTCCGGTGGGGCAACACCGCCCCAATGCCATCTGGGGAGCCATCATGCATGATCAGGAGTAGTGAGGAAGGGCAGCACGGTGGCTCAGTGGGTTAGCGCTGCAGTCTCACAGCCCTGAGGTCCCAAGTTCGATCCCGGCTCTGGGTCACTGTCCGTGTGGAGTTTGCACGTTCTCCCCGTGTTTGCGTGGGTTTCGCTCCCACAACCCAAAGATGTGCAAGGTAGGTGGATTGAACACGCTAAATTGTCCCTTAATTGGAAAAAATTAATTGGGTACTCTAAATTTTTTAAAAAAGGAGTGGTGAGGGAGGATTGTAATGCGTTAGCAGCCTGGAGGACGACGGCTGTCACTTTACCTTGGCAAACGTCTCTTCTTACGGCACCCCTCATGCCCATTGCTGGTGTTGTTTTTGGCGAACATATAGCGGTACCAATATGGTTGCCTAATTCAAGATGAATGTACGATAATAGTTTATCAGCCCAAGGAACGACAGTAGTTCAGTTGTATTCTCAGGTCTGGGGGCCTGTTTGATACCTCGAACATTCTCCTCCAGTTGACCCAGTACCACAAGTACTGGGTCATGAAGCGCATTACCTCCATACTCCCAGAATGCCTTGATCCACTGCAATTAGCATACCACCGCAACCGGTCCACAGCAGACACCATCTCCCTGGCCCTACACTCATCCTAGAGCATCTCAACAACAAGGACTCCTACGTCAGACTCCCATTTATTGACTACAGCATAATCCCAGCCAAGCTCATATCAAAGTTCCAAAACCTCGGACATGGCTCCTCACTCTGCAACTAGATCCTCGACTTTCTGACCCACAGACCATAATCAGTAAGAATAAACAACAACACCTCCTCCACAATAGTACTCAATACCGGGGCCCTGCAAGGCTGCGTACTTAGCCCCCTACTCTACTCCCTGTACACACACGACTGCGTGGCAAAATTTGGTTCCAACTCCATTTACAAGTTTGCTGACGATACGACCAGAGTGGGCCGGAACTTGAATAACGACGAGTCAGCATACAGGAGGGAGTTACAGAACCTAGTGGAGCAGTGCAGCGACACCAATCTCTCCCTCAATGCCAGCAAAACTAAAGAGCTGGTCATTGATTTCAGGAAGCAAAGTACTGTACACACCCCTGTCAGCATCAACAGGGCCAAGGTGGAGATGGTTAGCAGTTTCAAATTCCTAGGGGTACACATCACCAAAGATCTGTCCAGGTCCACCCACGTCGACGCTACCAGCAAGAAAGCACAACAGCGCCTATACTTCCTCACGAAACTAAGGAAATTCGGCTTGCCCACATGAACTCTTATCAACTTTTACAGATGCACCATAGAAAGCATCCTATCTGGCTGCATCACAGCCTGGTAAGACATTGCTCGGCCCAGGATCGCAAGAAACTCAAAGACCCCTCCCATCTGGCTTACTCATTCTTCCAACTTCTTCCATCGGACAGGAGATACAAAAGTCTGAGAACACGCACGAACAGAGTCAAAAACAGCTTCTTCCCTGCTGTTACCAGACTCCTAAATGACCTTCTTATGGACTGACCTGATTAACACTACACCCCTGTATGCTACAGCCGATGCCGGTGTTATGTAATTACATTGTGTACCTTGTGTTGCCCTATTCTGTATTTCTTTTATTTCCTTTTCTTTTCATGTACTGAATGATCTGTTTAACTGCTCACAGAAAAATACTTTCACAGCACCTCGGTACACGTGACAATAAACAAATCCTATCCAATCCAACAAGTAGGTGATTTATTTTGCGTGAAATACACACTGAGATGAGGAGGAATTTCTTCTCTGATGACTGAGTCTTTGGAACTCCTTGCCACAGAGAGCTGTGGGGGCAGAGTCCTTGTGTATATTTAAGGCTGAGATGTACAGATTCTTTATCAGTAAGGGAATCATTTTAAAAATAAATTTAGAGTACCCAATTCATTTTTCCAATTAAGGGGCAATTTAGCGTGACCAATCCACCTAGCCTGCACATCTTTGGGTTGTGGGGGCGAAACCCAGGCAAACACAGGGAGAATGTGCAAACTCCACACAGACAATGACCCAGAGCCAGGATTGAAACCGTGTCCTCATCGCCGTAGACAGCAGTGGTAACCGCTGCGCCACCGTGCCGCCCCGTAAATCCAACCCTGCATTCGTAGGTTGTTGTGACGGGCAATAGCAACAAAATGCTTGTTTTACTCAGCACTGGATACTTATGGGAGATGCAACTCCAGAATGCTGACAGTCTCATGGACTTTTGTCATGTTTGTAATGTGCTGTCACAGTTCAACTACAGCAGCGTAGATTGGTTAAAATTTAGAGTCAGCTCTAAGTTAACACCAGACTCTGGAGCCTCAACCTCAAAAAGAATTTTTCACCCACCACTTCTCTTTCAAAATCTGAAACTTCTCCTCTCATTTGCCAGTACTTCTCTGCATATAACACACATGGGCTTTGCATTCTTATTTGCATTGGCACACAAGACAAAACCGTACCTCAAGAAATCATCTTTACACTGCTTTGATCCCGAGTTAAGTTTCTTCTTTGTAGGCTGTTCACCAGAGGCCCCGGAGCTCTGTACAGAGTCAACACTAGCACCACTCTGTCCTGGCCTGGACTCTCCTGTACAGCTCTCTCTAGCAGATTCAGTTGTGAGACCCTGTCCAGTAGACATTGTCTATTTGAGCCTCTGGCCATCTCTTATTTTTAAGAAAATGATCCATCTTCTCAGTCCTCTTGCCAGCAGCTGGAAAATAGAAGCAACTCTGCTCTGTGATTTGGCGGCTAAAATGTGCAGGGTAGGTGGATTGGCCACGCTAAATTGTTCCTTGACAAAGCGTCATCTGGACTCAAAACGTTGGCTCTTTTCTCTCCCTACGGATGCTGCCAGACCTGCTGAAATTTCCAGCATTTTCTCTTTTGATTATCTATTTTTAAACTCCACTTTGTAGAGCCCTGCAAACTGACCCTCAGTCATAAAAGAAAGGATTATTCCCAATCAAGACACAATCCCAGTGCAGCACTTGTGGAAGAACCACAGCAAACAGATCCCCCAGCCCCATAGGATAGTTCTGGTGAGCTGTGGGTGACAGTTCTGGCAGCAAGATCGATTGTCTGAGATCCTCTGGGGAATCTAGAGAGAGGCAATTGTTGGGGGTGTGGCACAGGTGGGCAAGCAGAGGGTTGTTACCTTGTAGGTATCGGCGTCCAGCCATGCATGATGCAGTAAAAAAAATTAAGTCCTTTATTCCGGCTAATCCACACATATCCTCTGGGTACATTCTTAGATGGAACTATTTTTGCTGTGGTTCAGGGAAAACAATGGATCTGACAGTTTACCTATTATTTTTTATTTTTAAAATAAATTTAGAGTACCCAATTTTTTCCAATTAAGGGGCAATTTAGAATGGCCAATCCACCTATCCTGCACATCTTTTGGGTTGTGGGGGTGAAACCCACGCAGACACGGGGAGAATGTGCAAACTCCACACGGCCAGTGACCCAGGGCCAGGATTCGAACCCGGGTCCTCAGCGCCGTAGGCAGCAATGCTAACCACTGTGCCACCGTGCTGCCCTATAGTGTACCTATTATAACATTAAATATAACTTCATTGAAAAGTGAAGTTGACTGATCAGTCAGTTACTGATCTATGCAACTGACCATTAATTGACATTAATCAAGCTATGGCTGTCTCCCAATAATGATTCTAGAGAGAAAGAATGCATTTTGTCAGTATGTTGGCCACTCTTGGGCTTTTACAAATTTCTATTCAGCTCTTTAATAGTAATGACGGTGATTTTGGTTCAACTATAAAACATTGTTATGTGTAAACAAACAGCACGCATACCAATTTTGTGGTCTTCAGCATTTCTGAATGGGCCTTTAGAGTATTACAAAGGTCTTAATGACTTTAGCTGGAGGGCAATCTTTAACAATACTATCAGCAGGGTTTTTCCAATGAAATGTTTCAAGAGCTTGCTACAGAACTTCCCATGTGCTGGGCAAAATAATGTATTTTTGAATAGGTCTGGATCTTTCTAAACTGCTTCTATACTAGTTTTGGGCTGGGGGGTGCAGTTCCATTGATTGTTAATGCTTGGATCGCCCCCCCCCCCCCCCCCCCCCCAAGCGATGGGTGCCAATGGAGCCACCCTACCGAGACCCACCCCCGTGACAATGGTGCTTCTCCGAGTCAGCACCCAGAAAAGGGTGGCTGCCAGGAAGTGTACTGGGGCCCTCCGCCCCAGGGCCCTTCGAGGATGCCCGCCAGGGGCATCCAAGGCTATGGGATGTGGTAGGCAGCAGACTACCTCCAGCTCTGATGCACATCCTGGGGAGAACCTAGATGCAGAGATAGAGCACGCAAGGCTAAGCAAGTCGAGGATCACTAAGATGGCACGGAGGGGAGGAGCAAGGGGCTAACGGTGTGAGAGTGCGTTGAGGGGGGGAAGGGGTGGGCGTAGATGTTGGGAGCGTGGACGGCACCATTGAGGCTCGAGGCAGCTGGGGACACATGTGCATACCAGCCCCCCCCCCCTCCCCCTCTCCAGCCCCCCTCCTGTCTGGCACACACCACGTGTAGGTTATGGGTGTGCACAAGCGCTCAGCAGACAGGCAGAGGTCAAACTATGGCATAGATTGAGGAGCATCAATGCTCCGCTTTCAGCAAGTTGTCATCACCCTCCTGCCCTCGACAGTGACCCGCTGACAGGGCTGACTCACTCCCATTATCCTGGAGTGAAGTTACACAGACACTGTAAGAGTGCGGGGAGGGGGAAGTGGGGTGGGGAATGTGGGAGAGGGGAGGGGAAGGCTGACGGATGGGGGGTGTGGGAAGGGGGGCTTGTCCGGAACCTCCTTGTCCTTGCCCTTGTCCTCCGCCTCAGAGGAGGCCACAAGTTCCTCCCCCTCCACCTCCAGCACACCGCCCCACTTCTGTGCCAGGTTGTGGAGGATGCAACAGAGCACCACAAAGAGGGCAACCCTCCAGGGGGACATTGGAACTGCATTTTGAGGAGTCCGATGCACCACTCAATGACAGCCTGGGTAACCACATGGGCCTCGTTGTATCGGGTCTCCGCATCAGTCACCGGCCTCCGTACTGGCGTCATTAGCCAGGTCCTCAGTGGGTACCCCTTACTCCCCAAGAGCCAACCAGCCATCCTGGGGTGGTCCTCGAAGAGACCAGGTATGTCCGACTGCCCCAAGATGTAGCTGTCGTGCACACTACCTTGGAAGCATGCGCACAGGTGCATGAACTTCATATAGTGGTCGCACGTGAGCTGGATGTTCAGGGAGTCGAACCCCTTCCTGTTGATGTAGGGCACTCCCAGATGGCCCAGTGAATGCAAGGTGACATGCATGCCATTTATTAGCCCCTGGGCCTGGGGCATTCATCCTGTCGATGGCAGAGAATCCTGCTATCTGGGCATCTTGTTGGGCCTGGTCCATGTCAAAGTGCATACAGTTCACTGCCCGGGCAAAGAGGCCATCTGTGACTTCACAGATGCACTTGTGGGCTGTAGATTGTGAGGTGCTGCACAGGTCTCCGCTCGATCCCTGGAATGATTCTTTTTTTAAAATAAATTTAGAGTACCCAATTCTTTCAATGAAGGGGAAATTTAGTCTGACCAATCCACCTCCCTGCACACCTTTAGGTTGTGGGGGTGAGACCCATGTGAACACGTGGAGAATGTGCAAACTCCACACAGACAGTGACCCAGGGCCGCGATGGATCCCAGGTCCTCGGCGTCGTGAGGCAGCAATGCTAACCATTGGGCCACCGTGCCGTCCCTGCCCTGGAATGATCCTGAGGTGTCGATTTTCAGGATGCAGTGACCTTGACAGGAACGGGTATCCTCCTCTACGTGGTGCCAAGTCCGCAAAGACATAGCACAAGTGCCACACCGTCCCCTTACTGAGGCGGAGCCTTCTGCGGTGAACACTGTCCATCATCTGCTGGAAAGACCAATGACGCCTGTTCACTGTCGGCCGTCACCGCCCTCCCCCTCTGCTCCCTCCCTGGCCTGATGGGCGGCCGGGTTCTCAGGAGCCGTTCATGTTTTAAAATTAATTTACAGGATGTGGGCATTGCAGGTCAGGCTAGCAATTGTTGCCCATCCCGAGTTGCCCTTCAGAAGGTGGTGGTGAGTTGCCATCTTGAACTGCTGAAGCCCCAGATGTGTAGGTACACCCACAGTGCTGTTAGGGAGGGAGTTCCAGGAATTTGACCCAGCGACAGTGAAGGAACGGTGGGGCAGCACGGTGGCACAGTGGTTAGCATTGCTGCCTCAGGGCGCCGAGGTCCCAGGTTCGATCCCGGCTCTGGGTCACTGTCCGTGTAGAGTTTGCACATTCTCCCCGTGTTTGCGTGGGTTTCGCCCCCACAACCCAAAGATGTGCAAGATAGGTGGATTGGACACACTAAATTGCCCCTTAATTGTAAAAAAATTAATTGGGTACACTAAATTTATTTTAGGAAAGTGAAGGAACGGTGATATATTTCCAAGTCAGGGTGGTGAGTGACTTGGAGGGGATCCTCCAGGTGGTGGGATTCCCAGGTATCTGCTGCTCTTGTCCTTCTAGATGGTAGCGGTCATGGGTTTGGAAGATGCTGTCTGAGGAACCTTGGTGAGTTACTGCAGTCCGTCTTGTAGATGGTACTCATGGCTGCCACTGTGCATCGGTCGTGGAGGGATTTAATCTTTGTGGAAGGGGAGCAATTAAGCAGTTGCTTTGACCTGGATGGTGTCGATCTTCTTAAGTGTTGTTGGAGCTGCATTCATCCAGAGAAGTGTAGAGCATTCCATTACACTCCCAACTTGTGCCTTGTAGATGATTGACAGGCTTTGGGGAGCCAGGAGGTGAGTTACTCGTCGTAGGATTCCTAGCCTTTGACCTATCCTGGTAACCACAGTATTAATGTGGTTAGTCCAGTTCAGTTTCTGATCAATGGTAACCCCCAGGATGTTGATTGTGGGGGATTCAGCATTGGTACTGTAGTACCATTGAATGTCAAGGGGTGGTGGTTAGACCCTCTGATGTAGGAGATGGTCATTGTCTGGCACTTATGTGGCACGAATGTAACTTGCCACTTGTCAGCCCGAGTCTGGATATTGTCCAAATCTGCTGCATTTGGACATGGACTGCATCATTGTCTGAGGAATCATGAATGGTGCTGAACATCGTGCAATCATCTGCGAATATCCCCACTTCTGATCTTATGATGGAAAGGATGTCATTGATAAAGCAGATGAAGTATTTGCAACAATCGTCAGCCAGAAGTGAATGATTCATCTTGGTCTCCTACGGAGGTCCCAAGCATCGCAGATGTCAGTCTTCAGCCAATATGATTCACTCGACGTGATATCCAGGGACAGCTGGAGGTGCAGGATACAGTAAAGGTTATGGGCCCCGACAATGCCCCAGCAATAATACTGAAGACTTGTGCTCCAGAACGTGCTACACCAGAGCCAAGTTGTTCCAGTACAGCTACAACACTGGCATCTACCCGGCAATGTGGAAAATTGCCCAGGTGTGTCCTGTATACAAGAAACAGGACTAATCCAACCCAGCCAATTACCACCCTATCAGTCTCCTCTCCATCATCAGCAAAGCGATGGAAGGAGTCAGAAACAGTGCTATCAAGCGGCACTTACTCAGCAATAACCTGCTCACAGTCGCTCAGTTTGGGTTCCGCCGGGGTCACTCAGCTCCTGGCCTCATTACAGCCTTGGTTCAAACATGGACAAAAGAGCTGAATGTCAGAGGTGAGGAGAGAGTGACTGCCCTTGATATCAAGGCAGCATTTGACTGAGTATGGCATCAAGGAGCCCTCGCTAAACTGGAGTCAATGGGAGTCGATGGGAAAATACTTTTCACTGTGCCTCGGTACACATGACAAGAAACAAATCCAATCCAATCCAAGTCAAGGGGAAAACTCTCCAATGGTTGGAGTCATACCTGGCACAATGGTGGTTGTGATTGGAGATCAATCATCTCAGCTCCAGGGCATAATTGCAGGGGTTCCTCAAGATAGTCTTCAGTGGATGATCGAGTGGAATAGATTGGAAAATTTTGTGTTGTCTCACTTTAAGAATATACGCTTGAGAAGAGATTTGATAGAGGCATTCAAAATCATGTCTTTTGCACTCATGTTCTGGGCTTCTCCATCATTGAGGATGGGGATATTGTGGAGCCTCCTTCTCCTCCAGTGAGTTGTTTAATTGTCCACCACCATCACGGCTGGATGTGGCAGGACTGCAGGGCTTAGATCTGATGTGTTCATTGTCGAATCGCTTAGCTCTGTCTATTACTTGCTTGCTTATGCTGTTTATTGGCTTCACCAGGTTGACCTCAATTTTAGACGATGTGGAGATGCCGGCATTGGACTGGGGTGGGCACAGTAAGAAGTCCTACAACACCAGGTTAAAGTCCAACAGGCTTGTTTCAAATCACTAGCTTTCAGAGCACTGCTGATTCACCTGAGGAAAGAGCAGTGCTCCGAAAGCTAGTGATTTGAAACAAACCTGTTGAACTTTAACCTGGTGTTGTAAGACTTCTTACTGTGCTCATTTTCAGGTGTGCCTGGTGTTGCTCCCGGTTTGCTCTCCTGCACTCTTCATTCAATCAGGGTTGTGTTTTGTTACCTGTGTGGTAGGTAACATGTGCTACTCAATCCTTGGTTAATGATGAGGTCTTCTGAACCTCGATGAAGAAGACTCGAACTCGTCCAGTAGTAACAAAAGGTTTATTGAGTAACTATGACAATAATTGCATGACTTCTTTACTTTAACTTTGATACTAGTGATAAGGTTAACAAGATCTAACTACAGTAACTATATGTAACTCCACTAGCCATCTCAACTAATCTGATATTGCCCTGGTCACAGTGCACCCAAGAGAGAGGGAGAGACACAATGTGGTTGCTTTTTATACCCCTGTTGGTCCGGCCCTCTAGTGATCATGTGGTGCTACTGATTACACTTTAACCCCTTATGTACATACAGAGATCACTACAGGTTGATCCTCTGGTTTGGTGGTAATGGTAGAGTGGGGGATATCCCTGGCCATGAGGTCACAGATCGTGGTTGAGTACAATTCTGCTGCTGCTAGAACTGAAAACATTAGAGATGGTGCAGAAATGATTTACAAGAATGATTCCAGAAATGAGCTGGGAATTCTGTTACATGAACGGATTGGAAAATTCTGTGTTGTTTCCCTTTAAGAATATAGGCTTGAGAGGAGATTTGATAGAGGCATTCAAAATCGTGTGGAGTCTGAACAGAGTAGATAGAGAAAAAAAATTCCTATTGGTGGAAGGATTGAAAACTGGAGAAAACTGAATTGAGATGAATGGCAAAAGAACCAGAGGCGACATGAGGAAAAACATTTTTACAAAGTGAATGGTTAGTACCTGGAATTCACTGCCTGAGAATGTGATGGAGACAGACTCAATCGTGCCTTTCAAACAGAATTGGATAATTATCGGAAGAGAAAAAATTTGCAAGGTTATGGGGAGAAAGCGGCACGATCGCACAGTGGTTAGCACTGCCGCTTCACAGTACGAGGGTCCCAGGTTCGATTCCCGGCTTGGGTCACTGTCTGTGCGGAGTCTGCACGTTCTCCCTGTGTCTCCGTGCATTTGCCCGGGTGCTCCGGTTTCCTCCCACAAATCCCGAAAGATGTGTTGTTAGGTCATTTGGATATTCTGAATTCTCCCTCTGTGTACCCGAACAGGCGCCAAATGTGGCGACCAGGGGATTTTCACAGTTAGTTCATTGCAGTGTTAATGAAGGCCTACTTGTGACAATAAAGATTATTATTATTAGGAGAATGGGACTAGCTAAGTCCCTCTTACAGAGAGCCAGCAGGAGCATGATGGGCCAAATGGCTTCCTTCTATGCTGTAACCATTCTCTGATTCTAAGGCTCCATCCCTTTTCCCTGGCAATGGTCTGAGGCAAATGTAACCTCACTGTTATATTTAACTCCAGGATCAGCTTCCATGCACAGATTTGCACTCTCACTAAGGCCACCTACTTCCATCTCTGTAACCCTCCCGCAAACCCTCTGTGCCAGCCCAGACCGGCCCACCTCTCACACCCATCTGTAAGAGCACCGAGGCAGCTTGCAACTATGTGAACAGATGTTTAATGTGACAACCTGTACACAGATTTGCGCCTTTGCCCCTGCCACTAAACTTTGCCCTGCACCCATGCCAACATTTTTTTTCTTCTTTTAAAAAAAAATTAATATAGAGTACCCATTATTTTTTTTTCCAATTAAGGGGCAATTTAGTGTGGCCAGTCCACCTACTCTACACATCTTTGGGTTGTGGGGGTGATACCCACGCAGACATGGGGAAAATGTGCAAACTCCACATGGAGAGTGACCCAGAGCCGGGATACCCATGCCAACTTAACTGGTGTCTAACTTACTGGACTTACGGGCCCTAATGCTACACCTTGCTGGTACATCAGGGGTGGAGGTGGCCTGCTGTAATTCCAGCCCTACAACCTGGGTCCCCATTGATGGTCATCTTCTGGGACGACTGGACCTGGATGGGCCTGGCTGCTGTTCGGATGTTCAGGCTGTGCTGCCCTGTCCTGCCCACTGTCCACCAGATGCGACAGGGACAGGAGAAGGGGGAACTGAGGTGCTGCAGAGTTCCGGTACATCCCCTGCGGGAGTCACCGGCATGGACACCAACACCTCCTGCTCCCTTGGGGTGCCCGTTGGCCCCGGGCTACTCCATGGGATGGGGGTTCGAGCGCAGCTATTCCTTGAGGCTCCCCCGCCGCCTGCAATTCCAAACCTGTAGGCCCGCCCTGGTCTCAACCAGGGTCTGCATGCTCATGGCCATGGAGCACAGGGAATGGACTAATTCCATCTGGACTGCGCCACATCACTCATTGACTGTGCTACCACCATTTGGGTCTGTGTCACATCCAGCAGTGACTGCACCAGCCCCTCTGGGACAGGGCCATCTCCCTCTGTGTCTGTGTCACATCAGCCAGCGTCTGGGCAATGCCGCTCAGTAGTGCCACTGCAATTTCCAGTTGAGGGCAAGAGTGAGGGTGAGGGCAGTGAGGGGGTGAGGGTGGTGTGGGGGTGAGGGCAGTGAGGGGGTAAGCGGGATGTGGGGGTTAGGGCGAGGGTGAGAGTGCCACCTATGTCCAGGCACGGCGAACGGCGGTGGCTGGCAGCCTCCTTCCTGGGGAAGGGGGGGTCAACCACCCCTCCTCCACTGCATTCAGGAGGGTCTCCAGATCGGCGTGCTCACTGGCATCTTGTTGGCGGTGTGTGTGGGGAGTGAAGTGTGTATATGCGGCTGCAGCTTGTCAGCCTCCTGAGTATCAATTGTGACTCCAATGAGTCCCACACTGTTTCTCATTGGTATCGATTGTGTTCCACGTAGTGCCTGTGTTAGCTCCTTACCGGTCGCTGAATTGGTCCAGGTGCAGCGGCACGTTTGCTGTCGTTGAACTCTACGAATCCTGCGCCAGCGTCAAACAACACTTAGTCTCAGGAATTGAGAATCCCACCGCAGCTTTTCCTTAACTCCCTTATAATCTTTGCCCAAGATTTCTTGCAGTAGTTGTTTAATCTTCTTTTCTCGTCTACTCCAGCAGATCTGTAGGGATTAGCAGGCCTAGTAATGGGACAGAAGAGATGCCTGAAAGAGGTCTGTTTTTCAGTCCTGTGTATAAAATATTTGTTTGATTATGGATGTTAATATTTTAAAAGAATGCAGGAATTACCTGCAAATTCTGGAAAATGACCTGTTTTTGCTTGAAATTAGGTTTGTCAGAGACTACGTTTTGACCGGGGGGGGGGGGGGGGGGGGGGGGGGTGGATGGGTGGAGGGAGCGAGAAGCAGGGGGAGGGTGAAGGTCTTTATTTTAACAAATAGCCTAAGCACTTAGCACAGCTCTTATACAAAGCACGGTAGCAGGAGTGTAATGCTTTCACCCTGCTGGTCTATTATCTCTTCTGCCTTCAAGTGCACTCCTTATCTAACGTCACCGGTAGCTATCTCTTGATGAGCTTGGATAAAGGTCCCATAAATTGGTAAAGAAAGAACATTCAAAACGACAAACCTGTCTGACACTGAAAACAATACAGAATGAAAAAGCAGTAAGGTGGTGTAAGCATTTGTTATAAACCAGTTTTATTGATTTATACACTGAAATGCACTGGATTCAGTAATTTAGACTGAAAAACATTTTTTCCCCCACTAATGTTTTATCTACTTACTCCCCTGTGTACTACTCTAAACAATTCTGCTGAGTCTTCAAGGTCAGAAGTTGCTTGCATTTTTCTACACTACATTAACGGAAACAAAAATATTTTTAACAAGGCAAAATTGCAAATGCTGAAATCTGAAAGAAAAAAAGAAGTTAGGAGCACTCATCATTATTCACAGAGAGAGCAAGAGATAAGTTAATGTTGCAGCTGTAGATTTTCACCCAAAGAGGTGAGAGTTATCTCTGAAATATGATGAAAGATTATGTTGTCAATTTGACCTTCAGAGCGTGTCGCACATTTTTGTTTCTTTATTTTTTGGCTCTTATTCTAACGTTCTCTCATTCCAGGATCTTACAAGAAAGGAGAGGCTGAGAAATGGCGTGTTTTTAAAAATAAATTTAGAGTACCCAATCCATTTTTTTTTCCAATTAAAGGGCACTTTAGCATGGCCGATCCATCTACCCTGCACATCTTTGGATTGTGAGAGTAAGACCCATGCAGACACGGGGAGAATGTGCAAACTCCACACATACAGTGACCCAGGGCCCGGGATCGAACCCGGGTCTTCAGTGCCGTGAGGCAGCTGTGTAACCACTGTGCCGCCTTGGAAGTGGCGTGTTTACCAAATGAGCAGATTTCAGAGATCCTGCTGTTCCAGAATGTTTCCCTTATAATTCCCGGGGAGTTGTCGGATTCTAGTCTCTCCAATTCGTTTTTGCTGCTGACATTTATTTCTTTAATTTCTTCCCTCTATTTATTCCATGGATTACTGTCTATTTCTGGTATGAAACTTGTGTGTTCTACTGTGAAGATAGACATAAATTACTTGAAGACATAAATGCCTCTGCCATTTTCTCAATATCCAGGATAATTTCTCCAGTCTCTGCTTCTAAGGAACCAAACATTTTCTTCAGCTACTCTCTTCTTTTTTGTATAATTTTAAAAGCTTTTACTAATCTGTTCTTATATTTCTGGCTAGTTTACTCATATTCCAATTTTTCCATTTTGATCAGCTTTTTGGTGGCCCTCTGCTGGTTTCTAAAACATTCCAGTCCTCAGATTTTCTACTTTTTGTTGCAATATTGTTTTAATCTAATGCTATCCTTAAATTCCTGAGTGAGTCACAGAAGGGTTTTTTTGTTGTGTCTTTATTTTTCAAATTTTTTTTTGGAACATTTTGAATTGTTTCCTTAAATGCTTCCCACTGTTCATTTGCCTCGATATCTTTTAGTCTATTTACCAAAATAAATTAAATGGTATTATGATCATTATTTCCAATTGAATTGTTTACTGTGACGTTACAGATTAACCCTCCTTCATTGCATAGTATTAGATCTAAGATAGCTTGATCCCTTGTTGATTCTACAACACATTGCTCCAAGAGACTGTCACAAAAACATTTTACAAACTCATAAATTTATGAAGTAGACATTTGAAAGGCTCTTGAAGGTGGATACGTCTGTGTAATTGTCATGGTTCCACCTGGTTCCTAATGTCTGCCTAGGATGGATACTTGGAGAGTTAGCATGAGCTGGTGTGGGGGTACAAAGGGTCATGGAGGTGAGTGGGAGGGCATGCATTAGCAGGGTTGGCATAGGAAAATAAAAGACTATGGGATCAGGTGGCAGAGATGAGTTGGCATGGGGGTATGAAGAGAAATGGGGTGTCTGTGGGATGCGAAGGGGTATGAGGGGTATGAGCTAGAGGGCCTAAAATCTTAAAACACAACTTGGACAATGTCGCAGAGAACTGTGTAAGCCTTCTAACCAGCCTGCCTTGGCACTCACCCACCCCCATTTCCATATAAGCTCTGCTTCCAGGGGCCTGACTGCATCCTACACACCTGCCACCCTCCCCACCCCCTTCAGAAAATATCACAAGGTGGGTGCGGTGAGCTGGGAACTTTCCTGACTTGTGCTATCTGCCATGTTAATGAAAATCGAGCCTACTTGTGAGAGCTATTGTTTAATATCTATATCATTACCTTTTTGTCAACTACCTCCATTATCTTTCCTCCTTCTTACTTGAATATGTGATACACCGAGTCGGAACGGCAGCACAGTGGTTAGCAGTGCTGCCTCTCAGTGTCAGGGACCCTGGTTCAATTCCTGCCTTGGATGACTGTGTGGAGTTTGCATGTTCTCCATGTGTCTGCATGGATTTCCTCTGGGTGTTCCAGTTTTCATCCACTGTCCAAGGATGTGCAAGTTAAGTGGTGTTACGGGGATCTGGCAGGGGAGTGGTCCTAGGTACGGTGCTCTTTCAGAGGGTCGGTGCAGACTCGAAAGGCCGAATGGCCTCCTTCTGCACTGTAGGATTCTATGGAACATAATTTCACAGCCTCTAGTCATTCTCCCGAAATGTTCCCATAATTTACATGTGGAGCAGCACGGTGGCTCAGTGGATAGCATTGCTGCCTCACGATGCCGAGGTCCCAGGTTCGATCCCGGCTCTGGGTCACTGTCCGTGTGGAGTTTGCACATTCTCCCCGTGTTTGCGTGGGTTTCGCCCCCACAACCCAAAGATTTGCAGGGTAGGTGGATTGGCCACTTAATTGGAAAAAAATGAATTGGGCACTCTAATTTTTAAAAACATTGACATGTGAGCTTAAATAATGAATGCCGGCAACATAGCTGGTCTCAGCTGATAGAAACACATTCATTTTTAACAAGTGTGACTGAATGATGGTTAAATATGTGGATAGCTGGCAGCATGTGGCACAGTGGTTAGCACTGCTACCTAATGGCACCAAGGATCTGAGTTTTCTCCCAGGTCACTGTCCGTGTGGAGTTTGCACATTCTGCCCATGTCTGCATGGGTCTCATCCCCACAACCCCCCAAAAAAGATGCGCTAGTTAGGTGTATTGGCCATATCTTTTTATTAAAACAGTAAAAAATATATACAGGGCCAAATGATACTAACACTAATTTTGTGTTGGAGAAACAGGATACCCTCCCTCAGTACCAATGGGGAGTGGGGGGGGGTGGTACTCTGATTATTAAAACAGTTCACAACACGTTTCTACAAAAAACAAATGGTACAAGCACTAAACTTTGCGCTGGAGAGACCTGGGGTGCAATTATCCGCACTCACGACGGTGTGGAGAATAGCGGGAGTCGTAAATTTTTACGGCCACGCTAGTCCGACGCCCACCCGCTATTCTCCCCCCCCCCACGCCCGACTCCCGACACGAATCGCTGCCGCCGTTTTTTTACGGCGAGCAGCGATTCTCAGCTGGCCGATGAGCCGAAGTCCAAGCCCTTTACGGCCGTTTTTACGAACAGCAAACACACCTGGTCTGGCCGTTCGTAAAAACGGCCATAAAGTCCCGATCTTGGCAACCATGGCACCGATTGGCACGGCAGTACCACGGCCGTGCCAAGGGTGCCATGGGCCCGCGATCGGTGGGCACCGATCGCGGGCAGCGGGTCCGATTCCCGCGCACTCTTTGTCCTTCCGCCGCCCCGCTGTATCCATTCGCGGGGTGGCTGAGGGGCATCGCGGCCCGCGCATGCGCGGGTTTCGCGCAAATGCGCGATGACGTCATCCGCGCATGCACGGGTTGGAGTCTTCCAATCCGCGCATGCGCGGCTGACGTCATGCGACGTGTCAGCCGTCGCAAACTCTGGCAAGCGGGCTTAACGAAATTCGTTAAGCCCGCGATGTCGGAGTTCACAGCCGCGGCATGCTAGCCCCGACCGGGGACCAGAATCGGTTCCCGGTCGGGGGGGCGGAGGCTGGCGTCAAACCCGCCCGGTTTTGATGCCAGCCTTACGATTTCTCCCTGTCTGGGAGAATCGCGCCTCTGATACCCTCGCCTCTGTACCAACAGAAGGGAAGGGGGGTGGTGGGGAGGGAGGGAGTCGGGGTGTTGGTGGAAGGGGGGGGGGGCAATAGGACACTGCCTGAACTATCTACGGAGGCAGAAAAATAAAAGAACCTTCAATTATGATGTGCCAGATTCCAGGAGTCCCCCAGAGGGGGTGAGGGGCGAAATAGTGTCAGGCACAAGTGAGCCGTGCAACCCACTACAGAGAGCCTCATGTGCCCACTGCGCCCATGACACTGAGCGGCTGACAGCCTTCGGACAGTCGCCCTCCGGTCCTGAATCCTCCACTACACAGAATGTGGCGGGCAACACGGTAATTGGAAAAAATAAGTGGGTACCTAAATTTAAAACAAAAAATTTAAATTAAAAAAATGTGGATAGCGTATGTTTTTGTCCCTGCCTGGTTCAACAACAGCTTATATTTACATAACACCTTTAATATAATAAAATGCCCCAAGGTGCTTCATGGGACCATTATAAAACAACATACGCACCGAGCCACATAATAAATGTTAAATCAGATGGCAAAAGCTTGGTTTGGGATTCTCTGGCCTCCCAGCCACGTTCACTGTTCACTGGTGACGGGGTTCTCTGCTCCTGCTGTCATCAGTAGGAATTCCCATTGAAGCCATCCCACGCAGCCAGGACATCCGTGGGCGGGGATCCACTGCCGGCGGGGCCAGAGTATCCCAATGCCAGCGAACGGCTGGAGAATTCAGCCATAAGTTTTGAGGAACATTGTTAAAGGTGGAATGTAAGGTAGAGAGGCCAAGAGGTTTAGAGACAGAATTGCATTGCATAAGGCCTCGGCATCTGAAGACAAGCCTATACCAATGGTGAAGTCATTAAAATCAGGGACGTTCAAGGGGACAGATTTAGATGAGTACTGATATTTCTGTGGATCTGGAGGAGATTATAATCTTTATTAGTTCAAGTAGGCTTACATTAACACTGCAATGAAGTTACTGTGAAAAGCCCCTAGTTGCCAAATTCCAGCGACTGTTTGGGTACACAGAGGGAGAATTCAGAATTACCAATTCACCTAACAGACACGTCTTTTGGAACTTGTGGTAGGAAACCGAAGCACCCGGAGGAAACCCACGCAGACACAGGGAGACCGTGCAGACTCCGTACAGACAGTGACCTGTCATAATATACACTCATGTATATAATGAGATGCAGACAGGCAGTGATTGACACATAGGATGACCAGTAAGCATACAACACAGTACAGCCAATCACCAGACCGGACACTACCACTATAAAGCCAGAGGGCACTAGATTTCCCGCTCTCTCGGGACCCAGCTACTGAGACAGTCAGAGTCCATGAGCTAGCAAGTACAAACACCATGCGGTAGCTAGTAAGTCTGGTCAGGCTACTACAAGGTCACCAGTCAGATCAGTATAGTGTCGACCCACAGCTGAATATGTATAGCAGTTCTATAGTTGAATAAAACAGTGTTGGATCTTCTCCAGTGTTAGACGTCTGTTTCTAACTTCCCTGCATCGAGTGCAGTCCACATCAAACCAACCTGCCTAACACATCATGACCCAAGCCAGGAATCGAACCTGGGTCCCTGGTGCTGTGAAGCAACAGTGCTAACCACTGTGCTGCTGTTGCCTTACAGAGATAGAGAAGGGTTAGGCATGGAGACATTTGAAATATAAATGTGAGAATTCTAATATCAAGACATTGCTTGAGCAGATGCCGGTCAGGTTAACTGTACTCACTTTACCACCACCCCGTTGTGATCAGTGAACAGCACACATGGGGAATTAAACCTGGCCTGGAACGTCCTGGTCTATCCAGTGCAGCTGCTCATTCTGTTGGCTAAGTAACTCATTGTGAATGAGCAAGGACTGATTTTTCCAATATTAAAAATGCATTTTATGAAATGTTAACCAAATAATTCCTCGGGGGCAAGCATTATTTTTCTGGAGGTGTAAACAAAGCTTCCACTACACTTTGAGCAAGAGCAGCTCCTGAGAATTTCCCACTCAAATTGTGATATGGAAACATTATTAAGAGTCAAAGTGTAATTTCAAGGAGCAGAAAATGATCTGAAGCATGAACAAATGTCTCCAAAAATAGGGAAGTGTGGTCTCGATACAGAAATGCAAAGAAATAAAAGGGGACGCCAAAATGTAACTTTTCTATGCACCATTGCACTTATTCACATCCACTTATTTTAAATAAATACAATGAACCCAGTGTTCTCCAAATGCAACTTATGCATGTTCACAATAGTTAGCATTTTGTAGGTAGACATTATTCAGTTACTTTCAATAGGCAACAAAGTAAGGCCTACTGATCAGGCAAACAATGTAGTCAAGCCATTTCAGAGAATTAATTGAAAAGGCTAATCAAGAGTCATTTCCTAATTGGTAAGAATGGTGGGACTGATTTGTTGATTTGATGTCTGGTAGTGCCAGAGAATTTGTGGGAAACAACAGCAGCCAGCAGGTGGGTGATTAAAACAGTCATTACATTGAGAGCCAAGGTATCAACTAATTACAAAAATGCCCCGAGTTCAAGCACCTTTCAAGCAGTGAAGGAGTAATTTGCACATAACTAACTTGTGCATATTTACAAAATAGGACACTGATGTAAAATTGAAATATTTATGAAATTATATTTTTCCAGCCCTTTCACTTTTAAATCACCTGGTGTGCTATCTTGGGACTTTCTGGTTCCATTCTGGTCATTGTGTATTGCTTGTCACACCCCAACAACAAGTGGGATATGGATAGACATTAATGTGGCAGATATTGCTCTATGTTTCACAGAGAAGAAATAGATGTTAACAATCGATACTCTAAATGATCAAAAACATGTCAGATACATTTTGAGGAAGGTTTTAAAGGAAGATGGAGGGAGTTCCCTCATAGTGTTGCTGAGGCAGCTTTGCTACTGATGCAGGAGGGGACTGGCAGAAAAGCAGAGTCAGAGAATTGGAAGGCACAGGCCGGATGTAGAGTTGACAGGATTAGGCTGTGACAAGGCCACAATGAGTTTTTTAATTATTCACTTTTGGGATGTGGTGTTGCTAGTGGCAGATACTTATTGCCCAACCTGATTCTTAAACATCAGGGTCTTGCCGGTCCTGAACACTCGCTCAATCTCCCCATTGGATTGAGCATGAAGTGGGGAGCTGGTGAATTTCCAGAAGTGCCGATTAGCAAATTGTGGAAATTATCTGAGGTGGTTTCAACATGGAAGTCATAGGGATAGAAGGTGGTCTGCAGCGTAGACTGGAACATGGATGGCTGTTTACTGTGAACTAATCAAGCGTAGGTGAAACCATTAAATGCATTGGGGCATTTTGACAATCTCCATGGAATTCAGGAGTGTAATGAGAGGCTTGTGGTCTGCCTCTGCGTGGAAGGGCAAGCCCATGTGACAACCAGTGCTTCCTTCTGGATGGTGGCATACCTTCATTTGGTTTCCATTAAGGCTGTGAATGTTAAGTCACCATCCTATTTTTTTAAATTTAGAGTGGCTAATTCATTTTTTCCAATTATGGGGCAATTTAGCGTGGCCAATCCACCTACCCTGCACATCTTTGGGTTGTGGGGGTGAAACCCACGCAAACACTGGGAGAATGTGCAAACTCCACACAGACAGTGACCCAGAGCCGGGATTGAATCTGGGACCTCGGCGCTGTGAGACAGCAGTGCTAACCACTGTGCTGCCCGTGAAGTCGCCATCCTTTTGCACTTGGCTAAAAACAGTGCGAAGGCCAGTGGAAGAACCATCAGCAGCCACAACAGTGGCCAATAAGTCCATAAGACATAGGAGCAGAATTAGGCCACTCGGCCCATCGCGTCTGCTCCGCCATTCAATCATGGCTGATATTTTTCTCAACCCCATTCTCCTGCCTTCTTCCCATAACCCCTGATCCCCTTATTAATCAAGAACATATCTATCTCTGTCTTAAAGAAACTCAGTGATTCGGTCTCCACATCCTTTTGCGGCAAAGTGTTCCACAGATTCACCACCCTCTGGCTGAAAAAATTCCTTCTCATCTCTGTTATTTTTAAAATTTAGAGTACCCAATTATTTTTTTCAATTAAGGGGCAATTTAGTGTGGCCAATCTGCCTATCCTGCACATCTTTGGGCTGTGGGGGTGAAACCCACGCAGACACGGGAAGAATGTGCAAACTCCACACGGACAGTGACCCAGGGCCGGGATTCGAACCCGGGTCCTCAGCGCCGTAGGCAGCAATGCTAACCACTGTGCCACCGTGCTGCCCTCCTCATCTCTGTTTGAAAGGATCGTCCCTTTAGTCTGAGATGATGCCCTCTAGTTCTAGTTTTTCCTACAAGTGAAAACATCCTCTCTACGTCTACTCTACCCAGGCCTTGCAGTATCCTACAAGTTTCAATAAGATCCCCCTCATCCTTCTAAACTCCAACGAGTACAGTCCCAGAGTCCTCAACCGTTCCTCATACAACAAGCTGTTCATTCCAGGGATCATTCTTGTGAACCTCCTTTGGACCCTTTCCAAGGCCAGCACATCCTTCCTTAGATACTGGGCCCAAAACTGCTCACAATACTCCAAATGGGGTCTGACCAGAGCCTTATACAGCCTCAGAAGTATATCCCTGGTCTTGTATTCTAGCCCTCTTGACATGAATGCGAACACTGCATTTGCCTTCTTAACTGCCGACTGAACCTACACATTAACCTTAAGAGAATCATGAACAAAGACTCCCAAGTCCCTTTGTACTTCTGATTTCCTAAGCATTTCCCCATTTAGAAAATAGTCTATGCCTAAATTCCTCCTTCCCAAATGCATAATCTCACATTTTTCCACATTGTATTTCATTTGCCACTTCATTGCCCACTCTCCTAGCCTGTCCAAGTCCTTCTGCAGCCCCCCTGCTTCCTCAAAACTACCTGTCCCTCTGCAGATATTTGTATCATCTGCAAACTTAGCAACAGTGCCTTCAGTTCCTTCTTCCAGATCATTAATGTACATTGTGAAAAATTGTGGTCCCAGCACAGACCCCTGAGGCACACCACTAGTCACCGGCTGCCATCCTGAAAAAGACCCCTTTATTCCCACTCTCTGCCTTCTGCCAGTCAGCCAATCCTCTATCCATGCCAGGATCTTACCCTTAACACCATGGGCTCTTAACTTATTTAACAACCTCCTATGCGGAACCTTGTCAAAGACCTTCTGGAAATCTAAATAAATCATGTCCATTGGTTCTCCTTTGTCTAACCTCCTTGTTATCGCCTCAAAGAACTCTGACAGATTTGTCAGACCTGACCTCCCTTTGACAAAGCCATGCTGACTCAGTCCTATTTTACCATGCACTTCAAAGTACTCCGCGATCTCATCTTTAATAAGACAGTGTGCCAGGAAAGCCAAATAGACCAGTCTGTCTTTAAAAGATTGAAAGGTATTGTGTTGTTCAACGTCCCAGAATTATTGCTTTCCGCAGGAGATCTTGTAACGGTTCTGTAATATGTCGGGTAGTCTTTCAAATGGTTGTTGCAGACTCGAAGGGCCGAATGGCCTCCTTCTGCACTGTAGGGATTCTAAGATTCTATGATTCTATGGTGGCAAAGTATGGGGGAAGTTTGCCTCGCTGGTTTACCATCCCTAGGAATGCTGAACGTCTATAATAAATGTTGGTTGGGGAAAGTCAGTAATGGCCTTTGTTTTGTGACGGTCCACCATATTAAAATGTCTTTGCATGATATGGCAATTTGATGGTCGCGTTTGCACACTTGTTATTCAGTATAATCTTCTCTTACGCAGATGTGGATGAGGATGTCAGCTATGTGGAAGATGAGTCCTTGTTTGCCTTCTGGAATCAGTCTGAGGAGATGCTAAAAGGAAGGTGATTAAAACAAAACCAGTCAAATGCTGTGATAAAGGTTGTCAGCTGCCTGGACCCCTGATTGAGAGATATTTGCCAAAACCCACTATTAGTTTCAAGTTTTGTGAAGAGGATGCTGTTTGCAAGCTTCGCCAGGCGATCAAAATCAGATGCCATTGGGAGGACCGCTTTGTTTAATTGCTTGAGGTCCACGCACCGTCGGAGCAGACTGTTGAATTTGGGAACAATCACCTGCCTGAAACACCATCAGGATGGCTATGCGTCCAGTGAAATATCACCCCTGTGCAGCATGTGGTCAAGTTCCTATTTGTTCTTCAGTAGTAACCTCCTGGGAAGGGGGTGGTTGGGGGGGGGGGGGGGGGGGGGGGGGGGGGCTGGTTTGGTGTGGGAGGGGGCGGGGTAGTGGGGGGGAGGGGGCGGTGGTGGGGGGGGAGGGGGTGGTGGTGGGGGGGCTGGTTTGGTGGGTGGAGTAGGTGTTGGTGGGGGGGGGCTGGTTTGGTGGGGGGAGGGGGTGGTGGTGGGGGAGCTGGATTGGTGGGTGGAGTAGGTGTTGGTGGGGGGGCTGGTTTGGTGGGGGGAGGGGGCGGTGGTGGGGGGGCTGGTTTGGTGGATGGAGTAGGTGTTGGTGGGGGGCTGGTTTAGTGGGGGGAGCGGGTGGTGGTGGGGGAGCTGGATTGGTGGGTGGAGTAGGTGTTGGTGGGGGGGCTAGTTTGGTGGGGGGAGGGGGCGGTGGTGGGGGGGCTGGTTTGGTGGGTGGAGTAGGTGTTGGTGGGGGGGGCTGGTTTGGTGGGGGGAAGTGGTGGTGGTGGGGGAGCTGGATTGGTGGGTGGAGTAGGTGTTGGTGGGGGGGGTTGGTTTGGTGGGGGGAGGGTGTGGTGGTGGGGGAGCTGGATTGGTGAGGGAGTGGGTGGTGGTGGTGGGAGCTGGTTTGGTGCGGGGAGAGGGTGGTGGTGGGAGGGCTGGTTTGGTGGGGGGAGTGTTGGTGGGGGAGCTGGTTTGGTGGGGGAGTGGGTGGTGGTGGGGGGCTGATTTGGTGGGGGGGAGTGGATGGTGGTGGGGGGGCTGGTTTGGTGGGGGGAGGGGGTGGTTTGGTGGGGGGAGGGGGTGGTGGTGGGGGGGAGGGGGTGGTGGTGGGGGGGCTGGTTTGGTGGGTGGAGTAAGTGTTGGTGGGGGGGCTGGTTTGGTGGGGGGAGGGGGTGGTGGTGGGGGGGCTGGACTGGTGGGGGGAGTGGGTGGTGGTGGGAGGGCTGGTTTGGTGGGGGGAGGGGGGGTGGTGGTGGGGGGGCTGGTTTGGTGGGGGGAGTGGGTGGTGGTGGGAGGGCTGGTTTGGTGGGGGGGAGGGGGTGGTGGTGCGGCAGGCTGGTTTGGTGGGGGGAGGGGGTGGGGGGGCTGGACTGGTGGGGGGAGTGGGTGGAGGTGGGAGGGCTGGTTTGGTGGGGGTAGGGGCAGTGGTGGGGGAGCTGGTTTGGTGGGGAGTGGGTGGTGATGGGGGGCTAGTTTGGTGGGGGGAGTGTTGGTGGGGGAGCTGGTTTGGTGGGGGAGTGGGTGGTGGTGGGGGGCTGGTTTGGTGGGGGGAATGGGCGGTGGTGGGGGGGCTGGTTTGGTGGGGGGAGTGGATGGTGGTGGGGGGCTGGTTTGGTGGGGGAATGGGCGGTGGTGGGGGGGCTGGTTTGGTGGGGGGAGTGGATGGTGGTGGGGGGCTGGTTTGGTGGGGGGAAGGGGGCGGTGGTGGGGGGGCTGGTTTGGTGGGGGGAGGGGATGGTGGTGGGAGGGCTGGTTTGATGGGGAGGGGTGGTGGTGGGGGTAGGGGCGGTGGTGGGGGGCTGGTTTGGTGGGGGGGAATGGGCGTTGGTGGAGGGGGCTGGTTTGGTGGGGGGAAGGGGCGGTGGTGGGGGTAGGGGCGGTGGTGGGGGGTTGGTGTGGTGGGGGGGGAGTGGATGGTGGTGGGGGGGCTGGTTTGGTGGGGGCAGTGGGTGTTGGTGGGGGGGCTAGTTTGGTGGGGGGTAGGGGCGGTGGTGGGGGTGCTGGTTTGGTGGGGGAATGGGTGTTGGTGGGGGGCTGGTTTGGCGGGGGTAGGGGGCAGTGGTGAGGGGGCTGGTTTGGTGGGGGGAGTGGGTGGTGGTGGGGGCCTGGTTTGGTGGGGGGAGGGGGGTGGTGGGGGGAGGGCTGGTTTGGTGGGGAAGGGGTGGTGGTGGGAGGGCTGGTTTGGTGGGGGGGATGGGTGGTGGTGGGGTCTGGTTTGGTGGGGGGGAGGGGGTGGTGATGGGGGCTGGTTTGGTGGGGGGAGGGGGTGGTGGGGGGAGGGCTGGATTGGTGGGGAGAGGGGTGGTGGGAGGGCTGGTTTGGTGGGGGGAGGGGGTGGTGTTTGAGGGGCTGGTTTGGTTGGGGAAGAGGGCGATGGTGAGGGACTGGTTTGGAGGGGGTAGGGGTGGATACGAGCAAACTGGCAAGATGCCTGACAGCAGTGAATTGTGATATTATTTTTTTTACCTCACTTAGTCCCTGCAGAATTCGTGGAAATTCCTGTTAGAATTCAGCCCTGTTATCTGTTGGAAGGACCTCATCTGCTTTCTGCAGGATGTCCAGTTACACCCACTGCTGAGTAAAGCGATACTTTGATTACGCAGAGTTTAAAGAGACTCTGTGATCTGTTGCCTCCTTGTGGTAGAGAGTGGCTGTGACCTGACCCTTGACATGCAGGTTAGTCCCTCCCGGACCTTGGAGTTTAATAATTGATGGCTGGACAGAAACAGTGTCAAGCCCATGCTAAATGATCAGACAGTATGGAAACACTAGCGCCTGTACCGAGTTTAAAGTGTGTTGGAAACGTTTTGACATCTAAAATGACTGGCCAGAAGACTTGGTAATTATCTTGCTTTTCTCCCACAAAGTCCGAGGTGGCATTTGTCTTGTGGTATATATTTTGGGAGAGTTCTGAGCAGCAGTAATTCTGTTGTTTACTCCTCGTTTTAGAGGTTTTAAATGAACAAAACTGCTGAAAATATCCTGTACTCCCACATCCAACCCCTGCTGGCAGTCTTGCTTTTTAATTAATTAATTACTAATCTTTATTGTCACAAGTAGGCTTACATAAACACTGCAATGAAGTTACTGTGAAAAGCCCCTAGTCGCCACACTCCGGTGCCTGTTCGGGTACACAGAGGGAGATTCAGAATGTCCAAATTACCTAACAAGCACGTCATTCGGGACTTGTGGGAGGAAACTGGAGCACCCGGAAGAAACCCACACAGACACAGGCAGAACGTGCAGACTCTGCACAGGCAGTGACCCAAGCCGGGAATCGAACCTGGGACCCTGGGGCTGTGAAGCAACAGTGCTAACCACTGTGCTACTCTTGTTTATCTCTTTGCACTGCAGCGCAATCATTTCAAGATGACCAGTTTAGCAGGCTAAGGTGTGGGCAGAGCTTACGGGTTTGAAGGATGAGTGAACCTTGCTGACTCCTCATTGTATTATGAAGTCATTTAAAAAAAAAAAAATTTAGAGTACCCAATTATTGTCTTCCAATTAAGGGACAATTTAGCGTGGCCAATCCACCTAACCTGCACATCTTTAAGTTGTGGGGGTGAAACCCACGCTAACACGGGGAGAATGTGCAAACTCCACACAGTGACCCGGGGCCGGGTTCAAACGTGGGTTCTCAGCACATAGGCGGTGCTATGAAGTGATAGGCCAAATTTGCATGCTTGGGGTAATATGAGTAGTGCCATGAAATGGTCAAGTGAGAATATAATCATATGTCACAGGCTTATGTTGGTGAGGCTGCGCAATGGTAAGAAACGATTTGACCACTTCCCTTTGTTTCTGGGACCTGCGCTTCATCATGCAGCAGTATCCTGAGATTAAGTAAGATTGCAGTGAAGGCTTTTAACACAGAGTCAAAGTCTGCAGAGGCCTCATCAAGTCTCTGACTGCTAATGATGTAGTCAGTAGCAGGTCCTACAAAGTAAAGGAACAAACCGACCTGGAGTTTCTGTGCTTTGGCAAGGAGACCCGAGGCTGCTCAATACGTCAAGAAGTTATCGTGCTACTGTACATCTTCCAATATTAGCCTCTGTGTGGACCCTCAAACCTTTCAAACAGAGGAGGTAGAGGCAGTAACTGCTTGTCCAATGCTGCCATCATTACCCTTCTTCTGTTATTTTGTTCTTTTGTTGCAATTGCAACATGTCAGTCCGACCAGGGATTGTTGTTGTTGTGGGCTGTGGATGTTCCTTGTATGGTACCAACTCTTGGTTAGATTGGTGTCACCACCGGGTTCGATCCCAGCCGCGGGTCACTGTCTGTATGGAGTTTGCACATTCTCCCCATGTCTGCGTGGGTCTCACCCCCACAATAATGTGCAGGATAGGTGGATTGGCCACCCTAAATTTCCCCGTAATTGGAAAAAAATAATTGGGTACTCTAAACTTATTTTTTAAAAAGAAAAAAATGATTAGTGTCACCACCGCTGCTACCATGTTTGATGGACATGCTAGATCTTGTATTATCGTACGAAGAGGAACTGAAGCCAGATTCAGGTATTCACTTAAAACTAGTTTATTTACATTGTGTACAAGGTGGGTTATGAGTATGCACATCTCTGAGTCCTGTCTGCTATAGACAAACTCTAGCACATGACTGCTGATGTCACAGATACATCATAGTCTGCATCACTCATTAGCATATCCATTTAATTAACCCTTTACATGGCAGAAACCATTTAAATCCTCTAATAAGTCACCGTTAGCAATTTTTCAAGAGAATAGAAATCCAATCTGTCCATTTTTTGCTGATATGTATACCCATGCATTTCTGGTATCATTCTTGTAAATCTTCTCTGCATCCACTCCAGTGTCTCTTTACACTTTTTGTAATATGGTGACCAGAACTTCAGGGTTAGCATAAAAGGCAGGTCCTTGGTGAACCATGTCTAAGTACCATGATAGAGTGAGGAGGCAGGTCCTGAATCTACCTCCGAGGAAATGAGGATTGAACCCATGCTGTTGGCATTAATCTAAGCCACACGCTGGCCATGTAACCAACTGAGTTAACTGGCTCCCTTTTCAATTCTAGCCCTCTAAAAATAAAACCTAATATTAGGAACATAGAAATGTGAGTAGGCCATTCAGCCTGTCAAGCATGCTGAGATCACCTCTCATTCTTCAAAACTGTAGAGAATACAGGCCCAGCTTCCTCAATCTCTCCTCTTAAAACACACCACCAACCCAGGGATTATTCTGGTGAACCTCCCTTGTACACCCTCTATGACAAGTATATCCTTAGATAAGGAGACCAAAACTGTGTACAACAATCCAGGCTTGGTCGTGCCAAGACTCTATACAATTACAGCAAGAAATCTTTACTCTTGTACTCAAATCCCCTTGCGATGAAGGCCAATTTACATTTGCTTTGCTTATTGATTGTTGCACCTGCATGCTAGCTTTTAGTGACTCATGAACAAGGACATCCAGGTCCCTTTGGACACTATTTAAGAAATAGTCTGTCTTTCTATTTTTTTCTACCTAGTGGATAACTTCAACTTATTCATGAACATACTAATAAGGAGCAGGAGGAGGCCATTCAGCCCCTCAATAAAATATTGGCTGATTTATTGCAATGTCAAATCTTCATCCTGCCTACCCCCGATAACCTATCACCTCCTTGCTCATCATAAATCTATCTAACTCTGCCTTCAAAATATTCAAAGACTCTGTTTCCACTGCCTTTTCCAGAAGAGAGTTCCAAAGACTTACTTTGAGTGAAAAGATGTTTTGCCTCATCCCCACTTTAAATAGGTGACCCCTTATTTTTAAACAGTAACCCTTAGTTCCAGATTCTGCCACAAGAGGAAACAGCCGCTAAACACGCACCCTGTCATGATCCCTCAGAATCTTATGTTTCAATCAGAAATGAGCTAGAAAACTTGCCGAACAAGGTTAGGAAGGAGAGGGGCCGTATATGTTCCTTGGATTCCAAGATATTGCAAGAATCGGCGGGTGACAAAATGGCGACGACAAGCTTCCTCTCCTCCCAGGCGGCCGCGTGGCCACTGGCCAACGACATCGGCTGCATTGTGGCAGCCGAGTTGAAGAAATATCACCAAAACCTGGCTGATGAAATTAAAAGGTCTGTAGATGATGCCCTGACCCAGATATTGAATAAATTAGAAGGTATGAATCGAATTATGGAGGCACGTAGTGACACAGTAAAAAACATGGAGGAGGCCCTTTCGGTTCATAGGGAGGATCACTTTTTTAACTCCCCAGAGGATACAAATTTGTTTACCCAGAAGCTCAAACTCTATTTAAATCTGTCTTTGTTTCATGAAGGTTAAAGTTACGATGTGTTTTGGAGTTCAGCAGTTTTTACATTGTTGGTTTATATGAAGAAATTATTGTTGGGGTTTTTTACAAGTGCTGTACATATATTTCTGATTGTGCTATTATTATTACTGTATTATTACATCTTGAATTTTTGCACATGTTAATAGATTTTTGGCTTTTTGAATATATGGTTAGGCGGAGAGCCTGCCAGCCATAGGAGAGATTAGCTGAGGGAGGTACGAAAGTTGGTATACACAGCTCCTATTCACAAACACCCTGCGAATGGGAACTTAGTTTTGATAAGTTTATCTCCTGTATAAATTTAATATTACTGTTGGGGGTTGTTAGGTTCGGGGGAGAAGGGGAAGGGGGGTATTAAAGCTAATTGTTTGACGCTGTCCACTGTTATGTGTTTGTCTGGTTTTTGGACCTGGCCTGGCAAGTGTTCTGGCCGGATCTCTTCACCTTGGCAGAATAGGATTCCTTATTCGTTAATTTTCAGAGGTAATGGTTGATCTTGTTGTGGGGGCGGTGGGAGATCTCCTTTCCACCTCATAACTTGGAATGTGAGGGGTTTGAATGGACCAGTGAAACAGGTAAGGGTTGTTGCTCATCTGAAGGGTATAAATTCAGGTGTTATGTTCCTGCACGAAACTCATCCATGGGTGAGGGACCCTAATAAGGCTTCGTAAAAATTGGGTGGGACAAGTCTTTCATTTTAATGCTAGGGTCAGAGGCCAGGCAACTTCTAATCCATAAAAAAAATGCCGTACTCTGTGAGTGCGTGCGTCGTACTCTGTCAGTACGGCATTTTGGAGGGGGCAGAGCTTCGCAAAAGCGGCACCACCCCCGATTTCAGCACCAATGGGGATTCTCTGGCCAATCGCTGAACACGATTACGGTGTCGGATGACCCAATGGTTGTTATATTGTTCTCTCTGGTTCGCTGGAAAACACTCCGGTTATTTTAGTAAATATTTATGCTCCCAGCTGGGACAACCCAAATTTTATAAATTTCCTGGTGAACCTCCTCCCTGACTTAGCCTCACATTGGATGATCCGAGCAGGTGACCTAAACTGTGTCTCGGACCCTAAATTGGACTATTCAATGCCAAAGTCCCTATCCAATCTGGGATGTCCAGGTCATTGGCCTCTTTCATGGAAAGGGTTGCGGAGGGGGGATACGGCCGGAGAATTACCAGGTCCGTGGCCACGCATGCGCATGGCGGAGTCCGACGGTGCCCTCGGCATGCAACATGGCACCAGCCACGCGGGGACCCGGCCTGCCAAAAACTGTCCCCCTTTGGCCAGACTCGCCACCCCCAGACCACCCACCCCCACCAGTGCCCCCGCCAAAGCCCCCCCTGCCTGCGGATTGGCTCCTCCCTGCCATCAGGAACTTGGCCCATCGGGTGCAGAGCATCGAGGGGACGGCTTTAGGTGACGTCCTGAGGCCGTCCCGAGGATGTGCACCATACTCTGCGAAAGCGGCATTTTGGAGGGGGCGGAGCTTCACAAATGTGGCGCCACTCCCGATTTCAGCACCAATGGGGATTCTCTGGCCAATCGCCAAACATGATTAAGGTGTTGGAGACCAGAGGACCCAGCCCAATATCTCCCTCAAAACACTGGAAAACCTAAAAGGCCTTCAGAAGGGGGGGATTATCTCATATAAAGCTCATCATGAAAAAGGAGAGAGTGGAATGACAAAGGCTAATGGACTCCATCTTGGAGGTTGACCACCAATATTCGAGGCACTGGAGAATTGCGATTTGGCGTGAAACCGATGCCACAATTTCGGTGTCAAAACCGATTCTCCGCCCAATCGTGTTTCCCGATTCTGGCATCAGCCGACAGAGAACCCCGCCCAATATGTGTACATCTTTGTTAATATGTATGTTTCTGTTTATATTTGGTAATTTAATTCAAATATTTATTTTAAAAATATGGAATCACAATAGCTATCGCCCGTCTTCTGACACTACATTTATTTCCAACTAATTATTAAATATATGCAGTAATGCTTCTGCTATCTTTTCTCTACATTATGGTAAAATAAGTGGATGAAGTTCATACTGACTATGGGCTTTATCTTCTTTGAACCTTTTTCATTCTATTATGGGATTACTGCAGCACCAGCAAAGCCAGTATTTCTTGCTCATTCCTAATTGCCCTTGAACCGAGTGGCTTGCTAGGCTGTTGCAAATAATTGTTTAAGAGTCAACCACATGAAAAAGAAAAGAAACAAAAAATAAAAACGTTGTTGTCACAAGTAGGCATACATTAACACTGCAATGAAGTTACTGTGAAAACCCCTAATCCCTAGTCGCCACGTTCCGGTGCACAGAGGGAGAATTCTGAATTCTCAGCTGGTATGGGAATTGAACCCACGCTGCTGGCCTTGTTCTGCATCACAAACCAGCTGTCTAGCCCACTGAGCTAACCAGCCACATTGCCGCGGGTCTGGGGTTGCCCGTCAGTCAGATGAAGAGAGTGGATTTTCTTCCCAAAGGATATCAGTGGACCAGATAGGTTTTTAGGTCAATTGATGATAGTTTTGTGGTCACCATTAATAGCTTCACATTCCAGATTTATTAATTGCAGTTAAATTCCACCAGTAGCTATGGTGAGATTTGAGCCCATGTTCCCAGAGTATTAGTTTGGGCCTCTGGAATAGTCATTCAGTGACATTAACACTGCACCACCAACTCCCCCTATTTGAAGTTAATTTTTTTAAATGTTTGGTTTATTAATAGAGCCCTTCCCTTTTTATTATAAATGCACTTTTATCATTATTAACCTCATTATTCCTATTTTTTACCCCTTTTATAAATTTAGAGTACTCAATTATTTGTTTTCCAATTAAGGGGCAATTTAGCGTGGCCGATCCACCTAACCTGCACATCTTTGGGTTGTGGGGGCGAAACCCACGCAAACAAGGGGAGAATGTGCAAACTCCACACGGACAGTGACCCAGGGCCGGGATTTGAACCTCTGTCCTCAGCGCCGTAGTCCAATTGCTAACCACTGCACCACCTGCCGCCCCTTTAACCTCATTATCCAATGTTTATATCCGTTTTTAGAATGATATAAAGACACCAATAAAGGGATTATGGAAACACATTGTGGGTTCATATATCTAGACTCAGCACATGAGAATAGATTTACAAGGATAGAATGCTTGAAGACATCAGCAGCAGAGCTGTGTGTGCTGTGTTCTGCTCATAGGCCAAAGTGAAACTCGGCACATTACAACACTTTCTACCTTTTCCATCTCCCCAGTAAATATTGAAGCAAAATAGTTTGTTAATACTTAATATTTCTGACACATCTCTATCATTTCCTCTAGTGCTACCCTGTCTATTCCTTAAAGGTCCTATTAGCCCAGATGTGAGTACTGCTAATTGAAACACCGCTGACATTCCAAACAACTCTGGTAGGAAGAATAAGGAGAGGCAAAATAAAATAAAGGATACAATTATAAAGAGGTTGCAGAAACAAAGGGACCAGGGGATACATGTACACAAATGTTGAGGATGGCAGGGCAGGTTGAGAAATGGTGGAAAGATATATGAGATCTTGGACTTTATGAGTAGAAGCACAGAGTAGAAAAGCACAGCAGTTATGATGAACATTTTTAAAACATCAGTTCAGCTTCATCAGGAGACTGTATTCGGTTCTGGGCACCACACTTTAGAAAGGGTGCAGAAAGGATTTACGGGAATGGTTCCAGGGATGAGGCATTTCAGTCATGTGTTCAGATTGGAGAAGCTGGTATTCTTCATAGAGAGAGTCATCATGGACACAATGGAATGAATGGCTCCCTTCTGTGCTGTAACCATCTCTGACTATGTATTGCTGGCATGAAGAATGATTCTATCATTTTGTGCAGTTCTGGGAGAGAGAAGGTGAGTAGAAAGAAGAAAAAGTAGAAATATCTTTGACATTTTGGGATAAGCTTTACCCAAGGCACGCTTCATTCTGTCGTAGCAAATTGCCTGATAACTTAATTGGTGATTGGTAAATGTCTTCAAATGGCATCTCAAGCTATGAATGCAGAGCTGAAGAGTTATTGCCTTTAACTTTAGTTTATTCAACCTATCTGTTGTTTTTTAGATTTCTTTGTAGAAGCTGTAAATTTCCATTGACATTATTGTGCAGAGCTACCTCAGGTTCTTGTAAAATGATATGGATAACTGCACATTGCAAACTTTAATAATGCATTTTACAATCATGTGAGAGAGAGGATTTTATAATTAAAAAAAATTGTTTACAATGACATGTCAAGTCATTCATTTAAATTTTTTTTTAGAGTACCCAATTAATTTTCTCCACTGTGCCACCGTGCTGCCCATGTCAAGTCATTCATTATGGTGCACAGTTGGTTTAGTAAAATAAAGGCAAAATACTGCGAATTTAACTGCTGTATAATCGCAACGGGTCTGACAGCACCAGCGGAGAGAGAAACGTATTAACGTTTCGAGTCCAATAGTCTCATTTCATTAAATTGCCCTTAAATTTGAAATCACTGGTGCAATATTACCATATGAACCTTGAGATTCTTGATAAGCAAGGGGGTGAAAGGTTATGTGGGGTATGCGGGAATTTGCCGTTGAGTTACAATGAGATCAGACATGATCTTATTGAATAGCGGAGCAGGCTTGAGGGGTTAAGTGGCCTACTCATGCTCCTAACTCGTATGTTTGCATGGATGTCCGTATGAACCATGCTGTCTGGTATAAATGGGCTAATGCCTACATTAAATTCATGAACAGAGGAATATATTTAGCATTTGTACACAGCTTGCAAACAGTACTTCTTGTCATTAATTCCTTGTGAGTCAGCATTGACTATTACAACAGAGCTCTCTAGTGGCAAGATAATAAACTGCACCCAAATACAGCAAATACACAGGGAGAAAATCAGAGTACAATCTGGAGGAAGTAAATTTCCATTTTAAGGTGATTTCTTGGAAGAGATTCTTGAGACCACATAAAAATAAGAACAGGAATTGGACGTTCGGCCCCTCGAGCCTGCTACGCCATTCAAGAGGATCATGGCTGATCCGACATTCCTCACATCCACTTTCCTGATCTTTCCCCATGATTCCCTTACTTAGCATTGCTGCCTATGGCGCTGAGGAGCTGGGTTCGAATCCTGGCCCTGGGTCACTGTCCGTGTGGGGTTTGCACATTCTCCCCGTGTTTACGTGGGTTTCACCCCCACAACCCAAAGATGTGCAGGATAGATGGATTGGCCACACTAAATTGCCCCTTAATTGGAAAAAATAATTGGGTACTCTAAATTTATTTTTAAAATGATTCCCTTACTGATCAAGAATCTGTACATCTCAGCCTTAAATATACACAAGGACTCTGCCCCCACAGCTCTCTGTGGCAAGGAGTTCCAGAGACTTAATCCTCAGAGAAGAAATTCCTCCTCATCTCAGTTTTAAATTGGCATCTCTTTATTCTGAGACTAAACCCTCTGGTCCTAGACTCTTCCATGATCCTATATGTTTCTTTAAAAAAAAAAAATTTATTAAGGCATTTATATAAACAACAAAAACACCAATAAGAGCAAAAGCAAACTTGTGCAGCATAATAAATAATCAACATCCACACACCCCTGCCCTTCCCCTTCTCCCGTCCTGCCTTCCCCATTTTAACCCCCTTATCTCCCCAACCCCCTCCCTCACCTTTGCTGACACCACAATCCTCCTAAAAGAAGTCGATGAATGGCTTCCACCTCTGGACAAACCAATCAGCCGACCCTCTGAAGATGAAACTGGGCTGGAGTCTCCCAAAATGGGACTATGTCCCCACACCGCCATAGAAACGCTGCCGTTTCACTCTGGAGTTTCCTAGAAAAAAGATCAGCCAATTCACTCACCTGCAAGGGCTAGCAGGGACCCAGAGTGATTCACGCAGCTTTAGCTGCGGATATGGGCCCCCACATTTCCCGTTTTAAGTCACCAGGGCGGCCACAGGCTGGGTCCGCAAACGCTATTTGCCTATTCTGCCACGTCACCCACCCACATCCCTGCTTTTGGTTGCTCCAACCCTACACTCTCCATCATCTCTGTCAACCCAATGGGGGTCCCCAGTCCGTCCACTATATCCTCATCCACCTTGGATCCTCATCCAACCCATCCAGAAACTGCTGCATTCCCTCCCCCCCGGCGGGGGCTCTGACTCATATAGCATCCTATAAAACTCTTTGAACACCCCATTCACCCCCACCGGGTCCAGTACCACCCTTCACGTCCCTTCCTTCACTCTTCCAATCTCCCTCGCCATCTCCTGCTTTCTGAGTTGGTGGGCCAGCATCCTACTCGCCTTCTCCCCGTACTCATACACTGCCCCCCCCCTCTCACCCTCCACAACTGCCCTACAGCCTTCTTCGTGAGCACCAGCCCAAACTCCATCTGGAGCTTCTTCTGCTCGTTCAACAATCCTGCCTCCGGGGCTTCCGAGTACCTCCTATCACCGCAAAATTTCTTCCACCAGTCTTGCCATCTCTGCTCGTTCTCCCGTTTCCCTGTGCGCTCGAATCGAAATAAACTTCCCCCTAACCACCGCCTTGAGTGCCTCCCACAGCGTGGCGGTCGTAATCTCCTCTGTATTGTTGAGTTCCACATACCACCAGAGGCAGCCCTCAACCTCGCACACCTCCTCATCCGTCAACAACTCCACATCTAGCCTCCACTGTGGGCACTGGACCCCCCACCCCCAGTCCACTCGCAAATCCACCTAAATTGGTGGGTGGTCTGAAACCACAATCGCCAAATACCCCAAATCGACCATCCCCGCCAGCAACGTCTGCTCCACCACAAAGAAATTAATCCGAGAGTACAACATGCGCACGTGAGAAAAGTACAGAACTCATTCATTCTCAGCCTCCCAAACCGCCACGGATCTCCCCCCCCCCATGTGCTCAATAAACCCCTTCAACTCCTTCGCCACTGACGACACCTTCCCCAATCTCGGGCTCGACCGTCCCGAGTTTGGCTTAATGACCTTGTTAAATTTCACCCCCCGTGATCAGTGCGAGTCCAGATCAGGAATCTTCCCAGCACCCATCTCAAAAATACCACAGCATCCCAGTTTGGGGCATAAACATTTGCCAAAACCGCCGGCATCCCCTCCAGCTTCTCATGCATCATCACAAACCTTCCCTCCACCGAATCTGCCACAATGCTCCCCACCTCAAATGCCACCCGCTTGTTTACCAACACTGCCACTACCATGTCCAGTCCCGAGTGGAACACCTGCCCCACCCATCCTTTCCTCAGCCTTGTCTGATCCCCGACCTTTGGATGCGACTTTTGAAAAAACAGCCACGTCTGCCTTCAGACTCCTCAGGTGCGCGAACACACATGACCGTTTGACTGGCACATTCAACCCCCTCACATTCCACATGAAAAACCTGGTTGTGGGGGCTCCCCGACCCCCTCCCCTGCCGATCAACCATAACCCTTTTTGGGCCAGCCCTCGGCCTGTGTCACGCGACCCTCCTGACCCACCCTCGGATGTCCATTGTCATAACACCCTTTCCCACTACGCCACAGCAACCGCACCCTTGTCAGCAGCCCCTCCACCCCCTTACCAAAATAAAACAACAACACCACCCCCCTCCCCTGCACCAACCACCTGACCACCCCTCACTGTGCTCCCATTAACCCGCCCACCCAGCTAGCCTGGTAGTCCCTGCCCAAGGCCTCCAAGCCTCTGACCCCCACTGATTCCCCACCCTCCCCGTTTGTACTCCCTCATGAAACAGACAAAAGGTGCACTCACCCTGGACGCTAGCCATGCATCCCTCCACCAAGCCCAATAAAATATCTCAAAGGAGCAAACTCTCCAACAACCATCAAAGAAAAAACACCTCCTCAAAAGTTCAATGTCCTCCTTCTCCTGCCAATCCAATGTCGCTCAAAAACTCTGTCGTCTCCTCTGGCGTTCCAAAATAATGTTCTCCATACTAGAAGGTCACCAGAGGCAGGCTGTGTACAACACCCTGCACCTCACCCCCTTGTTAAGCCCGGCCCTTCTCTTCTCCATTTGGCGCCCAGGTCCTGGTACATCCGCAGTTCGTTCCCTTACCAGGTACGCTTCCTCGTCTGCCTCGCCCATCGCAAAATCTTTTCCTTGTCCAGGAAACGGTGCAGCTGCACCATCATAGCCCTTGGCTGCTCGCCAGCCTGCGGCCTCCTCATCAGCTCCCTGTGTGCTTGGTTGACCTCCAGGGGTCGGTCAACAGCCTGCTCCCCCATCAGTTTTTCCAACATCTTGTCTACATACATGTCGGCGCCCGTTCCTCAGTGCCCTCGGGCATCCCCACGATCCGCAGGTTTTATCTTTTGGAGCAGTTCTCCAGATGCTCCACATTCTCCTTCAGCCACTTTTGGGTCTCCCGCATCACTCCCATCTCAGCCACCAACGTGGTGAGCTGCTCCTCGTGCTCACCACCATCTGTTCCACTTTTTGGATCGCCTGGCCCTGGGACTCCAGCCTCTGTCCACACGATCAATCCTTGCTTTCAGCAGCTCCAACAACCTGACTAGGTCCTCATGGGCTTCCCTCCTCTGCTGGCTGAACTTCTTATTTAAGAAGTCCACCAGCTGCTCCGTCAACCACTGGGCGAGCAGAACAGGCCCTTTACCCTCCGTGGTCTTGACCTGTGGTGCACAAAGATTCTCCTGCTCCACTAGCTCCCTTTTTCTTGACCCACTTCTGGTCCGTGGATCCATTCACCAGCCCCGCCAGTGGAGTGTCACTTTTACCTGGCATGCCTACACCTTCTTCCATCCAAACTTCCACCCTACAAATGGGGAAACAGTCCAAAAAATTCACTTGAGCGGGAGCTGCCAAATGTGTGACTGCTCACTCCATGGCCACCACTGGAAGTCAATAATATTATATGTTTCAATGAGATCACCTCTCATTCTTCTAAATTCCAATTTCTTGGAATAGTATAGATGGGCTTTAGATTGGTTTCACAGGTCGGCGCAACATCGAGGGCCGAAGGGCCTGTACTGCGCTGTAATGTTCTATGTTCTGTGTTTTAAATTCCAATGCGTGGAGTCTCAACCTGTTTAACCTTTGCTCATAAGACAATCCCTCCATACAGGGAGCATCCTAGTGAACCTTCTCTGAAATGCCCCCAATGAAATATTTTCTTAAATAAGGGTCCAAAACTGTTAACAGTACTCCAGGTGTGGGGTGTGCCTGGTGCCAATCCTGTTGTGCAGGGAACATCTGGGGAGAGGCCCAAATTGGGCTCCGTGCCAAGAGTAAAACCGCGTGCGGATCACCTAACCCTTATTCACTGTCCAGGTGGCAGGCTGGCAGTGCCAGGGTGCCATGGTGGCATTGCCACGGGTTGCGGCCTGGGGGTGGGGCATTCCCATGGAGGGGGATTGAAAGGGGGTTATGAAGGGTGGGGTTGTGAATGGGGAATATGAAGTGGCATCAGAACGGTTGCGAGTGTGAAGGGGGGGGTCCTGAATGAGATGGCCTAAAAGAAGGGGGCCCCTCAGCAACCCCATAGCCAGATGTTCTCACTCTGGGGGGGGGGGGGATGCCCATTTCTGCGTGGTGTGCCATTGTCCACGGGGGGGGGGGGGGGGGGGTCTGGAGGACCCTTCAGCTCACTTAGCGATCGAGGCACCCTTTCAAAAGAGTGCTGTGATCTCTGAGTAGCTGGTCTTGCCAGCGTGTTCAGTTCTCCATCGCTGAAAACATTTTGAAATGTGGGCTGGACCGGGGAGAAACTCCCCAAAACCCAAAAAATGACTCATGCTGGAATTCTCGGGCAGTCGTGATTCACTTTTCCTGCTGGGAGTGCATCCCCACCACAGGTTTTCCGGTGGCATGGGTTGGCTACAATGGGAAACCCCACTGATAAGTGGCGGGAAGACAGAATTCCATCACCATGAATATCGCGCCATCGAGAAACCCGCGGCTGGGGGAACAGGAAATCCTGCCCATTGTGTGGGTCAATCCAAATCTTTATTTTTATACATTTAGAGTACCCAATTCATTTTTTTTTCCAATTAAGGGACAATTTACCACGGCCAATCCACCTATCCTGCACATCTTTGGGTTGTGGGGACGAAACCCGCGCAAACACGGGGAGAATGTGCAAACTCCACATGGACAGTGACCCGGAGCCGGGATCGAAACTGGGACCGCAGCGCCATGAGGCAGCAATGCTTTTTTTAAAAGAAATTTAGATTACCCAATTATTTTTTTCAATTAAGGGGCAATTTAGCTTGGCCAATCCACCTACTCTGCACATTTTTGGGTTGTGGGGGCGAAACCCACGCAGACACGGGGAGAATGTGCAAACTAATTTGGCAGGGGAATGGGAATGGGATTTGTTGTCCAGCAACTAAGGAAGCCGATATTCAGGACGCCAAAGTGTGTAGTGACGCAGTGTGGAAGGTAACAATGACAAAGGACAGTACTTGCAGGCAAGCAGATGGGTTGAAGTGTGTATACTTCAACGCAAGAAGCATCAGGAATAAGGTGGGTGAACTTAAGGCATGGATCGGTACTTGGGACTACGATGTGGTGGCCATCACGGAAACTTGGATAGAAGAGGGGCAGAAATGGTTGTTGGAGGTCCCTGGTGATAAATGTTTCAACAAGATTAGGGAGGATGGTAAAAGAGGTGGGTGGGTGGCATTCTTAATTAGAGATAGTATAACAGCTGCAGAAAGGCAGTTCAAGGAGGATCTGCCTACTGAGGTAGTATGGGTTGAAGTCAGAAATAGGAAAGGAGCAGTCACCTTATTGGGAGTTTTCTATAGGCCCCCCAATAGCAGCAGAGATTCCACATTGGCCACATTGGAGCAGATTGGGAAACAGATTTTGGAAAGGTGCAGAAGTCACAGGGTAGTAGTCATGGGTGACTTCAACTTCCCAAACATTGAGTGGAAATTCTTTAGATCAAATAGTTTGGATGGGCTGGTGTTTGTGCAGTGTGCCCAGGAAACTTTTCTAACACAGTATGTAGATTGTCCGACCAGAGGGGAGGCCATATTGGATTTGGTACTTGGTAATGAACCAGGGCAGATGATAGATTTGTTAGTGGAGGAGCATTTTGGAGGTAGTGACCACAATCCTGTGATTTTCACTTTAGTAATGGAGAGGGATAGGTGCGTGCAACAGGGTAAGGTTTACAATTGGGGGAAGTGTAAATACAGTGCTGTCAGACAAGAATTGAAGTGCATAAGTTGGGAACATAGGCTGTCAGGGAAGGACACAAGTGAAATTGGAACAAGTACTACGTGTCTTTGATATGTATGTAACCTGTCAGGCAGGGAAGAGATGGTCGAGTGAGGGAACCATGGTTGACAAGAGAAGTTGAATGTCTTGTTAAGAGGAAGAAGGAGACTTATGTAAGGCTGAGGAAACAAGGTTCATACAGGGCGCTGGAGGGATACAAGATAGCCAAGAGGGAACTGAAGAAAGGGATTAGGAGAGCTAAGAGAGGGCATGAAAAATCTTTGGCGGGTAGGATCAAGGAAAACCCCAAGGCCAATTACACATATGTGAGAAATATGAGAATGACTAGAGCGAGGGTAGGTCCGATCAAGGACAGTAGCTGGAGATTGTGTATTGAGTCTGAAGAGATAGGAGAGGTCTTGAACGAGTACTTTTCTTCAGCATTTACAGACGAGAGGGGCCATATTGTTGGAGAGGACAGTGTGAAACAGACTGGTAAGCTCGAGGAGATACTTGTTAGGAAGGAAGATGTGTTGGGCTTTTTGAAAAACATGAGGATAGACAAGTCCCCCGGGCCTGACGGGATATATCCAAGGATTCTATGGGAAGCAAGAAATGAAATTGCAGAGCCGTTGGCAATGATCTTTTCGTCCTCACTGTCAACAGGGGTGGTACCAGGGGATTGGAGAGTTGCGAATGTCGTGCCCATGTTCAAAAAAGGGAATAGGGATAACCTTGGGAATTACAGGCCAGTTAGTCTTACTTCGGTGGTAGGCAAAGTAATGGAAAGGGTACTGAGGGATAGGATTTCTGAGCATCTGGAAAGACACTGCTTGATTAGGGATAGTCAGCACGGATTTGTGAGGGTTAGGTCTTGCCTTACAAGTCTTATTGACTCCTTTGAGGAGATGACCAAGCATGTGGATGAAGGTAAAGCAGTGGATGTAGTGTACATGGATTTTAGTAAGGCATTTGATAGGGGTCCCCATGGTAGGCTTATGCAGAAAGTAAGGAGGCATGGGATAGTGGGAAATTTGGCCAGTTGGATAACAAACTGGCTAACCGATAGAAGTCAGACAGTGGTGGTGGATGGCAAATGTTCAGCCTGGAGCCCAGTTACCAGTGGCGTACCGCAGGGATCAGTTCTGGGTCCCCTGCTGCTTGTGATTTTCATTAATGACTTGGATGAGGGAGTTGAAGGGTGGGTCATTAAATTTGCAGATGATACGAAGATTGAGTGAGCGAAGATAGTGAGGAGGGCTGTTGTCGGTTGCAAAGAGACATAGATAGGATGCAGAGCTGGGCTGAGAAGTGGCAGATGGAGTTTAACCCTGACAAGTGTGAGGTTGTCCATTTTGGAAGGACAAATATGAATGCGGAATACAGGGTTAATGGTAGGGTTCTTGGCAATGTAGAGGAGCAGAGAGATCTTGGAGTCTATGTTCATGGATCTTTGAAAGTTGCCACTCAAGTGGATAGAGCTGTGGAGAAGGTCTATGGTGTGCTAGCGTTTATTAGCAGAGGGATTGAATTTAAGAGCCATGAGGTGATGATGCAGCTGTACAAATCCTTGGTAAGGCCACATTTGGAGTACTGTGTGCAGTTCTGGTCACCTCATTTTAGGAAGGATGTGGAAGCTTTGGAAAAGGTACAAAGGAGATTTACCAGGATGCTGCCTGGAATGGAGAGTAGGTCTTACGAGGAAAGGTTGAGGGTGCTAGGCCTTTTCTCATTAGAACGGAGAAGGACGAGGGGTGACTTGATAGAGGTTTATAAGATGATCAGGGGAATAGATAGAGTAGACAGTCAGAGACTTTTTCCCCGGGTGGAACAAACCATTACAAGGGGACATAAATTTAAGGTAAATGGTGGAAGATGGGGGGATGTCAGAGGTAGGTTCTTTATCCAGAGAGTAGTGGGGCAATGGAATGCACTGCCTGTGGAAGTAGTTGAGTCGGAAACGTTAGGGACCTTCAAGCGGCTATTGGATAGGTACATGGATTATGGTAGAATAATGGAGTGTAGATTAATTTGTTCTTAAGGACAGCATGGTAGCATTGTGGATATCACAATTGCTTCACAGCTCCAGGGTCCCAGGTTCGATTTCGGCTTGGGTCACTGTCTGTGTGGAGTCTGCACATCCTCCCCGTGTGTGCGTAGGTTTCCTCCGCGTGCTCCGGTTTCCTCCCACAGTCCAAAGATGTGCAGGTTGGATGGATTGGCTATGCTAAATTGCCCTTAGTGTCCAAAATTCTATGATTAACCGAGGACAAAAGTTCGGCACATCATCGTGGGCCGAAGGGCCTGCCCTGTGCTGTATTTCTCTATGTTCTATGTTCCACATGGACAGTGACCCAGAGCCGGGATCGAATCTGGGACCTCAGCGCCGTGAGGCAGCTGTGCTAACCACTAGGCCACCATGCTGCCCTATGAGGCAGCAATGCTAACCACTGCGCCCTGTGAATCCAAATCTGGATCTCACCCAAAAAGCCGGCGAGAAACTCACCCAAATGACTCTCAGCTATTTACGGGGAGAATTGCGCCCGTGGTCTCAGCAGTACCTTGCACAGTTTGCAGCAGTCTGATGAAGAAGGCAGATAAGTTGAGGGGACAAATTAAAACATGGGACTCTGATGTCATTACTGTCACTGAGACATGGCTGAGAGAGAGGCAGGATTGGCAGCTCAATCTTCCAGGATATACGATCTTCAGGCGAGACAGAGAAGGAGTTAAAAGTGGAGGGGCTGTTGCAGTTTTGATCAGAGAATTAATAACAGCTGTAAGGAGGGACAACATCTTAACAGGGTCTTTAAATGAAGCCATTTGGGTAGAACTTAAGCCAAAAAGAAGCAATCACATTGTTCTATAGGCCTCCCAACAGCCCAAGAGAAAAAGACGCGCAGATATGTAGGCAAATCTCAGAGAAGTGTGTAAGCAATAGGGTAGTGATCGTGGGGGATTTCAACATCCCCAACAATAACTGGAGTAGTAATAGTTGAAAGATTTAGACGGAGCGGAATTCTTCAATTGCATCCCAGAGAATTTTTTAAGTCAGTAGGTGGAAGGTCCTACAAGAGAGGTGACAATCCTGGACTTAATTTTAAGTCACAAAGCAAAGCAAGTGGTTGAAGTATTAGTGGGGGAGCATTTTGCAGACAGTAACCATAACACTTAAAATTTTTTTTAGAGTACACAATTATTTTTTCCTGTTAAGGGGAAACTTGGTCAATCTGCCTACCCTGCACATCTTTGGGTTGTGGAGGTCAGACCCACGCAGCTACAGGGAGAATGCGCAAACTCCACACAGACAGTGACCTGGGACCAGGATTGATCACAGGTCCTCAACGACGTGAGGCAGCAGTGCTAACCACTGCACCACTGTGCTGCCCTCAGTGATCATAAGTCTGTTAGTTTCAAGATTGTTAAGGAAAAGGACAAGGATGGGGTTGAAATCAAAGTTCTAAACTGGGGGACGGTCAATTTTAATAAAATTGGATATGATTTGGCCAGAGTGGACTGGGAGCAGGTTTTAGGTAAATCTGTGACAGAACAGTGGGATGCATTCAAGAAGGAAATAGGGAGACTACAGGACCAACATGTTCCAATCAAGAACCCCCACAAACAAAAAGATGTGCAGGGATTGGCCATTCTAAATTGCCCCTTAATTGGAAAAAGTGAAAAGGAAAAGGAAAAGGGTCGGTCCAACAAATCCAGTGAGCCCTGGATATTGAGGGATACACAGCATTGGATAAAGAGAAAAAGGGAGTCTTATGGCAGATATCAAGGGTTCAAAACAGCAGAAGTCCTCGAGGAGCATAGAATGTGAAAGAGAGAACTTAAAAAGAAAATTTGGAGAGCAAACAAGGGGACATGAAAGGATACTGCCAGTTAATTTATTTTCTCGTTTATAAATTTAGAGTACCCAATTCTCATTTGTTTTTCCAATGAAGGGGCAATTTTAGTGTGGCCAATCCACCTACCCCGCACATCTTTGGGTTGTGGGGATGAGACCCACGCAGACATGGCGAGAATGTGCAAATTCCACACAGACAGTGACCTGGGACTGGGGTCGAATCCAGGTCCTAAGTGCCATGAGGCAGCAGTGCTAACCACGGCACCACCATGCCACCACACTGTCAGGTAGAATAACTGAAAATCCGAAGTTGTTTTACAAGTACATTAAGGGTAAAGGATAACTAACGAAAGAGTCGGACCTGTTCAGGACCACTAGTGAGAGGAACAGTGTGGGTACAGAAATCTGGGAGAAGGACTGTGATAACATTAAAGAGATTAATATAGACAGAGAGGAGGTTCTGAGTGGTCTGGCCAGCTTAAAAGTAGCCGATCTCCAGGGCCAGACGAAATGTATCCCAGGCTGGTTAGTGAAGCAAGGGAGGAAATAGCAGAGGCGCTGGCAATAATTTTCAATTCCTCTCTGACCACAAAGAGGTGCCAAAGGACTGGAGGATAGTCAATGTGATACCACTATTCAAGAAGGGAGGAAGGGATAAACCAGGAAACTACAGGCCAGTCAGTCTAACTTCAGTGGTGGGGAAACTATTGGAAATTATTCTGAGAGACATAATTAATCTGCATTTGGAGAGGCAGGTATAATCAAGAACAGTCAGCATGGTTTTGTTAAGTGAAAGTCATGTCTGACCAACTTGATTGAGTTTTTGAAAGAGGTGACCGGGGGCGAAATTCTCCGACCCCACGCAGGGTCGGAGAATCGGCCGGCGGCGGCGTTATTCCCGCTCCCGCCGGGTTTTTAATTCTCCGAGGGGCCAAAAACCGGCGTTGTGCAAATCCCACCGGCAGCCTCTGAAAACAGCTGGCGCCGGCGGGATGTCATTGATTTTTTACTTTCAACAAATCTCCGGGCCGGATGGGCTGAAGTCCCGCCGACGTGGCCATGGGTCACGTCGGCGAAAAACGCAGTAGCTTTAAAACGGCGTCAACTATTGATGATGGTTGACGCCGTTCAGTGACCTAGGGCGAGTGCGGGGGGGAGGGGGGGGGGAGGAGGAGAGAGTCCCGGCGTTTGTGTGGGGGCGTTTGGGGGGGTGGGGGGGAGAGAGTGTCCCGGCGTTTGGGGGGGGGGGGGGAGAGAGAGTGTCCCGGCGTTTGTGGGGGGGGGGGGGGGGGAGAGAGAGTGTCCCGGCGTTTGGGGGGAGGGGGGAGAGAGAGTGTCCCGGCGTTTGGGGGGGGTTGCGGCGTTGAGGGGGGGGGGGGTTGCGGCGATGAGAGGGGGGGTTTCCACATTATAGGAGGGATCTGATAGCATGGGTAAGGATGCAGAGGAGATTTACCAGGATGTTGCCTGGGCTGGAGAGTTTTAGTTATGAAGAGAAATTGGATAGACTTGGGTTGTTTTCTTTGGAGCAGAGGAGACTGAGGGGAGACATCACTGAGATGTATAAAATTATGAAATGCATAGAGAAAGTAGACAGGAAGAAGCATTTCCCCTGGGTGGAGGGATTAATGACCAGGCGGCATAGATTTAAGGTTAGAGGCAGGAGATTTAGAGGGGATGTGAGGAAAATGGTTTTCACCCAGAGGGTGTTGGGAGTTCGAAACGCACTGCCTAAAAGGGTGGGGGATGCAGAGACATTCATGACATTTGAGAACAATTTAGATGTGCACTCACGATGCCAAGGCACACAAGGCTATGGGCCAAGTGCTGGAAAATGGGATCAGAATAGTGGTTGTTTTTGATTGACGCAGATGCAATGGGTCGAAGGGCCTTTTCTGTGCTGTTGACCTCTATTATTTTTAAATTTAAAGCGCCCAATTTTTCTCCCCCAATTAAGTGGAAATTTAGCGAGGCCAATCCACCTACCCTGCACATCTTTGGGTTGTAGGGGTGAGACCCACGCAGACACAGAGAAAATGTGCAAACCCCACACGGACAGTGACTCAGGATCGGGATCGGTCCCGGGTGCTCAGAGCCATGAGGCAGTAGTGCTAACCACTGTGCTACCATGCCGCCCCAGCTGTAGACCTTTATTACTCTACTTTTTAACAATAAATTTAGAGTGCCGAATTCATTTTTTCCAATTAAGGAGCAATTTAGTGTGTTCAATCCACCTACCCTGCACATCTTTGGGTTGTGGGGGTGAAACCCACGCAAACACAGGGAGAATGTGCAAACCTCCATACGGTCAGTGACCCAAAGCCGGGATCGAACCTGGGACCTCGATGCCGTGAGGCAGTAGTGCTAACCACTGGGCCACAATGCTGCGCTGACCTTTATTACTCAATGACCATCAATGGGGAAAAGGCAGGAAGATTGCAAATGAGTGCAGAGTCAGACCAACAAAGAGTTTTAGGGGCCATGAGGAGGTTACAAAGATAAAGGGACAAAACTATAAAGGGATTTAAGAACAAGCGTAAGAATTCTCAATTTGTTAATTTAAAAAATTTTTTAGAGTACTCAATTCATTTTTTCCAATTAAGGGGCAATTTAGCGCAGTCAATCCACCTATCCTGCACATCTTTGGGTTGTGGGGGCGAAACCCACGCAGACACGGGGAGAATGTGCAAACTCCACACGGACAGTGACCCAGGGCCGGGATCAAACCTGGGACCTCAGCGCTGTGAGGCAGCAATGCTAACCACTGCGCCCTGTGAATCCAAATCTGGATCTCACCCAAAAAGCCGGCGAGAAACTCACCCAAATGACTCTCAGCTATTTACGGGGAGAATTGCGCCCGTGGTCTCAGCAGTACCTTGCACAGTTTGCAGCAGTCTGATGAAGAAGGCAGATAAGTTGAGGGGACAAATTAAAACATGGGACTCTGATGTCATTACTGTCACTGAGACATGGCTGAGAGAGAGGCAGGATTGGCAGCTCAATCTTCCAGGATATACGATCTTCAGGCGAGACAGAGAAGGAGTTAAAAGTGGAGGGGCTGTTGCAGTTTTGATCAGAGAATTAATAACAGCTGTAAGGAGGGACAACATCTTAACAGGGTCTTTAAATGAAGCCATTTGGGTAGAACTTAAGCCAAAAAGAAGCAATCACATTGTTCTATAGGCCTCCCAACAGCCCAAGAGAAAAAGACGCGCAGATATGTAGGCAAATCTCAGAGAAGTGTGTAAGCAATAGGGTAGTGATCGTGGGGGATTTCAACATCCCCAACAATAACTGGAGTAGTAATAGTTGAAAGATTTAGACGGAGCGGAATTCTTCAATTGCATCCCAGAGAATTTTTTAAGTCAGTAGGTGGAAGGTCCTACAAGAGAAGTGACAATCCTGGACTTAATTTTAAGTCACAAAGCAAAGCAAGTGGTTGAAGTATTAGTGGGGGAGCATTTTGCAGACAGTAACCATAACACTTAAAATTTTTTTTAGAGTACACAATTATTTTTTCCTGTTAAGGGGAAACTTGGTCAATCTGCCTACCCTGCACATCTTTGGGTTGTGGAGGTCAGACCCACGCAGCTACAGGGAGAATGCGCAAACTCCACACAGACAGTGACCTGGGACCAGGATTGATCACAGGTCCTCAACGACGTGAGGCAGCAGTGCTAACCACTGCACCACTGTGCTGCCCTCAGTGATCATAAGTCTGTTAGTTTCAAGATTGTTAAGGAAAAGGACAAGGATGGGGTTGAAATCAAAGTTCTAAACTGGGGGACGGTCAATTTTAATAAAATTGGATATGATTTGGCCAGAGTGGACTGGGAGCAGGTTTTAGGTAAATCTGTGACAGAACAGTGGGATGCATTCAAGAAGGAAATAGGGAGACTACAGGACCAACATGTTCCAATCAAGAACCCCCACAAACAAAAAGATGTGCAGGGATTGGCCATTCTAAATTGCCCCTTAATTGGAAAAAGTGAAAAGGAAAAGGAAAAGGGTCGGTCCAACAAATCCAGTGAGCCCTGGATATTGAGGGATACACAGCATTGGATAAAGAGAAAAAGGGAGTCTTATGGCAGATATCAAGGGTTCAAAACAGCAGAAGTCCTCGAGGAGCATAGAATGTGAAAGAGAGAACTTAAAAAGAAAATTTGGAGAGCAAACAAGGGGACATGAAAGGATACTGCCAGTTAATTTATTTTCTCGTTTATAAATTTAGAGTACCCAATTCTCATTTGTTTTTCCAATGAAGGGGCAATTTTAGTGTGGCCAATCCACCTACCCCGCACATCTTTGGGTTGTGGGGATGAGACCCACGCAGACATGGCGAGAATGTGCAAATTCCACACAGACAGTGACCTGGGACTGGGGTCGAATCCAGGTCCTAAGTGCCATGAGGCAGCAGTGCTAACCACGGCACCACCATGCCACCACACTGTCAGGTAGAATAACTGAAAATCCGAAGTTGTTTTACAAGTACATTAAGGGTAAAGGATAACTAACGAAAGAGTCGGACCTGTTCAGGACCACTAGTGAGAGGAACAGTGTGGGTACAGAAATCTGGGAGAAGGACTGTGATAACATTAAAGAGATTAATATAGACAGAGAGGAGGTTCTGAGTGGTCTGGCCAGCTTAAAAGTAGCCGATCTCCAGGGCCAGACGAAATGTATCCCAGGCTGGTTAGTGAAGCAAGGGAGGAAATAGCAGAGGCGCTGGCAATAATTTTCAATTCCTCTCTGACCACAAAGAGGTGCCAAAGGACTGGAGGATAGTCAATGTGATACCACTATTCAAGAAGGGAGGAAGGGATAAACCAGGAAACTACAGGCCAGTCAGTCTAACTTCAGTGGTGGGGAAACTATTGGAAATTATTCTGAGAGACATAATTAATCTGCATTTGGAGAGGCAGGTATAATCAAGAACAGTCAGCATGGTTTTGTTAAGTGAAAGTCATGTCTGACCAACTTGATTGAGTTTTTGAAAGAGGTGACCGGGGGCGAAATTCTCCGACCCCACGCAGGGTCGGAGAATCGGCCGGCGGCGGCGTTATTCCCGCTCCCGCCGGGTTTTTAATTCTCCGAGGGGCCAAAAACCGGCGTTGTGCAAATCCCACCGGCAGCCTCTGAAAACAGCTGGCGCCGGCGGGATGTCATTGATTTTTTACTTTCAACAAATCTCCGGGCCGGATGGGCTGAAGTCCCGCCGACGTGGCCATGGGTCACGTCGGCGAAAAACGCAGTAGCTTTAAAACGGCGTCAACTATTGATGATGGTTGACGCCGTTCAGTGACCTAGGGCGAGTGCGGGGGGGAGGGGGGGGGAGGAGGAGAGAGTCCCGGCGTTTGTGTGGGGGCGTTTGGGGGGGTGGGGGGGAGAGAGTGTCCCGGCGTTTGGGGGGGGGTGGGAGAGAGAGTGTCCCGGCGTTTGTGGGGGGGGGGGGGGGGGGGGAGAGAGAGTGTCCCGGCGTTTGGGGGGAGGGGGGAGAGAGAGTGTCCCGGCGTTTGGGGGGGGTTGCGGCGTTGAGGGGGGGGGGGGGTTGCGGCGATGAGAGGGGGGGTTTCCACATTATAGGAGGGATCTGATAGCATGGGTAAGGATGCAGAGGAGATTTACCAGGATGTTGCCTGGGCTGGAGAGTTTTAGTTATGAAGAGAAATTGGATAGACTTGGGTTGTTTTCTTTGGAGCAGAGGAGACTGAGGGGAGACATCACTGAGATGTATAAAATTATGAAATGCATAGAGAAAGTAGACAGGAAGAAGCATTTCCCCTGGGTGGAGGGATTAATGACCAGGCGGCATAGATTTAAGGTTAGAGGCAGGAGATTTAGAGGGGATGTGAGGAAAATGGTTTTCACCCAGAGGGTGTTGGGAGTTCGAAACGCACTGCCTAAAAGGGTGGGGGATGCAGAGACATTCATGACATTTGAGAACAATTTAGATGTGCACTCACGATGCCAAGGCACACAAGGCTATGGGCCAAGTGCTGGAAAATGGGATCAGAATAGTGGTTGTTTTTGATTGACGCAGATGCAATGGGTCGAAGGGCCTTTTCTGTGCTGTTGACCTCTATTATTTTTAAATTTAAAGCGCCCAATTTTTCTCCCCCAATTAAGTGGAAATTTAGCGAGGCCAATCCACCTACCCTGCACATCTTTGGGTTGTAGGGGTGAGACCCACGCAGACACAGAGAAAATGTGCAAACCCCACACGGACAGTGACTCAGGATCGGGATCGGTCCCGGGTGCTCAGAGCCATGAGGCAGTAGTGCTAACCACTGTGCTACCATGCCGCCCCAGCTGTAGACCTTTATTACTCTACTTTTTAACAATAAATTTAGAGTGCCGAATTCATTTTTTCCAATTAAGGAGCAATTTAGTGTGTTCAATCCACCTACCCTGCACATCTTTGGGTTGTGGGGGTGAAACCCACGCAAACACAGGGAGAATGTGCAAACCTCCATACGGTCAGTGACCCAAAGCCGGGATCGAACCTGGGACCTCGATGCCGTGAGGCAGTAGTGCTAACCACTGGGCCACAATGCTGCGCTGACCTTTATTACTCAATGACCATCAATGGGGAAAAGGCAGGAAGATTGCAAATGAGTGCAGAGTCAGACCAACAAAGAGTTTTAGGGGCCATGAGGAGGTTACAAAGATAAAGGGACAAAACTATAAAGGGATTTAAGAACAAGCGTAAGAATTCTCAATTTGTTAATTTAAAAAAAAATTTAGAGTACTCAATTCATTTTTTCCAATTAAGGGGCAATTTAGCGCAGCCAATCCACCTATCCTGCACATCTTTGGGTTGTGGGGGCGAAACCCACGCAGACACGGGGAGAATGTGCAAACTCCACACGGACAGTGACCCAGAGCCGGGATCGAACCTGGGACCTCGGCGCCGTGAGGCAGCAGGTCTAAACCACTGCGCCACCGTGCTGCCCTCAATTTGTTAATATTTGGGGCTGGTTTAATCAGCAAGGGTAGGCTGTTTGGATCTGTGGGATTCAGGGATTGTTAATGAAAAGGACTATTCTGGAGTGGAAGCAGGAAATGTGTGAGGTTCTGTCAGACTTTCTAGACTTTATGGGCAGCACGGTAGCACAAGTGGATAGCACTGTGGCTTCACAGTGCCAGGGTCCCATGTTCCATTCCACGCTGGGTCACTGTCTGTGCGGTCTGCACATTCTCCCTGTGTCTGCGTGGGTTTCCTCCGGGTGCTCCGGTTTCCTCCCACAGTCCAAAGACCTGCAGGTTAGGTGGATTGGCCATGATAAATTGCCCTTAGTGACCAAAAAAGGTTAGGAGGGGTTATTGGGTTACGGGATAGGATGAAGTGAGGGCTTAAATGAGTCGGTGCGGACTCGATGGGCCAAATGGCCTCTTTTTGCATTGTATGTTCTATGTTATATGTATGTTCACTGTGCACGATTAGAGCCAAATTTGAAGGAGTCTGTCTCCACCATCTGGTCACAATGTTTCAGACCTTCCAATGCAGCAACCACCAGGCAAATGCTGGCACTGATCAACAATCTGCACAGCATGACTGACACCGAAAGCAGTTTGGAGGAAAGCCTCACTGTGGCTGGCCAGCACCTCACTGAAGTGCAGCAAAGTGCTCTTGTGAAAGTGAAGGAGGGAAGGCAGAGATTTAACCTGATGGAAGTGGGGACCCTGTTCAAAGCATTTCCGTTTCACCGTCCTGTCAGGGCCCAGCATGATGCTTTTTGTTCCAATGACCAAGTATGGCTCTGCCCAGGTACAGGTGGCACAGTGTTTGGTGGGAATGTCACAGCCTCCAAAACACCGGGTATGGTGGCCAGCAGTTACTGACAAGCAGCCTACCTCCAGCTCTGCTGAAGTTCCATAGGGGTTACACCATGTCAGAGGAACAGAAAAGGGAAAAGAAAAGGATTTGTAGTTGTTCAAGGGTATTTCATGCTGCGTTACATGAGCACATTTCTGTTCATTGTTTAGCAACCATAAATTTCATTTCAAAGCTCCATTATCCTGTCCTTCCATTGTTGCTTATCACCTACCACTTTAAATCTTGTGAAGAATGGTCGGACAAGGAGGAACGTGTGAGTGAGAGGGACAGATCGTTGTCTGTGGGACTGTTTTGTGCTGGGGGCTGCAGGGTTGTCAGTGGATTGAGAATTGGTGCCAGTTGGTTGCACTGCCCCAGATTAGCTGAAGCGTGCCTGAATCCCAGACATCCCGTTCAGCTAAGCAAGGGGCTGTAATCCCCCTTTGCGACAGCAGTTCCTCCTCCTCCAGCAGGTCCACTCAGCACCTACAGTAAACACCCGTGGCCGATCATGAGCAGGCCTGACCCAGTGTTCTCCGGGGCCTCTGCGATTCTACGCTTCCACCGCGGCGAATTGCCAATGGCATGAGGTTCACTTGTGCTTTTAAAAATCATGAATCAGGCGCCATGGCTATTGGGAGAGAGAGAGAGATGTGGGACACGGAGAGGCGAGACCGCGGGCTTCCGGTCCTGACACTGGCCGGGCTGGCTGGGGAGGGCGCTACCAGGGCTGGGGTCTGTGAGGTGGGGGAGGGCTGTGCGGCCTGGGGGAGGGCTGTGCGGCCTGGGTGACCCCCCCACCCCCCGGGACTGGGGTGATGTTCAGGCATGGACCACCATTGCCATGACCTGCAGAGCAGCCATCTTGCTGCACACCTCACGGACCACACACCTCGGCCTCTGGTTCTGTTCTGCAGTGTGCCACTGGCCGTAAGGGGACACCTACCCCACCACCCCGACACCCCAGCCCCAACCTTCCGCCTCACCACCCGAGCACCCCACACTCCGCCATATCACCCACCCCCCAATCGGCCGGCACCCACTGGCAGGGCATCACGCAGTCCACCCAAGGCAATGCCCACAGTAGCCCCTACTGATGGACAGACGGGGGCCACAGAGCATGTCACTGGCAAGAGCACGCCAGCTGGTGGTATCCCTGGCAGCAGGAATGGGCGCCAGCGGCCCCCATGGTGTCGGACACCGACAGGGCAAGGGGTGCGGAAAGGAGGGGGGAAGGGAACATGGGGGGTGCAGAGTCCACAGTGCCAACTGGGCCACTGTGAAGCCCGTTGGACCTGGTTGGGCACTGGGGTACGCACCATGCTAACATGTCGGTCTTTCATGCCCTCCAGACAATGGATATTGGAATTCAACCAGCAATGGTGGCCTTCCTGCTAGTCACCGCAGCCCTGGGGGATGCCCTGCGGCTGTACGAGCTGCCGCTGCTCGAGGAGGAAGAAGCTGCAGCAGCAGAGCGTGCAGCCGTGGAACAGGAGGTAGCTGCTGAGGATGGAAAACCGGCCGCCCAACAGGCTGAGGAGGTGGAAAGGAGATGCCCTCATGAGGCCTCGTGTATACCGGCAGCACATGTCATTCAAGGACCTGCTAGATCGGGTATGCCGTTGAGGGGGCCAATATGACATATCTGCCAGATCATGGTGCATTAAGCACCGCGGGGGAATGGGGGAGGACACCCGCTCCTGATGGCTGTCAAATTGATTGTCGTCCTGAACTTTTACGCCAGGGGGTCCTTTCAGGCACCGAGTTGGGACCTGCCTGGGATCTCACAGAGCTCGGTACACAGGTGCATCTGCCCCTATATGGAGGTCCTATATGCCCAGTCAGCACAATACATCCATTTAAATATGGACCGAGCCCACCAGAATGCCTGGACAATGGGGTTCGCCACCATTGTCGAGATGACCCGGGTCCAGGGAGTGATCGATGGGTGCATGCTTCTCTATGGGCACCTGCAGATCACAGGCCGATTCTCACAAACTGAAAGGGGTTCCACTCGATGAACGTGAAGCTGGCGTGTGACCATCAGGTGCGCATCATGCAGGTCTGTGCCCGATAACCGGGAAGTGTGACTTCACCCTTGCACACTCAACAATTCCTGACCTCTTCGGCTCCAGGGGGACAAGGGTTATCCACTGCGGTTATGGCTGATGACACCTATCTGGAGGCCACAGACCAACGCAGAGACCCACCACAATGACGCCCATGCAGCGACCAGGGGCATGATCGAGCGGTGCTTAGGCATTCCGCCCCCCCTCCCCCCTCCCAGTACCCCCTCTGCGGCTGGACCCGACTATCCCACCCCTCACACCTATCTGACAGAGTACAGAGGCAGGCCGTAACAGTGTGAACAGGTGTTTGAGGTGGCAACATACATATAGATTCGAGCCCTAGTCCCTTGGGGCGGGGTGTGATGGAGGCGGAAAGGCCCAGGGAGAAAGTCAAGGGGTAAGGTGGGAGGCATAGACGGCTGGCAAATAGCGACTACGGAAACAATGGGATCTCAATCATTCATCTTGGACAGCCCACCAACGTGTAAATGCTGAACCAATGGAACATGTTGATCCTGCACCAAGGGGAACGTGTAGATGCTGCACCAAGAGGAACATGTAGATGCTGCACCAAGAGGAACGTGTAGATGCTGCACCAAGAGGAACATGTTGATCCTGTACCAAGGGGAACGTGTAGATGCTGCACCAAGGGGAACGTGTAGATGCTGCACCAAGGGGAACGTGTAGATGCTGCACCAAGAGGAACATGTAGATGCTGCACCAAGGGGAACGTGTAGATGCTGTACCAAGGGGAACGTGTAGATGCTGTACCAAGAGGAACGTGTAGATGCTGCACCAAGGGGAACATGTAGATGCTGCACCAAGGGGAACGTGTAGATGCTGCAGCAAGGGGAACGTGTAGATGCTGTACCAAGAGGAACGTGTAGATGCTGTACCAAGAGGAACGTGTAGATGCTGTACCAAGAGGAACGTGTAGATGCTGCACCAAGGGGAACGTGTAGATGCTGTACCAAGGGGAACGTGTAGATGCTGTACCAAGAGGAACGTGTAGATGCTGTACCAAGAGGAACGTGTAGATGCTGTACCAAGAGGAACGTGTAGATGCTGTACCAAGAGGAACGTGTAGATGCTGCACCAAGGGGAATGTGTAGATGCTGCACCAAGGGGAACATGTAGATGCTGCAGCAAGGGGAACGTGTAGATGCTGCACCAAGGGGAACGTGTAGATGCTGCACCAAGAGTACCGTGTAGATGCTGCAGCAAGAGGAACGTGTAGGTGCTGCATCAAGGGGAACGTGTAGATGCTGTACCAAGGGGAACGTGTAGATGCTGCACCAAGAGGAATGTGTAGATGCTGCACCAAGGGGAACATGTAGATGCTGTACCAAGAGGAACGTGTAGATGCTGCACCAAGGGGAACGTGTAGATGCTGCACCAAGGGGAACATGTAGATGCTGTACCAAGGGGAACGTGTAGATGCTGCAGCAAGGGGAACGTGTAGATGCTGTACCAAGAGGAACGTGTAGATGCTGCACCAAGGGGAATGTGTAGATGCTGCACCAAGAGGAATGTGTAGATGCTGCAGCAAGGGGAATGTGTAGATGCTGCACCAAGAGTACCGTGTAGATGCTGCACCAAGAGGAACGTGTAGATGCTGCAGCAAGGGGAACGTGTAGATGCTGCACCAAGGGGAACATGTAGATGCTGCACCAAGGGGAACGTGTAGATGCTGCACCAAGGGGAACGTGTAGATGCTGCACCAAGGGGAACATGTAGATGCTGCAGCAAGGGGAACGTGTAGATGCTGCACCAAGGGGAACGTGTAGATGCTGCACCAAGAGTACCGTGTAGATGCTGCAGCAAGAGTACCGTGTAGATGCTGCACCAAGGGGAACGTATAGATGCTGCACCAAGGGGAACGTGTAGATGCTGCACCAAGGGGAACGTGTAGATGCTGCACCAAGAGTAACGTGTAGATGCTGCAGCAAGGTGAGCATGTAGATGCTGCACCAAGGGGAACGTGTAGATGCTGCACCAAGAGGAACATGTAGATGCTGCAGCAAGGGGAACGTGTAGATGCTGCACCAAGGGGAACGTGTAGATGCTGCACCAAGAGGAACGTGTAGATGCTGCAGCAACGGGTACGTGTAGATGCTGCACCAAGGGGAACGTGTAGATGCTGCACCAAGAGAAACGTGTAGATGCTGCACCAAGGGGAACGTGTAGATGCTGCACCAAGGGGAACGTGTAGATGCTGCACCAAGGGGAACGTGTAGATGCTGCACCAAGAGGAACGTGTAGATGCTGCAGCAACGGGTACGTGTAGATGCTGCACCAAGGGGAACGTGTAGATGCTGCACCAAGAGGAACGTGTAGATGCTGCACCAAGGGGAACGTGTAGATGCTGCAGCAACGGGTACGTGTAGATGCTGCACCAAGGGGAACGTGTAGGTGCTGAAGCAAGGGGAACGTGTAGATGCTGCAGCAAGGGGAACCTTGAGATGCTGCACCAAGGGGAACGTGTAGCTGCTGCACCAAGGGGAACGTGTAGATGCTGCACCAAGGGGAACATGTAGATGCTGCACCAAGGGGAACGTGTAGATGCTGCAGCAAGGGGAACGTGTAGATGCTGCACCAAGGGGAACGTGTAGATGCTGCAGCAAGGGGAACGTGTAGATGCTGCAGCAAGGGGAACATGTAGATGCTGCACCAAGGGGAACATGTAGATGCTGCACCAAGGGGAACGTGTAGATGCTGCAGCAAGGGGAACGTGTAGATGCTGCACCAAGGGGAACGTGTAGATGCTGCAGCAAGAGGAATGTATTTATGCCGGACTCGCACCGGCTGATTATGGCATTGGGGACTTTGACACTGTCATTGATCCAAGGTTGGACTGGTCGAGCCTGAGGTCTGGGAGGGTGTTGACAGTGGCGAAGGAGCTGAAGGGATTGATAGTGCGCGTTGGAGGCTGGACCTGTGGAGATTTGGGAGGCCGAGGGCAAAGGAGTTTTCGTGCTTCTCCCATGTGCACATCTGGATTGATATTTTTGTGGGGCTGGTCGACTTTGGGTACTTGGTGATTGTGGACTTGCAAGTGGATCAGGAGGGGGCGCGCGGGGGGGGGGGGGCAGCGCCTGCAGTGGCCGTATGGTTGCCAGCTGAAGAGGAGGTATATGAGCGGGTGATGCTGCCATTTGGGGGCATGTGGAACTAAATGATAGAGGTGAGGTCTCACCCTCCACACTATGGCAGACACTCAAGGCAGTGATTAGGGGGGAGGTCATATTGATCCGGGTGCTTAGGGAGAAGGAGGAGCGAGCAGAGATGGCGAGGCTGAAGGACAAAATGTTGTGGGTGGACAGAAGCTTTCGGTGGCCCAGAGGCAGGATTGTTGAAGGAGAGGTAGAAGCTTCAGATGGAGTTCAGGGTGGTGGCCACGGGGAAGGCAGTAGGGCAGTTGCAGAGGGCCAGGGGGGCAGTTTGTGAATATGGGGAGAAGGCTAATAGGATGCTGGCCCACCAATTCAGGTGGAAGGGTGAAGGATGGTGGGGGCGGATTGGTATGGACCCGGTGGTGATAAACTGGGGGCGTGATTCTCCGCTCCCCATGCCGCGTGGGAGAATCGCGGGAGGAGAATCACGCCCCCCGGCACCCCCCGCGATTCTCCCACCCCCTGCTCGGATGAATCGCCGGTCGCCGTAAAAAACAGCGAGCGGCGATTCTCCGGCCTGGATGGGCCGAGCGCCCTGACGTTCCCGACTGGTTCACGACGGCGGCAACACACCTGGTCGCTGCCGTCGTAAACATGGGCGGCAAATGCTCGTTTGTGGCTTGTGGGGGGTGGAGAGGTGAGTGAGCACCACGGCCGCGCTCGGGAGGGGACTGGCCCGTGATCGGTGCCCACCGATCGTCCGGCCGGCATCTCCAAGCGACGCACTCTTTCCCCTCCGCCGCCCCGCAAGATCAAGCCGCCACGTCTTGTGGGGCAGCGGAGGGGAAGACGGCAACCGCGCATGCACGGGTTGGAGCCATCAGCCGCGCATGCGCGGGTTGGAACCGGCCAACCTGCACATGCGCGGCTGACGTCACTTAGGCGCCGCCATTGCGTCATTCTTGGCGCGCCGCAAGCGTCAAGGCCCGGTGGCCGAGAGTTACGGGAAAAAATTCTCCGCTCCCGCAATAAATCGGGAAGGCCGTCGTGAACTCAGCCGAGTTTCACGACAGCCTCGGAGGCCGCTCCTCGCACCTAATTCACCCCCACCCGGGGGGGCTAGGAGTGGCGCTCCGTAAATCCCGGCCGCTCCTAGCCCCCCGGGTGGGGGTGAATTAGGTGCAAGGAGCGGCCTCTGAGGCCGTCGTGAAACTCGGCCGAGTTCACGACGGCTTTCCCGATTCCGCGCGGGAGCGGAGAATTCCGCCCTGGGTATTTGAGGAGTTTTATGGGAGGCTTTATAAATCCAAACCCCCAGGGCAGCACGGTGGTGCAGTGGGTAGCACTGCAGCCTCACGGCGCCAAGGTCCCAGATTCGATCCCGGCTCTGGGTCACTGTGTGTGGAGTTTGCGCATTCTATCCGTCTTTGAGTGGGATTTGCCCCCATAACCCAAAAGATGTGCAGGGGAGGTGGATTAGCCTCGGTAAAATTGCCCCTTAATAGGAAAAATTAATTGGGTGCTATAAATTTTAAAAATAAATCAGAACTGCTGGTTGGGGGCGAGGGATTGAGTTGATTCCAGGACGGGTTGGAGCTCCCCAAGGTGGAGGAGGACCTGGTAGTGGAGTTGGGAGAACCATTGGGTTGGTGGAGGTGATGGAGGGTATGGGGGCAATGCCGGCAGGGAAGGCCCCGGGCCCAGATGGTTTTCCGATAGAATTGTAGAATATGTTTTTGCGTGACCTGGGGCCTCTGCTGGTAAGGGTCAATAAGGCGAGAGGGAAGGGGGAGCTCTCCCCCCCCCCCCACATTATCGCAGGCCTCAATATGTTTAATTATGAAGAGGGATAAGGATCCGGAGCAGTGTGAGTTCTACCGTCCGATATCACTGCTGAATGTAGACGCCACGTTGTTGGCTAAGATCTTGGCCTCAAGATTGAGGACTGTGTGCCGGGGGTGATAGGGGAAGACCAGACGGGGTTTGTAAAGGGGAGGTATCTGTCAGCTAACGTTATAATGATGCCCACGGAGGGGTGACATGTGGAGGTGGCAGTTGCTATGGATGCCTTTGATCGTGTAGAATGGGAATATTTGTGGGAGGTATTGGGGCGGTTCAGGTTCGGACAGGGGTTTGTGGATTGGGTCCACTTGTTGTATCGGGGGCCATCATCGAGTGTAAGGATGAACCGGGTGAGTGTGGGGTATTTTAGGCTATATTGTGGGATGAGGCAGGGATGCCCACTCTCCCTGTTACTCTTTGCCTTGGCAATAGAGCCACTGGCAATGGCGTTTAGAGCGTCAAGGGGTTGGCAGGACATCGTGCGGGGGGGGGGGTGGGGGTGAAGCATAGGGTCTCGCGATAGGCAGACGATCTGTTGCTCTACATATGGACCCATTGGAAAGTATTGGAGGGATCATGACATTTTGGTGGAATTTGGCCAGTTCTCTGAGTTAAACATGGGGAAGACAGGTCTTTTCGTTCCAGGCGAGTGGGCAGGAGAGGAGGTTGGGCTAGCTGCAGTTTAAGGTACTGGGGGGCGAGTTTCTGGTATCTGGGCATCCAGGTGGTGCGGGAATGGGAGCAATTATATAAATTAAATTTGGTAGGGTAAATGAAAGGTGTTTTTAAGAGGCGGGACATGCTCCCATTATCATTGGCGGGTTGGGTGCAGTCCGTGAAGATGACGGCACTCCCAAGGTTTTCATTTGTGTTCCAGAACCTCCCGATTTTTATTTCAAATGCCTTCTTTCGTAAGATCAATACATTGATCTTGGGGTTTGTGTGTGCAAGGAAAGCCCCTCGGGTGAAGAAGATGCTGCTGGAGCGGGGACGTGGGGGGGAGGGGGGTGTGCGGGCTGGCCTTGCTAAACTTAATGAACTGGGTGGGCGTCACTGCTGGACATGAGTGGGCCGGGATACAAAACGATGCTGGGCGTGGGCAGTGCCAGGCCTATTCTTGGGGGTTCGGTGCCAAACCATCGGTGTGGCCGGTTGGAGGTCATTGATCTTCCTACGACACTGGGTGCCGCTCTTCCTGGCCACACTCCCTGAGCTGACGGCCGTTGCCACTTCCTCCCAGGCAGCACTGGCTGCCCTGTGGCTGATCCTCCGACACCCTTGGGGGAACAGGGAATCCCGTCTGATTTCGACCACATCCAACAATCTGCCCAGTTGGCATTCCCAAATCATGAGGCCAATCTTCTCGATGGCATGGCTGCGAGCTGTGTGGGGTTGACTGTGCAGGAGCGATTTGAGTGCTGCTCTGCCTTGTTAGTGGGGGCTGACGAGCGCAGTTCCGGAAAATCAGCCAGCAGGACAGTCATTTGCGGCGTGAAGCCCGTGGGGTCTCATTAAGCGGACTAATGAATGTTTTATAGTGGAGACTGCCTCACCGGTCCGAGTGCCGTGAAGTTTGCAGCAGTTCCCGCTCACTACCACACTTTTAGAAACTTTTTGGTTACATTGTGCCCAGAAAGTTTCTATTAAATCGCACCCTGGGAGTAAGACAGACACACAATCACGCTCTCACCCTCTCTCACTCAATCCCTCACTCTCCATTCCCTCAGATAGCCAGGAGGGAACTGAAGAAAGGGATTAGGAGAGCTAAGAGAGGGCATGAAAAATCTTTGGCGGGTAGGATCAAGGAAAACCCCAAGGCCTTTTACACATATGTGAGAAATATGAGAATGACTAGAGCGAGGGTAGGTCCGATTAAGGACAGTAGCGGGAGATTGTGTATTGAGTCTGAAGAGATAGGAGAGGTCTTGAACAAGTATTTTTCTTCAGTATTTACAAACGAGAGGGGCCATATTGTTGGAGAGGACAGCGTGAAGCAGACTGATAAGCTTGAGGAGATACTTGTCAGGAAGGAAGATGTGTTGCGCGTTTTGAAAAACTTGAGGATAGACAAGTCCCCCGGGCCTGACGGGATATATCCAAGGATTCTATGGGAAGCAAGAAATGAAATTGCAGAGCCGTTGGCAATGATCTTTTTGTCCTCGCTGTCAACAGGGGTGGTACCAGAGGATTGGAGAGTGGCGAATGTCGTGCCCCTGTTCAAAAAAGGGAATAGGGATAACCCTGGGAATTACAGGCCAGTTAGTCTTACTTCGGTGGTAGGCAAAGTAATGGAAAGGGTACTGAGGGATAGGATTTCTGAGCATCTGGAAAGGCATTGCTTGATTAGGGATAGTCAGCACGGATTTGTGAGGGGTAGGTCTTGCCTTACAAGTCTTATTGAATTCTTTGAGGAGGTGACCAAGCATGTGGATGAAGGTAAAGCAGTGGATATAGTGTACATGGATTTTAGTAAGGCATTTGATAAGGTTCCCCATGGTAGGCTTATGCAAAAAGTAAGGAGGCATGGGATAGTGGGAAATTTGGCCAGTTGGATAACAAACTGGCTAACCGATAGAAGACAGAGAGTTGTGGTGGATGGCAAATATTCAGCCTGGAGCCCAGTTATCAGTGGCGTACCGCAGGGATCAGTTCTGGGTCCTCTGCTGTTTGTGATTTTCATTAACGACTTGGATGAGGGAGTTGAAGGGTGGGTCAGTAAATTTGCAGATGATACGAAGATTGGTGGAGTTGTGGATAGTGAGGAGGGCTGTTGTCGGCTTCAAAGAGACATAGATAGAATGCAGAGCTGGGCTGAGAAGTAGCAGATGGAGTTTAACCCTGACAAGTGTGAGGTTGTCCATTTTGGAAGGACAAATCTGAATGCGGAATACAGGGTTAATGGTAGGGTTCTTGGCAATGTGGAGGAGCAGAGAGATCTTGGGGTCTATGTTCATAGTTCTTTGAAAGTTGCCACTCAAGTGGATAGAGCTGTGAAGAAGGCCTATGGTGTGCTAGCGTTCATTAGCAGAGGGATTGAATTTAAGAGCCGTGAGGTGATGATGCAGCTGTACAAAACCTTGGTCAGGCCACATTTGGAGTACTGTGTGCAGTTCTGGTCGCCTCATTTTAGGAAGGATGTGGAAGCTTTGGAAAAGGTGCAAAGGAGATTTACCAGGATGTTGCCTGGAATGGAGAGTAGGTCATACGAGGAAAGGTTGAGGGTGCTAGGCCTTTTCTCATTAGAACGGAGAAGGATGAGGGGCGACTTGATAGAGGTTTATAAGATGATCAGGGGAATAGATAGACAGTCAGAGACTTTTTCCCCGGGTGGAACACACCATTACAAGGGGACATAAATTTAAGATAAATGGTGGAAGATATAGAGGGGATGTCAGAGGTAGGTTCTTTACCCAGAGAGTAGTGGGGGCATGGAATGCACTGCCTGTGGTAGTAGTTGAGTCGGAAAATTTATGGACCTTCAAGCGGCTATTGGATAGGTACTTGGATTAGGGTAGAATAAGGGAGTGTAGGTTAACTTCTTAAGGGCAGCACGGTAGCATTGTGGATAGCACAATTGCTTCACAGCTCCAGGGTCCCAAGTTCGATTTCGACTTGGGTCACTGTCTGTGTGGAGTCTGCACGTCCTCCCCCTGTGTGCGTGGGTTTCCTCCGGGTGCTCCGGTTTCCTCCCACAGTCCAAAGATGTGCGGGTTAGGTGGATTGGCCATGCTAAATTGCCCGTAGTGTCCTAATAAAAGTAAGGTTAAGGGGGGGGGGGGGGGGGGGGGGGGGTTGTTGGGCTACGGGTATAGGGTGGATACGTGGGTTTGAGTAGGGTGATCATGGCTCGGCACAACATTGAGGGCCGAAGGGCCTGTTCTGTGCTGTACTGTTCTATGTTCTATGTACTCTCTCATTCTGTGATTGGAGGAGCAGATCATTGCAGAATTTTCCACTCTCTGATCAGCATTTTGAAAACTGGCTCTGGGGTCACAATCTGGCCCACAGGCTGTGATGTGTTGGGCACCCTGGATCCGTGAAGCACACACAGGCCACCAACACTGAAGATGGTTCAACACTATTTTATTAACTCTTATAAATTGCTAGACAAACTATTACTGTGGGTTTACACAATGCTAGATTAACTAGAGACCTGTGCCTGTCCTAACCAGTTGAATCACTCAGCACGTGGTGAGAGTCTGTACTGTAACTGATAAGCGCTTGTGCTTCTGAGAGGCAGCATCCAGAATGAATGGGAAAAGTGATGCCCTCTGTCTTTATAGTGCGTGTGTTCTAACTGGTGATTGGCTGCGGTGTTTGTGCATGTTGATTGGTCCTAGTGTATGTCCATCAGTGTGTGTGTCTGCACCATGATATACTGGTGTATATTATGACAGGCTGCTGGCTGGATAAGCCTGATGCAGCACCTTTCATTGGCTCATAGAATCATAGCGTTTACAGTGCAGAAGGAGGCCATTCAGCCCAGAGTCTGCACCGGCCCTTGGAAAGAGCATCCTACTCAAGCCCACGCCTCCAGCCTCTCCCCGTAAACCTGTAACCCCACTTAACCTTTTTGGACACAAAGGGCAATTTAGCATGGCCAATCCACCTAACCTGCACATCTTTGAACTGTGGGAGGAAACCGGAGCACCCGGAGGAAACCCACGCACACACAGGTTTGTGCCCCTCCCACAGCACTGAAATGGTCCCAGGCAATTAATAAATTACATCCTCTGTGTTGCCTTTCGAAGAGCTGTTAAACAATGTCTGTCCACTCTCTCTGCTGGATTCAAAAAGATCCCATGATACTGTATTGAAGAAGTGTAGAAGAATTGTCCCCTTGTCCTGGCCAATATTATTGGCTCAACCAACATCACTAATTACGCTGCAAAGGAACTTTGTTTTGTAAAACACTTTGAGATATCATTTAAAAAAAAAAATTTAGATTACCCAATTATTTTTTCCAATTAAGGGGCAATTTAGCGTGGCCAATCCACCTACTCTGCACATTTTTGGGTTGTGGGGGCGAAACCCACGCAGTCACGGGGAGAATGTGCAAACACTTTGAGATATCATGACATTATGGGCAGCATGGTAGCACAGCTGCTTCACAGCTCCAGGGTCCCAGGTTCGATTCCTGGCTTGGGTTACTATCTGCTGTGGGAAGGGCATAAACCTGATTGGACTGATTCAAACATGGAATAGCAGGAAAAGTGGGCATGGAGTTGAGAGGTGACCATGTGTTCCAGACTTTGGAGAGGAAAGGAAGGTTGAAGATGGGAGAGGAGTTTTCAGGACACAGGGATAAATGTTGGCTATTTTCAGGAGGGGAATGATGATGGTGCTTTTGAAAGGGAGGTGGACTTCACTTCAAACAAAGCAATCATTTACAATATCAGCTAGCATGCAGCCAGGAAAGGGAGTTGGGATGGCCCAAAGTTTCATCGGAAACGGATGAAGGGAACTGGAGGTGGGTCTCCTGGATGAGTTGATCTCAGAGCAGGCATGGAGAAGATAACAGAGAAACCAGCAAAAGAGAATAATTAAGAACCAGAGTTAATTTGCTGGGCAAAGGAATAGGAACAGCAGCAGAGGCAGCTGGCAAGCTGCACTTAATCTCAGTGACAACGAAGTCCACAAGCTCCTCACACTTGCTGGTTGCGGATGAGGTAGAGGTGGTTTATTGTGAGAGTTGGTAATGGAAAAAAGAAGTTGTGATTTTATGTTTGCTCCCGAGGGTGTTATTGGCATGATGGTTAATTTTGGAGAGGAATGTGAAGCTTGATAGTACTTGATTTGTTGCAGCCAAATTGATGCAGCTGAAGCACTCAATTATGCAGCATTTGGGCTTCAGGGATGGGGGGGGGGGGGGGGGGGGGGGGGGGGGGTGAATATGCTGCCATACTGGAGAGTGATCGGGACGGTGAAAATAAAAGTTTTTTTTTGTAAACGAGGGTATCGAATGTAGATGGTTGGCTGCAGGAGTGTCATGTTGAATGAAAGGCCAAAGGTTTGGCAATTGGAAGATTAGGGATCCTGAAAATTACTGTCCACATTGGGGCATTAAATTGTTGGACAGGCTTTAAGCTCAGCAAGGAAGAAAAATGCATCGGTTGACAAGACTTTTGATTTCCTTCCATTATTCCAGCTTGGAGTTCTTGAAAAATAAATCTGGATTGTTTTAATATTTATTTCTAACCTACTGAGGATAAATACAAGAAGATAAAGTGCAAAGCAATCTGCTCTCTTTTATAAAGATCGCGCAAACATTTTTCCAAGCTACTTAGCTGCATATGAACTGTTGCATCAATCAAATGTGCATTGGGAATAACCCATCATAAAATGTAAAGCTATTCACAGTTATGAAAAGACTCAAGACAGTATTGCTGTGTAGTGACATTCAATTGTAACCGCAAGGTACATAAAACAGAAACAAATCAATGAACTGACATATATTCATGTTCACATCATCCTTTCATAACCTTCATTCATTGCTCACTGTTTGGAAGTGCTTTCTATAATACAGAAGCAAAGGCTCAATAATTTGTTTGTATAATAACTGATGGCTTGTGGCATTGCTCCCAGTTTGTGGGCTAGAGCTGGTTATGATGGTTAGCTAGAACTGTGTTTAATCTGTCCTGTTCCTGGTCATGGATTCCGTGGGTCCTTACGTGGCTGATGAGTCCAAACCTGGAGCCACATCTCTGACCTCACACTTGGCAGGTGTTCCCGGGAGGTGGGATTGGTCCTTGGACTCAAGATCATTGATATTCCTTTCTCAGGCTCATTTTCCAGGCTTCCTCTTGTTGTCGGGTGTCCTCGAAGAATTGTGTCCCTTCAATCAAAAAGTTCCTCCAAGTAGGTCTTTTCTGAGCAGGGGTCTCCCAAGTGTTGACGTCTATGTTGCATTTCTTGAGGGAAGCCTTCAGAGTGTCTTTGAAACCCTTCCGTTATTCTCCTCTTGTTTGGCAGCCTTTCTTGAGCTGGGCAAAGAATATTTATTTCAGCAGTCGGGACTCTGGCATCCTAAGCACATGGCTGGCCCAAAAGAGTTATTTTTGGATGATCATGGCATCAATACAGGTGCATTGAGGACTCTGCTGTTAATACGCCTGTCCTCCCAGCTATGTACAGCGCCTGCACATAGTTAACATTTTTCTCACTGCTGCCTCACGGCGCCGAGGTCCCAGGTGCGATCCTGGCTCTGGCTCACTGTCTGTGTGGAGTTTGCACATTCTCCCCATGTTTGCATGGGTTTCACCCCCACAGCCTAAGATGTGCAGGGTAGGTGGATTGACCACGGTAAATTGCTCCTTAATTGGAAAAAAATAATTGGGTACTCTAAATTTTTAAAAAAAGAAGAAAATAATTAACATTTTTCAGCCATATCGAAAAGTTGGGAGGTATTATACACAAAGATCTTGGCATCAGCACGGATGTCACGGTCATCGAAGACTCTCTTACTTAGGCGTTCGAAGGCAGTTCTCGAGGATTCGATAAGAAGTTGGATGTCTGCATTGATTCCCGCCTTAGAGGAACGGTGGCTCCAAGGCAGGGGAAATGTTCCTCGGAGAAAGGAGACAAAGCAGACTGTGGGCACTACTGAGGGATCTCCCTACTTTTCATCACCATGAAGATCATTGCCCAAATTGTCACTAGCTGCCTTCTCGCAGGCTCTGAAGAAATCCTTTCAAATGTAATTGTGGCTGATGAGTGTCACGGTGGTTAGCACTGCTGCCTCACTGCGCTGAGGACCCGGGTTTGATCCCAGCCCTGTCTGTGTGGAGTTTGCACATTTTCCCAGTGTCTATGTGGATCTCACCCCCACAACCCAAAGGGTAGGTGTATTCGCCATGCTAAATTGCCCCTTAATTGGCTAAAAAAGAATTGGATATTCTAATTTTATTTTTTTAAATTGTGGCTTCTGACCAAACCATGAACAATGGATTTCCACTGCTCAACAACTTGAAGAGAAATGCCAGGAGCAACATCAACCACTCTACCCTTGTTACAGTATAGAGAGGTGGAATGGGCACTGCATTTTGACAGCAGTTACCTCCTAGAGTCATAGATTCACTACAGTGCAGAAGAAGGCCATTTGGCCCATCGAGTCTACAACAAAGAGCACTCTACTTAGGTCGACTTCCCCACCCCAGGCCGGTGACAAACTTATATATCTTTGGACACGGAGCACCAATTTAGCAAGGCCAATCCACCTAACATGCACATAATTGGGCTGTGGGAGGAAACCGAAGCACCCGGAGGAAACCCACACCGACGTGCAGAGAATATGCAAACTCCACACAGACAGTCATCCAAGGCCGGAATTGAACCTGGGCCCCTGGCTGTGAGGCAGCAGTGCTAACCTGTCTTGAATTGTTGTGACATTATTCATAAATTTTACTCAATACATTTATTAATAATGAGCCAAAAAAGAGCCAGTGATTATGAAGTAAAATAGTAAAGTCGCCATAGTCCCAGATGACCATAGGCCTCTTTCCTCTTTGAGGGGGAGAGCTGGCTGGTGGTGATTTAACCTGAGGATCACCACACCTCAGGCGAAGGGCAAGGTTGTGAAGGTGGGGCCTTCATGAATTATCTCAGCCGGTATGGGAATTGAACCCGCGCTGTTGGCCGTGCTCTGCATCACAAACCAGCAGTTCAGCCGACTGAACTAAACCGGCCATGGAATGAATTCTGCTGAGAAAAGAGAGCAAAATAAGTTATACTTCAAATATAATTAGAAGTGCTCTGAAATAGATGAACATGCAATGGATATTGCTCAAGCTTGTGACTTGCCAGCAAGAATGGTGAGAACAATTATTAAACCACTGATAAAATAAAAGAGTTTGGTATGCTAACTGTTCCTTTGGTTACTGTTAGATTGAGCATAAATAATCAAAGTGGAATTATGATGGCAGTTGAAAGACTATTTGGATTGAACATCAACATGACCCCTTCTATTAGACCTCAAAGAAAATCCTCCAATCTCCCAGTAAAACCCATCTCAACCACTACTCATCTATTCCCCTAAATGAGACAAGACATCACAGCTAGGTGAACACCCTGCATGCTTACTTAGCTTTCTTGCAGTAGGATACATCCACTGCTGATGTTTTCTGATTTTTAGCTTTATATTGTTAATGTATATGTTTGTTTGGAAAAGTATATTCCAAAAGCCTTCCTCCAGGAATGAAACCTCTGTTTATGTTTCACATACCATCGTGTTTTTCAGAAACCAAAGAACTAATTTAAGTGATGACTTCCTGCAGGATGTAATTTTCAGTTCTTAGTATTTTTTTCAAGGACGTTCAAGACAATCCAAATTATCGGTAGTAAAATGATATGATTTTGAATCCAACTAAGATACTTTATCTTGATGCAGTACCATGTGTATCATTGCCTGCATCAAGTCTTGTTCCCCTATCACCCCTGCATTTGCTGACTTACGTCAGCTCCTGGACAAATTGAGTGCCTCAATTTTAAAATTCTCATTCTTGTCATAAATTCCTTTCTGGCTGATGAACCATCAATCGAATGCGAGACGAGTTGCTGTACAAAAGTTAGGCTTTAATAAGCTAGAAGTTAGCCCTGCGGTCGACTACAGTAAATGGACGACCGCCGGGCATTCTGGGTATTTATACCTCGCTCTGGAGGCGGGGTTAACGCAGCCTCTCGACCAATCGGGGAGCCGTCACATGACTGGTCTCAACCAATCGGTCGAGAGGCACATGACCGACCAGGGCCAATGGTAAGCCAGTGTTCTGCACCAATGCCAGACAGCTATCCAAATCATACCACCACACTGGCCTCATCTCCCCCTTTCTCTTTAGTCTCCTCCAGGCCCACAACCCACAGTGATATCTTCTCTTAACTATTCTGGCCCCTTGACCATCCTTTATTTTAATCCCACTGTTGGTGGCCGTGCCTTCAGCTACCTCAACCCTAAGATTGGAAATTCTCTCTCTAACATTCTCAGCCTCTTTACATTGCTTTATTTCTTTCACACATTATTTTAAATCAAGCTTTTGCCTATCGATTCTAGCATTGCTTTATATGGCTCAGTGTCAAATGTTGCCTTATAAAGCTGTGAAGCAAGTTGGGGCATTTTATTATCTTATAGGCTCCATATAAACACAATTTCTTATTGTGTAGTTGCATATTCTTTAAATCTGAAAGCATAATTCACTGATTTTATCGAGTGAGCACTTGAACCATAGGCCTGGATTTTTGCTCGTGAGGTGGGTGTACAGAGCCAGGAAAGCTCAAGCAAATTACACTCACCTCAGGAAGAAGTATTCTGAATGGGAGGATCTCCATTCTGGGTGTGGGGAGGGGATGGGGGGGGGGGGGGGGGGGGGGGGGGGGACAGTGGTTTGTGGGTGCAGGATAAAGTCAGATCCGCCACCCCCCCCCCCCCCGGACACGGATCGGAGGCAGCAACAAGGACTGTATAAAAGACCCACCTTGGTTCGCTGGGACTTTGTCCCAGATGGTTTCTTAAACATTAGACCCTCTAGGCCGAAGTGTTCAGGGGCCGGCCGCGCAGTAAAGTAGGCCCGGGGGGGGAGAGGCTGGCCTGCCGATCAGTGTGCCCTGATCGTGGGCCAGACCCCATTGGAGGCCCCCCCCCCCCCCCCCCCCCCCCCCCCCCCCGGGGACGGATTTCCCCCCCCCCCCCACAGGCTGCCCCCCGACCCTTCGCGCAGAGTTCCCGCTGGCAGCGACCAGGGTTGAACGGCGCCGGCGGGACTCTTCATATCCGTGCGGCCACTCGGCCCATCCGGGCCGGAGAATCAGCGGCCCCGCTGATTCCAGCGGCCCGCGGCCGGCGCCGCGTCAAACATGCCGGCGCAAACGGCGCCGATTCTCCACACCTCAGAGAATCGTGCGCTGGCGTCGTGGCGCAGTTGCGGCGATTCTCCGGCCTGGCGCGGGACTCGGAGAATCGCCCCTGCTATGGCTGAATACATTTAAGGTTGAGACAGACAGATATTTTATTTCTAAGGAAATCAAGGGATATGGGGAACACGCAGGTAAATGGAGCTGATGCCCAGAATCAGCCATGATCATATTGAAGGGCAGAGTAGTTTCAGAGGTCCATGTGGTTTACTCCTGCTCCTATTTGTCATGTTGTTATGTTTTTGAGTTTCTTCTATACACAATTGAAGATAACTGAGGGTGGCTTAAAAAAATCGTGGGCAATGACACTACAATTAACTACAAACTGCAGATCATGTATGTCAATGGTGGTCAGTTTAATTTAGACAATAACTGAGATTAAAGAGTCTTCCATTTAGGCAGGTTTTGATACTGGCGCCTGTGGGCAATTAATCGTCGATGGGGTGAATAGCCACTATCAGATGGATTGTAAATGGTATGGGGCTATCACAAAGCCTTGCTTAACCCCAGTGCGGATTTTGAAAGTGTCTGTTTCAGATCTCCCACTAAGGACAGTTGCAATCATAGCATCATGAAACGATTGCTGGATTGGGATGAAATTCCTTGGATATCCAAACCTCTGGAGCATAATCCAGAAAGACCTCTTGTGATTTACTCAGTCAAATGCTTTGGTCAGGTCAATGAATGCAATGAAGAATTCCAGGTGTTGTTCTTGGCATTTTACTTGGATTTGTCTGGCAACAAAAAAACAGGTCAGAGGTTTCTCCGGAAAGTCTAAAGCAACACAATGGGCTGAACCCTCCGCCGTCGGGATTCTCCATTTTGCCGGCATCCCGGGGGGTTCTCGACAGCGTGGGATTGCCCCACAATGGGAAAACCCATTGACCAGCCGGTAAAACGGAGAATCCCGCCGGCGTGCCGCACCAGAAATCTGGTGCGACGGATCGGAGAATCCCACCCAATGTCTCTGGGAGGATTTATTCAGCCATAGGCATTGGGCAATTCAGGAGAATGTGTGTCAGCATTTTCCCCACTGTGGACAAGAGGGAAATACCTGGGGAGTCTCCACAGCATGGTTTATCTCCCTTGTTGAAGTTCATTACAATTGTCACATTCCTGAAACCGGGGAAGTTCTTATTCCTGCCAAATCCGTAAGACAAGAACATGGAGTCTTACTGTGAGTAGAAGTCCACCAGCTTTGAAGACTCTAGGTGGCATACCATCGGGCTCACAGGTTTGTTGTTTTCCATTCATTTGATTGATTGTTGCAGCTCTCCCATTGATGTTGGTTCACCGATGGATTCTACCACAGGGTACTGGTGAGTATCAGCTACCATTGTGAATTTCCGGTCGGGAAACTGCTGAAAATTTTCTTTCCAGCTTTGAACAATGGCTTTGAACAATGCTAGCCTCTGAGCAAAGGGTGTGAAGTCCATTTGACCTTGGTCGATAGATGGCCCTGATGACTTCAAAAAATCTTCACGTGATGGTCAACAATTTGTCGGATCTCTCAGACTTTCTCTTTCCAGCACATTATCTTTACTTTCAGGATTTGAGTATGGTTTTGTCCTTATTTTTTTTACCAACAAATGCATAAAAAGGTGAAAGTACACTTGCAGACCATACAAATGTGAGTATTGAGATGACATGCTATTACATCTGGCTACATTTGGATTTCCAATTATCTACATGTGGCAAGTGGGTAATGCATTGGGCAACACTGGTTTGTAGAATGGAATCAAAGAATGGCTGCAGCACAGAAAAAGGCCATTTGGTCTATCACTGGTCCTCTGTGGGAGTATTCCACCTAATGCTACTCCCCAGCCTTTTTCCCAAAGCCCTACAATTCTTTTCCCTTCAGATGATGATTCAATTCCCTTTTGAAATCCACAATTCAATCTGTCTGCACTATACTCTCTGGCAATGCATTCCAGATAAACGCAACTCACTGTGTAAAAATGGTTTTGCTCATGTCGCAATTGTGTCATTTGCCAATATCTTTCAGTCAGTGTCCTCTGGTTCTTGATCCTTCAACCAGTGGGAACAGTACAGAATGTAGCTTTTATTTTGGATTGTAGAATGGTAACAGTTTACAACCCACGCAACCATTTCAGCTCTCACAAATAAATCAATTATCCAGTTAGTTACTTCTTTAAATGTTGCCAAAATATGCTGATTATAGAAAATTGGTTCCTATTAACTATGAGAGATTAACATTTGTTTAAACACAGATCAAAGTTGACAAACAGTTACCTGTTAATGTTACTAAACATGCTGTTGTTGAAAATATGGAAAGATGTGTCATTTGAAACATGGAAGTCTGGCAATATCTGGTCTGAGAGAAACATGAGAGGATACAGGGAAAGATCCCACAAAGGGTTGATAGCAGCTGCAAAGAGCAGGATTACAAAATGCAGATTCTTTCTCTCAAGCAGGCTTATCAAACACACAGGATTCTTGTATTAAGCTAAAAACAATGGCTCACACCTTCATTGAAAGTAACTATCTTAGGAAGCATCTGGAAAAGCATGGATGATGGTTTCAGTTGAATTAGGTCACGAATATTTAAAACAGGCAGGTCTTTCAAGCTATAACCAAGTGGATTTTAGCATACAGCTAAAAGCAATGTTTCACACCTTCATTGAAATTAACTCTCTTCGTAAACAGCTGGGAAGGAAAGGATGAGGTTCAGTTGAATTTGGTGTCAATTCTAGTTGTGAAATTCTACTAACACCAAGTAAATTAAAGAAAATTGGAGACTATCAGTCTACGAGAAACATAATTTAAAGTCAAAATCAAAGGCAAAGTTATGAGCTGGGGACAATTGGGAAATAAAACTATTGAAATGACAGGAATTAAAAGTAACACCTCTATTGAAACCAAAGCAACTTTGAACATCACAAAGGACAATGTAATCAGATCTGAGAGGTGAGGTTATGTGCAAAATGAATACTTAGTTGTATTAGAATGTTTAGATCAAAGATACTTTTTAACAATCAAAGTGAAATAAGTTAATTTACAATAAGGTAATAAAAACTTAATAATTGTTAGAAAGAGAATATAAACCCAGGGAGCAGAAGCAGAATCAGAACTCAGAGAGAGGAGAGAAGCAGAGTCAGCTTAGCCAGCTCGGTCATGGGAAAGATGAGACAAGCAGCCGAGCTTAAACAGCTATACACCTAAGGAAGACTAGAATTTAAACAGGAGTCAGAGTCAGCTGAGAGATAGCTAGCAGAGCCAACTCTTATAGCTCAGTACATGGGATCGACAAAACACAGCAACGGAGCTAACCAGCGAATACATCTCAAGAAGACCAGACTTTAAAGAAGATTGATTGTCAAGGTGGGCCTGAAGGGCCCTTCAACCAACCAGCAGGATCCAGAAGCAAGATCTTTTTACCTTTCTGTAAAGAAAGTGATTGCAGCTTTTAAAAGAAAAATATAATAATAAAATAACCTAATTTAACCTGAAACAGTGGTTATTCCTAAAGTCTACTTTACTTACTTAGCAATGCAGGACCCAGGACATCGATGCTACTAAGTGGTAAGTAGATAAAATCTTCGGTGAAGGTATGGGTTATACCGGGGGATAACTTAAAAATATAGTTTGACCTGAATAGCACCCACCGAAGCCTGCATCGGAGTCAGGGAGTGAGAATCCCTGTTCATCATTTAGAATGTCGGCCCTTTTTGGTATAGGGGGAATTCTAAGAATAGTGGTGAGTTTTCAAAAGCAATGCCTTTGCAAATGAACATTTTTATCCAAATGAGGGGCGGCATTCTCCCCTACCCGGCGTGACGGAGGGTCCCAGAGTAGGGGAGTGGCGTCAACCACTCAGGTGTCAGGCCTCCCCAAAGGTGGGGAATTCTCCCCACCTTTGGGGGCCAGCCCCGCGCCGGAGCGGTTGGCACCAGAAGACCGGCGCGAAAAACCGGCGCCCCCGGCAGCGGAGCTGGCCGAAAGGCTTTCGCCGGTCCGCGCATGCGCCGGCAGCTGACGTCACTGCCGGCACATGCGCGATGTGGGGTTCTCTTCCGCTTCCGCCATGGCGGAGGCCGTGGCGGCCGCGGAGGAAAATAGTGCAGCCAGGGCACTGGCCCAGAGTCTGAGCGGGGGGCCCCGATCGCGGGCCAGGCCACCGTGGGGGCCCCTCCCGGGGTTCAATCGCACCCCACCCCCCCAGGACCCCGGGGGCCTGCTCGCGCCGCTGATCCCGCTGTTCCAGAGGTGGTTCAAACCTCGGCTGCGGGAGAGGCCTACCAGCGGCGGGACATCGGCCCATCCGGGCCGGAGAATCACCGCAGGGGCCTCTCCGATCGGAGTGGCGAGATTCCGCCGCCGCCACTTCCCGGGTGGCGGAGAATCTCTGCCACGGCGGGGGCGGGATTTTAGGCGGCCCCAGGCGATTCTCCGACCCTGCTGGGGGTCGGAGAATTACGCCCGAGATTAGTGATTCCTGTACCCAGTGAATGCTATTTGGACGTAGAGCACGGTAGCACAGTGGTTTGCACTGTTGCTTCACAGCTCCAGGGTCCCAGGCTCAATTCCCAGCTTGGGTCACTGTCTGCACGTTCTCCCCGTGTCTGCGTGGGTTTTCTCCGGGTGCACCGGTTTCCTCCCACAGTCCAAAGATGTACAGGTTAGGTGGATTGGCTATGCTAAATTGCCCTTTATGTCCAAAAAAAAGGTTGGGGGTGGCGCTGCATGTGGCGCAGTGGATAGCACTGAGACTGCAGCACTGAGGACGCGGGTTCGAATCCCGGCTCTGCGTCACTGTCCGTGTGGAGTTTGCACATTCTCCCCATGTCTGCGTGGGTTTCACCCCCACAACCCAAAGATGTGCAGGTTAGGTGGATTGGCCACGCTAAATTGCCCCTTAATTGGAACAAAAAAATAATTGAGTACTCTAAATTGATTAAAAAATGAAAAGAAAAAGAAAAAGGTTAGGTGGGGTTACGGGTCTGGGATGGAGATGTGGGCATAAGTAGGGTGCTCTTTCTAAGGGCCGGTGCAGACTTGGTGGGCCGAATGGCCTCCTTCTGCACTGTAAATTCTATGATTCTCTAAGTTACTTGACACTATAATTTCTCTGACTGTTCAATGTATGGGACCTGCACAACATCTCCACCAGAGGGCAGAAGTACAGAAATGTACAGGAAAATAATTGGATTTGCTGGTGGTCACTGTTGCGTATATTGTGTGAAAATTAAAAAGTTAAAATGTTTCATTTAAATATATAAGAGCATTATTATTTAAAAATCAGTCATGGAATGTGAGCGTTGCTGGCTAGGCCAGAATTTATTGTCCACCCCTTATTGCCGTTGAGAAGGTGATGGTGAACTGCCTTCTTGAACCGCTGTAGTCCTTGTGGTGTAGGTGAACCTACAGTGCTGTTGCGAGGTAGTTCCAGGTTTTTGACCCAGTAACAATGAATAAACGGCGATAAATTTCCAAGTTAGGATGGTCAGTGATTTAGAGGGGACGTTGCTGGTGTCTGCTACCATTATCCTTCCAGATGGTAGCAGTCGTAGGCTCGGAAGACGTTGCCTAAAGGGCTTTGGTGAGTTTGTACAGTGTTACTGAGTTACTTCCTGCAGGATTCCTAGCCTCTGACCTGCTCTTGCAGCCACAGTATTTATATGGCTACTTTCTGGTCAATGGTGACCCCCAGCATGTTGATAGTGGGGGATTCAGTGAGGGCAATGCCATTGAATGTCAAGGAACACTGGTTTGATTCACATTTATTGGAGATGGTCATTGTCTGGCCTTTTTGCGGCATAAATGTAACTTGCCACTTGTCAGCCCAAACCTGTCCAGGTCTTGCTGCATTTGTACATGGACTGCTTCATTATCTGAGAAATTGTTAACGGTGCTGAACATTGTGCAACCATCAGTAAACATCCCCATTTCTGACCTTATATGGAACGAAGGCCATTGATGAAGCAGCTGAAGATGGTTGGGCCGAGGACACTACTCTGAAGAACTCCAGCAGTGATGTCCTGGAATTGAGATGATAGACCTCCAACCACCACACCCATCTTCCTTTGTGCTAAATATGACTCCAATCAGTACAGAGTTTTCCCTTTGTTCCCATTGACTCCAATATTGCTAGGGCTCCTTGATGCTATACTCGGTCAAATGTCGTCCTTATGTCAAGGGCAATCACTCTCACCTCACCTCTGGAGTTCAGCTATTTTGTCCATGTTTGAACCAAGGCTGTAATGAGGTCAGGAGCTGAGCGATCCTGCCGGAACCCAAACTGAATGTCAGTGAGCAGGTAATTGCTATGCAAATACAACTTGATAGTACTGCTAATGAACTCTTCCATCATTTTAATGATGATCGGGTAGCGACTGATGGGGTGGTAATTGGCTGATTTGGATTTGTCCTGCTTTTTCTTCCACATTGTCAGGTAGATGCCAGTGTTGTAGCTGCAGTGGAAATGCTTGGGTGGGTGTGCAGCAAGTTCTGGAGCACAACTCTCCAGGACTATTGCTGGAATGTTGTCAGGGCCCATAACCTTTGCAATATCCAATGCCTTAATTTGCTTCTTGATATCACATGGAGTGCATCATATTGGCTGAAGACTGGCATCTGTGATGCTGGGGACCTCCGGAGGAGGCCGAAGGGATCATCCACTTGGCTGAAGATTGTTCAGAATGCTTCAGCCTTGGCTTTATGGAGGCAGGCCACATCCAGGGAAATTTTGAGGATATGGATAGGGCCAGTAGAAGTGGTTACGGAGTTGGGGAAGATAAATGAGACATTTAGGGAATGCTACAAGGAGCTGTACAGGGCGGATCCGGGGATGAAGAAGCGGACGTGGGGTGGCTTTTGGATGGGCTGGAGTTTCCGCAGTTGGAGGAAGAGAAGAGGCAGGCGCTAGAGGAGTCTTTGGGGCTCAGGGAAGTTTTGGACAGTATAAGGGGTGGGAAGGTCTCAGGGCCCAATGGTTACCCGGTGATATTTTATAAGGAGTTTGCAACGGACCTGGCATCTCATCTCTTGGGGGCATTTAATGAGATGTTAGAGAAAGGAAAACTACTGGAGATATTGACACACGCAACGATCACATTGACACTAAAGAAGGGGAAGGACCCATTAGAATGTGGGTCGTATAGGCCCATATCGTTGTTAAATATAGATGTGAAAGTGCTGGCTAAGTTGGTGGTGAGGAGGATAGAGGGATGTGTCCCGTAGTGGTTGTGGAGGACCAGCCAGGCTTCATAAAGGGCAGTCAGCTTTCTAGTAATGTAAGGAGGTTGTTAAATGTGATAATGACCCCGTCGAGAGCCCAGGTACCGGAGGTAGTGGTGTCCATGGACATGGAGATGGCATTTGACCAGGTGACATGGTGGTACCTGTTTGAAATCCTGGGAAGGTTTGGGTTTGGGCTGAAGTTTGTGGCATGGGCGAGCCTGTTATGTGTGGCGCCGGTGGTGAGTGTATGGACCAATGGTATGGATTCATGAAACTTTGAGCTACACAGGGGAACAAGGCAGGGGTGCCTGCTGTTGCCGCTGCTGTTAGCGTAGCTATAGAGCCTCTGGCAATGGCCCATAGGGGGTCAGCAGAGTGGCAAGCGATCCTGAGAGGGAGAAAGGAGCATTGGATGTCGCTATATGTAGATGACCTGTTACTATACGTGTTGGATCCGTTGGAGAGCATGGGAAGATCATGGGTCTGTTGGGGAAGTTTGCGGCATTCTCGGGATATAAATTAAATGTAAGGAAAAGTGAAGTGTTCTCGGTGAATGAGATGGCTCGGCGAACTAACCGAGGGGTGTTACCATTTAAGGTAGCCAGACATAAGTTTAAAGATCTGGGGATTCAGGTAAAGGGAGAGTGGGCAACAAAACTGGTAGACAAAGTTAGGGACGATCTGAAGAGGTGGAACATGTTGCACTTGACTTTGACAGGGAGTGTCCAAGTGATGAAGGTGAATATCCTGCCGAGGTTTTTTCATAATCCAGATGCTTCCGATTTTTGTACCAAAGGCATTTTTCCAGAAATTGGATACAATTGAAAGGTACCAAGGGTTAAGAGGACTCTGCTGCAGAGACAGAGGGGGGGATTGGCATTGCCAAACCTGCAACTATTGGGTGTTAAACGTGGAGAAGGTGAGGCCTGTGGGCTATGGTGATGGTGGGGTTACCACTGACGGCAGGAAATACATGGGGAGCCCAGTGGTACAGCCCTCAGTAAAGGTCTGTAACCAGCTGAAGAGGCACTTCAAGATAGAGGGAATGTCAATGAACCCAGCTGAGGAGGCACTTCAGGAGAGAGGGGATGTCGATGTTGACGCCGCTGTGTGAAAACCACAAATTCCAGCCGGAGGAGGGGGGTGGGGGTGGGGGGGGGGGCATGTGTAGGAAGTGAAGAGAAGTGGGGCTGGTCAAGGTGAGGGATCGGTGCCTGGAAGAGGGGTTTGCCAGTATAGAGGAACTGAAGGAGAGCGCAGAGCCCCTGAGACAATGTGTGTTTAGGTACCTGCAGGTAAGGGACTTGACGCGGAAGGTGTGGAAAGAGTTCCCCAGGTTACCAAGGTATGCTCTGCCTAAGGGATTGCTGCTCCCAAATGTGGAAGGGGAGGGCAGGATCAGTGACATATACAGGTGGCTGGGAGAGAATGGAGGTGAGCAGGTGGTGAAGATTAAGGAGAAGTGGGAGGGGGAGCTGGAACTGGAGATGAACTGGGAAGTATGAAGTGAGGCACTACAAAGAGTAAATGTGACCTCCTCATTTAGAACATAGTACATAGAATATACAGTGCAGAAAGAGGTCATTCGGCCCATTGAGTCTGCACCGACCCACTTAAGCCCTGACTTCTACCTTATCCCTGTAAACCAATAACCTCTCCTAACCTTTATGGACACTAAGGGCAATTTACCATGGCCAATCCACCTAACCTACACGTCTTTGTACTGTGGGAGGAAACTGGAGCACCAGGAGGAAACCCACGCAGACATAGGAAGAACGTGCAGACTCTCCACAGACAGTGACCCAGCAGAGAATTGAACCTGGGACCCTAGCGCTGTGAAGTCACAGTGCTAGCCACTGTGCTACCGTGCTGCCGGTAAAGCTCGTATGCAAGGATAAGCCTGATACAGTTCAAGGTGGTACACAGGGTACATATGACTTAGACAAGAATGAGTGGGTTCTTCCAGGGGGTGGCAGACGTGTGTGAGAAGTGTGGGGACTCCAGTGCAACCATGAACGTATGTTCCGGAGTTGCGAAAGTTGGCGGGGGTGTTCGCGGCACTAACAAGTATAGTGGGGGAGGAGGTTAGACCGGACTCTTTGGTGGCAATATTTGGGATATTGGAGAAGCTGGAGCTGATGGAGGGGAGAAAGGCCGATGTTGTGGCTTTCGCCTCTCTGATTGCCCAGCGAAGGATCTTATTGGAGTGGCAGTCAGCAATGTCACCGGGGGTGGCAGCCTGGCTGGGGGACTTATATAAGTTTCTCCATCTGGAAAAGATTGAATACGAACTGAGGGGTTCAGCGGAGGGCTTTGAGGCAAGGTGGTAGATGTTCTTGGCCAAGTTTGAGAAGTTGTTCATCGCGGGGGGTGGGGGGGTGGGTGAAAAGGGGAGAACATTTTGTACAGGCTTTATTTTGTACAAGCTGTGTTGGGGAGTATTTTCCCCGGATGAAAGAGAAAATGCTAGAAAATCTCAGCAGGTCTGGCAGCATCTGTAGGGAGAGAAAAGAGCTAACGTTTCGAGTCCAATGACTCTTTGTCAAAGATTCCAGCATCTGCAGTAATTTTCTTTTATCTTAGTATGTTCCCTGGACTGTTTATGTTTTGTCGCTATTTGCATACGTTTGGAGCAAAACACATTAAAAAAAGAGGAGATGCGTAGAGAAATCAGTTCAATCCATAAGAGCGTCATATAAGCCTCATACATATATATATATGTTCCAGTATATAGTCAGTCATTGGCAATGAAATTAAATGAAAATCGCTTATTGTCATGAGTAGGCTTCAATGAAGTTACTGTGAAAAGCCCCTAGTCGCCACATTCCGGCGCCTGTTCGGGAAGGCTGTTACAGAAATCGAACCGTGCTGCTGGCCTGCCTTGGTCTGCTTTCAAAGCCAGCGATTTAACCCAGTGTGCTATGGGTGGAATTGTAGAATAAAATCCCAAGATAATTATTGATGGGAAAGAACAAAAGAACAAAGAAAAGTACAACACAGGAACAGGCCGTTCCGGGGTCCGAATCCCTCTATTTCCATCCTATTCATGTATTTTAGACCTTAATGCATCCATCCAAGGAACATTCAAAACCCTAAAACTATCTTCCATCATCTCTAGCTTGTTGTTTTACCAGGGGGTGAAAGGTTCTGAGGCGAATTTCTTCAGTCACAGTGCTGTACTTGCAAAGATATCCAACGAGGAAACACTTGTGTGCAAGTGACAGGAAAATGAGGCCAATGACCTTTCTTCCTGTGGCACAAAGAATAATGGAAGCAGAATCTATAATAGCTTTTGAATCACTTCCTCTGAGTATCCTTCATCTCCTTGTTATCTCCTGCAATTGGCCCAATGAATCCCCAGAGAGCTCATTTACAGACATACCAGCTGTACCTCTTTGCTCTCAAGGTAACTTATACCCAGGAAAAGAGATACAGCAGCTCCCCCGTTACATTGGAGGAATCATAAAATCATAGAATTTACAGTGCAGAAGGAGGCCATTTGGCCCGAGTCTGCACCAGCCCTTGGAAAGAGCACCCTACTTAACCCAACGCCTCCATCCTATCCCGTAATATTTTCGATAAAATATTAAAGCATGCCGCTGTTCAGAGAGACTTGGGTGTGCTAGTGCATGAGTCACAGAAGGTTGGTTTACAAGTGCAACAGGTGATTAAGAAGGCAAATGGAATTTTGTCCTTCATTGCTAGAGGGATGGAGTTTAAGACTAGGGAGGTTATGTTGCAATTGTATAAGGTGTTAGTGCGGCCACACCTGGAGTATTGTGTTCAGTTTTGGTCTCCTTACTTGAGAAAGGACGTACTGGCGCTGGAGGGTGTGCAGAGGAGATTCACTAGGTTAATCCCAGAGCTGAAGGGGTTGGATTATGAGGAGAGGTTGAGTAGACTGGGACTGTACTCGTTGGAATTTAGAAGGATGAGGGGGGATCTTATAGAAACATTTAAAATTATGAAGGGAATAGATAGGATAGATGCGGGCAGGTTGTTTCCACTGGCAGGTGACAGCAGAACTAGGGGGCATAGCCTCAAAATAAGGGGAAGTAGATTTAGAACTGAGTTTAGGAGGAACTTCTTCACCCAAAGGGTTGTGAATCTATGGAATTCCTTGCCCAGTGAAGCAGTTGAGGCTCCTTCATTACATGTTTTTAAGGTAAAGATAGATAGTTTTTTGAAGAATAAAGGGATTAAGGGTTATGGTGTTCGGGCCGGAAAGTGGAGCTGAGTCCACAAAAGATCAGCCATGATCTCATTGAATGGCGGAGCAGGCTCGAGGGGCCAGATGGCCTACTCCTGCTCCTAGTTCTTATGTTCTTATGTTCTTATGTAACCCCACCTAACCTTTTTGACACTCAGCGGCAATTTAACGTGGTCAATCCACCTAACCTGCACATCTTTGGACTGTGGGATGAAACAAGAGCACCCGGAAGAAACCTTCGCAGACATGGGGAGAAAGTGCAAACTTAACACGGACAGTCACTCGAGGCCAGAATTGGACCCGGGGCCTTGGACCCGCCACCTTGGCGCCCCTAAAGGTAAAGTCGCCATAGTCCCATAGGTTGCTTTTCCCTTTGAGGGGTGAGCTGATTGGTGATGATTTAACCTGAGGATCACCCATCCTTCAGGTGAGGGGCAAGGTTGAGAAGGGGGGGCCTTCATGAATAACCTCAGCCCATATGGGAATTGAACCCATGCTTTTGGCCTCACTCTGCATCACAAACCAGCTATCCAGCTAACTGAGCTAAACCAGCCCCCAACAAAGTTTGAGAACTTTGAAAAGTTCTGACACTTTACTTACTGATTGCTGGATTCTGGGAAAATATTTTAATTCCCTTTGCTTTGTACTTACTGAGACTTGCACTGAGAGTGCTACTTCACACAAACAGAAAAACATGAGGACATAAAAACTAGGAGCAGGAGTCAGCAATTCAGCCCCTCGAGCTGGCTCCACCATTCAACACGATCATGGCTGACCTCATCTAGGCCTCAGCTCCACTTTCCTTCCCGTCCTCCATAACCCTTCAACCCATTACTAATTAATAATCGGTCTATCTCCTCCTTAAATTTACTCAATGTCCCAGCATCCACCACACTCTGAGGTAGTGAATTCCACAGATTCACCACCCTTTGAGAGAAGTAGTTTCTTCTCATCTTTTTTAAATCAGCTACTCGATGTCCTAACACTATGACCTCTCATTCCAGATTTCTGCACAAGTGAAAAAATCCACTCTATGTCCACATTGTCAATTCCCTTTATCATGTTTTTTTTTCTGAATTTAGAGTACCCAATTTTTTCCAATTAAGGGGTAATATAGTGTGGCTAATTCACCTACCCTGCACATCTTTTTGGGTTGTGGGGGTGAGACCCACGCAGACATGGGGAGAATGAGCAAACTGCACATGGACAGTGACCTGGGTCCGGGATCGAACCCAGGTCCTCGGCGCAGTAAAGCAGCAGTGCTAATCACTGTGCCACCCTGCTGCCCCTCCCTTTATCACCTGCTGCACTTCAATTAGATCTCCCCTCGTTCTTCTGAATTCTAAAGAGTATTAGCCTAAACTGCTCAATTCCTCTTCATAAACCAACCCCCTCATCTCTGGAATCAATCTAGTAAACCTCCTCTGAATTGCCTCCAATGCAACTATGTTCCTCCTCAAGTAAGGGGAACAAAATTGTACACAATACTCCAGGTGCAGTCTCACCAATGCTTTGCAGCAAAACTTCCCTATTTTTATACTCTATTCTTTTAGCTACAAATGACAAAATTCAATTTGCTTTCCTTATTACCTGCTGCAACTGCATACCAGTTTTCTGCATTTCATACACAAGGACACCCAGATCCCTCTGCACCGATGTACTCGGAAGTTTCTCGCCATTTTTAGACACATCCACCATATCACTCCCCACTCTCCCAGACAGGTAGGAGTAATAACCAGGCCACTGACACCCTTTATTAAAGAACACCCCGCCCGTGTTAGCTTTATCATCACATGTTTTCAAAATATACTTTCTTCCTAAACTATGTAGAAGTATATTACCTAACAATTCAATTTCACATTCCATAAAGTGCAATAAAGATCAGTTTCTTTCAATATGTTACACAAATTGTCTCACTATACTTTCCATTGAAGGTTACATTTACTTTAAAAAAAAAATTTAGTGTGCCCAATTCATTTTTCCAATTAAGGGGCAATTTTGCATAGCCAATCGACCTACCCTGCACACCTTTGGGTTGTCGGGTGAAACCCACGCAAACACGGGGAGAATGTGCAAACTCCGCACAGACAGTGACCCAGGGCCAGGATCGAATCTGGGACCTCGGCGCCGCGAGGCAACAATGCTAACCCACTGTGCCACCATGCTGCCCGAAGGTTACATTTACAATGTACACTTACACATCAAGTCAAACATTCTCTGTTGCACACAGCTGAGTTGTTCTAGGTTTTCCAATGCCTCAGTACTACGGGGGAAGGCCCCAGAGAGCGCCCTGTCCCCATTGGGTCTTTGTGGTGGCTGCACAAGCTTAGGCACATCTCTTGGCACATAGACCTGAATCTTTGGATTGTGCCAATTATCCCTCCCTACCTCTATGACCTCCTCCCATGCTATATCTGACCAAGAGGTGTCCAGTCCTTCAATCCTGATCTCTTTTGCATTGCCAACTTCCTTTGCTCCACATAAGCTGTTGTGTCTTCACCCTTCAGCTCTGGAAACTCCCTTCATGAACTTCTCCAACTCTCCTCCTTTCAGATTCTGTTGAAAATCCCCCTCTTTTACCAAATATTTGGGGCGCAATTCTCCGCCCCCCACGACGGGTGGGAGAATAGCGGGAGGGCCTTCCTGACATTTTTGCCGCCCTCCCGCTATTCTCCCACCCCCCCCCGCCGAAGTCCCGACCCGAATCGCTGCCGCCGTTTTTTTACGGCCGGCAGCGATTCTCAGCTATTAGATGGGCCGAAGTCCCAGCCCTTTCCGCCGTTTTCACGAACGGCAAACACACCTGGTCTTGCCGTTCGTAAAAACGGCGTCACAAACTCGCTTTTTATAACCATGGCACCGATTGGCACGGCAGTACCACGGCCGTGCCAAGGGTGCCATGGGCCCATGATCGGTGGGCACCGATCGCGGGCAGCGGGCCCGATGCCCGCGCACTACTTGTCCTTCCGCCGCCCCGCAGTATCCATTCGCGGGGCGGCTGAGGGGCAACCCGGCCCGCGCATGCGCGGGTTTCGCGCAAAAACGCGATGCCGTCACCCGCGCATGCGCGGGTTGGAGTCTTCCAAACTGCGCATGCGCGGCTGACGTCATATGACGCGTCAGCCGGCGCTAACTCCGGTAAGCGGGCTTAACGATTTTCGTTAAGCCCGTCTTGCCGGAGCCTACGGCGTCGGGCTGCTAGCCCCGACCGGGGACCAGAATCGGTCCCCCGTCGGGAAGGGGCGCGCTGCCGTAAAATCCGCCCGGGTTTTACGGCAGCTTTACGATTTCTCCCGTTTTGGGAGAATCTCGCCCTTGGTTGCCTGTTCAAATATCTCGGTCTTATTGTGCTCTTGTCAAATGCACTATAGAAATCCAGGTTATTGCTGTTGTTCATTATCTTGCACTGACATTTACATGAGGTAATATTCAATGGAACACTTCAAGGTGAAAAAAAATAGTAAACTTTTAGAAAATATGGATACAACTGACTAATCATGAAATGTAAAATGAAAAACCATCTAGAGCAACATAGAAACGTTCATCTGGTAGATTCTCTACTTTATCGGATGGTGAAATTGAAGGCATTTCTTGCAAAAAGATTTGTCACTGGCTCATCCTTGTAGATAAAGGAACAAAACACTTTGCAAAAGCTAAATTAACACCACCGATCACTGTGGAGATAGAGATATAAATTAATAGCATTAAATGGATACTAAGCTAATAATTAGTTGTTCGCAAAGACAATAATTATTTGAAGATTATTGACTGGATTTTCCTCTCGTTGGTTGGCAGAGGTTTTTTTGGAGATAATTACATTGTACATTTGCATAATTACTGCTGCCAATGTGATAATGTGCAACTTCACGCTGTCATCGTAGAGATAAATTTAGCTGATCATTCAAATTCAGGTTGAAATCGAGCTGCACCATGAACTTGGAGTTTCTCCATTTATTTAGTTGGTGACTGCGCCATTTGATCCAAAAGCCCAGGTTTAACTCTGTGGCAGGATTTTCTGGGCTTATGTGATGTGGATCATCCAGTCCTGCCGGAAGTCAATGGACTTTTAGCCGGGCCACTCCACCCCCTACAGCAGGTTCCGGAAAATTGCAGCATTTGTCTTGCTTGGCTGGGTAACTGACCTCAGCCAGAGTGAATGAAAGGGTACTGGCTAGGATTCTGTGCCTGCAGCAAATATGGGCGCAAACAGCAATGTGGGTTCAAAACCCTGCGAGAGGCCATGGCCAGGATTCTCGAATCCCGCAGTGACCGGAGAATCGGTGCCAATCGCACCCGTGGGTCGCCACCACGCCGGTCGGTAGCCATTGAAAGCGTCTCCCGCCCGGCGATTCTCCGCGCCATGAAGCGCCGAGTGCCCGCCGAGTTCAACCAGGTCCTGCTGGCATGGGTTACGTATGGTCCCTCCGGCGGAATCTCGGAGATCTGGCTGCGGGGGCTGTCCTGGTGCGGGGGTGGGGGAGGATCCGACTCTGGGGGGGGCCTACATGGTGGCTAGGCCTGCGATCGGGGCCTACCGATCGGTGGGCGGGCTAATTCCGGGGGGGGGGGGGGGGGTCTATGTTCCTCCGCGTTGTGGAGGGCTCCGCCATATTGCCCGGGGGCTGGCACCGAGACGGCAACCCACGCGCATGGGCGGACCCATGCCGGCCATGGTGCGCATGTGCAGACCCGCGCCAGCCGTGACGCGCCAGCTTTCGAGCACTGGAGCAGCTGACAGCACTCCGGCGCTGTACTCGCCCCTAGGAAGGGGTGAATGCCTGGGCCTGGAGGCCCATTAACACCGGAGTCGCTCGCGTCGATTTTGATGCCGGGGTCAACACTTAACATAGAACATAGAACATAGAACAGTACAGCACAGAACAGGCCCTTCGGCCCTCGATGTTGTGCTGAGCCATGATCACCCTACTCAAACCCACGTATCCACCCTATACCCGTAACCCAACAACCCCCCCCCCTTAACCTTACATTTTAGGACACTACGGGCAATTTAGCATGGCCAATCCACCTAACCCGCACATCTTTGGACTGTGGGAGGAAACCGGAGCACCCGGAGGAAACCCATGCACACACGGGGAGGACGTGCAGACTCCGCACAGACAGTGACCCAGCTGGGAATCGAACCTGGGACCCTGGAGCTGTGAAGCATTTATGCTAACCACCATGCTACCGTGCTGCCCAGGATTTGGGAGAATCCCGGCCCAAAAGTGAGATTCGCGGCAGCGAGACCTTACGGCATGACCGTCCCTGCTCCCTGGATTTGATATAGTGAAGTTTCCTCCAGAAAGGTTGGGAACCTCATTGAAATACATTAACATGTCATTATAGGGCTTCCCCACTGTTTTGGGTTGCCATCACATTGACAAGGTTTACAACAGGTCTGGCGCAACATTAAGCAGGCACAGAGATCACGCTGGGAGCGCACAGGTAAGGACAGCCCCTGTGTGTGGGGGGGGGGGGGAGTGGAATGGCCCTAGCAGTGCCTCTTTGAAAAGCTCCATGGGGTTCCCCACATCTGTTGGGCTGAGGAGGAGTCTTCATTTTTTTTTTACCAGAGATCGGGGCACCCTTTAAAATCGGCACCGTGATTTCTGAGAAACTGACATTGCTGGTCCCTTCAGGTCTGGCCCCACCAGCATGCGGCATGCCTCCAGGATGTTTTTCTGCTACATGCTGGACAAAATGGCAGGAACAGTTGGCTGTGCAGCCAATGAGCTGCACACTGCTTTCTTCGCCTGGCCCTGCACTTAGAAGAAAACGGAAAGTTCCGCCAACTAGATTTTTGTTTATTCGTTCATGGGATGTGGGCGTCAGCAGCTGGGCCAACATTTATTGCCCATCCCTGAGGGCATTTAAGAGATCTTGAGTCACATGTAGGCCAGAACAGGTAAGAACAACAGATTTCCTTCCCTAAAGGGAACATTAGTGAATCAGATGGGTTTTCAAAAAAATAGATTTAGAGTATCCAATTCATTTTCTTTTCCCAATTAAAGGGCAATTTAGCATGGCCAATCCACCTACCCTGCCCATCTTCTGGATTGTGGGGGTGAGACCACACAGACATGGGGAGAATGTGCAAACTCCACACGGACAGAGACCCCGGGGCCGGGATCGAACCAGGCTAATCACTGTGCCACCTTGCCACCCTTACCAGATGGATTTTTACGATAATCGTTTTCATGGCCATCTTTAGACTTTTAATTCCAGATTTTTTATTGAATTCAAATTTCACCATCTTCCAAGGGAGGATTTGAACTTGGGTCCCCAGAGCATGATTCTGGGTCTCTGGATTACTAGTCCAGTGACAATACCACTATGACACTGCCTCCCTCTAAATATATCCTCAGTGCCTGTGTTCTAAGGAGGAAAATAATCTTTTGAGATTCCCAGTCCTCATCATTGGTTAATGTGAGCGAAGACAGTGTATTGAGCCTCACTTTTGAAATTTTGCGTGAAACTGCCTCAAAGTACTTATCTGTCTTGGCTCACGCACAAAACAATGGCCACCTGCGTGAGGGCTACTGGAATATGAGAATCAATACTCCAACAAGAGACACAGCCTTCAGTACACCAGGAAGAAAGAAAAAGATAGCATTGATTTTTAAAAAATTAACAATTTGAAGAAGAATAATTTGATCCTTCTAAATATGGCCAGTGATATTCTTACTGTCAGAGAGGAATAGAAACAAAAAAATATTGTTTCCATGGTAGCATGTGGAGGTGGTATTAAAATGTAGCTGGGTAAATTGTGGATTCAGAAAACTTGTCCCCATACCTTGTGAATGAAATGATGCATGGGTAGAAAACAAATGAATGTAGGTTCCTCTGATAGCTTAGGTAACTAACTGATCCATGCAGGGCAGGAGGCTTGGTTAGCTGGAATGGATGCATTATTTTTTTTAAATGTTAGAGTACCCAATTCATTTTTTCCAATTAAGGAGTAATTTAGCGTGGCCAATCCACTGAGCCTGCACATCTTTGGGTTATGGGGGTGAAACCCACGCAAACACGGGGAGAATGTGCAAACTCCAAACGGACAGTGACCCAGAGCTGGGATTGAACCTGGGACCTCAGTGCCGTGAGGCAGCAATGCCAACCACTGTGCCACAGTGCTGCCCGGAATGGATGCATTATGAGATTATCAGCAGGGCTGCAATCATTGACCTCATCACACTGGGTTTAGACAGGGCAAAATCAATCCGAGTTTTCATTCCTGATTGCTCCTCACAGGATGTTGACAATCAGTGAGGGCAAGAATAGGGACAGGAGGGCTGCCAGGACTCATAGAACTGTAAGACAGCACCTTCAGGAGAGGAAAGGAAAAAGGGACAATATTGGAAAAAAAAGTTTTCAGAAAGCTTTATTGTGTGAAATAACACTCAACCATCAGCTTGGCAATGCTGAATCAAAAAATGTATGACAATATAACAGTTCAAAAACAATTTATATTTTATTGTACCTTTAATTAATAAAAAACCTCAAAGCACTTTGCAGGAACATAATAACATAAAGTATGGCAACATTGGGAGACATTAGGGCAGGTGATCAAAAGTTTGGTCAAAGATGTAGGTTTTCAGGAAAGTGAGGCTAAGCGGCAGAGAGGTGAAGGGAGAATATTAAAACATTTTTTTTAAGAGTATCCAATTATTTATTTTTTTAATTAAGGGGCAATTTAGTGTGGCCAATCCACCTATCTTGCACATCTTTTGGTTGTGGGGGCAAAACCCATGCAAACACAGGGAGAATGTGCAAACTCCACACAGACAGTGACCCAGGGCCGGGATTGAACCTGGGACCTCGGCGCTGTGAGGCAGCAATGCTAACCACTGTGCCACCATGCTGACCGTGTAGGGAGGATATTGTTGATTGTGTGCATTCCAGTTCCCTTCACATAACTGGCAATGCACCCACCTTTAGTTCTGCCATCAGGAATGGTGTGCCGCATCCTGATGGCCCAGAAACGGATTTTGCTGGGCTGGTGGGACTGGGAGCCGCCACAAGTGAGCGATTTGGCAGAGTTCCTGCACTTAGAGAAGATCAGGTTCGGCATTAGGGGGGCAGAGGAGGGGTTCACCTCGAGATGGAAGCTGTTCATTGACTTCTTTAAGGACTATTGAGTCGTCAGCAGGGGTGGGAGGGCATTCTTTTTTTTCAGTTCAGGTTGCGTTAAACGTTTTAAAAAAGGGATAGGCACCGAGGTGGCAGCGGGTAGAGCGAGGGGGGAGTGGGGGGGGGGGGGGATAGATGGTTGGGGGATGTTTAGGATGTCTGCTGTTGCCGAAGCTAGTTTTTGTGTTGTTTCTTCTTCGTTATGTATATATCTGAAAATGCCTCCAATAAAATATTTATCTAAAAATAGGAAAGGCTTGCCACAGATAGCCCCCCCACTCTTATGAAATGAGAGTTTTGAGTGAAATAGTCAGTCAGTATGTGATGTAGTTAATTTACCACAGTGCAATGTTAATGCCTATTTTGTTCAGGAACAGATCAACCTGATCCTAAATTTAGAAAGTGGCTGAATTTACCCACCTGGCCTAGTTTGAGCACAGAGTTTGTTTTGGCCTGATTCCCAATTGCACCAGTCTAACCAGATCTTTTATAACTTCCTTCTGCCCTTCAACATAACCTCTGTGATTGGGAAATATGAATATGGTGCCAACATTTATGTCGCAACTTAGGTTCTCAAAATATTTTGGACCATGAATTTGTGATTTTTTTTAAATGTGGACATACGAACAGCGAGGGCAAAATTTCTGATTGGCAAAGTCCAGGGATGAATGCTTGATGCATTCATACAGCATTGACCTGCGGCACTATTTTTAGACAGACATTAACCTAATTGAAACAAACTAAGTAATGTCTCCCTAAAAATAGCCGACACAGGAGTGTTTTACAAGCGTGAGAAATATCTGTACTTATGGACAATAAACATGATGGGCAGGATTCTCCGGGTCGGAGAATCGCCGGGGGGCGGCGTGAAACCCGCCCCCGCCGGCTGCTGAATTCTCCGGCAACAGGGTTTTGGCGAGGGTGGGAATCATGGCGCGCTGGTCGGGGGCTTCTGGCAGCGGCGCCCCGGCGATTCTCCGGCCTTTGATAGGCCGAGTGGCTGCCATTTTCGGCCGGTCCCACCGGCGTAAATCACAACAGGTCCTTACTGGCAGGACCTGGCTCCACAGGTGCCTGCAGAGTCCTCGGGAGGGCGCGGGAGGATCTGGCCCCGGGGGGTGCCCCCATGGTGGCCTGGCCCGCGATCGTGGCCCACCGATCCGCAGGCGGGCCTGTGCCGTGGGGGCACTCTCCCTCCGCGCCAGCCGCTGTCAACCTCCGCCATGGCCGGTGTGGAGAAGAACCCCCCTGCGCATGCGCTGGGATGACGCCAGCACACGCTTACGCTCCTGCGCATGCGCCAACTCGCGCTGGCCGGCGGAGGCTCTCCGGCGCTGGTTGGCATGGTGCCAAGCCCTTCCGCGCTGGCTGGCGCAGCGCGAAACACTCCGGCGCCGGCCTAGCCCCTGAAGGTGCGGAGGATTCTGCACCTTCAGATGGCCCGACGCCGGAGTGGCCCGTCGCGCCGGTTCGCGGAGAATCCCGCCCAATATTTTTTTTAAAAATACGCATTTTATTGTATCAAAGTAGGTTACAGCAAATAAACACCCCCGGAAACATACTTCCCAACAATCAGCTATACAGTTTGAACAGGTTTTTCTCCTTTCCCCCCCCCCCCCCCCCCCATCCCCATCACCCACCCCCCTCCACCCCCCTGCGACGAACAGCTCCTCAAACACAGTCACAAACATCCCCCACCTTTTCCCAAACTCCCCTGCTGAGCCCCTTAACTCAGCGTTCATCAAAGTTGGGGGCGCGACCGGCGGGTGGGTTGCCGGTGGGTGTCTGGAGGGTCGCGGAGCGGTTGTCCGCGGTTCTCCCGATTGCGCAAATCCCGACGCAGCAGTCAGCTTTTAATAACGCCAGCTGCAAGCGGCCGCAAACATGTAAAAAAAAAGCCGGCCACATTGCGCATGCGCACCGATCATCGTGCGCGTATGCGCAATGCGGGCAATTTTTAAAAAACATGTTCGCAGAATGCGCTTCGTGCCGATAATCGGGCATGCATGCGCAGTGTGGCCGCTATTTTTTTTAAACGGATGCAACTTTTTGGTTTACAAGTTCTGCAGTGGTTTTTAATTCATTTATTCATTTATTTTATTCATTTATTTTTTTTTACAAGTCCGGGGCTGGGGGGTTTATTCATTTTTTTCATTTATTTTATTCATTTCATTTTTTTTTTACAAGTTCGGAGGGGGTTTGTTAATTTTTTTCATTTATTTTCCTCATTTTTCTTTTACAAGTTCGGGGGTGGTGTTTATTTGATAAAAATTTACAGGAGAAATATGCAGAACTTTGGACAGGTGGAGACTCCATACTTTCCAACACCGGAAGGCTTCACCTTCATCCAACAGGTTCCATTGGAGGAGCATGTACGAGGGCCAAAGGGACCCAAAACCATTTCCTCCATTTTTGTCAGCAGCAAACAAGGTGAGAGAAAATGGTGGGTCGCGCAGGTTGGCTGGATTGGGTCGCGAAGGTCGGCCGGCGTGGGTCGCGAAGGTCGGCTGGTTGGTAAAAATGGGTCCCCGGAAAAAAAGTTTGAAGAACACTGCCTTAACTCATACTTCATCTTCTCTAGCTGCAGGAAGTCATACAGGTCACCCAACCATGCTGCTATCCCCAGTGGCGATGCCGACTGCCACTCCAGCAAAATTCGTCACCGTGCAATCAGAGAGGCGAAGGCCATGACATTGGCCTTCCTTCTCTCCATGAGCAACGGCTTCTCTGAAACCCCAAATATCGCTACCACTCCCTCCTGCACTATCCTGGCTAAGACCGCAAACACTCCTGCCCAGAATCCTCCCAATTTTCCGCAACCCCAAAACATGTGCGCGTGATTCGCTGGCCCCGCCCACACCTCTCACACTCATCTACTACCCCCTGAAAGAACCCACTCTTTCTCGTCCGAGTTATAAGCATCCTGTGCACCACCTTAAACTATATCAGGCTCATCCTTGCATAAGACGAGGTCTCGTTTACCCTTCGCAGTGCCTCACTCCATATTCCCCAATTGATCGCCATTCCTAACTCCACTCCCCATTTCTCCTTGATCTTCACCCCCCCGCTCGCCTTCCTGCTCCCCCAGCCACTTATATATATCCCCAATTCTTCCCTCCCCTTCCACCTCCGGAAGCAGCAGTCGCTCCAGCAGGATGTATCCCGGCAATCTAGGGAACCCCTTCCAGACCTTTCGTGTAAAGTCCCTAACCTGTAGATACCTGAACTCACTACCCCTTGGCAGCTCTACCCTCTCCCTGAGCTCCTCCAGACTGGTGAACCTGTCCTCCAAATACAAATCCCTCACCTTGACCAGCCCCATTTCACTCCACCTCCCGTATACACTATCCAACCCCCCCGGCTCAAACCCATGATTCTCGCACAGCGGCATTAGCACCGACATCCCTTCCACCCTAAAATGCCTCCTCAGCTGATTCCATATCTTCACTGTGGACTGCACCACTGGGCTCTCTGAATACCTACTTGGAGCCATTGGCAACGCTGCCATCACCATAGCCCTCAAACTAGACCCCTTACAAGATTCCTCCTCCATCCTAACCCACTCTACCCCTTCTCCTTCCCACCACCGCCGCACCTTGTCCACATTCACTGCCCAAGTTCGGCAATACCAAACCCCCCTGCTGCCTCTGCCTCTGCAGCAGGGTCTTTCCCACCCTCGGCACATTCCCCGCCCATACAAAGTCAGAGATGATTTTGTCCACTTTCTGAAAAAAGGCCTTTGGTATAAAGATCGGGAGAGGCTGAAAGATAAACAAGAACCTCGACAGAATATTAATTTTCACCACTTGGACCCTCCCTGCCAACGTTAAGTGCAGTGTATCCCACCTCTTAAGATCCTCCCTGGCCTCCTCCACCAGCTTTGTTAAGTTCCACTTATGGAGCCCCGTCCATTCCCTCGCTACCTGAATCCCCAAGTACCTAAACCTATCCCTCGCTACCGTAAATGGCATCACCCCTAAATTAGCCCGCTGTGCCAGCTCATTCACCGGGATTTTTCCTCTCTTTTCCCTACATTCAGCTTGTACCCCGAGAACCCTCCAAACCTCCCCAACAGGCCCATAATCCATCCCATACTCTCCAGCGGATCCGAAACATACAACAAGTGGTCATCGGCAGAGTGACACCTGACCCTCTGTCCCCTCATTATCCCCTGCCACTCTGCTGAACCCCGGAGAGCCATCGGCAATGGCTCTATGGCCAGCACAAACAGCAGCGGCGACAGCGGGCACCCCTGCCTCGTACCCCTGTGTAAGTCAAAGCTTTGTGAGCTCATGTCATTCATCTTCACCCTCGCCCTTGGTGCCACATACAGCAACCGCACCCATGCCATAAATCTCGGCCCGAACCCAAACCTGCCCAAAACTTCGAACAAGTACCGCCACTCCACCCGATCAAATGCTTTCTCCGCGGCCATGGACACCACCAACTCCGGTACCAGAGCCATCGACGGATTCATCACCACATTCAACAGCCGTCTTATATTAACTGAGTGCTGCCTGCCCTTCACGAAGCCTGTTTTATCTTTTGTAACCACCCCCGGGATGCAGTCCTGCATCCTCCCTGCCAACAACTTAGCCAAAACTTTCACATCTGTGTTCAATAGTGATATGGGTCTATACGACCCACATTCCACCGGATCCTTCCCTTTTTTGGGATTAGTGTGATTACTGCCTGCATCATCATCTCCGCCAACTCCCCCTTCTCCAGTGCTTCATTACAGGCCCCCAACAGATGTGACGCCAGATCTGCCACAAATTCCTTATAAAATTCCACCGGGTACCCATCCGGCCCAGGGGCCTTCCACGACTTCATACCCCTGATGCTATCCAGCACCTCCCTCAGTCCCAGGGGCTCCTTCAACACCTGTTTCTTTGCTTCCTTCACCTGGGGAAATTCCAGCTTGTCCAGAAGCCGCCTCATATCCCCTCATCTCCCATGGGTCTGTCTCATAAAGTTCTTGGTACTACTCTCTATATGCCTAATTTATCTTCCCTGGCTCTGACACCACAGGCGGGATTCTCCCCTACCCAGCGGGGTGGGCCATACGGGCACCGAGGATTGGCGTGAACCACTCTGGCGTCGGGCCGCCCGGAAGGTGCGGAATCCTCCGCATCTTCGGGAGCTAGGCCGGCGGCGGAGTGTTTGGTGCCACGCCAACCTGCGCCGAAGGGCCTCCGCCAGCCGACGCGAGTTGGCGCATTCGCGGGTGTGCCAGCGTGTACTGGCATGATCCCAGCGCATGCGCAGAGGGGTTCGGCTCTGCGCCGGCCATGGCGGGCCGTTACAGCGGCCGGCACGGAGGGATAGAGTGCCCCCATGGCACAGGCCCGTCCGCGGATCAGTGGGCCCCGATCGCGGGCCAGGCCACTGTGGGGGCACCCCCCGGGGCCAGATCCCCCCCAAGGACCCCGCGGGCCACCCGCAGAGCCAGGTCCCGCCCGTAAGGACCTGTTGTGATTTACGCCGGCGGGACCGACTGAAAACGGGTGGCCGCCTGGTCCATTGCGGGCTGGAGAATCGCCGGGGTGGCCGCTGCTAGCGGCCGCCGACTGGCGAGGCGTGATTCCCGACCCCGCCAAAACCCCGGTGCCAGAGAATTCGGCAGCCAGCGCGGGGCGGCGGGGCAGGATTCACGCCACCCCCCGGCAATTCTCCGGCCCGGCAAGGGGTCGGAGAATCCCACCCCAGTCTGGATCTTCAATATTTCCCTGGACGCAGCCTGCCTCCGCAGCCAGTGCGCCAGTATGCGGCTCGCCTTCTCCCCATACTCGTATTACACCCCTCTTGCCCTACACAGTTGCCCTACTGCCTTCCCGTTGTCATCCTTTCAAATTGCCCCTGCAACTTTTTCCTCCTCGCCAATCCCTCCACGGTGGGCACCCTCGAATATTCCCTGTCCACCTCCACTATCTTGCTCACTAGACGGTCATGTTCCGCCCTCCTTTGCTTATTCCCACAAACCGTAAACAAAATAATTTCTCCCAGGACCACTGCCTTCAGTGCTTCCCAAAAAATACCCAACGACACTTCCCCATTCTGATTCAACTCCATGTAATCCCTAATCGCCAACCGCACCTTATCACAAAAACCTCCATCCGCCAACAACCCCGAGTCAAACCTCCTCCCCGACCTCTGCTCTCGTCCCGTTCTAAACTGAATATCCAGCCAGTGGGGTACGTGGTCCGAGATAGCTACCCCCGCGTACTCTGCCCCCTCCACCCCAACCAAAATCACCCGACTCACTACAAAATAGTCAATCCTCGAAAACACCTTATAGACATGTGAAAAAAAGGAACACTCCCTTCCCCCTGGGTTCTGAAAAAGCCATGGGCCCACCATACCCATCCTCTCCATAAACCCCCCCAGCTCCGTGCCATCCGTACCCTACCCATCGACCTGGGGCTCGATCTATCCACCCTCGGCTCCAGGATGCAGTTAAAATCTCCTCCCATGATCAACTGGTGCATGGCCAAATCCGGGATTGCTGCCAGCAACCCCCTCATAAAGCCCACATCATCCCAATTTGGGGCATACGCATTTACCAACACTACCGGTGCCCCTTCCAATACCCCACTCACAATCACATATCTCCCACCCGGATCCCTCATTTCCTTCGCACTCACAAATCCCATTTTTTTTGCTTATTAAAATTGCCACACCCTTCGATTTCAAATCAAACCCCGAGTGAAGAGCCTGCCTGACCCACCCCTTCCATAACCTAACCTGGTCTTCAAATGGAGGTGCGTCTCCTGCAGAAAGCCAACTCCCACTTTCAAGCTCCTGAGGTGCGCGAACACCCGCGACCTTTTAACCAGCCCATTCAGTCCCCGGACATTCCACGTTACCAACCTTACCGGAGGCTTGCGCCTCCAATCCCCTCTACCGTCCGTCATCTTCCCCACTTAACTCCTGCCCCTTTAATTCCACTCCGTACCGAGCCCATCCCAGATGGCCCCTTTCTTCGCCCTTGACCCATCCGCTTTTCCCCTTCCCCATCTTACCCCCCCCCCCCCCCCCACTTCTCCCCTCCCCCGGCCACCCCTCTTGGCCTTCTCCCCCATCACCTCACTTCCGTTCACCAGCATAACCTGCTGGTGCGGATGCCCCCGCCCAAAGGCACATCCTATTGACCTCCCTCTCCCTCTCTCCCCCCCACTCCTCAGCTCAAAGAAGAAGGCCTCCTGCTGGCCTTACCCTCCCCCACCCAAACAAGGACTTCTCCTGAACTTCAGACAGCCTTCTCCAAAAGCAAACAAACAGATGTTAAAACAGTCCCTTAAAACAGGAAGGGGGATGGGAACATCCATCCCCACAAAAACTTTTCACCCCTACGACTCCTTACAATCTCAACATTGAACAAAAAAAGCAAAAATCCCCCAATCCGTACACCTGCTTCAAACATGCTCCCGACCATTACACAGTGCCAGCACCCTGGTTCCCAAGCGTTATCCGCTCAGTTCTCCACCAGTTTATGCTCCTTAATGAAGTCTTCAGCCGCTTCTGGGGTCTCAAAATAATACTCCCGGCCTCCAAATGTCACCCAGAATTTCGCCGGGTACAGCACCCCAAACCTGATCTGCTGCCGAAAAAGCACCGCCTCGGCCTTGTTGAAACCTGCCAACTAGGCTCCGATGTCCTGATAAATTCGGACGTTATTTCCTTCCCAGCCTCAGCTACGCTTCTCCCTGGGCCACCGTAGAATTTTTTCTTTCTCCACAAATTTATGGAGTCTCACGATCACCGCCCGCGGCGGCTCCCCAGCTCTAGGCTTTTGCCTCAGGGATCTATACGCTTGATCCACTTCAGTTTTTTAACACCCCTTCTGCCACCAGCCCCGCCAGCATCCTCGATATGTACCTCGTGGCACTCACCTTCCACTCCTTCAGGCAGGCCCACTATTCGCATGTTCTATCTTCTTGAGGTATTTTCCTGCTCCTCCACCTTTGCCTTCAACGTTTTACAAAGGTCTCCTAGGAGCCCCACCTCTGCCTCCAGAGCCACCACACGACCACTGTGGTCCGAGATCACTCCTTCAATCTCCTGAATCTGTGACTACCGCACCTCCAAACACCTTTCCATCCGCTCCAAAGTAATCTTCAGGGGTGCCACAGCTTCTGCAGTGGCCTTTGCATGATTCTCACACATTTCTTTCCTCTGTTTATGGAATTCCTCCTTGATAAAAAGTCACCAGTTCCTGTATCTGGGGCTTTCCATCTTGCCCTTCCCCCACCTCCATGCTTGAAGAGACTGTCTGTGAAGCACAAGACTGTTTCAGCTTTCCAGCCAAACCTATCACTGTTTTCTCCTGGGTCTGGTGATCAGAAGACTTTCCATTCCAGGGGTAAACTACTCCTCTGACATTCACCTATGCCTTTTCATCAAAGTTCCACCCGGTTCTGTGTAAAAAGAGCCCTTTTCTGTGACTTTAAGCAGGGGCAGCCCTGTATGTGACCATTCACTCCATGACCACAACCGGAAGTCAACAATAAACATGATAGAGTTTATTCCTCAGATGAGGTAGAAACTACACTTCTGCTAATTCTCCTTTCCTGCTCTTGTACAGAGAGAGAATTGAGTCAGAAAGATTTCTTACATGTAATGGAGTCCACCTGATTTTGCCTCCGTCAGTTTAAGTAGCTGGAAAATTGAATAGGTTGCATTTTCACGGACATGTCTTTCTAATTTTTCTTTGTGTACTTGTCCCAGATGATTATTTACACCAGGTGCAAAAGACAAAATCTGTTTGCATTACTCACAATAGATGATATTTTTATCTAAAAATAATGAGCAACCACAAGAACTGTCAAGGCATTAAATGTATTTTTCATAATGAAATATTGTGGTGAGCAGCAGATTGGTCATTTAAGGCCATTCTGAGGTGCAAAATCACATTGGTGAACATGCAGAAGTATCAAAACTATATGACATCCTGATATTGGCCTTCTACCTTCTGCAGTGGAAAGAATAATTAACTAAGAAGTGCTGAGGTATACTTTGCTGTGCAGAATCTAGCAGCTCATTTTAAAGTATCATATTTAATATTGACTTGAACATAACTGCTTCAATATTGATTTTTGGCAATTAATTCAAGAAAATAGCATATATGGTTCCTATTTTGACACGCTTGTGTATTATATCTGCTTACATTTCTTTGATACAATCCCTTATACAGATAAAGGATAGAGGGCGAGCATTTTGCCGTTGTCCACTTTTCGCATATTCTCTCGTGTGGGTGTTGACACATACAAGATTATAGTTCTGTACTAACGGCCACTGGTACTCCCCCAATTGGTCATCCTGAATTTGTGGTCTTAGACACTGATTACAGTTGGCCACAGTTATATCCCAATGTCCATACAGCACACTTTCTAGTAGGAGTTACAAGGGCAGCAGTCATGTGCAGGAACCCTGAATGATGTTTTCACTTTGCTACTCCAGGAGCTTTAGGGAAACTGTAAAGCCCCGATCATCATTTTGGCTAAGGTCAGATAAAAAAGCACAGTGCCATAGGCTTATGATATAGAAAACATTTAGAAAATTGACTGTGATTAAATAGAATGAAAGGTGAATAAGTTAATGGAAGACATAACCACTTTAGCTGTATTCCTGTTGACGTGGCTGGTGGGGTGACAGCTAACAGTTATGTTCGTCACTGTGGTTCATTCAGATTTCCGGGATATGAAAATCAGCATTGATTTTTAATTTAAAAAATGAAATACCATGGCTTATATTACCAACGAGAAATTTTAAACAAATCTGTAATTTTAATTTTAAAACAAACACTTCCAAAGAATGATCCACTGAAATAGTGTTACAATAAGCATATTGCATTTAAATGTCAAAGTCATCTTAGAAAAATTCAGTTTGGATATACATGTGGTTCTTATTCAGTTCCCTGCCTGATCTCCACCATGGGTAGGGCAAGAAAGCTGGTCCCAAATTCTCACCGAGCTATAATAGGGATTGAATCCCATGCTGTTGGCGCCAATCTGAGCCAACCTACTGTCCAATGAGCCTGTGTACTGTGGCAACATTAACTTTACTGTGATGAACGTAGGAATTTCAGATATTTTGTACTATAGGTATTTGGTACAGTAAGGGTTAAAGGACTGGGTTTGACGGCTGCAATCATGTTTAAGATAAATCCTAGTTTGAAAGGCAAGTTTATTTTGGGAACCAAGGGTGCAATTAAAGTTTCATAAAAAACTTGTGCTAATTGAATGCTGTTTGGATTATGGGGATTGCCAAAGGAATTAATTAGATTTCAGTTTAGTAAGATGATGTTGTTGCTGGGTGGAGCCTAAGGCATCAGGTATTTTGCAGAAAGCAAGTTAATGCAGTTCTAGAATGAAGCTGTGAGCACAAGTCAAGCAGTTTGCTCTCAGTAGTTCAGTTAAAAGAGATTAACGGTCTTTAAAGTAGTGCAGACTTGTCTGAGAATTAGGGGAGCTGAAACAAGCTGAGAAACAGGTTCTGAAGACATGCAGCCAGAGTTTCTGCATGGATCTGGCAGGGGTCAGATCTTTTCTTTGAGGTAGTGTCAAGAGATCTCTCTCAAAGAACATCTCTGAAAATCAAGTATTCCTAGGTGCCATTGTTTGTTAGCAGTGGATTGAAAACTGAGACGGGATTTTTGCTTGTTTGAGTGGGAATAGAGATAGCAGTTAAGAGTATTGTATCATAGAACCCCTACATTGCAGATGGAAGCCATTTGACCCATTAAGTCTCTACCGATCCTGAAAGAGCACTCTACCTAGGCCCATGCCCCCACCCTATCCTCGGAACCTAGTCACCCCACCTAACCTTTTAGAACATTACAGTGCAGTACAGCCCCTTCGGCCCTCGATGTTGCGCCGACCTGTGAAACCAATCTAAAGCCCATCTACACTATTTCCTTATCATCCATATGTTTATGTTTTGGAAACCAAGGGGCAATCTAGCATGGCCAATCCACTGAACCTGCCTGTTTTTGGATTGTGGGAGGAAACTGGAGCATCTGGAGGATACCCAGGCAGATATGGGGAGAAAGTGCAAACGCTACACAGTCACCCAAGGCTGGAATTGAACCTGGGTATTCACTATATTGAGTGATATAGTTAAGGGGTAATTGTAAGTTATTTTCTGGTGTTGTGTTAAAGATATTTTAAAACTGTACTAGTAATAAAGTTTTATTTTAATACACCATTATCTTTTTTCTTCATGCAACGATTTTTGGAGCGAGGCATCCTTTCCTCACAATCTTACAAAATCCAGTATCCGAGCCACTGTTGGGGTCTGGTCTGGGATCGTAACATTACATTTATATTGTATACCTGAAGCTATGGATAGTTATGAAAAAGTTTCCAATTTCTTTCCATCATAAGGCTGAACATGAATTTCTCTTACTCTCATAATTTCCATTGGTGCCCTTCAGAAGTTGATAATCAGCCTGTTCGGCTGTTCCTTGCTCAGCGACACCTGGGCTGGGACTTGAATCCTGAGCTCTTAGCTCATAGGCAAGGATACTACCCACAAGACCTCCTTGTTCATATATGTGAATATGACTTTATATTGAGCAGCATTTTTCCATTACATTTGGGAAGTATATCTCAGATGGTTTTTAAATTAATGCCGGGTTTCTTGCTATTCACACAATTCATGAATTGTCCGGAGAAAGTTAATCTTGCAAATTAATTTTAAACATGCTGATTTCACCAATGAACGGAATGGGTACCTGGTTTGATTAGGGATAAAGATAGCTATATGTAGAAATGTTACGCTACAGAATTTAGCTGAGTGGAAAAATATTTCTATAACTTCTGGGATCATGAAAATGTTTTCCAAGGAAGCCATTTACAACATTTCTCTCCTTTCTCCATTTTGTTGCCTGCATTTCTCCTGAAATAATTACTTTTTCTGGACGATAGTTCATTGAATGTTGCCAAAGTGATGACTGTTTAAGAATCTGGAGGTGAGGAGGTGAACAAACGAATATGATGGACAGTAGGACCCTGAGGGTAATGTGTTCACAGACAGAGAACAAAGGGATGAGCACAGCATGGCTAGGAAGAGGGAGGGGAGCTTGGCCTCGTGGAGAGAATAGTGAAAAGGATGCTGGGTAACAAGGGGCCCAGGATTGAGAAATGCAAAGTGACCCAATCAGGATATATGGCCAGGTCAGGAGGTGTATAGAATGACCAATGGGAAGCTTATATTTGAATCTTACTGTGATTTTGAATATATCTGTAGAGACCCTTTGTCCTCGGTCTCTCTCTTTATTCTGGGCTCTCAAAAGACAGTGTGTGTGTGTCCTGAGGTCCTATGGATTGAGTCAGCCTTGCAAGTTAGTTATTATTAAATGATATGATACCTGCAAATCCATCTCAGATTTTATTGAATCTAGACTGACAGCAAAATAATCAGGGATTAACAGAGGGTGGGTCTTAACGCCCGGTCCCAGGTTAACGGAGGAGGAAGAAGCTGTAAGAAGGCACAGGGAGGAGAAATGTCCAAGTTTGGGAAAAAAACGGCCATGAAAACAGGGGGTTTATGGAGATCTGCCAGTCAGTTGTAAAGACAACGCAGGAACTGTAAGGAAAGTGGAGGCTGGGGCACCAGGGGAGGCCTCATAGCTCACAGCAGACGAAATGACCAAGGTGATGGCCGTGGAACTTGAAAAACAGTTCACAAAACACATGGAAGCGATGAAGAAGGAGATGGGGGCGGTATTGAAAGTGTTGGTGGAGGAGGTGATTGCCCCGGTGAGGACGGCGGTATCGAGCGCAGCGGCGGAGGTGCAGGAGCAGGGTGAGACACCAAAGGAAATGGAAGAGGCATTATCACAGCACAGTGATCAACTCACCTTGATGGGGAAGGAGTTGCGGAAGGTGATAGAGACCAACAAGAGTCTGCGAGCCAAAATGGAAGACCTGGAAAACAGTTCCAGGTGGCAGAATCTAAGGATTCTGGGTCTCCCCGAAGGGGTGGAAGGCCCGAGGCCGATGGAGTATTTTGCCATGATGTTGGCAGAGCTATTGGTGGAGGGGGAACGATCCCTCTCGATACGAACTAGATCGGGCTCATCGGTCGTGGAGGCCTATAACAAAGGCGAGTGAGTCGCCAAGAGGAGTAACTGTATGTTTCCATAGGTATAGCATGAAGGAGACGGTCCTGTGCCGGGCAAAGCAGAAGCGGGTGGTGCAGTGGGCTGGAGCTGGTATACGCATATACCAGGACATTATGGTGGAGCTGGCGAGAAGGCGGGCTGCCTTCAGGCAGGTGAAGAAGGCACTGTACATCAGCATTGTGCAGTGCGGCATAGTATATCCAGCTACGTTGAGGATGACCTACAAATCCAAGGATTTTACTTTGGGACGGCGGAAGTGGCGGAGGAGTTTGCGAAGGCTGAAGGACTGTGACAGAATTGACAAAACTGAGAGCGGGTCGTGTGCCGATGTAGCCCCATGTAACTTTATTTTTTCACTGCGTGTTGGTGTATATACTAAATGAGTTGACGCTGTACATTTGGACAAGGGAAGAGTTGGGACTATCATTTGCAATGATGATTCTTTGGGGCTTGGGTGTGTATGTGGGGGTTGTGTGCTGAAGGGGATTTCTTGGTTTTCCTGGGACCGGGCAAGGGGGAAGGAGACCCGGGCGGGGGCCTCTATGCTGGCTGGTGTAAACCGGCCAGTGAACGGGAGTGAGGTGGGGGAGGGGCTGCAACTATCGGAGCCTGGTAGAACAGGTTTCGGTGAGTCTAGCCAGGGTGAAAATTTGGGGGAAGGAACCAATGTTCGGGGGAGGAGTTTACTAGAGGAAGTGGAGGGGAGGAGTCTGGGAAGGGGGTAGTTGGGGATCTACAATTCATGGGTGTCATTCACGGTACTCTTTCGGGGATTGGATGGTGTTGAATATTAGAGGGGGGGGGTTGGGGGGGTGGACTATATATGTCAATGGTGACCATAGGCGATTCCTGATTCCTTTTTCTTTTTTCCTCCTTAGGAGGTTTCATTTTATTTGATGCTTATATTGTCAGGTGGGTCGTTGTTTGGGGGCTGGTGGGAGGATGGGATCGTTGTTATTGATGAGGGGATTGACATTGTATTTGTTACCGTTTACTGTTTGTTGGTGGGGTGTAAATTCTGAAGAAAATGTGAAAATGGGGAATAAAAATATTTTACAAAAAAAAGAATCTGGAGGGTTACTGTACACCATTAAGTTCTTGAGAGCATCATAGTTGACTGTGATTTTGTTCACATTCAATGTCAATACAAATACATTATCCAGCCTGAGTCACAGACTGGTAATTATGAACTGGAACAGTGCTTAGTTTGCCCTTCCCTCATGCAGCGGAGCTGAATCCAATTGCAGCACCTCATCTGAGGTCAGCTGATTCAGCAGTAGGCTTCTGTATGGTTTAATGCTACACTGGATAGTGTCTTTATGCGGTCATCTGGGCAGTGCTCAAACTTCTCTATTTTATAGGTACTGTTGCACGTTTTGCTATGGGTGTAAAACGCGTTTATTGGGGTGTATTAACTTGCCTCTGTTAAAGGCCGTGTGCTTAACACCACTAGGCTCTGTCTATGTATCTTTCAGCTCAGGAGTCGCCAGTTGCCGTATAGACAACTCACAAAATATCTCAAGGTCAGGTTCAAAGTAATAAAACGATACACCGATTAGTAAGTTCCAAACGATCAATATTTATTATACAATTATAATAAATACGCATGCACACACTAAGGGACTAAGCTATGACTAAACTAAGCAAACAGAATACTTAACTACACAGGAACAGGCAAGGTCAGGGAGCGAGGCCTTCGTCCCGGTCTTGGTCTGCAACCTTCAGAAAGCGTGCTGGTCACTGGGGGTCTAGCGGGCTTGGTTCGCGTAGCGAGCGTCGTATTGGCACTTACGGTTCGGCGGCTGGTGCTCAACGGCTGGAGTCAGGATACGAGTTGGAGGTCTTGGTCAAAGCCGGAGCACGAAACAACAGACAGGACCATGTGTGGGGTCTATTTTTATAGGGGTCCCCAATGTCCTTCCCTCTTTCTGGGCGGGCTTTACCTTTAGGTATCGATTGGATCGCTTCCAATCGATATCTTTTGAATTCCTCCAATGTGAGGGTCTTTCTCGATGGTGGGGGCGGTTTCTATAGTGGATACTTCTGGTGCCGCTCTGTCTGGACATCCACTTAAAGTATCTTATTCAAACCCAAATGTTGCCATTGTGTGTGCCTAGATCTGGACTGCCTCATTAGTATGTAGAACGTTCTGCCATTATCACCTTTGGTTGGAGATCTTCCACCTGGCCAGAAACTGGTTTTGCTGCTTGCAAAATGCTAATGAGTGTTTGCAGGCTGTTTGCCTTGGCTAAACTGTTTTTCCCTACAGTCTTAGCGATTCTCCATTTTGTCTGGTTCAGTGTCCATTTTAGGTGGCTACAGTGGCTACAGTACCATCTTCTTTGCTCATTTCTTGTCCACCCTTAATCTGTAGAATCTGTGATGAAATCAAGTCTCCTCACAGTCTCCTAATTTTTACCCAAACCTCAAAGTTGTAGCACTCTCCGGACTCTGAGGACGGAATTTAATCCTGCCAACTGGAGAGAGGTCAAGAGCCTGCACTGCCTCCTTTAGGGACATGAACTACCATGAACCTGACCATTAGTACCCACTAAAGATACTATAAAATACATTGTATGTTCAGAAGAACCACGGGATCAAGGTAATTGTAAACAGTGAGGCTCTTCAAACAATCAGATTGAAAATATTCTTCCTCAGGAATGCAGACAGGAAGTATAAAGGAAGAAGTAAATAATGGCCATAGTTTAATCCCCACGTTGCGCATAGCGTGAATCTGGCCGCACCAGTTAAATAATGGGAAAGGCCAAAATCGAGCTTCATGCCGGGCAGGAATCTGTTTGCCATTTAACCGGCCTCCCAATGGCGAGATACAGATCGCACCCAAATATGGTGAGCATGTGATTAACCCTAATTTTCAATAATTTCCATCTCATTAGTGAGATTGAATGTAACGGCCTCCCGGGAATTAACCGGCTTCCCAGCGAGAAATCACGGGGGCATCGTTTAGTACTTTTAAAAAACGTGCAGCTGATGCAAAGGCAGCTGAGGCGAACTGAGGAGGTGAGTAGCCATTTCCATTTTCGGACATGCAGCTCAAGTGCACTGGAGCTTTTCGGTGAGGAGCTTTTTGTCTGTGATGTTGTCAATCCATCTTGAAATATTGTGGATACCCATAAGAGGGGCAACTACACTTGATGTCTATCTGTCTTACCAAACACTTCCAGAACAGAGTCCTGTTCTCGGTTGTATGCTGACAGTCACTTTAACTCCCCTTGACTGTGAGCAGCCTCTAGCTTCACAGCTGCAAATCCTGGACGGAGAATAGCACTAATATGTGGAACAAGTGACACACAATTAGACAGATCATTTCTATGGTGATGTTTTGGACATGATAACACATTCTCAGATTTCTCCTCAACTTCTGTTGAGGAACCTGCGAGTGGTGATACCGTGTGTTTGGTGTTTTTTGTGCAAATGAGCTGATATTGCTCTCTATTGGTACCAATATGGAATGAAGGCATTTCCTTGTTGTTTACTGGTTAGTGTGATTTGTTGAATGTTACGCAGTTGATTTTCAAATCTTTGTTACTGTTGACCATTTAATAAACAAAATATTCCCAAGTGGTGCTGCAGGTTGCATTTGCTGCTTACTGCAGCTTCCGGCTGCAAATCCCTGGAGGCCACTGTTGCTGTTTCTTTCTTTTTCTGTAGCCTGAAGTAAGGAAAGAGAGGATAGACGATGATCTGCTGCCTGGGCTGGAGAAGGGAAGCTCTTTCTCTCTTCTGCTGTGCTCTGGGACGGTGTAATTTTCCCCTGCTGAGGAGTCTACTGCTGGGAGTTGAAATCAACCATGATTGAATGGTGGAGTGGACTCGATGGGCCGAATGGCCTTACTTCCACTCCTATGTCTTATGGTCTTATGGGAGTCGCAGGAGGGAGAGAGAGAGGTAGCGGATTGATCTGAAATCGCAACTTGATGAAGGTATCTCAGAAATGCAGATTGTTGGTGATTTTACTGTAAGTACAGTGAGTGTTGCATGTTGGCTAGCACATTGCCAGTCAAACATGCTGGACATCGAGGCTGTTTTACTGCACCTTGAACGCCAGTGTAACATGTGGATATCAAACTTTGGTTCCAATGAAATTAGGCCGTATGAGAAGACCTGCACAACGAAGACTCATGGACACAGACTGATACATAAAACGACTGAATGGCAAGGATCCTCCATTTTGTTGAGGACCTGCGAGGGGTGATACAGTGTGTTTAGTTTTCTTTGAATAAATTAACTGTTGTAGTTTTGTGTTTGTACCGATATTCTCTAGAGAAAAGGTACTTGTGTGTGTATGGCATGGTGCCCTTTTCCTTGATGATTAATGGTTGGTGCTATATATGGACTGTTTTCATCTCTTTGTATACAGGTACAGTTGACCGTTTATAAACAAATTAGTTTCAAGTGGCTTCTCGTGGGTACACGTGCCATGTCTCAGACAATGATTATTGCATTGCATTTCAATCAAACATTTAACCTTGAACATTTTGCCTGACCTCTAGAAGTGTCAGCACCATAGAGGCAGCAACCAACAATCAGACACTCAAGAGCTGAGCTTCAGCACTGGGGATATCCTTATGACCAAGTGGTGAGTGTGTGGATCAGGGGAGGACACCTGAGCACGGTCTCCCTAATGTTCCCAGGAGGGGTCTCTAGGGGCTCCTGCTGTGGCCAGGGGGTGAGTAAGCAGAGCGACGTTTTCCAGCACAATTAGCTCGCTGGGTGGCACTCTGAGCGAAGGCGTGGGACATAAGGGTGGAGGAGGCGTGGGGGATTTGAGGGTCCTGGGGTGGTAGCCCTAACTGATTGCCAGTCTCTCTTCTCCAATTCCTTACAGATACCAAACTGGATGATGGTGTCGGTCCCACAGAAGATGTGGTGCTGATGGCAGCCAAGGTGGCCAGATGCGGAGAAGGCAGCAGTGGTGATGTAGACTGGAAGTGGCACTCCATATGTAGGGGGATAACGCACATGCTGAAGATCCAGCCGCCCATCAAGGAGGAACCCAGAGGCGAACACCAGTGACGGCCCAAGGTGTACAGGTGTCATCGGTCTTTTGAGATGATGGACAGCATGTTTGGGGCAGCAGGGTAGCATGGTGGTTAGCATAAATGCTTCACAGCTCCAGGGTCCCAGGTTCGATTCCCGGCTGGGTCACTGTCTGTGTGGAGTCTGCACGTCCTCCCCCTGTGTGCGTGGGTTTCCTCCGGGTGCTCCGGTTTCCTCCCACAGTCCAAAGATGTGCGGGTTAGGTGGATTGGCCATGCTAAATTGCCCGTAGTGTCCTAATAAAAGTAAGGTTAAGGGGGGGTTGTTGGGTTACGGGTATAGGGTGGACACGTGGGTTTGAGTAGGGTGATCATGGCTCGGCACAACATTGAGGGCCGAAGGGCCTGTTCTGTGCTGTACTGTTCTATGTTCTATGTTCTATGTGTCGCAGGAGACTCCATCTCAACAAAGAGACAATGTGGCACGTGTGCCAAGTACTCGCAGACTTGGCACCACCTGGGGGAGGAGGACATCTCCTCCCGGTAGCTGTGAAGGTCACCAGTGTCCTGGGTTTCTTTGCCGCAAACTCATTCCAGGCTGGAGAAGGGACTTGTGTAGTATATCACAAGCTACAGCCCACAAGTTCATCCCTAACGTCATGGATGCCCTGTGTACCCAGGCATCAGACTATCAAGTTTGAGCTGGACCAAGCCCAGCAAGGTGCCTGGGCTGCAGGATTCTCTGCCATCGCTGGGATGCCTCAGGTCCAGGGTATGATTGATGGCACACATGTTGCCTTGCACGCATCGGGGCATTGGAGAGTTAACAGGAAGAAGGTTCCACTCCTTGAATGTTCAACTCATGCACAGCCACTACCTCCGGATCATGCACATATCTGCACCCTTCCTAGGAGGTGTGTATGACAGCTATGTCCTGGGAGACTCGGAGATCCCATGCATCATCAAGGTCCACTCTAGGATGACGAGTTAGCTCTTGGGCAAATTGACGTGGCCAATTCACCTATCCTGCACATCTTTGAGTTGTGGGGTTGAGACCCACTCTGACACAAGGAGAATGTGCAAATTTCACACAGACAGTGACCCAGGGCCGGGATCGAACTTGGGTCCTCAGCACTGTGATGCAGCACTGCTAACCACTGCGACACCGTGCTTCCCTAATCAGCCAGTGTTTAGGAGGGAGGGTTGAGATTTTGAGGGGTGGCAGGCAGAGCTGATGCCAGGATAGAGGTGGTAACTTACCCTTGCAGCTTGGTGGAAGCTGTTGGCCTTCATCCGACATTGGATGCTGGTCCTCCTTGTCATGCTGCCAGCAATGACCGTTGCTGTCACTACCTGGTGGTATTGATGGCCCTCCAACCCCCCTCAGGGAACAGAATGCCTCATCTCTCATTCACAACATTGAGAAGCCTGGCCAGCCCAGCATCTCCAAAGCGTGGAGCAAGTCTGCGTGCTGCCATGCTTGTGTGTTGACTGGGAGGCAATGGTGAGGAGCATTTAAAAGCAGCTCCCCTTTGTTAGCGATGAGACACTGAGGCATGCGTCTGGTGATATAGATGGCGAGACAGCCAGTGATGCCGTGACACTCGTGGAGTTGATTGCCGGCACTAAGTGCCATTAAATACGGGCCATGATCTCACTGTCGCAGCCATTGAGAAACACCCCGCCATCGTGCCCAAAATTACACTTTGAATTGTTTCCGTTAAATTGCTCCCATTACATTCAAATCATGCACAAAACGAATAAAGATTGTGAAGAAAAGATGAGATTCAGTGGGAGAGAGGTAAATTGACAGAGAAAAAGTAAAACATGTTGCTCGAAATTATATTTTCAAAGCAGAAATCTCCAATCTTAGTCATTTTTGAAGGACTAATAATATCTTTATTAGTGTCACAGGTAGGCTTACGTTACCACGGCAATGAAGTTACTGTGAAAATCCCCTCGTCGCAACATTCCGACACCTGTTCGGTTACACGGAGCGTGAATTCTGAATGTCCAAATAACCTAACAGCACATCTTTCAGGACTTATGGGAGGACATTGGAGCACCCGTGGAAACCCACGCAGACACAGGGAGAAGGTGCAGACTTTGCACAGACAGTGACCCATGCCAGGAATTGAACCTGGGACCCTGGCGCTGTGAAGTGACAGTGCTAATCACTGTGCCACCCCTATGAGACTCCAAAACTGTAAAGTTAAGTTTTCAGGACCAGCAAGCTTGTTTGGCAGTAATTTTTTTAATAAGTTATGATAATTATCAATTATCATGGCATTAAAAGTTCATGTACTTCTGAATGCACAAACCAAAGCATTTTTCGATTTGTTGCACATTCCAGTATGTGCAGTAATTTATTTTTACCAAGCACTTTATTGTGTCAATGACAGAATTTATGTGTTTAATTGATGTGTTTTATTTTGCTGCCCACCATCAGTATATTTGTATAAGAGGTATGTTTATTTTCTTACCTACAGGTTGTTTTTTCCAATGAAATGAATCGGCAGCAAGGGTTTTGTGAATTTAAGAACAACTAAGGTTATTTATTATCACTCACATCTAATACATACGATCACACACAAAGATACAGATGAATGTAAGACAATATGGTTATAACTTATAAATTACCTTGGTCTCTTTCATGGCAGGTTTGAAAACATTAAGATTTTCTTTTACTAGCACGGGGCAGCACGGTAGCATTGTGGGGCAGCACGGTAGCATTGTGGGGCAGCACGGTAGCATTGTGGTTAGCACAATCGCTTCACAGCTCCAGGGTCCCAGGTTCGATTCCGGCTTGGGTCACTGTCTGTGCGGAGTCTGCACATCCTCCCAGTGTTTGCGTGGGTTTCCTCCGGGTGCTCCGGTTTCCTCCCACAGTCCAAAGATGTGCCGGTTAGGTGGATTGGCTGTGATAAATTTCCCTTAGTGTTCCAAATTGCCCTTAGTGTTGGGTGGGGTTACTGGGTTATGGGGATAGGGTGGAGTTGTTAACCTTGGGTAGGGTGCTCTTTCCAGGAGCCGATGCAGACTCGATGGGCCGAATGGCCTCCTTCTGCACTGTAAATTCTATAAAGAGCAATTTTAGTGTGGCCAATTCACCTTTGGATTGTGGGGGTGAGACCCACGCAGACACGGAGAATGTGTAAACTCCACACAGTGACCCGGGACTGGATTGAACTCAGGTCCTTGGTGTGTGAAGCAGCAGTGCTAACCACTGCACAACCGTGCTGCCCTGCTTCTTGCATGAAGTTGATGCTCTGTTGAAGTGAAGCTCTTGTAAAGAGAAGATTTTAAGTAAACTGCCAGCTTAAAGAATATTTCCAGGAGATTGATTCTCAACTGAACTCAAATTTGGAAGTTTGATGGATTCCATTTCCCACTTTCAAGGTATTGCTGTTTATTTTTTAAATATCATTTGAAGTGCCCAATTCATTTGTTTTCCAATTAAGGGGGAATTTAGCGTGGCCAATCAACCCTGCACATCTTTGGGTTGTGGCGGTGAGACCCATGCAGACATGAAGAGAATGTGCAAACTCCACAAAGTCAGTGACCCGGGGCCGGGATTGAACCCGAGTTCTCAGTGCCGTGAGGCGGCAGTGCCGCCCGAGGTATTGCTGTTTATTAGCTTGGCTGCTTGGGAGACTTGCAACTGGTTCGACGGTTTTCAGTGGAGTTCGCTCTCTGCAATTTTCCTGAATTTAAAGCAGCCAGCCAAAATGGTTTATCATAATGTGACTTCGATATGTTCAAATATTTATTTCCAAATAAATAGTGGTGTGTTGGTTACACATCATGTGTTGTTCGACTCCTTGATAGTTTGAGACAGCCAGTAGTTTTAATGACCCATTCAATTCAAAAATACCCTTCTGAATTAGTTTCAGGAAAGCCATTAATACAGCATCCATCTGGAAGACATCTTTTGTTTCCATTTGAGGCAGGGGAGTGGATTCCATCCACAAAAGGAGTCAGATGCCCATGAGATCTTTTAATTAAAAAAAATATATGGTATTGTCTGAAAGTTAAAGTTACAATAGCTTGTTGAGTGGAAACTAATGGGCAGGTAGCCAGTTCAGGGCATTGCATGCCCCCTCACAAGTCCATTTGTCAGGACTCGTACAATGGAAGACCAAGATATCCGTGACAACAACATTTGGATTTCCGACACATTATGTGGCTGCCAAAATTTGCTGTTTAATTTACTCACTAATAATAGTGAACACTCAGCCTCACCATTATTAATGCAAAATCGAGGTCAGTGGTCTTCCTTTTCCCTTTGTGGTGTTCTATTTTATGAGCCTTTGTCCTTCATCCTCGGTTTCTCAAATTAAAGGCTGTCATGTGCATTTGTTTTATTTATAACATAATTATCAATGGAGCCGGGGAGAGAAGCTGTTAAAATCCGTGATCTTGAATTGTATAAAATCCAGTTGCATCTGACCCAGTGAGTGCCTGTCAGGATCGCACTAATATCCCAGAAGGAAAGAGTTGAGAACGGAACATGTCCGAATCTCGGTTTTAAAAGCTTCTCTTATTTTAGTTGAACGGCGCCGTAATGGATAATTAATACTGGTTGTTATTTTGGGAAGCAATGTCACGATGCCTGAATTATTTTCAGCTAGATTTCAAAACCTGTTGGAGCCTTCCTCCGCATGGGTTGACTGACATAGTTTGGGTTGGATGTTATTTAAACGAACTTTGGCAAAATTGCCTCAGCAATGTCACTCCTTCGGACTGCATTGTGCAATGATCCTGAGAAGTTTATTCATATATATTTTTTTAATGCTACAAGCTTAACCGGTGGCCATTTTTTCGCTCGAAGGCTTGTTGTAGCCACTCATAGTGGATGAGTATGTTTGTGGAGAGGTGTGCTTGAAGTTAAGAATATATATATATATATAGAAAAAAGCCGATTAAAGAGTCGTGGCCGGGGCAGGACTGTCTCCTAATGGCACAGTTCTGGGATATGGAGTTCGCGGCCTCTTGCCAGTGACAGTGAGAATTAGGGTCTCGAAATAGAGAGACAGACACACACAAAGCAGATCAGAACAGAGCCAGCATGGCTCCATTCTTCCTCAGCGTCTGTGTGTTGCCTGCATCAACCAGATAGCTTACTCCTCCCTTCAGCATTGCTGGGTAAACTCCTCCCCTCCCTCAGCCTGCCCCTGGTGGAGGCGGGAGACCGGCTTCTCTCTCTCTCTCTGTGTTAACACTGCCTGACACCGGCTCAAGGCTGTTTGAACTGCTGAGAGGTGATGGACACGGCGGCGGCTCTTCCACAGCGACTCTCACTCGCCTTGCCCACCCCTACATCCGCGCCAATGCTGCTCCCGCTGGCGCCCTGAGCCGCCGCCTGCTGCTGCCGTGCCGGTAGAGAGTAACCTGCGACCGGTGGGTGAAGCGAAGCGAGCAGGAGTCCGGGCTCCCGCCATGTCCCTGCATTTCCTCACACCCCCCCTGGAGCTGTCAGTCAGCGGTGCCGAGCAGACAGCCTGGAGTTCAGTGCACTCACCTCCGCCCCGCTCCTCCTGCATCCCTCCTCACTGCACGGAGACCGGCGGCAGCAGCAAACACCGCTACATCTGAATGCATCCACTCGGGGAGGCAGAAACTCCGTGATCAGCAGCAGCATGACTTCAAACCCACTGCTGGTGGACGCCAATGTCCAGGGCAGGCTGCAGCCAGCGGCCGGAGACCACTTCAAATGCAAAAGTTTGCCCACGCTGAATGGCTCGTGCCTGCTGTGCCCGGGGGCCCGGGAAGCCGGGCCGAGCGCGAGCCAGGTGGCCGGCAGCAAGGCGGCTTCAGGAGGGGGCTCCCCTCGCTGCCCCAGGCAGCTGCTGCTGCTGCTGGGTGACTCCCGCTGTTTCCTCCTGTGTGTGTGCTGCCTGACTTTCATCCAGTCCCTCATGGTGTCCGGCTACCTCAGCAGCGTGATCACCACCATGGAGAGGAGGTACAACCTGAAAAGTTCCGAGTCCGGCCTCCTGGTCAGCTGCTTCGACATCGGCAGCCTGCTGGTGGTGGTTTTCATCAGCTACTTTGGGGGGCGAGGGCACAGACCCCGCTGGCTGGCCGTGGGCGGTCTGTTCATCGCGATCGGGGCAGCTCTCTTCACCCTCCCTCACTTCATCTCTGCGCCGTATCAGATCCAGGAGCTGAACGCGTCCGCCTCCAACGAGGGGCTGTGCAGCGGCAATGGCACCGAGGGCAGAGACTGGGCTTCTGGCTGTGTCAGCAAGGACTCCTCCAGCCATCACCACACGCTCTATGTGGCCCTTTTTGTCGGTGCTCAGTTCCTCATAGGCGTGGGCTCGACCCCCATTTACACCCTGGGGCCCACCTACCTGGACGACAATGTGAAAACAGAAAACGCGTCCCTGTACCTGGGTAAGTGACAGCTAACTGTTCACGGTGACCTGCCCTGCCCCAAGTGCCCACAGTGGGCGAGTTAGGATGAGTTGTGCCGTAGAACTGGTTCGCCCCTTTCATAATGTGAACTAAACCCTGAACCCGACTTGTCAAAAAGGTTTTTTGAGTTTGGCTGCACGCAGCACATGGTCTTCCTGTTTGGCAGAGTGCTGACAAAATAAGTTTAAAGCGAATCTCTTTAAGTGTCTTCTTATCGATTATGCTCTTAAGTTTTGCTTATTGCTATTAATATAGAAATTTATTGCATCCTCAATAATAACCTTCATAACCTTTTCACAGTAACTTCATTGAAGCCTACTCGTGACAAGCAATTTTCTTTTCATTTCATTTAATAACCTGATTAAAAATTGATCAAAAACTGCACTCCTGGCTCTTTATTAATCATCTTCAAATAAACTGTGCCCGCATAAGTAATATTAGAGTCTTATACTTATGGTATAAACTGAGATAATAATGTTACACAAATAACCAGATTTATGAAAAGAGATAAATGTTGCTTCACTTAATACATCAAAATTAATAATAATTTGACGAAGTATCAGAAGTATTACTTGTAGAAGTTCCACTTGATGAATCTGTGTGTTTCACTGCCAATTTTATTCTTGATTTGAAGATTATGACATAACCGTGAGTTATTTGCAGAATAACTGTCCATTGGCTTTAATGATCTGATCATACACATAAAGCTTCTGTTTAATTAGGCACACATTTTGTTATGGCTTTGAAATCTGGTACCGCAATTTTGACTGTCGTGAAATTATATCTGTAAGATTGGAAATATGGATTGTTTGAAAAGTTCTCATGACTAAAATTTGAATACAAGTATTTTCTTTAACTGCCAAAATAATACGCTTGACAACACATTGTGCTAAAATTGTGTCTGGAATGTAACACTGATATATTAAATATTACTTTTTCCCTTCAATTCCCAGCATCTGAACAGAGTATACCTGCTCCTTGAGATATTCATTGGCTGAGTGTTGTTTACACAGCTAGTGATTTTCAAACAAAAATGATAATTATTGACTATGATATTCTGATTATCACACGTGACATATTACCCAATATAGCACACAAATAACTTTGATTATGCTGAAATATCCATAGGATTTTGCTTCACACACTGCAACACATTCTCGGTAAATTCTGCAACATCAAATAACTTTTTCTTGTGAATGTTATGGTGTATTCTATTAAAGTAATGCATACAGAAAATGAAAAATGAATATAGTAACATAACCCACTGGTATTACAATGGTTTATTTCATATAGCAATACATGGCAGCAATCTCATCCCAGTGCAGCCATACCATTGGTGGATCTAGCAGGAAAATACACCCTAAAGGGTTTTTGTTTACTTCCCAGCAACAAACTAACATTAGTAGGTACCTTGGAGAAGGACAACTCCTCACTTTCTTAGATTGGCAAATTTATGTAACTTGAGAAGATTTTAAGGAAAACAAGTTGGGAAAATTGCAAAAAAAAAAATGATGTAGGCAGGCAATAAGAGAACCACTTGTAACTTTAGACCTGTGAAATTCTTTAGGAGTTAATTTCCAATCGTGTGGGTCTGATGAAGGACTGACTTTACTTATGTCTGCCTATGAGGGCAAATGTGTCTGCAGTGATAAATATAACACTAGCCCTGTTGAAACCGTTTGTGAGACCTTCTAAATAATAGATGTTTTTTTCTATTAAAACTTCATTGCTTCCGTATTCTGTGTGATTAGTTTTCATGTAGAGACTGTTGAATTACTTTCCTTTCATGGGTATAATGAATTCAATTGCTGGACTACATTGATATGAAGTGCTTGCTGTCCTTAGTAGTGCAGACTGCCAACAGGAAATACAAAAATAGATGTTATCCTCTTATACAGGTCAGGAAAATCCAACTGGTAGGACTTTCTAATATCACAGCAAGAACACATGTCATGCTAAATTCAGTACGGAAGATGTAGTATGGCTAAGGTATAATGCCTTTACTCACAAAGGTATCACATATATCTCAGTTTCTGCACTTCCAGGATGGCGTGATGCTTGTTCTTAGTATTTAATTGTTGATAACAATGAAAATAAATCACAGCATTTTCACAGTGCAGAAGGAGGCCATTTGGCCCATCGAGTCTGGCCTGCTGGAAGAGCATTCTACTTAATCCCACTCCCTTGTATTATCCCCGTAACCTTGCACATTCTTTCTTTTCAGATAGCAATCCAATTCCCAAATCAACTACTTTCATGCTGTTGGTTGACAGAAACTGTAAAGCCACTACGAGGTGAATTTCACACCATAATGCAGTAGTTCTCCTGATTAATGCAGCAGTAATTTGTGTGTTTAAGCATAATCTGCTTCATAGTTTTCAACATCAATTATAACTGTGACAGCAAAGATGCCATTCTTCTGGTGGCCGTGAAAAATTGATATTTTCTTTCCTCTCTGTGAGAGACTGAACAGCTGCAGGTGCAGATCTTTGTGGAACATAGATGCTCAGAACAGCTGAGAAATTTGTCAAGCTTGAGTGGTCAAAGCCACTCAAATTTAAACCATGACTCGGGGGTCCTGGATGTTTTTTTTTAGCACAGATAGTACATCACTGAGGCAGCCCTCAGTCTACTAGGAAATGACTACCTCGAGCAGACTACTAAATTTAAGATAGTTCACAGAAATTACCCTGACATATTAGTAGAATATTTAGACACACCATAGATGCTAGGAGCTTAATGAAAGCTGTTCACATTTGCATGAGAAACTATGTTTACTTTGGAATTATGACATGCATGACAAGCAATAATGACAACAGCTCAGTCAACAAACTAGCTACCCCCAGGCACACATTAAATGCAGATTTGTGATCACGGCAACAAAACCCTAAATAAACACAGAAGTATAATAGCATGTTTGGGGCATTCTCATTTATTTGCTTGGGTAGGGATGTAGAAAAATGAAAGGATTATTAGCACGTATTGTAGAATTCCTATTGATGTTTGATGGTACACTGTGGTTGATTAGGGAATGACTAACTGAACAATATTCATAGATACTTTCTTCCTGTATGAGTTGTTCACACTATTTTTCCTTGTAATACATTTATTATTGTAGATATAGTATCCAGTGCTTTGGTTCTAAAACTGTTTTTGGTTCCTGTAGAATACAAAGGTTGGAAATGGGCTGTTACAACTCTGATCTAGTTTAAAAGATGGCAAAAACAGTAGCTGATTTGTTAATCTCTACTGGTTAGAGTAATTGCATTACAAAGCACAGAAAGGGGCCCTTCAGCCCATTGTGTCTGTGGTAGCCATCAAACACCTGTCTATTCTAATCCCATTTTCCTGCACTTGGTCCACAGCCTTGTCTGCTGAGGTATTTCAATTGCTCATCTGAATGCTTCTTAAATGTTGTGAAGGTGCCCACCTCTACCACCATTTCAGGCATTGAGTTCCAGATTTTCGCCACTCTCTGGGTGAAAAAGGTTTCCTCAGATCCCTTCTAAATCTCCAGCCCTTTGCCGTTAATCTATGTCCCCAGGTTATTAATCCCTCTACTAAGGGGAAAAGATTCTTCCTATATACCGTATCTATATCCCTCATCATTTTGTACACTTTGATCGGGTCTCCCCACAGCCTTCTCTGCTCAAAGAAAAACCATCCCAGCCTAACCAGGAGAATCTCAGAAGGTCTGGCAACATTTGTGGAGAGAGAAAGGAACTAATGTTTTAAGTCTGGATGACTCTTTGTCCAGTTCCCTGGCCCCCACTACCTCCTCTTTGTCATGGCTGTCCAATTCCTCTAAACCTCTATTACCCACCAGGATGGTCTGAGGGCTCTCCACTTCTTCCTTCGAACAATCCCCATCCACCACCACTTCTCTGTGCGGCTGAACTTGTCTTCTCACTGAAAATTTCTCCTTTAACATGTCTCACTTCCTCCAAACCAAAGATGTGGAGATGCCGGCGTTGGACTGGGGTGAGTACAGTAAGAAGTCTTACAACACCAGGTCAGTTGGTCTAGCTTGAGACAATTCACCCCTCTTTAACCTGGGGTTACCCCTATCTCTGGATCTGTAAAGACTTGATTACCTGCAAATGCTCGCATTCTAAGCATTGTCTGGCATCTTTGAATTTGTGTATATATAGGTTTCTGGAACATATCTCTTCATTCACCTGAGGAAGGAGCAGTGCTCCGAAAGCTAGTATTTGAAACAAACCTGTTGGACTTTAACCTGGTGTTGTAAGACTTCTTACTGTCCAAACCAAAGGTGTGGCTATGGGTACCCGCATGGGTCCCAGTTTTGCCTGTCTCTTTATGGGGTATGTGGAACATTCTCTGTTCCAGTCTACTCCAGTCCTATCCTCTCTTTTATCAGTACATCGATGACTGTTTTGGTGCCGCTTCATGTTTCCATCCAGAAATGGGAAAATGTATTAATTTTGCTTCCAATTTCCAACCCTTTATCACCTTCACTTTGGTCCATCTCCAACACTTCTCTTTTCTTCCTTGACCATTCAATTTCAATTTCTGGGGATCGACTGTCCACACGTATCTGTTACAAACCTACAGCTACCTTGCGCAGATAAACCACCCACATGTAATGAACTTGGCTCAGGCTACACTTCCCAGAGGAATCGTCACTCTCACCATTTTCCAACACAGCAAAATGGTTATACTCTGGGGCTTTCCTGATTACTTGCCCGTTCCCCTTTTGATTGGTGGTCACCTATTCCTCCTCTGACTGAACTTCCTTAAGCTGTGTGTTGACTACATCTAAAAACGTGCTATTCACGAACCACTCAGCCTCGCAGATGCACCACTGTGCCTCCAGTCGACACACAAGCTCCGAAACCCAGTTCTCAAGCTGGTCAAACTGGTGGCACTTCCTGCAAATGTGGTTGTGCAGACTGCATGGAGTGTTGAGAAATTGTCACATGCTGCAGGCTGTGCAAAACATGGATCAGAGCTCCCCAGTCATATTTTAGTTAAAAAACTTGTATGTTAAATTTATGCTAATTAGAAAATTATTTTTTAAAAGGTTGGAACTTTTATCTTTCCGTAATATAGCTTTAAATTGGAGAAAAACAACTTATCCGCTACTTACCAATCAGCCCTCATCCCTGTAGCCTCTAGTGCTGCAGTAGGGAAAGACCACTCTCTGAAGATTAAAAAGTTAGAAAGCACAAAAATTACCTCTTTCCCCACTGCACCAAATTCCCACTGTGCCCCAAATACACACACTCACTCTGACTGTGCCTCACTCAGGATGTGCTCCCTCCCAAATGCTTGTGTGAACCACCCACATGCAATGAACTTGGCTCAGGCTACACTCCCCAGAGGAATCGTCACTCTCACCGTTTTCCAACACAGCAAAATGGTTATACTCTGGGGCTTTCCTGATTACTTGCCTGTTCCCCTTTTGACTGGTGGTCACCTATTCCACCATTATTGATTAACCTACTGGTTACCAACATGTACCGGCACAGTAGGTTGCAAAGAGTGATCAATGGTACATGGACCAAAATGAAATATAACTGGAATATATTCCAGCAATCAGGTTGTGCTAGTATTTAATTCATAAAATTTGATGAGAGGAGGTGAGGAAGAAATATCTCTTGGCAGATATTTCCCAAGTTAAATTCTGTTTAAATACTTGAAAAAAACAGAGGAGTCAGGTGTGGCAATATTTTAAGGCAGGAAGCACCAGTGGGAAAGAAATTAGTTCTGTGCTGTACTGTTCTAAATTCTAAATATCTTCCTTGAAATCCAATATCAAAAGTTGCTCAAAGTGCTTGAATGATATTGGGAATGTTAGTTTCCTCCAGAAGCAAAGCTAAGTTGATTTTTGTTTTTTGTTCCCTCCCATCGCAATGTAGAACTGGAAGAGAAAGTGGAATCTTGTCCAATTTTGAAGGTCATGAACATATTTTTTAAGTGTCATTTTAATTTATACCTTTCCAGATGATATCAATTACCTCAATAAAATACAGCTTGTATTTACACCAAAACTGTAAATGTCAAAATAAGGTGGAAAAGGCTTACCAGCTTCAAGTATAAGTAAACATGTAATAGCTGTCATCGAGCGATAGCATTTTGACAGACCAAAACCGTGCTAGTGCATGAGTCCGAGATGACTTAAGAAGTACGTTGCAGGAATCTTTGAGCTAGTTGTCACTTTACGTATCTGATATGCTGTCTGTTTTGGTGCTGTGGTTCTGTACATTCAGAAAAACAATATTATTTCCCTAGTAGCCCGGTGGAGGATTCTTCTTCAGTGGAAGGCTGCGAGGCCCCCAAGCGTGGAGGCCTGGGTCAACGATATGGCGGGGTTTATTAAATTGGAAAGGGTGAAATTTGCCCTAAGGGGGTCAGTGCAGGGGTTTTTCAGGAGATGGCAACCATTCCTAGATCTCCTGGCAGAACGGTAAAAACAAAAGCTCAGCAGCAACCTGGGGGGGGGGGGGGGGGGGTTGTCTCTTTGTTTTTGTGCTGGGTTGAATATCTGTTTTTTGTCAATGACTGGCGTTAATTTATTGTTTCTCTTTTGTATTTATGGGGGGGGGGGTTCTGTTTTTTTTGTTCTTAGAATTTTCTGTTATTGTTTTCTTTTTTGTGAAAATTTGAATAAAAATTATTTAAAAAAAAAGAAAAACAATATTATTCCAGCCTAGTCTTGCAATACAAGAGCCTGCAAATGTGTATACCACCAAATGCTGATGCTATCAAGTGCACAGGGGCTAGAAAGGGGGAGAAAATTGGAGGGAGAAAATTAGTCCACTCATTTGTCTTACCGTTCTTCTCACAGAATCTGCTTTGTTTAATGAACATACAAACAATGATTGGCAGGTGAAGACACATTGATCCATCGAACCTATCCCACACAATATTGATACCTTTGGCAGAATTTTCCCCACAGGCTTCTAAACCCCAACATCAGGCTCAGAATGGGGTTCACAGCCCCCATTCTGAGTGATTGATCCCTGCAAAGTGATTTTGCACAAATTTGCTAATTAATGTTTAGAGGACTGGCTTGCTGTTCGGACGGTGGGGGGGTTGGTGGTCGAGGGATCCATCCACTGGGCAGCCTGTGGGTGGTGTTGAACCCAGGCAGGCAGGGAGAGCCTCTAAGCTGGTCTGGAGCACAGGTTCCTCCTATCCACTGCTGGGAAGTCCTCCCCAGGTAGTGAAACTGTCCCTTGCCATTTCCAGGGTCCTCGAGGAAAATTCCTGTCGGTCTCCCAACAATTGTCGTTAAATGGTCATTGCGGAGGTGAATTGGCTACCTGGTTGATGCTGTGCCTCTCCCTCCTCCGTGCCACCATTATGCCTCAGGAAAATGACCCAGGGGTGGGATAGAGCCAGGGAATGGACACATCAGGCAGTGCAAATTTCTGATCCCACTTGTCTCCATTTCCAGGATTGAATATCCAGTGCCTTGTGCATCACAGTATAACAAAACAATGTGATCCCCTGGGAGAGGCCATAATCCCAATTCAGTTTGATTTGATTTGATTTATTATTGTCACATGTATTAATATACAGTGAAAAGTATTGCTTCTTGCATGCTGTACAAACAATGCATACCGTACATAAGGAAGAAAAGACAGACTGCAGTATATAATGTTACAGTCATAGCAAGGTGTAGAGAAAAGGTCAACTTAATACGAGGTAGGTCCATTCAAAAGTCTGATGGCAGTAGGGAAGAAGCTGTTCCTGAGTCGGTTGGTACGTTACCTTAAACTTTGGTATCTTTTTCCTGACGGAAGAAGGTGGAAGAGAGTATGTCCGGGGCGCATGGGATCCTTAATTATGCTGGCTGCCATTCCGAAGCAGCAAGAATTATAGATAGAGTCAATGGATGGGAGGCTGGTTTGCGTGATGGACTGGGCTACATTCACAACCTTTTGTAGTTTCCTGTGGTCTTGGGTAGAGCAGGCTCCATACCAAGCTGTGATATAACCAGCAAGAATGATTTCTGTGGTGTATCTGTAGAAGTTGGTGAGGGTCGCAGCTGACATGGCAAATTTCCTCAGTCTTCTGAGAAAGTGGAGTCGTTAGTGGGCTTTCTTAACTATAGTGTCAGCATGGGGGGACCAAGACAGGCTGTTGGTGATCTGTACACCTAAAAACCTGAAACTCTCGACTCCTTCTACTTCGTTTGCATTGATGTAGACAGGGGCATGTTCTCCACTATGCTTCCTGAAGTCGATGATAATCTCCTTCGTTTTGTTGACATTGAGGGAGAGATTGTTGTCGTCGCACCAGTTCACCAGATTCTCTATCTCATTCCTATACTCTGTCTCATCATTGTTTGAAATCCGACCCACTACGGTGGTGTCATCAGCAAATTTGAAAATCAAGTTGAAGGGGAATTTGGCCTCACAGTCATAGGTGTATAAGGAGTATAGTAAGGGGCTGAGGACACAGCCTTGTGGGGCACTGGTGTTGAGGACGATCCGGAGAAGGTGTTGTTGCCTATCTTTACTGATTGTGGCCTGTGGGTTAGAAAGTTCAGGATCCAGTCGCAGAGGGAGGAGCCGAGGCCAAGGCCACGGAGTTTGGAGATGAATTTCATAGGAATTATGGTGTTGAAGGCTGAGCTGTAGTCGATAAATAGGAGTCTGACATAGGTGTCTTAGTTATCTGGGTGTTCCAGGGTAGAGTGCAGGGCCATGGAGATGGCATCTGCTGTGGACCTGTTGCAGCAGTAGGCAAACTGTAGTGGATCAAGGCAATCCGGGAGGCTGGTGTTGATTCGTGCTATGACTAACCTTTCAAAGCACTTCATGATGATGGATGTCAGAGGCACTGGACGATAGTCATTAAGGCACACTACTTGACTTTTTGTTTTGGTACAGGGATGATGGTCGTCTTCTTGAAGCAGATAGGGACCTCAGATTGTTGTAAAGAGAGGTTGACGATGTCTGAATACCCCTGGCAGCTGATCCGCGCAAGGCCTGAGTGCTCGTCCGGGTACCCCATCCGGGCCAGTGGCTTTCTGTGGCGTTTACGGGAAAACATCTGGGAAGTGCTCTTCTGATCCATCTAAGCAAGCAAAACAAATCCAATAATATCTTGCATTTATGTAGAGTCTTTAACATAATCAGTGTCCCAAGGCATTTCACAATTTCACAACAGTGTTATCGAGCGAACCTTAATTCTGAGCCCACATATTAGGGCAAATGGCCAAAAGTTTAGCTGAGAAATTTTAAAGAGCATCTTAACGAAGAAAAGTACAGCAGAGGTTTCAGGAGGATATTCTAGACAACTAAAGTCATAGGCACCAGTGATAGAGTAATTAAAATCAGGGATGCTTGGTAGATCAAAATTAGTTGAGCGCAGATATCTCAGAGGGTTGAATACAATTACAGAGATGTGGATGGGCGAGTATAGAGGGATTTGAAAACAAGGATGAGAATTTTTAAATCAAGGCATTGCTTGACTGGGAGCAAATGTAGGTCAGCAAACAGTAGGATGGTGAGTGAATCGGACTTGCTGTGAATGAAGACTTACAGTGAATAAACTTATCTTTTTAAAATAAATTTAGGGTGTCCAATTCATTTTTTCCAATTAAGGGGCAATTTAGCATGGCCAATCCACCTACCCTGCACATCTTTGGGTTGTGGGGGCGAAACCCACGCAAACACGGGGAGAATGTGCAAACTCCACACGGACAGTGACCCAGAGCCGGGATCGAACCTGGGACCTCGGCGCCGTGAGGCAGCTAAAGAAATTTGGCATGTCTGCATTGACTCTCACAAACTTCTACAGATGTGCGATAGAGAGCATCCTATCCGGCTGGTATGGCAACTGCTCGGTCCAAGATCGCAAGAAACTGCAGAGTGTGGTGAACTCAGCCCAACGCATCACACAAGCTTGGCACCCCCACATTGATTCTGTATACACCTCCCGCTGCCTCAGGAAGGCAGACAGCATTATCAGAGACCCCTCCCACCCAGGCATTGTCTTCTTCCAGACCCTTGCATCAGGCAGAAGGTACAGAAATCTGAAGGCTCGCACATCCAGACATAGCAACAGCTTCTTCCCCACAGCTACAAGATTCTCAATGACTCCCACTTGGACTAAGCAGTTCCCTGTAAGAACACTATTCACGACACCCTATGCTGCTCTTACTCATGTATTTGCTTTGTTTGGCTCCTTGTCCCGCACTGTAACTAATCACTGTTTGTCGATGTACCATTTGTCAGTGTTATCAGTTGATTATTCTTTTGTCTACTATGTACATACTATGTGGGCGCAATTCTCCGCACTCACGACGGTGCGGAGAATAGCTGGCGTCGTAAATTTTTACGGCCACGCTGGTCTGAAGCCCTCCCGCTATTCTCCCCCCCCCCCCCCCCCCCCACGCCCGCCTCCCGACACGAATCGCTGCCCGCCGTTTTTTTACGGCGAGCAGCGATTCTCAGCTGGCCGATGGGCCGAATTCCAAGGCCTTTACGACCGTTTTTATGAACATCAAACACACCTGGTCTGACCGTTCGTAAAAACGGCCGTAAAGTCCCGATCTGGGGAACCATGGCACCGATTGGCACGGCAGTACCACGGCCGTGCAAGGGGTGCCATGGGCCCGCGATCGGTGGGCACCGATCGCGGGCAGCGGGTACTTACCCCGCGCACTCTTTATCCTTCCGCCGTCCCGCTGTATCCATTCGTGGGGCGGCTGAGGGGCATACCGGCCCGCGCATGCGCGGGTTTCACGCAAATGCGTGATGACGTCATCCACGCATACGCGGGTTGGAGTCTTCCAATCCGCGCACGCGCGGCTGACGTCATGTGACGTGTCAGCCGTCGCAAACTCTGCCTAGCGGGTTTAACAAAATTCGTTAAGCCCGCGATGCCGGAGTTCACGGCCGCGGGATGCTAGCCCCGACCGGGGACCAGAATCGGTTCCCGGTCGGGGGGGGGGGGGGGGGGTGGAGGCTGGCGTCAAACCCGCCCGTTTTTGACGCCAGCCTCACGATTTCTCCCGGCTGCGGAGAATCACGCCCTGTATGTTTCCTCGGCCGCAGAAAAATACTTTTCACTGTACTTCGGCACATGTGACAATAAATCAAATCAATCAATGCTAGCCACTGCGTCACCATGCTGCCCTGAATGAGCTTATCTTTGATAGCTACAATGTTTTACAGTGGGAATTAGCCTAATGACTCTCCACTGCACTCTTTTGAGAACCTCAATAGCATCCACCAATTTAGGAGACAATAACCGGACTGCATACAAATGAGGTCTGACCAAGGTCTGGTACCACAAAATAGTAGGCATGCCATTTAATCAATTACCCTGTGAATGCATTTTACACCCTATTCACGGTAGCTATTGCTTCACAGCATTATGTATTTTACCTCTAAAGATATGTGCTTCTTTCTTCACCTTGTTTCTATATTTCCCAGAAGGGTGTATGAAAGTTAGCATTTGGCCTGCACTTTTCCAAATTAATCATCGTTTGCCATTCATGAGCCCCATCTCCTGAAACGGCAAGGTCCATCTGAAGACATTGAGCATTGTCTACAGTCTTACCATTCATACGGATCTTAATGTTGACTGATATTTTCCAGCCATTGTGATTCTATGTTTCTGCCAGCAGAGCACCCTTCCTGTGGATTTCCAGGTGGCGTGGGGTGGCTTCTATGGGAAATCCCATTGGCAAGCGGTGGGAGTAGAGATCCCTTTGCCAGCGAACGATGCGCTACCGAGAAACACGGGGCTGGGGGACTGGAGAATCTAGCCCATTATCTACAAGAATGTAGATTGTGCATCCAATACCTACAACTTGATCATTAATGGCCTCCAAACAGATTCATCTAGATTTATTGTCTATCCTTCTCGACAATTCTCAAATCCAGCCCAATATGCTACCACTACTTTCAGAGACTTCGATCTTGTAGAGAAGCTTTTTTTAAAAAAAAAAATTTAGAGTACCCAATTCATTTTTCCAATTAAATGGGCAATTTAACATGGTCAATCCACCTACTCTGCACACTTTTGGGTTCATGAATCATAGGATTTGCAGCGCAGAAGAAGGCCATTCAGCCCATCGATTCTGCACCAGCTCTTGGAAAGAGCACCCTAGCAAAGCCCACACCTCCATCCTATCCCCATAACCCAGTAACCCTACCCAACACTAAGGGCAATTTTGGACACTTAGGGCAATTTATCATGGCCAACCCATCTAACCTGCACATCTTTGGACTGGGAGGAAACCGGAGCACCCAGAGAAAACCCACACACAAGCGAGGAGAACGTGCAGACTCCGCACAGACAGTGACCCAAGCCGGGAATCGAACCTGGGACCCTGGAGCTGTGAAATAATTGTGCTAACCACTATGCTACCGAGCTACCGGGTTGTGGGGGCGAAACCCACATGAACACGGGGAGAATGTGTGAACACCACACGAACAGTGGCCCAGGGCTGGGATTGAACCTGGGACCTTGGCGCTGTGAGGCAGCAGTGCTAACCACTGCGCCACCGTGCTGCCTGGAGAGACACCTTTTAGTGATATTTTATCAAAAGCCTTTTGGAATCTACGACAATGTCTACCAGGCTTTCCACCATAAAAAAAGGTGAGGCCATTCAGCCTGTCGAGCCTATTCTGCCATTAGCCTACACTGGCCCCATAATCCTTTATGTTATAATCAGAAATCTATCAATCACTACGTTAAACATACTCAATGACTGAGCTTCAACAGCTCTCTAGGATAGAAAATTCCAAAGATTCACAACCCTCTATGTAAAGAACTTACCCTTCATTCCAGCCCTAAGTGGCATACCCTTATTTTGAATTTGTGCCCGTCTTGGCGACTTCAAAAATACTTTGATCAAGAGTGGCACAGTGGTTAGCATTGCTGCCTCACGGTGCCGAGGACCTGGGTTCAATCATGGCCCTGGGTCACTCCGGGGTGGAATTTGCACATTCTTCCCGTCTGCTTGGATCTCACCTCCACAAAAACCCAAAGATGTGCAGTGTAGGTAGGTTGGCCACGCTAAATTGCCCCTAAATTGGAAAAAATAATTGGATGCTCTAAATTTATTTGAAAAAAACTTTGATCAGATTTTCCAGACGTGACCTTTTTATGAAACCATGTTGGTTGCACTTAATATGTCTTGCTCTACCCAAAAAAGCATATCTTCCACCCCTAGTGATTCTCTTAATAACGTTTTGCTCTTACTGATACCAGGTTAAATGGCCTGTTGTTACCCAGGTCTGTCTTGTCACTTTTTGTGGACTACATGCATCTATGGGAACTATCCTAGAGTGCAGTCAGTTATTAAAAATACAGGCTAAGGACTCGCACAGCACGTAGCCTACCTTCCTTTTTTAAAATAAATTTAGAGTACCCAATTATTATCTTTTTCCAATTAAGGGGCAATTTAGCTTGGCCAATCCACCTAACCTGCACATCTTTTGGGTTGTGGGGGTGAAACCCAGGCAGACATGGGTAGAATGTGCAAACTCCACACGGACAGTGACCCAGGGCCGGGATTCGAACCCGGATCCTTAGCGCCATAGTCCCAGTGCTAACGACTGCGCCACCATGCCACCCTTCCCACCTTCCTAAGGAGCCTCGGGTAGATACCATCCAGCCTAGCTGTTCTACTTTTAAATTTTTAATTCTATCCACAATATCGATGGGCCAAATGGCCTCCTTCTGGACTTTAAATGCTATGATTCTATGTTCATTTTTTAAGTATTACTAGTTTAATCATTAAAATTATTAAATTATAACAGACAAGCATTGTCTTCAGGAACGAAAACCAATCCAAAGTACTCATTTAATATTCCCATTAGCATTGTAACCTATCCTTTTAAAAAAAAAATCTAGAGTACCGAATTCATTTTTTCCAATTAAGAAGCAATTTAGCGTGCTCAATTCATCTACCCTGCACATCTTTGGGTTGTGGAGGTTAAATCCACGCAGACACGGGGAGAATGTGCAAACTCCACACGGACAGTGACCCGGGGCCAGGACCGAACCACGGCCAGCGCCGTGAGGCAGCAGTGCTAACCACTGCGCCACCATGCTGCTGCCTGCATTGCAACCTATCGTTGAATATTTTCCAATGACAGTTCTCTGACAAAGCCTTTTCTGTTCCTTCCACAATTGTCCATGGTCCGCTTTAGCTTATCTAAGAAAAATGTTCATTTTCTTTGGCGAGGAGAAGTTAGATTTTCATGACAAAGCCAAAGATGTTTTTAAAGTCTTCAGTTTCTTAAGAGAGGTTTTTAATGGAAAGATTCCCGACTTGGTACAGGGAACCCTTAATGCTTTCATGCTCATCTCTGTAGGCAGATGCTTAACAGTGTTCATTCAGTTAGGAAACTAAAATCAAATTAAGTGTAAGTATGAGGCTTCTGAATTCCTCCTAAGAGTTTTGTTTTATTTAAGAAGTCAGTTAATAAGCTTCTGAATAAATTAGTTGTAATTTTGAATACAATGAAGTTTTACAAGTTGAGATTAAAGCACAATGGTGTTTTAACCCCGAGTGTTTTGACTGCGTAGGGATAATTTTCAACAGGTGTCTGGCTATTGAGATATGATAATATGGATGCTTGAAGCCTAAAAATTCAGCTTTAGTCTCCCTCTTTGGTTCCACGCTGCAAGTGTGCCTGGCACCATTTTGTGCTGGTTTTTCTTTTGGACGTGTTCTGAACTTTACTTATACCTATTTAATACATGTAAAAGTTTAATACATGTAAAAGTTCTGTCTGTGCTTGTTTAAAGACATAAATGCCACTGTTGGCCATTATAGCTGAAAGAGGAAGAGAAACAGCTGTAGAATGAAGGAGCTAAAGAAGAGAGCTGTCAAGAGGCCTTACTCCACTGGATGGTCCACGCCAAGAAATTCATAGCTACTGTCTGTGAGGAGCAGTGTGTGAGGAAGCTATCAAAGAAATGTGTCACTTGCTGTCGAACTAACTGTAGCCCAGTACTTGATCATAGTCTTCTTGCTCTTAAGATAACTGGCCGTGAACTGGAGTCATTCCAGGCTGCATCAAGTGATATGAGCAACATTAAACAATCTTCTGTGCGGGCCTACTACAAGTAGGTGGCAGAAATTGCAATTCACTTGATAAAATCAAATCATTTCCTTCTTTGTGGAGGCTATGAAGCAGGATGACAAAGCTCTAGCCTTTGCTAGGATTCTAGATTTCCCCGAGGTACAGGGCAACATTAACTGTACATACATTTTCCCAACAGAAGACCCTGGAATATATGTGAACAGAAGGACTTCTATTCGCTGAACTTGTAGTTGGCATGGGATGAAATGCATGCATCATGCAGCTCTGTGCCAAGTATCCGGCAGATGTCATGGTGCCTTCATCCTCCACCAGTATTCAATTCTCCATTTAATTTTCCAAATCATCTGATGAGTCACTGATTACTTAGAGATGCACTCATAAGTGCACCAGAATACGTAGCCTGGACTAAAGTCACCCCTAGGGGCTTGTACCAGGACATTTAATGGTTTATGGATGTGTTAATTGTCAATTGCAACTGTTTACACAATTCATGGTGTGAAGGGTTTGTTTTGAGATTGTCAGTTGACCAGCCTATTCTTTACAGACAGGGCTTGTAACAACTGGCAGGAAACATAGAATCGCTACAATGCAGAAGGAGGCCATTCAGCCCATGGAATCCATACCAACCCTCCAAGAGTGCACCCTACCCCACTCCCCTGCACTATCCCCGTGACACTGGAACACCACCTAACCTACACACCCCTGGACACTAAGGGGCAATTTAGCATCGCCAATCCACCTAACCCGCACATCTTTGGACTGTGGGAGGAACCTGGGGCACCTGGAGGAATCTCATGCAGACACGGGGAGAAAGTGCAAACTCCACACAGACAGGCTCCCAAGCCCGGAATTGAACCCGGGACCCTGCTTTGTGAGGCAGCAGTGTTAACTACTGTGCTGCTCATGGACTGATGTCATGCATTCAGTAGAACACGGAGAGGGCAAATCATTAACATGCATGAACAATCCATCTACTGGACAGGTCAAAAGGTATCCTGTGGTATAACCCCTAGGGGATCTCCATTGTGTGCTGCAGACTCCAAAACGTTTGCATGCAATGTAGCCAACCCATGGAGTCACGTGCAGAGGGAATACATAGAGGGGGAGAAGCCTGAAGGACAGGTAAACACGAAGGATCATGCGGAGCAGCAAGGTTCTCACCAGCTGCAAGAGCTCTTTGACAGCACATCAACGAGGAGTTTTCAGACAAATAATTCCAATTCCCTTCACTAACACATATTCCTGCGGTTGGCCTGACAACTTCCACTACCCTTTACATGGCATGTATCATAAACACCAGAATGGGACTTTCAGTCAAATATTGTTGTCTGGCCAACAGAAAATCCCCCAAAAAACCCTGCACATCATCATTTGTGTAAACAGCTGCAATTGACAGTAAACACTAACACATCCATAAACAATTGTATGTCCTCGGATCTGACTTTAGCCCCATGCTACCTATTCTGGTACACTTATTAAGTGCGTCTCCAATAGATTCAGCATGGAAATGGAAGGCTACTGAGCCTTTGAGAGCACTTGAGCTGCCTGTGATTGGCATCCTTGCGAAAATTAGACCTGACAGGACTTGGCTGCAGATTTTTGCATTGTGTCTACTGCCAGGGCAGGGGTTGGAGAGGGAACAGGCATACTGACATTCTGAGAAAGGACCACTATCACTTGCATGGCCTTTAGTGCCCCATTTCAAGGATAATAATAGTTGCACTGATCTGTAGGAGGGCTGTTGCAGCACTACAGCCCCATCCATGCTTCCATGCTAACTCTGGAGCCAAGATTCTAAATAACCGGGCTAGCTGGCGGGGCTCGGCCCTCGTAAACAGTGGACAACGGCTCCTTCCTCCTGGTTACCTCCTCCACCAAAACATTCACAACACTGAGTAATGAGGAGCTTTCATACCAGACATTTTGCTTTACACCGGCTGGCGCGGAGGTAAAGAGTGCCCCCACGGCACAGGCATACTGCAGATCGGTGGGACCTGATTGCAGGCCAGGCCACTGAAACCCCCGCGTCCTCCGAGGACTCCGCAGGCCGACCTCAGAGCCAAGTCCCGCCGTTACGGACCTGATGTAATATACGCCGGCGGGACCTGCCAAAAACGGGCCGGAGAATCGCCGAGGGGGCCACTGCCAACGGCCCCCGAATGGCGCGACGCGATTCCCACACCCGCCGAAAAACCGTGCCAGAGAATCCGGCAGCAGTCATTAGGGCGGTGGGGCTGGATTCACGTCGCCACCCCCGGCGATTCTTCAGCCCGGCGGGGGGGTCGGAGAATCCCGCCCCATGCCTTTCAGGCCTTTCACGGGAGGAAACCGGAGCACCCGTGTCATGCAGACACGGGAAGAATGTGCAGACTCCACACAGATAGTGACCCGAGCCAGGAATCGAACCCTGGTCTCTGGCGCTGTGAAACAACAGTGCTTACTACTGTGCTACTGTGCTGCCCAATCAGTCCATTCAATCACACAAGCTGTCACAACTGCTTCTGTTCTGGGCTGAGCACCCATGTATGTGTACGGGCACCAGGAAGAACCATATCTAATTTTTAACTACGTCTAATATAGGCATTGAGGTTAATTACAACATATCTATTGATGCCCCAGGTTAAGCTTAGACACGGTCAAAACTACAAGCTTCTTTGCCTGCATGGCTCAGCTCCTTCCTGGAGATATTCATTGATGAGCCTCTTGTAGGTACAGGATTGCCCAAAAAGCTTATCAGGAAAATGTGTTGCTTAATTAGGGAGTACAGAGGAGCAGAGTTATCTTTTGGCGTATGTCCACAGATCCCTGAAGACAGCAGGAAGGTGGATAAGGTGGTTAAGAAGGTATATGGGATACTTGCCTTTATTAGCTGAAGCATAGAGTATTTGAGCAGGAGGGAGCTTTTTGTTTTTGAAAGTATTTTTATTGAAGTTGTAACACTTCATATCAAAAGTTACAGAACACATTAGTTAATAAAACAGAAAAAAACAGAACAAGAACAATGATCACATCAACAACATATGAAATGAAATGAAAATCGCTTATTGTCACAAGTAGGCTTCAAATGAAGTTACTGTGAAAAGCTCTAGTCGCCACATTCCGGCGCCTGTTCGGGGAGGCTGTGTAGGATATTCTGCATCCTCGATTCTTTACGTGTGGGAGGGGTCTGTGACGTCCCTCAAGGTGTAGGGCTTTTCTTCCCATCTCTCCACTGGGTGGTGCATGTATTTCCCTTCTCCTGGCTGTTTCATCTCCCCCCACCTCTACGCCTGTCTGGCCTCGAATAAGGCTGTTCAGAACCCATTGTGTCTGGGGCAGGACGAGAACATAGAATCAAAGAATTTACAGTGCAGAAGGAGGCTATTTGGCCCATCGAGTCTGCACTGGCCCTTGGAAAGAGCACCCCACTTAAGCCCACCCCATCCCTGTAACCCTACCTAACCATTTTGGACACTAAGGACAATTTTACATGGCCAATCCACCTAACCTGCACATATTTGGACTGTGGGAGGAAACCAAAGCACCCGGAGGAAACCCATGCAGACACGGGGAGAACGTACTCATCCCATGGACGTCCTGTAGGAAGGCTGCGTACCTCAGGCTTTTCAGATGTGCGAGGACTCTGAATCTTTTCACTGGACCGTTGAAGCCTCTCACGTCCCATGTAGCCATCCTAATGGGATGACAGACACCCCCCCCCCCCCCCCCCTCCTGTGGGGTCAGCCATACTCACCCTGTGGGCTTGGCCCTGCTCGTCCAAGCCTACCTCGCTTTTGATCTGTTAAAAATGGCCTCTGTCTACTTCCTCTATTTTGCTGTCTCCACGTGCGACCTGTTGCAACCAGCACTCTATTCTCCCCCTGCACTGCCCACCCCCTGCTTCCTCCACGGCCCACTCCCTCCCGAGCGGCCAAATTGCACTTTGCTTTTACACAGTGCAGATGTGGCGCCATCGTTAAATTCTACCCGCCGTTTGGTCAGGTCTGCTCCAATGTCCTTGTACGAGCGGATGGACTGCTCTTTCCACTTGCATGCTTTCGTGCTTTCACCCACCTCAGGATCCGCATCTTATCCTGATATCTGTGGAGCCTCACAATCATTGCCTGCAGTGGTTTCCCAGCTTTGGCTGTTGCTAGAGTGACATGTGAGCGTGGTATACCTCCGGGGTTTGGCGAAGTCCTCCTTGCCAACAAGCTTCCCTAGCATTGCAGCCACGTACTCCGCAGGGGTAGCCCTACAATCTGCAGGTTTTGCCAATATGATCTGTTTTCCTAGTCATCGACGTTTTCCCTCAGCCCTTTCTGTGTCCTGACCAGCCTCATCACCTTGACTTCGAGTGCCACAATTCGATCACTCTGATCCATGGCTGCTTTCATAGAATCATAGAACACAATCATAGAATTGCTACAGTGCAGAAGGGGGTCATTTGGCCCATCGAATCTGCACCGACCCTTGGAAAGATTGCCGTACCTAGGCCCACACCCCAACTCTATCCCCATAACCCAGTAACCCCATCTACCCTTTTTGGACATGAAATGGCAATTTTAGCATGGTCAATCCATCTAACCTGCACATCTTTGGACTGTGGAAGGAAACCGGAGCATCTGAAGGAAATCTGCGCAGACAAGGGTAGAAAGTGCAAACTGACAGCAGTACTAACCACTATGCCACCGTGCCGCTTTCTCGAGGCCTCGCATTGTTAACCTCTTGGGCCTCTTGCCTCTGCTTCATTTTGCTCATACACTCCTTCATGGGAGCCATCACAGCCTCCACTGCTGCCCACACGGCTGCCATGAGGTCCTCCTTCATCGCCTCCCTGTATTTCTGGAATTCAGAGGTGATGTAAGTCATCATTTTTTCTATCAGCACCTGGGTCCGTGCTGAAAATTCCGTGGGGTCGGCTGTCGTTGGTTCTGTGTCACCACGCGGGCTTCCCTGCTCCAGGGCTGAGGTCTCTCTCTCCATATTTTTGCTGCTTTTCCGGCCGGGTTGTTGGTTCCTTGATATGATGGTCGGCAATGTGGTTGTTGGAGGGGGGGGGGGGGGGGGGGGGGGGGTTCTGTCCTTTTGGTGCCCATTTTTTGGGGTTAAAGGGTCTTAAGAAAATTCTTAGATTTTTTTAAATTTTAGAGTACGCAATTATTTTTTCCCAATTAAGGGAAATTTAGCATGGCCAATCCACCTAACCTGCACATCTTTTGGGTTGCGTGGGCGAAACCAACGCAAACATGGGGAGAATGTGCAAACTCCACACGGACAGTGACCCAGAGCCGGGATCGAATCTGGGACCTCGGTGCTGTGAGGCAGTAGCACAGTAACTTCATTGAAGCCTACTTGTGACAATAAACGATTATTATTATTATAATCACTGTGCCACCGTGATGCCCTACCAAAATTTTAGATGAGAGCCACCTTTTGTGCGACTGCTCAGCTCGTGGCCGCCACTGGAATTCAAGAGCAGGGAGATTATGATGGAGCTGTATAAAATGTCATTCGGCCACAGATCGAGTAGTGGTCACCAAACTATAAGAAGGATGTGATTCTACAAGCTATAAGAAGGACTAGAAAGGGTGCAGGGGAGATTTATCAGGATGCTGCCTGTGCAGGACTGTTTCATTATGAAGAAGGTAGGCTAGGCTGGCGTTTTCCTTACAGCAGAGAAAGCTGAAGGGGGCTCTCATCGAGGTGTACAAACGCATGAGGGACATAGATTGGGTAGACACGAAGAAACATTTCCCCTTAGTAGAGGGGGTCAATAACCAGTGGGCATCGGTGAAAGGTAAGGGGCAGGAGATTTAGAGGGGATTTGAGGAAAAACCTTTTTACCTAGAGGATGGTGGGAATCTAGAACTTATGTCCTAAAAGGATGGTTGGTAGAGGCAGGAGCACACACAACATTTAAAAAGAGTTTAGATGCGTACTTGAAATGCCATAGCACACAAGACTCCAGACCAAGTGCTGGAAAACGGAATTGGAATAGATAGGCACTTGACGGTCATCGCAGGCACAGTGGGACATAGGGTCTCTTTTTGTGCTGTAAAACTCTATTGACTAAAAATTGAGATGACAACTCAGGAGAATGTAATCACAGAGTATTGTGACCGGAAGAATAGTGACACTTGGAAAATACTAACAATTAATTAGGTAGTTTTAGGGACATTACTGTATGGGCTATTGGTCTCAAGCATTTGACTTGAATACTGTTCTAATCTTTTCCCTAAAATCCTTGGGGCCTGAGAAGAAAGTGGAGTTCAATGCTCATAGTGGTCTACACCAAAATCAACACATATTTGGTTACTTTTTCATAATTTTGAAATGTAAACGGCCATAAATGTTTGGATCATGTTTTTGAGCGTAAATGACTTTTCAAAGAAGGAAGCTGCATACATTTTTTTGGTGGATGAAAGCAGCTACAATTCTTCAATTGGTTCGGTAAATATTTCCCTGCACATTTTGTAATGCAGTCATCAAGAACAAAAGAATAGATTTTTTCTTAGTTAAACCAATCACCGAGAGAATACACATGTGGCATTCAACTGTCCATCCTGGTAATCTGGAGGTGAAATTGTGAAGCAGAGGCTTTGTGCCAGAAGCACATTAACAACTTATTTCCCAGGGTATTTTGATTTATCAGGGTTGGGAGTGCAGAGCTACCAAAATGTATGTAAATTAAGACCGGAGTTTCCTGCCTCAAAGATCCCCCTTATTCTGTGCACTGGGAACTCAAAGCCACTGTTGTATGTCGTATCACTTTTTAAAAAGTTTAAAGTGCCCATTTTGTTTTCAATTAAGGGGCAATTTAGTGTGGCCAATCCACCTACCCTGCACATCTTTGGGTTGTGGGGGGTGAGACCCACCCAGACAAGGGGGGCAATGTGCAACTGCACATGAACAGTGACCCAGGATCGAACCCAGATCCTCGGCGCCGTGAAGCAGCAATGCTAACCACTGCTCTACCGTGCCACCCCTAGTGTTGTATGACTTTTAAACCGTGTCTTTGCACTGACTATCATGCAACTACTTTGTCTTGTGAGAATTTTAGCCCTAGAAGCGTTTGGTTATTTCAGTGGATTCTTTTTGGTGCAATTTGAACCTAACCTGTTCATTGGGAAACTGACAGAATTCGCCTTTTCAGACTTTATTCTCTTTTACTTTCCATTTAAATCAATGGGGATAATATTCGACAGAGTGTAAAACTGGCATGCCACCTGATCCTGCAAGGTGGTCGGAGTGGGGCTTAGTTTAAAATGGCCCATGCCCTAACTCAAGTCCACTGAAACTGACAAGACCCTACAAATACTAGTTTTGAATTATTTTTGTGTGATCCTGAAGAGTATAAAGACACCTTTGCCAAATATAACCTGGGATACTGCCATTCAGGGCTCTCCCCACCACTCCACCTGCCCAAAGTTGCTTTGATACCCACTGGGTAGCCTCTGGGCTAGCTGATATTGTACTGGCCTGATTCCAGCAAGCTGTGTCAGAATGTAGTGTAAGTAAATGAGGCCTGAGCCTCAACAATGACTCCAGAGTCTTCGTTGTCAGAACTGTTGCTGGTCAGTCACTGAGTTAAAATAGGCTGTCATCGTTCACTTAAAAACAAAATTATTTAATGAGACATGGGTGACACTGGCTAAGCCCGCATTTACTGCCCAGCCCTAATTTCCCTTGAAAATAAATGACAGAAGTCTGCCTCGATGTTGGTGCATTGTCATACAACTCTCTCTGAAAAACATTCACACTGATCGACTGGATGTCAGTAATTGAATGCCATGCCATCTGTTCTCAGGTGCTGCAGCCCATGTACAAACTGTTGAACCTACTTATTGGCAGCTGTTGTGGCGCTGTTACATGAAATGAATTCAAGCCTGTCTTTCTCATGGCTGTGGCAATGCTGGCACAAAACTACAACTATGTGGCAGAGGAATTTCAGACTCTTTGGTGCTGTAAACTGAAGCCTACGGTTAAATGAGTCAAAGCAGTTTCATTTTTTAAAGCCAAGCCCATACTGTAGAAACACGATGAAACCCTGATTGATGACGCCAAGATTGGATTTGGAAAGTCTGAAGATTGGAGGTTGAACTAAATGCAGAGTGAGGGTTCCATCCTTTCAACATCCTAGAGAAGAATATGATGGACATAGGATGTCAGCTCCATCTCTCTGTGCCTGGACAGTGAGTACTGACAAGTTATAATGAAATATAAGTACTCTGGATGCTGGAGATCTGAAATAAAAAAGCATCCATGGAGAGAGAAAAACAGAGTTATTTTTTAGAGTCCATATGATTCTTCTTCAGAGCTAAAGAAGGACAAATGGAAATCCTGTAGGATGGAAGAGCAGTACTCTGGAAGAAGGGTCATATGGGCTTGAAGTGTTAACTCTGTTTCTCTCTCCACAGATGCTGCCGGACCTGTTGAGTTTTTTCAGCATTTGCTGTTTTTATTATAGCACCAACAAGCAACTTGACATCACATCCGGGCCCAAGCATTTTTTCACCCAAAAATCTTTCCACGTCCAGCAAGGGTCACTGAATAGTGATGCAGAAGCAATATGCTGATAAATGTTCCCATTTGTTGATTTGTAGAAAGACTCTTTCCACAAAATTAGGAATGCAAAATTCAACAACATTTATCTCGTATCCGTACCATAATAAAAGCCTCATGGGGTAAGTAAGAATGGTGGGAGGAATAGTAGATTATTTCATGGTGATAATCAGAGGCTTTGTCAAAGCGAAAGGGAGTACATTGGAGAGGCCTTGAAAACAGGCATGCAGGTTAGGATGCACACTTCATCCAACCCACTCAGTTTAATTTAGGCAGTGCATCAACTGCTTAGAATGATTTTGGGGTGCAGCTGGTTATATCGGCATTGTTCATTGGCTACATGCATTAGCAGGGATCCATTATCTTTGCTAACTTATACCACACTGCATGGGAGGTCTTGTTGAAAAGGATAAGAGCCACCCTGTATCCACAAAAAGAAGGTGGCCATCTAGTAACCCAATAAAAAGGCAGGAGGAACAGATACCTATGGAGATCAGTGATAGGACTTTAGTCCCAAGGACCTGGATGTTGTGCTGCAAGAAATTGAATGATCTCACACACATGGGCAAAGTGAGTGACTGTTTCTTCAAATGTTATATCCTATCAACTACACCAATTGTCTCACACACTGCTCAATTTACCAGCCCCCATTGCTGACGTACAGAAAATCTCCATCTATCAGGACTCATATCTGACATCCATATGCATCACCTCACCTCAAATGCTTAACATTATACTCACAGCTCACATACACTGCCAGCTATTCAGCCATTAAAGCCATACCACACCAAACATACTCACAAGCTCATTGATATACTGTCCTCTCTCTTGCAGGAGAACGTGGCACTCAGCTGGAGAAAGCAGGATCTAACTGCTATGACCCGATCCCTGGGCAAGGCCATCAAGTTTGTTACCCTCTGTCTCCTCTGTAAAAACTAACAGCATGAGCCCCAATTTGTTAAATTGCAGATGGGATATCCCCAAATTGTTATGCCGCTGGCTGAGGAGGGATCAACTGGCTCCCATTTTTCATTCAAGCCCCTGTTTTGCACAACAAGATTAAGTCAAAAAAGATCCCTCCCTTGTGGATACCGTTTCCCAAGCTACTAAATACGAGGAATATAATAAAGCGCATACACTCACACAGATTAGAAATCAGATGTGAGCCAAAAAACAAGTTTGTAAAAAAGAAGGTACAAGAATCAGTCTTTGACTTTCGGAGCCACAAGGTCATGCTGCAGCTGTACATAACTCTGGTGCGGCCGCTCCTGGAGTACTGCGTGCAGTTCTGGTCACCACATTATAGGAAGGATGTGGAAGCTTTGGACAGGGTTCAGAGGAGATTTACTAGGATGTTGCCTGGTATGGAGGGAAGGTCTTACGAGGAAAGGCTCAGGGACTTGAGGTTGTTTTCGTTAGAGAGGAGAAGGCTGAGAGGTGACTTAATAGAGACATATAAGATAGTCAGAGGGTTAGATAGGGTGGACAGTGAGAGTCTCTTTCCTCGGATGGTGATAACCAACACGAGGGGACATAGCTTTAAATTGAGGGGTGGTAGATATAGGACAGATGTCAGAGGCAGTTTCTTTACTCAGAGAGTAGTCGGGGTGTGGAACGCCCTGCCTGCAACAGTAGTAGACCCGCCAACTTTAAGGGCATTTAAGTGGTCACTGGATAGACATATGGATGAAAATGGAATAGTGTAGGTCAGATAGGCTTCAGATGGTTTCACAGGTCAGCGCAACATCGAGGGCCGAAGGCCCCGTACTGCGCTGTAATGTTCTATGTTCTATGATGAAACATTGTGGCCTTTTGAGATTCGCGATTCCAGTCGTGCTGACTTCACCAGTTGAATAGTTTGTTTCAGGATTCCAGGATCCTCCAGTTTAGTTGAGAAGTTGTCCTGCTTCCCTTCAGCTGTGGCTTTGCTGACTCGCTTTGCTTCAGCAATCAGAGAGAGCGGGACTTATATTTTCTCCTTCCAATTCGGGGGTCGGGGGAGGGGGGGGGATGACTTTGGTGTTCTTTTGCTTCTGTGTCATACACTCTGACACACCCAGCACTAGTCCACACTGACCCCATGTTTTTAAATTGCCGTTTTATCCCACTCTTGTATATTCCTGTCAGGAAAAAATCTACAAATTGGTCTGGGGAAATAATTTACAAGGTACAATTCCTGCTGAAATGACAATCAGCATCCTTTATCTCCACAGGAAATGGTAGTTCACATTTTCTGGCTTTTTCCTTTCAAATGACTCTTTCTGAGACAGGCTGTGGCATTCCATCTTGTATACCACTTCTCCCTCATCCCACAGTCCCGTCTGACTTGCAAACTGCTTTCTCGCCACAACCTAGCTCTTGTCCCTTTTTCATTTTCAGGTATCAAGAACCGGAACCTGGCCAGGCAGTGGAGAAAGAACAAAAAGACAATCAGAGCCACTAGCTCAGATACTGCATGTAATTGAGAAAGGCTTAGAGGTGGAATCAGCATATGGTGGGGCACCAGGCACATGTGCCAGTGCAGTGGAAAAGGATAGCACTGGTGGCAACTTGCTGGAGGACAAGGGTGCACACAAGTTCAGCCGCAGAGGACACAGAATATGACTTTAGGTCAGGCATAGATGAAAACGTATGGATGTACACACGCAAATGCTTGGCACACTGAAAAGCCTGCCAGAAAGCCTACGTTCAGTATCAAGGTGCATGGAGGAGGAAGAGTTCAGCACAGGGTGTTTTGCAGAGTTTTCAACTCATCTTTTCCAACATAGAATGGGTGGGTACCTCCTTCAATACACCTGTGGACCCAATCATGATGCAGTGTTTGATGGCTTGTGCCTCAGCTGTCATTGAAACATGTGCAGCATCCACCCAAATTCTGAGTGCTGCAGTTAATGTTCAGAGATCTGTCATCATGGCTCTGGATACAGCGTGTAACGTGGCTTCCAAATTGTCCCAGCACTCCCAGAAATCTATTCTGAAACAGATTTTCACCTGAGAATCCTGCTCCCCTTTCCACTTCAAGCAGTTTATCCTGCTCTGTCTGACCTCATCTCTTTCCCCCAGTTATGCGTGAGGCAAAAAGTAAGGCCCATGTGGAAACCACTCATTTGGTCATAGAAAATAGACCATACAGTGCAGAAGAAGGCCATTCGGCCCATCAAATCTGCACCGATCCACTTAAGCCCTCACTTCCACCCTATCCCCATAACCCCATCGAACCTTTTTTGGGCACAAAGGGTAATTTTAGCATGTTCATTCCCCCTAACCTGCACGTCTTTGGACTGTGGGAGGAAACCGGAGCACCCAGAGGAAACCCACGCAGACACGGGAAGAATGTGCAGACTCCGCACAGACAGTGACCCAGTGGGGAATTGAACCTGGGACCCTGGCGCTGTGAAGCCACAGTGCTAGCCACTTGTGCTACCATGCTACACAAGACTTTAAGTCACTGTGCTTCAGTGCAATATCAAATGGCACCACAGAGTCTGTGGGGGTGGATGCAGCTTTAATGCAATAATAATTCTGAGGTTGATTTGAACTCTGGATTTAGATTTTAGATTACTGTTCTGCGACACTGAGCTATCATGTTCTGGCCAACCATAGTTGCTGGTTGTGAATACAATTTTTCTTTGTTTTGTGAGGGAGGTGATTGAAGAATTTTTATAGTGACATGTGACTTAGCATATGTCATGTAGTAGGTGGGTACTGACAACCAACTGTTTCAACTTATCAACTCATAAACAAACTCATAAATGTCATTGTGATACAGTGCTACAACTCTTCTAACCACCTACACATGAGCTGCTATTTGACATAACTCTTTCAAACATAATAATGACCAATTCTTTGTTGCTACTTCACAGCTTCTTCTAATTCTTAGGTGTAAAAGAGTTAAAAATAATCTGAAAGGCTGCATTTTATTCAGCGAGAATTAGCAGAACAGTTGTATTATTCAAAAAAGAGAAAATAATGAAACATTTGATTTTCCCCAAAGACTGATATAACAATGGGTATCTAAGCTATTAATTTAGTTTTACATTTCACTCTTAATGCTTGGATTTATATATCAGCAATGCTTCTCATGTAAAGCTTATGAAGAAGAAAATGGAACGTTTATAATTAAAGTTTTCTCTATTCTTAAAGAATAACACAATGAAAACGTGTCAATGGGACAGTAGTTATTTTGGGAATAGTTCAGTTAATTTTACTAACAATGCTGTAGTATCATTCAAAGATGTACCATCAGAGGCTTGGTATTGCACAATGACTTTCTTGTTGCTCAGTGATTAAATGCACTTCAAATGTGTCATTAATCCATGAAGAACAAAAAGGTTCCATATTCATTCTGTGATCTCTGTTGAGGTAGCTGATTCCAGCCAGCACACGTGATGGGCCCGTTATAGTTGGATAGGCTAGGGAATGGAAAATCTCAGCCAGGAAAGTGGTGTTCCTAATCTCTATCCAGTGGTCTTTGCTGAAATGTGTGAACGTATGGATATGACTGAGGATAAGATTGGGTTTGTCTGGGATGTTCTTTCAAGTTCATTTGCCTGTGGAAATCAAACCTAGTTTTAGTGCTAGGTATTGTTTCATAACTCTCATCAGAATATCCAGGCTGTAGTGTTCTGTATTACTAATAAAGGATAGCAACGTGGGTAAGTTGTAGTGTAGGGGGCTACTTTCGCTCACAGGGCTACACCTGAGCATTGGCAAGAGGGGAGAGAAGGTAAAAATGGAAACTCAGAATGAATGAGAATCTTTGATAATGCTGGAAAGAGATTTTCTCTTGTCACAAATTTTGCTAATGCTTTATCAACCATGCCTGGGCCTTTTCTCCGTGAGTTGTTGCCCAATTAAGGATGATGGGTGGTTTCCTAAGGATGCTGATCCAATCAGAGGCCAGTCGGCTAGTTGGGAGAGGTGGGCGCTGTTCAGGCACAAATGGAGGTGCCCTCAGAAATGCTCACAACATTCTAAAAATAAAGAGGCCCAAAGTCTGTCAGGTCTTCGGAATGAAGAGGAGACCTCCCTTGCCCAGAGGATTGTTTTCAGTCAGGTTACGTGCTTTTCTGTCTGTAGCCCTGTCATTGGGGTTTGGATCCTCGGTTCGAATGCCTGAGTCTCTGGCATGTCACAGGGAGGCTACCTCCAGTGAGCTGCCTTGTTCTGAGGTCTGCAGCTTTCTGCTCTGACACCAGCAAGATTCCAGCAGGGAATTCCTCCTGCCTCTCATGAGTTCCTTCATTGACCTGCTGCTGCCAGGTAGATAGCCGCTGTCACTGATCACCCACCTTCAGCAAGATTGCTTGCAGGTGGGAACACGTCTGGGCACTGACCCAATGTAACCCAGTTCCACCTTCAAAGCAGCCCCTGTGGGACCGGGATTATTCTACTTGCTATATCAGGAGCCCGGCAACTCACTGTTTTAAGATCTTTAAGATGGGAGGTTAGAGCGTCATCATATGATTTTGTACATTCATGTTTAATGGAGCAGAAAGGTTGTATGCGGTACATCTGCAGCGGAATGCATTCTTCTGGAGTTGTTTCTCTGACTGACTAATGCTCCTGACACATCTCACCCTTTTACATGTTATATGGATCATTAGGTGAATGCATGCATCTTGCAGTGTCCTCTCACTGTTCAAGTGCCTGAGTAGTGTTCATCTTTCTCAGTGGGACTGCTGGCTCCCATTGGTCTCTCCCATTTGCCGTCCTACACCTGTGTCCTGTCCTGCCATCCTTAATTGGAGATGTAAAATACAGAGGTGGTCTTCTAATTCAACGTTTCCCGTAAAATTAACTAGGCGGGCACTGTGGAAACTCACAGACTTGGATATTGGGAGTGGTCCCCACATCGGATACCGAAAGCCCATGGAAATTTCAAACGATAGTGACAGTATTTATCTGCCTAGTTCATTAAGTTTCTGGTCTTTGCTGACCCCGAAAATGTGAATGACAATTGGATGTGATTTGACTCCTTTGAAATTGCTCGTGCCCGCCATTTAAGTGGTAAGCAACATTCGCGCCACACATCAGCCAGAGTCTGAATGTTTTCCAGGTCTGCATGTGGACAACAGTCAGTTTCATTATTTAAGCAGTTGTGAAATCATTAACTCACATCCCACTCTGACCTTTTGATGGAAGGAAGGCCATTAATGAAACACCTGAAGGCCTCGGAAATGAGGAATTCCTGCAGTGTTGTCTTGAGATTGCTTCACTTTTTCTCAAACATGCTGCTTATTGTTTGATAAGCTCACTAACCTGGTTGTGAAGAAGGCATTGTACCTAGGATGCGTTTGGTAGAGAATGTTTATTACAGAGCTGACATCTCCATCCTAACACAGCGCTGGCTGATTCTTCGTTATATGCAAGTATTATTAACTAGTCAATACCCAACACCGTGTTACTTTAAACTACTAGTTTTAAAAATATTTATTAACAGAACCAATTAGATACCAACAATCCTGTGCTTTAGCTTCACGAGGCTGGCATCTCTGTTTTAAGTGTGCTTTGTGCTGCTCCTGGTATGCTCCCCTACACAGCTCATTGAACCAGACTGGCTTGATGATGATGGTAGTGAATAGGGCGCCAGGCCATAAGGTTACTGATTCTGCTGATGTCCCTCAGCACTTCATGGATGCCTCATTTTGAACTGCTAGATCCCTTCTGAATCAACCCCATTTAGCAATGTGAAGATGGAACCTAGCTCCAAATGGACGGTGTGATGGTCACTCAGTACAAATGAGTTTGCGATCTGTTCACTCTGCATACTTATGGCAAATACCCTAGTTGCATGTTAATACCCTCACCATAGTGGCATCCATACCCCTTACAGCAGAGGTGTGCGTGTATCCATGGATGTCACTTTGGAGTCAAAATGCACTGAATGACTGGGTGACAGGGAGCTGTGTGTTGCGACTCTGACATGTGAATGTTTACTCGGATATTTTGAACAACTTTTCATTGTCGCAAACACTCTGCTAACTGCTGTGGTTGAATTTTAATCCACTTTCGCAGCTAATGGATATCCTTTAAATGTAAGTTTGTGTGACCTGAATTAACTTACTATCACCATTTTATTCTAACTTACACCAAAAAATGTTTGCAAAAAATGTTAGAAATGCAAAATGTGGTCAGCCTCATACATGGAAAATTGACTATTCAAAATTATAGGTTCTCATGAACTTAGCTGTTTTTATAAGTGTCTTGCTAGGTCAAGTAATGTGTTGCCTTGTAAAGAAATGTGTGATGAGACAGCACGGTGGCACAGTGGCTAGCATTGCTAGCACTGAGGACCCGGGTTCGAATCCCAGCCCTGGGTCACTGTCCGTGTGGAGTTTGCACATTCTCCCCGTGTCTGTGTGGGTTTTGCCCCCACAACCCACAGGATGTGCAGGATAGGTGGATTGGCCACGCTAAATTGCCCCTTAATTGGAAAAAATAATTGGGTACGCTAAATTTATTAAAAAAAAGAAATGTGTGATGCACTACTTAGAAAATTTATTGTGGGGAACATAGATGTGTAGAAGCGTCTTGTCTACAATATTTGGAATAAATAATGAATCAGAGAGATCAGGTGATAGGTACAGGTGTTGTAAAGCTGTGGTTAGTGCAGTCAATAAATGGAAAAGCTGAAATCACAGTTAAATTGTATTTGATATACAAACAAAATGTGTTTTGTTTCTTGTGCAAATTACCTGATTTCAATTTTTATGTTAATGTGTTCAGTTTCATTGCCAATAAAGACATAGCATTCATTCACAGTAAAACCAGTCAAATTCTTTACATTTACTTGCAGGGAATATTAACTAATCCTTGTGCTTGGCATGTTAGCTGATAGACCATGAATGGGCATCGGAAGACCTGCTCTAACTACAAAGATTGTTTTTACTTTGGAATGATAGCAATAAGCCCCAACTAGTTGGAGGGCTAGTCACAGATATTAGGGAGTGAGGGAAAGGTAGATTTAAATTGAAATTCGTGTTTTCCATTTATTTAGCAGAAATGTGGAAGAATAAAAGAGGAACAATTGAATTTTGAAGTAAACATTTTAAAATTTATTCTGTGTAAACAGCTGCTCTGTATTTGGTATTGAGAAACAGTGAGAGGCACTTTTACCTTTAAAAAGGTGAGAAATTATGGAAGGTGTTGGAGCTTCTCAGCAGGACCAAAACAAGTTAGTCAGAGAGCAAGATGGAAGATGGAGCTTAGAATGTGCCTGAGGGGAATGTCAGAACATGTTTTTGCAGCCCTCCCCACAGTGCTAACAACAATTTACAACAACAATACCATTGCTAATACAGACTCAATCCAATCTTCCTCAATGCTCCCAGATTCACAATACTTTCAGAATCTGCTCCCTCAGATATTCAATCCTCATCCTAATCCTGAAAGACTCTCTGACCAGCTTTCTCCCCGGAACGTTCTCTTTTGCCTCTGCAGTTTGTGGATTTTCTCATTCCAGTAATCTTGCACTTCATTAGCAGCTTCACCTGACTCCAGGACAGCTCTCAATGCTGCCACACATAGGCATACCCAAGCCCTTTGATCTTGCAATTGGGGATCCCTCAGGATGCTCCTAAATAATGGACCACGGCCCGTGCTCCCAGGGTCACCCCCCTTGTGCCTTGGACTCCCAATATCCTAGTTGCAGTGCTTCCACTGCCTATGTACCCATATACACTGCTATCAGAGCAGTGCACCCTGCTCATCAGTGCCATAACACCCAGGATCACCGCTACCCCTGATAAATCTTCTTACGTTTCTATATACTGTGTTCCAAACTCCTGGAACTTTCCACTCCCAATGCTGACAGATGCAGTTAACTCTGGCAGTGCTCCGAGAGTCTGGGAAGCCACCTCTCTCACCCCACACTGCTGGCAGACCCTAGAAATTACCCAGTAAATCAAATTTCGTATTCCACCCTCAGTTCAGGTTTCTCGTCCTGAGCATTACCACACCACAGAAGCTTCCCCATCCCGTCAAAGCCCAGCACACACTATAGCTGCTGCTCTCAGATATTGCTGCAAAGAATGGCATCATTCCTGCATCCTGCTACATGTTTTCATTGTGCACTGTCCTTAATTCCTCCGAATACCTTGCAGTGAAGCACTGACATTTCATTCACCACCATTTAGGAACATCATTGTCCAGTCCCGCTAGCTCCTCTGATTTCCTTGTGAATCACCAAGTGCCCACTCATTATCTAAGCTGGGCTAGTGAGTGCGAGTAAGAAGGTGAACGATGTTGTGACTGACCTTTTTGGGCTGTCACTGCTCTTCCGCGTCCCACCATTAGGTCACTTTCTTTTTCTGTGTCTTTCTTATCTTAAAGACTCAGAGAAAGGGAAAACATCCTCAATTCTCGGAGAAAGAGAAAACAATGAGAAATGCTTTTGTACAATGTATTTTTTGCTCCTTTATTTATATTATGATTTGCTGACAACGTGAATTTCAGAAATTAAAATCTTTCTATTGTTTAACATTGAAACCTTTACTGTACAAACCAACTGTGGGTGTAGAACCTTCCACATCGCCTCCTGTCAACGCTGCTGAGTTGAATCCTAGTACACCCATTGCTTCCTCCTCCTGCTGAGGTGTTAGATGAATGTCTGCGCTCTCCGCCAGTAACTTATCATTCATGGAAGTTAAGTGCCAATTTTCTCTCTGTGAGAACAGAAAGCATTTTACTTTCAGACACAGACTGGTTTATTTTACCACTGTTGCAGAACTCCTAATACTTCCCTGATGGAGTTCCCAGAGAGAAAATGATGCCTTAAATACCATGCTTGCAATGCGGGATATTCCGGTGAGATAATTTCACTGTTACATTTCAGGGAGTCTGTGGAGTACATTGAGTTTGCAGTGTTATGCCTTTATCTTTGTTGCTGCACATTTAAAATTAATATCAGTCAGCAGTGTGATAAGTTTAACATTCAAATGAATGATGGCTTGCTGCCTTCAAGTGTGCTTTTGCAGAGCTTTTGGCCATTAATAGAGTAGGATCTGAGGGTTGGAGAGTTGCCAATCACCGACTCTGCCATCTCATTTCACACAATTCTAACAATTGCTTCATTTCACACAATTCTAACGACAGGATTGCATTGATTAGTTCCTTCCCAATCATTCCCGAAACCCGCAATTGCATTGCTGTTGTGCCTTGTTTCAATAAGCAGATGATTAATATTACTCTTTTGTTCACCTTGCTGAGAGTAGGTCCAGCTTCAAATCTTGCGGTCATGTCCTTCAGCACTACATTCTCCGCCCCCTCACCGAATGACATTTTCAGACCGCCTCCATGAATTGCTGTAGTCATGTTTTGTAGGTATATTCATGGTGATATTCTGCAGGGATCTCCAGGATTTGATCCAATGACAATGAAGGAACAGGGATATATTTCTGTCAGAATGGTGTGATTTGGGAGGGGGAGTTTGCTGGTGGTGATGCTCTCATGAGCTTGTTTCCTTTGCTCTTCCAGGCGGTAGAGATTGTATAATAAACACAGAAAATGCTGGAAAAACTCAGCAGGTCTGGCAGCATCTGCGGAGAGAGAAGCAGAGTTAATGTTTCAAGTCCAATATGACTTCTTCAGAGTCATACAGACACGAAATGTTAACTCTGTTCCCTTTCCACAGATGCTGCCAGACCTGCTGAGGCTATCCAGCATTTTCAGTTTTTATTTCAGATCTCCAGCATCTGCAGTACTTTGCTTTTATTTATAGTAGAGATTGAGGGCGAGGACTTTGGGCTGTTCATGCCAGCGGGATCTTCTTGTCCTGCCGATGGCACACCCCTGCCGTGGGTTTCCCAGCGGCGTGGGGTGGATTCATTGGTAAATCCCATTGCCGGTGATGGGTCCTGAAGAACCAGCCAATGGCGGGCCATTTCCCATCACAGGGAAGCCAGACAATCTCACCCTGAATCTTGGGAGATGCTGTTGACAAAGCCTTTTGTGAGTTATTGCATCCCCCAATGAGGTTATATAAGTGGATGTTGGGCAGTATGAACATAGAACATACAGTGCAGAAGGAGGCCATTCGGCCCATTGAGTCTGCACCGACCCACTTAAGCCCTCACTTCCACCCTATTCCCGTAACCCAATAACCTCTCCTAACCTTTTTGGTCACTAAGAGCAATTTAGCATGGCCAATCCACCTAACCTGCACATCTTTGGACTGTGGGAGGAAATCAGTGCACCCGGAGGAAACCCACACAGACACGGGGAGAACGTGCAGACTCCGCACAGACAGTGACCCAGCGGGGAATCGAACCTGGGACCCTGGCGCTGTGAAGCCACAGTGCTATCCATTTGTGCTACCGTGCTGCCCGTATGAGTTAACTGTATAAGGCCGAGACCCACTTACAAGAATGACCAGTGTTATTGAACCTGAGAAACCGATTACAACAGGTAGGAAATTTGTCTGTGGAAACTGGATCTTTTCAAGGGCAGCCAGCAACTTCCTGCAAAGTTGAACCTTTCAGTGGGCTGAAAGCCAGTTGATGGTAATTGATATACTTTAAAACTCAAAAATGGGTGAACAAATATATACATTTCAGAATGTAGCCTGAATACTGACGTTCAAAAAAAGATATTGATTGCAAGTGTGACTCGTCTGAATGACTGTAGCAGATGGCCTAATGTGAGTGCGGGACAATAAACAGCTTGTCTGGGGGAGGAGGAACAGGAAATATTTTGAGGAAGCCAATAGTTAAAGCTTAGCAAAGATAAAAATACATAGGAGAGAAGTGGATTTCTTCATATTCTCATTTTTAATAACTCATTTTGCCACCTTTCTCTGATGAATGGAACAGATGACTATAGAGAGTCCAGATCGCCGCTGAAGCTATTTGAAGGGAGGTGGGGAGGGTGCAGGGCGGAAGGAAACCAGTTGACAATCTGACAATTTGGCAAGGCTGAAGGCACAGGGATGCTGCCAAACCTAATGTGGGACCTTTTTCCCTTCTGTATCACATACTGGTAGCTGGCCAAATTGACAGCCTGTCTGGCTGCAGGGAGAGAAAACCAGTGGCAGGAGGATACAGTCACAGTTCCTTCGAGCTAATTCCCAAGAATTGAGAGGAGAAAGCTCAGTGCTTGGGAATGCGAGAAAATGGCCATGATTGCAGCATGAAGAAATCAGCAATCAAGACTTGGTGTGCTGAAGGGGGAGAGAAGCCATTGTGGAATGGGAGAAGATGACCGTTGGTGTATTATGGAATTGATCATGATCAGCTGAAAGGGGCAGCACTGCAGGACTCTGATCTAACGATGTGATAAACGGTCCTGTCTCTTGATAAGATATTTGGATGCCATGAAACCTGCTGCTGTAAAATAAAATCTACCCAAATGGGTTGAGGACCTGGTTCCCCTTATTTTTTTTCAATTACACACTACCATCCATTGTGGGGTTTAGAATCAAGGTCAGTTTCTCTTTGCAGATCTTTTCATTGTTTTTGAGCCAGTTATTGAAAATAGCTGATTAAATTATCTTCGAGATTTGACAATGGTCGAAGTATATTGCTGAGGGCTACTATGTGATGAGGACTTAGAAGTGAGCAGATCAGCCAGCACGGTGGCGCAGTGGTTGGCACTGCTGCCTCACGGCACCGAGGTCCCAGGTTCGATCCCGGATTTGGGTCACTCTCCGTGTGGAGTTTGCACATTGGATTGGATTCGATTGGTTTATTGTCACGTGTACCGAGGTGCAGTGAAAATTATTTTTCTGCGAGCAGCTCAACAGATCATTAGTACATGAAGATCAAATAAAAGAAAAAGAAAAAGAGGATCTGTTTGGGAGAGCTCACAGAGAGTCGCCACACTCCGGCACCATTTTGGAACTGCATTCTCCCTGTGTTTGCGTGGGTTTTGCCCCCGCAACCCAAAGATATGCAGGGTAGCTGGATTGGCCACATTAAATTGCCCCTTAATTGGAAAAATTGAATGGGGTACTCTAAATCTATAAAAAAAGAAGTGAGTAGATCAGTATTGTGCAGACAGAGGAAATGTGTGAAAGAAGATCTGGTTTCTTTAGCTTCAAAGCATATTGCCTTTCAGATGTTTATTATATGCGTTACCTGTGTATGATTACAATTCCAAACAAAATTGAGGAACACTACACCTTCAAACAGACAATATTTTAATATTTTTGTTAAAATTTACATGAATAAAGGTGCCATTATTTTGTTTAAGAATACTGTTGGGTCTCTTTGATCAGGATGGAATTTCCGGTTGCGGCAACCCCAAGACCAGAAATTCCCGTCTGAAGTCAATGGACATTTAAATGGTCCGTCAAATTTTCCGGCCCGCCCATGGCAGTTCCCGTGGCAGGTGGGACAGTAAAATTTTCCCCAATATTTAAAGAATAACTGCAGCTAATGACATTCGTTGAAATCAGTAATCATCAGTACTGAATAGGAGAGAAACCTTTCCTCAGCAAGCTCAACAACCATTCTGGGGAACTTGCTATGAGCATTTGTTTGAATTACTGGCAAATGCTTGTTAGTTGAAGATACAAAATTATTTTGTTTTGAACACTTGAGCACGTTAATTATTTCCGAGGTATTGATTGAAGTCAAATACATTTGTAGGATTTCATGTTCTTGTTAGATTTTATAAGTGATTTATATGCACTAATAGGCTTATTGACACCGAACAGATTCTTAGATCATAAAATGTTTAATTATGATATATCTCACAAGCTTGTGGGAGGAGGTGAATTATTAAATTCTTTTCAGCCTCATCTCTTGGAGATACCCAAAATATCCAGTGACTTACTGTGCTTGTTTTTCAAAATGTTAAATTCAGGATTTAGGAACGGTTTACGATTTGTGGAGAAGATTCAGTCTGTAAATGCCTATATTCATTCATCTTCATACCAGGAGTAATGATGTGAAATGGAGATAGATCATGGCAAGGTTTCCTGAGTCATCGTTTGGATTGAACGTTTGGTTTGTGCATACAAATGTATCTTCGTTTGAAGGAGATCGTCTTTTGTCAACTAGAATATGATGCAAACATGTTTATTAAAATGAAAATATTTTCCCATATTTGAAAATGGTGGTAGAATCATGAATATTGGTTCCGAACAATATTGGCGTAAAATACAATTGAAACCTATTTTTATGTTTGAAGCAGCATTGTCGTAATGCTACGCTGCCAGTAACAACACTGAATGTGGGCAGGTGGCAGCTGTGGATTCCCATGTTATGGCATTCTGATTCTGTTCAGCAGGCAGTGCGAGGTACTGTGATAGACAGGATAAGAGCACTATTGTACCAGACAATCCAATTGATCTAGAAGAAGATTGGACCAGCTGGTTTTCGATTTTTCTAAAGTAATTCTCTAAATAATAAAGAGAAAGTAAATTAATAGCACCTGTGGAGAATTAAAAAAAAATTAGAGTATCCAATTATTTTCTTTTTCCAATTAAGGGGCAATTTAGTGTGGCCAATTCACCTACCCTGCACATCTTTGGGTTGTGGGGGCGAAACCCATGCAGACACAGGGAGAATGTGCAAACTCCACACGGACAGTGACCCAGAGCCGTGATCAAACCCAGGCTCTCAGTGCCGTGAGGCATCAGTGCTAACCACTTCACCACCTGTGGCGAATTGAGGGAAGAATGTACCATAATTTAAAAATCTTGTTCTCTCAATTTAAAACATGATTGCTTGTAATCATATTCTTTTAAGCCATGATGTGGAGATGCCGGCCTTGGACTGGGGTGAGCACCGTAAGAAGTCTTACAACACCAGGTTAAAGCCCAACAGGTTTGTTTAAAATCTCTAGTCAACCTGAGGCAGGAGCAGTGCTCCGAAAGCTAGAGATTTGAAACAAACATGTTGGACTTTAACCTGGTGTTGTAGGACTTCTTACTATATTCTTTTAAAGGATTAATGAAAAGGTCATTTTTACATGCATAAAGAAACAGAGAGCCGGCCTAAATGGGTCATTTTTGGTTGACAAGATGTGACGAATGGAGTGGCACAGGGGCCAGTGCTGTCCCTCAGTTATTTTCAAATTTATACTAATGACTTGGATGACGGGTGTGAACATGTGGTTGAATTTGTTGATGACACAAAGATAGGTAGGAAAATAAGTTGTGAAGGGGTCATAGAGAGTCTGCAAAGGGACATAGGTGAAGTGAATGGGGAAAAATTGGCAGAGGGAGTATAACGTGGAAAATTGTGAACTTGTCCACTTTGGCAGGACGAATACAAAAACAGCATATTATTTAAATGGAGAGAAATAGCAGAACTTTGAGATACACAGGAATCTAGGTGCCTTGCTACATCAATCACATAAAGTTAATGTACAGTAAGTGATTAGGAAGGCAAAATGAATGTTGTCATTTATTGCAAGGTCTACAAAAGTAAGGTCTACAGGGTGGCGTTGAGACCACATCTGGAGTGCTGTGTGCAGTTTTGTCTCCTTATTTAAGTAAGGATATAAACGCATTAAAAGCAGTTCAGAGAAAGTTCACTCAGCTGATAACTGGGTTGGTTATCTAATGGGGAGAGCTTGGACAGGCTGGGCTTTTATCCATTGGAGCTCAGAAGAATGAGAGGTGATTTTATTGAAACATGTAAGATCCTGAGGGAACTTGACAGGGTGGATGCTGAGAGGATGTTTCCCCTTGTGGCAGAGACTAGAATTAAAGGACACAGTTTAAAAATAAGGGGCACCCCACTTAAGATGGAGTTAAGAATATTTTTTCTCCTGCGTCATGAGTCTTTGGGGCTCTCTTTCCCACAGAGTAGTAGAGGCAGAGTGATAGATCTGTACCTGGTTAATATATCTATGTGTCGCCGCACTCATATATCACTTGACAGAACATAAAACAGAGCCTCATGCGTGGAGTAAATTGTAGTTTTATTCAGTCAGTTTTAAAATGTCTCTTGATCAGGTCAGTTTGCTTGCAAATACAAAGTTTTAGAAAGTTTGTTTTGTCCAAGTAAATACGGATGACTGAGTTGAATTCAATACAGATTACAGTTCTTGATAATTTCTTCAAATCAATATACACAATATAGAGAAGTTGGAAATAATCAAAATGGCAACTTTCAAAGCAAAGCACAGGAAATAGTTTCAGAAATGAAGTAAGATGATCCTGGGGTGAATTGTTCAAAACTGGCACCTAGCTTTAAGGTAATTGCTATCAATGTTCTGTCCCGCTTTCTGGCTATGATTGGGTCATAAAGCACGGTGGCCTAGTGGTTAGCACAACCGCCTCACGGCGCTGAGGTCCCAGGTTCGATCCCGGCTCTGGGTCACTGTCCGTGTGGAGTTTGCACATTCTCCCCGTGTCTGCGTGGGTTTCGCCCCCACAACCCAAAAACGTGCAAGCTAGGTGGATTGGCCACGCTAAATTGCCCTTTAATTGGAAAAATGATTGGGTACACTAAATTTATAAAAAAAAATGATTGGGTCATAATAATTATAGTTCATTCAATTCGTTTGGAATGTCTGTCAATCAAATTTTGATATCTAGCGACTGAGATATTGCTTTCTCACCAAATTGTATCTGTTGCCATGAAAACCGGACTAGGAAAGTTGCCCAAAATTTCATACCAACAAAATGTGTCCTTGCTTCGTCTGGCCTATTTTAATCTGATCATTCCCAGGCTATTCAACAGTTTTCACTGTCATGTTTGAAATTTGTGACTTTAATAAACCATTTTAATAAACCATTTTACTTCTGAACCATTTCTTCCTTTAAACATATTACATATTAAAATAGGATTTCTATCACAGAGTCACTGAATAGATAGATTCTTTACTAACAAGGCTTCAAAGTATATATCTTATAAATTTTCTAAACACCCATGGCAGCAGCACACATAAAATGGCGTATGAGAAGAAAAGTGGTTTCCTATGGTCCTCACATTAAAGACTCTGATGTTTGAAGAGATCCGTGAAAGGCCACACAAAATGGTGAGGAGTCAGGAAGCAGAGGAAAAATGTACTTCAAAACGGTTCACAACCCTCCCTCTTTGCATCGTCACTGGGAGATCAAAATTTGGTCCATTGTTTGTTTTTGGATTCAAGCTTTGCAACAATCAGCCAATTAAACTACGGATAAAAACAGACTATGCACAGCACATACTGTGATTCAGGCAGAACATTAATAAAAGCAATACACTACTGTGTATAACAAGTGTTAGCTTGACTCACTTGGAACACAATGATTTCTGAGTCAAAGGCCAAGACTGACTGGAGCACATATTGAGACAATTAAATATATTGTTAGGGGAGTGCTAAATCATTATTTGGGGAGTGCTACATCATTACTGCATGGGGAATTCTACCTCATTACTGGGGGAGTGTATGTTATAATAATGTAGCACATTATTAATGTTGCAGCATCAGAGGTGCATTTATTTAAACAGATGTTAAGCTCAGGCCTTGTCCATTCGAGCCCATGATGGTAAAACGTCTTATGTTGCGAATGAAAGAAGAACAAGGAATTCTCCTGGTATTCAGACCAATTTTCTTCAATTAGCTACAAAATGCAGATTAACTGATCCTGCAGCTCCTCTGTTATTTGCAGGACCATTAACTAAATAACAACAGTAAAGTTTATTTAAAAGTTAGTCCACTGGTTACAAAGCACATGTGGATCATAATGACACATTGGGCTCAATTCAACCAAAAGGGGACAAAGACCCTCAGCGAGCGTGTTTAGCCGCGTGCTTCCCGGCGCTCACAGAGCCGAGAAACACATGGCTATTCAATGGCACTCGCCTTGTATAATGGGCATCAACATAGATCGTGGGGACGAGGCTGTGCATAGCCCCGTTTTGTACATAGGGGAACCCCATTCGCAGGAACTCCCCAGTGTAGCGACAGATCAGGACAGCATTTTAAAATGGTGCCTTGATCTCCGAGGCCCCCGAAGTGATCCCCAAACTCCCCGTCCCCCTTCCCAAACCCTGGCTTGATGCTAATGGTAGAGTGATGGATATGGGAGGGTTCCCGCCCCCCCATCACATTAGGCAGGGTACCCCTCGCCTGATCATGTGCGCACAGAAAACGGCAGCTTGACACCTTGGCAGTGCCAACCTGGCACCGTGCCAGTGCCCCGCTAGCTGGAAATGTCACCTGGGCACCTTGGAAGTGCAGACTGGCACCCAGATAGCACTGCCAGGGTGAACAGGTGGCACCAGCAGAGTCAAGGCAACACCCTGTCCCAAGAGCATGCAGATGGCGGCCTCCGATCCCCGGGCGACCCCAATGAGTGCCGTTCCATCTGGCCCCCGTTTGCGAGGATCACCAGTGCCGAACAGCGCTGGCCTAAAGTCTCCAAGGTGAAGGCGATGAATCCCAAAGCCTCAAGTACCTCTGGAATCTGCACATTAGAGTGAGACTAACTGTCTTGCTCTAATATGCAAACTTACCAAAAATTGATCCCGCCCACAATGGGTGGGATTTACATTGCAACGTCTTGCGAGTTCACGTTAGATCTCGCGAGGCGTTGCAACCAGGTAGATCCCAGGATCAGGGTCTCCTGGGTTTTATTAGCAATGCTGTGCCATGGCAAGCTGCTTTTGCAGTGCAATATGGCCAGTGGATCGCGCCCAATGTGTTGTGTGGCACCAGAATCATGCTAAATGGGATAGAATTCCAACAAATCTAGCAACAGAACAGTGGGCATCCATGAGGTGCTGTGGGCTACTAGCAGTAGCAAATTTCCATCACCACAATCTATAATCTCATGACCAGGCATATCCACCACTCCACCATTATCATCAAGCCAGGGGAACAGCACTGATTCAGTGAAGAGTGCAGAAGGACATGCCTGGAGCAGCCTACCTAAAAATGAGGTAGTAACCTGATGAAGCTGCAACACAGGGCTACTTGCTTGCCAAACAGCAGCAGAAGCCGAGTACAATAGACAGAGTCAAGCAATCTCATGACCAACAGAACTGATCTAAGCTCTGCAGTTCTGCCACATCCAGTTGTGAGAGGTGGTGGACAATTAAATAAATCACTGGAGGAGGAGGCTCCACAAATATCCCCATCCTCAACTACCGGGGAGCTTAGTAGATCTAAGCTGGGCAGCATGGTAGCATGGCGGGGCAGCATGGTAGCATGGCTGGGCAGCATGGTAGCATGGCTGGGCAGCATGGTAGCATGGCTGGGCAGCATGGTAGCATGGTGGTTAGCATCAGTGCTTCACAGCTCCAGGGTCCCAGGTTTGGTTCCCGGCTGGGTCACTGTCTGTGCGGAGTCTGCACGTCCTCCCCGTGTGTGCGTGGGTTTCCTCCGGGTGCTCCGGTTTCCTCCCACAGTCCAAAGATGTGCGGGTTAGGTGGATTGGCCATGCTAAATTGCCCGTGGTGTCCTAAAAAGTAAGGTTAAGGGGGAGTTGTTGGGTTAAGGGTATAGGGTGGATACGTGAGTTTGAGTAGGGTGATCATTGCTCGGCACAACATTGAGGGCCGAAGGGCCTGTTCTGTGCTGTACTGTTTTAAATTCTAAATCTGTGCAAAAGGAAAGTCTGAAGCATTTGCAACCATCTTTAGCCACAAGTACTGAGTGAATGATCCATCTCAGCCTCCTCCAGAGTTCCCCAGCATCACTGATGCCAGTCTTCAGCCAATTCAATTCACTCCAAGTGATATCAGCTGAAGGCACTGGATATTGCAAAGGCTATGGACCCTGACAACATTCTGGCAATGGTACTGAAGACTTATGTTCCAGAACTCACTGCGCCCCAAACCAAGCTGTTCCAGTACAGCTACAACATTGGCATCTACCCGGCAATGTGAAAAATTGCCCAGGTGCGTCCTGTCCACAAAAAGCAGCACAAATCCAACTGAGCCAATTACCACCCCATCAGTCTACTCTTGATTATCAGCAAAGCGTTGGAAGGTATCATTGACAGTGCTACCAAGTGGCACTTAGGTATCAATAACCTGCTCACTGACACTCAGTTTGGGTTCCGTCAGGGTCACTCAGCTCGTGACCTCATTACAGCCTCGGTTCAAACATGGACAAGAGCTGAATGTCAGAGGTGAAGAGAGAGTGACTGCCCTTGACACCAAAGCAGCATTTGATAGAGTATGGCATCAAGGAGCCCCAACTAACCTGAACTCAATGGCAATGGTTGAAGTTATACCTTGCACAAATAAAGATAGTTGTGGTTGTTGGAGGACAATCATCATAGTCCCAGTACATTATTGCAGGAGTTCCTCAGGGTAGTGTCCTAGGCTTAACCATCTTCAGCTGCTTCATCACTGACCTTCCTTCTATAATAAGGACAGAAGTAGGATGTTTTCTGATCTTTGCACAATGTTCAGCAGCATTTGTGACACCTCAGATACCGAAGCAGTCATCACCCATTTACAGCACCCCAGCACAACATTCAAGTTTGGACTAATAAGTGGCAACTAACATTCACGGCACATAAGTGCCAGACAATACAATCTACAACAAGGGAGAATCTAACCATTTCTCCTTCACATTCAATTGCATTACCTGCTGAATCCCCCACTATTAACATCCTGCGAGTCACCATTGACCAGAAACTGTCCTAGAACAGCCATAAGTACAGTGATTACAAGAGCAGGTCAGAAGCTGGAAGCTCTGTGGTGAGCCTCCTGACTCCCCAAAGCCTGTCCACCACCAACAAAACACAAGTCAGGAGTGCAATGAAGGCGGCATGTGGCACAGTGGTTAGCACTGCTGCCTACAGCGCTGAGGACCTGGGTTCAAATCTCGGCCTTGGGTCACTCTCTGTGTGGTGTTTGCACATTCTCCCCATGTCTGAGTGGGTTTCACCCCCACAATACAAAGATGTGCAGGGTAGATGAATTGGCCACACTAAATTACCTCTTAATTGGAAAATAAAAATTGGATACTCTAATTTTATACAAAAAAAAAGGAATGTAATGGAATACTGTCTATTTTCCTGGATGAGTGCAGCTCCAACAAAACTCAAAAAGCTCGACACCATCCAGGTCAAAGCAGCCGCATTATCGGCATCCCATCCACCATGTCCAACATCCACTTCCTCCACCACTGATGTACACTGGCAGCCATGTGTACCATCTAAAAGATGCACTGCAGCAACTCACCAGGAACCCTTCGACCTTCCAAACCCACAACCTCTACAACCTGGAAGGATGTTGCCTGGTATGGAGGGTAGATCTTATGAGGAAAGGCTGAGGGACTTGAGGCTGTTTTCGTTAGAGAGAAGAAGGTTAAGAGGTGACTTAATTGATACATACAAGATGATCAGAGGATTAGATAGGCTGGACATCGAGAGCCTTTTTCCTCTGATGGTGATGTTCAGCACAAGGGGATATAGCTTTAAATTGAGGGGAGATAGATATAGGACAGATGTCAGAGGTAGGTTCTTTACTCAGAGAGTAGTAAGGACGTGGAATGCCCTGCCTGCAACAGGACTCGCCAACACTAAACGCATTCAAATGGTCATTGGATAGGCATATGGACGATAAGAGAATAGTGTAGATGGGCTTTAGAGGGATTTCACAGGTCGGCGCAACATCGAGGGCCGAAGGGCCTGTACTGCGCTGTAATGTTCTATATTCTAAAAGGGCAGCAGATGCATGGGAACATCACCACCTGCAAGTTCCCTCCAAGGCACTCGCCATACTGACTTGGAACAAAATGCCCTTCTTTCACTGTGGCTGTGCCAAACCCCTGCAGCTCCCTTCCTAACAAAACTATTATGGGAGTATCTACACCACATGGAGCACAGCAATTCAAGAAAACAGCTCATCGCTACCTTCTCCAGGGCAATTTGGCAATAAATGCAGTGATGCCTACCTCGATTTAAAAAAAACTGTGAAGAGGGTTAATAAATATAGATCTCAGGGTGGTGATAGGTGTGATCCAGATGCCTTATTATTAGACATCATTGGATGTCAGTATCACCTTTGCCAGTGCAAAACTTGCAGCTTAGGATCGGCTGCCCTTAACACACCCCACCATATTTTTCTTTGACTGATTCCAGTAGTGAATAGAATTGATTAGGTTGTTTTCCCATTGGTTAATCCTTTACTGTCAGTCTTACCCACACCTAGTGGAAACCAAATCATTGCATTTGTTGGTCCTTCCCGAACTCCTCTTTCCCAGCCAAACCATTCAATGGTCCATGACTTCTGTTTCTTTTTTAGGATTACAAAGATTCTCCGCCGCATATGCACATCGTGACGATGTGGAAGTTCTGATGCACAGACATGCGCGCTAAAGTACGCTACGCATAAATTATTGACCTGTTTTTTTAAACTTGTTCTTCTTCAAGCACTGCACTGAACTGGCAGAATGAAAATTAGGAACAGAAAGTGAAAGAAATATTAGTTAAAAACTTTGATTTGTCATGGGGATGTTAATCCATTGAAGGAACTATAATGGATAGAATGGGTTTGGACTGCACCTAATCTATGTTAATCACTCACGAACAAGTATGATTGTCCAACTAAGAAACTCCGTGTTACTAGTTATTTGTTCTGTCGGTCCTTGCGTGGCTGATGAGCCTGATCCTAGAGCTGCATCTTCGACCACACACTTGGCAGGTTTTTTCAGAAGGTGCAATCGGTCCTTGGGCTTTAGATTGTGGGTATTACTTTCTTTGGCTCCTTTTCTGGGCCTCCTCTTGCAATCAGGCATCCTCGGAGAATTGTGCCCCTTCAATCAGAAGTTTCCTCTAATTGATGTTTATGTTGCATTTCTTGAGGTAAGCCTTCAGGATGTTCTTGAAGTGCCTCCTTTGTCCTCCACTTGTTCAGGATCCTTCCAATTGCTGGGTGAAGAAAATTTGCAGTTACAAGGGACGTAGTTACATTCCAACTGCGCAACACTGGGACCTGCGCAGAGTGTCCCGCCAGTTGTCCGAGGCTGCCGCTGGAGCCGAACATTTCACTGCGCACTTTGAGCGCAGGTAAATGCAAACTTTCTCCGTATCGGTGGACATGGCTTCCTGCCGATACTCAGAAGTTATGGATCAATGTGTTCTAAATCCTTCAAAGGAATTACCATTCACATTACTTTGCACAGTGGAATTTAAATGGCAGCTGCAAACAAAAATCATGCAAAAAGGTATTTTTGTGGGGTGAGAAAGAAGAATCCAAAATGCATTAACCATTAGATAGCTGGAACAAAATGCTGCAGAATGAAATTACAAACGGGTATAAAGAGAAACATTTGGAACAACAATGCAAACTGATTTTTGTTTATCAAGCGAACTTGAGCAGGCCATTGCAACCATTTTGAAATAGCACGTGAAAGCAATTGGGAGGTAACTAGTGCCAGAAAGGATGGGATACAATTAAATAGCATGGAAGAAGAGCATCTCATTCCTTTAAGACTTGTACTGAAAATGTTAGCTCATGCTTTATTAATAGAGGCCCGAATTTGGGAAATGATGTATTGCATCATCACTGAGGTGTATTACTTTGTTTACCTGTAACAGCATAAATGATTCAATGCATGTTTCATAGATTTCATAGAATTTACAGAGCAGAAGGAGGCCATTCGGCCCATCAAGCCTGCACCGGCTCTTGGAAAGAGCACCCTACCCAAGCCCATACCTCCACCCTATCCCCATAACCCAGTAACCCCACCTAACACTAAGGGCAATTTGGACCCTGAGGGCAATTTAGCTTGGCCAATTCACCTAACCTGCACATCTTTGGACTGTGGGAGGAAACCGGAGTTCCCGGAGGAAACCCACGCACACACGGGGAGAACGTGCAGACTCCACACAGACAGTGACCCAAGCCAGGACTCGAACCTGGGAACCTGGAGCTGTGAAGCATTTGTGCTAACCACTATGCTACCGTGCTGCCCTTGTTCTGCATGTTCTGCAGATTGGGAATCAGAGTGCTTCACTTGTCAATTTGTTGTAATTATATTTGATGTTGTGGTAATTAGAGCATTGATAAGAAAACATGCAGTTAGCAATTTTGATTGAACCTGCTTATGCGTAGAATCCTGGAATCATAGAACGTTACAGCATAGAATGTTACACAGTTCGGCTTGTTAGCTCCGGCTCTCTGCACGAGCAACTCAACTTATCTCCTGGTTTTTGCCCAAAGCCCTGTGAATCTTTTCTCTTCAGATATTGATCCAATTCCCTTTTGATATCCATGATTAAATCTTCCTCTGCCGCAATCTCAGGTATTACATTCCTTTAAAAATAAAAATTTAGAGTACCCAATTCACTTTTTCCAATAAAGGGGCAATTTAGCATGGCCAATCGACCTACCCTCCACATCTTTGGATTGTGAGGGCGAAACCTACGCAAACACGGGGAGAATGTGCAAACTCCACACGGACAGTGATACAGAGCCGGGATCGAACCTGGGACCTTGGCGCCATGAGGCAGCAATGCTAACCACTGCGCCACCGTGCTGCCCCAGGGATTACATTCTTTTTTTTAATAAATGTTTTTTATTCAGTTTTCATGTTTTATATTGAACAAATGACAAATTGTTAGAGAGAGAGAAAAAAGAACACGCAAAAGTTAACATATATATTTACAGGTAAGCATCTTCGTAATAATAACTGTGGCCTCCCCCCTTTAGCCGGCATACATATTTTACATTCCCCAATATGGCCGAGGCACATGTTTATTGGCATTTATTTACAGTTTGGTTTGGGCCTTAGCTAGCCATCAAACCCCCATAACGAATCCGTAGCCCCCCCCCCCCCCCGCAACCTTCCCCCGATTCCCATCCATTTCCCCCCGATTCTTGGCCACCCGACTATTCTTCCTCTTGTTCGTTGGCCACAAACAGGTCCCGGAACAATTGCATGAATGGCTCCCACGTTCTGTGGAAGCCGTCGTCCGACCCTCGGATGGCGAATTTGATTTTCTCCATTTGGAGAGATTCCGAGAGGTCGGACAGCCAGTCTGCAGCTCTGGGCGGTGCTGCTGACCGCCAGCCAAACAGGATTCTACGGCGGACGATCAGGGAGGCAAAGGCAAGGGCGTCCGCCCTCCTCCCCAGGAATAGATCTGGCTGGTCTGAAACCCCGAAGACCGCCACTATCGGGCATGGCTCCACCCTCATCCCCACCACTTTGGACATAGCCTCGAAGAAGGCTGTCCAGTACTCCACATGTCTGGGGCAAGACCAGAACATGTGGGCGTGGTTGGCCGGGCCTCTTTGGCACCGTTCGCATCTGTCCTCCACCTCCGGGAAGAACCTGCTCATACGGTTTCTTGTTAAGTGGGCTCTATGTACCACTTTTAGTTGCGTCAGGCTGAGCCTTGCGCACGCGGAGGTGGAGTTGACCCTATGTAGTGCTTCGCTCCAGAGTCCCCACCCTATCTCCATCCCCAGGTCGTCCTCCCATTTCCTTCTTGTTGCGTCCAGTATGATGGCGTCCCTTTCTATCAGTCGGTCATACAGGTCGCTACAGTTCCCTTTCTCTAGGATACTTGCGTCCAGTAGGTCTTCCAGTAGTGTCTGTCGTGGCGTTTGTGGGTACGTCCTTGTCTCCTTTCGTAGGAAGTTTTTGAGCTGCAGGTACCGCAGCTCGTTCCCCCCAGCTAGCCGAAATATCTCTGTCAGTTCGTCCAGTGTTGCGATCCTGTCGTCCGTGTATAGGTCCCTGATTGTCAGTGTCCCCCCGTCCAGTCTCCACCTTTTGAAGGTGGCGCCAGTCAGTGTTGGTGTGAACCTATGGTTGTTGCAGATGGGGGCCTTGTCCGACATTTTGGTCAGGCCAAATTGCTGTCGCAGTTGGTTCCAGGATTGGAGGGTGGCTGTCACCACTGGGCTGCTGGAGTGTTTTTTGGGTGGGGATGGGAGTGCTGCCGTGGCGAGGGCCTGGAGGGAGGTCCCCATGCAGGAGGCCTCCTCCGCACGCACCCACTCGGCTTCTGGCTCATGGATCCATCCCCTTACTCGCTCGGCTGTTGCCACCCAGTGGTAGAATTGTAGATTCGGGAGAGCTAGCCCTCCCTGGATTTTGTTTTTTGTAGGACCTTCTTTGGGATCCTAGCATTTTTACCCCCCCATACGAACGCCATGATAAGTTTGTCCAGCACTTTGAAGAAGGCCTTGGGGATGTAGATCGGAATGGATCTAAACAGGAAGAGGAACCTGGGCAATACGTTCATTTTGATCGTCTGGACTCTCCCCGCGAGGGAGAGTGGGAGTGTGTTCCATCTTTGCAGGTCCTTTTTTACTTCCTCCGCCAGGCTGGTGAGGTTCCATTTGTGGATCCCTTTCCAGTCAAGGGCTATTTGGATCCCCAGGTAGCGGAATTTATGTCGGGCTTGTTTGAAACGGCAGCCCCTTTAGTGCTGCCCCCCCCCCCCCCCCCCCCCCCCCCCCCCGCGGTGTACTGGGAAGATCTCACTTTTGCTCATGTTGAGTTTGTAGCCCGAGAAGGCTCCAAACTCTTTCAGGAGCGCGATGATTCCGTCCATGCTGCTTTGTGGGTCCGAGATGTAGAGGAGCAGATCATCTGCATAGAGTGAGACTCTGTGCTTTCTGCCTCCCCTTCGGATCTCCCTCCAATTTTTTGCTGCCCTGAGCGCGATTGCTAGCGGTTCGATTGCTAGTGCGAACAGCAGCGGGGACAGTGGGCATCCTTGTCTGGTGCCCCTGTGCAGCTGGAAGTATTGGGAGTTGGTATTGTTGGTCCGTACACTCGCCATGGGAGCGTTGTATAGGAGCTTTACCCAAGCGGTGAACCCTGTTCCAAGCCTGAACCGCTCCAGTACCTCTATGAGGTATTTCCATTCGACTCTGTCGAAGGCCTTTTCTGCGTCCAGGGAGACGATCACCTCTTGTGTTCTCTCCCCGGAGGGGGTCATTATCACGTTCAGCAGGCGCCTGATGTTCGAGGTGAGCTGTCTACCTTGACGAAGCCCGTCTGGTCCTCTGTGACCACCTCAGGTACACAGTCTTCTAGCCTTTTGGCTAGGATTTTGGCCAGTATTTTGGCGTCTGCGTTCAGCAGAGATATGGGTCTGTATGACCCACATTCCGTTGGGTCTTTGTCTTTCTTAGGTATCAGCGAGATTGAGGCCTGTGCTAACGTGGGTGGCAGTGTGCCCCGAGCTAGCGAGTCTGTGAACATCTCCCGCAGGTGCGGGGCCAGCGCTGTCGCAAATTTTTTGTAGAAGTCCGCCGGGAATCCGTCCGGTCCCGGCGCCTTCCCCGTCTGCATGGAGCTAATGCTGTCCATGATCTCTCCCAGTGCTAGTGGTGCTTCCAGATCCCGTTTCCTGCCCTCTCCCACGACTGGTATGTCCAGTCCATCAAGGAACCGGTTCATCCCAGCCTTCCCCGTTGGGGGCTCTGAGGTGTACAGCCCTTGGTAGAAGGCCTTGAAGGTTTTGTTAACCTCTCTGGTTCTGTTTCCAACATGCCTCTGGTACCCCTGATTTGCGCAATTTCTCTGGTGGCTGCCTGCTTTCTCAGCTGGTGTGCCAACAGGCGGCTGGCTTTGTCTCCGTGTTCGTACAGGGTCCCGCGCGCCTGGCGGAGTTTGTGCACTGCTTTCCTGGTGGAGAGCAGGTCAAAGTTCCTTTGTAGTTCTTTTCTCTCCGCCAGGAGCTCTACGGTCGGGGCCTCGGAGTATTTACGGTCTACCTCCAGTATGGAGTCGACCAGCTTCTGCCCAGCCACCCTTTCCTCCCTATCTCTTTGCGCTTTGTAGGCAATGATTTCCCCTCTTAGTACGGCCTTAAGCGCTTCCCAGAACGTGGAGGATGATACCTCCCCGTTTTGGTTGTTCTCCGTGTATTCCACTAAGGCCCGCGCTATCCTTTCGCTGAAGGCCTTGTCAGCTAGTAAGGCACCGTCCAACCTCCATATGGGGCGCTGGGCCCTTCCCGTCTCCAGCCGCACGTCCATGTAGTGTGGGGCGTGGTCTGATATCACAATTGCGGAGTATTCCACTTTGTCTATCCCTGGAAGCACCGTTTTCCCCACCACAAAGAAGTCAATTCTGGTGAACACGTTGTGTACTGGGGAGAAGAAGGAGATTTTTTTCTCCCCCGGGTGGGCAAACCTCCAGGGGTCCACAGCTCCCATCTGCTCCATAAAGTGACCGAGTTCCCTTGCCATGTTTGAGGTTTTCCCCGTTTTGGTGTTTGATCTGTCCGTCTTTGGATCCTGTACACAGTTGAAGTCCCCCCCCCATGATTAGTCGATGCGTCGCTATGTCCGGGATTTCTGCCATGGTCTTTTTGATGAAGCTCATGTCGTCCCAGTTGGGCGCGTATATGTTGACTAGGACTACCGGCGCCCCATCCAGGGCCCCGCTGACCATGACATACCGCCCCCCTGGGTCTGTAACCGTCTTTATCGCCCTAAACATTGTCCTCTTGCCGATCAGTATCGCCACCCCCCTGGTGGCCCCCTGGCCCTTGTCCCATAGCAGGAATGGTAGGTTTGTCCCACCCAGCCCTTTCTTACCTGCAGTTGGTCCTGCTCCCTCAGATGCGTCTCTTGGAGGAAGACTATGTCGGCCCTCATGTTTCTGAGGTGGGTGAGGACTCTAGATCTCTTCACTGGGCCGTTAAGTCCCCTTACGTTCCAGGTGATTATCCTGGTGGGGGGCTTCTGCCCCCTCGTTCCTGTGGGATTAACCATGTGTGTCTGGTGGACGAGCCCCTGCCCTCCGGGGTTTCCCTTTGTTAGCGGGCCGTCCAGGATGGCCGCTACCACTGCTCTCCCCATGCGGTCGGGTCTCTGCGCTCCGGGGTTTCCCCTTGTCCTGGGGGCACCCGCCATGGCCGTCCACTGTGTGTCCGCCACGCGGGTAGTCCCCTGCACTCTGGGGGCCCCCTTTGCCCACAGACCGTACTGGGTGGGTGCTTGCAGCGGTTCCTTGTTTCGGGCCCCTGGTTGTGGCACTTTGTAGCCCTGTTCCTTTTCTGGCCTCTTTTGTCCCTTTGTCCCTACCTTTCCCCTCCCTGGTCTCTCGCTCCCTGTGTGCCCCCCCCCTGGTCTCTCCCTCTACCCTCCTCCCCTGTATACCCCTCCTTTGCCCCTCTATCCCCTATTCCTGTCCCCGTTTGCTCTCCTGACTTTGATGGGTGATCCCCCCCCTCCCCTGCCTGGCGCCTTCCCCCCTGTTGGGGGTGCGCTGCGGCCCTGCTTTGTTGCGTGCCCCCGGCGCTAGCTTTCCTGCTAGTACGGTGGCTCCCCTCTCGGAGGTTGTTGTCTCGCTTCTCCCCTGCCTGGCCTCTACGGTTTTCTGCCCATTCTTCCCCCATCCTACCCGTTGGTGTGTCGTTGCTCCTTGCCAGGGGCCCCTCGTCCCTACCCCCCCTCGTGTTCTTCCAGCCCGTGCTCCTCGACGAACCTATTCGCCTCAGCAGGGGCTGTAAAGAAATATTCCTTGTTTTGGTATGTGACCCAGAGTTTCGCTGGGTACAGCATACCAAAACGCACTTTGCTCCTGTAGAGAGCTGCTTTCGCTCTGTTAAACTCAGCCCGCTTCTTAGATATATCCACTCCAAGATCTTCATAAATTCGGATGGTGTGCCCGTCCCATTTGCAGGCTCTATTTTCCTTGGCCCAGCGCAGGATTGACTCCCTATCCCGGTACCGGTGCAGTTTGGCTATGACTGCTCTCGGTTGTTCCCCTGCCTTGGGCTTCGGGCGCAGCGACCGATGTGCTCTGTCCAAATCCGGTGGGGTGGGGAAAGCTTTCCTCCCCACTAAGTTGCCCAGCATTGCAGCCACGTATGCTGTGGGGTTTCTACCCTCGGTCCCCTCTGGCAGGCCCACTATCCTAACATTTTGCCTTCTCGAGCTGTTTTCCTGGTCTTCTACCCTGCCCTTCAGGCTCCCCTGTGTTGCGCCCAGTCTCGCCACTTCCCTCTCCAGGGCCGTGACCCGGTCGCTCATGTCTGTCGCTGCTTTCTCCAGCTCCTTAATGGTTGCCTCATGGGCTTCCAGTTTCTCCCCTTGAGCTTCCAGTTTCTTCCCTTGGGCATCCACTTTCACCTCCAATCTGGTCAGAGCCTGCTGCACCCCTGACATGGCCCTGGCCACTGCTGCCTCTGCGTCTGCTTTCCCCTCTGCCTTGATTGCCTGCAGCTGCTCCCTCACCACCTCAGTAAAGGCTTCCTTCCAATTCCAGCCCCCCTCTAGCCCCGGGGAAGAGGGCACCTGTCTGTCCGGCTCTTTTTGATGCGGCGCTACATCCGTCCCGCTGCTTCGTGTGCTAATCCGCTCGCCTGAACTGGCTTGCCCTTTGTCCCGTCTGCTTATGGTGCCCCCTCTCCCTTGGCTCCCTTCTGGCGTTTTTTTCTCCCCCTTCCCTTTCATCTTTTCTTCTCCCCTTGTTTTTCTTTTCCCCCTTTTTCCGCGCCCTATTTTTATTTTATTTATTTGTTTATTAATTATTTTCTCCCCCCCCGCCCCGCTTTTATGCAACTCCTCTCAGGTGGGCTTACTTTGATGGGAGTGGGTGTAAAAAGAGAGGAAATAATATATTATATATTTCCCTCCCCTTTCTCTTTAACAGTTTTCTTTTTAAAATAAAAGTCCTCTTCTTTCTTCCCCCCCCCCCCCCCCCCCCCACTTTCCCCCTTCCTCTCTCACGCAGGAGAGAGAGAGAGAGAGGATTTTGTCCAGTCCTTTGTCCTTGCCACGTGGTGGTCGCTGCCGGTTTGGGGGGGGGGGGGGGGTGGAGATGCTGCTCCGCTCCGGGCCGGGGGGGGCGGGGGCGGGGGGGGGGTTGTGTGGAGACGCCGCTCCGCTCCGGGCCTGGGGGGGGGCTCCCGCTCCGGGACCGCGCTTGGGGTGGGGTGGGGTGCTGCCACTCCAGGATCGCGCTTGTGGGGGGAGGAGGGGGGGGGGGGGTGGGTGTGGAGACTCCGCTCCGCTCCGGGCCTGGGGGGGGGTGTGGAGACTCTGCTCCGCTCCGGGCCTGGGGGGGAGGGGGGGGGGGGGGGGTGTAGATTCCGCTCCGGGCCTGGGGGGGGGGGGGGGTGTAGACTCCGCTCCGGGCCTGGGGGGGGGCTGCCGCTCCGGGACCGCGCTTGGGGTGGGGTGGGGTGCTGCCACTCCAGGATCGCGCTTGTGGGGGGCGGGGGGAGGAGGGGGGGGGGGGGTGGGTGTGGAGACTCCGCTCCGCTCCGGGCCTGGGGGGGGGGTGTGGAGACTCTGCTCCGCTCCGGGCCTGGGGGGGAGGGGGGGGGGGGGTAGATTCCGCTCCGGGCCTGGGGGGGGGGTGTAGACGCCGCTCCGCTCCGGGCCTGGGGGGGGGCTGCCGCTCCGGGACCGCGCTTGGGGTGGGGTGGGGTGCTGCCACTCCAGGATCGCGCTTGTGGGGGGCGGGGGGAGGAGGGGGGGGGGGGGGGGGGGGGGGGGGGTGTGGAGACTCCGCTCCGCTCCGGGCCTGGGGGGGGTGTGGAGACTCTGCTCCGCTCCGGGCCTGGGGGGGGAGGGGGGGGGGGTGTAGATTCCGCTCCGGGCCTGGAGGGGGGTTGTAGACGCCGCTCCGCTCCGGGCCTGGGGGGGGGGGTTGGACCTGCCGCCGCTGGGCCTCTCCTGCTGCCGACGCTGCCGAGGATCCTCCGATGACCGGTTTGTTGGGGGGGGGGGGGGGGTGCGCGTCCTTTTCCTTCCCTACCCTGTTCTCCGCCGTTACGGGAGCCCCTCTCCTTGCGACCACTCCGCTTGCTGACCGGAAGTGTTCTCCGGATTACATTCTTGATCCTAATCACTCGCTGTTTAAAACGTTTTTCCCTAATATTGCCATTGGCTCTTTTGCCACTCTCCTTAGGCCTGTGTCTTCTGGTTCTTGAACGTTCCGTGAATGGGAGTATCTGTCTATTCAGGCGAGACCTCTCATGACTTTGAATACCTCTATCAAATCTGATATCAACCTTAGTTAAAGAGATCAGCTTCTCTAATCTATCCATGTATACCCTTGAACCGGACCATTATTGTAAATCTTTTTTCACCCTCATTAAAACCTGCACATTCATACTGAAGTATGCGGTACTCCAGTTGAGGCTGAACCAGTGTTTTCTGAAGGTTCACCATAACCCCCTTACTGTACTCCATGCTTCTGTTTATGTATGATATAATCCTTTTAACCGGTTGCTCAACCTTCCTTATTACCCTTAAGAATTGGCTGAGTTTTCAAAGCCTGATATTGGGAGGTGAGGCCGAGAGCATAACATTGACCTGTTCCCTCCTCTGAAGGATCTTACCAGAAATAGGGGACGGGATTCTCCGTTTTGCCAGCACCAGGGGGTTTCCCGACGGCATGGGGCTGCCCTACAATGGGAAACCCCATTGACCGGCCGTGTAATGGAGAATCCCGCCGGCGGGTCGGGGCGGAATTGTGGCGCAGCGGGGTGGAGAATCCAGCTCAAGGTATAACATGTACCGGCTAATTGTCTGACAGTGGTGGATAGCTAGTTAGGCTGAATTAAATCCCCAGTTGGTAGCAAACTGGTGAACCTCTGGGATCTTTCCGATGGCAAATGAGTCCCCTTGCTCAGATCAAAGCCTGGAATCTGTTTACTGCGGGCAGGTCAGCAGGGGATTGAAGTCTTCTTTAACCCCTTTTAGCACATCAAAAAACTGAATTAGATTTGTCAAACGAGAGTTACCTTTAATAAATCCAAGCTAGGGTAACACGGTGGCACAGTGGGTTAGCACTGCAGCCTCACAGTGCCGAGGTCCCAGGTTCATTCCTGGCTCTGGGTCACTGTCCGTGTGGAGTTTGCAAACATGGGGAAAATGTGCAAACTTCACACAGACAGTGACCCAGGACCTGGATCAAACCCAGGTCCTCAACACTGTAGGCAGGAGTGTTAACCACTCCGCCACCGTGCTGCCTAAAAATATTGGTCTAGTTAAGGCGAGAGACCCACACCTAGACGCCACTCCTAGTGCCAGTGGAGACCAGCCACGATTCACTGTTGACGAGAGCACCTTAGACTCCAGAACGGGGAATCCTGACCCACATCCTTTGTTCAATATCTGTGTTCCTCCTGGTTTTGGGCCCTGCTCTGCCATTATACTATATAGCCCACTCTGTTCTTCTTAAACTCCCCCTCCTTCTGGTCTAGGGCCTGCTCTGGTACTTTTTTATCAGCCTGGCAGTTTAGAAAAATCTCTTCAAAATGAAAGCCCCCAATTATATGACCAACATCTAAGTTTGTAATGTCACCTCCAACAACACCTTAGTGACACACACAAAAATAACCTGCTGTGTGCAAACCATATCCTCACGTTTAGGCATTCTGACCATCTGCGGCTCTCATTTATGTTAACTTAAGAACATTTAATAAAAACAGTAACCACAGGCTATTATTATATTAAAACAATCAAGTAAAGATATAAAGTAAAAGTAGAAAATGTTGGAAATGCACAGCAGATGAATCAGCCTGTGTGAAGAGAAAAGACAAATGATGAAATTCTGAGTGTGTCCCTTTTTGAGTTCCTGCCAGCAGTGCACCTCTGCCCGCGGGATTCCTGGAGGCGTGGGTGGCTTCAAAGGGAAATCACATTGACAAGCGGCGTGAGTAGAGAAGCCCGCCGCCAGTGACCGGTGCGCCATCGAGAAGCACGATGTTGGGGGAACCAGAGAATCCCGCCCTAAGTTTCCCTTCACACTCTAGTGAAAGTACTTGCCACTCTTCCACTCTAAACATATGTTCAGTCTTGTAAATTTGCTATTCACAGTCAGGACAGTGAGTCTCCTTGCAGATCCACTTGAGAGAGGTAGAAATAGCGAGTGTGTCTCCAGATCCATGTGAATCAATTTAACAGAATAGTGACCTGAGGAAGGATGGATAGTGTCAGCCTGAGGTGTGATCAGAATTGTGAAAACTATATTAAATGGGGCAAAAATTCACCTAGGCCTGTTTCTAGGCACAAAATGGTTGCCTTGATTGCAGCATGCACCACAGGATAGGGGCCTGAGGCTTACTTGAAATTGAGCCGTGGGTCTCAGTTAAATAAATCATCTGACTGTGGGTGCCTGTTTCATCAGCTTGCTGGTTTTTTTGAACCAATATGATCCAGCTCCAACACAATAACTATACTCAGATAGGTTGTGGGAGGATGGGGGTGAACGGGAAGGGACAACTGTGAGCCAGCAATAGTCCATTCATGCTGTTGATCAATGAGGAATCCTTTGCTGCTCCTCCTGGCTCCACATTAAATAAGTTAAAAAGAAAAAAAAGTTACTTTTTACTTGGTGCATTCTGGTGGTTAGGTTGAAAAAGGAGCTGAAAGAATTGAGTAGAGCCTGCCTGGGCTGGTTAAAAATGGTTCTTACACAAGGTAAGGTCACTCATCAGCATATGGAAAGGGCCTGTTTAAGGCAGCCACTTGGGATGTCTGAACCAATATGGCATCAATGGATCTCAGCCCATCCTTTGGACATGAGACACAGTATTGCAAAATCAAACCTTTTTGGTTCTCATTTCACACCTGAGGAATGATAAAATGTGATCCAATTTTAGCCCCAATCGGTCTTAAAGTAGATGAGAGCTTCACTCTGGAAATCTAATATCCAGATAGGAAAACAGAGGTACAAAAAAAATTCAATATTATGACTTCAAGGCCCAAATTGTTACTTGAAAGTTAATCTGTTCTCATTAATAACCAATAGGAACTTTTCATTTATGACATTTACAGGTTCAAATAACTACAGTTCCAATTAAAGCCGAAGTTTCGGATAAATATTTCACTTTCAGTAATGACTCAGATTTTGCACTCATAAAAGATGTATTTAGTCATCTGATGAGAACTAATTTAAGAAAATCTATATGATTGACTCAGAAGGAAATACTGATAGATTGTTTTGCTTGCAGTGCATGTTTCAAAGAATTTGTTTTTTTAATTGGTTCTGTGAAATCACACTGAGACAACACGTTAAAATGGCAAAAAAAAACACTTTGCACAAAAATAGTTAATGACCAGCTGCTTGGAGTGGCACTTGTTTGACATAGGGCGAATGATTCATGGATAGCATCTGGAGAAGCTTCTGATTGCACTAGCCAGCACAAGCACAATGCACATTAGAGAATCCTTTAGAACTGTGGACTTTTTGTTCAGTCCCTTTTCTTATTCTAAATGGCCTCAGGCTCATTTATGAAGAAAATACAATGCGCTACTCCATTCTATTGTGATATTTCCTAAACTTCAATTGGACCGTGTTACAATTTTACGTTTTGTTTGTTGTTCCATTGTTTGTGAGTCTAGTTGTAATTTGTCACCCTTAGGCTTATTGTATATTCCTTTATTTAATTTTTCTTATCCCTACGCCATACATGGAGCAATAGTAACAGTAGTTTGATTGGAAGATGCTTTAGTTGGAAATTTTCTTTTTTTTATTTGTCCATAGGATATGGGCGTAGCTGGCTGGGCAGCATTTGCTGCCCTTCCCTGAGTGCATTTAAGAGTCAACCACATTGCTGTGGATCTGGAGTCACAAGGATGACTATCAAGACAGTGAACCAGATGGATTTTTACAACAATTAACAATGGCTTCATGGTCACCTTTTAGACTTTTAATTCCAGATTTTCATTAAATTCAAATTTCATCATCCTGGCGGAATTTGAACCTGGGTCACCAGAGCATGATTCTGGGTCTCTGGATAACTAATCCAGCGATAGCACCGCTACGCCACTGCCTACCCTCTGCTTTGTTTGCAGCTGTCTCCATATCACAGTGGCCCCCCTCTGCCTCCTCAGTAATCCATCTGGCCTCTGTCTCTGACAACTACTGTCTGTATTCCTCTTAGCTTCTATTTCTGCTGCCTGGGCTCCTGCTTTCTCTGTACGCTCTCTGTACTTCCCTGTAATCCTTACAATGTCTTGCCTCCTTTGTTAACTGTGTAAAGGGTCTTTATTTATATGGGTGCTTTGGCTCTATATTGGTGAATTATGGTTGGTACTTTTGATTTGTGTAAAGCAGAAATATATTTTTTTAGTTCTCCAGGATGTACCTTTATAATTAAAAAAAATATATTTAGAGAATCCAATTATTTTTTTTCCCACTTAAGGGGCAATTTAGCATGGCCAATCCACCTAACATGCACATGTTTTGGGCTGTGGGGGTGAAACCCATACAGATATGGGGAGAACGTGCAAACTCCACATGGACAGTGACCCACGGCCGGATTTGAACCCAGGCCCTCAGTGCCGCAGTCCCAGTGCTAACCACTGCACCACATGCCACCCTTCCAGGATGTACCTTTGCTTCATTACTATATCAGAATCACATTTTTAACTTTCTAGCTATCAGGCACGGGTGAAATAATCACAATCTATCTTTGACTTTGAAAAAAAAATGGCAAATGAAGGTATTTCTCTCGAGATGCTGCAGATAACAGCAAGTTTATGCTAAATGCCAACCAAGCAGATACGACTTTTTTTTTCATTCCAAGGTCTTGCCAGACACCCTTTACTAACTGGCATAAATGGTTTCAACCTTGAGAATGCTAAGATTCTATTGTGAAATTAATGTAGCTAATGAACAAATTGTCCATAATTTGATACCAGCTGTCATTCTTACTCAAACTCGCCACCAAAATGGCTTGTATTGGGCATGTCATATTGTTCTGTAGAAGGATGCCTGAGCCAACAAGTGCATTACACAGGTGAGTATTAAAGCAGTGATTTTTTTTTTCACTGTCTCTGTCTGAACTGCTCTCCAGCTTCCAGAAAAGCTGGAGAGCCATGATTTTCTGATCCCGCGCTGGGTTGGAGAATCGCAGGGCGGGGGGCGTAAGAATCGCGCCACGCGCTCCGATGCCGGGCCGCCGATTCTCCAGCGACCAGAGAATCGGCGCCAATCGCGCCGGTGGGGTCACCACCACGCCGGTCGGGGGCCGTGGAAAGCGGACCCCCCCCCCGGCGATTCCCCGCGCCTCGATGGGCTGAGTGCGTGCCTAGTTCTGGCTGTGGGGGCCATCCAGGTGGGGGGGCCGGAGGGATCCGATTCTGGGGAGGGCCTCCACGGTGGCCAGGCTCGCGATCGGGGCCTACCAATCGGCGGGCGGGCTAATTCCAGGGGGGGGGGGGGGGGGCTATGTTCCTCCGTGCCGGGCCCCTGTAGGGCTCCGCCATATTGCCTGGGGGCTGGTGCAGAGACGGCAACCCACGCGCATGCGCGAGCCTGCGCCGGCCATGGCGCTCATGCACGGACCCGCATCGGCTGTAGCGCGCATGTGCGGACCTGTGGCAGTTATGGTGAGCCGGCTTTTGAGCCGGAGCAGCGGAGAGCTCTCCGGCTCCATACTATCCCCCTAGGAAGGGGTGAATGCCTGGGCCTGGAGGCCCATTAACGCCGGAGTCACTCGCGCCAGTTTTGACGTCGGAGTCAACACTTGGCCGAGATTTCGAAGAATCCCGGCCGGGATCTCTCTTATGGGAGGCTTCAAGACAGAGGTCTCAGGTGGGGATCTCCCTAATTGGTGGCGGGCTCTGTAATCGGACGGGTCTTTGTTGAGGATGTCTCTAATTGAGGGTCTCTGGTGGGGGTTTCTAATTGTTGGGGGTCCATGGTGGGGAGCTCTGTATTCGGGAGGAGCGGTGCCTCTGCAGAGGGTCACTCTAAATCGGGGTTTCTGGTGAAGGTGTCCCTAATTGGGGGCGTCTCTGGTGGGGGGCTTTGTATTCTGGGGCAGGGGTGCCTCTGCTGAGGGTCTCTCTAATTGGGGGGGTCTCTGGTGGGGGTCCTCAAATTAGTGGAGGTCCATGGTGGGGGGCTGTGTATTCGGGAGGATCTCTGCTGAGAGTCTCTCTAATTAGGGGGACTCCGGTGAGGGTCTCTAATTAGAGAGTCTCTGGAGTGGGATCTCTCTAATTGGGGGGACTCTGGTAGTGGGTTGCGTCACCCTTGTACTGTACGGGGGTGGGGGTGGGGACCCTAAAAATCCCAAGTGGGGGGAGCTCGCTATCAGGCTGCCCACTCATAATGGCGGCCCAATAGCGGGATTCACCCGGGAATCCCTCGCAATCCTCACCATGCATAGATTTGCAAGCCTAAGGATTATGACTCATGGTGTGATTCAGCTCCGGCAGGAGAACATATGGTGGGATTCTCCATTTGGAAGACTCGGGGCAGGTTTCTCTGTAGCCCGATGCCGAATCGTGTTCGGCGATCAGGCGGATAATGGATTTTTGTGCCGAGGGCACTGGTTTGACGCCAGTCCGCCCTGCTCTGCCCCCCTCCAAACTGGCTTCATCGTGATGCACACTGCGCGCCATATCAATGCCGTTGGTGCGTCATTTGCCGGCCCACCGGCGATGCTCTGCGGGACATGTGTGGTCCCGGCAGTCGGGGGCCCGGCGTGCCAGCTGCGGACTGTGTCCAGCGCCTTCATACTTGGCCGGGATCCGTGCCGCTGCCTGGGAAGGCTTCTGCTAGGGCTGTGGGGAATGGTGGGGGGTGGCCACGGGGTAGGCTGTGGAGTCGCAGATGGCGGGTTGGGTTCGTGTAATGCCGGCGCCATGTTGTACGGCGCGACCGCTGCAGTTCGTCAGCCTTGCGCATGTGTGGCCAGGGATCCGGCCATTCTCCGGCCGTTTTCCGGCAAGGGAGGTGTGAGTTTCAGTTGGCGCCGGTGCTCTTCAGCTTCCAGTTGGGAATCCCTTTCTGGGAGGTGGCCTGTGGGGGGTCCCTGTGCGAAGTCCCCTATTACAGGGATGCAGGGGGTGGTCCCCCTATTATAGGGGTCCCTGTGCGGGGTCCCCTATTTTGGAGGTTCTTGTGGGGCGGTGTGGGGGAGGGGCAGTAGAGCAGGCATGGGTAGACAATGCATTGTTGGGGCTGGAGTGGGATGGCCCTCAGATAGACTCGGATGGTCTCTACTATCGTGGCCCTGGTTTGGTGGACTTTGTGGTTTCCCCTTGGCCCACGGCGAGTTCCACCACATTAAGGCCATGCTCATAGGGACGACAAGTGATCCGCGCCCATGTGATTCCCGACTGCGAGGACTGAAGAATCACAGCAGGCTGGAGCATAGGGCATCGGGCCCGCTAAATGGGTGCAAATGGGTAATTTAGACCTATTTGTATTTACATGCTCCCGCTGATGTGCAGCGTGGACCACATTCCCACCGCCAGTGGGGGTCGGAGAATCGCGATCGAGTCGGCACCTGCCATTGATCCCGATTTTGACCTGGTGCCCAATTCTCTGTCCCATTGGGGAACATGATCCGGGCATTCCGAGAATCCCGGCCTAGGTTTTATAATGGGAATACGATATTGTCCTGACAGGTTAAGCAGTGGATCCACTGATTATGCATGGAATTACAACCTTCTATAGTGACTTCAAAATAATGTAAACATCAAACCTAAAGCAAGTTGTACTTTTATAATCCTTAACCTTGTATCAGTCCTCACAACTTAATGAATTAAGAATGCATTTTAACCAATCTGTCCCACATATTGTTGAAGTACAAACACAATCCAGTACTGCATGGTAAACAGAGTCCCTGATTGGATGATTCATGACTAATACAGTCGTCATAGGACTAAAATTCCTATGACCAGCGTAATCTGTTTGGATTCATTACTATTTTCGCCTTCTTTCTCAGATTTCCCTTCATTATTTGCCATTTTGAGGTCTTTCCATTTGAGGTATATTAGCACAATCCAGTAATTTAAACAAATCCAGGATCTTGAAATTTAATTTTTGCCAATCTTTTATGCAATCTGTTATGATGCATTCTTCCACGGAATGACTACGTGAAATTCATCAAATTCTGACCATGCCTCAAAGGAAGAAACTTAAAACCGATCATTTTTCACATAGATTTCACCCAAGAACACTTAACGTGGGTCCAAACTTTTATTACTATCCAACTGATGGGTAATCATCTCACAAAATACTTCTGACGGATGCAACTATGCAAAAGCTATGCATTGTTTTCTCTTTGGTCAGGGCATATCCAAATACCTACTTCATTTTTTTCACTGACCTTATAGTTCAGCCTGAGAATATTGGAGGATAATAGTCCCCTGACAATTTACACTCACTTTCTTCAATTTTCCACAATGCCAACCGAGATTTGGGTTTTCTGTCTGAATGTTTTTTTTTCTTTTTAGTTTCCAATCTTCATTTTAATGATTATAATCACTTATTGTCACAAGTAGGCTTCAATGAAGTTACTGTGAAAAGCCCCTAGTCGCCAGCTGCGCTGCTGGCCTTGTTCTGCATTACAAGTCAGCTGTTTAGCCCACTGTGCTAAACCAGCCTCTCTCTAACAGCTATTCTCTGCTCCTATGTTCTAATCTAGAAAGTCAGGGAGTGAAGGTTAGAACCTGTCACCAGAGACTTATAGCTTAAGGGGGCACCACTCCAGACCAAGAGTGGCTTACCAGGAGTCTCTCCCACTCTTACTACCTGCCATTGGTTTATTGGAAGGATTTTGCAGGTTGATAATTAAACTGTTGGCCATGTGATTAACGCACCTTTAGGGGCACAAGTGAAACCCCAGTAAATTCCACGGCACGGTGCCACAGTGGCTAGCACTGCTGCCTCAGGGACCCGGGTTCGATTCCAGCCATGGGTAACTGTGTAGAGTTTGCATGTCCTCCCTGTGTCTGCGTGGGTTTCCTTTGGGTGCTCCTGTTGTCTCCCACAGTCCAAAGATGCGCAGGTTAGGTGGATGGGCCATGCTAAATTGCCCTTAGTGTCACAAAGATTTACAGATTAGGTGGGGTTACAAGGCTTATGGGGACATGGCGGGATGTGAGCCTAGGTGGGGTGCTCTTTCAGAAGGTTGGTGCAGACCCGATAGGCTCATTGGCCTCCTTCTGTACTGTAGCCATTCTGTGGACTTCATATAAGTGAACAATTAATATACCATTAGCAGCTGCTTACATTTTCATGAGTGATTTGTCCAGGGTGACATTATCATCAGAAAGAAACATGATTTTTGAAATACAAATCATATACTATATTCTTTTATAGAATATAATTTCTATTATTTTACTTAGATACCCTCAGCTGTTTTGATTATTCTTCTAGACAAGGAACATTTTTGATATGTGGAAGTTTTGATCTTGCCACTAAGTCTTCTACCACACACCATCTATTGGATGGTCTATCTCAAACCCTGCAGGCATAAGCAAAATGAACAGTGGGATACAATGTCAAATTCCCAATCAGCTCCAGCTCTCACTTGAAGGGATTCAGTGCATCAGCATCCACCCCACCAGCCAGTCACCTGGTCCACAGGGTCACTATGTTTTGTACAAAATACTTTTTGATATCTAAACTAGTTCTGACCTTAACTTAAATATTGTCCATTCAAAAATATCGATTTGATGTTAGTTGTTTATACAAACACAATTCATTCCCTAATTTATTTTATAAACATTGTTCAAGTCACCTCAATGCCTGCACTTCATTAAAATGTAAAATCCCAGCTCTTTGAATCTATCTTGTGAACAAAGATGCTTTAAGCTGGGACCAGATGCTTTAAGCTGGGACCCCCCCGCCCTGCATTCTTTTCAACCCACAATATCACCCATTATTTGAAGAGACCAAAACTGGCCATTGTATTCTGAAAGGGTAGACAATATGCTTACAAGTACACCCCAATGGCTATTTGCTCTAGCCGTTGATTAACAACATTCCTTATGAAGCTTTAGTGATGCCTACACTAGACCTCTCTGGCTAATGGACCGCGTGGCCTATTCCTGTTCCCATTTCTTACGTTCTTAAGTCCCAGCATGTTTAAGCCTGCATACCTATTTCTTCATTACTATGTCATGGCTTTTATTATGATGTTACATTCTTCAGATTAATGTTTAAAATACATACAAGTAAATTTTAGGTATTGTACACAACCAGGGACAATTTTCCTAACCTTTGCCCCTGGGAATAACAGTGCGAGTTGTTCCTTCCAAAGGCCTAATTAAGCATGCATATGAGGAGGGATGGTGTTCCCAGATTCATGCCTTATTTTCCTGGGATTCCACCTTTCAATACCCTGGCATAGGAGTTCACAGTGAAACATGTTACCAGAAGATGATGACTGATCAAAGGTGGCCTGGAAGCAGGCCAAATAAAGGAAAAGTTCATTTTCATTTTCTCTACTCCTTACGATGCTTAAGGAAGTTGGGGCCTAATAACTTCAAATTTTCACCTTCAGAAGACCCTAATCTCAGTAGCTGAGAGGCTTGAAACTGTGTTCAAAATACCCCCCCCCCCATTACTACTGGGTCTGTACAACAGTAGCACACAGGTGCCCTGTTCGATGCAGCACTAGTGTATGGAAAGAGGATTAAAAAATCTCCATAACTTTAGCTCCGTATCTAGTGACTTAAAGTCCTTCACTCTCCAAATCTCTAGCAGAGAATGCAGCTATCATGGTTTTCTTCATTATGTAAACTACAGTTGTCAAAGTGATGGAGACTATCTTCGCTCTTGCAAATTCCACAGGATGACATAACTCTCTCTGGCATTTCTAACACTAAAGTGCAATAGTTGTCAATCAACTACAAGCCTGTTGTTTCCATTGCTTTGTTACCAGTTCCCTTTAGCATGCTCCATTTTCTACTGCTGATTTGACAAGTCACTGAACAAAAAATTGGATTAAATAGAAAAACCAACTTTTTTGCATTCACTTTGCATAATTCATTTTCTTATCTGACAAAATATTTAAAATTTGCGTAAGTAGCAGGCATCCCTTTCACAGATTATACAAGTGTATTGCTTTGTTTCCTTAAAGTGGCAAAGGCTGGTTTTTCAGCTCCGGCGTTGAATAACTACTGCAACTTTAAAGTGTTGATGTCCTTTGGACTCTGGAGTAGTTCTTACAGATTGGAGGCTAGCTAAAATAAGGGCCGCTATTCAAAAAGCGAGGTAGATAGAATGCAGGGAACTATAGACCAGTGAGCCTAACATTGGTAGTAGGGAAGTTGCTAGAGTCCATTGTCAAGGATTTCATAGCACAGCATGGAATTATGAGAGAGAAATCATGATTTGCTCTCGTGGAATTGTTTGAAGATGGATCAATAGAGTTGACCAGGGAGAATACCGGATGTGGTTTATTTAGACTCCCAGAAGGATTTTGACAAGATCTAACACAGCAGATTACTATGTAAAGTTAAAGCGCATGGGATTGTGAGTACTGTCTTGAGATTGATAGAAAGTTGGCTAGCAGACAGGAAGCAAAAGTTGGAATAAATGGGTCTTTTTCTGATTGGCAGGCAGTGACGAGTGGAGTACCGCAGGGTTGCCTTCTTTACTGCCTGCTATACATCCGCGCTTACTTTCAACGACAGATGCACGAGGACACCAAGATCTCACTGAATATCGACCTCACTCAATTTACACTCATTCAAATAATAATCTGCCTCTCTATTTTTGCTACCGGAACAGACAACCTCACATTTATCCACATTATACAGCACCTGCCATGCATGTGTCCACTCACTCAGCCTGTCCAAATCCTGCTGAAGCATCTCTGTATCCTCCTCACAGCTCACCCTCCCACCCAACTTTGTATCATCTGCAAATTTGGGGATAGTACATTTTGTTTTCTCATCGAAATCATAAATATATAATGTGAACAGTTGGGGTCCTAGCACAGATTTGTGCGGTACCCGACTCGTCACTGCCTGCCAATCAGAGAAATACTCACCTATTCCAACTTTCTGTGTCCTGTTGTGATGAAATCCTTGATAATGGACTCCAGCAACGTCCCTACTACTGACGTTAGGCTCACTGGTCTATAGTTCCCTGTTTCTCTCTACTTCCCTTTTTGAATAACAGGTTACATTTACTATCCTCCAATATGTAGAAACCATTCCAGAGTCCAAAGAATTCTGGCAAATGCTCTCCAATCGACCTACTATTTTCTAGGGCCACTTCCTAGGGTACCCTGGGATGAAGGTTATCAGGCCCTGGAGATTTGTCCGCCTTAATTCCCATTAGTTTACCCAAAACCATTTCTTTACTAATACTGATTTCCTCCAGCTCATCATTAAACTTGTGTTTCTCAGAACTCCCGGTATATTATTCATGTCTTCCTTTGTAAAGACAGAAGCAAAGTACAAATTTAGTTCCTCAGTCTTTTTTGTTCCTTGTTATGAATTCCTGTTTCTGACTATAAGGGGCCGACATTAGTTCTTATCACTCTTTTTCTCTTTACAAACCTACAGAAATGTTTAGTTAGTTTTTATATTCACGCTAGCCCCCCCCCGAGAAAGTCGATGAATAGCTGCCACCTCCGGGACACCGTGGACATAGCCTTAGCAAAACCCTGACAAAACCCTCTAAGCTTCGGGCATGACCAAAACATGTGGACATGATTTGCTGGGCTTGAATTTACACATTCTCCCCGTGTTTGCGTGGGTTTCGCCCCCACAACCCAAAGATGTGCAGGATAGGTGAATTGGCCACACTAAATTGCCACTTAATTGGAAAAAATTAATTGGGTACTCTAAATTTATTTTAAAAAATGATTTGCTGGGCTTCCCGCGCACCTTGCATACCTATTCTCTACCCCAAAAAACTTGCTCATCCGGGCCACTGTCATGTATGCCCAGTGGACTACCTTAAATTGTATCAGGCCAAGCCTGGCGCACGATGAGGAGGTATTAACCCTGCTTAGGGCTTCCGCTCATCAACCCACCTCTGTCTCTCCTCCTAGCTCGTCCTCCCACTTGCCCTCCACTGGAGTTTCCTCCGCCTCCGAAAGCTCCTGGCAAATATCCGATACCTTCCTCTCTCCCACCCAGGTACTGGAAACTACTCTATCCTGAACCCCCCGTGGCGGCAGCAGCGGAAAGGCCGGCACCTGTTTTCTCAGGAAGTCGCAGACCTGCAAGTACTGAAAACCATTCCCTGCTGGCAATTTAAATTTATCCTCCAAAGCTTTCAAGCTGGGAAAGCTCCCATCTAAATAGATCCCCCATCCTTCTAATTCCTGCCCTCTGCCAACTCCGGAACCCACCATCTAGCCTACCCAGTACAAACCTGTGATTGTTATAAATCGGGGTCCAAATCGATGCTCCCTCCACTCTCATATCTCCTCCACTGCCCCCAGATCCTCAGAGCCGCCACTACCACCGGACCTGTGGAGTATCGGGCCGGCGAGAATGGCAGAGGTGCAGTTACCAATGCTACCAGACTGGTGTCTTTATATGGCGCCGCCTCCATCCTCTCCCATGCTGACCCCTTCCCCACTACCCACTTCCTAATCATGGCTTTATTAGCTGCCCAGTAGTAGTTGCAGAAGTTCGTCATTGCCAACCCACCCTCCGCCCGACTGCGCTCCAGCAACACTTTCTTCACATGCGGGGTTTTACCCGCCCACACAAAGCCCCAAATAATCTTATTCAACCGCTTGAAAAAGGCCTTAGGGATGAAGATGGGGAGGCACTGAAAGACAAACAGAAATTTGGGGAGGACCGTCATTTACACGGCCTGTACCCTCCTCGCCAATGATAGTGGGAACATGTCCCATCTCTTAAAGTTCCCTTCCATTTGTTCTACCAACCGGGATAGATTTAATTTGTGTACTACCCCCCATTTCCGGGCCACCTGGATTCCCAGATATCGAAAGCTCTTCCCTATCATTCTAAGCGACAGCTCTCCCAGTCTCTTCTCTTGCCTGGATCGCAAACATCTCGCTTTTCCCAATGTACAATTTATACCCCGGAAAATTGCCGAATTCCTCCAAGATTCGCATTACTTCCCCCATCCCCTCCAACGGGTCTGAAATGTACAAGAGCAGGTCACCTGCGTAGAGCGAGAGCCGGTGGACCCCCCCCCCCCCCCCCCCCCCCCGAACGCTATGGCCAATAGCTCTACGGCCAGAGCAAACAGTAACGGGGCGAGGGGGCACCCTTGCCTCGTCCCTCGGTGTAGTTCAGCTGGTTCGTACACACACTCGCTACTGGTGCCAGATAGAGCAACAAGGTCAGTCAATAAAGCCCTCACCAAACCCAAACCTTCCCAGCGCCTCCCACAGGTAATTCCAGTCCACCCGATCAAAAGCCTTCTCCGCATCCATCGCTACAACCACCTCCGCCTCCTCTCCTTCCGAGGGCATCACAATAACATTTAGAAGCCTTCGAACATTAGCCTTGTGTTGCCTGCCCTGAACAAATCCCGTCTGGTCTTCCCCTATCACCCCCGGGACACAGTCCTCTATCCTTGTGGCCAGTATCTTAGCCAGCAGTTTGGCATCCACATTCAGTAGAGAAATCGGCCTGTATGACCCGCATTGCTCCTTCTCCCGTTTCAAGATCAATGAAATCGAGGCCTGCTGGGGGGACGACTCTCTTCTCTCTTGCTTCGTTAAATGTCCTGACCAGCAGTGGGCTCAATATCTCTGAAAACTTCTTATAGAATTCCACCGGGTAGCCGTCAGGCCCCGGAGCCTTGCCTGACTGCATGCACTCCAGCCCCTTGATTATTTCATCAATCTCAATTGGGGCTCCCAGCCCCTCCACCAGGTCCCCCTCCACCCTCGGGATCCTCAACTGATCCAGAAATTGCCTCACCCCAGCCGGGAGTTCCAACTCATATAATTTACTGTAAAAGTCCTTAAACACCTCGTTCACCACTGCTGGGTCCAGGACAGTATTCCCATCTCTACTCTTTACTTTACCTATCTCCCTGGCCGCCTCTCTTTTCCTGAGCTGGTGCGCCAACATTCTGCTTGCCTTTTCCCCGTACTCATAGATCGCCCCACTTGCCTTCCTCAACTGTTCCACTGCTTTCCCAGTCAACAGCCCAAACTCCACCTGTAACCTCCATTGCACCCTCAGCAGCCCCGGGTCCGGGGCCTCCGAGTATCTCCTGTCCACCTGGAGTATCTCCTCCACTAATCTATCCCTCTCAGCCTGTTCCACCTTTCTCTGTGGGCCCATATCGAGATTAATTCCCCTCTGACTATTGCCTTCAGAGCTTCCCAAACCGTCGCTGCAGAGACCTCCCCCGTATCATTTGTTTCCAGGTAGTTCTGGATGGACTCGGTAACCCGCCCACAGAACGCATCGTCCGCTAGCAACCCCACGTCCAGTCTACAGAGCGGGCGTTGCCCTCTCTCCACATTAACCTGTAGATCCACCCAATGTGGGGCATGATCCAACACTGCGATTGCCGAGTACTCAGTATCCACCACCTTCCGGATTCGCGCCCTGCTCAGAACAAAAAAGTTGATGCGAGAATATACGTTGTGGACATGTAAAAAAAAGGACAACTCCTTCGTCCTCGGCCGTGCAATCATCCATGGGTCTACTCCCCCCCATCTGTTCAATAAAACCCTTCAATTCCTTTGCCGCAGCCGGCCTCCTCCCTGTCCTGGATTTTGACCGGTCCAATTCTGGATCAATGACTGCGTTGAAGTCCCCTCCCATGATCAGATTATGTGACTCTAAGTCTGGGATCTTACCTCACACCCGCCTCATAAATTCCTTGTCACCCAATTCGGAGCATATATGTTCACAAGTACCACTCGCCTCCCTCCAGCTTCCCACTCACCATTATGAACCTACCCCCTTATCTGACCCGATTCTCCCTGCCTCGAATGCCACTCATTTGCTGATCAAGATCGCTACCCCACTGGTCTTTGAGTCCAGTCCTGAGTGGAACACTTGGCTAACCACCCCTTCCTCAATCTCTTATGGTCTTTAACCTTTAGGTGTGTCTCTTGTAGCATTGCCATGTCCGCCTTCAGTTCTTTCAAATGCGCAAAAACGCGAGCCTTCTTGACTGGCTCATTCAGTCCTCTCATGTGATCAACCTGGACGGGGGGGGGCTTCCAACTGCGCCCCCCCTTCCGCCAAGAAGCCATCACCCTTTATAGGCCAGCCTCGAGCTCGCGCCCTCCACTTCCTCGAGTCCCCACTCGGGCTGTTGTCGTTCCCGACCTCCCATTTGTCCCCTAGTAACAGTTCCTCCCCTGTCAGCAAAGCAGCTCCCCCCTCCCTTCACCCCCGAGCAACAACACTAAAAACCCAATCCCCCAAGTCAAACTCCAGCTTAACACCTGTCCACCCCCCACTGCGCTTCAGAGAGTCAGCTGACCCATGCTGACTTGATAGCTCCCGCCCCTGGCACCAAGCAGTCTGTCTCCCTATTGTACTCTCTACCCGCCCCCCACATGAATAAACATTTTAAAAGCATCACATTCCCCAGTAAACAAACCACAGAAAAATAACAGTGAAGAAACAGCCACTTTAGAAAAATAGTCACCCAAAAAGCAGAACTAAATTCAAAGCCCATCCCACCTCTAACAAAGTCCCTGCAGAACAGATCAACCTTTAACCATCCACCCATCCCATTATTTCACCTAGAGCTACTTAAATTTTTACAATCCAGCACCACAAATCGCTGCCCCAGTACTTCTCCAAGGCTTAAGTGTCTTTAATTCGCCTCCAGCTTCATTTCTTTAATAAAGGTCCATGCTTCGTCTGGCGTTTCAAAGTAGAAGTCCCGTTCCTCATGTGTGACCCACAGGTGGGCTGGGTACAGCATCCCGAACTTCACCCCCTTCTTAAAGAGGGTTGTTTTTGTCTGATTGAACCCAGCTCGCCTCTTGGCCAAATCCGCTTCCAGGTCCTGATAAATGCGCAATCTCACAGTTCTCCCACTTGCTGCTCCAGTTCTTTCTTGGCCCACTACAAAATGTGTTCCTTGTCCATGAAACGGTGAAAACGTACCACCATGGCCCTTGGCGGCTTGTTCGCTCTGGGCTTCCTCGCGAGGGCTCTGTGCGCTCTGTCCAATTCCAGGGGCCGAGGGAACGCCCCAGCCCCTATCAACTTCTCCAACATGTCCGTCACATAGGCCCTGGCATCTGATCTCTCACTGCCTTCAGTGAGGCCAACAATTCTGAGATTCTGCCTCCTGGACCTATTCTCCAGGTCCTCCAGCTTATCCTGCATTCTTTTCTGGTGGTCGTTCATCATCCCCACCTTGCTTTTCAGCACGGTTATATACTCCTCGTGCTCGGACAACTTTTGTTCAACCTCCTGGATCGCTCTCCCGTGGGTTTCCTAATTCTGAATCACTTGATCAATTGAAGCCTTAATCGGGTCCAGCGTGTCCTTCTTCAGCGTGGCGAAGCAATCCTCGAAAAACTTCACCAGCTGCTCCGTTGACCACTGTGCTGTCTCCCCGCGGCCCTTGCTCTCCGCCATGCTGTCACGTGTTACCAGCTCTGCTTGCGTCTCCCTTATCGGACTTTGTCGTCTCACACGGCCAATTCTTGTCCAATTCTCCATACAGCAGAGGGGGATTTCTCCTTACTGTTCACTTTTCACTGCTTTATCCCATAAAATCCTAAAAAAAGGGGGAAAAAGGTCCAAAAGTCCGTTTGACGGGAGCTATTAAATGTGCGACCTACCCCTCCATGGCCGCTACCGGAAGTCTCCGCTAGTTTATTTTCAAATTGTATTTTCCCCTTCTTAATCAATCCCTTGGTCTGCCTTTGCTAAATTTTAAACTGTTCCCCATCCTCAGGTCTGTTGTTTTTTTCTTGCTAAATTGCATGTGTCTTCTTTGAATCTAATATTCTCTCTAATTTCCCTTGTAAGTTATGGTTTGGACGCAGTTCCCTTTCTACTTTTGCATCAAATAGGAATAAAAAACGTTTGGAGTTCACCTATTTGTACCTTAAATGCCTGGCGTTGCCCGTCTGCTATCCTTCCTTTTAGTAATGCTTCCCAGTCCACCATCACCAGCTCATACCTCAGACCATCACAGTTACCTTTATTGAGATTCAGGACCCTGGTCTCAGAGTCAATTACCTCACTATTCACTTTGATAAAGAATTGTACCATGTTATGGTCACTCATCCCCAAGGGTTCTCTCACAACTAGATTGCCAACTAATCCTTTCTCATTGCACAACACTGAATCCAAATTCCCTTGTTGGTTTCTCAACACACTGGTCAAGAAAACCATCCCGGAAACACTCCAGAAATTCCTCCTCTATTGTACTGTGAGTAATTTCAGTTACCCAATCTATATGCTGATTAAAGCCATCCATAATCACAGATGTTCCTTTATCACATGTGCCTCTGATTTCCTGTCTAATGCTATTCCCAATATTACCACCGCAGTTTGGTGGTCTATACACTACCCTCCGAATATGTTTTGCCCCTTGATGTTTCTGAACTCAACCCAGATAGATTCCACATCATCTGTACTAATACCTATTCTCAATATTGTATCAATATCATCTTTAATCAACAATGCAAAAACTGAAAATGAAAAATGAAAATCGCTTATTGTCACGAGTAGGCTTCAAATTAAGTCACTGTGAAAAGCCCCTAGTCGCCACATTCCAGCGCTTGTTCGGGGAGGCTGTTACGGGAATCGAACCGTGCTGCTGGCCTGCTTGGTCTGCTTTCAAAGCCAGCAATTTAGCCCTGTGCTAAACAGCCCCTAATCCTGTGCTAAACAGCCCCTCATTGGTTAGTTCTCATCCTTGATCACCTCTCCGTGATCCCAACTTTATCATATCCCTTTACACCTATCTGTGCAGCTAATTCATCCATTTTAGTTTGAATGCTCTGCGCATTCATGTACAAAAACTTGAGGCTAGTCCTTTTACCTACCTTGTCCCATGCCTAATTTTTTTTCAGTGCCATTATCTGATACAGGCCTTTGATTTCTCTGCTTATCACTTTTAGATAGATAGATAGAATAGATAGAACATAGATAGAACAGTACAGCACAGAACAGGCCCTTCAGCCCTCGATGTTGTGCCGAGCAATGATCACCCTACTCAAACCCACGTATCCACCCTATACCCGTAACCCAACAACCCCCCCCCCCCCCCCACCTTACTTTTTTTTAGGACACTACGGGCAATTTAGCATGGCCAATCCACCTAACCCGCACATCTTTGGACCGTGGGAGGAAACCGGAGCACCCGGAGGAAACCCACGCACACACGGGGAGGACGTGCAGACTCCGCACAGACAGTGACCCGGATGCCCCTTTTCTTATTTTCCTTGCTGTTTTTTTCTGCTGTTCTTGATTCCCCCTGCTTTGAATGATTACATAGGTTCCCATCCCCCTGCCATATAAATTTAAACCCTCCCCAACCGCTTTAGCAAGAACCCCCCCCCCCGCAAGGACATCAGTCCCAGTCCTGCCCACAGGTAACCCGACCAGTTTGTACAGGTTCCAGCTCTCCCAAAACCGGTCCCAAAGCCCCAGGAATTTAAAACCTTCCCCTTCACACCATTTCTTCAGCCACATATTCAACTGATACATTTGTGCAGGTGAAGGAGACACAGCCTGAGTGAGTGAGACACATCTAGAGTGAGAATTGCAACCTGGTAATTTGGTGTAGTGAGGTAATCAGGAAAGGTAAGTGGTAAGTCTAATTTCTGCTGTTTTTCAGTTAAAAGTGCAGTGTGTAGCTTTGTGTCTGATTGGCTGAAGCTGCCCCCACCCTAATTGCTGAGAGGCAGTTATCTGTCAGTCACCTGAGGCCTGTTTAGTGGCACAAGGGTGTAAATTGTATTGTTCTGTTTGAAGCTTAAGTAGTATGCGTCAGCCTGGTTCGCTGAGGTCTGTATAAAAGACAGGCAGAAAGCGCACTCAGTAAGCTTTGTGCAGGTGAAGGAGACACAGCCTGAGTGAGTGAAACACATCCAGAGTGGGAATTGGAACTCGGTAATTTGGTGCAGTGAGGTAATTCGGTGCAGAGTGGGAGAAGGTAATTTTTCCCTACTCTTTTGCTCTCTTTCTTCTGGCCTTTAACTGTTAATCTGCAGGGAGAGAACCAGAGAGCATCCCGGGAAGGTAAGTGATTTTTATTTTTTTTACCTTTTCAAATGTGTGTGGGGGGTGGGGGGGGGGCGGGGGGGGGGTGGAGGAAACTGAAGTGTCCTCACAGTAAAGCTGTGACTTTATTGGCTGGTTGGGAATCTGCACTAAATTTAAAAATTAAACATTGTTAAACTAATTAAACACAATTAATTAATTACTTAATTATAATTTAGAAGGGTATCTAAGCCAGAGATCTGGGAGTACTGTATTTAGCTTTCACATTTATAGGAGAAATCTAGTGCTAGGAAACATATAGGTTAACAGTAACTTATATTAAAAATGTTTTAAATTTAATTTACTAATTAATTAACGCAATGTCAATTAGAGGGGGGCAGTGAGATGTGGCAGGTCCGGGAGGCTTCCAGCGTCTCGATTGGCTTCATCTGCAGAAAGTGCACCCAACTAGAGCTCCTCACAGACCGCATGGTTTGGTTGGAGCAGCAGTTGGATGCACTTAGGAGCATGCAGGTGGTGGAAAGCGTCATAGATAGCAGTTATATAAATGTGGTCACACCCAAGGTGCAGGCAGAGAAATGGGTGACCACCAGAAGGGGCAGGCAGTCAGTGCAGGAATCCCCTGTGGTTGTCCCCCTCTCGAACAGGTATACCCCTTTGGATACTGTCGGGGGGGGGGGGGGGGGGGGGGGATAGCCTATCAGGGGAAAACAGCAGCAGCCAGAGCAGTGGCACCACGGCTGGCTCTGATGTTCAGCAGGGAGGGTCAAAGCGCAGAAGAGCAATAGTCATAGGGAACTCTATAGTCAGGGGCACAGATAGGCACTTCTGTGGACGTGAAAGAGACTCCAGGATGGTATGTTGCCTCCCTGGTACCAGGGTTCAGGATGTCTCAAATAGCAGGTCTCCTGAAGGGGGAGGGCAGCGGGCATCCTGAAGGGGGAGGGCAAACAGGCAGAAGTCGTGGTACATATTGGTACTAATGACATAGGCAGGAAGGTGCATGAGGTCCTGCAGCAGGAGTTCAGGGAGCTAGGCATAAATTTAAAAGACAGGAACTCTAGGGTTGTAAACTCGGGATTACTCCCTGTGCCACGTGCCAGTGAGGCTAGAAATAGGAAGATAGAGCAGCTAAACACGTGGCTAAACAGCTGGTGTAGGAGGGAGAATTTCTGCTATCTGGACCACTGGGAGCACTTCCGGGGCAGGTGTGACCTGTATAAGAAGGACGGTTGCATCTAAACTGGAGAGTCATAAATATCCTGGCCACGAGGTTTGCTAGTGTCACATGGGAGAGTTTAAATTATTATGACAGGGGGGTGGGTACCGGAGCAATAGGTCAGAAGGTGAAAGTATTGAGGGAGAACTAGGGAATAGGGCCAGTATGGCTCTGAGGAAGAGCAGGCGGGGAGATGTTGCTGAAAACAGCGACCTGAGGTGGCCTGAAGTGCATATGTTTTAATGCAAGAAGTATTATGGGTAAGGCAGATGAACTTAGAGCTTGGATTAGTACTTGGAACTATGATGTTGTTGCCATTACAGAGACCTGGTTGAGGGAATGACAGGATTGGCAGCGAAACGTTCCAGGATTTAGATGTTGGGATTTAGAGTTGCGCTTCTGGTTAGGGAGAATATCACAGCTGTACTATGGGAGGACACCTCAGAGGGCAGCGAGGCTGTTTAGGTAAAGATCAGGAGTAAGAAGGGTGCAGTCACAATGTTGGGGGTTTACTACAGGCCTCCCAACAGCCAGCGGGAGATAGAGGAGTAGATAGGTCGACAGATTTTGGAAACAAGTAAAAACAACAGGGTTGTTGTGATGGGAGACTTCAACATCCCCAATATTGACTGGGACTCACTTAGTGCTAGGGGCTTGGACGGGGCAGAGTTTGTAAGGAGCATCCAGGAGGGCTTCTTAAAACAATATGTAGATAGTCCAACTAGGGAAGGGGCTGTACTAGACCTGGAATTAGGGAATGAGCCCAGCCTGGTGGTAGAAGTTTCAGTAAGGGAGCATTTCAGGAACAGTGACCACAATTCAATACGTTTTAAAGTGCTGGTGGACAAGGATAAGAGTGGTCCGAGGGTGAATGTGCTAAATTGGGGGAAGGCTAATTATAACAATATTAGGCAGGAACTGAAGAACATAGATTGGGAGCGGATGTTTGAGGGTAAATCAACATCTGACATGTGGGAAGCTTTCATATGTCAGTTGAAAGGAATTCAGGATCGGCATGTTCCTGTGTGGAAGAAGGATAAATACGGCAAATTTCGGGAACCTTGGATAATGGGAGATATTGTAGGCTTTGTCAAAAAGAAAAAGGAGGCATTTGTCAAAGCTAGAAGGCTGGGAACAGATGAAGCCTGTGTGGAATATAAGGAAAGTAGGAAGGAACTTAAGCAAGGAGTCAGGAGGGCTAAAAGGGGTCACAAAAGTCATTGGCAAATGGGGTTAAGGAAAATCCCAAGGTTTTTTACACGTACATAAAAAGCAAGAGGGTAGCCTTGGAAAGGGTTGGCCCACCGAAGGATAGGCAAGGGAATCTATGTGTGGAGCCAGAGGAAATGGGCGAGGTACTAAATGAATACTTTGCATCAGTATTCACCAAAGAGAAGGAATCGGTGGATATTGAGTCTGGAGAAGGGTGTGTAGATAGCCTGGGTCACATTGAGATCCAAAAAGACGAGGTGTTGGGCGTCTTGAAAAATATTAAGGTAGATAAGTCCCCAGGGCCTGATGGGATCTACCCCAGAATACTGAAGGAGGCTAGAGAGGAAATTGTTGAGGCCTTGACAGAAATCTTTGGATCCTCACTGTCTTCAGGTGATGTCCCAGAGGACTGGTGAATGGCCAATGTTGTTCCTTTGTTTAAGAAGGGTAGCAAGGATAATCCAGGGAACTACAGGCCCGTGAGCCTTACGTCAATGGTAGGAAAATTACTGGAGAGAATTCTTCGAGACAGGATCTACTCCTATTTGGAAGCAAATGGACGTATTAGCGATAGGTTTTGTGAAGGGGAGGTTGTGTCTCACTAACTTGATAGAGTTTTTCGAAGAGGTCACAAAGATGACTGATGCAGGTAGGGTGGTGGATGTTGTCTATATGGACTTCAGTAAGGCCTTTGACTAGGTCCCTCATGGCAGACTGGTACAAAAGGTGAAGTCACATGGGATCGGGGTGAGCTGGCAAGATGGATACAGAACTGGCTCGGTCATAGAAGGCAGAGAGTAGCAATGGAAGGGTGCTTTTCTAATTAGAGAGCTGTGACTCGTGGTGTTCCGCAGGGATCAGTGCTGGGACCTTTGCTTTTCGTAGTATATATCAATGATTTGGAGGAAAATGTAACTAGTTTGATTAGTAAGTTTGCAGACGTCACAAAGGTTGGTGGAATTGTGGATAGCGATGCGGACTGTCAGAGGATACAGCAGGATTTAGATGGTTTGGAGTCTTGGGCAGAGAGATGGCAGATGGAGTTTAATTTGGACAAATGTGAGGAGATGCATTTTGGAAGGTCTAATGCAGGTAGGGAATATACAGTGAATGGTAGAACCCTCAAGAGTATTGAAAGTCAGAGAGATCTAGGTGTACAGGTCCACAGGTCACTGAAAGCGGCAACACAGGTGGAGAAGTTAGTCAAGAAGGCATACGGCATGCTTGCTTTCATTGGCTGGGTCATTGAGTATAAGAATTGGCAAGTTATGTTGCAGCTGTATAGAACCTTAGTTAGGCCACACTTGGAGTATAGTGTTCAATTCTGGTCACCACACTACCAGAAGGATGTGCAGGCTTTAGAGAGGTATGGAGGGCATTAGCTATGAGGAGCGGTTGAATAAACTCGGTTTGTTCTCACTGGAACGACGGAGGTTGAGGGGCAACCTGATAGAGGTCTACAAAATTATGAGGGGCATAGACAGAGTGGATAGTCAGAGGCTTTTTCCCAGGGTAGAGGAATCAATTACTAGTGGGCATAGGTTTAAGTGCGAGGGGCAAGGTTTAGAGGAGATGTATGAGGCAGGTTTTTACACAGAGGGTAGTGGGTGCCTGGAACTCGCTGCCAGAGGAGGTGGTGGAAGCTGGGACGATAGTGACATTTAAGGAGCATCTTGACAAATACATGAATAGGATGGGAATAGAGGGATATGGACCCAGGAAATGCGGAAGATTTTAGTTTAGACGAGCAGCATGGTCGACACAGGCTTGGAGGGCCGAAGGGCCTGTTCCTGTGCTGTACTTTTCTTTGTTCTTTGTACTATTTCTACTCTGACTAACACCTGGCACTGGTAGTAATCCTGAGATCATTACCTTTGAGGACCGACTTCTCAACTTTCTTCCAAACACCCTCTATTCTTTCAACACCTTATCCCTTTCTTTTTTAAACTATGTCATTTGTACCAATTTGCACCACGACCACTGGCTGTTCACCCTCCCCTTCCAGAATATCCTGTAACTGCTCTGAGACATCCTTATCCCTAACACCAGGGAGGCAATATACAATCCTGGAGCCTTGTTTGCAGTCATTGAAGCGTTTATCTATTCCCCTTACAATCAAATCCCTGATAACTATTGCATTCCCACACTTTTCACTCATCACCTCTGCAGCAGAACCAACTGCGGTGCAATGAATTTCGCTGTTGCTTCTTTCCCCTGAGAGGACATTCCCCTCAACAATATCCAAAATGGTAGATCTGTTTTGCAAGGGAATGGCCACAATAAATTCCAGCCTGGCTCTCTTCCACTGCCTGGTGGTCACCCATTCCCTTCCTGCCTGGGGAGTCTGTGCTTGTCGTGTGATCACCTCTCTATACGCACTATCCACGACACTCTCCGCCTTACAGATTATCCCCAGTGTCCCCAGCCCGCTGCTCCAGCTCCGAAACCTGGCTTCCAGGAGTTCCAGCTGGAGACATTTCCTGCACACATGCTGGTCCCAGGCACTGGAAATGTTCCTGGCCTTCCACATGGAGCAAACCAAGACTTTATACCTACTCTATAGTCACATATCTGCCTGCTGTGTTGTAAAACAAAGAGAGCCTGCACAAACTGAACATTGTAGTTCCAAATGAATCAAACTGCAGATTTGCACATCTTTTGTCAGGGTAACATGCCTTGGTTGGAAGGTGCAAGAAAAGAAATTGGCTGCTAACCCTCAGACTCACAGTGAGGAGCCAGGATGTTTACTGCAATCTGATGTTGAAACCAGTTCGTTTGATATTTTATTAATGTTTTCTGTGAATAAACCTTTCAAATGCAGAAAACTATTGTTTTAATATTTGAGACCAAACCATTCCCTTTCCTCGTTTTGTATTGCAGTTTATATATATTCCCTTCCTTAAACAGTCACTCTACCATGTAGAATTCTCTACTCAAGAGGATTAGCAACAAGCCGACCAATTCTTCTGCACTCAAGGCCAGATTCATACCCGAGATCCCAAATTTCTGTCTCAGTTGTCTGTTTTGCATGCTTCTATTGTTTTAGTAATGCTCGAAGGAGCTGTGCTGACATCTACACAGTGGTGAAAACACTCTATTAAAATTATAAGCCTTTATTATTCAATAATTGTTGGTGATTTTAGCAGATGAACCTGTGACACATTTGTATAGCGTTCTGATGTCTGCTATTTTAATGAAAGTATTAAATTGTTTATTTTAAATGAGTTAACACCTCTGCTAAAGTGACGGATACATTTTGTTGTTGAGCATTCATTCGTGAACACTGGCAACAGGAAACTAATAGACAGCAAATCACAGGCTGCTGAGAGTGTGAAATTGACTGACAGACCTCCACTTTTAAAATACAGTGCTGAGGCTGGAGAGTTCTTGTAAAAATGGAACATTATTTCGCTCTAATTGCATTTGCCGGGCTCTGGTTTGATTGGTGCAACATTTTGGATGTCCACCACAGATTGTACTCCCAAGCGTGCAGGAAAAATGTACTCTACTCAAAGGAAAGAGCAAACTAAACACCAAAGGGACTCCATCAATTAATAAAGGCGCAATGAATTAATGGAGAGTTAGAAAGGAGGCAGGCATTAAATACATTGACAACAGTAGGGTGCAGGATAAGAGAGAATACAAAGAGATAAGGATAGAAGCCATACAAATTAGAAAAAGCAAAGAGGAATATAAAACTAAAGAGTAAATTATTTTGCAGACATCAATAAAAAAAGGAAAGCTGTGATGGAAATAGACCATTAAGGGAGAGACAGGATAATAGCGTAGGTAATGATAGCGGGATGACCAAAATATAAAATCATTGTTTTGTTCAGTATTTACCAGGGAGAGAGAACAGTTAAACATAACAATGAATGTTGAAGTGAGTAATGAAATAAATACATTCAAATTAGAAGGGATGTATTGAATAAACTAAGCATCTGGATGGATTGCAAGTATTTTAGAATTGCGTGAAGAGATGGTAGAGGCATGACTAATTATATCAAATAGTTAGAAAAAATGTAATGTCAGAGGACTGATGGGTAGATAATGCAATTCCATTATTTAAGAAGGGGGACAGAATATTTCACTAGAATCTTTACTAAAGGAGAGAAGAGAAGAACATGTAGAAATGAGAACTATAATAATGAATGGTCTACAAGGATTCCAAAAAGGAAAATCTTACTGAGTTTTGTGATGGTTATAGCAGCGAGAGTAGATGGTATTAATGTGGTAGATGTGGTTTATCAAATGGCCCCATAACAGACTAATGAATACATCCGGAGAAAGTAGAGTCAGGGAACAAGTGGCAAAATGGTTTGTTCGCAAGCGTCAAGACTGAAAGCAGGGAGTGGGATTAAAGAGTAGGTATTCAGAATGGCAGAAAGTAGGCAGTGGTGTACAAAAAGGATCAGTGCTGGGACCACTGCTATTCACAGCTTATATTTACACTTTGGAATAATATCTACATTTGAAGATGACACCAAATTAGGGGAGGATAGCCAATACATGGCAGGACTGCAATTAATTACACAAGGACATTAGTGAGTTTAGTAAGTTTACAGAATCGGCAAATAATTGGCAGCTGAAGTATAACACAGATAAATGCAAGAAAGTACATTTTGATGGGAAGAATAGAGAGGTTCCTGGGAAGGTGTAAGTCAAGGTGGGGTAGAGGAACAAAATATAACCAACCACTAAAAAATGTGCCACAGGTTCTCAAGGCCATTTTTAAAAAAAGCAGACCAAGGACTGAGCTTTATTTCTACAGGAATAGAATTGAAAAGAAGGGAAGTTATGCTCCAACTGTATCAAACCTTGGTTAGTTTGCACTTCGAATGCTGAATGCAGCTCTGGTCAATATACTACAAAAGAATATTGAAGCTCAGGAGATGTGGCAGAGAAGATTTACAAGGATAATACTAGAAATGCGTGGGTACATTCATCAGGGAAAGGTTGAAGGCTGGGCCTTCTTTCTTCTGAAAACAAAGCTGAAGGGTGACCCAGTAGAGCTCTTGAAATTATGAAAGGTTTTGATTGAGTGGGTAAAGAGAGAATATTTCTTCATGTGAGGAAGAGCATAAGTAGGGTCATCAGTTTAAGGTGGTCGCAAAGAATTCACAATGGGGAATTCAGAGGAAATTCAGGGGTGCGAATCCAAGCAGTCTGGTTAGATTGGGGGAGAATCCAAAATCGGGAATCGTGCTGGGCACTGCTGTAAACTTTTTGATGTAACCGGCCCGTCTCGTTGGTGAGATCCGTATTCCGCCGTGGCATGTCAAGAAACCTATAATCACCAATTAAGGCTAATCTGCATGCAATTAACTGGAAGGACCCCCCCCATCTAACAGCTTCCTGTGATTTAACCGGCTCCCCAGCGAGCAGTCACTTGGGCGCAGTTCAGCACACCTATCTAAAAACGTGAAACAAACAAAATGGCTGCTGTGGGGTTTGGAGGAGATGAGTAGCCATCTTGGTAAGTAGGCAGTCAGGCAGTCAGCCCAGCGATATTGAGGCTGCCACCCCAGTACTGGGGAGGAGGGGAGGTGGGGGCGCTCCTGCTTTAACTGATGTGCATTAACAACCGTGTGGTGCTCACCGGATTGTGCCTCAAAAGCCTATCCACTATTTTCCTCACCGAGGTGTGTCTCTGTGCTGGTAGAGAGTGGGGGTGACAACCGTGATGCATCGATGGTGGTCTGCTCAGGAGGTGTTCTTGCAGATGGTGGGCCCAGCACCATCGGATGGAGATCCTTTTGGAGAATGGACACGTGTTCAGTGAGGGTGACGGATCATTCTGCCTGGCATGGACAACACACATATGACGGGTCATCTGGGTGGGGACCAGTGGATACTCACCTCTGCAGCACAGGACAGGCTCAACATCAGTGATTGATCTGTCTTTGGCCACCATGCAGTCTCCAGGGTCCGTTCCTCAGACGGGGTGAGGAGTCTGATGACCCCACTGCCCATCTGGGCTCTCTCCCGTCTGTTGTGGGCCAACAACTCCTGTGGGGACGCTGAGAGGGTATTGTGAGCTGCACACTTCATGCAATGTGGAGGTGGATGGAGGGGGAGGGCTATGGTGGGGACAGGCATGGGCACCGCTGCTGGGCATGGGCGGGGAGCGAAGGTGGGTGCCAGGGTGTGCTGTGGCAGAGGTGTATTTTTGTGCTGGGGCGGGGAGGGGGAGTGGCAGGTGGAACTGGTGCCAGGGGGCCGATGCCAACTCATTTGTGCGCTCTGGTGGAGGTAATTGAGCTTCTTATGGCACTGGATGGCGGTCCGCCTGGTGACACTCCCAGCACTGACAGCTGCTACCAGTGCCTCCCAGGTGGCACTGGCTGCCCTGTGGCTGACCCTCTGACCCCCTCGAGGGAAGAAGGTATCCCATCTGGACTCCACCGCTTTCAACAGTCTGGCAAGGTCATGGGGCTGGTCTGCGCATTGGTATAGCGGTGTGCTGTCTGGGGTTTGCTCTGCAGGATCAGTTTAAGAGCTGTTCCCCCTTGTTAGCGGGGAGCTGCCCAGTGCAGTCGAGGCGAATCAGCTGAAGAGACATTCTCTTCCGGCGTGAAGCCCGTGGAGCATCATTGAGTGCCCTAATTAACGTTCTATACCGGTGACGGCCTCGCCAGGTCGGCCGTCGGGAAACTCCTGGCTGTTCCCGCTCTCTACCACACTTAGAAACGTTTCTGTTAGATCACGCCCAAATTCTTTACCCGAAGAGTGGTTAGAATGTAGAACTTGCTATCATAGGGAATGGTTGACATAAAGAATATAGATGCATTTAAGGGGAAGCTGGACAAGCTCTATGAGGGAGAAGGAAATAGAGGTTACGGTGGGAATAGAGAAGGGAAAAGAGGGTTACAATGATAGATTTTGATGAGGAAATATGGGAGAAGGGTTGGGTGGAGCAAAAACATTAGCATAGACTGGTGGGGCCGAATGGCTTGTTACTATACTACATACCCTATGCAATCCTATATTATTGGATATTGGTCACCTGATGTGCACCCTGCGGAGGTTTCCTTTCCATTAACTTTAGCAGCTTAACTATTCCTGTTAGTTTCTCGCTTGGCAATAAATGTTCAATTCTACCCCCAAGGATTTTGAGCATTATATTCGCAACTGTGGATCAGCATTTTGCAATAAATGTTCCCTATTCATAAAGGTATCTGTTACTGCAATGCTCAGCTGCAAGAAGATGACGCTACCGCTGTAGTCTCATCCTTTCCTGTGCCTGGTAATATAGGATGGTTCCTGTAACATTGCTCCGTATTGTCTTCCAGCTTTTTAGAGGAAAAATTAATTTACAGTCATTGTTCAAGGGCATTGGGAATTGGGAAAGTTGCCAGACACTGACAGAACAAATGGCTCTGGTGGGAAAATAACCCTGAGAGTGCGAACAAAAATTAATAAAGAAATGGCCAGAATAGCAAATTAGGAAGAAATGAATGGAGTCAATCATTCAGCACCTTGAGTGCAATCGCTATTCAATTGGAACAAAACCCGGCTGAAATGGACCCTGATTCCTTATTTTAGAAATTTTAGAATCGATAGATGGTCAGGAATGTGAAAGCTGACTTTTTCTTAAAATGTGCCTAATTGTAGGGCAGATACAATACTGCTGTTCTAGCACCTTTGTATCTCATTAATATGCTGTGGCTGTGTCACTCACCATTGCTAAGATTTAAAATCTTAAAAGGCTGGTTGCCCAAAAAGAACAAATTCAAGCAGAAAAATTGAAATAGTTAAAGGTGAGTTGACATTTTCTTGGCACGTTGGCTGGACTGTGGACCCACTTGTGCGACAGCAAGTTGTCTTGGTGAACTCCTTCCCTGAATTAAACTCACCATGGCAACCATAAATGGTTCTGGAGTATGACCTGGAGTATGTAAATACCCTGACGTTGGAATATGAGGTAAGGTTAGAAGTTCACTCAGGAGGCAAGAGGACATTTTGCCCTGCCCTAGATTTACGTAGTGTGGCGACTGGGGGATTATCACAGTAACTTCATTGCAGTGTTAATGTAGGCCTAGTAGTGACAATAATAAAGATTATTATTATTGCCCCTTAAGGGCCTCTTCAGGAATTTCTGAGTTCAGATCATTGATTTTTTAAAGTTTCATTATGTCATCCTACTGACAAATATGAATCTTATTTTAATAACATTATTTTCCTGTAGTCTACAATTTATTTTCTTTTACTGTATATATAGTTTCCCTTGAAAAGTTAATATTGAATTGCTTCCATGAACCTGCAAGGCAATGATTCCAGGTTATAATAACTCAGTGTGTAAAATCTTATCAACCCTCTGTTTCTGATGACAATTGCCTTAAGATCTAAGTCTGTGTCCTTGAGTTATTGATCCACTGGTACCTACCTGATCAAAACACCTTTTAATTTTGAACACATAATATAATATAATAATCTCAGGTGGTATTTACCGTCCAAGCCTAAATCCAGTGGACTGGAATTTGGAGGACACCCACTGGAGAACGGGGTGGTTGAACAGGCTGAATAATGCACCGCCCAAATAATTATTTATGCAGCTGGGGATATTAAATCGCATTGCATGCCAGGGCGGGCAGGGCAGTGCCACCCTCCCATCCCCGCTGTCATGTCTGGATGTCATGTTTAAAAGGCACCCGGACAGTCATTCAGTCATCCTGCAAAGAGTCCAGGACCTAGACTAGGTTTAGTGATGCGTCCCTGGAGATCTCCATGAGACCATAGAAGCCAGGAGGGACTTCCTCTTTCCTAGATATGGGACTGGGAGGCCCACCTGACTCTCCGGCCGTTGCCATTCAACCTTGCTACTGGCAGTGCACCCCCACCCATGCATTTCCCGACATCACGGGTTGGCTTCAATGGGAAACCCCATTGACAAACGGCAGGAAGAAAGAATCCTGCCTCCAACAAACAGCTGCCACCAAGAAACATGTGGCGGGGTGACTGGAGAATCCAGCCCACTGGGCTGCCTGAGAGGAGATCGCCAGGGTGGTTAATACCACAGTTCTGCAGTGGAGGACCAGCCTGCAGGAAACACATAAACAATTTACTCAGTGCTCCAGGGTAGGTGACCCCTCTAAACTGCAACTTACAGGTGCCATGCCTCTTGTGCTGGTCCTTCTCACTGCTCGAGCTGGCAGGTTTAGAGGGTGCCAAAGCTCCCAGCAACAGTTCATTTTTTTATATGGCACATCCAGCTGCCAATGGGTTGGTGGTGGAGGGACTGAATGCTGAGGGTGCTGGATGAGGTGTCAGTCAAGTGACTTGCTTCGCCCTGTATTGTGTTCAGCTCCCTGAGTAATGATGGAGTTACACCTATCCAGGCAGATGGACAGTATTTACTCAAACCCCTCACTTATGCCTTGTGGGTTACAGAGGGAGTTACTCAGAGTGGGTTTACTCAGAGTGGGTTTACTCAGAGTGGGTTTACTCAGAGTGGGTTACTCAGAGTGGGTTACTCAGAATGGGTTTAATCAGAGTGGGTTACTCAGACTGGGTTACTCAGAGTGGGTTAGTCAGACTGGGTTACTCAGAGTGGGTTACTCGGAGTGGGTTACTCGGAGTGGGTTACTCGGAGTGGGTTACTCGGAGTGGGTTACTCGGAGTGGGTTACTCGGAGTGGGTTAGTCAGAGTGGGTTAGTCAGAGTGGGTTAGTCAGAGTGGGTTAGTCAGAGTGGGTTAGTCAGAGTGGGTTAGTCAGAGTGGGTTAGTCAGAGTGGGTTAGTCAGAGTGGGTTAGTCAGAGTGGGTTAGTCAGAGTGGGTTAGTTAGAGTGGGTTAGTTAGAGTGGGTTAGTTAGAGTGGGTTAGTTAGAGTGGGTTAGTTAGAGTGGGTTAGTTAGAGTGGGTTACTCAGAGTGGGTTACTCAGAGTGGGTTACTCAGAGTGGGTTACTCAGAGTGGGTTACTCAGAGTGGGTTACTCAGAGTGGGTTACTCAGAGTGGGTTACTCAGAGTGGGTTACTCAGAATGGGTTACTCAGACTGGGTTACTCAGACTGGGTTACTCAGACTGGGTTACTCAGACTGGGTTACTCAGAGTGGGTAACTTAGAGTGGATTAGTCATAGTGGGTTACTCAGAGTGGGTTACTCAGAGTGGGTTACTCAGAGTGGGTTACTCAGAGTGGGTTACTCAGAGTGGGTTACTCAGAGTGGGTTACTCAGACTGGGTTACTCAGACTGGGTTACTCAGAGTGGGTTACTCAGAGTGGGTTACTCAGAGTGGGTTACTCAGAGTGGGTTACTCAGACTGGGTTACTCAGAGTGGGTTACTCAGAGTGGGTTACTCAGAGTGGGTTACTTAGAGTGGATTAGTCATAGTGGGTTACTCAGAGTGGGTTACTCAGACTGGGTTACTCAGACTGGGTTACTCAGAGTGGGTTACTCAGAGTGGGTTACTCAGAGTGGGTTACTCAGAGTGGGTTACTCAGAGTGGGTTAGTCAGAATGGGTTAGTCAGAATGGGTTAGTCAGAGTGGGTTAGTCAGAGTGGGTTAGTCAGAGTGGGTTAGTCAGAGTGGGTTAGTCAGAGTGGGTTAGTCAGAGTGGGTTACTCAGACTGGGTTAGTCAGAGTGGGTTAGTCAGAGTGGGTTAGTCAGAGTGGGTTACTCAGACTGGGTTAGTCAGAGTGGGTTAGTCAGAGTGGGTTAGTCAGAGTGGGTTACTCAGAATGGGTTACTCAGACTGGGTTACTCAGACTGGGTTACTCAGACTGGGTTACTCAGACTGGGTTACTCAGACTGGGTTACTCAGACTGGGTTAGTCAGAGTGGGTTAGTCAGAGTGGGTTAGTCAGAGTGGGTTAGTCAGAGTGGGTTAGTCAGAGTGGGTTAGTCAGAGTGGGTTAGTCAGAGTGGGTTAGTCAGAGTGGGTTAGTCAGAGTGGGTTAGTCAGAGTGGGTTAGTCAGAGTGGGTTAGTCAGAGTGGGTTAGTCAGAGTGGGTTAGTCAGAGTGGGTTAGTCAGAGTGGGTTAGTCAGAGTGGGTTACTCAGAGTGGGTTACTCAGAGTGGGTTACTCAGAGTGGGTTACTCAGAGTGGGTTACTCAGAGTGGGTTACTCAGAGTGGGTTACTCAGAGTGGGTTACTCAGAGTGGGTTACTCAGAGTGGGTTAGTCAGAGTGGGTTACTCAGAGTGGGTTACTCAGAGTGGGTTACTCAGAGTGGGTTACTCAGAGTGGGTTACTCAGAGTGGGTAACTTAGAGTGGATTAGTCATAGTGGGTTACTCAGAGTGGGTTACTCAGAGTGGGTTACTCAGAGTGGGTTACTCAGAGTGGGTTACTCAGAGTGGGTTACTCAGAGTGGGTTACTCAGAGTGGGTTACTCAGACTGGGTTACTCAGACTGGGTTACTCAGACTGGGTTACTCAGACTGGGTTACTCAGACTGGGTTACTCAGACTGGGTTACTCAGAGTGGGTTAGTCATAGTGGGTTACTCAGAGTGGGTTACTCAGACTGGGTTACTCAGAGTGGGTTACTCAGAGTGGATTAGTCATAGTGGGTTACTCAGAGTGGGTTACTCAGACTGGGTTACTCAGACTGGGTTACTCAGACTGGGTTAGTCAGAGTGGGGTAGTCAGAGTGGGTTAGTCAGAGTGGGTTAGTCAGAGTGGGTTAGTCAGAGTGGGTTAGTCAGAGTGGGTTAGTCAGAGTGGGTTAGTCAGAGTGGGTTAGTCAGAGTGGGTTAGTCAGAGTGGGTTAGTCAGAGTGGGTTAGTCAGAGTGGGTTAGTCAGAGTGGGTTAGTCAGAGTGGGTTAGTCAGAGTGGGTTAGTCAGAGTGGGTTACTCAGAATGGGTTACTCAGAATGGGTTAGTCAGAATGGGTTAGTCAGAATGGGTTAGTCAGAATGGGTTACTCAGAATGGGTTACTCAGACTGGGTTACTCAGACTGGGTTAGTCAGAGTGGGTTAGTCAGAGTGGGTTAGTCAGAGTGGGTTAGTCAGAGTGGGTTAGTCAGAGTGGGTTAGTCAGAGTGGGTTAGTCAGAGTGGGTTAGTCAGAGTGGGTTAGTCAGAGTGGGTTAGTCAGAGTGGGTTAGTCAGAGTGGGTTAGTCAGAGTGGGTTAGTCAGAGTGGGTTAGTCAGAGTGGGTTAGTCAGAGTGGGTTAGTCAGAGTGGGTTAGTCAGAGTGGGTTAGTCAGAGTGGGTTAGTCAGAGTGGGTTAGTCAGAGTGGGTTAGTCAGAGTGGGTTAGTCAGAGTGGGTTAGTCAGAGTGGGTTAGTCAGAGTGGGTTAGTCAGAGTGGGTTAGTCAGAGTGGGTTAGTCAGAGTGGGTTAGTCAGAGTGGGTTAGTCAGAGTGGGTTAGTCAGAGTGGGTTAGCCAGAGTGGGTTAGCCAGAGTGGGTTAGCCAGAGTGGGTTAGCCAGAGTGGGTTAGTCAGAGTGGGTTAGTCAGAGTGGGTTAGTCAGAGTGGGTTAGTCAGAGTGGGTTAGTCAGAGTGGGTTAGTCAGAGTGGGTTAGTCAGAGTGGGTTAGTCAGAGTGGGTTAGTCAGAGTGGGTTAGTCAGAGTGGGTTAGTCAGAGTGGGTTAGTCAGAGTGGGTTAGTCAGAGTGGGTTAGTCAGAGTGGGTTAGTCAGAGTGGGTTAGTCAGAGTGGGTTAGTCAGAGTGGGTTAGTCAGAGTGGGTTAGTCAGAGTGGGTTACTCAGACTGGGTTACTCAGACTGGGTTACTCAGACTGGGTTACTCAGACTGGGTTACTCAGACTGGGTTACTCAGACTGGGTTAGTCAGACTGGGTTACTCAGAGTGGGTTACTCAGAGTGGGTTAGTCAGAGTGGGTTAGTCAGACTGGGTTAGTCAGACTGGGTTACTCAGAGTCGGTTACTCAGACTCGGTTAGTCAGAGTGGGTTAGTCAGAGTGGGTTACTCAGACTGGGTTACTCAGACTGGGTTACTCAGACTGGGTTACTCAGATTGGGTTACTCAGAGTGGGTAACTCAGACGGGGTTACTCAGACTGGGTTACTCAGACTGGGTTACTCAGATGGACCCCAAGCTCGACAGAGTCGGAAACACATCTGTCCACAGCAAGGACGGGGTTGGATTTTGCATATTTGACCATTTAACCCCTCCCCTGCCACTCTGCTGCTCATTACAGGGCAGGGGTTGGGGTTAAAATACCCCCTTATCTTGATAAAACTGTATACCTCTCTCACATATTAATTTATGCTCCTCCCCCTCCCACCATGATCTGTGAACGTGACACCCCCAGTTCGTTCTGTTACTGGAGTTCTTTTAAAATTGGGCCATTTAGTTGTTAAATTTTGCTGCATGCATTAGTTTGTTTTAATTCGGTTTCCATTTTTTGTCCTGCCAATAATTCATAATTCCAATCTGCCGTTTCTATTTAAATAGCACCAGACTGCGGTGGGGATGATAATTCCTTTGGGAGTTAATGATGATGCACAATTCAGATGATCGAGGGAAGTTCGTGAGAGGCCAATGAATAAAAATGAAATCATACCTGTGGCATTTTGCGTTAGAGAATCCACCAAAGCTTTTCTGAACATTTCAGAAGAAAGTTATCTCTGCTAAATCCTCAGGGTAGTTAGCAGCCAGCAACTCAATCTGGGTTCATACGGGAGCCATTCCAACCTTTCATCAATGATGATCAGCCAGAGTCAGTTCCTGTTATCTAATTTCAAGATGGGAGCCAACTAGTGTGGTCTTGAATGTAGCCCTTGCATCCAAATGTGGTTTCAAATTTATTGCTGCCTTCGAACTTGCACAACTACATCAATAAATTGCTGCTATTGAAAGCAGCTAAACTTACAGCAATAGTGCCAGAATAGTGAATGCATTCTAACATATTTTTGTGACCCTTATCTCAATCGCCGCAAGAATAGATCACTTCTGAATCCAGTGCCAACCCTCTGCTTAAAATAAATGATGTTTTTTTTCCTAGTTAAGTGGTTACTTCGCTGCATTGGAATGAATGAAAAGTCCCCTTCTGAAATGGAGCACCAGCTCCAAGTATGCTCAGAGGCGAGAACAAAGTCTATTTGTACACTGAGTCAGTAGTTTCTTTCAGATACTTATAGATCGGTCTTCCGGTGGAGGCATGTAGGAGGAGGTCATGCATTAGGTATCTTCCGCCAGGGTAGTTGTTTTTTGACCCTGTTTGCCCAGTTCCCTGGGTATTTTTGGTGGGTAATCTCTTTCTACAAGGAAGTAGAGAGACCCTAGTGTGAAAATATGTCAAAACAAAGACCACAACCAAGAGGTCTGCAGGTGGAAATTCCTCAACCAATTCAAAGGCTTCACATTGAGCCTCAGCAGGGAAAATGGCGGCAGGGGCTTCAGGTGTTGTGGCCACCCCGATCAGGGTGGGTATGCTAACTGGGGTACTGACTAATGACTTTGAAAAGAAGTTTGAGAGGCAATGGAGAGTGATGGTTGAAACTCTCCATCAGTCGATTGGGGAGGCGCTGGGTCCTGTTTGGGAGAAATTGGAGAGGACGTTGGAAGCTGTAAAGGAACATGGCGAGGTGTTGAAAGGGGTGGAGAAGGCTTTGTTGAGGCATGATGAACAAATTGCCTCACTGGAGGCTGAGATCTCAGTGGTGGCGGAGAAAAATAAGAATCTGAGGGCGAAGGTGGATGACTTGGAGATTCGGTTGAGGAGAGCAAACCTCAGGGTCATGATGTTGCCGGAGGGTGTGTAGGGCCCAAATCCAACTGTGTACTTTTTGCAGATGTTGGGTAAGATGGTGGAGGAGGGTGTACTGGGGTCTCCTTCAGAATTGGATAGGGCGCATCGAACACTCTGGCAGAAGCCTTGGACGAATGAGCCACCATGGTTGCCAGATTCCACAGCTTCCAGGAGAGGGAGCTGGTCCTGAAGTGGGCCAAGGAGAATCGTGACCTTAGATGGAAAGGAAGCCATGTTAGAATATTATGATGTTGGTGCAGAGCTGGTGAAGAAGCGGGTGTCCTTTAATAAGTCTTTATACAAGAGTGGAGTGAGGTTTTAATTGGTGTACCCAGCGAGGCTATGTGTTACCTTCAGGTCAAAAGACCATTACATCGATACTGTGGAGGATGCAGAAGCTTTTGTTACAGAGCATGAACTGGGATTGAGTTAAATGGGCTCTGTTTGGACTTATTATGATTGTTTATGGGAAAGAGTTTTGGAGTATTTTATACATATTTGTTGTTATTTGGGTTCTTTTTTTTGGGTTGAGATGAGGTTGTTTTGCTTCCGTTGTATGGTGGAAAATGGGAGGCTGTTTTGTGGAATATTATTTATGATAAGATTTCTCTTTTTTTGGAAGTATATGCCTCCCGGTGGGATCATATTCTTGCTAGGGGTATTGGATTTTGTTGTATTTGTGTAGCAGGGATGGGTGGGGATATTTTTTTGGCCCTGGGGCTACGTTGCTAGCATTAAAGTTTTAGCTAGCGAAAGGGAGAGAGGTGGAGAGAGGGGCTGTGGCCTGTTGGACCTGATATTTGTGATTCATTGAGCCAAGAGTTTTTGTTTGGTTGGGGGTTGGTTACGAGGGAGTATTGTTCTTTGGAATGTGATCAACATGGATGTTTGGTTGGGGTTTGGTTCGGGGGGTGGTGGTGGGAGGGTTTGTTTCCTGACGGTGACCATGGGATTTTCTTTATTTCGTTTTGTGGGTTTTTTAATAATAATAATCTTCGTTGCACTTCCTCCATAGCAAGAACCATCCAGGACACCAAAACTGCACACAATACTCCAGGTGTGGCCTCACCAATGCCCGATACAATTGCAGTAAAACATCCATATTTCTAGACTCAAAACCTCTCGCTATGAAGACCAACATACCATTTGCCTTCTTTACTGCCTGATGTACCTGCGCACTAACTTTGAGCGACTGATGCACGAGGACACCATGGTCTCTCTGAATATCGACCTCTCTCAATTTACACCCATTCAAATAATAAATGGACGTCCTCTTTTTGCTACTGAAACTGATAACCTCATATTTATCCACATTATACTGCATCAGTCATGTATGTACCCACTCACTCAACCTGTCCAAATCCTGCTGAAGCATCTCTGCACCCTCCTCACAGCTCACCCTCGCACCCAACTTTGTATCATCTGCAAATCTGGAGATAATACATTTAGCTCACTCGTCCACATCATTAATATATAATGTGAACAGTTGGCATCCGAGCACAAATCCCTGTGGTACCCCACTAGTCACAGCCTGCCAATGAGAAAAAAAACATTTATTTCAACTTTTTGCTTCCTGTCTGCTAACCGGCTTTCTCTCCGTCTCAAGACACTACCCACAATCCCATGCACGTTAACTTTACATATATATTTTTTCATTTTTGAATAATAATACTCTTTATTGTCACAAGTAGGCTTACATTAGCGCTGCAATGAAGTTACTGTGAAAACCCCTAGTCACCACCTTCCGGCGCCTGTTCGGGTACACAGAGGGAGAATTCAGAATGTCCAATTCATCTCACAGCACCTCTTTCAGGAACTGTGGGAGGAAACCGTAGCACCCAGCGGAAACCCACGCAGACACAGGGACAACATGCAGACTCCGCACAGTGACCCACGCCAGGAACTGAACCTGGGACCCTGGCGCTGTGAAGTAACAATGCTAACCACTGTGCTACCGTGCTGCCTCGTTGCCGACCACCTTGGGCCTATATACTCTGAGCAGGCTCTTAATCCTTTACACTGGAAACCGCTAACTCCGGATTAAGGGAGGGTGATGGGAGACCCCTGGTTCGGTTAGTCACCTGGAACCTAAGGGGATCTGTTCCCTTCTGAGGAACCCTAGCCGGATGTGATTGTATCGTTAGATGCTGAGAAGGCATTCGACAGGGTTGAGTGGAGGTACCTGTTCAAAGTTTTGGAGACATTCAGTCTAGGGCCAAAATTGCTTTAATGTGTACCGTTGCTGTGTGTGGCCCCTTGGCTAGTGTTCATACAAATATCTTGAGTTCTGGGTATTTCTGTTTGAACAGGGGGACTAGACAGGAGTGTTTAATGTATTAGCGATTGAGCACTTAGCCATAACTTTGAGGGTTTAGGGTAAGTGGAAGGGAATAAAGAGGGAAGGAGTGGAGCATAGGGTATCTTTATGTGCAGACCATCTGCTGCTTTATGTTATGGACCCAGTCCCTGCCACAGGGGATATCATGGAGCTATTGAGGCATTTTGGTTCATTTTTGGACGACAAGCTGAATCTGGAAAAGTGTGAAAGCTCTCCGGATAACCCCCTGGGGAGGGGAGCCATCTTGGGGGCATTGTCTTTTCGCTTCGCCAGCTCTAATCCGGGCAGCCCATAATTAGGCCCAGTTGCATAAATTGAACTTCACAAGTCTGGTGGGCAAGGTTAAGTCTGATCTGCACAGGTGGGAAAACCTTCCTCTGTCCCTGGCAGGCAGTGTCCAGTCTATTAAAATGAATATTCTTACAAGGTTTTGTTTTTGTTTCAATGTCTTCTTCCCTAAATTTTTCTTGGGGAGAGTTAATAGGTTGATTTTGCCCTTTATATGTGTGGGCAAGACTCTGAGGATCCGTAGGATAGTTCTTAATTGGGATAGGCAGTCATGGGGCCAAGCACTGCCGAGTTTGCTTTATTATTGTTGGGCAGCCAACGCTCAGAAGGCGCTGGGGTGGTGCAGTGACCCAGGTTCCGTATGGGGACAGATAGAGGTGAGGTCGTGTAGGTGATGAATTGTTCTGTGTTCAATGGCTAGGTACTCCTCAAACCCAGTGGTCACGTCCACTTTAATGACATGGAGATAATTCAGACAGCATTTTAAGCTTGGAACTATGTCAAAGCTGGTCCCTATTTGTGTTAATCATTTATTTGAACCGTCAAGGTTTGACGCTACGTTTGGGGTGTGGGAAGGGAAGAGGCTGGATAGATTTGTTTATAGAGATATGTTTGCCAGGGCTTGGAGGAGTTGTCGGCAATGTTTGGGTTTGGGGGTAGACTCGTTCAGATACCTCCAGATAAGGGGCGTGATCTAATGGAAAAGTTTCTAAGTGACATTTCAGGTGGGTTTGGCTGGGAGCTTCTCCCGAGCTCTGTTGCCGAGTTTCCCACAGCTATCCAACCACACCTATCAATTTTGTAGGCCCTGGAGAGTTCCTCTCCAGGCCAGCCCACACTTTGAATTATTTTCATTACTGGGGAGCTGAACTCGCTGGTCAGACCAGCTCCTCAGAGATTCGTCCACCATTTTGAAATCGTGCCCTGATCCCTAAGTCTTCTTGTGGGACCCTCACCACCCCCCCCCCCCCCCCACCCCCACCCATGGGCAATGTCACCTCCCCCATATACATGGGCATTACCCCAAAACCAAGGCACCCCCCAATGGGACTGCTGTGGGCACCTCTTTTCAGGCATTTCATACCCCCTAATAGGAAGCCCACTGTTTGCCCCTTCATAACCTGCCCTTCACCCTCCCACCTAGCATACCCCCCATATCCCTCCGTTCATGGGCTGTGTCAGGTGACAATGTGCCAGCCTGGCAAGGTGCCACCTTGCTCAGTTCCTGACCACCCAGGGGTCTCCAATGGTCTGGGAGACCCCTCCCCTCCCGCCCCCCCCCCCCCCCCCCCCCCCCCCCCCCCCCCCCCCCCCCCAAATTGTCATACTTGGTGACAATAAAAGGCTATTATTTTTATTGTTATTATAAAAATGCTTTTTTTTCTTTCATGGAATTGCTCAGGCGGATTTGTGGTATCCATTTGTTTTCTGTTTACTAGAAAGTAGGATGCTGGATTTTAAGCTGTGGGTCCATGCAGCTTTTGACAGTCGGCCAAGCCATTGACATAACTTCCAGCTGACTTTGGCTCTGAATAGTTTTGTTGTGTCCTCGACTACTTGAGATTGTGGTGCTGCAGAAGGATTTTGCAGCTGTGTTGTTTCGAGGAAGGTAATTGCAGGCCTACTTCAATCTTGTGCTAAAGTCATTGGAATAATGTTTGCAGTAGCTCTTTTTTGTATTGGATTTCGTGTACCGGCCGGGTATCCTTTATCCAAATTCCTCAGAGCCGTTTGCAATTTGGATTTCAGATAATTTGAGTTTCAGGAAACCGCATACAAACTTACATTACAATAGCCTAAGTCTAGGCTTGTTATGGTCCAAAATCAATAAAATGGCTAAAAGTTAAATGTATCATTGAATAATACATACACGGTACTTGTAATATGTTTCTTTTTGACATATTCACCTCAAAAACTACAAGATAAACTGCAGAATAACAGCTAGACTTCCTATGCTAAAGGTTTATGAGGTTAAAGTGCGGGGTTTGGATGTTTCAGTTTGCAGATTACGGATAAAGGATAGTTGGCCTGTGGTTATTTTAGTTTTTGTATGAAACCAGTGTTGCTACGTTTGGCTATTCCTGAGTGTGTAGTTACTTAGTTGTGTTTGATGTGGGTTGGCACCCACCCAGTTTACATTTCCTGAATTGATGTACGTCAGGGTAAATTTATACTTTATGCCACTTTCATAAGTGTTGTTCAGCTTCTGTATTTAGAACATCTGCAAATCTGAGAAGAGTTTGTTGACTGAGTTCAAGGAGACCTAAATAAACTGCAAATGTTTCTTTTTTATTATCAGCAGAACACACAAACTGGAGGAAGCTAACAAAAATATTGACAGAAACAAAAGATTTTATTAATGCAAGTGCGATGCATTGAAAATTGTCTCTGTTATAATTTATAATCTATTTGTTTTGTTTAAGGGATGTTATGGAATGTTTTACTTATTTTGAGCACACATTCAGCATCAAACTGCTTCAGTTCAGTTTTAGAAAGGTCAAAATGCAGAAGTTTATGTTAGACACACTCAGCTAGATGCCTTAGTCTTGTCTTAAGGAGCACGCACTGCTGCACCAATGTGATTTTTAAAAGATTCTTCCACTTTCATTCAACCTCCAGGTGCAAATAGAAATGTTTGTTATTCTGCTAAATCAATTATTGCCCTACCGAACTGAGTGAAGATGTAATTGGCTCAATGTATCCGCCGGCGGTCGGCACGCCATGATGGGGATATAAAATCCTGGCCCAGCTATATTAATGCCATAAACTTTCTGCGCATACCAACTTGTGGTGGTATGATTAGCATAGCTGCCTGCCATTGGTGCAGAACACCGGCTTACCATTGGCCCTGGTGGGTCATGTGCCTCTCGACCGGTTGGTTGAGACCAGTCATGTGACGGCTCCCCGATTGGTTGAGAGGCTGAGTTAACCCCGCCTCCAGGGCGGGGTATAAATACCCAGCACTCCCGGCGGTCGTCCTTATACTGTAATCGACCGCAGGGCTAACATCTAGCTGATTAAAGCCATACTTTTGTCCAGCAACTCGTCTCCCGTTCAATTGATGGTACATCAATTTAATCAGCTAGAAATTTGAGGATGGAGCTCTGAATCAAGCCCGAATGCCTCCGCATCAGCCCGCAAACTCAGAACGCATCGGAAATCTTCAAGCATTGGCTGGCGTGTTTCGATGGCTACCTGGCGTCCGCAAGCAGCCCCCCCACCATGGCACAGAAGCTTCATATTCTCCATTCCAGCGTGGGCATGGCGGCCCACGCGATGATAGGCGAAGAAAAAGAGTACGACGCGGCCATGGATAAGCTGAAAGGACAGTTTCTTAAGCCGGTAAACCGAGTGTTCGCCCGACATCTGCTGGCTACCAGACAACAGTTCCCCGGTGAGTCCTTAGACGATTTTTACCAGGCCCTCGCTGTCCTGGGAAGGAATTGCGCCTGCCTCCAAGTTTCAGCCACTGAGCACATGGAACTTTTGAACAGAGATGCTTACGTGGCTGGGATGCAGTCCGCCGCTATCCGCCAGCGGATGCTGGAAAAAGACGACCTCAGCCTAACTGAGGCACGGACTCTCTCCACCTCCCTGACCTTCCAATTCGGCTGCCCTATACCCCCCCCCCTCACTGTCTGCAGCCTCGCGTCCCTCAAAGTGGACCCCCCCCTCCTTGTTTGCTAATCTCACCCCCGATTGCAAACCCATCGCGACCCGGAGCAGACGGTACAGTGCCCAGGACCGGACCTTCATCAGGTCCGAGGTCCAGAGGTTGCTGACGGAAGGGGTCATCGAGGGCAGCAACAGTCCCTGGCGAGCCCAAGTACTGGTGGTCCGGACTGGGGAGAAAAACCGGATGGTCATTGACTACAGCCAGGCCATCAACCGGTTTACGCAACTGGACGCGTATCCTCTCCCCCGTATTTCCGCCATGGTAAACGAGATTGCGAAATACAAAGTCTTCTCCACTGTGGACCTCAAGTCCGCTTATCACCAGCTCCCCATTCGCGCGAGTGACCGCAAGTACACCGCGTTCGAGGCTGATGGGCGCCTCTACCACTTCCTCAGGGTTCCATTCGGTGTCACAAATGGGGTCTCGGTCTTCCAACGGGAGATGGACCGAATGATCGACAAGTACGGATTACGGGCTACCTTCCCGTACCTCGATAATGTCACCATCTGCGGCCACGACCAGCAGGACCATGACATCAACCTCCGAAAATTCCTCCAATCCGCAAAACTCCTTAACCTAACTTACGATAAGGATAAGTGCGTGTTTAGCACCGACCGTCTAGCCATCCTCGGCTACGTAGTGCGTAACGGAGTGATAGGCCCCGACCCCGAACGCATGCGCCCCCTGATGGAACTCCCTCTCCCCAATACCCCCAAATCCCTTAAACGCTGCCTGGGTTTCTTCGCTTACTACGCCCAATGAGTTCCCAATTACGCCGACAAGGCCCGTCCCCTCATTCAGTCCACGACCTTCCCGTTGTCGTCAGAGGCCTGCCAGGCTTTTAGCCGCATCAAAGCGGACATCGCAAAGGCCACGATGCGCGCCATCGACGAGTCCCTCCCCTTCCAGGTCGAGAGCGACGCATCAGAAGTAGCTCTGGCGGCCACCCTGAACCAAGCGGGCAGACCCGTGGCCTTCTTCTCCAGAACCCTCCAGGCTTCCGAAATCCGCCACGCCTCAGTGGAAAAGGAAGCCCAGGCCATAGTCGAAGCTGTGCGACATTGGAGGCACTATTTGGCCGGCAGGAAGTTTACCCTCCTCACAGACCAACGGTCAGTGGCCTTTATGTTCGATAATGCACAGAGGGGCAAGATTAAGAATGACAAGATCTTACGGTGGCGGATTGAGTTGTCCACGTGCAACTACGATATCTTGTATCGTCCTGGGAAGCTCAATGAGCCTCCTGATGCCCTGTCCTGCGGTACCTGCACCAGCGCGCAGATAGACTGCCTCCGCTCCCTCCACGCGGACCTCTGCCATCCAGGGGTGACCCGTTTCTTTCATTTCATAAAGACCCGCAACCTGCCCTTCTCCATCGAGGAAGTCAGGACAGTAACCCGTGATTGCCAAATCTGCGCAGAGTGCAAACCGCACTTCTACCGCCCCGACGTGCGCATCTGATCAAAGCATCCCGCCCCTTCGAACATCTCAGCATTGACTTCATCCCTTCCCTCTAGCAACCGCAACATTTACTTCCTGACGGTAATCGATGAATACTCCCGCTTCCCCTTCGCCATTCCCTGCCCCGACATGACCACATCGACCGTCATTAAGGCCCTCCTCTCCATCTTCTCCCTGTTCGGCTACCCCGCGTACATACATACGATCGGGGGTCCTCCTTTATGAGCGACGAGCTGCGTCAATTCCTGCTCAGCAGGGGCATTGCCTCTAGCAGGACGACCAGCTATAACCCTCGGGGTAACGGACAGGTCGAGCGGGAGAATGGTACCATCTGGAAGACCATACTACTGGCCCTCCGGTCCAGAGATCTCCCTATTTCCCGATGGCAAGAGATTATCCCCGATGCCCTACATTCTATCCGCTCACTCCTCTGTACCACAACAAATCAGGCACCTCATGAACGTCTTCTGGTTTTCCCCAGGAAGTCGTCCTCCGGATCCCCTCTCCCGACGTGGCTGGCCGCCCCCGGACCCATCTTGCTCTGGAAACATGTGCGGGTGCACTAGTCCGACCCGTTGGTGGAACAAGTCCAGTTACTCCACGCTAACCCGCAGTATGCGTACGTGGAGTACCCCGACGGTCGGCAGGACATGGTCTCCCTCTGGGACCTGGCACCCGCCGGCGTGCGGCCCTCCCCCCCTTCACCACAGACCCCCCCCTGTTCTTTTTCCCCCAGCGCCCCACCCAGGCCACCCCTTCCCCATCCATGACATCTCCACCACCAGCCCGGGTTATGGAGACAGTTCAAGGACCATCGCTCCCGGAGTCCAGGACATCAGCTGAACCACCACCATCGGCTGAATCAGCGTCACCAACTCCACTGCGGCGGTCTGCCAGGACGTCACGGGCAATAAAAAGGCTGATCGAGTCCATTTAACCTTCAACACCACCATAGACCTTGTATGGATACTATGTACTGTTGTTAAATGTCTGGGCCAGTGGGAAGCAAAGGATACATTTTTTTTCCTTCTCTCCTTACTACTCATACCACCAGTTCTCTCTCCCCCCCCCCCCCACCCCAGCTCTCATTGACACCCCCCCCGGCTTCTTTCTCCACAAGGGGTGAATGTGGTGGTATGATTAGCATAGCTGCCTGCCATTGGTGCAGAACACCGGCTTACCATTGGCCCTGGTCGGTCATGTGCCTCTCGACCGGTTGGTTGAGACCAGTCATGTGACGGCTCCCTGATTGGTCGAAAGGCTGAGTTAACCCCGACTCCAGGGCGGGGTATAAATACCCAGCAATCCCGGCGGTCGTCCTTATACTGTAATCGACCGCAGGGCTAACATCTAGCTGATTAAAGCCATACTTTTGTCCAGCAACTCGTCTCGCGTTCAATTGATGGTACATCACAACAAATGATTAATTTTTTTAGGAAAATTACGTTGCTTTCCTGACATTCCTTGAAAAATATCAAACATTCTTTTTAAGTATCACAATCTCGCTTCTATTAATACTGATCCCACAATTTTATAAAGGTGATAATTGATCTGGAGTCTGTTGTACATATTAACAATCATGTAGAACAATAGAGGTTGCTAAATCTCTAACATTGTAAGGCTTGTGATTTATGTACCTGTGCTCTTTAGTCCTGCACTGGTTGTCCAAACATAATAGCGCCATTAGCTTGCACCTCATCTCGGCTTTTATTATTTTAAAAACCAATACCATGTAGATCTTCCGTTTTCTTCCCTCCAGCAAAAAATATATTTAATTTCTGGAGCTTTTCCATAGCTATTACATGGAATGACCCGAGTCACTTTTCTCTGATCTTTTGCGAATGCATTTGTAGCTTTTATTTGATACAGTGACCAAAGCTGCAGGCAGTACTCGGGAAATGACCTCACCGTTTATTAGTACAATAGCATTATAAGTTGTTCTGACTTATAGTCCAATGACCCCCAACATTTGATCTATATTATTTTTTTTTATAAATTTAGATTACCCAATTCCTTTTTTCCAATTAAGGGGCAATTTAGCATGGCCAAGCCACATAGCCTGCACATCTTTGGGTTGTGGGGGCGAAACCCACGCAAACCTGGGGAGAATGTGCAAACTCCACACAGACAGTGACCCAGAGCCAGGATTGAACCTGGGACCGTGGCGCCGTGAAGCAGCAGAGCTAACCCACTGCGCCACCGTGCTGCCCTTTGATCTATATTATTAATCACTCCTTCACAATGGTCGGATGCTTTCAGAATATGATCAATGATTACTTCTGAATTCTTCTTCTATTAATGTATACAGTTTCATATTATATATTTGTTTCCTGTTAATTGACCCTCCCTGCTATCTACATCATTAGTCCATATCTATTCATGACCTGCCCATAGAGCTCTGCATCAACAGGGAGTTTAATGTCAATACAACAAACTCCCTCTGCTGTATAATTGGTAAATATTCCAAGTGCCAGAGATTCTATTAAAAAAAATCTGTGGAACTCCATTGATGACATTTTCCCTGGCAAAGCATTTTCTATTTAGTGTGAAAAGCAAAGCCCAAACTGAAGACCTTAATGTGACTGATGCATTTTGTTCAGATTTTGCTCTGGCAGAGGTCGGTGCCATTAGCCATTACAGAAGCAACAACTCCCCCATCCCAACCCACACTTAACCCTTAAGTTTCAGGCTGGTACCTTTTTTTCCAGATTGTAGTCATACTGTTCATGGCCTGGACATGGCCTGTATTCTACTCTTAATCAACACAGTAAATATTAGTTATTTCAAGAGTGTCCAATTACAAGTACAGACAGGTGCTGAAAAGGATTCAATTATTGATTTTGTTGAGATTTCTGCTTGTTAAATGTTCTGATTCCAGTTCTCACTATTTTAAGGGAACTGTACTGAGCTGGCTGCTGTATTGTTTAGACTTGCGAGACAGGGTCTCTCAGAATTGTGTCTTGATCAGCTGTCCACACATTTTCCACTAATTTTGGAAAGTTACCACAGACCAAAGTTCCACCACTTAAAAAAGAAGTTCAAGTCGCATAAGGAATTTCAAATAACAATAGCATAAGGTGCAATGTTCTTTCATTGGGCTGTGTGGAATCTCGATATTGCCGTGTGAACAAAGAACATTCGATTTTGTTTTATAAACAAAGTTATTTATTATTAACGAATATTTAATAATATTATTATGGAGAATTGACGTGAAGCGCCGCCCAGGGACGTGCTTTTGCTGCCAAAGCAGGGAGCAGAGCTGTTTCGATTTTGAAACTGCTGGCAAGCAAAGCAAATGAACTGTGAAGATCAATGGATTTCTTAAAAGTAAGAGATAGCCAGTGACCCAAATAAGCAGTTTACCTATTGGCCAGGATCTCACAACAGAATCTGCTGGAGAGAGCTGCACAGGAGAGTCCAGGGCAGGACAGAGCAGTGCTAGTGTTAGAGATCCAGGGTCTCTAGTTAATGGCCCTGAAAAAAGAAACTTAACTCGGAACAAAGAAGTATAAAGATGATTTCTTAAAGTATGACTTTGTCAATTGTGACAATGCAAATAAGGAGGCAAAGCCCATATGTGTGATGTGTAGGGAAGTACTGGTGAATGAGAAATGTTTCAGAATTTGAAAGAGAAGTGGTGTGTGAAAAATTCCTTTTCAGGTTGGGACCCCAGAGTCAGTTATTAACTTAGAGCTGACTCCAAATTAAAAGAATACGCTGCTGTAGATGACCTGTGATATCACATTTATAAACACATTAAAAGTCCATGAGTCTGTCAGCATTCTGGAGTAGCATCTCCTGGGAGTAATATCTCCTAGGAGTATCCAGTGCTGAGCAAAACACGCATCTTATTACTATTGCCCTTCCCGACAACCTACATGTGCGAGGTTGGATTTTCGGTATTCATTAAGATGAAGAAGACAAAGGAACTGGCTGAAGTCTGAACCTGGTATGCGCGTGATTCTCTGCTCGTTTGAACCTGATTCAAGTGAGATCATGAAGACCAAGCAGGTTCCCCTTTGCATTAAAAGGTAAGCAAACATGGCGTGGGTCATGAAGGTTGGTCAGTGTGCGTCGCGGAGGTCGGTCGGAGTGGGATCCGAGGTTGGCCAGTTGCCATCAGTGGGTCCGGGAAAAAACGTTTGAAAAACACTGCATTTGTGCTATGATGCACAGCAGTAATGGTCCACAAATATTTTATTAAATTTTATTCTTTTCCTGCTGAGGTATGTAATTTCTGGGTAAAGAACTGGGCCGGGTTTCTCGAGCCTCTGTGCCACAATTGCACTTGGCGTGGGGGTGGAGAATGGGTGTTGGACCCGCGATCGGGTCCTACGCCCCTCCCGCGATTCTCCGGAGAATTGCCACCAATCGCGCCCGTGCGCAGTAGACGCAGCACTGGTCGGGGGCCATTGAAACAGGCCCCCCTCGGCGATTCTCCGCTGACAGCTAGCCGAATTCCATTTTTTTAAATTTAGAGTGCCTAATTTATTTTTTCCAATTAAAGGGCAATTTAGCTTGGCCAATCCACCTACCCTGCACATCTTGGGTTGTGGGGGCGAAACCCATGCAAACATGGGGAGAATGTGCAAACTCCACACGGACAGCAACCCAGAGTCGGGATTGAACTTGGGACCTCGGCGCTGTGAGGCAGCAACTGCGCCATTGTGTTGCCCCGAACTGGCCAAATTCCTGCTGGTGCGGTTCACTCATGATACCACCCGGCGGGCACTCGGAGTGGCGGCTGCGGACTCACTCCGCGACCGCCCTGGTGAGGGGCGGGGGATCCGTCACCGAGGGGAGGCATCTGTCACCGAGGGGGGCCAGGCTTGAGATCAGGGGCTACCGATCGGCGGTCGCGCGCGCGTTCGATCTGGCGGGGTGGGCCTATATTGTCGGGGCCGGTCCGCTGTGTGGGTCCGCCATGTTGAACGGACCTCCAGCCGGAAGTGCAGGGCTCCGTATCGGAGCTGCAAGGAATACTCCGGGGCCCTGCAAGGCCCCTGCAAAACGGAGAATCACTCTGGACTTTCTCCAGGTAAGTCTAGAGTGATTCACGCCTGTTTTCCCGCGGGCGTGGGGGAATAGCCCGTTATAAGAGAATTCCGCCCCAGATATTCAGTATCTTTTTCTCTCCCATTGTCAGCATCACTCTTGATTTCAGATACAATTATAGAATAAAACTCCATTTAGTTTGTTACGCTGTTACTGCAGCAGAGTGATTTACATTACAGTGAAGTTAGAATAAGGAAATAGATTGTTTACTCCAATCTTCTTGGTGCCTATTTTCACTGTGAGCAGCAGTCCTAACCCTCATTGCCTATAGTATTCCTATATCCCCTTTCCTTCCAACTTTTATCCAACATCTAGTGGAATATTTCTATTTTGCACACCAATTACATGTCAGGATTGAGTAAAAATAGCAATCTGTGTCAGGTTGTGGATAACAGGGTTGAGACTACCAGACTCATCCTGTGCAGAAGCATTACAGATTCTCAGACAGATGAAGCTCTCTCGTCAGTCTGGTCTAGATTTACGTTCATTTTCCAGAATCGATTGACATTCTGTTAATCCATGTCCCACCACCTAGCCCTGATAAGACTAATTTCTATTTTGCTATTGGGGCTTTTGTGGCTCGCATTGATAACTGACATATTTCATTTGCTTGGTGTTTAATTTCGTTCTTGATGTATGTCCAAATTGTGATGTAATCACTTTAAGAGTTTAACCTTCAGTAAATTATGGGGAAATAATGCTGCTCGATAATATTGGCTGAGAAATTGGGCTCTGCTGCACCAGCTTTGGTGCTGTGGGTGCTATTCTGCTGTGAAAATGATGTCCACTTCGTACAAGACATTACTGACATGGCCAGTGCCAAATACTATCTCAGTGAGGGCATTAGTGCAGGTATTAAAAATGTGCATTCGAAGTATGCAGAGTATGTAGTAGACTGATGTCAGTCAGCATGTATCGCTGATTTGACGTCAGTGCTGCCATTTTCAGAAGAATTAGGAGCAGGTAGGCCGTACGTCTCCTTAGGCCTGCTGTGCTATTTGAAAGATCGTAGTTGATTTAACTGTGTCCTCCGCTCCACTTTCCTCTTTGCCCCACACATCCTCCGCACCTACCCCCCTCATACACCCGATTAACCATCGTGTCCCTTGTCAAACAAAAATCTAACTCAGCTTTCACTTCATTCAATGGCACAGCGTTCACTGCTCGTTGGGAAAGATAATACCACAGACGAATGATCCTCTGAGAGAAGTAAATTCTCTTCATCTCAGTCTTAAACGGGAGAGCCTTAATTTTTAAACTGTGTCCCTCAGTTCAGGAAATTTCCTCACGGCATCCACCCTGTCAGGTCCCCTCAAGATCTTATATGTTTTAATAATGTCTTCTCTCATTCTTCTAAACGCCAATGGGTAGAGGCCCAATCTGCTCATAAGCCAACCCTTAAGTCATAAGAATCAGTGAAGTGAACCTTTTCTGAACTGACTTTAATGCCATTATGTCCCTTTTAACCAAGGAGACTAAAACTGTACACAACACTCCACAAGCAGCCTCATTGATCCAGCTTTCAACCTCACTCATCTAGCTAACTCCCTTTAAGCTTGCAAGGCAGAACATGCACTCAGCAGCAGGAAGGACAACCCCACCAGCATTCAAACGGATCATCAACACTTGTCGGTTAATTGCTGATTAATTTCTGTTGAATCTGTTTGAGTTTGTGGATGTTCTGGGTATTTGGAGATGATTACAGTTGGTCAAGTGCACTGGTGCAGCACATTCAGAAGGCCATGGTTGTGATTGTAAGGGTTCAGGTCGCACCATTTCATCGAATCATAGAATTTACAGTACAGAAGGAGGCCATTCGGCCCATCGCGTCCGCACCGACCCTTGCAAAGAGCACCCTACTCAAGCCCACGCCTCCACCCTATCCCCGTAACGCAGTAATCCCACTTTAACCTTTTTTGGACACGAAGGGCAATTTATCATGGGCCAATCCACCTAACCTGCACATGTTTGGACTGTGGGAGGAAACTGGAGCACCTAGAGGAAGCCCACGCAGACACGGGGAGAACGAGCAGACTCCGTACAGACAGCGACCCAAGCCGGAATTGAACCTGGGGCCCTGGAGCTGTGAAGCAACTGTGCTAACCACTGTGCTGCCGTGCTGCCCAGCAGTAGTTCTGTAGGCCTGGATCTTCTGGCCCTTCTACTGGTGGGATCTTCTGATCCTGCTGAAGGTGACCCCCCTACCCCCTGCTGGCATGGCCGGTGAGCAATGCAAATGGCCATTGACTTTGGTGGGACGGGAATTTCCATCCGGAGGTCTATGGAGAACCCCTTCCCCCACCGGAAAGCACATTGTGAGAGGGTCGGAATATCCCAGCCATAGTTAAAATTCCCTTTTAGAGGGCAGCACGGTGGCGTAGTAGGTTAGCCCTGTCACCTTACGGCGCCGAGGTCCCAGGTTCGATCCCGGCTCTGGGTCACTGTCTGTGTGGAGTTTGCACATTCTCCCCGTGTTTGCTTGGGTTTCACCCCCACAACCCAAAGATGTGCAGGCTAGGTGGATTGGCCACGCTAAATTGCCCCTTAATTGGAAAAAATGAATTGGGTACTCTAAATTTATTTAAAAATTCCCTTTGGGAGCTAAAATAGAGGGAGATGGAGAAGAGGCAGCATATACGAGGACAAGGGTTGTAAGGGTTTGTCCAGTAGGTTCCACAGTAGTTTTAATGTTGGACAGTAGTGTTTACTGATAACACAGAACTATATATATATGTAAAAAATATAGTCCAGAGTAGGAGCTAACTTCATGCTGACTTCCACTTCCATATAATTCTGTCTTTTGTCTACTGTCATGTGTTTCTATATATTCATACTCTGGGGGTGGGGGTACTGTTCTCACATTAACACTTGCTCTGCCAAATACCTTTCTACTACAACAAGTTGCGAACAAAAGGAGGAGGAAGGGAGAAGATCTCTCTGTTGGAAGTCTTATCCAATGCTCAGGGTGTTCAGGAGCAAGTCACCTATTTCTACCTAAGCCGGATCAGTTTTGCATTGTCTGCACTTTGCAAAGGAGGTGCTCCTTACAGAACTTTCACAATCCAGACCTGTGGTTTCAGAGCAGAATGAGGACGGTGCTGCCAGTTGCTATGAAAGTATCAGTGGCCCTGAATTGCTTCATGTTGGGATCCTATGCCATTGTTTCCTCAGTATTTGAAGCACCATTTCAGATTAGAGGGTGGCAGCTGAGTGACATGAGAAATCAGCTTTACACCTGGTTCATGAGTTTCCTCCACAACCCAGGCACATGTGACCAGCCATGGGACCATGTGAGACACCATTGAGAAGACCATTGGGGTGCTGAAGCAATGGTACTGCTGCCTTGACTGCTCTGGGGGAAGCACTCCAGTATTCGCCGGAGTAAATATCCCAATTCATGGTGGCCTGTTACATTCTCTACAACATGGCCAGCATGGGGGAACAAACTTTCCTTCGGGGATCTGGTGAGCAAAAAAGTCATGCTACCTCAATACGCTTAGTGGAAGGCTTCTGATTTTAACTGGAAGAAATTACAGATGGTTTTGAAGGATAATATTGCACTACTTTGTCATTGGTGACAGCAGTCTGAGTTAGCTGGCTGGTTGAGAGGCAACAGCAAGGGCACTGGTCATTTGGCGGTGATGGGAGAATGAATGTATTCAACCTGAGAGAGGACAACGGCCATGGGCTCCATAGAGATACTGGGTCAGAATCTCCCTAATCCTAGTAATCTGCTCGAGCACGGATTGCTGGACTGAGTTGTGACCCTGAAAGGCCCTTTGAGCACCGCAGCGATTGACACAGCTCTCTAAGATTATACAGTGGCAGGCTGAGATAATCAGAACCTCAGTCTGAGCTTCCAATGCAGCATGCAATGGAATTTGACAGCAGCCATCAGACACTCCCCTATGGGTGGGTCTGTAAGTCCACATGGACCTGAATTTTGCGCCTGTCGAGCCCGCATGGCGAGCAGGACAGGAAGTGGCTGGGTTTTCAACTTCTGCACCAGACTGACAAACAAATACAACATTGGCGTAGCAAACCTGGTGGGACAGGAGTGTGGCAGACAGTGGGTCTAATAGGGACTTAACAGGAGATTCAAAGGTAGTTATCAGACTGCAGAAGACATCGGAGGAGGCACAGGGAGGGAGCTCTCCAGAAACCATGGTAGCAGCATCTGGACACACACCAGGTGGGAAGGCAATACAAGTGGGCAGTCAGCCCCCTGATATTCTTACGGCCGTCTGCGCACTGTGGTGCAGACAGTGAGTGCCAAGCAGCATATGCATATGCCGTGGGATGGCAAGATGAGGCCATCCCACTAAACAAAGAAAGCGTGGATAAAGCTGGCAGCTGAGGTCAGCGGGCATGACGTGGTGCACTGCTCATGGTTACAGTGCCGTAAAAGGTTTAATGATCTTCTAATCATGGCAAGGGTGAATACCGAGTTGGCATGGCCCAATGTGAAGGGTGCCCATCCTTCGTAGCTCAAAACACACATTTGCCTGTGCATGTTAAGGCTGAGAAATAAGATCGGAAGCCCTGGGTCCATCCAAGCGTCAGATATGCAAAGATGTTGGGAACTTCAACATGGTTTGTGGGGATAAGGGTGATGGGATGGGAAACAGCATGGTACGGCGTTGGAGGTGAAGGGTTGTGAACAAATGATCTGTTGGACATACAGGAGAAAATCCTTAATAAGCTTAATGCTCAGCAACTGGCGATGGGGCATGAAAGTCGCAGGCTGGACCAGCATTTATTGCCCATCCCTTACTGCCCTCCATTTGAAAGTTAACCATGTTGCTGTGATTGGCAATGGTTTCATGGCTATCATTAGACTTTAAATTTCAAATTTTTATTGAATTCAAATTTCACAATCTGCTGAGGTGGGATTTGATCCTGCGTCTCCAGATCTTGCTGTGGGTTCCTGGTTTAGTGACAATACTGATGTGCCACTGCCTCCCAACGATGCTGGCATTCTTGTAGTCCTCACCAGATATGCGATGGACGTGTTGGAGCTCGACTGCGAGTGTGGAAGAAGGTCTACTGGCCATGGAGAGGCGGGCGTCTTGGAGGAAAGTAAGAGTCAACTGGGCAGAAACGGGACAGGCGGAAGGTGAAAAGGATGTAGGGTCGTCTTATCACTCATATGGGCCTCAGAGAAAGTGGCCCCAGTGATTCAGCAATCACAAAGACACTGTGAAGCCATTGATATCAGTCTACTCCAGCCACCTAACATGGGCATTGACTATGTGATGACATTGACCAACTGTTTTCCTCCCTCAGATGAGCCATCCTTCAGATCAGCCAAGACCCTCTATTAAGAACAGAAGATGTGCTGATGACAGATTCACCTATGTCACATCCTTTCTCTGAACCAAGTACCAGGGCAGATACTGGCACGTCGGTGGGCAATAGTGCGGTGGCTCAGTTGGTAGTGCACAATGGTGAGGGCACATCATGTTCGTGTGAGGAACTGGTGGAGGCAGAGCATGCCTAGGGTGCTAGTATTTGGAGGACTGCTAGAGACCAGGACCATGCTGAGTTTGAGGTAGATGATGAGCCTCTGGGTTGTCCATCAGGCGGTAGATGCTGGATGCCCAGCGGAGGATCTGGCAGAGATCCATGAGGGTCAGCATGCCATGGTCTCTGTCATGGAACAGTCCATGTTGTGGGTGAGCTCTGATGACCCGTATGAGAGATGGATGCAGCACCCAATCTCTTTGCTAGGTGCCCATCTATCAATGGTAGCAGGGAGGTACAGACATATCTCAAGCTGGTGGATGAGTCACCTGTTACTCTGTGGACTCCTCTCTTGGTTGTCTGGACAAGGGTGGTAGCTCCTCCATCCCTCTGCCAGTCACCGGGCCATCCTCTTAGGCTGTGATGACTGAGGTGTGCCCAGCCATGTTGCTAGGTGGCGGCGGTGGGATAGTACTTGTAAGCGTAAGTTTAAGACACTGAACACAGGAAGGATTTTCAGAGGTGTGTAGTTGTTTCCCTCAATGCAATGTATTGTTTAATTTTACTATGTCAATAATTATATGTTTTAATTCAAGATTTTGTTTCAATACCCTATGTATTATTCTTATTTTCCTTGGATTTTGGCCTCATCAGTGCTTTATGATGGACGGCAGGGGCAGAAAGGTTGTGAGGAGGCATTGGGATTATGGCATTGTTTTGTCTTAAATGTTTGTGAAGGAGGCAGTGCCCTCGGACTCAGAAGGAAGGCAGCCTTGATAGCCTAGTTGAAGGAACGTTGAATTAAGGCTTCTCTGGTGTCCCTGCCTCCCTGATGGTTCCTCTTTTCTGGCTCCTCATCCTCACTTTGTGCCTGCCTGGGCTCTTCATCAGATTCATCTGCAGAATCAGAGTCTGAGGTGTTTGGAGCTGCCTCAGTGTCTTCATCCTCGAGTGGGTAGCCCCTTGCCAGTGCAGAGCGCAGCAGACCACAGCAATAAGTGACATTCACTGTGGAGGGTATCATCGGGCATCCCGGAATGGTCCAGGCAGGGAAACCTCATCTTTAGTAGCCCTATTGTACTCTCAACCCCTGCTCTTGTGGAGGCATGACTATAAGAACATAAGAACATAAGAACTAGGAGCAGGAGTAGGCCATCTGGCCCCTCGAGCCTGCTCCACCATTCAATTAGATCATGGCTGATCTTTTGTGGACTCAGCTCCACTTTCCGGCCCGAACACCATAACCCTTAATCCCTTTATTCTTCAAAAAACTATCTATCTTTACCTTAAAAACATGTAATGAAGGAGCCTCAACTGCTTCACTGGGCAAGGAATTCCATAGATTCACAACCCTTTGGGTGAAGAAGTTCCTCCTAAACTCAGTCCTAAATCTACTTCCCCTTATTTTGAGGCTATGCCCCCTAGTTCTGCTGTCACCCGCCAGTGGAAACAACCTGCCCGCATCTATCCTATCTATTCCCTTCATAATTTTAAATGTTTCTATAAGATCCCATAAGATGACTATGATTGCATCTCTCTTTGACCTCTGACCTCGGGTGCAGGCGTGGTGTCATGAGCCATCTTTTTCACAGATACCCTTTGTCACTTAACAACCAACCATCCAGTTGAGTTGGAGCCACAGCCTTGGCACCTGGGAGTGTTTCAGAACCTATACATCATGGAAGCTGCCTGGATGCCTGACACCAACTTGAAGAATCTGGGTCTTGTGATCACATGCGATCTGATATTTACGGATTGGTATCCCTCCCTATTCCCCAAGGCACCTGGCGACTTTCTGTTGCCTTGATGGCCACATGAGTGCACTCTATGGCACCTTTGATACAGGGGAAGCCTGCAAGAGCTGCAAAGCCTCTGGCTCACTCAGGCTGGCTGGCTTGGTTTGTCCAGCAATGAATGAGTGCGATCCTGTCTGAACAAAGCATTAATTACCAGCTTATACTCTACACATATTCTCCACAGACCCCTGGAATGATCTGGATGCATATAAATTGAGGACTACTGTGACCTTCAGAGCCAATGGCATTGAGTGCCAACCCATGCAGTTGGAGGTGATCTCGATCCCAATATTCTGGCATAAGATGTCACTATGCCTCTAGAGAAGCAGGTCTTCCTGTGGCTCTGGATCTCGCACATGTTTAGGTGGCTGGATTGTTACCTGTATACTCTGGTAGCAGGGATGGTGGAGTTTTCTGTGGTGTTGTCCACCTGCTGGCCCTATACCCCCTGTCCCTGCACCTCCCCTCCCACAGGTTTCTACCTGCAATGCTGCTGGTAGACACCTAGCCTCCTCTACCTTTAGCATCTCTCCTCCTCCTCAGAGAAGGTGCCCCCAGCAGAGTACACAATCCCCATCTGCTGACATGCAGGTGGCAATGAACAGAAATGCTCCAATATAGTTGACAAAAAGAGTCCTCAGAACATGGCTAACAAAGGAAATACTTCAAAAAACCACAGGAAAATGTCTGAATTGTCATGACTAAAGCAACACCAAACTCGCATCTGAACTCCTAACAACTCTCTCAGTCAAAGCTCCAGCCTACTTAATACTTTTATCCTGCCCTTGAATGAGAAAAGTGAACAAAATGGGATAGTTGCCTGTCCATGTTGCCCTTGCGCTGCCCTAAAAACCACATGGGTCACGCTAAGTTCTAGTCAGTTGCACTTTTCGTGGCTTTAAATAGCTTATTACTTATCGGCGGGCACGCTTCCCAACTCCCAGTCATGCCCTCCAGCCAAAATATTGCGAGAGTGTGCAATGACATTGGAATGTGTGTCCAGAGTTTTCTCACGAGATTTTCCATTCTTCTGGGTCACATGTGCCCTTGAACCTATCCAGGCTATGAAATTGACCATCACTTCCACACTGGGAAGGATGACTTTCAAACTCCACATATAGCCCCTATGTCAAGTTGGAGCCAGACTCCCCTAGGTTCCTTGAGAATGACAGCAGCCTGTCAATGCACCTAATAATGCTGTGTGTGTAGACTTCGGCCATTTTCTGTAAGAAACCTCTTTGAAGTCCTCTACAGCCAAATACATGAGTGACCTCTCCCCCTAGGGTATGGTTGTGGTAAGGAGTGGGAGTGTGTGTGGAAAGTAAAAGTTACATGTTGACACCATCTGCAGCTTGTGTATCTGAAGAGAAAATGGGATGTGTGCAGGTGGATTAGGTTGGATTATGCCATATCTTCTGTGGTCAGATCCCCAGCCCTGGCCTTAACCTCAACGTAACAGCCTGCTCCACGGGAGGGAGGGCAATTCACTTAGCTGTCGCTGCTTTGTGCCATCTCGTGCTGCATAAGTGAGGGAATGTGTCACTGAGTGTGGTCTAATGTGTTTAAATGACACGCCTATCATGATGGAATACCTGTGTGTACAAGCTATAAGATGTGGATGAGTGGGTTGCAACAGTGCTTAGTGTATGACAGTGAGGATAAACTATGAATATGAGACATGACCCGTGCTTGACAGAGAAAGTTGGTTAGTGAGTCATGAACTAAGTAGTGTGGTTGACTATTGGTTTAGTAGTGGGAATATGGCATTTGAAGATATTCACTGACTATGACTACGAGTATGAGGTAATTAAACGTATTACTGCACTGCATAAAGTCTGAGGGGTGATTCAGTTTGCATTGATTTTTGAATTTTATCTGCTCCCATTCCCTCCAGAGTGCTTGTCTGAAGGATCTCTTGATCGCCTAGAGGAAGAGTAGTTCTCTCCTGTCCACTTCCTGCTTGAGGGCCTCTTGAGTGTTGCATCTGAAAATCTGCAAGTCAGCTCTCTGCAATGCAGCACCATCTTCCATTTTCCTATAGGTTAGTAAGAAGTCTTACAACACCAGGTTAAAGTCCAACAGGTTTGTTTCAAACACGAGCTTTCAGAGCACTTAAGGAGCAGTGCTCTGAAAGCTCGTGTTTGAAACAAACCTGTTGGACTTTAACCTGGTGTTGTAAGACTTCTTACTGTGTTCACCCCAGTCCAACGCCGGCATCTCCACATCATGCTTATAGATTAGACACTTCCACAATAACTCCCAGTACCTGGTGCAGTCATCCACCTTGCCTTTAAGAGCTGCCTCTTAGCTTTAAGTGCTTGCACGAACTCATGTTAGCTTTAAGCTTTGCACAAACTTAGGCCCTTGCTGAAGTTTGCAGCCACAAAATTGTTTTTAGCACTGGGCTGTAAGCCACTGAAATTTAATTAGTAGATAGCACGAAGTTTGTGTGCTCCCTGCATTGCTTTGATCAAGTGCTATCGAATGTTTTTGAGGTATACAAGGAAAGTCATTCACAACTGAAGTGTTCAATAATTATCTGATTCCTTTTAAAGTGAGTCTTAATTAAATTGAGTCAAACTTTATTTAACTCACTTAAGGTAACCCAAGGACAGAGAGAAGCAAAGCAAATTACTCCGGATGCTGGAATCTGAAACGAAAGGGAAAATGCTGAAAAATCTCAGCAAGTCTGGCAGCATCTGTAGGGAGAGAAAAGAGCTAACGTTTCGAGTCCGATGACTCTTTGTCAAAGCTAACAGACAGAGAAAGTGGGAAATATTTATACTGTGGAGTGAGAATGAAAGATGAGTCATAGCCACAGAAACCCAGGGAAACCGGGTGCTAATGGCCACAGATACCAAGGTGAAAGGCCGTTAGTGCAGTCCCCAGAGAGGACAAAAGATGTGAAAGGTCACATCTTTTGTCCTCTCTGGGGACTGCCATTAACACTCCTTCCCCTTGGTATCTGTGGCCATTAGCACCCGGTTTCCCTGGGTTTCTGTGGCTATGACTCATCTTTCATTCTCAATCCACAGTATAAATATTTCCCACTTTCTCTGTCTGTTAGCTTTGACAAAGAGTCATCGGACTCGAAACATTAGCTCTTTTCTCTCCCTACAGATGCTGCCAGACTTGCTGGCGAGTGCGGTGCCGGCGAATCAGCTGGTGAGCCTTCATTTGTGGCAAGAAGCCTGTGAGACCTCGATAAGTGGACCAATTAATGTTGTAGAGTGATGCTGGGCCGAGCGCTGGGAAGCTCGCGGCAATTCCCGCTCGCTACAACACTGAGAAATCTTTCCGGAGAATCGCTCCCTCTAACTCGTGAGTTAGCTGTTACTTAGCTGTCTAGTTATCCAGGAAAAGATAGACAGAAAACTTCCTAGTCACAACTTCAGGGTATTGATACAACTGAGTGTCACTCACTAACATCCCAACTACCCTGCCGAACCCCAACCTGACTTGACTAGTCCTCAGCAACAGACTAGCCTCTGATATCCATCACCCTCCAACTTCCTGACTCCTCCCAATGTGACCTAAGTAGCCTCTACCAACCAACCAACCCCCCCCCCCCCCCCCCCCCACACCACCGCAACAACCTCACCCCATCACCTGATTCCCCGCCAACCCTACCTGGCTAGCCCCCACTACCCGCTTCCCCTCCGTTCTACCTGACTAGCCCCCACCACCCGATTTCCCTCCTATGTCCAACTCTACGTGATCACCCTCCGACCATTTTTCACAAGAAGATTGGTGAATGGGTGTTTCTTTTCTCAGCAGTTCCTCACATACCGTTGTTGAAATATGGCTCATTTACTCTCTACATGGTGTATACTGGGTGAATGGGCATGGGAAGGTCATGTGTTGGCATGCAGGTGTGAGGAGCTTTGGGAGGGTGGGGGCATGGGTTGGCATGGGAAGTGGGTGAGGTGAGGGGGTGTGAGGAGTAAGGCTTACAGAGACTAACAAATCTTTGATACAACTAGAGAACTGAGAGGGGCCTTCTAACCAGACCTCCTCGCCCGCCAGCATGACCAACTCTGCTTTGTTTCCCGGGTCAGTGGGCTCAATTCTGTTGTGCAGCTGCCTCTCCAGATTGACATTCCGGTTCTTTCTACAGAGGCATTTCCGGTGACTCGAGGGACCCACCTTTATTGCAAAATTCCAGCCCATTGCTTTGTGTGTTCTTGCCAATGATTCAATATAAATTTCACATTAACTCCACGCATTTGTATTCAATTCCTCTAGAAATGAACTTGTCTACTTTTGTTTGTGCTCTTCATGTCCATATCCACCTGCTTTATCGCTTTTACTCATTTATTCAACTGTATAGCCAGATCTCTTTGCCCCCCCACCCTATTTAATTTCTTGCCTTCCAAGGTATAACGTTCTTTATTTCTCCTTCTAAGAGGAACCACCTCTTACTTTGCTACATGGAATATAATTTTCTTTTTATCCACCCACTTTGTAAGTCTCTTCATGCCTTCCTATATTTGGTGCATTCCATTGGTGCATTATTAGATATATCCCAGTTTGGTATCATCTGCACGGTTTGAATCAATGGGGTGAAGTTTAATTTCCTAATTCAATGGGTGCTTTGGGGTCAGATTTTTACTTCTTTTCCTTTCAATTCAGATTTCAATTCCTTTAGCTGCCCACGCATGATTTGGCAAATTAAAAATGTATACCCCTTTGTAAAGAGTACAAATTAAATGTAATTAATAAGGCCAAATGAAGGTTACTTTAAGATAAATGGTCTGTGCCAAGTGTTAGTTGTATACAGTTAAATATTTATTGGTGTTATGGAAGAGGTGTTTTCAGAACCCTGAAATGTATCATGGAGTTCAACCAACCGCCCCCTTTAATGTATTGTTGCTTTTGAAGCACACGGCTTGTTCTCCAGGTGTGGTATTACAATTATGGACACATAGGTTTTTAAACACAAAACAATGTTTATTCCATGAATTCAACTTAACCTTTTAAATAAACATTGGATCACTTAACACCCCTTACTTCAAAGATAACCTGGAAAATAATACAACACTAAATAATCCCTCAAAATGTTCCTTCAAACCTCCAAAAGACTTAACACCTTTAAACAGAAACACATGAGGTTAAAGACATTACTATTATGAGTTTAAATCACCCAAGTGATTCAGAGATAGTCTTTCATGGCAGAGATCACAGCAGATCCAGCTCACTGCAAACACAGACACACCCAAGCTCTTTTCCTCAAAACCTGAAAACCAAAAACAGAAGTGAGCTCAGCTCAGCTCCCCCCCATCCTCTGATATCACTTCAGTAATATGAGCTGCTGCATTTCTTAAAGGTACATTGCTTAAACATCCATTTCTTAAAGGTACTCTCACGTGACATTTGTATTCAGATAGTGGGCATTAACTGAGGTTTCACTTGTGCTCTTATATCTAGAAGCAGACTAAAACTGTGATTGTTGAGTTCTGGATGTTTGTAATGTGTGTCTCTGCAAATGAAAGCTGATAATGGGTGTAAAGATTAGACTTTAGTTGTACCCTTCACTGGTGGCCGAAGGTTTCCAGCCCTTCCCACCGTCAGAATCTTCCAGTTTAACAGAATGTTGCCGGGGCAGGAGAATTGTAGCTATGAGAAGAGATTGGAAAGGGGTTGGAACAGAAAAGGCTGAAGGGTGGCATAATCGAGTCTTCAAAAGCCAGGGGTCAGAGATTAAAGCGAAGTGGCAGAAAGATTAGACGGGACATGAAAAAATGTTTTTACACAGAGGGTGGTAGATGTCTGGAATTCGCTGCCTGAGCTGGTGGTGAAGGCAGAGACCCTAAACTCTTTTTAAAAAGTACCTGAATTCAACCCTACAGACTGTAAACTGCAGGGCTATGCGCCACGTGGAGGAAATTGGGATTAGAAAGGGCAGCTGGGTCTCTTGGGTCGGCATGGACAAGGTGGGCCGAATGGCTCCTTCTGCGCTGTGTCATTTCTATGGTTCTATACTCCACAGCAATCCATCAGAATGCATACTCCATATGAATTATGTAATATATGTTTTCCTACTTCCATAATTATGCACATTTTTTCCATTCCTTCCTCTCTCCTCTTCTCATGAAGGCTTGTCCGGAATGCAGTACATTGATACTGCCAGAGCTTCTATTCTCTGCTTGTAAGTTAGTGTTCCTCTGTGAGCCTGGGCAGTGAGTGCTTTAACTGTGTGAGAAGTGTCTTCTCACAAACAGATCAGGTTTTGTCCTCCGATGGCAGGTTCAGCATAGTGTTCAAAAAATAGAATTTTCCTCTCATCCGGCTGCAGGATGCTAATACCATTTTTAGCAATTCCACCTATTCATTGACCCAGCTTTATTCACTGCACCACATTATATTTAATTAGCTCCTTTCAGAATTAAGTAGAGCTGCACAAATGTGTTTAAAAATAAAAAGTCAGCGTACCTCACATGATTGCTTTGTCAGTGGAGACTCAACTGTCAGAAGCGATTAATATTAGGATTGAAAAGGTATTTTCCTATTCTGTGGAATTTATAATGGAGCACTGAGTTAAAGCTGTACTTTTCCCCAGGCCATTTGTAGAACTATATTCAACTTCTAAATAAAATATTTAAATAAAATAGCCCCATCTGCCTACTCTTGATCATCAGTAAAGTGATGAAAGGGGTCATCAACAGTGCTATCAAATGACACTTATTCAGCAATGACTTACTCACTGATCATCAGTTTGGGTTCCACCAGAGCACCCCATCTCCTGACCTTATTGCTACCTTAGTCCAAACTTGGTCTCCAGAGCGAAATTCAAGAAGTAAGGCGAGAGTAACTGCCCTTGACATCAAGGCAGCATTCGCCCGAGTGTGTCGTCAAGTTGCTCGAGAAAAACTGTGAGTCAATGGAAATCAGGAGGAAAGCGCTCCACTGGTTGGAGCATAATGAAGCACAACGTAAGATGGTTTAAGTTGTTAGAGGTCAATCATCCTAGTCCCAGGACATCACTGCAGGAATTTCTCAGGGTAGTGTCCTGGGCCCAACAATTTTCACCTCCTTCATCAAGGATTTTCCTTCCATCATAAGGGCAGAAGTAGGGATGTTCGCTGATGATTGCACATTGTTCCGTATTACTCAGGCCTCCTCAGATACTGAAGCAGTTTGTATCTGTATGCAGCAGGACCTGGACAACATTCAAGCTTGAGCTGATGAGTAGCAAGTAACATTCATGCCACACAAGTACCATCTCCAACAAGAGAGAATCTAAACATCGCCCCATGACATTCAAGGCATTACAATCACTGAATCCCCCATTATCAGCATCCTGATGGTTAAGAAATTGGAAATTGAACTGGATTGCCATACAAATACTATGGTTACAAGAGCAGATCAGAGACTGGAAATTTGGTCCATCAGCTACAGAGCACATGTCAGGAGTGTGATGGAATACTCTCCGCTTGCCTGGATAAATGTAGCTCTGGAAGCTTGACACCATCCAGGACAAAGCAACCCATTTGATTGACACACCATCCACCGCCTTAAACATTCACTCTCTCCACCACCGGCTCACAGTGGCAGCATTTGCACCAGAGCACCAGAGCATATTGGGATTATATGAGAATGTGGAGTTGAGGTCACAATCAGAAACAGGCTCAAGAGGTCAAATGGCTTACTCCTAATTTGTGTGTTCGTCTGTATAAAAGATGCAGTGCAGCAACTCCCCTTTGACAGCACTTTCCAAACCTGTGACCTCTACCACTTGGGACAAGGGCAAGAGGTACTTGGGAACACCACCAGATTGCAGGTTCTTCTCCAAGTCACATACCATGCTGACTTGGAATGATAGCGCTGAACCCTTATTGGCACTGGGCCAAAACCCTAGAATTGCTTTCCTAAAAGCATTATGGGTGTATCTAGACCACATGGATGGCAGCGGTTCAAGAAGGCGGCTCACAGCTCCACCTTTTCAAAGACAATTAGGGATGGTTAACAAATTTTGGCCTGGTCAATGACAACCACATTCTGTGAAAGAATAATTTTAAAAAATAGTTAGGATCTGGAATTACTGCTTAAAAGGATAATAGAAACAGATTAAATAATATATATCAAATATGAATTAGATAAATATTTTAAGGGGAAGAAATGATAGGATTATGCAGAAAGTCAAGGGAAGTGGAACTAATAGGGCGGGATTCTCCGATCACTGACACCGAAATTGTGTTTGGTGATCGGCCGGCGAATCCATGTTTACGCTGGAATCGGGGGTCGTGCTGTTTTTTCGATGCTCCGGGGAGTACTCGGGGAGGGCCTCGGGATGTCATCTGAGCTCTCCCTCGATGCTCCACCACCCATAGGCCGAGACCCAGACAGCCTGGGGCATGTGTCCTAACAACGTTCGAGGACCTCGCATGGCGGTTTCGGACTGTGTCCAGCGCCGCCACAGTCGGGGTGGGGGAGCCTTTCCACTGGCAGGGGCGGCTTTGGAGGGGGCTGGGGGGGTGGTCCAGGGGTGGTGAGGGCTGTTACAGAGGGTCAGATTTTGGCAGGCTGGGACGTATGTGGCCAGCGCCACGTTGCACGGTGCGGCCGCCACAGGCTGCCGCCGTGCGCATGCGCGGCCACGGACCAGCCATTCTGAGGCCATATCCGAGGTACAACCGGTGGCGCCACTGACTTTCTGGTCTAAAGACCAGACGGATCCTGCAGACATAGCTGCAGAATTGGAGAATCCAGCCCATAGTATCGCTTTGCAAAGAACTGGCACATGCATAATGGACTAAATTACATTTTGTTTATATGTGTCTGCTTTGAGGATGTGGCTAAACGGTTTCCATTCACTTGGCTGCTAATAAATAACACAGTGAAAGGTGTAGCTAGGTTTGAATTTGACTGCCTCTTATTCTTTTCATGCCTAGCTGCACGTTTGTTGTATCTGACAAGCGATCAATATTTCTGGGGAACCTATTGCTCCCCTTTGTATTCGCAGGGAGTGACATAATGGAAGACTAAATAATAGCTGAAAAAATCATGTAAAAATTCATAATTAATATACTTGTGACTAAAATACGAACCTACTTTATGTTACATTTATTCTCAAACTCTTCAGCCTGCATTCTCCACCTGACTGAGCTCGTAAAGTGCTCATCAACAAATCTGAGGTTAAAAAAAATAACATTTAAGGACTGCTGTGACGGTGCAGCACCAAAACAATACTAACATTTTCATTGAACACAAATAGTAATACAATGGGCCCGATTTACCAGCCGGGTGCCACCGGAAGCGGGACGGGATGCGGCCGTAAGATCCCAGGCGAGGCCTCACCCGACATTCCCGATGGGATCTAACAAATAGATCTTGTGAGCCTTAATGACCTGGAACCTGCCCACAATGGGTGGGACCCACACTAACATAACTAAAAGAGCTTAAAAGCTCACTTAGCTATGCTGCTGCTGGATTGAACGGCAACCTGGCATCTATTGGACCCCCCGGGAGACCCCGACCGAGTGACATTCAGCAATGCTCCCAAAAATGGGGACTAGGAGGATTTGCACTTTGTTGGGGGGTGGGGGATAGGGGGACAGGTGTCCCAGGCGATCTGAGGCCCCCAGGTGGTTGGTCTCTCGGCAGGCTGGCACTCTGGCTGTGCCACCTTGCCAGATGGCTCTGGCAGCAGCACTGCCAGGGTACCAGGCTGGCAGTGCCAAGCTGACATTTTGTCTGTGCTGGGATTGGGCCCAGGTGTATCCTGCCGGTATTTGGTGGGGTATGGGAGGGCTTGAGGACCACCCAACAGGTGAGTTAGCGGGTTGGAGGTGTCTGGGAGTCGCATCCGGGGTTGAAAGATCCGGTTTTCATCAGGCGTCTGGGAGACAACGGCCGTGCCTGTCCGGCCTAAACCGAGCGACATTTAGCCCTGGTTTCCACAATCGTGGACCAGGCGTGATGGCACTTTGGCGGGTCTTGGAGGCCATTACAGACCCCCACGTGGTCAGGAACAGGGCAGGGTAGGCAGAGTAGCACCCTGGCACTCCCCTGGCACCCGAACAACTTGACACGGCCAGCCTGTACTCTGGCAGTGCCACCTGGGGACCCTGACAGTGCTAACCCGGCACTGACTTTTCACCATATTGATTCCTGGGATGGCAGGATTTTGTATGTGTAGAGAATGAGTCAACAGGGCCTGTAGTCACTGGAGTTGAAAAGAATGAGAGAGGATCTCATTGAAACGTATAACGTTCTGACAGGGCTTGATATAGTGGATGGAGGGATGATGTTTCCCCTGGCTCTGGGACATCTGGAACAAATGGTCACAGTTTTAGAATACAGGGTAGGCCATTGAGAACTGAGGTGAGGAGAATATTCTTCACTCAGAGGACGGTGAATCTGACTCCACCGCATAAGTCTGTGGATGCCAAGTCACTGCTGTATTTAAGAAATAATTAGATAGATTTCTAGGCACTAAAGGGATATGGAAAGCAAGCAGGACTATAGCATTGAGATAGAGGTGCTATTTAACAACCGGATTGCACCCGGCGCAGTTCTGGGCGTGCCAGTTAAATAGCGAGAAAGGCCAAAATGAAGATTTGCGGCGGGCGCAATCCAGTTTGCAATCTAACCAGCCCACTTCCGATGGCATGTTTCAGATCTTGGCCAAATATAGCGGGCAAATCATTAACACTCATTGGCATATATTTCCATCTTATTAGCAAAATTGAAGTCGAGTGCAACAGCCTTCTGGGAATTAACCAGCTCTCAAGTGAGAAATTACACGGATGTTGTTTAGTACTCCTTTTCAAAAATGTCAAACAGGCCCAATGGCTGCTGAGATGAACTGAGGAGGTGAGTAGCCATTTCCATTTTCTGCGACCCAGCTCAAGGCACTGGCACTGCTGCCCAGTGCTTGGGTGGGGGGTGGTGGGCAGTAGGGAGACACTGCAGGGTGGTTGTGCTCGGTCAGGGGGCTGAAGCATTCTAGGTCGGCGGCCAACCCTGGGGCTGGGTGGGGGGGGACTTTTCATCTGCCAGGCCTTCAAACCATCTTTAAATTTTGCGGATACCCATAATAGGGGCAACTACGGAGAAAGCGTTTGATAGAGTTGAGTGGGGGTACCTGTGGGAGGTGCTGGAGCGGTTCGGATTCGGGGAGGGATTCATCAAATGGGTGAGGCTGCTCTACGCGGCTCCGATGGCAAGTGTAGTTACGAATGGAAGGAGATCGGAGTACTTTAGGCTCTACCGTGGGACCAGGCAGGGGTGCCCCCTGTCCCCCTTGCTCTTTGCACTGGCGATTGAACCTCTGGCTATGGCGTTGACGGAGTCAGGGAGATGGAGGGGTCTGGTGCGGGGGGGGGGGGGGGGGGAGGAACATCATGTATCGCTGTATGCGGACGACCTGCTGTTGTATGTGGCGGATCCAGAAGGGGGAATGCCGGGGGTGATGGAGCTGTTAGCGGAATTTGGGGGCTTCTCGGGCTATAAGTTAAATTTAGGCAAGAGTGAGGTATTTGTAGTACACCCGGGTGATCAGGAGGAGGGAATTGGGAGGCTCCCATTTAAAAGGGCAGTGAAGAGTTTCAGATACCTGGGGGTGCAGGTGGCCAGGAGTTGGGGGACTTTCCATAAGCTTAATTTTACCAGGCTGGTGGAACAGATGGAGGAGGAATTTAAAAGGTGGGACATGGTGCCGCTATCTTTGGTGGGTAGAGTGCAGTCCGTCAAAATGACAGTTCTCCCGAGGTTCTTGTTCCTTTTTCAGTGTTTGCCCATCTTTATCCCTAGGGCCTTTTTAGAAGGGTGACTAGCAGCATCATGAGCTTTGTTTGGGCGCATGGGACCCCGAGGGTGAAGAGGGTCTTCTTGGAGCGGGGTAGAGATGGGGGGGGGGGGGGGGGGGGGGGGGGCTGGCGTTACCCAATCTCTCGGGGTATTATTGGGCGGCCAATGTGTCGATGGTGCGCAAGTGGGTAATGGAGGGGGAGGGGGCAGCATGGAAACGGATGGAGAGGGCGTCCTGTGGAGATACAAGCCTGGGGGCCCTGGTAACGGCGCCGTGGCCACTCCCTCCTACGACGTATACCACGAGTCCGGTGGTGGCGGCTACCCTCAAGATTTGGGGGCAGTGGAGGCGACATAGGGGAGAAGTGGGGGGCTCGATGGAGGCTCCGTTAAGGGGGAACCATAGGTTCGTCCCCGGGAACATTGATGGGGGATTTCAGGGTTGGTACAGAGCGGGCATCAGACAGCTGAGGGACCTGTTTATTGATGGGAGGTTTGCGAGCCTGGGGGAGTTGGAGAAGAAATTTGGGCTCCCCCCGGGGAACATGTTCAGGTATCTGCAGGTAAAGGCATTTGCTAGGCGGCAGCTGGAGGGATTCTCTTCGCTTCCCGCGAGGGGGGTGAGCGACAGGGTGCTTTCGAGGGTCTGGGTCGGAGAGGGGAAGATATCTGATATCTACAAGGCAGGAGGCGGAGGAGGCGTCAGTAGAGGAGCTGAAAGCTAAGTGGGAGGGGGAACTGGGGGAACAGATCGAAGACGGGACATGGGCTGATGCCCTGGAGAGGGTTAATTCTTCCTCCTCGTGTGCGCGGCTTAGCCTCATCCAATTCAAGGTGCTGCACCGGGCCCACATGACTGGGACGAGGATGAGTAGGTTCTTTGGGGGTGAAGACAGGTGTGTCAGGTGCTCGGGGAGTCCAGCGAACCATGCCCATATGTTCTGGGCATGCCCGGCACTGGAGGAGTTCTGGAAGGGGGTGGCGAGGACGGTGTCGAGGGTGGTGGGATCCAGGGTCAAGCCAGGATGGGGACTCGCGATTTTTGGGGTTGGGGTGGAGCCGGGAGTGCAGGAGGCGAAAGAGGCCGGTGTGCTGGCCTTTGCGTCCCTAGTAGCCCGGCGAAGGATCTTGCTACAATGGAAGGATGCGAGGCCCCCAAGCGTGGAGACCTGGATCAATGACATGGCGGGTTTCATTAAGCTAGAGAAGATCAAATTCGCCCTGAGAGGGTCGGTACAAGGGTTCTTTAGGCGGTGGCAACCTTTTCTCGACTTTCTGGCTCAATGATAGGGTACTGGGACAGTAGCAGCAGCAACCCGGGGGGGGTGGGGGGGAAGGGGGAGGGAAAAGGGGGGGGGGGGGGGGGGGGGGGGGTGCGGACGATGACTATGTTTGTTTATTTAATTTAAATTTATTTTTAAGTTCTTCTGTTGTTCATTGGGGTTGGGGGGGTGGGGGATGGGATACATGCGTCGATACGGTCTGGGGGTGATACAGTTATTATGGGTTATTTTGTTGCATTTCATTGTTTATCGTTACGTTTTATATTTTCTGTAAAAAATTCCAATAAAAATTATATTAAAAAAAAAATAGGGGCAACTAAACTGTTGCCAGCCTGTGCTACTGAACAATTCCAAGACAGAGTCCTGCTCTTGTTTCTATGCTGAAGGTCACTTTATCTCCCTTTGACTGTGAGCAGCCTCTAGCTTCACAGCTGAAGGCTATTCCTCATGAGGAATTGGCCTTGTTAGTTGTGGGAGCACTTCACAGCTGCAGCTTGTGTTTGCTGCTTGCTCCTGCTGGCGGCTGCAAATGCCTGGAGGCCGCTGTTGCTGTTTCCTTCTTTTTCTGTAACCGAAAAGGACAATTTTTTCTACGAAATCTGGGCCGTGGAACACCAGGCCCGGGATGAATAGCACACATGTCGCCTTGCATGCACCTGGGCATTAAGGAGCATTCAGGGATTCCACTCCCTGAATGTTCAACTTGTGTGCGACTACCGCCTCCGGATCGTGCATGTTTACACACTTCCCAGGGAGCGTGCATGACAGCTACATCCTGGGACAGTTGGAGATCTCTGATGTCTTCGAGGACCAGCCCAGGATGACAGGTTGGCTCTTGGGGGATAAGGGGTACCCAGAGAGGTCCTGGCTGATGGCACCTGTGCAACAGCTGGAGACTGAGGTGGAGACCCGATATAATGAGGGCCATGTTGCCACCCTGGCTGTCATTGCGCGGTGCATCGTACTGCTGAAAATGAGGTTCTGATGCCTGGACTGCTCTGGTGGTGCACTGCAGTGCCCGCCCGAAAGGGTATCCCACTTTGTGGTGGTCTGCTGTGCCCTCCACAACCTGGACAGCAGCCGGGCGACATGCTGGAAGAGGAGAATGAGGGACATACGCCCATGTCTGAGTTGGAGGAGGTGGACCGGGAGGGGATGAAGGACGACCCCAGGAGGATGGAGGACAGGCAGCAAGGGTCCGGTATGCTCAGAGGACCAGGGAGGCCCTCAATCTCACCTGATTCTCAGGGTGATTCTTTTCACCCAATTCCTCATTCCCACAGTCCCTCCTTCCCCCAGTTCCTCTGCTCCCCCATCCTCCACCCCATTGCCCCAATCCTCCGCACCCCTAATCCTCCTCTTTCCCAATCGCTCCTTCTCCCCAATTCCTCCCCTTCTTCCCCCCCCAAAATCTGGACAACTCCGGATGCCCCAGCCCCATTAGATGGAGCTCCTGTGAGACAATGGACTTGTAGTCAGTGAGAGGGAAGGATCATTCTGTCTGACATGAACAACTACTTGAGACAGGTCATCTGGGTGAAGGAGCAGTGGATCCTCACCTCTGCAGAGCAGGCCAACCTCACTGTCGGTGACTGCTGTCTCGTCGGTCAACCCCGTGATTTCTGTTAAATTGCACCCAGCGGATCAGCCATGAATGGTGGAGCAGGCTCGATGGGCTGAATGGCCAATCCTGCTCCTATCTTCTGTGTTGAAATATATTTCCCAGTCCTATTTTAGGCTTCCACTTGGCAGCAGTCCCCCCCCCCCCCCCCCCTCCCCCCCCCCCCCCCCCCCCCCCTCCTCCCGGTAGGCAGTTAAAATTGAATTGTGCGATTTTACTAATCTTACTCGTTTTGTTAATTTTGCTCATTCTAATTTTACTCATTTTACTAATCCTACTAACTTTACTAATCTTACTAATTTTACTAATCTTACTAACTGGTAAGATTCAGAGGGGTTTTCAGCCATCCAAGAAAACAGTACATTAAAATGACAGGAGAGCGGATAATGAGCAGTACCAATGCTGCTTTGAATATAATTCCCTATCTGCATGGTACCGAAGAATCAGAGGAATTAAAATTCATAGGGGGAGAGAACAGAAGTACTTCATTCAGTTTCTCGAGCCTGTTCTGTCACTCAATTGATCATGGTTGACCTGTACGTTAACTGTGATTAGCGACCATTGTTCCATTTCTGTTGATACCCTTAATGAGGAGATATCTGTTGATCTCAGTCTTGGAAAGTTCAATTGATCCAGAATCCATAGTTTTTCTTGGGCAGAGAGTTCCAGATTTCCACTACCCTTTATGAAACTATGCTTCCTGATTTCACTCTTAAATGATCCAGCTTGAATATCTTTCTCAGATTCAAAATCTTTACATTTCTTCACATCGATTTTCGTCTGCCATACCTTTGCCTGCTCACGTACTGTATGTACTTTTGCATCATCGTGTTCTCATTCACACAACTTACTGTGCCTTTTAACTTTGTGCTAGCCGCACACTTAATTATGAAAAATAATAAAAACGCAACTAGTAATTTTTTCAACATGTCTTTGTCTTTACTAGGTTGGCCTCAGTATCGCTGGGCTCGTCTTTTAAAAACACAATACATAAGGGCAGTGGGGGAGTAACTTTGACCGTGCAAAGGGGTAAAAAGGAATCATACAGAGATGGTTGAATTCAACGACAACAGCATGTGTGAGATGTAAAACACACTGCTGATTTGTTATCATCAGCTTTGCACTATTGTATTAAATTATGCCTATCGGGCAGAAGCTATCCCATCCTTGGGAGTGGAAAGGGAGGCAGGAGGACTGGATAATTGGGAGGGAAGGCACAGGGTGGAGAAGGTGTCACTTTCCTGACTCCCCCCATTATGTCAGGGGTGGGGAAGGCTAAGGATGATCTATATGCTCAGAGGCCAATGGAAGGCTTGAAATAGCCAATTTCCCACCGCTGCTCGGGGTGGGTCCGTACCCGAAGTGGGATGCCACCCAGTAAGAGCTGGCAGCTTCCCTGAACGCTCAGGAGGACAGATTAGGGAACTCTGTAGTCCACAGAGGGCCCACCTGGCAGCAAGGGCCAGCCCCACATAAGTGGGCAGAGTGGCCCTGGCAAGCCCAAAACCACATACTTTGATTCCAGGGCCTCCTTCATGGCTGCTGCTCTGAGCTGGCTGCAGTCCATGAGTGGTCACGGCTCCCAATAATGCTGCAAGAGTGAAGAGCTATTGGTTCACTCTGATTGGCTGGCAGCTCTTGAGGACAGGTTCTTTGCCTCAATGGCAGGCAGGTGACACCCCGATTGTCATTGATTTCCATATAGTGTGTGTGTGCGTGCATTTTAGGTTTAATCTGGCTAGCCCAGCATTTATCCTTTATTGACATTGAATAGGAAGTAATAATAGCACAAATAGTAAACTTTATTATTGTCACAAGTAAGCTTACATTAACACCTTAATGAAGGTACTGTGAAAATCCCTTACTCGCCACACTCCAATGCCTGCTTGGGTACACAGAGGGAGGATTCAGAATGCCCAATTCACCTAACAAGCACGTCTGTCAGGACTTGTGGGAGGAAATTGGAGCGCCTGGAGGAAACTCACACAGACACGGGGAGAACGTGCAGACTTTACACAGACAGTGACCCAAGAGAGAATCGAACCTGGGACCCTGGCGCTGCGAAGCAACAGTGCTGACCACTGTGCTACTGTGCCACGCATATGCTACAGTGCTATATAGCATACCTGCCTTGCTTATTAAGAAAATTGCGCTGACTTTTAGATTTCAGAAATGTTATTTAATAGAAAAAAATTAGTTCAGCTAATAGAAGATCTAAATTGTATGTTATCTAACACGAAATCCAGCGAGGGCGAGATCCAGATCGCAATGTCTCGTGAGATCTTGTTAGATCTCGCGAGGCATTCTGAGCATTACAAATGTCGCTAGAGGCATCTTGCGAGATTTAACAGCCGTTGCATCAGTGAGTCGGGTGCGATGAGGCCATTAGATCACGCTCTATATAACTGATAGTTGCAATTTAATAATCGTCTTCCATGCTGCTTCACAACACATTATGACTGAATGATAGCTGTTAATAAACCCTCTTTGAAAAAAAGAAAACTTATATTTACTCAACTCCTTTATATCCTCAGTAGATTTAAATATTTTGTGGCCAATGAAGTACTCTTGAAGTATCATCTCTGTTGTTTTGTCGGAAAAGGTAGCAGCCAGTTTGCAAACAGCAAAGTCTCACAAACACCCATTGTATAAATGATTATATAATATGTTGCAGTGTTAAAACACCAGGAGAATTCCCTGCTCTTTTTAAGTAGCGGCACAAGATCTATCAGACCTCTCTGAGCGAGAATTCGGAGCCTCGGGTTAATGGCTGAAACCTTCACATTCAGAGGGAATGCAAACTGGCAAACATTAGATCAGCTGCCTATTATATAATCCAGCTGGATTTTCTTTGCATTGACTTCAAAGGAAAGGAAAATTGAAAGATGCAGCTGAAAATTCTACAATGATTTGGACAAAATATGTAAGTGACAGAATAATGGCAGATTAAATTTAATGCAAAGAGCTCTTAATGCTACTTGTATGAAGACAGCCACGTGGTACTGAAATAGATGAAAAGGCCTCGGTGGCCTTATTACCAAACATGTCGAATCTGATGTTACCTATTGTATGCCCCCACCAAAGTGAAAAGATCCACCCAATGTTTCAACTGAATAATGGCATCTCCAACCCTGCAGCATGCTCTCACTACTGTCCTAAAGTGACAGCCTGGATTATATGCTGCATCCCTGGAATGAAGCATGAACTCCCAGCCATTTGGCTCAGAGGAAATAGTGTCACTATTGAGCCAAGTTAACAGCCTTGCAAGGTTATCTCTTCTGCAATGTGTATCACAGTGTTATCATACACAGATTCATCTAGAATTTCTACAGTATACTTAAGCTTCTATCTAACACTTTCTATTTGTGTGTGTTTTTCCCGATGTTTTACTCAAGCTATCTATCATTTCTGCTTTCCAGCCATCATGTATGTAATGGGAGCATTAGGCCCTGCAGCAGGATATCTTCTAGGGGGAGTATTGATTGGCTTCTACGTAGATCCCAGGACCGTAGTTCAGATTGATCAGAGTGACCCACGCTTTATTGGAAATTGGTAAGAGAAGTGACAACTTAATTTTCATATATCTTTTTGAATGCGCTATTTTCCTTTTACTTTGTGTAGCATAAAGTGATCCATATTTTGCCTTGTGTATTTGTGATAGATGCATATTCAGCACAACATGAATGACCTATTGGCTTGAATTCTGTTCCATGTAAAAGAACGATGTGCAAAAGGCATTTGGCAATGTTCTACACAAAAGGCTGTGAATTAACCTCAGGGTATATTCAGGCTGAGCCCAAAATGGATAAGAAACTGATTGAAAGATCGGGAACAAATAATCATTTGAGGAGTTAAAACAGCGTAGTTGAAGAGGTGCAGTATTGAGTTCCTCAGGTCTCATTGTTGGGACTGATGTGTTATCTGTGCTGGTCTAACATTGACTGCAACTGGATGCAGTAAAACGAAAAACAGGCTTCCGACACAGGAGATGGTCCAACACTGTTTTATTGAACCTGTTGATTGCTGTACATAATCTGCTGTGGGTTGACACTCTATTAACCTAACTGATAACCTCCTACTGGCTTGACCAGACTAGCTCTCTATTACATGGTGATGATGTTCGTTGGCCTGTGCACTGCGAAAATCTTCCTGGCCCTGTCCTGTGAGAGAGGGAGAGCCTTAATGCCCTGTGGGCTTTATAGTGGTGGTGTCCTGTCTGGTGATTGGTTGTTCTGTGTTGTATGTGTTCATTGGTTATCCTGTGTGTCAATCACTGCATGTGCATCTCATGAAATACATGAGTGGATATTATGACATCTCCCCCTTTTAAAATAAATTTTGGAACGTGGCTGTATATGCATGCATAACTATGTACAAGTGGGGAACGAAGGAACATATGTACATGGGAAGGTGTCTATCGTGCAGATGCAGAGCAAACTGAACAAAATTTACAAGATTTAAGTCTATAGATTCAGTCTTTGTGGTGGGTGACGAATTCTTGTCAATTGCCGCAGAGGTGGAGGGGGTGGACGCCGGCACCTGGACAGGTGGGATGGCTGCCATCTCGGTGGCCTGGTGGATAGGTGGGATCGCTGCCAGATCGGTGGCCTCGTGTTGCAAGACGTCTGGAGGAGGCATGGTGACATGCGGAGAGGTGTGGTCGGGTGATGGGCAGGGAACTTTACGCAGCACCCTCCTGCTGCGCCGTAAAATTGAGCCGTCAGCCATTCGGACAAAGAAAGACATGGGAGCAGCCTGTCTGACGACAACAGCTGGTGCTGACCAACCTCCCTCAGGCAGCTGAACGCGAACAACATAATCTGGAGCCAGCGCAGGCAGATCCGTGGCATGAGCATCATACGTGATCTTCTGCTGGTCCCTGGATCGCTGCACCTTCTGCAGCACTGTGAGGTGGCCAAGGTCAGGAACATGGATGGCAGGAACAGTCGTTCCCAGGTTGCGATTCATGAGCAACTGCGCCGGAGACAAACCAGTCGACAGAGGGGTTGCTCTGTATGCCAGTAGCGCCAGGTTGAAATCTGAGGCTGAGTCTGCAACTTGCACAGCAACCGCTTGACAATATGGACCCCTTTCTCAGCCTTCCCGTGTGATCGCGGGTAATGGGGACTGGATGTGATATGACTAAAGTGGTAGGATCGTGCAAAGTCGGACCACTCTTGGCTGTAGAAACATGGACCGTTGTCACTCATTACCGTGAGTGGTATCCCATGCCTGCCAAACGTCTCTTTGCAGGCTTTGGTGACAGACTTGGACGTGAGGTCCGACAGTTTCACCACTTCCGGGTAGCTGGAGAAGTAGTCGACCGGGAGCACGTAATCACGCCCATTGGCGTGAAAGATGTCTATCCCCACCTTCGACCATGGAGAGGTCACGATCTCGTGCTGTTGCAGCGTTTCCTTGGGCTAAGCTGGTTGAAACCTCTGGCATGTTGTGCAGTTGAGGACCATGTTGGCAATGTCCTGATGCCAGGCCAGTAAACTGCCCGCCGAGCTCTGCGTCGACATTTCTCAACCCCCAGGTGACCCTCACAGATCTGCCTGAGCACCATGTTTTGCATGCTTTAGGGAATGATGATTCTATCTAGTTTAAGAAGGATCCCCTCAACAACCGTCAGCTGATCCTTAACGTTGAAGAACTGGTGGCACTGCCCCTTTTGCCAGCCATGGGCGAGGTGCTTCATCACGCGCAGCAGTAGGGGATCTTTGGCAGTTTCTTCACGTATTTGTATAGCTCATTCATCAGTGGCTGGGAGGTTGCTGGCACACAACTGCACCTGTGCTTCAATGTGGCGAATGAAGTCGCCCTGTTCACGCGGCGCGGTGACGGATCTGGAGAGGGCATCCGCGATGATCAGCTCCTTACCCGGTGTGTAGACGAGTTCGAAGTCATATCGGCGGAGACTAAGAAGAATTCGCTGCAGCTGAGGTGTCATGTCATTTAAATCCTTTTTGATTATGTGGACTAAAGGCCTGTGGTCTGTTTCCATCGTGAACTTTGGCAGGCCGTATACGTGGTCATGAAACTTGACTATTCCTGTCAGGAGACCCAAGCACTCCATTTCGATCTGGGCATACAATTGTTCAGTCGGAGTCATGGCCCTGGAGGTGTATGCCACTGGAGCCCAGGACGAGGAGTCATCTCGCTGGAGGAGCACTGCCCCAATGCCGTTCTGGCTTGCATCTGTGGATTTCTTGGTATCCTTGGTTGAGTCAAAGAATGCCAGTACTGGGGCTGTGGTGAGCTTTGCCTTCAGCTCAAGCCACTCCGCTTGATGTGCGGGAAGCCACTGGAACACTGTCGACTTTTTTACGAGATGCCGGAGGGCTGTGGTGTGGGATGCCATGTTGGGAATTAATTTCCCGAGAAAATTCACCATCCCGAGGAAACGGAGGACCATCTTTTTGTCCTCTGGGGTCTTCATGCATTGATCGCCAGCACCGTGTCAGCGTCAGGTTGCATACCCTGCTGTGAAATGTGGTCACCCAGAAACTTGATAGCGGACCGACCAAATGAGCATTTGGCCCTGTTGAGCTGGAGGCTGTTTTCATGAATCCGCTGGAAAACTTGTTTGAGGCAAGCGATGTGATCCTCGGGCATCGTGGACCAGATGATCACATCGTCCACATAGACTCGCACCCCCTCGATCCCCTCATCATTTGCTCCATTATGCGATGAAATTCTTCAGAAGCTGATATGATACCAAAAGGCATGCGGTTGTAGCAATACCCGCCGAACGGAGTGTTAAACATGCACAGCTTCCGACTGGATTCATCCAGCTGTATTTGCCAGAACCCACGGGGGCCGTCCAGCTTGGTAAAGAATTTGGCATGAGCCATCTCACAAGTTAACTCTTCACGCTTTGGGATTGGGTAGTGCTCTCGCATGATGTTGCGATTCAAGTCTTTGGGATCAATGCAAATGCGGAGTTCACCAGAGGGCTTCTTGACGCAGACCATGGAGCTGACCCAGTCTGTTGGTTCCGTGACCTTTGAGATGATACCCTGGTCTTGGAGCTCTCGTAACTACGTTTTCAGTTGATCCTTGAAAGGAGCCGGCACCCGGCGCGGTGCATGGATGACTGGGATGGCATCCGGTTTGAGCAATATCTTGCAACGATATGGGAGCGTGCCCATTCCATCAAACACGTTGTGGTATTGCGTGAGAATGTCGTCTACCTCAGCCTGGAGATTTACCTTGGGCGAGGCAGTCGCTGGTGTCGAGGACAAGGCATAGACGCGCTGGACCAGATTTAGGAGTTTGTATGCGCGAGCAGGGATGCCTTGTCAGGCCAGACGATCTCGAATAGTAACCTCGCTTTGATTGCCTTGTGAGATACATCTAGCTGACACGATCCACTGGCAGCTATGGCATTGCCATTGTAGTCAAGGAGCTGGCAGGCTGGTGGAAAAATGCTAGGTTGGTTTCGGATGCTATCGAGGTCCGACTGTGATATGAGGTTTGCAGATGCTCCAGTGTCCAATTTAAATCGGATGCGAGACTGGTTAACCGTGATGACAGCACACCACTCGTCGTCAGGATCCACAGTGAGGATTGAAAGGCGGTTTGCAGGCACGGTGGAGAACAGTTCACGCGTGGTGATTATGCCCGCCCGGTATGGAGACTCGGGGCAGTCATTATCGGGGTCCGTTGGGCTGTCGGGATCTGAATCCTGCATGCCTTGTTGTACGCAGCGGACACGTCTGCGCTGCAGCAGGGATCGCTGGCTGTTGGTCGGTGGAGCGGACCTGCATAAGGCCGCATAATGCCCAGGCTTTCCACACTGTAGACATCGCCTTCCTTTGGCTGGACATTGTCGCTTTAAATGGGCGGAGCCACAATTTGGACACGTCATGACGCTGACATCAGCGCGTTCTGTGTGCCATCGCCATGCGCAGTGCGGTTGGCCAACGTTCGCACATGCGCATCGGGGTCTTCGGCCTCATCGTCCACCCGGTCGTGGTGTGCATGCATAGGGACCCTGGAAAAGCGCGCGGAACGGCCACTCTCCTCGATGCTCAGGCCTTGCATTTTTGCGATGGCCTGCACCCTTCCTGCCTTGTGGGAGGCTAGTTTTGCATTTTCTGCCGCCCTGATGGGCGAGTAACGATTCCTGGCATGCTCATGGACAACACACGTTTCAATGGCGACGGAGAGGGTCAACTGTTTGATTTTGAGGAGCTGCTCCCGCAGGGAGTCAGACTGGACCCTGAAAACGATCTGATCCCGAATCATGGAATCAGCCGTCGAGTCATAATTACATGACTGCGCTAGGATGCGGAGATGGGTCAAGAAGGATTGAAAAGGTTAATCCTTACCCTGAAGCCTCTGTTGGAAGATGTACCATTCAAAGCTCTCATTCACCTCAATGTCGCAGTGGTTGTCGAATTTCAGCAGAACTGTCTTGAACTTCGTCTTGACTTCGCCATTGGCAAATGTGAGCGAGTTATAGATGTGGCTGGCGTGATCCCCCGCAGTCGACAGGAACAGTGCAATCTTTCGGGCATCCGATGCTGCCTCGAGGTCGGAGGCCTCGATATACAGGAGGAACTTCTGTTTGAAGACTTCCAGTTGGCGCTGAGGTTGCCGGAGATCCGGGGTTGCAGAGGAGGTTGGATCTTTTCCATGCCGCTGGATGGCTGCGTGCTGGCCTTTGCAGATTCACTCGGTTCGTTAGAGTTACCCTGGTACCCTGATGTGCTATCTGTGCTGGTCTAACATCGACTGCAACTGGATGCAGTAAAACGAAAAACAGGCTTCCGACACAGGAGATGGTCCAACACTGTTTTATTGAACCTGTTGATTGCTGTACATAATCTGCTGTGGGGTGACACTCTATCAACCTAACTGATAACCTCCTACTGGCTTGACCAGACTAGCTCTCTATCACATGGTGATGATGTTCATTGGCCTGTGCACTGTGACTATCTCCCTAGCCGTGTCCTGTGAGAGAGGGAGAGCCTTAATGCCCTGTGGGCTTTATAGTGGTGGTATCCTGTCTGGTGATTGGTTGTTCTGTGTCGTGTGTGTTCATTGGTTATCCTGTGTGTCAATCACTGCCTGTCTGCATCTCATGATATACATGAGTGGATATTATGACAGGGACAATTACCATTTTTAATTTACATAAATGGCCTGGATTCAGAAACTTCATGCTAAGTGGTTAAATGAGGAAATGATACTGAACCAGGTGGTGCAATTTATGGTGTTCTCCAAAATGGTTGCCCTTGAAGTTAGCTCCTCTGTACATTATTTAATTCCTCTTTCACAAATGACCAATTCTTAAAAAACGAACTGGCACGGTAGCTGGAACTGCTAGAAGAAAGGTGTCAGACTGACATTCTTGAGGGAGGTAGCTCAGGGAGTCAATGCAAACTTCACCACCCCATGAATGTAAGAAAGGCTTTTACACCAAATTGGTCAAGCATGAGTGACTTGGCACACCCTGATGGAAAACTACCATTTTTAAATGCCATCCTGATCTCCGAGGCCCACAAATAAAATCACCGACCTCCATCCAGCCCAAACGCAACATGGGAGGGTTCCCTGGACCATGGTGGGTAATCCCGGCCCAATCACACGCACGCAGAAAATGCTAGTGTGGCACCATGGCAGTGCCAACCTGGCACCTTGGTAGTGCCAGGATGGCACCCAGGTGGCATGCCAGGGTGCCAGGCTAGCACTGCCAACATGCCGGGCTGGCACAGCCAGGCTACCCAGTTAGCACCAGCAGTGCCAGGGCACCACCCTGCCCAAGAGACATGCAGTTGGGGGCCTCATATCCCCTTGGCAACCACCACGAGTGCTATTCCATCTGGTCCGCGTTTGTGGGGACCAGTGCTGAACAACACTCGCCCAAGGTCTCCAAGGCGAAGGGATTGAGTCCCAAAGCCTCAGATACCTTGGAAATCTGCACATTATAGGAAGGTTTACTGCCTCGCTCTAATATGCAGATTTGCCAAACACTGATCCTGCCCATTGTGGGCCGGAATTTCCTTGCAATGTCTCACGAGATTGCTTTGATTCTCGCAAGGCGTTGTGAGCCAGGTGGTTCCCAGGAGTGCGGTCACCCGGCTTTCACAGGCCATGCTGCATTGCAGCGAGATGCTTTTCCAGCGCAGCGTGGCCAGAAGAGCATGCCCTGAGATCGGGCCACTGTTTTGAAAGGATGCCCCAACCTCTAAGTGAGCTTATGGATCCCTCACCCCACCCATGGGTAATGTCACCCTCCACACACATGGGCACTACCCCACACCCCCCAAGTGAGGACACCCCACTAGGGGTCCCTGGGGGTCCCCCTCTTCAAGCCCCCCCAAGCCCTTTTACAGCACCCCTTCCATTCCAAGACCCAACCCATCACCCCTTTAACCTCCCAGAGACCTCTACTTACCTGCTCTGCACACCTCCACCCTTCAAACCCTTCCTCCACCCTCATTTTATGGGCATGGCCCCATCAGCCCCTGGACCTTAGCACTCAGACACCCTTGCACTGCCACCTTGGCACCCAGGCAGTGCTCCTGCTCGCTTGGCTGCGCCACCCAGGCATCTTGGCAGTACCAAGATGCCTGCGTTCTAGGGGAGGGCCAGGAACCACTTTGCACATACCCTGACCACCCAGGAGTCTCCGATGGCCTGGGAGATCCTACCCATCTGGGTGCTGTTCTGCACGTTCCACGTTTGCGTGGACCAGCACTGATCGGTGCCCGGCTGCAGCTTCCCAGGAGAGGCAGAAGAATCATGGGAGACCGGTGGATCCTGCGTGAGTAGATCATAAGTAGGCTGACAACCTACTTCCGGGAGCACCATTTGGTCAGCCCATTTGGGCGGAGTTCGACTCCGACTCCGTCGTCTTCTGGGACTTTGGTCAATCCCGCAAGCCGCGGAGGCTGTCAGGAGGCTCGCTGCAAACCTCTCCTGGCATTCACGGCGCGTTGCGCTCTTTAGCGCAGTGCAGCCAGAAAATCGCACCCACAGTTGTAGAACCTGCAGCAATTATTCTTGAGATTATTTCCTCATTTGTTGCTGGGCTCCCCAGAGCTTAAAATATATCTGATGTGAGATTTCAGTATCTGCTTGTCTGCTCACTAAAAACATTGAGGTGTTCCAAATACCTTTTTGTACCTTTTATCCCTTGCTGAAAGTGGATGTCTTATAGAATTGTCATTAGCTAAGCTTGCAAGTGGTTTTGCACAACAATGCAAGGATGCTTGATAGACAAATTGCAAATGAGCGGATACTTAAATGAAATGTTGTGTGAATCACATGACTTATAGGATAGGCGGCACGGTAGCACAGTGGTTAGCACTGTTGCTTCACAGCGCCAGGGTCTCGGGTTCGATTCCTGCTTGGGTCACTGTCTGTGCGGAGTCTGCATGTTCTCCCTGTGTCTGTGTGGGTTTCCTCCGGGTGCTCTGGTTTCCTCCCACAGTCCAAAGATGTGCAGGTTAGGTGGATTGGACGTTCTGAATTCTCCAACAGGTACCGGAATGTGGCGACTAGGGGCTTTTCGCAGTAACTTCATTGCTGTGTTAATGTAAGCCTACTCGTGATAATAAAGATTATTATTACACTAATTCAGCTGGCCCCTTCTAGTTAATAAAACTGAAGGGTTCTCAAATAGGACCTTCATGGCTACATGAGTACAATTAATGGCAGCATGGTAGCATTGTGGATAGCACAATTGCTTCACAGCTCCAGGTTCCCAGGTTCGATTCCGGCTTGGGTCACTGTCTGTGCGGAGTCTGCACATCCTCCCCGTGTGTGCGTGGGTTTCCTCCGGGTGCTCCGGTTTCCTCCCACAGTCCAAAGATGTGCAGGTTAGGTGGATTGGCCATGATAAATTGCCCTTAGTGTCCAAAATTGCCCTTAGTGTTGGGTGGGGTTACTGGGTTATGGGGATAGGGTGGAGGTGTTGACCTTGGGTAGGGTGCTCTTTCCAGGAGCCGGTGCAGACTCGATGGGCCGAATGGCCTCCTTCTGCACTGTAAATTCTATGATAATCTATAATTCTATGAATGGCACCCTTTGTCGGCGGAATCCTGCTAGTCTATAAAATTGGCCACTCTACCCCCTACCGCGCATGCGTCAGCTTTGCAGGATCCATTGAGAACATAACAACTTGAGTCACCTGCCTGAGCAGAGCATCTGTTACCCACTCAATACAATAGCTGCAAATGTTTTAATCAAGGTTGCCCAAGGCTGCTTAGATTCAGAGCTGGTGTCATTATAACAGCCTCTGACAAGGCTGAGCTCTTTGTTGAACTGGGTTGAGTCTGCTGCCAACATTTGGTAGTATTCCTCATTGCTTCCGAAAGTATGTTCAGCCTTCTAACATGCAGTGATCAGAAAAGTCAAGAGACAACCACTTGAGATCATTAAATCTTGTTAAGTTGGTATTTGTGAAGAAGGGGAGGGTAGAGTCTCTGATATTTATAGGGTGCTCATGATGGAGGAAGGGTCCCAGACGGAGGAACTGAAACTTAAATGGGAGGAGGAGCTAGGCGGGGAAATGGAGGATGGGCTGTGGGCAGAGGCCCTGAGTAGGGTAAATTCGACCGCAACATGTGCCAGGCTCGGCCTGATTCAATTTAAAGTCGTTCACCGGGCCCACATGACGGTGGCTCGGATGAGCAAATTCTTTGGGGTAGAGGACAAATGCGCTAGGTGCGCAGGAGGACCAGCGAACCATGTGCACATGTTTTGGGCATGCCCTAAGCTTAAGGGGTACTGGGAGGGATTTACGGACGTCATGTCCCGGGTGCTAAAAACAAGGGTGGCGATGGGACCAGGGGTGGCAATTTTTGGGGTTTCAGAAGACCCGGGAGTCCAGGGGGAGAAAGAGGCCGATGTTTTGGCCTTTGCTTCCCTGATAGCCCGGCGACGAATACTATTGGCATGGAGGGACTCAAAGCCCCCGAAGACTGAATTGTGGCTTGCGGACATGTCGAGTTTCCTGGGTATGGAAAAAATTAAGTTCGCCTTGAGGGGATCTGTACAGGGGTTCGCCCGAAGGTGGCAACCATTTATTGACTTCTTTGCGGGAGAGTGAGCGTCAGCAGGGAGTGGGAGGGGGGGGGGGTAGAGTAGAGTAGAGTAGTAGGAATAAAATGGCGGGTAGTACCGGCGGAAGAGGAGCGGGCTTGTGCAGTATGTTACGATTGAAGTATTGAATGTACGTGGATGTTTGCACATTTTTGCCTTTTTTCCTTTCTTTCTGTTGATGTCTGTAACTGTTTACAAAGCCAAAAACTACCTCAATAAAATTGTTTATTAAAAAAAAAGTTGGTATTTGCAGGGAGGCACGGTGGCACAGTGGTTAGCACTGCTGCCTATGGCGCTGAGGACCCGTGTTTGAATCCTGGCCCTGGGTCACTGTACATGTGGAGTTTACACATTCTCCCCGTGTCTGCGTGGGCTTCACCCCCGTAACTCAAAGATGTGCAGGGTAGGTGGATTGGCCACGCTAAATTGCCCCTTAATTGGAGAAAAATAATTGTGTACTCTAAATTTTAAAAAAAAGTTGGTATTTGCAGTTCAATTGGAAAAAAGTGCTAAAGTGTTTTTACTCAACTAACTTTGCATCCTGCTTATTTTCTTTTTTTTAAATGAGTAAAAGTACTCCCTTAGGGAAATTCGCGAATTCCACAGCCTCCTCCCCTCTCGAATCTGCATACACTAAACTCCAAAAGTAGATAGGATATACATAACTTTCAAAGATAACAAGCCCTTCTCAATCCTAGCTGTGGATTTTGACTGCTTTTAATGTGGATGGTATAGATTCTCGTCTCATTTCTTGCAAAGTAATAACAAGAACTTCTACAAAAAAGGCCAATGGTTCAATCATACATCACAATGGAATGCCAAAGTAAAATTACACCCAGAATCTCTGTAATCTTTGAAATGAACTAAACCTCATCATTGATCCACATTTTTTCCCAGCAATTCTACCTTTGTCAAGAATGCTTAAATAAAGCCAGTTAATACATTCACACGAGGAAATGTACTTCTTGGGCGGAATTCTCTGACCCACCGCAGGGTCGGAGAATCGCCCGGGGCCGGCGTAAATCCCCCCCCCGCCATGGCTGGAATTCTCCGCTACCCAGGAATCGGCGGGAGTGGGAATCACGCCAAGCCGATCGGCGTGCCCCCCGCGGCGATTCTACGGCCCGTGATGGGCCAAAGCCCCGCCGCTGTCAGGCCTCTCCCGCCGACGTGGTTTCAACCACCTCTGGTGGCGGCGGGATTGGCGGCGTGAGTGGGCCCCCGAGGACCTGGAGGGGGGGCGCGGAGCGATCGGACTCCGGGGAGTGCCCCCACGGTGGCCTGGCCCGTGATCAGGGCCCACCGATCGGCGGGCGGGCCAGTGCCATGGGGGCACTCTTTTTCTTCTGCCACAGCCTCCACCATGGCAGAGGCGGAAGAGCGCATGGGCCGGTGGTGACGCCAGTGGCCGCTGACGCACTGGCACATGCGCGAACCAGCGAAGGCCTTTCGGCCAGCCCCGACGCCGGACGGCGGGCGTCAAAGGCCGTTGGTGCCGGTTTTGGCGTCAGTCGGCGTGGCGCCAACCACTCCGGTGCGGGCCTAGCCCCTCAATGTGAGGGCTTGGCCCCTTTTTCCGCACCTTTGGGGAGGCCCGACGCCGGAGTGGTTGGCGGCACTCCGCTACGCCGGGACCCCCCGCCCCGCCGGGTAGGGGAGAATCCCGCCCCTTATGTCAAAAGAATAGCAGTCCTGAACAAGCTTTGATATAAGCTGACATAGCTGGATATGCCTGGACAACATTTTTAAAAAAATGTTCCAAACCATTTTTGTAACAAAGCTGAAAACACATCTGTAATTATAGTTCTCAGGAACTTTTCTCCCTAAATTTGTACATTTTGAGGAAGTATCAACTGATCAACTGGAACTGACAGCCTCCAATCTTGTCCTTCTACCAATCTTATTGGTTCTATCATCTTTCAATCCTCCCCGTCAACAGATCTGTGGTTCTGACAGCCTTGAGCCCCATCTCCCAGCGAACCTTCACGTTACTGTGAGGCCAGTGCTTCACGTGCACCTCTCTCAGTCTGGTCTATTGCATTTTCTGCTCCCAATGTAGTCTATTCAACATTGGAGAGACTAAACGCAGACTGGGTGACTGTTTTGTAGAATACCTTAGGTCCGTCTGCAAGCAGGACCCAGAGCTTCCTGTCACTTGCCATTTCAACTCACAGTCCTACTCTCATGTCTACTTAACATTAAGTTCAACAACTTCAGACTGTGGACTCTCTCCTGCATCTTCACCCCATTTTTATTTCTTTCAATTCATCTTCATTTCGTGGGCAGCATGGTGGCACGGTGGTTAGCACTGGGACGACGGCATTGAGGACCCGGGTGCGAATCCTGTGCCTGGGTCACTGTCCGTATGGACTTTGCCCGAGATGTCTAACTATCACATTCTCCCCATGTCTGCATGGGTTTCACCCCCACAACCCAAAAGCTGTGCAGGTTAGGTGGATTGGCCACGCAAAATTGCCTCATAATTGAAAAAAAAATAATTGAGTATTCTAAATTTATTTTAAAAATTCATCTTCATTTCTTCCATTGATCTGTTTTTTCCTCACTGTTGTCCCCTTCCTTCTACCCCACTTGGGCCAACTGTTCCCTGTTCCTAGTTGTCGTTTGACACACTGCTTACCTTTGTTCTGCCATGGGCAGCACGGTAGCATTGTGGATAGTACAATCGCTTCACAGCTCCAGGATCCCAGGTTCGATTCCGGCTTGGGTCACTGTCTGTGCGGAGTCTGCACATCCTCCCCGTGTGTGCGTGAGTTTCCTCCGGGTGCTCCGGTTTCCTCCCACAGTCCAAAGATGTGCAGGTTAGGTGGATTGGCCATGATAAATTGCCCTTAGTGTTGGGTGGGGTTACTGGGTTATGGGGATAGGGTGGAGGTGTTAACCTTGGGTAGGGTGCTCTTTCCAGGAGCCGGTGCAGACTCGATGGGCCGAATGGCCTCCTTCTGCACTGTAAATTCTATGTCTATGTAAATTAAAACATTTTAATCTCTGATCTCTTAATGTGCCACTATCAACACATTTCTCACCCCTGATCACACCATTTACATTCCCTTTATCTTTCTGCCATGACATCTTTGTCCATCTCCACCTATCGCTGGCCCTCTATCCAGTCCTCTATCCAGCCCCACAGCTCCATGCCACCCCCCCTAACCCCCATACTACAACAGTACAAATCTGATCCTATTTCCAGTTTTCTTCAGCTTTGACAGAGTCATCCAGACTAGAAACATTAGCTCCCTTTTCTCTCCACAGATGCTGTCAGACCTGCTGAGATTGTCCAGTATTTTCTGTTTTTGTCCCAGCTAACCTGATTAATTGATACTGAAATGCTAACAAGCTGACATTTGGAGCAAACGCATTTATGCCACCTTAACTTGCTAATGGTGGGTATTGATAGTTAGACATCTAGGGCAGCACGGTGGTACAGTGGTTAGCACTGCTGCCTCACGGCGCCGAGATCCCAGGATCTATCACGTCTCTGGGTCACTGTCCGGGTGGAGTTTGCACATTCTCCCCGTGTTTGCGTGGTTTTCGCCCCCACAACCCAAAGATGTGCAGGGTAGGTGGATTGGCCACGCTAAATTGCCCCTTAATTGGAAACAATTAATTGGGTACTCTAAATTTATTTTAAAAAAGACATCTGAAAGAAAAAATTCTTAGATAGCCAAGAATCTGTTGTTGAATTCAGAGTTCTTTTAAAATTTACACAACTAACTAACATTCATTTCAAAGCATTATTTTTCTTTAAATCCAAATATCCTTGCTTTTATTTATGTTAATGTGTGTTTCAGAGAAAGTTAAATGTTTTCAAAAAACTCAAATCAATGCAACTGCTGGAAGAAAAGGGGTCAGTGGGAGGAACATTGTGGCAGGATGGTCAACAGAATTGACTGATTCCACCTTTCATTTGTTACAGTCTTAACTCCTGAGACAGTTAAAGGTTCATTGTGAACAGCTTCTGTTTCAGAAAGAGCAACCTACTGACACCCAGCAAACATCAAAACCATTGCAATAATTAATTAGTGTTAGATTTGTAAAGTGTCATGTCTAAAACATGAGAAGAAATCAAAATGTGTACATCAAGAAGAGGGGTTCTCCGCCGTCCACTGTTGGTAGCGGAGTTCCTGATGTGGCGGAGAATCCCGTGTCGGTGAAAGGAGGTACAGATCGGTTTGCATCGAGATACATTCCCTGCACCAGTAGGAGGATGCAAAGGGATCAAAATTCCCCATCTGCATCCTATTCACGGCCTGGACATCGCTTTCCCCATGCCTCTGTGATGTTCTCGCCCTCTGGGCCAGGATTCACGTGGGCATGGATTGGTACAAGTATTTGACAGTGTGGCTCTGGTGGTGGAATTCGCGGTGAGCCAAGGGGGTAAGTATTTAAGACAGGTGCCCCCCAAAGTCCATCGCAGGATCCCCCTGACCCCACACAAAGTCCTGCCCAATATCCAGCCCCAGCACCCAGTCCTCCCCCACCATCAGACCCCTCATTGGAGACCCATTCATCAGACACCCCCCCCCCCCCCTCACCCACACACCCGCATTAGAGATCCCCCAGGTCAGAGATCCCCCAGATTGGAGAAACCCCCAAATGAGCAAACCCCCCATAACAGCGAAACCTCCATCCCCTATCAAGAGAACTCTCTGGTGGGGAGGGGTCAGGTCACCTGCGTCCATACTGGGGGGTGGATGACACAGCAATTCTCGTGTTGTGGAGGGGGGGTGCCCTTACTTGTCACAGGGGCGGAGGGAAGGCTTTGCATTGCGGGGGGTGGGGGGGGGGGGGGGGGGGGGGGGGGGGGTGGGCAGTCCGCAGACTTTACCAGCGGGCCGTCCGCTGAAATTTGCGACTCAATAGCAAGATTCGTGACGGAATCAAATTTTTCAAAAAACATTTTTTTTTTTTAATCGATGTTTTTTTAAATAAATTTAGAGTACCCAATTATTTTTTCCAATTAAGGGGCAATTTAGCGTGGCCAATCCAACTATCCTGCACATCTTTTGGGTTGTGGGGGCAAAACCCACGCAGACACGGGGAGAATGTGCAAACTCCACACGGACAGTGACCCAGGGCCGGGATTCGAACCCGGGTCCTCAGCGCCGTAGTGCTGAGGTGACCGTCCTTGATGGAGATCAGTGTGTCCAAGAATGCAACTGATTTTGGAAAGTAATCCATGGTGAGTCAGATGATGGGATGGAACTTATTGATCTCATCGTGTAGTCGTTTCAGAGATTCTTCGCCGTGGGTCCGAAGGAAAATAATTTCACCGATGTATCTGGTGTATAACGTTGGTTGAAGGTCCTGTGCGGTGAGGAGGTCTTGTTCAAACTTGTGCATGAAGATGTTGGCATATTGAGGTGCAAATTTGGTCCCCATGGCTGTTCTGTGCATCTGGATGAAGAACTTGCTGTCGAAGGTGAAGACGTTGTGATTCAGAATGAAGCGGATGAGTTGCAGAATTGCGTCTGGAGAATGGTAATTGTCGGTGTTGAGTACTGAGGCTGTTGCAGCAATGCCGTCGTCATGGGGGATGCTGGTGTAGAGTGCCGAGACGTCCATTGTGACGAGGAATGTTCCTGGTTCAACTGGTCCATGTGTGCTGAGTTTCTGTAGGAAGTCCGTCGTGTCGTGACAGAAGCTGGGCGTACCTTGTACGATGGGTTTCAAGATGCCCTCAATGCAGCCAGAGAGGTTCTCACACAGGGTCCCATTGCCTGAAACGATAGGACGGCCTGGTGTGTTGGCCTAATTTATTTTCGGGAGGCCACACCTCCCAGTACGTGGGATGAGAGCACGTAGGGTGCTTTGAAGGTCTGTTTAGCACACTAGGCTAAATCGCTGGCTTTGAAAGCAGACCAAGCCAGGCCAGCAGCACGGTTCGATTCCCGTAACAGCCTCCCTGAACAGGCGCCGGAATGTGGCGACTAGGGGCTTTTCACAGTAACTTCATTGAAGCCTACTCGTGACAATAAGCGATTTTCATTTTTTCATTTCAAGGTCTTGATCAGTCTATGAGTTGGCGGATGTGTTCCTTGGTCGGATCTGCGGGTAACTGTCTGTAGTGTTCCTGGTTGTTGAGTTGTCGGTATACTTCTTTGCAGTAGATGCACAAGATCCCGAAAGGGCTACAGATCACAAGCCCACTCAAGTCGACCTACAACACAGACTACGCTGAGAGACTCTGCCGTCGCACCTCTCTCACACTCCTCAACCACCTCGTACAACAGCTCTACAGCAAACGACGCAACCTGGAAACCAAGATAGAGGCCATATTCTCAACTTGCGCTCAGGACGCAACAGACCAGCTGCGGAACACCGCCAAACAGATGAGAGAACAATACTATGCCACCTATATGCAGGCACACCACGAACAGGAAGCTTGAGAAACTCGGCATAACCACCAGCAGCATCCAAGCCTCCCCTGGTACCACAGTAGAAAACAATACAGGAAAACCTATTGTCAACTTGTCGGACTACACCCTTCACCCTTCGAAAGCGAAGTCCTCAGCAGAGGGCTCAATTGCCGCCCCACCACCAAAATGGACCCCATCAGTCTCGCGGCAGACACAGAGGAATTCATCAGGCGAATGAGGCTCTGGGAATTCTTCCACAGAACCCAAGAGGCCGACAGTGAACCCAAGGAGATTACCAATGAACCGGAACAGCAGACCGAGAGATCTGCGGTGCGGCAACCGAAGAGGAAAGAGTCGAATTGGACCCCTTCGGAAGGCCGCTGCCCTAGACTCGACATGTATGGTCAAGCCGTCAGGAGTCGCGTCAATGCCAGATTCATCAGTCGCATTCACAAGACAGCCCAGAACATCACCCAAGCACAACGCAACGCCATCCGCGCTATCAAGACCAAACGTAACATCGTCAACTAACCAGCAAAGGAGGGGCCACCGTCATACTGAACAGAACGGACTACTGCAGAGAGGAATACCAACAACTCAACAACCAGGAACACTATAGACAGTTACCCGCAGATCTGACCAAGGAACACATCCGCCAACTCAACAGACTGATAAAGACTTTGGATCCAGACCTTCAGAGCACCCTACGTGCTCTCATCCCACGTACTCCCTGCATTGGAGATCTCTACCTATCGTTTCAGGCAATGGGACCCTGTGTGAGAACCTCTCTGGCTCCATCGAGGGCATCTTAAAACCCATCGTCAAAGCTACGCCCAGCTTCTGTCGCGACACGACGGACTCCCTACTGAAACTCAGCACCCATGGACCAGTTGAACCAGGAACATTCCTCGCCACAATGGACGTCTCGACACTCTACACCAGCATTCGCCATGACGATGACATTGCTGCAACAGCCTCAGTACTCAACACCGACAACTGCCAATCTCCAGACGCAATTCTGGAACTCATCCGCTTCATTCTGGATCACAATGTCTTCACCTTCGACAACAAGCTCTTCATTCCAGACGCATGGAACAGCCATGGGGACCAAATTCGCACCTCAATATGCCAACATCTTCATGCACAAGTTTGAACAAGACCTCCTCACCACACAGGACCTTTAACCGCTGTTATACATCAGATACATCGATGACATTTTTTTCCTTTGGACCCACGGCGAAGAATCACTGAAACGACTACACGATGACATCAATAAGTTCCATCCCATCATCAGACTCACCATGGCCTACTCTCCAAAACCAGTTGCATTCTTGGACACACTCATCTCCATGAAGGACGGTCACCTCAGCACTTTGCTTTACCGCAAGCCCACAGATAACCTCACGATGCTCCACTTCTCCAGCTTCCACACTAAGCACATTAAAGAAGCCATCCCCTATGGACAAGCCCTCCGTATACACAGGATCTGCTCACACGAGGAGGAGCGTTACAGACATTTACAGACGCTGAAAGATGCCCTCGTACGAACGGGATATGGCGCTCGACTCATCGGTCGACAGTTCCAACGCGCCACAGCAAAAAACCGTACCGACCTCCTTAGAAGACAAACATGGGACATAACCGACAGAGTACCCTTCGTCGTCCAGTACTTTCCCGGAGCAGAGAAACTACGACATCTTCTTCGCAGCCTTCAACATGTCATCGATGAAGATGAACATCTTGCCAAGGTCATCCCCACACCCCCACTACTTGCCTTCTAACAACCGCGCAACCTCAAACAAACCATTGTTTGCAGCAAACTACCCAGCCTTCAGAACAGCGAACACGATACCACACAACCCTGCCATGGCAATCTCGGCAGGACGTGCCAGATCATCGACATGGATACCACCATTACACAGAGAACACCACCCACCAGGTACGCGGCACATACTCGTGCGACTCGGCCAACGCTGTCTACCTCATGCGCTGCAGGAAAGGATGTCCCGAAGCATGGTACATTGGCGAGACCATGCAGACGCTGCGACAACAAATGAATGGACATCGTGCGACAATTACCAGGCAGGAATGTTCCCTTACAGTCGGGGAACACTTCAGCTTCAGCAGTCAAGGGCATTCAGCCTCAGGTCTCCGGGTAGGCGTTCTCCAAGGCAGCCTTCAGGACGTGCGACAACACAGAATCGCCGAGCAGAAACTTATAGCCAGGTTCTGAACACATGAGTGTGGCCTCAACCGGGACCTGGGATTCATGTCGCATTACATTCATCCCCCACCATCTGGCCTGGGCTTGCGAAATCCTACCAACTGTCCTGGCGAGAGACAATTCACATCTCTTTAACCTGGGGTTACCTCTCTCTCTGGATCTGTAAAGACTTATTTACCTGCAAATGCACGCATTCTAAGCATCGTCTTGCATCTTTGACTTTGTCTATATATATGTTTCTGGAACCCACCTCTTCATTCACATGAGGGTGCTCCAAAAGCTAGTGTTTGAAACAAACCTGTTGGACTTTAACCTGGTGTTGTAAGATTTGTTACTCTATCAATCAAGACTCATATCTAACATTCATATATTTCACACTGTTGGAGTGTCATGCTCACATCACACAGCTTGCACACACTGCCAGCTAAGCAACAATTATGCCAATAGCACCTGAAAAAGTATACAACAGACACTGACACATTTCCCTCTCTTTCCCAGGATCAGGTGGCTCACAGCTGGAGGTCGCAGGAGCTAGCCAAAGAATGACTTCTTACTTAGTCTACAATTTCTTCTCAATTATGAGCTGCCAATCGCATAAGTATGCATTTTTCACTTTCCCCTCACAAGAATATTACCCTTTCACGTTTTCTTTCAGATACCCAAAACGTGCAGTCTGGTCAGGTGGCAGAGGAAGACCAAGAAGCCAGTGATGATGGAGACACATCCTCACTTGATTTCACAGTCAGCACTGCAGATATTGACAATGGCATATCTTAGGGGATAGCACAGAGGCGAGATCTGCAGTGAAGAGACACTGGACACAATTGTGCTGTAACCAGGGCAAAGGTAGTGTAGATAGCTTGCCATAGGGCAAGATCACACACACTTTCTGCTGCATAGGACTCCGCTGAGGACTCTGATATGTCAGGCTATGAAAAACGCTGATGGATATGAACAAAATACTTAGTGCTCAGTCATTGTCAAGCCATGGAGCAGTGTGACACCAACCTGACACAAAGCTTGAAAAATCATCCTTTCAAGCATAGAACTGATGCCAATCTCATCACCGCATATGTACATCCAAACATAATGTAGTGGCTGATGGCTATGATAGCAACTTCCATTGTAGCCCAAGCAGATTCCAGTGAACTTCTAAAAGATGTAGTGAAAGCTCAGACTACTGTCAGATTGGTGTAATCATGGCTGCATTCAAAGGGTTTTCCAGGGTGGCACAGCAGGTAGTGACTACCTGGAGCATGAACCTGCTGTCCTCTCTCAGGATGACAGCCTTTGTCCTTCTACCTTGACCATTCCCCTTGCTGTGCCAACCCAGAAGGCTGCCTTGCATCGCAAGATGGTGTAGTCCAAAGTAGAATCAGAACTGCTCGAAGTCTACCTGCATAAAACCCAGGACAAAATACACATTCCAAACTAAATGTATAAAGTCCAACATGCCACATTGCATACAAACTTGAACTAAGAGGTGAAAGTCAGCAGCCTTTAACTGATCAATCACACTGCAACCATTGGGACAGTGCTTCATAGGAGCACAAGGATAGCAAAGGTACACCGAAGACAGACACAAAGGGGACACACAAGGATCATTAGTTTAAATTTGCATACAATATGGCATGTTATACTTTGGTTTGGAATGTGTATTTTCTTTCTTGGCTTTTATGTTTGCCTTGTGGTCAAGTGAACAATTTGGGGAAGCACTGCTTTCTCACAGCGCCGAGGTCCCAGGTTCGATCCCGACTCTGGGTCACTGTCCATGTGGAGTTTGCACATTCTCCCCGTGTCTGCATGGGTTTTGCCCCCACAACCCAAAAGATGTGCAGGGTAGGTGGATTGGTCACGCTAAATTGCTCCTTAATTGGAAAAAATGAATTGGGTACTCTAAATTTATAAAAACAAAAGTGAACAATTTGATGGTCAGTGGCAGAGGGAGGTTAAGGAATGTGGGACTGTTGGTGACTGAGGAATTTGAGCTGTGGTCACTGTGATTGTTTCTGAACTAGTTCTTCACCTTCAGCCTATTCAGCAAGGAGTTGAGTATGTTGCCGGCTCCCTATCTTTTCCTTCTCCTTGTCTTCATTCTCTCATGCTTTCCTCATCGAGCAGCTTGTCCTGCCCTGCATGACATCAGTTCATTCTGCTAATCATTCTTGATTCAAAGAGAGAGGCTTACTCACATACCCCTGTCTGCGAGCAACTAGACTGTCCAAGAAGCCTTGAGGTCAACAAAAGGTTCTTCAGTACCTGCAGCACCACCCCCTGTACTCTTTTGCAAATTGAAAAACTGTAGAAAGGACCAAAAATGTGTAGAGTTGTAACAACAGCTAAATTAAATAAACCACTACCAAATCTGGAAATAGTTGATGGGTCCCTTTAATAACCACTGGTGGATGTTTTTTTTTGCTGCTTAATATGTGCTCCAGTGTGTAAGACTAAGTTAGGCTGTTGGCTTATGTGTGGAGTTCCAAAATGGCAGTGCTGGTATCAAACCAATACTGGCTTCACGATATTCCAGCTCTGCATACTTTCAGTGGATGTTAACTATTGTGGCACTAGCCAGCTTACCAAGATGGCGCCTAGTGTGCTTTGTGTTCAAAATATGCACGCATACCGCAGACGTCAATTTGAAACCCTAACAACATTCTTAACATCTAAAAAATGGTCTCTGTTATGTCTTATATTTTCCCCACCGTGGGACGAATTTAACTCATCCTCAGGATTGGCTGGGCAGCGGTGAGGGTGAGGTGGAACTCATAGAATCAGGAGGGAAGGTGGTGGTTGGAAAGCCTAACATCTTCCCCACTCCCCCGATTGATCTGGATTTTCACTCAGTTGGGATGGCTTGGGAACCCTGTACAAATGACAGAAGGGATCCGATTCCAGATTCTTGACCCCATTTTCAGGTGCCTTTTAAAGGTGCAGTCTGGTTCAGGTCAAAAGCCCACACCCTGCACTCTCACCCTGGCTGGGTGGCACATCCTAGTCCTGAGTAATTTTTATGGAGTTGGGCCAGTCTTTCAATGCATCGTGGTTCACAGCAACTCAGAGATGCCATGAGGGGATCTTTGAAAAGGTAAGTTCAAGAGGTCCTCCTTGTGCCCTCCATGTCTTAGTACTCAGTTGAATGTCTGGGCTCTCAAGTTAAAGTACATAATGAAGATTGACTGAGAGCTCAGAAATCATTGATTGATTGACAGCTGTGGCTCTTTCATCTCTCATGCCCTCACCGCTGAGGCCTGCCTGATCGGGTTGAGCCAGCCCCACAAGCTTGCTTTGGTTCGGAGGCCTGTTCCATGCAGGCTGGTATGGGCTGGCTATCGTACCAGCAGTGACCACTGCTCCTGAAGGTGGGATCCCTTCTCTTAAAGGAATGGGTATGCTGGAGTTACTCAACTAGAAGTAACTTCAGGATCAACACAACCTGAAACATAACTCTGTTACTCTCCACAGATGCTGTCTGACCTGTTGAGTATATTTAGCATTTTCTGTATTTATGGCAGGCACTTAACTGCCTGATTGACTTGAATTCTTTTGGGGCTTCTGGAAGTGGCCAGAGTGGAGTTACCTTTGATTTCCAGTCAGTGGATGGGGTAACTGCCATGGCCATTAAATTCAGCACAGTGTTTTTATCAACATCTGCATTGGGTAGCTGGTCTGTATCACTTCCAGAACTCCCTTTTCAACATTTTGTTTTCAGAAAGGGAGACTTTCGGAGGGCAGCACGGTGGTGCCGTGGGTTAACACTGCAGCCTCACGGCGCCGAGGTCCCATGTTTCATCCCAGCCCTGGGTCACTGTCCGTGTGGAGTTTGCACATTCTCCCCGTGTTTGCGTGGGTTTCGCCCCCACAACCCGAAGACGTGCAGGGTAGGTGGGTTGGCCATGCTAAATTGCCCCTTAATTGGAAAAAAATGAATTGGGTATTCTAAATTTATAAAAAAAAAAGAAAGGGATGCTTTCAATTGCTTACATTTAAACTAGCATGATCGATACTGGTCACATAGTTTTGAACTTCATTTATCTTGAAACATTTTTCGTGTCTTATGTTATTAATGACATTCTGGACCCAATGCCATATTTCTTATCGAACTGATTTGTGCCTCAACAATCCAAAAACAAATTCTGATCACGCTTTTGTTTTCTATTCTTTTCTTCTTCCTCCCGTACCCCTAAAATAATCTTGCAGGTGGAGTGGGTTTTTGCTTTGTGCAATTGCCATGGTCTTTGTTATAGTGCCAATGTTCACTTTCCCCAAAAAACTACCGCCTCGACAGAAGAAGAAAAAGAAAATGGGTGCGGGTGATTCAAATAACGATGAGGAGATGATGAAAGAGAAATCTGACAGCGGAGAACATAGAAAGAGTACTGTCACGTCCTCTTTGGGTTTTGGAAAGGACATTAAAGGTGGGTGTACTCAACATGTTATTCTGTGCAATTTCTAAGTTAGTTTAGCTTAATTGCGTTATTTTCTTCTGACTGGCAATTATATACATATCTTTCATTAAATGTGCCGATTAATTCTAACAAAGATCTCTGAAATATCGGGAGTTAGTGCAATAATTTTAATCTTGGTGTAACTAAATTACCATATTTCTCGGTGTATAAGTCAATGGGCGCGATTCTCCCATCGGGAGGCTAAGTGCCGACACCAGCGTAAAAACGGGAGTGTTTTACTCTGGCGTCGGCGCCCGTTCCGAGACCCGATTCTCCGGGCCACAGTGGGGCAACGCGGCGCTGGAGCGGCCCATGGCCCTCCAGCTGCCGATCGAGGCGTGAACCCGGCGCCACGGGGTCCGTGCATGCACAGTTGGGCTGGCGCCAACTAGCGCATGCACAGTGGCCTTCTTCCCCGTGCGGGCCCTGCGCCAAATGGCGCAGTGCTACAGGAGCAGGCCTGGAGGGAAGGACAGAGAGAGAGAGAGAGGCTGGCCCGCCGATCGGTGGGCCCCGATCACGGGTCAGGCCACTATGGAGCCCCCTCCCCTCCGGCATCGGACCCCCTTTTGTCACCCCCCCGCCCCCCCCACACAGCCATCCCCAGATCCTTCAACGCCAAGGTTTCGCTGGCTCAGAGGATTATAGAACGGCGCCGGCGGGACTCTGCTTTTTGGTGACAGCCGCTCGACCCATCCGGGCCAGAGAGTCGGCGCATACCCCGACTGGCACCGCGCCGACCACGTCGGCCCCAGTGGTGCCGATTCTCTGCTCTGCAGAGAATCGTGTCCCGGCATCGGGTCGGCGTGGCGCGATTCGTGCGACCCGGCGGTGATTCTCCGACCCGGCGGGGGGTCGGACATTTCCGTCCATTGTGTTGTATAAGTCGAACTGATTAGATTTCTGATTTTTCTGAACATCAATCATATAAAGTCAAAGAGGTGTATGAGGCGAGACCTGACCAGAAAACAGGAGTAGGTTTTTCTAGGCTGCCAACTGCATGTTTCTCGGCAGCGCACGTCCGGTGACGGGGAGATGTGCTGAGCAGTTGCAAGAAAGCTGGCTCCCGCTCGAAAGCCTTAAATTAGGCACTTTTCACCCAAAATTGGCCGTTAAGACAACTAAAACTCAGCCTCACCATAAAAACATCACAAACCCGAAGAAATACCTGCAAACAAACAAAGGGGCCAAAACGATAATAAAGGTAGCAAGAGCCTGGGAAGAAAGGCCGAGGCTGCAGGCACGTGGAGCGAAGCACAGTGGGACATGGCGGAGCGAGCGCAATCGCCGATGCAAACGCTGACCTACCCACCGATAGGCCAACGGATGGAGCTCGTAACACAGGAGCTCCTAAATTAAACGGACGCCATCAAAGAGGACCTTATGGCAGTGTTTTTCAAACACCTTTGCCCGGGACCCATTTTAGCCAACTGGCCACCCTTCTGGACCCAAGTCGGCCATTCTTCGCAACCCACGGCATCCAAACTTCGCAAACCCACCATTTTCACTTGCCTTTAATGTGACTGGTGAGCCTGTGTGATCCTCACGATCTCATTTGCTTTGTTGTTCAATGTTACATTTCTACTAAGGACTTCAGCTGATGCTTTACGGTCTCACTGCATCCGTTGAAAAAAAAAGGGATTTGGCCTTGAACTCGCTATGCTTGGTCTTAAAATGTCTTTGAAGTTTTGAAGGTTTTAAGCTTTCATTTGCTCGTGCTTCCCTGCATATAACGCACATGGGGTGGGATTCTCTGAACCTCCACGCCGAAATTGCGCTCGGCGCAGGGGCGGAGAATAAAGTCTGACGCGTTCCCACGATTCTTCGTGGACCGGAGAATGGCCACCAGTCGTGCGCGTGTGGTCGACGCTGTGCCGGTCGGGGGCCATTGAAAGAGGCCCTCACGGTGATTCCTGTTGGCGTGTTTCCCTCATGGTTCCACCTGGCGGGAGCTCGGAGTGCCGGCTGCGGACCCCAGCCGCCCTGGCGGGGAGGCGGAGGGGGATCCGTCGCCGGAGGGGGGGGCCTCCAGGACGGGCAAGGTTTCCAATCGGGGCAATCTGGGGTGGAGGGGGATATATTGTGGGGGCCAGCTTGCTGTGTGGGGCCCCCATGTGGCGCGGGGCCGTGTGCATGTGCGGTCCCGCAGCTGGAAGTGCTGGGCCCCGTATCAACAGCCAGAGCCCCCATCAAAACAGAGAATCACTCTGGACTTTCTCCAAGAAAGTCCATGGACATGGCGTGGTGACATAGCCCCGTTTTCAGAGAATTCCGCCCATGAACTTTGAATCCCAATTGGCAGTAAAACCCATACCTCACGAAATCATCTTTATGTTGCTTTGTTCCTGTTTTCAGCTTCTTCACCAGAGGCTCTAGAGCTCACACCAGCATTGCTGGCAGCTGCAAAATGGAGGTATCACCCTCCATTGAGTGTTCAGGGGGCATGACCTGCTCTCTGCTTAGCTTCAGGCAGGAAGACTCCAGTAATTAAATAAAATCTGTTCCTGGGTCAGCGCGCTGATGTCAGGAGAAGGCGTTCTGTCTACTGGGCACGGAGCCTGCACATTTCTGAGAGGACACGCACGCGCGGAACGCTGGCATTATGAAAGCTGGTTACGGCCGCCAATTTTGAAAGCCGGTCGTGCCGTTGAGCACTACTTCCCGCGATCGAGAACGCCGCGACGCATGACCCAGCATCCCCCCCGATACCCGCCCACGACCCACCTGCAGATCGCGACCCTGGGTTTGAAAATGACTGCCTTATGGCGTTGATGAAGTCAGCAGTTGCAGATGCCTTGGCCCCCTTCAAAGAGGTGCCAGAGAGTACAAAGAGATGGTTGGAGGTGCAGGAGGAAATGGTGCGGGTGTAGAGAAGGCGGCCACCGACCAGAGTGATTGGATCACCTCGTTGAAGCAGAGGTGGTACGGTTGGTGCCGGCCCAGAGAGTGCTCAAGGGGAAGACCAGGGAAACAGGTCTCACCGCCAGAACTGTAGGATCGTGGGACTGCTGGATGGCATCGTGGGCCGCAACCCAACAGAGTATGTGGTGCAGATGCTGGGTCAGCTGGTTGGGGGAGGAAACTTCCCCAAGACCCCAGAGGTGGACATGGCCCACAGGTCATTCTGGCAGAGGCCCAAGGAAAGAGAACCACTGCGGGCCATTATCGCCAAGCTCCACTGGTTCCAGGACAAGGTACAGATCCTGAAATGGCAAGAAACACGCAGTCCTGCAGATGGGAAGAGCATATGATCCGCAAGTACCCAGGCTTTGGGGCCGACTGGCCAAACACTAGGTCGAGTTCAATGATGCCAAGGCGGCTTTATTCAAGAGCAAGATTTGGTTCCTCTTTCTGCTTAGATCCCTCCTGATCTTCACTCCAAAGCTTTCTTTGTCAAGGTAGACAAATTAATCATGGCACGCGTGTGTGTGTGGGTGGGTGGGCGGCGGGGGGGGAAACCAAACCCAAGGATCAGAAAGGATGTACTGCAAATAAGGAGGAACATGGGGGTCCTGGCCCTCCCGAATATCCTATTCTATCACTGGGCAGCCACCACAGAGTGAGTGTGTGGATGGGTAAAGGAGCCGGGAGCGAAAATTGGTTAAAATGGAGGAGTGTTCCAGCACGGGGACGTCCCTTCAAGCACTGGCCATGGCCCCACTCCCATTTCTCCCAGCCAGACACTCAAAAAGCCCAGAGGTAGTGGCCACACTGAAAACATGGAACCCACTGAGATACCACTTCAGTCTGACTGCAATGTCCACCATGACCCCATTGGCTAGAACTATAAACTATGGATCCTTCCTTTAAAAGGTAGAGGCAGGACGAAGGTGTACTGACGGTAGGGGACCTATACGTGGACAGCAGAGTAGTGACCATGGACAAGCTCTAAAACCTGAAAGGGAATGAGCTACAATAAATAGAGATAAGAAATTTCCTCTGAGAAGAGAAAGTGACATTCCCCAGCTACCGGAACACTCTCTACTTGACAGACTCCTGACCGTGGGTGAACTAGGGGACGGTAACTGTGCTGACATGTACAAACGGCTATGAGAGGAGGTACATCACCACTTGAAGAGGCACGGGAGAAATAGCAGGAAGAGGTGGACATGGAGATCGGGGAGGACTCCTGATCAAAGCGTTGCATGGGGTGAACTTCACCTTCACATGCACCAGACTCAGCCTAATACAGCTAAAGGTGGGGCATAGGGCGCACCTGATCAGAACACGAATGAGCGGGTTCTTCCTGGAGGTGGAGCATAAATGTGAACGGTGCGAGGGAGGCCCGACCAACTACAGCCGCATGTTCTGGTCTTGTCCCAGAATCATCGGGTGCTGGACAGCCGTTAGCGAGGCGATGTCCAAGGTTGAGGGTGGAGCCATGCCCTCAATTGGCAATCTTGGAATGTTGGAACAGCCGGAGGTCTTCACAGGGAGAGGGGCAGAAGCACTAGCCTTTGCCTCTCTGATCGCCGGCTGGAGACTCCTGCTCGGTTGGCGATCAGCAGCGCAACCCAAGGCTGCAGACTGGCTGCCCAACTTGGCAGAGTTCCTCAAACTGGAAAAAATAAAATACTCCATTCAGGAATCAATGGAAGGCTTCCACAACACGTGGAGGCTTTTCACCAGGCTGTTCCAAGACCTGTTTGTGACCAGCAACCAAGGGGTGAGAGGGGGGGAATAAAACAAACAACGGAGGAAGGAGAGCGGAGGTGGAGGGGGGTGCAGGGCAAGGTCGGGGCATGGAGGGGGGCATCGAAGAAAACACAGGGGATGCACGGAAGGTGAACCGGAAGAGACAAAGGACACGGGCATACATGGAGGCAACCACAGCAACATAGCCGAAGCACGCCCGGTAGACTCAAAGACAAGCTCTAACCTCCAAACAAGAATGAACTATGATATATAGAGATAAGAAATTTCCTCTGAGAGGAGACAGCGACATTCCCCAGATACTGGAACACTCCCTACTACGTTCTAGTACCAGGAACCAGCGGGAATGAAGCAAAACAAGATGGCTGGGGTGGCCGACCCTGGCATCCCGCAAACAGGGGCCCCCCACACCTTCACATTGGTTCTGTTTAGTGAAGATGTAACTGTCTGTTTATCCTACATGATATATTTTTTGTACCCTGATTTTGGAGATTGCACTTAGCTTCCTTTTTCACTTTGTCAATGTCAATTATTATTAATGTATATTATCCATAGCAAATGTCACTGTAAAGAATTCTGAAACCAAATCAATCAAATATATATTTTTTTAATGTTTCTCGGTGGAGTGGGGAGGTGCACCGTTCACTGTCAGCCGGACTCTCTGCTCCCGCCGCTGTCAATGGGAATTCCCATTGAAGCCATCCCATGTCACCATGAAACCCGCCGGCGGGTGTGTGCCGCTGGCGGGAACAGAGAATCGCGAGCCAACGCTCGGAGAATTCCGGCCATGTTCAATTAAAAAATCTTTTATTAGTTCATTTATCAATGAAAAAGGAAAACCATGCAAATTTATTTTTGCAAATCTAAATCTGATTTACTAACAATGATTAAATTGTAACAGTCGTATCTCCCAAAACAACTGTGAAACTGCATATTAGCACCTGAATCACTGACTTTGAACACTTTCAACACAGTTTACTTGACACCAGACATCTTTGAATTCTTCATCCTCTGTGTCTGAGTGGAAATTTGCCGCTAGCCCTGGGCTTAGGGCAGGAGTGATGTCCCCTCCGTCCTCCATCCTTCCTCTGGCTGAGTCTCGGGTTTCTCCGGTCTGCTGGTAATCCCAGTTTGAATGAATCAGGCACATTGTCTCATGCGTCCTTAATCCAGCAGGTCATGTCAGCATAGGAGGCATGCTGCATATGTCAAGACTATGTTCTCTAGGGCAGCACGGTGGCCTAGTGGTTAGCACAACCGCCTCACGGCGCTGAGGTCCCAGGTTCGATCCCGGCTCTGGGTCACTGTCCGTGTGGAGTTTGCACATTCTCCCCGTGTCTGCGTGGGTTTCACCCCCACAACCCAAAAATGTGCAGAGTAGGTGGATTGGCCACGCTAAATTGCCCCTTAATTGGAAAAAATAATTGGGTAATCTAAATTTAAAAAAAAAAGACTATGTTCTCTTGTGGATGTCCAACTTTTTTTAATCTTCTGAAGTTCAGCCTCAAAGCAGCGATTGACAGAAATGTCAAGCGCCTGTAGTCACTTTGTCATACCAAGAGAAATAATGTTTAACACAGAGTCCTTGCCATCTAATTTGCACTTTATCTCCCCATTTACACAGAGTGCACAATTAACATTGACTTCTTTGTTTGAAAAAATCCACCTGGCCATCGTGAGTAGCACTTCCAAAGCCCCTACCCCATCATCTCATCATCCATCAACACTTTCGGGTTGACTTCAAAAGCACACTTCGCCTTTGGTATGGCCTTCCACTTGAAGATCACCATTGGGGATAGCTTCCCAACATCAGCAGCACATTAAGCTCTACAGTAACATTTGTCTTTTTGTGATCTGTAGTTCTGATCGTCGCTGTTTCAGCTCTTTTACTTTTTACTGTCCTGTTCATTGACATATCAAATGTCGGAGGCAGTTCATCGATATTTAGGATGTTAGAGTGCTGCATGTGTTCCTCCTCAATCCTCCTCTTGATGAAAGAGGTGGAACAAACATAGAAACATACATTGAAAATAGGAGCAGAAGAAGGTCACTCAGCCCTTCAAGTCTGCTCAGCCATCATTATGATTTTGGCTGATTTTCAGGTTAAATTCCCTGATCCCGCCTTCCCCCCCACATCCTTTGATCCTTTTAGCCCCAACAGCTATATCTAATAAAAGCAAATTACTGCGGAAACTGAAATCTGAAACCAAATGTGAAAAAGGCTAAATAAACCACATCCACCAGTACTCCCTGTCAACTCTACTAGTTATATCTTTAAATGAGTTTCTTTTAAAGTTCAGAGAACCTAATTTTATTTTCCCCCAATTAAGGGACAATATAGCGTGGCCAATCCACCTACCCTGCACATATTTGAGTTGTGGGGGCAAGACCGACGCAGGGAAGGGGAGAATGTGCAAACTCCACACGGACAGTGACCCAGAACCGAACCCCAGTCCTTGGTGCCATGAGGCAGCAATGCAAACCATTGCACCACCTTGCCACCCCATCTTCAAAGAATTCTACTAGATTTGTCAAGCATGATTTCCCTTTTGTAAATTCATGCTGACTTTTCTGATTGTACCGCTGACTTTTCTGATTGTACCACTGCTTTCCAAATGCTATCAAATCCTTGATAATGGACTTTAGCAACTTCTCTACTACCGACGTTAGGTTCACTAGTCTATAGTTCCCTGGTTTCTCTTAACTTCCCTTTTTGAGTAGCGGGGTTATATGAGCTACCCTCCAATCTGTAGAGTCCAAAGAACTTTGGAAAATGACCACCAATGGATCCACTATTTCTATGGCAACTTCCTTAAGTACTCTGGGATGTAGATTATCAGGCCCTGAAGATTTATCCACCTTCAATCTATTAATTTCTCCCAAACCAGGTGAAGTTGCCTTGCTTCTCCTTAAAGTCTTCAGGGAATTTCTTGGACATGGTCGTTTGCTGCTGTATACACATTCCAATTTATTGCACAAAACAGAAACACCGCGATGGATTACCACTAAAATTAGCAAATCCAAAGTCTGTAGCAATCTGTCTGGTCTTCAGATGGAGCTGAACTGTATTTAACATGAGGCATGCAGCTCGTGCCAACACATACTCTTCCAATTTCTGTTGGACGTTAGTCTTCCTGGCTTCAGATCAGTGATGGGCAACTTAGGCTAGTGATTGGACAGCATGAATGGCCCTCGTTCATCTCAGTGGTCTGCAAGATTGAAATCAGGGTTGTTAACTAGCCATAACCCTATTAAAATTGAATATATTTAATACATGCCAAATATTTCATAACGAATGATAGCAAACACTTAATCTTTCATATATAAACAGAACTGTCATCAGCTTCACATGGTAAAAGAAATATTTATGCTTTTGACACAGAGGGAGTGCACGGCTCTCAAAGTCAATGTTGTGTGCAATCAGTGTGCACCTCACTTCACTTGCCCTTGCTTTATATTCATGTTACTTCAGTCACACCAGCAGGAAAAAAGCGACACTGACTGAAATCAGCGGAATGTCTCAACTCTGCTTGTGGACAACGATCAACAAAATGTCCCCTGAGCCTCATTCAGGACCAGGATGGGCTGATGTGGCCACTGGGCCGTAGATTTCCCACTATTGTTTTAGATCCACGGTTTGCTTTTTTGACATCCCTCACCTATGCCAATCCTCAAACAGTTTCCATACTGAATCCAAATTTATGGTGAACAGCTAGGTTCCTGCCACTTTCTTCTGCATATTTCATGATTTCCAGCTTGAACACTGCTGTATAAGATTGATGTGACTTGACTGGAGGTATTTTGGTGTGAAGCGCGGGGCTGGCTTGGATTTATTTAGAAGGTGTCGGCATCTAAAATCCACTTAAACAGTAGATAAGTCGAAGTAGCGTATAAGACGCAGCCTGATCTTCAGGATAAAAAAGTCTTCTCATACACAAAAAAATATGGTACTATTTATTGAGTACATATTAGCTCGTAACAATCTCAAAATTAAAAATCACTAATTATTGCCTATACACTGTTTAATATCCTACAATGCTGAAAACATCTTATTACATAACTAATTTCTCAGCATGTTGATGTTAGCAATGGAAATGGGCCTCTAATTGACAGAGAATCATAATTACGAGACTGACTATTTATAGGTATTGTTTTCAAAAGAAATGGCAGTGGAAAAAATCCTCATAACTTAAGTTAAGAAAATTACGTTTGTAATTAAATAAAGGCCGAGGTCCCAGGTTCGATCCCGGCTCTGGGTCACTGTCTGTGTGGAGTTTGCACATTCTCCCCGTGTCTGCATGGGTTTCGCCCCCACAACCCAAAAATGTGCAGAGTAGCTGGATTGGCCACACTAAATTGCCCCTTAATTGGAAAAAATAATTGGGTAATCTAAATTTATAAAAATTATTTAAAAAAAAGAAAGGCAAATGCTCCACAATCACCACTGGCATGATCAGCTTTGTCATGTGAAGTAAGTCCATTAATACAGCACTATTGGTGTGGTAGTATGACTAGGGAGATTATGGTACCTTAGAACCATGCTGCCATTGGTGCAGAAGACTCACTGCCCATTGGCTCAGGCAAGTCATGTGCCTCTCTGCCAATTGGCTGAGGCTAGTCATGTGACTACCCACCGATTGGCTGAGAGGTTGGTAGCTCCGCCTACGAGGTGGGTTATAAGAACCCATACCGGCTGGCAGTCGGCCTTTCTCTGTACGTTTACTGCCAGGCACACATCAGCCTGTTGTTTGGAACTACTTCACGACTCGAGTCCAATTGATGGTGCATCAATTTAATACACTAGAATTTTGAAATGGAGCTACGGATCAAGCCAGACTGCCTCCGCATCAGCCCGCATGCTGCAAACGCATCAGCAACGTTTAAACATTGGCTGGCATGTTTTAACAGCTACCTCACCACAGCAGAAAACCGCCCGACAAGGGAACAGAAACTCCACATTCTCCACTCGTGCGTGGGCACCGCCGTCTACTCTCTGTTAGAGGATGAACTGGACTATGACGCCGCTATGGATCTGCTGAAGGGTCATTTCATCAGGCCAGTGAATCAGGTCTACGCGCGGCACCTCCTGGCTACGAGGCAACAATTCCCTGGTGAGTCCCTCGACGAATTCTATCGGGCCCTCATTGACCTGGGGAGAAATTGCGCCTGCCCGCAGGTCACTGCAGCGGAGCACACCAAACTCTTGATCAGGGACGCCTTCGTGGTGGGCATGCAATCATCCCAGATACGCCAGAGGCTTCTGGAAAAGGACACTTTAAGTCTCATTGAGGCACGGACCCTAGCATCCTCCTTGGAGGTCGCTGACCGCAACGCCCACGCGTATGCCCCCGGCCGCACGGCGGCCCCTTGGGCAGCGTGGCACGTAACCCCCCTCACCCCACTGATTCTGACCCCCCCCCCCCCCCCCCCCCAGACCTGCGCTGCAGGGCACCCCGATAAGCCCATGGGCCCCCGCTGCTACTTTTGCGGTCAGGCCAAGCACCCCCGACCGCGCTGCCCGACCCGCATTGCAACTTGTAAAAGCTGCGGCAAGAAGGGCCACTATGCAGCTGTCTGCCAGTCAAATTCGGTCGCTGCCGTTCCAAACAGCGACCGCGGGTACCCCCGCGCTCCTCTAGGGCCCCGTGTGGCCCGCGGACCTCGCTGTCTCCACACCCCACCGCCATGAGTGATGCACGGGCGCTGCCATTTTGGGCCCCCGACGCCACGTGCGAGCCCCGGGCGCCACCATTTTGAACCTCCGACTCCACGTGCGAGCCCCGGGCGCCGCCATCTTGTTCACCCTCCACCACATGCGGCCGACGGGGTGCCGCCATCTTGGATCGGCCTGGAGGACCCCGCAAGTGAATACTCCATGATGGATGACGATTCTGAGTTCCTGCCACGACTCGCTGCAGTGACGCTGGATCAATCGCGTCCCCGCACACTTTCCACGGCGACCACACAGATCCTCCTCAATGGTCATGAGACGAGTTGCCTACTGGTCTCCGGAAACACAGAGAGTTTCGTCCACCCCGACACGGTAAGACGCTGCGCGCTCCCCGTTCACCCAGTAAAATATAAAATCGCTCTGGCCTCCGGTTCACACTCAGTCCAAATCACCGGGTGCTGCGTGGCGGACCTCAGGGTCCAGGGGAGGGTTTTTAAAAACTATAAACTCCTCGTCCTTTCCCGCCTCTGCGCACGGGCACTCCTAGGACTGGATTTTCAGTGCAAATTCGGCGGCCCTATACCCCCCCTTAATGTCTGCAGCCTTGCGTCCCTCAAGGTCGACCCCCCTTCCTTGTTTGCAAACCTCACCCCGGATTGCAAACCCATCGCCACCAGGAGCAGACGGTACAGTGCCCAGGACCGGACTTTCATCAGGTCCGAGGTCCAGAGTCTTCTAAAGGAAGGAGTCATAGAGGCTAACAACAGCCCCTGGCGAGCACAAGTGCTGGTGGTTAGGACTGGGGAGAAAAACCGGATGGTCATTGACTACAGTCAGACCATCAACAGGTTTACGCAGCTGGACGCGTATCCTCTCCCCCGTATCTCCGACCTGATTAACAAGATCGCGCAGTACAAAGTCTTTTCCACGGCGGACCTTAAGTCCGCCTATCACCAGCTACCCATCCGCACGAGTGACCGAAGGTACACTGCGTTCGAAGCGGATGGGCGCCTCTACCACTTCCTCAGGGTTCCATTCGGTGTCACAAATGGGGTTTCGGTCTTCCAAAGGGAGATGGACCGAATGGTTGACCAATACGGTTTACGGGCAACCTTCCCGTATCTCGACAATGTCACCATCTGCGGCCATGACCAGCAGGACCATGACACTAACCTCCGCAAATTCCTCTGTACCGCAAAACTCCTTAACCTCGCCTATAAATAAGGATAAGTGCGTGTTCAGCACCCACCGTCTCGCCATCCTCGGCTACGTAGTGCGTAACGGAGTGATAGGCCCCAATCCCGAATGCATGCGCCCCCTGATGGAACTCCCTCTCCCCAATATCCTTCAATCCCTCAAACGCTGTCTGGGCTTCTTTTCCTATTATGCCCAGTGGGTCCCTAACTACGCTGACAAAGCTCGCCCCCTCATCCAATCCAACACGTTCCCCCTGTCGATGGAGGCCCGCCAGGCCTTTAGCCGCATCAAAGCGGATATCGCAAAGGCCACCATGCGCGCTATCGACGAGTCCCTCCCATTCCAGGTCGAGAGCGACGCGTCTGATGTAGCTCTGGCGGCCACCCTCGACCAAGCGGGCAGACCCGTGGCCTTCTTCTCCCGGACCCTCCACGCTTCCGTAATCCACCATTCCTCGGTGGAAAAGGAGGCACAGGCCATAGTAGAAGCTGTGCGACATTGGAGGCACTATCTGGCCGGCAGGAAGTTCACCCTCCTCACAGACCAACGGTCAGTGGCCTTGATGTTTGATAATGCACAAAGGGGCAAGGTCAAGAACGACAAGATCTTGCGGTGGCGGATCGAGTTGTCCACGTACAACTACGATATCTTGTATCGTCCTGGGAAGCTCAATGAGCCTCCTGATGCCCTGTCCCGTGGTACCTGCGCCAATGCACAGGTGGACCGCCTCCGAACCCTCCACGCGGACCTCTGCCATCCAGGGGTAACCCACTTCTTTCACTTCATTAAGGCCCGCAACCTGCCCTATTCCATCGAGGAGGTCAGGACTGTGACCAGGGACTGCCACATTTGCGCAGAGTGCAAGCCGCACTTTTACCACCCCAAGCAGGCGCATCTGATAAAGGCTTCCTGCCCCTTTGAATGCCTCAGCATGGACTTCGAAGGTCCCCTCCCCTCCAACAACCGCAACACGTATTTCTTAAATGTGATTGATGAGTCCCGCTTCCCGTTCGCCATCCCCTGCCCCGACATGACCACGACAACCATCATCAAAGCCCTCCGCTCCATTTTCTCCCTGTTTGGTTACCCCGCGTACATCCACAGCCACCGGGGGTCCTCCTTTATGAGTGACGGGCTGCGTCAATTCCTGCTCAGCAGGGGCATCGCCTCTAGCAGGACGACCAGTTATAACCCCTGGGGTAATGGTCAGGTCGAGAGGGAGAATGGTATGGTCTGGAAGACCGTCCTACTGGCCCTACGGTTCAGGTGTCTCCCAGTCTCCCACTGGCAAGAGGTCCTCCCAGACGCCCTCCACTCTATTCGGTCTCTCCTCTACTGCCCCGAATCAAACACCTCACGAACGTCTTCTTGTTTTCCCCAGGAAGTCGTCCTCAGGATCCCCGCTCCCAACCTGGCTGGCCACCCCCGGGCCCATCCTGCTCCAGAAGCACGTGCGGGTGCACATGTCCGACCCGTTGGTTGAACAAGTCCAGTTACACCACGCGAACCCGCAGTATGCGTACGTGGAATATCCCGACGGACGACAGGACAAGGTCTCCCTTCGGGACCTGGCACCCGCCGGAGTGCGGCCGCAACCCCCAGCACCAGCACCCCCCTCCAGTCCCGACCGCCCCCAGCGCCCCTGCAACCCAGCGCACAGGATCCCCCTCCCCTGGCCTAGCCACCGCTAGCACCGATCAGGACGACGACCGCCACTCCCGGAGTCGCGGACGACCACCGCTCCAACATCACCGGCACCGCTGCGCAGGTCCAGCAGGACATCGAAGGCACCCACCCGGCTGATCGAGTCAATTTGATGTTCTGATGGACTTTATGGACTCTTTGTGTTCGTGCACATGTTTCTTTTGCATGTTTCTTTTTTTTTCATTGTGTGCGGTGATAGTGTTTTTCTGCACGTTCGTTGCGGGCCAGTAGGCAGCCATAAGATACCTCGGTACAACTTGAATTATCTCCAGTCATACTACCAGTCTTACGGGGCACACGCACCCCCCCCCTCTCTCTTCCGCCTCTCTCCCCCCCCCTGCTTCTTACTCCACAAGGGGTGAATGTGGTAGTATGACTAGGGAGATTATGGTACCTTAGAACCAAGCTGCCATTGGATGCAGAAGACTCGCTGCCTATTGGCTCAGGCAAGTCATGTGCCTCTCTGCCGATTGGCTGAGTCTAGTCATGTGACTACCCGCCGATTGGCTGAGAGGTTGGTAGCTCCGTCTACGAGGCGGGTTATAAGAACCTGTACCGGCTGGCAGTCGGACTTTCTCTGTACAGTCCAGTCCAAAGATGTGCGGGTTAGGTGGATTGGCCATGCTAAATTGCCCGTAGTGTAAGGTTAATGGGGGGATTGTTGGGTTACGGGTATACGGGTTACGTGGGTTTAAGTGGGGTGATCATTGTTCGGCACAACATTGAGGGCCGAAGGGCCTGTTCTGTGCTGTACTGTTCTATGTTCTATGTCTACTGCCAGGCACACATCTAGTGTATTAAAGCCTGTTGTTTGGAACTACTTCACGACTCAAATCCAATTGATGGTGCATCAATTGGTATAACATCTGTGTAAATAATATACTATCTCAAAAAGAGAATGGTTAATTGATGAAGTTCATAAGGAGACAGTAGAGGTGGATTGTTTTGTCAAGTTTAAGAGGGAGTTGGTTAGGCAGGATGAGTGGTGTTTTTTGGTCAACGTAACCGGTCAGACGGACTGCAATCATCTTTTCTTATCCTTTATCCTTCCATATTCCCAAGGATATTACACTGTGCATAAATGTGCTCGAATAATGATTTTTGAGGACTTCCATTTATTTTAAATCACCCTTAGAACAGACTGTACATTTCTGAATGTCTCAAGTCTGTATCTGCAGGATTCTGTATATTGACATCGACAGGAAATTGAATGTCTGAGTCTTCAGTGATTAAACTCTGTATTACCTCAGAAATTACTGTCAACACTTAAAAATTCCAGTCAGCATCAAATAAAGGCCGGGATTCTCCGTCGGCCGATGCTGGGATTGGGAAACGCGATTGAGCGGAGATTTGGTACTGACACCAAAATCACAATTCCCCGACACCTCGAAAGCGGTATTAATGCATGCAGTAAACCCATATCATTATCGTTAGCAGGCCCAACACAGTATTTTCCGGGGCTTGTGTTGATCCTTTGCCTCCAATGGGCCGAATTCCCGATGTCGAGGTTCACTTGTGCTTTTACAAATCGTGAAACAGGCTCTGTGGCTGCTGAGGGACAGGGAGAGAGGGGTATGGAAAGTGTCTAACATTGCCACAATTTGCTAATGGCTGTTGGCCGGGGGGGCTTCTGCCAGTGCCGGATGGACTAGCAGCGCATGTCCAGGAGGTGGGCAGTGGGTTTGGGTGTCCAGGCATGGAACACCGTTGCCGCAGCTGGCAAGGCAGACATGCAGTTGCACACACCGCTGACTGCACACTGTGAACTGAGGATCATGGGTTGTACATGTGTGTGCCCAGGCCACCCCCCTCCCCACAGGTGCTCTTTGGCCCCAGCTGTATGGGCATGTTCCAGCGCACCCAGTACCATCTTGTTGGCTGGGATGGTGTGTGTGGGGAGTGAAGTGTGTATATGCGACGGCAGCTTGTCGGCCTCCTCAGTTTCAATCACAAATCCGGTGAATCTGGCATTGTTTCTCATTGAGTCGATTGTTTTCACGTGGCGCCGGTGTTAGCCACTTAACAGTCGCTGAGATGGTACAGGTGCGGTGCCAATTTTGCTGCCGTCAACGGGAATGGAGAATCCAGCCGCCTGTTTGTATTTGTTTCAAACCGTTTCTCATTGTATTTTTGTTCCTGTGATTTTCCAGTTTATCTTTCCACTGTTCCACTTTTTCTATCTTCTTTCCCACTCTTTCCTTTCTTGGTGCATTTTTTTTTCTCACTGCCTCAAATAATTCATTCTCTTTTGCTTCTCCCATAATGTTCCTTTGCTTCCACTCTCACCCCCTTTGTCCCTCTTCTATTTTGCAGATATTTGTATTAGTTCCTGCCTCATTTAATTTTTCCTTTTTTTGCATATGATCTTCTTTCGATTCCCCGCTGGGTCACTGTCTGTACGGAGTCTGCATGTTCTCCCCGTGTGTGCGTGGGTTTCCTCCGGGTGCTCCGGTTTCCTCCCACAGTCCAAAGACGTGCAGATTAGATAGATTGGCCGTGCTAAATTACCCTTAGTGTCTAAAAAGGTTAGGAGGGGTATTGGGTTACGGGGATAGGGTGGAAGTGAGGGCTTAAGTGGGTCACTGCAGACTCGATGGGCCAAATGGCCTCCTTCTGCAGTGTATGTTCTATGTTTATACATATTACACTGTTGCCTTCACGTGTACTGCTACAATATAAACAAGTATAGTAAGGAATGAACAAGGCTACGCGTACTTTGGTCAAGCTTTCTAATTAGTCCCACTCCCCTAGTCTCTCTCCCCGTAACCCTGGAAATGCATTTCCTTCAAATAATTATTCAATTTCCATTGAAAGTTATTATTGAATTTACCTCCACCATCCTTTCAGACCGTGCATTCCAAAAATTTGCTGAGTCAAGTTTTTTTTCCCTTATGTAAACTCTTCTGCCAGTCCAGCTTAAATCAGCTGGTTATTACCCCTCTTGCCATGTGAAACATTTCTTCCTTATTTACTTTTTCAAAACTCTTCATGATTTTGAATACCGCAATCAAATCTTTTCTTAACCAGCTGTGCTCTGAGCACCCACAACTTGTTCAGTCTCTCCAAATAACTAAAGTCCCTCATCCTGATGGCGGCACCATGAATCTCTTCTGCAGCCACTCCAAGGCCTTGGCATCCTTCCTAACGTGTGGTGTCCAGAATTAAACACAATCCACCCCTTCAGGCCTAACCAATGTTTGAAAAAGGATTAGAATAACTTCCTTTCGTTGGTACTCTATCCCTCTATTATAAAGCCACGGATCCCATATATTTTGTTAATAGCCTTTTCAACTTGTCCTGACAGATTAAAAGGTTTATGAATATACACCTTCAGGTCTGTTCCTGCATTCACTTTAAAGTGACACCATGGTAATATTGTTTTTGGAATTTATGACATTTTAGCTTTTTGAAAAAAATGTTTGCATTTCTAATTACTCAATTTTCAGCTTCCATTTGCTTAAAAGATTTCGGAGAAGCTACAGCTCATGTAAACAAAACATTGGCTATTTACTACATGTTCAAACGTTTTCATACTGCTGTAATGTTTTCAGTTTATATTTCATCAAATGTTGCACGCAGGACATCTGCAAATGAATGGTTTAAATCTAATAAGCTGTGCCTAAGTAATTCAAATGAAATTCTTTCAAATAAGCGAGGGCACGATTCAGTGGACATAAAACAAGGTCACTTTGGGCCCGTTTAGCAGGGTGTTTCACGGTGGATTTAGTGCCGAGATTCACCCCTCTAGTCACCGACGCTTTGTTGGTATTTTAGGCCTCAAGGAGTTACTGCCATCAAGGCAGAACCGCTTCTCGCAGATCGGGATATATTTTGACCGGCTGCTCTGATGTCTACACCACGCCACCCGCCTTCAGCCCCCCCTTTCACCACTCCAACTTTTTGAGGCCCTGGAAACCCCATCATCCCCTCCCCCCCTGTAATTGGCATGGTCCCCCTGAGCCCGACCCCTGGCAGTGCCAAACCACCATCTGGGAACCTCAACACAGCCAGCCTGGCACCCTGGCATTGCCAGGGTTTCCCACGTGACACTGCCAGGTTGGCAGTGTTAAGGTACCTGGGTGCCAGGGAGAGTGCCAGGGTATTACCCTGCCCTGTTCCTGACCAAATTAGGGTTAGGGTTAGGCCACCCGCGGCCTCTAATGGCCTGCAAGACCCCCGAGGTGTCATAATGCCTGGTCCACACTTGTGGAAACCAGTGCTAAACTGCGCCCAGTCCAGGTCGTGCAGGTGTGGCCATTGACTCCTGGGTGCTGGGTGAAAATGGCACCTAGGTATTTAAATGAGCCTACTGGCTCATTTTAAATATGCTGATCTGGATCATGTCCTGCAAGGGTGAGATCCACATTGCGCCAGGCGGAGTGAGTCAGGTGACTCCCGATCTGCCCAGTGCCCGGCGTGGGGCCCAATTTTGGGCTCTTGTGGGATTCATTGAACTCAGTGACTGAATCACGCTCCTATTTTCAATTGTAGATTTGACATTTTATATAATGCAAGAAGTATACATGCATATCTGCATACTTCCCATGCAAGCATGATTCAATCTTTTTTAAAATATAAATTATAGTACCCAATTCATTTTTTTCCCCAATTAAAGGGCAATTTAGTGTGGCCAATCCACCTAACCTGCACATCTTTTGGGTTGTGGGGGCGAAACCCATGCAGACTCTGGGAGAATGTTCAAACTCCACATGGACAGTGGCCCAGAGCCGGGATTGAATCTGGGACCTCGGCGCCATGAGGCAGCAGTGCTAATTGCTGCGCCACAGTGCTGCCCCAAGATTCAATCTTTAATAATACCTTTCATTCAGGATGGGGAGCCCAAACCTATCATATTTCCTGATGATTAGACTGAAATCAGGATCACACAAGTTCCCGAGCCAGCGCGGTTAGCCATGTGTTTCCCGATCTGGACGGAAGAGGCGCACCCCGCTCCGCTACGTAGAAACTCTCTGCTGCTTCACAAATCAGACCCAAGTTATTTTGCCTCTAGAAGTTCATTTAAATCATCCTGTGTACCATGTGTAAATAGGTATTCATACAATCTAGTTTATTTAAGCCTTTCATGTGGACTCCCCTATGGATACAATATTAAGCAAAGATATTAAGGAATATGGGCCAAAGGCAGGTATATGGAGTTAGGCCACAGATCAGCTGTGATCTCATTGAATGGTGGGACAGGCTCAAGGGGCTGAATGGCCTACTCCTGTTCCTATATGTAAAAAGTAACCCAGTAGCTTTGGCTGGGTCCCTTTGCCACCTGCACATTAGAATCGGGAATGGTTAGCTCTCAGCAGCTTCAGGGTAGTTATACAACCTGGGCCATTTTAACTGCCATTGGCCGGGTTAGAGATCAAAGGAAATCTACATATAGATGGTTGTTTATAATCACACACCCATGCACTGTTATTTAATAATGCCATTGTTCAACGTTCACACTGGCCGTTTTGAAAACTAACCACATGTCTGTGCAGACAATGAGGGGCCTGTTGCTAACAAGAGTGATTCCCATTGCTGCATAATGGAAGTGAGAGTACTTTAATGATCAGAACAGTGGCAGAAATCTCTTCTAATCATGACAGAGCAGCACGGTAGCACAAATGGATAGCACTGTGGCTTCACAGCGCCAGGGTCCCAGGTTTGATTCCCCGCTGGGTCACTGTCTGTGTGGAGTCTGCACGTTCTCCTCGTGTCTGCGTGGGTTTCCTCCGGGTGCTCCGGTTGCCTCCCATAGTCCAAAGACCTGCAGGTTAGATGGATTGGCCGTGATAAATTGCCCTTAGTGACCAAAAAGGTTAGGAGGGGTTATTGGGTTACGGGAATAGGGTGGAAGTGAGGGCTTAAGGGTTACGGGAATAGGGTGGAAGTGAGGGCTTAAGTGGGTCGGTGCAGACTCAATGGGCCGAATGGCCTCCTTCTGCACTGTATGTTCTATGTGTGTACTCAGTGCGAAAGGGAGGGAAGGAAATGATGGCAATGCAGGAGAGAGGGAGAAGAAGAAAAGGAAAGGGAGCTGGATGAGCTGAAGCTGACAGCAGTGTTATGGGTGGGTAAGGAGGGAGCCTTTTAGCATTCATTTGAAGTAAATAGGGAGGCAGAGTTTCAGAATTGTGCAAAATAGAAAGCACAGAAACAGCCCAAATAGTTTCTACTGGTATTTATACTCCATACAGGTCTCCTCACATTCCCTCTACTTCATGTTAGCCATTAACCCACCTTCCTTTTCCCTTTTATATCAAATGTGCCTTGCTACTTTTGAAAGATTTTAAGCTATTTGACCCAAGCACTTTTTGTGGTGGCAAGTTCCACTTTCTGAGTAATGTCTCCTTATTTCCTTATTGGGTTTATTGGTAACTACCTTATATTCAAGGTTCCTAGTTTTGTTTCTTCCACAAGTTGAAGCATTAATCTCTGCACATCTACTCTGTGCAACCTATTAATAATTTAAAAATCCTCTATCAGGCCACATGGCTGTTTTGCGAAAGAGGAAAGCCCCATCCTGTTCAATATTTTCCAACACTTATCGTCCCTCAGTTCTGATATCACCCTTGTGAAAGGTTTTTACACTTCCTCCAATGTTTCACTGCCCTTTTTGATAGTACGAAACACAGGCCGGGATTTTCCTACCCCACTGTGAGAGATTCAGCAGCCCAGCCAAAAATCCATTGACTTTCTGCAGGCTCAGACGACCCCAGTGGTGGGTGAGGCCAGAAACACCTGCTCACAGAATGTGACAGTAAAGTCTGACTGGGTTCTGTATGAATTTAACATATCTCTGCTCCTTGAATCCCATACTTCTAATGATAAATTAATTGTAAGCATTTTTGATGGCTTGGATAACCTGCAGTGTTTGTTCACTGATACCGAGGTCTTATGGCGCAGTGGACATTGACTCTGCCTCTGAGCCAGAAGCTCTGGGTTTAAGTCCTACCGCAGGACCTGAAGGCCAAGGAAGGTGAGTTCATAATGCGGCCAAACAGATTAAATATCAACCTGTAAATCTTTCCAACACATGCCAATTCCAGGCAGCAAGAGCAGGAGTTGGCCTGGTCACCTTTGGGATGGAACCTCTATCATCATTATCCATAACTCTAGGCTACAACATGCATGCAAAGGTTCATGTTGCCACAGCAACTCAGATTCCCTGAGGTATCTGTTTCTCATCACCACCATCCATATATAATTCCATCCATTTCCGCGTCTTATTTTCTAAATAAGGTGGCACGGCAGCTCAGTGGTTAGCGCTATTGCATTACAGTGCTAGGGTCCCAGGTTCGATTCCCAGTTTGGGTCACCATTCTGTGCGTAGTCTGCACGTTCTCCCTCTGTGTGCGTGGGTTTCCTCCTGGTCCTCCGGTTTCCTCCCACAAGCTTTTTCCGTGAATTGGATATTCTGAATTCTCACTCATTGTACTCGAACAGGCAGCTGGGGGATTTTCACAGTAACATCATTGCAGTGTTAATGTAAGCCTATTTGTGGCACTACTAAAGATTATTACTAATTGTAGGTATAGGACACAATTCAACTAAAAGTGAACAAAGTCCCATAGCGAGTGTGTTTAGCTGCGTGTTTCCCAGCACTCACAGTGCCGAGAACCACATGGCTATAAAAGACCACCCGCGTGAGATAAGTGGCCTAAGCGGGGAATATGCAGCCAAGGCCACACATGGTCTGTTTTGTGCACTGAGGAGCTACGCTCGCCAGAACTCCTCAGTGCAGCGAAAGATTGGGATGCCATTTCTAAATGGCATCCCGATCTTCGAGGCCTCCAACACACGCCCCCGCCCGCTGAAGCTCCAACACATTATGGTAGGGTAGGCGGTCCCAGCCGCACTCCTCCAATATCCACGCAGGGCACCTCTAGCTCGATCGGCAGCGCACAAATAAATGCCAGCTAGGCACATCAGCAGTGCCAAGCTGGCAGTGTCCCTCCCAGCTGGAAGTGCCACCAGGTGGAACTGCCAGGGTGCCATGCTCACAGTGCCTGGGTGGCACCAGCAATGGTACAACCCTGCCCAAAAGGCATACATCTGGCTCCTTTGGTCCCCTGGGAGATCCCCACGAGTGCCGTTCCATCTGTTTGTGGAGACCAGTGCTGAATGGCTCTTGACCGAGGTCTCCGAGGCAAGGGAGTTTGATTCCACACCTCAGGTAACTCAGGAATCTGCACATTAAAGTGAGACTAGCTATCTTGCATTAATATGCAGATTTGCTAAAAAGTGATTCTGCCCACAATGGGCAGGATTTACATCGCCAACGTCTCGCAAGATCGCGTTAGATCTCGCGAGGCACTGAGCTAGGTAGATCCCGGGAGCGGGATCTCCCGGCTTCTGTCGACCACGCTGCAACTTGATGAACTGCTTTTCGGGTGCAATGTGGCCATTGAATTGCGCCCAATGTTTATTTTCCCTGCCAAAGTTTTTTTTTAGATATTTATTTATTCATGAGAGGTGGGTGCCGCTGGCCAGGCCAGGCAAAGCCAACATTCATTACCCTGTGATATTTGCTATCACTGGCTAAAACACGGTGGGGTCAATTCTGTTTGGGAGACTATGGGCTTGATTCTCCGTTTGGGAGACTAAGTGCAGACGCCAGTGGAACATGTGTGGACTTTCACGACCGAAAAGTGGCTCAAAACCCTTATCGATTCCGGTACCGGTGAGGGGCTAGCACAGTTGCTGACTGTAACTCCCGTGGTCCACACCGAAAATGGTCAGAGAATGGCCGGGTCCTGGGCAACGCATGCGCACGGCTGACGACCTGCACCGGTTGCGGTGTACAAAATGGTGCCGGCCGTGCGCGAACCCAACCCGTCAACCGCGACCCCACAGCCCCCCCCCCCCCACCTGGCCACCAGGCCAGTCCCCCCAGTCCTAGCAGAAGACCCCACCCCCTGGCCAGAGTGTAGCAGTGCTGGACTCAATCCGCAGTAGGCACGCCGGGTTCCCGCACGCTTGGGACCGCACATTAGGAACACGGCCCATCGGGTGAGGAGCATCGTAGGTGGGCCGGCCAATGACGTGCCAACAGCGTTGAAACGGCGCACAGCGTGCGTCACAATGCCGTCGGTTTGGAGGGGGCGGAGCCTGACGGACCGGCGTCAAACTGACGGCAGCATCGATTCTGGCGTCGGAATCCATTCTCTACCTGATCACCGATCACAATTTTGGCATCAGGCTACAAGAATCTCACCCTATGTTCACCTACTGGAGAATTGCAACCAATTTACAATCCTACTGGGAGTGCAAATTGGGAAGCAATTCCGTATCCCATGCCATGCAAATTATGCATGGCGAGGAATACAAGGGATTTCCGAGGGAATCCCACTATTGAGCCGCCATTTTGAGTAAGCGGCCTGACAGCAAAGTCTTGCAGCCGCAACACCCGAACCGCAAATCAGCCCCCACCCTGGATTGCCTGGGGAACCCTTCCCCCAAGTAGGGAGGTGACCTGACACATGCCCCCCCCCCCAACTCGCCAGTACTCCCGAACAAAGGAGATCTCCCATGAACCCCTATAATAGGGAGACTCCGCAGGACCCTCTAACTGAAGGAACCCCCCCCACAGAGACCTCCTAACTGAAAGCCCCCCTGCCCCCCACAGAGACCCCTTAACTGAAGGGACCCACCACAGAGACCCCCTCACTAAAGAGACCTACAAAGGGATCCCCCTGATTAAAGGGACCTGTCCATGGACTAAAGGGACCCCTGCAGGGACCTGTTGACCAGAGGGACCACCCCCACAGAACCCCCCCCCCCCCATCCCAGAATGGTCCATTCCTCGAAGGAGACCAGCTGTGACTGTGTTTCAACCCCTCAGATCCATTAGCTGCAAGCCATTCATTTCTTTCCAGTAGTGGGCTGTGATTGACAGCTCCCACAAACCAGCTACAGCCTTGATTCATTCATCTCCCTTCATGGATGAGTGACCCCAAGTGCTGAAACCCCAATGTTTACTAACATAAACCACATCAAAGAGCAGTAAGAGTATTGCAAACATACACTTGAGTGACTGGAATGCGCTTACCTCTCTGATGTGGTTGATGTTTAAAATATTGGGGTGTCATGACAGTTTGTGCATGCGGGGGGGGGGAGGTCCTTTAAGTAAGGGGCTCCCTCTGGGCGATCCCTGTAGACAGGGGGTCCCTGTAAGCGGTCCTTTCAGTTAAAACGTCTCTGTGGAAGGTTCCTTCAGTTAGGGGGTCCCTGGGGGGCTCCCTATTGAGGGGGTCCCTTGGGGGGAGGGGGGATGTGGCATCGGGACGGGGAAGGGCCTGGTAGAAGAAGGGTGGGCAGGTAATGCATTGTGTGGGGAGGAGGGTGGACCTCGGACGCACTTTGGGGGCCACTTCTCTAAGGAGTTATCCCCTTGGCCCATGCGAGGTCCATCATATCAGGGCCATGCTGCAAAATATCAGCAGTGTCCCGCACCCATGTGAATTCGGGGCCAGGGGGTTGGAGAATCAGTAAGGGCGGGGGATAGGGCGATGGGCGCACTAAATGGATGCATTAAGACCCATTTGCATTAATTTACAACCTCCCGCTGGCGTGTGGTCATGAAGCTCGATACCGGCGAGGGGTTGGAGCATAATGGGCCTCACGGTAGCATGGTGGTTAGCATCAATGCTTCACAGCTCCAGGGTCCCAGGTTCGATTCCCGGCTGGGTCACTGTCTGTGTGGAGTCTGCACGTCCTCCCTGTGTGTGCGTGGGTTTCCTCCGGGTGCTCCGGTTTCCTCCCACAGTCCAAAGATGTGCAGGTTAGGTGGATTGGCCATGCTAAAAATTGCCCGTAGTGTAAGGTTAATGGGGGGATTGTTGGGTTACGGGCATACGGGTTACGTGGGTTTAAAGTAGGGTGATCATTGTTCGGCACAACATTGAGGGCCGAAGGGCCTGTTCTGTGCTGTACTGTTCTATGTTCTATCTATCTATAATGTTCGGCTCGGTGCCTGCCTCCAATCCCAATTTTTCCCTGAAGCCTGATTCTCCGTCCCTTTGGGAAACGCACTTCGGCAGTCATGGGATGGAGAATCCAGCCCTGTATGTTTTCAAGAAGCAGCACTTGGGGCTAAAGGGATCAACGGATATTGGGGAAGGCGGGTACAGGTTATTGAGTTGGACAATCAGCCATGATCAGAATGAATGGTGGAACAGGCTCAAAGGGCCAAATGGCCTCCACCTGCTCCTAGCTTTGATCTTTATATGTTACAGTACATTTTAAATCGGCCTCCCGCCTCCCATTTGCTCTATATTAATGAAGGTGCTTGCCTCTCCTCCCAGAAACGTGCACGATGAGTTAGGGCCACATTTCATGCTTTTGAGAGTTTAACATCCGTTCTTGGCTTATTGAGGCTAATGGTCCAGATGTTCTTTTGGTGAACAAGATTCAATTGTTTATCCTGATTGGATTAATAACAGGATGAGTAGAATTCTGAGTTATTCTCTTAACTTTGTGCGACTGAGTCTCCTCTAAAGAAATGTCAGATAACCTCTTGGATACCAAAGTATGTAGCTCGAGGAGGCAGGTATAAGGGGCTGGATTCTCCGATCCTGCGGCTATGTCCGCAGGATCCGTCTGGTCTTACGACCAGAAAGTTGGCGGCGCCCCCACACCAATCCTCCGTCCGGTGGGGGCTAGCTCCCTCAGGTGAGCAGTGCTCCGAAAGCTCGTGTTTGAAACAAACCTGTTGGACTTTAACCTGGTGTTGTAAGACTTATTACTGTGCTCACCCCAGTCCAACGCCGGCACCTCCACATTAATGCTTTTTAACACACCTAACACTTCCTCGTGATAACAACATGTTCTATAGTGTTTACACATCCCTCTGAGACACCACCAATCAACGTGTCCCTCCTTTGTGAATACCGATACAAAATACTCATTAAGGACCTCACCTACTTCCTCTGGCTGTACACATAATTTCCCTCCTTTATCCTTGAGTAGACCAATTCTTTCTCTTGCTACCCTCTTGATCCTAATTTATGTATAAAGTGCATTGGTATTCTCCTCAATCCTGTCTGCCAAGGACATTTCATGACCCCTTTTTTCCCTCCTAACTCCTTGCTTGAGCTCTTTCTACTTTCCTGATATTCCTCAAGTGCTTTATTTGGGGCAGCATTCTCCGACCCCAGGCCGGGTCAGAGAATCGCCGGGGGGGGGGGGGGGGGGGGGAGCGTGATGCACACGACACCGCTCCAACACCGGTCCGCCAATTCCCCAGTCACCGGAAAATCACCGCCGTTGGCGTGGTCGGCGCGGCGCCGGTCGGGGGCCGCTCTACACGGCCCCCCTGCCAATTCTCCATGCACGTTGGACCAAATGGCAGCTGAGATAGGCCGAGTCCCGCCGGCGCCGTTCACATGTGGTGCTACCCAGCAGGTCCTCATTGTTCATCCTGCGGGGGGCGGCCTGGCGGGGGGGAGGGGGGATCAGACCCTGGGGGTTGCCTCCACCGTGGCCTGGCCCGCAATCGGGGCCTACCAATCGGCGGGTCGGCTTCTCCTGGTGGGGGCTATTTTAGTCCGTGCCAGGCTCCTGTAGCTCTCCGCTATGTTGCGTCGGGGCCAGCACGGAGAAGGCAACTAGCGCGCATGCACGAGTTTGCGGCAGTCGTAATGCGCATGCGCAAATTCGCGGCAGCAGCAGCGTCCATGCACAGAACCACGGCGCCCGTTTGATGCCGGTATCGGCAGCTGGTGCTGCGTGAGTCGCTCCAGTCCCATGCTGGCCCCTCTGAGGCGCAGGATCATTGCTCCTAGGGGCCTATTGACGCCGCTGTAAAACGCGACAGCGTTTACGACGGCGTCAACACTTAGCCTCAGGATCAGAGAATCCCACCCCTATTTTTAGTTGCCTGTACCTCACGTATGCATCTTTTTTCTTTTTGACAAGATTCTCAATTTCCCTGGTCATCCATGCTTCCCGAATCCTGCCTTTCCTGTCCTTCCCTTTTACGGGCACATGCCTATCCTGCACTCCTATCAAATGCTCCTTAAAAGACTCCCACATGCCAAATGTGGATTTACCCTCAAACAGCCTCTCCCAAACAATAGTCTTCAAATCCTGCCTAATCTGGTTGTAGTTAGCCTTCCCCCAGTTTAGCACCTTAACCCGAGGATAACACTCGTCCTTTTCCACGAGTATCTGAAAGCTTATGGAATTGTGGTCACTGTTCTCCCACTGCAACTTTGTTGAACTGGCCGGGCTCATTCCCTAGTACTTGGTTCAATATAGGCCCCTCTCTTGTCAGATTATCCACATATTGTTCTAAAAAACCTATTTGGACACAACAATTTCCTCACCGTTCAGACCCCTAGCCCCCTGGGATTTCCAGCCAATAGGACAAAAATTAAAATCTCCCACTACAACAACCCTATTATTTCTACATCTATCCAGAAACTGTTTACATATCTGTTCTTCAACCTCCCGTGGGCTGTTGGAAGGCCTGTAGTACACCCCCATCATAGTGACTACCCCCTTCCTGTTTCAGTCATCTTGAAACTTGGTAAGTCTACTTCACTTTTGGTTCTATTTTCTTGAATTGTGTTAAGTTATGAACAAGACTGGTTATGTTTGTTGCTATCCATATTAATGAAAATGTGTCCATTATTTAGACACTGTGGACACGCAACAAAGCAAGATTGAGATTGCCCACTTGTGTTATCTGACTGAGCCCATCTATTGATTAAATTTATTTCTTGTGTTCCTGTGTTTTTTTTCTCTACTTTGGTTGGTTTAGTTGATTTGAATGAGTTATCTTTTAGAGAGGAATTCTGGAGTACTGTATGGTAAAGTATAAATGTTCCACCTGTTCTGAGAACTGTGCCTACACTGCCTTGTTCATTTTCCATCTGTTTTAAGAAGAGTTATAGACATTGTCATTTACAATGTGCGAATGGGCTGCATTACATTAGCTGTGAAGCTTCTTGGTGTCGGTAGGTGCTTCTCTCCATTATGTTTCATTCATGGTGAAAGTGTTTCTCTTGTCATTTTTATAGACATTCCCAAAGCTGCTGTCAGGATCTTGAGCAACATGACATTCCTATTTGTGAGTTTGTCATACACAGCAGAAAGTGCCATCGTCACCGCTTTTATTACCTTCATTCCCAAGTTCATTGAATCTCAGTTTGGCATCCCAGCATCTAATGCAAGCATTTACACTGGTAAGATGTGTACATTAACCTTTTGGGTTGCAAAGTTACTTTTAGAAACAGAAATATGGATGTTGCCAGTCCATGGATCAGGTCAAATTGGCTGAATTATGGACCCATTCTTCACAGATGAACAAATAGTTCAGATTGTCCAGTCCCTGTGTATGGTGTATTTGATCAGGTGTGGAGGTTTACATGTCCATAAGCAAACCTGTCCAGATTCCTATCTATTGACAGAAATAGACAGAAAGTGAGGCCTTATGGATTCTGGTTCCCCCGACATACTTTCCTCTATGTGCTGTGTTGAAACAGAAAAAAAAAGAAAATTCACCCCAATATATTGGAAATATTAGAAATGTGATGTCTTTAATATTAGAACATTAGACCAAATATTTAGGGAAAATGCTTAACCTCTAAAGGTGCTCTGATCAGAATTTTCCATAACAACAAATATGACACATCTTCTAACTTATTAAGCTGTTCACATCAAAATGAAAGATTTTCACAGGGAGGCTAACCAAAGGTTGCCCTGGAAGTGATTAGGTATTCCCTGTCTAGTTTTTCTTCTATATTGAAGGATTGTAATTCTATGGGAGCTAGCTGATTGGTAGTTCCTCATGGAATTGAGTCATTGAGGCCAGATACAGTCGAGCCAGATACAATCTGCTCCTGCAGTTTCATACTAAGTGGTGTGGTTACCTCTTGATCCATCAACCAAGCCAGAAACGTTATGTCACCTGAAATGTTTGTTGATATGCCAACAGACGCTAAATGCGCAAACTCAATGAGGTGATTCTTAAAGACAATGAGGATAATTGTTAATTTTCCCATGATTTTACACTTTTAATACGATCCCTTTGCCTATTAACTTTACCCAATGTTGTAAGAAGATTGAGAAAGGCATTTACAAGTGAGGCCTTAGCGACTAAAATTTCAGCTATAGATTTGTTTTCGTAAAAGTTTAAACGGAAATATTGTGACAATATTATTTTGAAGAGTCTGTGTTCTGCTGAATACGTACAGCTCAAATTAATTTTGGTTCAAGTTTGCATGGATGAAATCATTATATATGACTACATGAACCATATCCATCATTCACTATTTGATGTAACCAGTGTATTTGTACACTGGTGTACTATGTCTTTCCATGTATTAATCGGTGCATAATAATGTACATAGTCCCAATATGATTTGCTCATCATCTTTCTGAAGGTTTAAAAAGAGGTTTATGTATTCTGTTGACTGTCATAAATGGCTGACTTCTGAAGATAACTCTGGTTTGGCAAAGAATAACAATCTCTGATCTGTTTTTTTTTAGGAACTTTCCTAGTTTAATATAAACATGTGTTTCAATTTACCCTTCCTGAGATCACTGCCTCAGATTGAACAGGGGGTTTGCAACCCGACCATCCTATCTGTCATTGAGCTGAACTTCTAATCCTTTACGTCATTACTAAGACCACTTATTTTCATATCCATAATATTGTCCATCTCCACCCATACCTCAGCCCATCTTCCCCTGAAACCTTCATCCACGCTTTTGTTACTTCCAGACTCAACTATCCCAGTGCTCTCCTGGCTCCCAGCTTGCATCCTCCATAAATTTCAGCTCATGTTAACTCTGCTGCTAGTTACATATCCCGCACATAGTCGCACTCACTCTGTGCTCCCTGGTAAACATTGACTGTCGGTACACCAGGGCCTTGATTATCTCTGTGTTCACAACCTTCTGTCACTTTGTTTTTTTCCCATCTCTGTAGCCTCTTCCAGCCCTACAATCTTCAATGAACTCTCTACGTTTCTTCGACTGTGGTCTTTTGTGCCTCCCTCATTCTATGTGCCCCACTTTTGGCAGCCTTCAGCTTTCATTGGCAGAAGCTCTGGTATTCTTCCCTAAACTTCACTGTGTTTCCATTTCCACCTCATTAAAACATACCTCTTTGACCAAGCTTTTAGGCGCCCGTCTTGGGTCTTTGGACCCTTTGGTCCTGTGCCTAGTTTTGTCTGATTTTAGTCCGGTGAAGTGGATTGAGATGAAAAAAATGCAAGTTATTGTTATTGTTGATGCCAGAGTGAAAGTGGACTCATAGCCCAAAACAGAGTTGTTTCCCATCTTAATATGCAAGAGAAAATAGTTATTTTTAAATCTGTCGGGAGCACTGAGACCATTTTAGACACTTGATCCAGCACAAATATTTAATAAGAATAATAATTTTGTTGGACATGGGCATCATGTATTTTCATATGGAATATATTTGACAGGTGCACTATTAAACTTTCAGTTCATGCCACTGCACCAGTCTTAGCTGCATGTCATGAATCATGGCAAATAGAATGAATTCCATTTTCTTGTCACCCATATGATATTACACAGCAAAGCTCAGCAGTCATAACAGTTGTTAGAGGTTATTGCCAAGGGTAGCAGGAGAAATAAACGGGGAGAGGAAAACTCAATTGGGAAAATTCACCAGCAGAAAAATAAATGGGACAGTAGTTTTATCCATGACTGAAAAAAGCTGTAACTCTCTCTCTCTCTCTCATACGAATGTAAATATTTTGGGATAAAAATTACGGACTAAACCTTGTCTCGCTACATTTTTGGCTGAAGGTGTCAGGATTCAGGCTCTATCCACACAGGATTTGATGCTGCCTCATTTACCTGACTGTACTCTTGGTTTGAGCAAGGCCCACACTGCAGATTTGGAGCAGTTAGGACAGGGGTGGGCAAACTTTTCCGTGCAAGGGCCACATTCAGAAATTCACAATTCACAAAGGGCCGCATAGTATATTAAGTAAAATAATTACTTCACCCGGTTATGATTCTGGGCGCCTCATATAGAACATAGAACAGTACAGCACAGAACAGGCCCTTCGGCCCTCGATGTTGTGCCAAGCAATGATCACCCTACTCAAGTCAACGTATCCACCCTATACCAGTAAGTAACCCAACAGCTCCCCCACCCATTAACCTTTTAAAAAAAAAATTTTTTTTTAAAAATTAAAAAAAAAAATTTTTTTTTAAAAAAATTTTTTTTTTTTTTTAATGACTTGGTGGGCCGCAGAAATACCTTTGGCGGGCCGCATGCGGCCCGCGGGCCGTAGTTTGCCCACCCCTGAGTTAGGAGGTGTCCAAACAACATTCATTGAGCATATCATACGGCCTGTTCCCCTTAAAGACAAATGCTCCTCTTAAAGGAGACCTGCACTAAATGGAAGGGAGTTGCTGCTAGCTGCACAGATGATGCTCTAGGAAAGAGTGAGGGGTCCAAAGGTGATGGATGTAGTGGTGGAGGCCTTGGTAGTGGCGTTAGGAAGGAGACAGCCTTATTTCTGCATGAGGCTTGGATTCCCTTAAGGATCATCTTCAGAAGGGATTGGGAGTGGATGTTCATGTCGGTCAGTTCACGGTGTTTGGAGCTGAGGACCTGGTAGCAGTGTCACAAGAAATCTAATTGCCTCTTATGGGTAGTTAAGTGCAGTGAATGTATGTTCATCTGACACACCACACCACCAACTTCTCACACTGCTCAGTGCACCACAACCCCATCACTGCTGCATCAGCAGTCACTGACACTCAGGATTCACTCCTCACATCCAGATACTCCACTTTATTCTCACACTCAGATCCCACTGCTTCCACATGCCTTAAGCTATTCAGCTGTGGCCTTGATACCATTCAAACACAGTGCAATACACTTGCTGACATCCTACCTACTCTGTTGCTGATCAAGATCATCTCCAACCGTTAGGAGCAGAACAGAGCCTGTGGGGGTGGCTGCTCACTATGGGGGGAGAGTGAGCTGAGTGGTGGAGAGCGGGCTGACGTGTGGAAAGTGTGCTGGGAGGGAGCTGTGTCTCCTGAGGGCTCTGGAGGAGATAGTTCTCTACACCATGGGGCCAGTTGCAACAAAGCTGGTGGTAGTTCCTAGGAGCATTGAGAATGAGAACACGTTCCTGTCTTACGCCCCTTTCAACTCCCAGCTTCCATGGACCTCTTAATTTCCACATCAGCCAGCATCCCCCCCATCACCTCCCCAGAGCCCCTCCCCACACAGCATGCTGTGCAGCCCAGCCTTCTCTCCCTTCCAGCACACTCTTCCGCCCCAGCACACTTTCCACACCCCAGCCCGGTCTCCACCACTCAGCTCACTCTCCCCCCATAGTGAGCAGCCACCACTGCAGCCTGCTCTCCCCCCTGCAGCCCACTCTCGCATCCCCCCAACACATTCTCCAGCCCCCACTCCGCCCACAACGAGCTCCCTTCCCCAGCTGGCTCTCCGCTCTGCAGCATGCTCTCCCCCAGAGCACACTCTCCCTTCCCCAGCTGGCTCTCCCCTCTGCAGCATACTCTCCCCCAGAGCGCACTCTCCCTTCCCCAGCCGGCTCTCCCCTCTGCAGCATGCTCTCCCCCAGAGCACACTCTCCCTTCCCCAGCCGGCTCTCCCCTCTGCAGCATGCTCTCCCCCAGAGCACACTCTCCCTTCCCCAGCTGGCTCTCCCCTCTGCAGCATACTCTCCCCCAGAGCGCACTCTCCCTTCCCCAGCCGGCTCTCCCCTCTGCAGCATACTCTCCCCCAGAGCACACTCTCCCTTCCCCAGTCGGCTCTCCCCTCTGCAGCATACTCTCCCCCAGAGCACACTCTCCCTTCCCCAGCCGGCTCTCCCCTCTGCAGCATACTCTCCCCCAGAGCACACTCTCCATTCCCCAGCCGGCTCTCCCCTCTGCAGCATGCTCTCCCCCAGAGCACACTCTCCATTCCCCAGCCGGCTCTCCTCTCTGCAGAATACTCTCCCCCAGAGCACACTCTCCATTCCCCAGCTGGCTCTCCCCTCTGCAGCATACTCTCCCCCAGAGCACACTCTCCATTCCCCAGCCGGCTCTCCTCCCCCAGCCTGCTCTCCCCCAGAGCACACTCTCCCTTCCCCAGCCGGCTCTCCTCTCTGCAGCATACTCTCCCCCAGAGCACACTCTCCATTCCCCAGCCGGCTCTCCCCTCTGCAGCATGCTCTCCCCCAGAGCACACTCTCCATTCCCCAGCCGGCTCTCCCCTCTGCAGCATGCTCTGCCCCAGAGCACATTCTCCATTCCCCAGCTGGGTGGGGGCCGGTTGATTCTCACTTCTGTGCGCAGGCCAATCTCAACGTCGGTGACCACTCTGTCTTTGGTCACCTTCACGATCTCCAAGCCCATTCCTCGTAGTGGGTGAGGACTCTGATGTCCAGCACTCCACTGCCTGCTTGGGCCCTTTCCCATTGATTGTATGCCATCTGGGAGGGTGGCTGAGGTCCAGGCGCATCAGCTGGCGGGACAGCCATTTCTGCTGTGAAGCCCATGGGGCATTATTGATGTTAGATACCGGTTGCAGTCTCGCTGGGTCGGCTGTCAGGAAGCATCCGGCAATTCCTGCTCGTGACCACACTTAGTGCTTCTCCCATTAGATCGCAAGTGTAATAATGAACGTTCTCTTGTTTCACATAATACAGTTTGCTGAAGTGACTGAAAAGGTGACAATTGTGAATTGGATAATGTGTTGGTCGGATAGGCATGAAACTGAGGGCAGTAATTGAATAACGGTAACCAGGACAACACCTTCATATTTGTTCTGGGGTCCTTGCTAGACCAATTTCTGCTTACACATAGTATCCTGTGGTCAGCTCCTTAGCATTGTTCTGTTGCAGATTAATGAAGATATACCATATTAGGGTTAATAACAAGCCAAATTTAGTTAACAGTCTAGAGGCACATGAACATTTGTCCAATAGTGATCATAGTAAGATCTACAGTGAATAAAATTAGTTGTCTAATCTGCAGGTGATACAAAATAGTTTCGGAAGGTTGTCAGGGAATGCATAATTAAAGAGATCTTCAGTTTTAATGTGGGAACGGTAGCAAGAAGAGGCATGATTAAAGTGAGGAAGTAATTAAGAATGAACAAACTATTAATAAAATATTGAATAATTTCATCCACCCTAAGACCTTCATGTACATATATTGAGGCCATCTGGGATGAAATGCAGTGAACCATTGTGCTAGCATGCACAAATCACTGATGAGTTGAGTTTTAAAGTTGCTCATCGGAGTGTGGTCTTGGGCTTAATAAATCACTTGTATGTTAATACTCTGATTTAATTCCAGGTGTGATCATTGTTCCCAGTGCTGGCGTTGGCATTATCCTAGGGGGCTACATTATCAAAAAGCTCAAGCTTGGTGCACGAGAATCGGCTAAGCTTGCTATGATCTGCAGTGGGGTTTCTTTATTGTGCTTCTCTACACTCTTCATTGTTGGCTGTGAGACCATTAACCTTGGGGGCATCAATATACCATATACCACAGGGTAAGAATGGTCTTTCTTAATCATAGAATCATAGAATTTCTGGCCTTCTGTTCTGTGATTGTACTGTGTTGCCTGTGAGGGTGAAATTGGTCTTCAGTGGTAGTACAAAATCAGCGATAACAAATTGACAGCTAGTTTCACACTGCAGCCAATTTTCTTCTCCGTTGACTTCAAACAAAAAGAAAATTGGCTGTGGTGTAAAATGAGCTGCTGATTCATTATCAGAAAAGGCCAGTTTCATCCTCTTGTGTGACAAAACAGATTACATAGTATGAGATATGTAAAGTGTCTTCATATTTATAATGATCATTTCAATTAAACTACAGATTTTGGACTACTTTTGTCAAAGTCCTATGGTGTATTGTTAAGAGATTTGGCAGGACTGTATTCCATGGGCCAGGCAATTTAATTCCATGGTTGTTCTGCATTTGTTGTCGTAAGGATTAAACTTGATCATCACACAGACTATTCTGCAAAGTGGTATCAGCTGATGATAGTCTTCAAATTCTGGCAAATATTGAGTATTTATTACAACAAAGAGGCCCTGTGTTCTGAATTATGTTCTTCTCAGAGCTTAATAATAGAAGGAGGAGGAGCAGGAGCTAGCAGTTCAGCCTCTCAAGCCTTGTCCACTATTCAGTAAGATCATGGCTGATCTTCTGCCTTAACTCTACATTCCTTTGCTTTATTCCTATTAAAGAAAAATATCTGAGTCCATTTCCTGCTTGATCCATTTATTGTTAGTGGCAAAAAGAAAGACAATTTTGCTCCTAATTATGGAGCAAATAAACAGCTCGGCTCCATGACCCACAAGGTCAATGTCTTGTTACATTTTCTATTTTTGGTAAAGTTTACAGCAGAATAGATATTGATGATTTTAAAGTAGTTCAAATATAATTTGAACTATTTACACCTAATATTCTGTGGTCAGCTCATTAGCATTGTTTCTGTTGCAGATTGATGATGATATACCTATTCGGGTAAATAACGAGCCAGACTAGTCGATAGTCTAGTGGTGCATGAACATTTCTCCAATAGTGATCATTGTATGATCTGCAGTTCAATGTAGTGTTTGATAGGGAGAAAAGTGAAAAAGATACATCTAGATTTAGGTAAAACTGAATTCAATGTGATGGCAGAGACTGGCCGCACTAAACTGGGCAAACCTGTCAATGGATAAAATGAGAAAAGATCAGTGGGAAGTGTTCAGAAAAGAATTTAAAGTGCTTCTAGGCCTTTTGGCTAAGATCAAAGGTAAGATCAAGTGTGACTGTTCTTGTCAGCTTGGATCTAGTATGTCTCTTTTGTGGTGACCATAAATTGGATTCAATTTGAATTGGATTTTGGAGCAAGCAAGGAGATGGATTAAGGGCTTGCCCTGTCCACTCTGCACATTGGCCTTGTAACTCTGAAAAAGAGATACATTTTAAAAAACTAATTTACTGTGATACGCAACCAGTTAATACCAACAAGGGGCAAGAGCCTTACTCGCCAAAAAAGACAGCTAAAGACAACTGAAGAGACAACATAAAATTAAAGAAAAAGCATACCAAAAAAGCACAGATTCTGGTGAACAGCAAAGATGCAAAGGATGATGAAACCAATAGTAAGTGCTACAAAGTGGGGGGGGGGGGGGGGGGGGGGGGGGGGTTGGATATGAAAAAAACCTTTAAAGGATATCAGATTCAACAAAAGAAATGGTTTCAATTACATTAGACAAGAGAGTGTTCAGGAGCAATGTGATCCCTGAAAAACTGATAATGGAAATATTGTCATTGCAAATACAGAAATGGTAGAAATGCTGAAAAATGACTTTGCATCAGTATTTACAGTGGAGGAAGAGATCAGCGTGGAAGAAGGAGGAAGACATCCCAAGGTGACAATCATTGAGTCAGGGACTTGCCAAAGTCAACAGAAGCAAAATAATAGTAATGAAGGAAATAATGGTCTGGATTTAATGCAGCCATTACGACAGGAACCATGGCGACTAGGCTCACTTAATGTTGGGAGATGCCCCACATTAGCCTCCCAACAGTGGGAGAACCTCCCTTGATTAAGTCAGGGGGCGTAATGGGATGACACAATATTTCCTGCCACCAATGGAATGTCAATTAGGCCCATTGATGAACCAAATGATGCGCATTATTCCTGAGGGTGCTGCAATTTACTGGTGCTTCAGGAATTTAGCAGGAGATGGATTTGGAAGGGGCTGGCGTATTGCTGAAAGTCACCCATCTTCCCTTGTTTTCAAACTCCGCCCCACCCTCTCCCATGAACCGGACCCCATGATCCCTTCCTGCACTCACTCAGCTTTGGTCTTAGATCCTGTGAAATCCCTAGGCCTCTGGTGTGTTCGCGGACTCTCCAACTGCCACTGTACTCGCTGGCACTGGTGATGATGACGAGCTGCTTGCCTCTGATCGGCTAGCAGCTCTTGGCAGACAGCACTTTAGCTGCAAGGAGTCCTGATGGTAGCCATGTAGTTAACAGAGATCTTTGAACAGTGGGCATACCCAGCTCAATGGCACTAAAGAGTGACAATTCCCCAGACCGGGTGATTTTAATCTTAGCGTTTTAAAGAAAGTAGGTGAGAACATTGTAGATGCTCGAAGTATAATCTTGCAAAGTCTCTCAATTGAGGAAACTGTCTTTAGATTAGAAAATTGTGCATGTCACTCCATTATTTAAAAAAAAATAAGAGGGAAACCAGGGAATTATAGACCAGTTAACCTAACATCTATTGTTGGAAAATTACTAGAGTCTATTATTAGGAGTGGCGGACATCCAGTGACAGTCATGGAGTGAGTGGTTACACATTTGGTGGCTCCCGTTAGAGTTGGAATTTCTTGGTCCTTTCCAGCCCGGTTTAGTGGGTGTTTGTTGGTGTGAGGTGCATGAGCACTGAGGAATTGCAGTAGTCCAACAGTGGGGCTGGTTTATGGCTTACCAGACCAGGAGTGTAACACTTTATTGTCACAAGTAGGCTTACATTAACACTGCAATGAAGTTACTGTGAAAAGCCCCTAGTCGCCATATCCCGGCATCTGTTCGGGTACACAGGGAGAATTCAGAATGTCCAAATTACCTAATAGCATGTCTTTCAGGACTTGTTGGAGGAAACCAGAGCACCCGGAGGAAACCCACGCAGACACAGGAAGACCATGCAGACTCCACACAGATAGTGACCCAAGTGGGAAACAAACCAGGACCCTGGAGCTGTGAAGTAACAGTACTAACCACTGTGCTACCGTCTGGCACTCCGGAAGGTGGAGGAGTCAGTGGGGAAGCATGAGCTGGTCTCGCTGGAGGTGGAGATGGTGCTCATGGCGGATAGCCATATGAGGTTGAGGGAGAAGCTGGAGGACCTCGAGAACCGTTCCAGGAGGCACAATTTCCTGATCATGGGGCTGCCTGAGGGAATTAAGGGAATGCAGGCAGAAAAGTATGTGGCAAGTATGTTGGATGTGTTGGTGGGGAAGGGGGTCTTTGACTGTCCCCCCTGTGGTGGATCAAGCACACAGGAACTGAGGAGGAGGCTGAAGGTGGGGGAATCACTGAGGGCAATGGCGGTGTGGCTGCACCCTTTACTTGATAAGGAGATGAAGTGGGCAAGCAAATGACCAAGTGCACCTGGGAAGGAAACGTGCTGAGGATCTATCAGGATCTTGGTGCGGAGTTGGCCATACAGCAGGCCGGTTATAATCGGATCAAGGCTGACCTCTACAAGGAAGGGGAAAAGTTTGGGGTGTTGTATCCTGCTCGTCTGTGGGTCACACACCAGAATCTAAAGTTTTATTTTTGACACATCGGAGGAGGCGAGTGAATTTATGAGAGACCATGGACTGGGAGGTGTGTGAGGACACTGAAATTTGGACATGCCAAAGTGGGGAATGTTATATTTAATAAATATGGGTGCAGAGTGGGTGAGTCTTTTTGGCTTTTACTGGTTTTAGGGATTTCTGGGTGAAGGATGGTTGTGGAGAAGGGGGGTAGACTCAAGTGGGGGCCATCATGCTAGGCGGTTGGCTAGTTAACGAGTGTGTAGTGGGGGGTCGACCTGTGGAGGAAGTGAGGGAGCGGTGGTTGGGTTTTCTTTGTTTTTGATTTTAGGGAGGAGCGAGGGGGTGGTGGGGAGGGATGTTGACATGGGGTGTGTTGATGTGGCGCAGTTGGTTAAGAGGTGATGACATCTTGTGAGACGGGGCCCGACGGTGAGCGAGGTGAGGACGTTGGGAAACTGGCTAAAGGAGGGTTTTGGAGCGTGGTGGGGAGGGGGGGTGGGAGGGGGGAGTCCTGGTTGATTACGTGGAATGTACAGGGTCAAAAGGTTGTGCGTTTTCATACATTTAAGGTGTTTGAAAGCGGATCTGTTTATTCAGTTGACACACCTGAAGCTGGGGGACCACACAAGGCTGAGGAAGGGCTGGATGGGACAGGTGTTCTACCCTGGGTGGATATGAAGTCAAGGGCGATAGCGGTGATGATCAACAAAGAGGGTGGCTTTTGAGGTCGGCAGATTTGTAACCGATCCTCAGGGTAGGTTTGTGATGGTTAGCGGGAAACTAGAGGGGATGCCTGTGTTGTTAATGAATGTATATGCCCAAATTGGGATGATGTGGATTTCTTGAGGCGAGTTCTAGGAAGGTTTCAGAGAAGGTTTTGTGGGGGAGAGGGGAGATTTTAATACGGTTCTGGATCCTAGGTTGGATCAGTCATGCCCTAGGTTCCTGAAGGTTTCGGCTACAGCGAGAGTTGTTGGGATTTATGGAGTGTATGGTGGGGGGCGCGGACCCATGGCGATTTGAGAGGCTGGGGGGGGGCGAAGGAACGTTCATACTTATTGCATGTACACCAGGTGTGCTCCCGGATTGATTTCTTTGTGTTAAGACAAGGTGCGGTTGGCGGGGGTGGTTGGATCGGAGTATTCAGCGGTTGTAGTTTCTGACTATGCGCTGCACTGGTGGATTTGTGGGTGGTGCAGCGGGAGGTTCAACGGTTACAGTGGAGGTTGGATGTCGGGTTATTAGCGGACAAGGGAATTTGTGAGAGAGTGAGGGTGGTCATCCAAAATTATGTGGAGCTGAATAATACGTGGGAGGTTTCTGTCGCCACGCTGTGGGAGGTGCTGAAAGGGGTGGTAAGGGACAAATTTATATTGATTCGGGTGCACAGGGAGAGAGCGGAGGTTGGTGGAGAATATTCTGAGGGTGGACAAGAGATATGCGATGTCCAAGTAATAAGAGGAGCTGTTAATAAAGTAGAGGCAAATGGAGTTTAAGCTGGTGTCCATTGGAAATGCGGTGGGGCAACTGCTTAGCGCCAGAGGGGCGGTTTATGAGTATGGGGAGAAAGTGAGTAGGTAGCTTGCGCATCAGTTGAGGAAGCAGATGGCAGTGAGAGAGAATGGAAGGATGTGGTATCAGAGCCAAAGGGGGTGAATTCTATCGATGATTGTATGGCTCGGAGCTTCCATCCGGGGATGAAAGGATGAGCTTCTTTTTGGACGGGTTGGAGTTCCCAAGGGATGAGGAGGCGGAGGTGCAGGGATTGTGAGTCTTGATTGGGCTGAGGGAGTCGATGGATTGCGTGGGGGCAATGCAAGCAGGAAGGCCTTGGGGCCGGATGGGTCCCCAGCTGAATTTTATGGGAAGTTTGGATTGGTGCTGGGGCCCCTGCTTATTGGGATATATAATGAGTCGATGGTGAGGGGGGGAGCCGCGACCCCTCTCCTTCACCTTCTTGCAAGCCTCTATATTGCTCATTTTAAAGAAGGACAAAGACAGGAGCAGTGCGGATTGTACCGCCTGATTTCGCTGTTGAATGTAGATGCAAAGTTGTTGCCGAAGGTGCCTGCATCGTAGATAGAAGATTGTGTGCAGAGAATGATAGGAGAGGACCAACCGGGGTTCGTGAAGGGGCGGCAGCTTTCAGCAAATGTATGGATGCTGCTTAAAGTTATTATGATGCCCTCAGAGGGCCGAGAAGTGGAGGTGATGGTGGCAGTGGACGCGAAGAAGGCGTTTGATCGAGTTGAGGTGGCGTGTCTGTTTGAGGTGTTGGGTTGGTTTAGGTTTGGGCAAGGGTTTGTGGATTGGGTTTGACTGCTGCACAAGGCACCTAAGGGCGAATGTTTCCATGAATAAGGTTAGTTCAGATTACTTTGGGTTACACTAGGGATGAAGCAGTGGTGCCCACTCTCCCCGCTGCTCTTTGTCCTAGCGATATAATCGTTAGCATTAGTCCTTATGGGGTGGAGGGGATTGAATTGGCAGGGGGAGGCTTCGAGCACCGAGTATCTTTGTGCGCAGATGATCTCCTGTTGGATATTTCGGACCCGGTTGGGAGCTTTGATTGGATCATGGGGATTCTTGGTGAGTTTGGCCACTTTTCAGGATACAAGCTGAATATGGGGAAAAGCGAAGTGTTCGAAATTAATGCACGGGGATGATATGTTAGGCGGGTTGGTTTGACGTTGACTGCAACTGGATGCAGGGAAGCTAGAAACAAACGTCTAACACCGGAGATGATCCAACACGGTTTTATTTAAACTATGGACTGCTGTACATGTTCAGCTGTGGGTTGACACTCTACTAATCCTAATGATGACCTCTTACTGGTTCGACCAGACTTACTAGCTACCACATGGCAATAATGTCCACTGACTTGTGCACTCTGACTGTCTCAGTGTCTGGGTCCCGAAAAGAGCGGGAGTCTTAATGCCCTGTGAGCTTTATAGTGGTGGTGTCTTGTCTGGTGATTGGTTGTTCTGTGTTGTGTGTTCATTGGTCATCCTGTGTGTCAATCACTGCCTGTCTGCATCTCATTATATACATGAGTGGATATTATGACATCTACCCCCTTTTTAAAAAAAAAGTTACAAAACGTGAAAGTATATACGTGCCTGACTATGTACAAATGGTGAGTTAACGAACATATGTACATGGGAAGGTGTCTATCGTGCAGATACAGAGCAAACTGAATGAAATTTACAAAAGTAAAGTCTATAGATTCAGTCTTTGAGGCGGGCGCCGAATTCTGGTCGATCGCCGCAGAGGTGGAGCAGGAGACACCGGCACTTGGACTGGCGGGATTACTAGCATTGCGGCGGTGTGGTGGACATGGTGTGGACTCGCTGGACCAGATGCAGGAGCTTGCAGGCGCGAGCACCGAGCAGGGACACCCTGTCAGGCCAAACGATCTCGAATCGTAAGGTTGCCTTGAATTCCTTGTGAGATACCCCTAGCCGACACGATCCACTGGCAGCTATGGCATTGCTATTGTAGTCGAGGAGTTGGCATGCTGGTGGAAGAATGCTTGGTTGGTCACGGATGTTGTTGAGATCTGACTGCGATATGAGGTTCGCAGACGCGCCGGTGTCCAGTTTAAATCGGATGCGAGCCTGGTTGACTGTGAGGATAGCACACCTCTCATCGTCGGGATCCACACTGAGGATCGAAAGGCGGGTTGCCGGTGCAGTGGGGACCAGCTCACGTGTGGTTATGATGCCCACCTGATATGGAGATTCGAGGCAATCAGCATCGGGATCCCTTGGGCCGTAGGGGTCAGTATCCTGCATGTCTTGTTGCACCGAGCGGATACTTCTGCGCCGTATCTGGGACCGCCGGCTGATAATCGGTGGAGCGGACCTGTAGCAGGCCGCGTAATGCCCAGGCTTCCCACACTGTGGGCATCGCCGTCCTTTGGCTGGACATTGTCGCTTTAAATGGGCAGTGCCACAATTCGGACACGTCATAACGCTGACGTCAGCGCGTTCCGTGTGCCAACGCGCTTGCACAGTGCGGTCAGCCGACGTACTCACCTGCGCATCACAGTTGTCGGCCTCGTCGTCCACCCGGTCGCGGCGTGCATGCGTCGGGACCCGGGAAAAGCGTGCGAAACGGCCACTCTCCTCGATGCTCAGGCCTTGCATTTTTTCAATGGTCTGCACCCGTTCTGCCTTGTGGGAGGCCAGTTTTGCATTTCCCGCCGCCCTGTGTGGGAGTAACGATTCCTGGCATGCTCATGGACAACGCACGTTTCAATAGCGACGGAGAGAGTTAGCTGTTTTATTTATTTATTTATTTTAAATTTAGATTACCCAATTATTTTTTCCAATTAAGGGGCAATTTAGCGTGGCCAATCCACCTACTCTGCACATTTTTGGGTTGTGGGGGCGAAACCCACGCAGACACGGGGAGAATGTGCAAACTCCACACGGACAGTGACCCAGAGCCGGGATCGAACCTGGGACCTCAGCGCCGTGAGGCAGCTGTGCTAACCACTAGGCCACCGTGCTGCCCTAGCTGTTTTATTTTAAGGAGCTGTTGTCGAAGGGAATCGGAGTGGACCTCGAAAACGATCTGATCCCGGACCATGGAATCAGCCGCTGAGCCGTAATTGCATGACTGCGCCAGGATGCAGAGCTGGGTCAGGAAGGACTGAAAAGGTTCATCCTTACCCTAAACCCTCTGTTGGAAGCTGTACCATTCAAAGCTCTCATTCACTTCAATGTCGCAGTGGCTGTCAAATTTCAGCAGGACCGTTTTAAACATCGTCTTGACTTTGCCATCGGCAAACGTAAGCGAGTTGTAGATATGGAGGGCGTGATCCCCCGCGGTCGAGAGAAATAGAGCGATCTTCCTTGCATCTGGTGCTGCCTCGAGGTCGGAGGCCTCAATATACAGGAGGAACTTTTGCTTGAAGATCTTCCAATTGGCGGCGAGGTTGCCGGAGACGTGGAGCTGCGGAGGAGGCTGAATGTTTTCCATGTCGCTGGATGGCCGCATTCTGGTGTTTGCAGATTTACTCGAGGTAGGTTCGGCAGGATTAATAGCACTCTGGTACCATGATGTGTTAGGCGGGTTGGTTTGACGTTGACTGCAACTGGATGCAGGGATGTCTAACACCGGAGATGATCCAACATGGTTTTATTTAAACTATGAACTGCTGTACATGTTCAGCTGTGGGTTGACACTCTGCTAATCCTACTGACGACCTCTTACTGGTTCGACCAGACTTACTAGCTACCACATGGTAATAATATCCACTGACTTGTGCACTCTGACTGTTTCAGAGTCTGGGTCCCGAAAAGAGCAGTCTTTAAAAAAAAAAAAAAAAAATTTTTCTTCAAATTTTCACATTTTCACAAAAAAAGAGAAAACAGTAACAGAAAATTCAAAGAACAAAAAGAACAACCTCCCACCCCTGCCCGCCCCCATATATACAAAAGAGAAACAGTAAATAAACGTCTGTCGTTAGCGAAGATTCAACCCAAAACAAAGAGAAAGAGACCTTCCCCCCCACCGGTTGCTGCTGCTGCTGACCTTTTGATTTTACCGTTCTGCCAGGAGATCTAGGCATGGTTGCCATCTCCTGAAAAACCCCTGCACTGACCCCCTTAGGGCAAATTTCACCCTCTCCAATTTAATAAACCCCACCATATCGTTGACCCAGGCCTCCACGCTTGGGGGCCTCGCAGCTTTCCACTGAAGAAGAATCCTTCGCCGGGCTACCAGGGATGCAAAGGCCAGAATACCGGCCTCTTTTGCCTCCTGCACGCCAGGCTCCTCTGCCACCCCAAGTATTGCGAGTCCCCAGCCTGGCTTGACCCTGGATCCTACCACACTCGATACCGTCCTTGCTACACCCTTCCAAAATTCCCCCAGCGCTGGGCATGCCCAGAACTTATGGACATGGTTTTCTGGGCCCCCAGAGCACCTAATAAACCTGTCCTCGGTCCCAAAAAACCGGCTCATCCTTGTCCCGGTCATATGAGCCCTATGCAGCACCTTAAACTGTATGAGGCTAAGCCTCGCACAAGAAGAGGAGGAGTTCACCCTTCCCAGGGCTTCCGCCCACGTCCCCTCCTCAATCTCCTCACCCAGCTCCTCCTCCCATTTACCTTTCAGCTCCTCCACTGAGGCCTCATCTACCTCCTGCATCACCTGGTACGCTTCTGAGATGCTCCCCTCTCCAACCCACACCCCCAAGAGCACTCTGTCCTGAACTCCACGCGGCGGCAGCAGAGGGAACCCCGCCACCTTCCGCCTGACAAACGCCCTTACTTGCATGTACCTAAAGGTGTTCCCCGGGGGGAGCCCAAACTTCCCTTCCAACTCATCCAGGCTCACGAACTTCCCATCTATGAACAGGCCCCCAGTCTCCTGACACCTGCCCTGTGCCAACTCAGGAACCCGCTATCAATTCTCCCCGGAACAAACAGGTGGTTCCCCCGTATCGGCGACCCCGTCGAGGCCCCCACCTCCCCCCTCTACCGCCTCCATTGCCTCCAAATCTTGAGGGTAGCTGCCACCACCGGGCTCGTGGTATACCACGTTGGAGGGAGCGGCAGTGGCACCGTTACCAGCGCCTCCAGGCTCGTGCCCACACAGGATGCCATCTCCATCCTATTCCATGCTACTCCCTCCCCGTCCATTACCCACTTACGCACCATCGCTGCGTTGGCAGCCCAATAATATCCACAGAAGTTGGGCAGCGCCAGCCCCCCCCTATCCCTGCCGCACTCCAGAAACACCCTTCTCACCCTCAGTGTCCCGTGCGCCCACACACATCCCGTAATGCTCCTGTTAACCCGCCTGAAAAAGGCCTTCGGGATAAGGATGGGGAGGCACTGAAACAGGAACAGAAATCTCGGAAGCACCGTCATCTTGACTGACTGCACCCTACCCGCCAGAGACAGCAGCAGCATGTCCCACCTCTTAAACCTCTCCTCCATTTGCTCCACCAGCCCTGTGAGGTTAAGCTTATGCAAGGCCCCCCAGCTCCTGGCCACCTGAACCCCCAAGTACCTGAAGCTCTTCTCCGCCCTTTTCAGCGGGAGCCTCCCAATCCCCCCCTCCTGGTCCCCCGGGTGGACCACAAACAGCTTGCTTTTCCCAAAGTTAAGCTTATACCCTGAGAAATCCCCAAATTCCCAGAGAATCCCCATCACCACCGGCATTCCCTCCACCGGGTCCGCCACATACAACAAAAGTTCGTCCGCGTAGAGCGACACTCTGTGCTCCTCCCCACCCTGGACCAGCCCCCCCCAATCCCCCGACTCCCTCAGCGCCATAGCCAGGGGTTCAATTGCCAGCGCAAAAAGTAGGGGGGACAGGGGACACCCCTGCCTCGTCCCTCGATACAATCGAAAATACTCCAACCTCCTCTTATTCGTGGCCACACTCGCCATTGGGGACTCATACAACAGCCTCGCCCAACTGACAAACCCCTCCCCAAACCCGAACCTTTCCAGCACCTCCCACAAGTACCCCCACTCGACCCTGTCAAAGGCCTTCTCCGCATCTAGCGCCACCACTATCTCCGCCTCCCCTTCCACCGCCGGCAATATTATAATGTTCAAGAGCCTCCATATATTAGTGTTCAGCTGCCTCCCCTTCACAAACCCCGTTTGATCCTCGTGAATAACCTGCAGCTCACAGTCCTCAATCCTCGTGGCTAAGATCTTTGCCAACAACTTGGTGTCCACATTCAAGAGTGAGATCGGCCTGTATGACCCACACTGCAGGGGATCCTTGTCTCGCTTAAGAATCAAGGAGATCAGCGCCCGAGACATCGTCGGGGGCAAAGCCCCCCCCTCCCTTGCCTCCTTAAAGGTCCTAGCCAACAGGGGGCCCAGCAGGTCTGCGTACGTCTTGTAAAATTCAACCGGGAACCCATCCGGCCCCGGCGCCTTCCCCGACTGCATGTTCCCTATCCCTTTGACCAGCTCCTCAACCTCAATTGGCGCCCCCAGACCCTCCACCCATCCCTCCTCCACCCTTGGGAATCTCAGCCGGTCTAAAAAGCGCCCCATTCCCTCCTCCTCCGCCGGAGGTTCGGACCGATATAGTCTCTTATAAAAGTCCCTGAAGACCCCATTAATGTCTAACCCACTCCGCACCACATTTCCTCCCTGATCCTTAACACCACCAATCTCCCTGGCCGCATCCCGCTTACGGAGCTGGTGTGCCAGCATCCTGCTCACCTTCTCCCCATACTTGTACACCGCACCCTGAGCCTTTCTCCATTGAGCCTCCACCTTCCTGGTGGTCAACAAGGAGGCTGTCCCTCCTTCGGGGCCTCCGCGTACCTCCTGTCCACCCTCACCATCTCCCCCACCAATCTCTCCCTTTCTCTCTGCTCCCCTCTCTCCCTGTGGGCCCGAATGGAGATCAACTCTCCACGAACCACCGCCTTCAGCGCCTCCCAGACCGTCCCCACTCGGACCTCCCCATTATCGTTGGCCTTTAGATACCTCTCGATACATCCTCGAACCCGCCCCCTCACCGCCTCGTCCACCAGCAGCCCCACCTCCAAGCGCCACAACGGGTGCTGGTCCCTCTCTTCCCCCAGCTCGAGGTCCACCCAATGCGGGGCATGGTCCGAAATTGCATAGCCGAGTACTCAGTGTCTACTACCCTCGCAATCAGCGCCCTACTTAATTTGAAAAAATCTATCCGAGAGTAGGCCTTATGCACATGGGAGAAGTATGAAATTCCCTGGCCCTCGGCCTCGTAAACCTCCATGGATGCACCCCTCCCATCTGGTCCATAAACCCCCTCAGCACCTTAGGCGGCAGGCCTCCTACCCGTCCTGGAACTGGATCGATTCAGTGGCGGATCCAGCACCGTGTTGAAATCCCCCCCCATTATCAGGCCCCCCCACCTCCAAAATCTGGAATCTGGCCCAACATGCGCCGCATGAAACCTGCATCATCCCAATTCGGGGCATATACATTGACCAGCACCACCCGCTCCCCTTGCAGCTTGCCGCTCACCACCACGTACCTCCCGCCGCTGTCTGCCACCACACTCGACGCCTCAAACGACACCCTCTTCCCCACCAGGATTGCCACCCCCCGGTTTTTTGCATCCAGCCCTGAATGAAACACTTGGCCCACCCACCCCTTCCTCAACCTGACCTGATCCGCCACCTTCAGGTGCGTCTCCTGAAGCATAGCCATGTCCGCCTTCAGCTCCCTCAGGTGCGCGAACACGCGGGACCGTTTAACCGGCCCATTCAGTCCCCTCACATTCCAGGTGATCAACCGGATCGGAGGGCCACCTTCCCTCCTCCTCCCGTCGACTAGCCATCACCCTTCCGTAATCTGCCACGTGCCCGCGCACCCCCCCGCTCAGCCCGTTCCCCACAGCGGCAGACCACCATCCCGCCCCCTCTACACGCTCCAGCTCCTTCTTGGCCATTCCAGCAGCTACCCGGTGTCCTCCCCCTCTTCCCCCCCCCCCCCCCCCAAACCTCCCCATCCCCCCCCCGCAAGCTAGGGCCCCCCTAGCTGCGTAACTCCAGTCATTGTACTTCCGTAAGTCAGCCGACTCCTGCTGACCCCGGCTGCTCCCGCCACCACAATTACCCTCCCCAGTGACACCCCCCCCAATGCCGCCCCCGCCCCCTGTGTCTCCAGCACGGGAGAAAAGCCCGCGCCCCCATTCCAAGCCCCGCCCCCCCGACCCAAAACGCAGGAAGACAGGCACATGACCCAACAGAGCCGCGAACCCCACCCAAACCCGCAACCAGTGAAATAATAAAAATCCCAACATGATATGATAAAACACCCAAGTAAACAGATAACAGTCCCAAAAAGCAGACAAGAAAAAACAGAACAGCAAAAAAACATCGTCCAATAGAACCAAAAAGAAAAAAGCGAAAGGATATCAAGGAGGACAAAGCCTCCGGGCTGTGTACAATGTTCCCCCAGCCCCCAGTCTTCAGCTCAGGTCTCCTCCAGGGAGTCAAAGGAAAGTTGGCGGTCTTTATAGGTGACCCACAGGCATGCCGGCTGCAACAGGCCAAACTTGATCCCCTTCTTGTGGAGCACTGCCTTTGCCCGGTTAAACCCAGCCCTTCTCATCGCCACCTCCGCACTCCAGTCCTGGTAGATCCTGATCTCCGTGTTCTCCCACTTGCTACTCCTCTCCCTCTTCACCCAACGAAGCACACACTCACCGTCGACCAAGCGTTGAAAGTGGACCAGCACCGCCCTGGGCGGCTCGTTCAGCCTGGGCTTCCGCAGCATCACCCGATGGGCACCCTCCAGCTCCAGGGGTCCCCGGAACGACCCCGCGCCCATCAGCGAGTTCAGCATCAGGACCACGTAGGCCCCCAAATCCGAACCTTCCAGCCCCTCCGGGAGGCCCAAAATCTGCAGATTCTTCCGGCGGGAGCGATTCTCCATCTCCTCCATCCTTGCCAACCATTTCTTGTGAAGTGCCTCGTGCGACTCCACCTTCACCGCCAGGCCCAGGAGTTCATCCTCGTTCTCCGAAGCCTTCTGCTGCAGCTCCCGAATCTCCGCAGCCTGAGCCGTCTGAGTCGCCCCGAGCCTGTCCAGCGATGCCCTCAACGGCTCCAGGATCTCAGCCTTTAGTTCCTGGAAGGAGTGCAGCAGCAGGTCCTGCTGCTCCCTCGTCCACTGCTGCCACGCTGCCGGTTCCCCGCCCGCCACCATCTTGTCCTTTTTGCCTCGCTCCTTCTTCTGCTGCAAAGTTGATTTTCTGGTCGCTCCACTTCTAGTCCAGCCCATCCACCGGCCGCCAAGCACAGAGGCTGCGTTCCCACCCGGGGAAAAGTCAAAACAGCGTCGTCGCGGGCCCTTAAAAGAGCCCGAAAGTCCAAAAAAAGCGGGAGCCACCGAACGCGCGACTTAGCACTGCATCACCACAACCGGAAGTCGTTCCAAGAGCAGGAGTCTTAATGCCCTGTGAGCTTTATAGTGGTGGTGTCTTGTCTGGTGATTGGTTGTTCTGTGTTGTGTGTTCATTGGTCATCCTATGTGTCAATCACTGCCTGTCTGCATCTCATTATATACATGAGTGGATATTATAACAGGGGACAGGAGAGGAGACTGGGAGAATTGCCTTTTTGGGTAGTGGGGGTGAGCTCTCACTATCTTGGGACACAGGTGGCGCAGAATTGGGCCCAGCTGCACAAGTTGAACTTGAGGGCTGGTGGAGGGAATGAAGGCGGATTACAAGAGATAGGATGTGAAGACATTATCTCTGGTGGAGTGGGTGTAGATGACGAAGATGATGGTGCTGCCAAAGTTTTTGTTTGTATTTCAGAATCTCCCTATTTTTGTTCCGAAGTCCTGTTTGTAGGACGGTGAATGGGTTGATTCTAATGTTATGTGGACAGGAAAGGCTCCACGGTGAGGAGGGTGTACTTGAAGAGGGATCAATGGTGGGGGGGCGGGGGGGGGGGGTGGGGGGGGGGGGGGCTAGGCTAAGTCTTATCCAATTTAAATTGGTGCATAGAGCTCACATGATGGTGTTCAGGATGCCAGGATGAGTTGGGTCTTTTTGGGGGAAGAGGATAGGTGAGGGCGGGGTGGGGGGGGGGGGGGGGGTAGTGTGAACGATGTAGATAAGTTTTGGGCATGTCCAAGGTTGACGGGGGTTTGGAAGGGATTTTCAGACGCATTGTCAAAGGTTTTGGGGGTAGAGGTAGCTCCGAATCCGATGGTGGTGATATTTGGAGTGTCAATGGATCCGGGGGTACAGGTGGGGAGAGAGGCAGAAATCATGACCTTTACCTCCCTGACAGCCTCAAGATGCATTTTGCTGTGTTGGCAGGACTCGGAGCAACAAAAGGCAGGGGTTTGGTTGAGTGATTTGTCATAGTTCCTGCATTTGGAAAAAATTAAGTTCGCTATTCGAGAGGTGAGGGAGGGATTCACCTTGAGGTGGAAGCTGTTTATTGACTTCTCTCAGGAGTATTAGCCATCAGCAGGGCGGTTGTTTATTTTTTGTTGGGGGGGGGGGCGATAAATTGGAAAAGGGGGGCGGCTGCCAGAGTCGCAGCGCGATCAGTAGGAGTTGTTATTGGGGGGGGGGGGAGGTTACAGGAAAGGAAGAGTGGGTTGACACCTGTTCCCACAGTTGGCTTTTGTATTTTTGTAATTCTGTATGTATTTAAAATGCCTTCAATAAATTGTTTTTCAAAAAAAAGAGGTATAGCGTGACTGAATTGAAAATATTCCGCTTATCAGAGAATACCAGGAAGGATTTGAAAAGGATAGATCATGCCTGACAAAACTGATTAACATTTTTGAATGGTGACTAAAATAATGGACCGGAAAATGGACTTCCAGAAGGCATTTGATATAGTCCCCAATAAGTCTCACTGTTGCTGGATCAAAATCCTGGAACTCCCTTCCTCACAGCATTGTGGGTGTACCTACATCACATGGACCACAGCGATTCAAAAAAGTGGCTCAACATCACCGTCTCAAGGGTTGTAAATGCCAACCCAACTAGCAATGCCCACATCCCATGAACAAATAAAGAAAAAATAAGGGACTGCTTGTTAATGTTGAAGCTCATGGAATTAAAGGCAAATTGTTGACCTTGTTGGAAAATTGCCTGCGTGGCAGAAGACAGTCGGGATATTGGACATGTACAATAATTAGTAGGATGTGATTAATGGTGTCTCACAAGGTACTGGGTTGTTCCATCAGAATCCTGTATATTTCAGGAAGATCACCTCACATTCTTCAAAACTCCAGATATATTTATTAATGACTTAGGAGGTAGGATAGAAAACCACGGGCTGAATTCTCTATTTGGGAGTTTTCCGGCTGGGACTGAATAGCGTGCGATTCACGTCCTTTGAGGGCTCTATTCGGTAAGTGAGCCAGGACATGCAAATTGGCCATCACTCAGCCACCAGGAATTGAAAACAATTCCCCGCCAGCGGGCTGTGTAATCGCTGGGGCTGGAATTAGCGCTAAAAATCCCAACAGCTGGCGTTGTTTCTAAGCGCTCCATTTACCACGCGCTCACTGCAGGCACAAAGAGGGCTCACAGAAGACCTCCCCCCCCCCCCCCCCCCAACGCTCCCCGAGGTCAGGGTCTGAGGTGGATTCAATGCCAATGAGGAGAGGAGGGACATTCTCTTCCCCAGGATGGGCCGCAGACTGAAACCTCTCCTGAACAGCGCCTAGGAGGTAGTGGCAGAGGCATTCAGCGCTGCCAGCCTCACCAGGAGGAGACGCTGGTGGTCCTGAGGGGTGGCGGTTCACTGGTGAAACATCTGCCCTGAGGGGGTCAGAGAACCAGGAAAGGTTCCAGAGGCCACAGTGCAGGTGTCCTCTGGTTGGAGTAAACTCTGTTAATCCCCAGCTTCCTCTGCAGTAGGGCAAAGCTTCTGAGGAGGGCCAGTACCTGGTGGGGCCACTGATTCAGCTTGGCCACGCCCATCCCCTTGATGATACACCTAGGGTAAGAGGGTTTCCAGAAGAGTGGCCTGGGAAAGATCCCACATCACCAGAGGCTCTCTGACCATTTCCAGGACACTGTGAACAGTAAGCATTGTAAGTAGCCAGGAGCCTGTAAGTAGCACCAGAAAGTTGTGTTTAAATCACAGACTGCAGTAACAGCAGGCTGAGCCAGGCCACCCCAATCCCGAGGGGGATACTCCCGCGTCCACAGACTTGGCACCAAGTCATTCCCTGCTACTGCTCCAGCCCAGGCAGCCACCCCCAGTAAACCGGACAATATTTGAGACTTTTTCAGATTTGTTTTAGCCTCCTGCTCCCTCCCAGGAGTCAAGTCCCCACTTATAAACACTTGCACCAATCCATGCCCATGAGATTTCTGCTAAGAGGGGTGGCACATCATAGTTGGCGGTGGAGCGGAGCATGAAGTGTCCAGGTTGCTTATGATATTTGAATCCATGCAAATGACGGTTTTGTGTGGACCTGCCGGCATGAAGTGCAAAATTCGATAAGGCCGGCAGCATTATCGGACTGGAAAATGCTGTTGGAATCGACGCCGGGCATAAAGCTGAATTTTTCCATTTCGTACAATTTTCCGCCCGATCGGAATTCTCACTGCCGGCATTGCAAAACAGAGAATTAAGTCCCACATATCCAGATTTGCCGATGACACAGATATAGGCAGCACTGTTGAGCTGTGTATATGTAAAATCGTAGCCATGATGTGGAGATGCCGCCGTTGGACTGGGGTGGGCACGGTAAGAAGTCTTACAACACCAGGTTAAAGTCCAACAGGTTTGTTTCGAATCACTAGCTTTTGAATGGATAGACAAAACTATGGCAAATCGAGAGAATGTAGAAGCAGCGGAGGTGCAAACAGATCTGGGGCCCAGGTACATAGATCATTAAAATGTCATGAACCAGAGGACACCAATTTAAGCTGTTTGGTTAAAGAACCAATGGTGACATGAGAAAAAGCTTTTATGTGAAATGAGTGGTTAGGATCTGCAATGCACTGCCTGATAACAGTGGTAGAGGCAGATTCAGTCATGGTTTTCAAAAGGAAAATGGATCGGCACCTGGAGAGAAAATAGACTGCAAAGCTGTGGGGAAAGGGAAGGGAAGTGAGATGTTCGATCATAAGAAATGGAAGCTGGAGTATGCATTCAGCCCATGTCATTCATCCTAACGTTCTACTCTGCTATTCAATAAGATTTTGGCTGATCTGACTGCATCCTTAACTCCACTTTCCTGCTTTTCCCCATCAGGCTGATTTAGCACAGTGGGCTAAATAGTTGACTTGTAATGCAGAACAATGCCAGGAGCATGGGTTCACTTCCCATACCGGCCTCCCCGAACAGGCGCCGGAATGTGGCGACTAGGGGCTTTTCACAGTAACTTCATTGAAGCCTACTTGTAACAATAAGTGATTATTATATCACATCTGACTACCTTTTTGATCAAATTCTGCCTTGAATACATTCAATGTTTCAGCCTCCACAACTCTCTGGGCAGGGAATTTTAAAGTTTAATGGACTTCTGAGAGTAAAAATTCATCCTCATCTCCACCTTAAATGGGAGACTCTTTATTTAGTGTGTCCCCCTAGTATTACACAACCCACAAGGGGAAACATCCTCTTCGAATCCACCCTGTCAAGCTCCCTCAGAATCTTAAAGGCACGATTTAATTGAAAGGTTTCATGGTCATGAGCGGGAACTGCCGCAAGCTTCCCGACGCTCAACCCGGCGAGGCCTCCACTGGTATTAAACGTAAATTGGTCCACTTAAAGAGACTCCGGGGCTTCACGCCGCAAATGACGATTCCACCTGCTCCCCGCCAACAAGCGGAGAGCAGCACTTGAACCAATCCTGCAGAGCAAACCACACAGCTCGCAGCCAAGCCACCGAGGAGACCAGTCCCACGATTTGGGTTCTCGACTTGGTCAGATTGGTGGGCATGGTCGAGTGCAGATGGGATGCCCTGTTTCCCTGAGGGGCTCGGAAAGTCACCCACAGGGCAGCCAGTGACCCTGCGGGAGGTGGCAGCGGGCGTCAGCTTGGGGGGCATCACCAGGAGGACTGGCACCCAGTGCCATAAGAAGATCAGCAACCTCCACCGGGCTGCACTGGTGAGTTGGCACCGGACCCCCTCGCACCGGCCCCGCCCGCCACCCAGAGGTGAAGATCTATGGCTGCCACCCAATGAGCCTTCACACTTGAGTTGTTAATGCCATACAGAATGATCCATCCCTCCCACTGACCCACATGTCCATTATCCTGCAGGATCCCCATCTGACGGTGCTGAACCCATCCAGGTGGTATGCTCCCCGCAGCCGCCCATAGGAAGGCCTCGGAGGGGAGCTCCGAGGAGACCCCCAGATTCACGGCACATCTGTCTTCCGCACCCGTTACCAATGCAGAGACAGACATCTCAGTTGGTGACATTAGTGGTCAGGCTTCTGGGGCACATTGTGGTGAGCACCACACAGCTGCTGATGCACATCAGGTGGAGGCAGGAAGACCCAGGCCAGACAGCAGCCGGAGGTCTGCTGGATCCCAGGATCCAGCTGGGTCCCAGGCAGATGCTGAGCCTCTGGACCAGGTTTACCGGAACTGATGCAGATGTTAGATTGTGGCCGTGATATTCAGAGGGGGTGTCAGCAACACTCCAGCAGGTACATAGCCGATCGGAGGAGTCCCAGAGGCTCCGATGCAGGAAATAGCACTGGCATTGCATGGCACCGAGGCCAACACAGCTAGGGTGGCGATGGCAGTGGAGAGCCTGGTTCACGACGTCAGCAGCATGGATGGTGGCATCCAAGGTGTGGCTCACTCAGTGACTGCCATGGCTGAGTATCTTGTCAACGTGTCCGAGCCGCTGGGGACATGTCCCAGGGGCCATCAGCTCCCCCCCCCCCCCCCCCCCCCCCCCACCCCCGACAATGGCGCGCCTCGGAGTCAGCTACCGGAACAGGATGGCACAGCGAGGCATGTTTTGCCGGCAGGTGGGCCAGAGCCCGAGGACCCCCAGAGGATGACCACCAAGGGTATTGAAGAACACGGGACACGGGCCGACCACCAATCCCCTGCCCCAGCTCCCCGGGCATGGCCATCCTTGAGCTGGGGCATCCCATCATTGGCAGAGAATTCTGCTGCCTGGGCATCTTGTTGAGACTGGTCAATGTCAAAGTTTATATAGTTTGCTACCCAGGCAAACAAGGCATCCGTGACCTCATGGGTGCACTTCTGAGCTGTAGCTTGTGAGATGCCATACAAGTCCCCACTCGAGGCCTGAAATGATCCTGAGTCCACCAGGAGCAGGTATCCTCCTCCTCTGCCTGGTGCCAAGTCCGCGAGGACATGGCACAGAAGCTGCACCGTCCCCTTGTTGAGGCGCAGCCTCCTGCGGCACACGCGGTCCGTCATTTGTTTGAATGACCAGCGACGCCTGTATACCTTGTACACTGATGGGCGGCCGGGTCCTCAGGGTGTGGGGCGGAGCCCTGCGCATGGGCCCCACCTCGAACCTCTGTCAACATTGCTGCCACCGCCTTCTCTGGCGTCTGGCCACCGGATCTGCCAGCAGCACCGTGAGGGCAGCCACCCAAGAGGTCCAAGATATCATCATCCCGTGTAATATCTGGGATTGGAGAGGGAGAGAGAGACTGATGATCAGCGGTGTCTTCCACCCCGGGACCCTCCTCCCCACATCCACTGCCATCATTATGCCCTAACCACGCATCCCCCGCTGCTGCGGTGGCCCCTGGTCACCAGACACCTGCATGTAACATTTCCTGGACCGGCTGCTGGTCCCCTCCCCAGTGCATGCATGTTTTTTCCATGTATGGAACGATCTGGCTGGACTGTATGCAGAACAACACTTTTCATTGTACCTGGGTACATGCAACAATAAATCAAATTCAATTCAAGTCAAAAACATTTCTACACGTAAAGGGTGATGAAATTTAGGTACTTTCTTCCACAAATGGCAATCGATGCCAGATCAATTGTAAATTTTAAATCTGAGATTGATAGACTTCTGTTAATCAAAGGTAGTGAGGGATATGGGGCGATGGTGGGTATATGGAGTTAAGTTACAGATCAGCCATGACCTCTCTAAATGGTGGAATAGGCTTTGAGGAACTAAATGGTCTACGCTGGTTCATACGTTCCTCAGTGTCCCCTGGAGGTTCTAGGGAAAAAACGCTTATACCAATTAACATAGGAAAGGAAAAATTGTAAATGGTTAAGACGTGATTGAAATAAACTTTTCTTAATATTACTCTGCCCTTTATATGACTCCCAGAACAATTAAATGCCACTCAACAATCTGGGCATTGATTCACATGGATGTCACTAATTTCTGCCTAAATCTACCTATCGTCAGCAGAAAAAAAATGTTGCGTGTAATTCTATTTGAAAGGCATAATGAATTAGCAACAGTGTTTTCTTTGTAGAAGGAATGATGGCAGTAACAGCTCCTTTTGTTTTTATTCCAGCCCATCGCTTAAAATGGCGCACAGAAATCTAACAGGTGGCTGCAATGTTAACTGTGCGTGCAAAATCCATGAGTATGAGCCTGTCTGTGGATCAGATGGGATCACATACTTCAGTCCTTGCTTGGCTGGCTGCTCAAACGTGGTGAATGAAAGCACAGGGGTGAGTGCCTGTTACCACAAGATTGTGAATGTCAAAATAACATTCTCATATGATTGATAAACTCACGCACAACAGAGTCACACTGTGGGAGGGTGCAAGTCCCACTTGCTAAGATTTGCTGATCAATCAGAGGCCACCAGCACTTCTATGTTCAGCAGCGCCACTGGGAGGGTGGCTGCTGTTGGTATAACATCCACCTGGGCCTCAGATCAAGGATGGACCCAGGGACGGTGCCAGCAGAACTGGCTTACGGGAATGGGGTGTGAGGGCGGCAGGCCAGGGTCACTCTTGGCAAACCCTCCCTGATGCAGGGTCCCTCGACCAGGCATTGAGTACTTTTGAATGAGGGATCCCGCCCTTCCTCCTCAGCCCCAAAAGCCTGCATGAAAACACACCAGGGTTTGCGTGTAATGATCCATCCCCACCCCCGACCACCTCTGGGTTAATACCAGCGGCAGCAAGATGAGGCCCATAAGTGGGCATTAATTGGCAGCATGGCAGGAAAGCCAATCTTGGGTCGTCTCACTCCATATTTAATAAGGGTGGAAACCGGAAGGTGGGATGGTCCCCACCCCCAGCCTCCCACCTGATTAAATGTCCTCCACCACCAAACTCACCACAGGCAGGGACACAGGTTTCTGCCCATAATTTAGGGAAATATAAAATTATCCAAGTTGGTCAGAAGAATCGAAAAGCTGAATATTTTTTAAAAGGAAAATGCTAGAAAGTGTTGGTATCAAATGAATTTTGGCAGCCCTTGTGCACAGAAATTAACATGTATGCGCAGTGACAAACTGGGGAGGTCTTGTGGTGCATTGCATAGCACCCCTCCCTTTAAGCCAGAAGGTCTGGATTCACGTCCCACCCCAGGACTTGATAGCCAAGGAAGGTGTGTTCATAATGCAGCCAACAGGTTGAGTATCAAGCTGCAAGAGTAAACTTGCTCAGAATATAAAAACAGATAGTAAAAGTTTCTACAAATATATAAAACAAAAAAGAGTGGCTAAGGTAAATATTGGTACTTTAGAGGATGAGAAGGGAGATTTAATAATGGGACATATGGAAATGGCTGAGGAACTGAACAGGTTTTTTGGGTCGGTCTTCACAGTGGAAGACACAAATAAGATGCCAGCGACTGATAGAAATGAGGCAATGACAGGTGAGGACCTTGAGATGATTGCTATCACTAAGGACATAGTGATGGGCAAGCTAATGGGGCTAAAGGTAAACAAGTCTCCTGGTCCTGATGGAATGCATCCCAGAGTGCTAAAAGAGATGGCTAGGGAAATTGCAAATGCACTAGTGATAATTTACCAAAATTCACTAGACTCTGGGGTGGTCCCGGCGGATTGGAAATTAGCAAACGTGACACCATTGTTTAAAAAAGGAGGTAGGCAGAAAGTGGGTAATTATAGGCCAGTGAGCTTAACTTCGGTAGTAAGGAAGATGCTGGAATCTATCATCAAGGAAGAAATAGCGAGGCATCTGGATGGAAATTGTCCCATTGGGCAGATGCAGCATGGGTTCATAAAGGGCAGGTCATGCCTAACTAATTAGTGGAATTTTTTGAGGACATTACCAGTGTGGTAGATAATGAGGAGCCAATGGATGTGGTATATCTGGATTTCCAGAAAGCCTTTGACAAGGTACCACACAAAAGGTTGCTGCATAAGATAAAGATACATGGCATTAAGAGTAAAGTAGTAGCATGGATAGAGGATTGGTTAATTAATAGAAAGCAAAAAGTGGGGATTAATGGGTGTTTCTCTGGTTGGCAATCAGTAGCTAGTGGTGTCCCTCAGGGATCTGTGTTGGGCCCACAATTGTTCACAATTTACATAGATGATTTGGAGTTGGGGACCAAGTGCAATGTATCCAAGTTTGCAGACAATACTAAGATGAGTGGTAAAGCAAAAGTGCAGAGGATACTGGAAGTCTGCAGAGGGATTTGGATAGGTTAAGTGAATGGGCTAGGGTCTGGCAGATGGAATACAATGTTGACAAATGTGAGGTTATCCATTTTGGTAGGAATAACAGCAAAAGGGATTATTATTTAAATGATAAAATATTAAAACATGTTGCTGTGCAGAGAGACCTGGGTGTGCAAGTGCATGAGTTGCAAAAAGTTAGTTTACAGGTGCAATAGGTGGTTAAGAAGGCAAATGGAATTTTATCCTTCATTGCTAGAGGGATGGAGTTTAAGACTAGGGAGGTTATGCTGCAATTGTAGAAGGTGTTAGTGAGGCCACACCTGGAGTATTGTGTTCAGTTTTGGTCTCCTTACCTGAGAAAGGACGTACTGGCACTGGAGGGTGTGCAGAGGAGATTCACTAGGTTAATCCCAGAGCTGAAGGGGTTGGATTACGAGGAGAGGTTGAGTAGACTTGGACTGTACTCGTTGGAATTTAGAAGGATGAGGGGGGATCTTATATAAAGAGGGGGGATCTTATAGAACCAGGGGCTGGTTTAGCTCACCAGGCTAAATCGCTGGCTTTTAAAGCAGACCAAGCAGGCCAGCAGCACGGTTCAATTCCCGTACCAGCCTCCCCGGATAGGCGCCGGAATGTGGCGACTAGGGGCTTTTCACAGTAACTTCATTGAAGCCTACTCGTGACAATAAGCGATTTTCATTTTTTTCATTTCAAATTATGAAGGGAATAGATAGGATAGATGCGGCCAGGATGTTTCCACTGGCGGGTGAAAGCAGAACTAGGGGGCAATGGCCTCAAAATATGGGGAAGTAGATTTAGGACTGAGTTGAGGAGGAACTTCTTCACCCAAAGGGTTGTGAATCTATGGAATTCCTTGCCCAGTGAAGCAGTTGAGGCTCCTTCATTAAATGTTTTTAAGATGAAGATAGATAGTTTTTTGAAGAATATAGGGATTAAGGATTATGGTGTTCGGGCCGGAAAGTGGAGCTGAGTCCACAAAAGATCAGCCATGATCTCATTGAATGGCGGAGCAGGCCCGAGGGGCCAGATGGCCTACTCCTGCTCCTAGTTCTTATGTTCTTAAGATCTGTCCAACACATGGCACCGGCTGGTGATTAGAGTGGGAGAGACTGCTGGCCAGCCATGCTTGATTCGGAGTGGATCCCTCAAGCTATTAACCTCTGACAACCTGTTCAGAGGGCTTTCTTATGAAGAGACATTGAGTAAAATTAGCCTCTTATAGTCTCTGGAGTTTAGGAAAATGAAAGGTAAATTAATTGCAACGTGCAAAATTCTTAACATCTCTTCAGTCAAGCCCCCTGTGAGGTTGTTTTCTCTGCCTGGAGAATCTGGAACTAGAGAGTTACAACCTCAGATAAAGGGGTTTGTCATGAAAAGAAGTGTCTTCACTGAAGAATGTTAGAATCTTTGAAACAGACTTGAGGGACCGAATGGCCGACAGCTGTTCCTGTAAATTCAATCACTATTAGGCATGTAGAAATTGAGACAAATGGGCAGAGAAGTCTAGTTTTAAGTCCTAGATCTAGCAGTTGTGTAGTATATCAGTTATCAATTCAAAGGTTGGGTGTTGATTCATGTGCTCTCTTTTATACTACAGTCACCTTGTTGACATTTCTCTCTGCACTTTAACAGAATATTGGGTTCTTTTATCTGGAGATGCTGCTAGGTGGTGATCTATGAAAGCTTTTAGTTTGTTCAATTATGCGGTGCAATGGAGAATATTTACTGATGCTGTTAAAGAGTTAACTACTGACTGATTTAGGGTAAATGGGAATAAATAATACCCAATGTGTAAAGGTGGATACAACATAGTTCAAAGGGAAACTATTGACTGAGGTAGTGGAAAAGTGGATTTCCTTCCAAAAATAGAAGTTTTCTTTTATATTTGAATGAAGTAAAAAGTTTCTGATAGTTTCTTAAGAGATTGGTTACTGATGTGGATGTGTATTGTAGAAAAAGGATTGAATGATGATACAAAAACAGCTGTATTAGGAATGTTCTTAGTGCCTTCCGCAATAGCTGTCTCAACAATTCGTGCTGTGACTGAGGGTAGACTGTAATTAACTTCAAGCAGTGATCCTTCCTAAGTCTCGTATTTTGTTTTACAGATGAGGAACTACACTGACTGCGCCTGTGTTCAAAGCCGGCAGGTGATAACCCCGCCGACCGTCGGTCAGAGAAATCAGCTCCGATTGGTTATTGTGAAAACATATTTGAATGAGAATGGTTATGCAGTGTCTGGCAGGTGTGAGCGGACGTGCAATACACTGATCCCTTTTCTGATATTCCTGTTCATCGTCACGTTAATAACAGCTTGTGCACAGCCATCAGTAATCATAGTAACACTCAGGTAAGAGCCAGCTGGGCATGTCAGTTCAGGAGGTATTGGAAGAATATACTCAGTGATATGTTTATTGTCACATGATGGCTTGGTGCAACCTTTGGTGCAGATCATGTGACACTTTAATGATCCCATTGTGTGGCACGAAGGAAGGAGCATCCATTTAGAAAATTCCTGAAATAAATATTCCAAGCCTCATTTGAAATTGAATGAACACACTTTGTGTCTCTCTGTTTGAGTTGATTTCGTCGATATGTATTTGCTGCTGACTGCAGTGCAATGAAGTAAGGATGTAAGAACAAACAGCTATTGTGTCCCACTCACGGTATCCATGGCAATTGCTGTCACTGACATTTTATTTTTAACCATGAAATTATTTTCAACTGAATTATCCAGGAGTTGCACAGGGGCAAGTATTTCCCATTCCAACTTGCCTAAAGCTAAAGTTTTGATAATCTACAGGCCATTGCTCATTTAGCGAACATTCTAGAATCATAGAAGCATGGAATGATTTCAGCACACAAGAGACCATTTGGCCCATTGTATCTGTACAAGCTCTCAGTAAGAGCTAATCAGCTAATCCCACTCCCCCAACCTTTTTCCTGGAGCCCGGCAAATGTTAGCCAATTCTCTTTCGAAAGCCACTCTCGGACAGTATATTCCGGATCCTAACCATTCTCTGCATAAAGATGTTTTTTCCACTAGTTCTTGACTATTCCTCCATTAGAGTCAGTTTCTCCCTATCTAATCTGTCCAAATGCCTCATAATTTTGGACACCTTTATTTCTTCTTACCTTTCCCTTCTCTGCAGAGAAAAGCCCAGCTTTGTCAATCTATCGTTGTAACTGAAGTCTCTCACCCCTTGAATCACTCTTGTAAATTTTTCTTCCACTCTCTCTAATGCCTCCTTCACATCCTTCCTAAAGTGCAGGGCCCAGAAGAGGGTACAATACCCCAGTTGAGGCTGACCTAGATTCACCATAACTTCCTTGCTTTTTGCACTCTATGCCTCTGTTGAAAAAGTTCAGACTCCGTCTGCCATCACCGTTCCGACCTCGAATTAATCAGGCTGAAGCAGGACATTGATGAGACCCCCACATGGTACCCTCCCACTCGATTAAATGCTCCTCCCCCTCCAAATATGCCTTGGGGGAGGGTATTACATTCCACCCATTGTTGCCGGGTTTATTGAAGCTGTCTGTAACATTTACAATTTTCCAGTCCTCTGGCACCACCCTGTATCTAGGGAGGATGATAAAATTATGGTTAGTGCCTTCTCAATTTCCAGCCATGTTTCCCTCAGTATTCTTGAGTGCATTTCATCTGGTCCTGGTGACTTATCAACTTCAATACAGCTTGCCCTTCTAATAACACCTCTTTATCAATGTTTTAACTTGTCCATTGTCCCAACTACCTCCTCTGAACCTTGTACATTCAACCTGGTTCTCAGTTGTATTATCAAATTGACATCTGTCATACACACCTTTTTACTGCAGCATCTCATTCTCTTATCTCATTCATCATCCAGGCAGCTCTGACTTTGTTGTAACTGTCCCCCTCGTGGGAATGCACCTCAACTGTACTTTTAATTATCTCCTCGATAAAGACAGCTTATTGTTCTGTTACAGTTTTGCCTGTCAATCTTTGTTTTCAATTTACCTAGGCCAGATGTGTTCCCATCCATTACAATTGGTCATTCCCCAATTAATTATATTCACTCTGGGTTTCTCTTTAAATATTTCCATAGCTACTCTAAAACTTATGATCCATGATCATTGTTGCCTCTTCTTCTTCGGTGATCACTCGCTAACGAATGTGATTGTCCACCTAAGAAACACTCTGTTACTGTTCATAGTCTCTGTGAATCCTTGTGTGGCTGGTGAGCCCGATCCTGGAGCTAGATCTTCGCCCACATACCTGGCAGTATATTTCCAGGAGGTGAGGTCAGTCCTTGGACTCTATCGCTGATATTCCTTTCTCAGGTTTCTGTTCCAGCCTCTTGCCGTTGGGTGTCCTCGAAGAACTATGTCCCTTCAATCAAGAGGTTCCTCTAAGTCGGTCTCTTCTGAGCAACGTTCCCCCGGGCATTGACGCCTATGTTGCATTTCTTGTGGTAAGCCTTCAGTGTGTCTTTGAAATGCTTCCTTTGTCATCCTCTTGTTTGGGAGCCTTCCTTGAGCTGGGCAAAGAAAGTTTGTTTTGGCAGCCGAGACTCTGACATTGTAAGCACATGGCCGGCCCAATGGAGTTGGTTTCGGAAGATCATGGTCTTTTTTTAAAAAATGTTCTTATTCTCCATTTTCACATTTTCCTCCAAAATTCACACCCCACCCCCAAACAGTAAACGGTAACAAATACAAAATCAATCCCCTTAACAATAACAACGATCCCATCCTCCCACCACCCCAAACAACGGCCCACCTGCCAATATATGCATCCAATAAAACAAACCCTCCCACGGTGGAAACACCGCCCATGGTCACCATAGAATCCACTCCCCCCCCACACTCAACGCCGTCCAACCTCTGAAAGAGTACCGTATGTGATACCCAAGAGTTGTAAACCACCACCCCCCCCCCTCCCTTCCAACTCCTCCTGCCCGCTGCCTCTTATAAAACACCTCCCCCAACCCTGGTTCCTTCCCCCCAACTTTCCACTCCGGCTAGACCACTCGGACCCTGTTCTGCCAGGCTCCGATGGCCGCAGCCCCTCCCCCACCTCACTCCCATTCACTGGCCGGTTTAAACCGTCCAGCGTGGAGTCCACCGCCTGGGTCCCTTTCCCCCTTGCCCGGCTCTAGGAAAGCCCAGAAATTCCCTTTTAGCACACACATCCCGCATATCCACCTACACCCCAAAGAGCCCTCACTTTGAGTGCAAGTCCCATCACTTCCCTTGTCCAACTATATACACCATTGGCTCCTTTAGCCCATACACCTGGACGCAGTGAAACAAAAAAGAAGAGACAATAAAGAAGAAAATACAGTCCTGAGGTTACATCAGCATATGGCCATTTCTCAATTTCTCAGTTCTGCCACAGTCCTTCTGCCTTCGCAAACTCCTCCGCCGCTTCCGCCGTTCCAAAATAAAAGTCCTTGAGCTTATAAGTCACCCTCAGCATCACTGGATAGACAATGCCGGACTGCACCTTGCTGATGTACAGTGCCCTCTTCACCCGGTTGAAAGCAGCCCACCTCCTCACCAGCTCCACCGTATAGTCCTGGTATACACGTATACCAGCTCCAGCCCACTGCACCACCCGCTTCTGCTTAGCCCAGCACAGGACCTCCTCCTTCACACTGTACCTATGGAAGCACAAAGTCACTACCCTTGGCGGCTCACTCGCCTTTAGTACAGGCCTCCCCGACCAATGAGCCCGATCCAGTTCATATCGGGAGTGATCCTCCCCCTGCCCCAATAGCTTCGCCAGCATTGCGGCAAAATACTCCGTCGGCCTCGGCCCTTCAACTCCTTCGGACAACAGCCCCACAACCCTCAAATTCTGTCGCCTGGACCTCTTTTCCAGATCTTCCTATTTTTCTCGCAGATCCTTGTTCACCTCCATCACCTTCCACATCTCCTTCCCCATCGAGGTAGGTTGATCACCGTGCTGCGCCACCGTCTCCTCCACTACCTTCAGCGCCTCCCCTTGCGCCCGCACCTCCACCACTGCGCTCGCCACCGCCGTCGTCACCGGGGAAATCGCCTCCTCCACCAGCACACTCAAAACCTCCCTCATCTCCTTCCTCATCGCCTCCAGGTGTTTTGTAAACTGCCTTTCGAATTCCGCAGCCATCACCTTGGTTATTTCTTCAGCCTTCAACAATACGGCCTCCCAGGGTGCTCCAGCCTCCTTTTTCCCTGGTGACCCCGTGGTGACCTCTCCTCTCCCCAATGTGCCCTCAGCTGCTTTTTTAACCGCCGTTTTCTTACCGACCCTTGACATCTTCTTCTGCTGTGCCTCCTCTGCGCCTTCTCCGTGCGTTTGACGCCTCCGTGGACCCTGGGACCGGGCTTAAAGCCCTGAAAACGCCGTTCCCAATCGGGAGCCCTCCGTTGCGCGGCTGCCTCCCGCCCGCCGTCACCAGAAGAGAAGATCATGGTCTTGATGCTGGTGCCCTTGGTTCCTTCAAGGACACTGATGTTAGTGCGCCTGTCGTCCCAGCTGATGCGGGGAATCCGTCTCAGATGGCACCTCTCCAGGGCCTTAAGGTGGCTTCGGTACGTAGTTCAAGCTTTTGATCCGGAGAGAAGAATTGTGAGGATGACTGCCCTGTACATGAGGATCTTGGTGTCAGCATCAATGTCATTGTCATCAAAGACTCTCACCCTTAGGTGTTCGAAGGAGATGCTTATGGATTGGATACAATATTGGATCTCAGCATCGATGTCAGTCTTAGATGAGAGGTGCCACTCAGGTAGGGAATGCTCGCGTTTGGTAGGGTTTCCCTATTGATATTGATAGAGGGCGACACCGGATCTTTCCTTGGGGTGGATTCTTCTGTATGCTCCCGTGAAGGTGTCAAGCATGGCTTAGAGATTCTCTTCTGAGAGAGTGGGGATGGCACTGTCATCCGCATACTGAAGTTCCATGAGCAATGTCAGTGTCATTTTCTTTGAGGTTAAGAAGTTTCCATCCATCCTGTAGACAATGTTCACATCACTGGGAAACTTGTTCTTGACAAGGTGAAGGATGGTGGTGATGAAGATGGAGATCTTATTTCTAACGTTGAAGACTGTCGCCAACATTTTGTCATGGAAGAGCCGGTGACTGTTGATGAATTTCTCTGGACAGCCGGTCTTTGACAGGGTCTTCTACAGCTCTTCCCGATTGACTGAGTCAGAAGCCTTGGATTGATGAAGGCCATGTAGTGTGGTTGATGTTGTTCCTGACTTTTCTCTAGAATTTGTTGAGCAGGAGGAATCATATCCGCTGTTTCACGGTATGGTCAGCAGCCACACTGGCTTTCCGTAAGGATTTCTTCAGAGACTGGGAGAAGGCGGCTAGTGAGGATTCGGGCAATGCTATTCCCGGCGATGGAGAATAAGGAGATTCTTCGGTCATTCCCACAGTCCGCTTTATCTCCTTTGTTTAAGAGAGTGGTGATGACAGCATCCCTGAGGTCAGCAGGAATTTCTTTTCTGTCCCCGATTTTCAGGAACAACTGATGGAGATAACAGGTGATCTCTTCTCCTCCAAGTTTGAAAATCTCCGCTGAAATCCTGTCCTTTCCTGGCTTTTCCAATCTTCACCTATTTAATGACGGCTTTGACTTTGTGCATGCTTGGTGGGAGATCTTTGTTGGGGAAATTTCTCAAACCTAACCTCATCTATGAACGTAACATAGCTCTTTGAAGTGTTCCCTCCATCGAAGGCTGATGTTTTCTCTGTCTCTAAAGAGGGTTCCTGCCTTATGGTTTGAAGGCTAGGTGCTTGGGTGTATATATTGCCTTGGTGGCACTGAAGAAGCCCCGGGTTTTGTGCTTGTCGCCGAGGAGTTGCAGCTTCTTAGCTTTCTCAGTGCACCATTGGTTCTTGATTTCCCTAGTTCTTCTTTGTACCTCCGCCATTGCTGATTGAAGAGCTCTCCTCTTTGCTTTGATGGTTATGTTGTTTTTCCAGGCACAGAAAACTTTCCTCTTCTTGGTGTAGTCTTGGATGTTGGGGTCATTCTCGCCGAACCAGTCTTGGTGGTTTCTTCACAGCTTGAGGTGATGGCTGCCTTCAGCTCTTTTCAGTTTTCCTGCATTCCATTAGAATGAACACTTTGGAGATTTTGGAGAAAACATTGTTGGAAGTTCACCAGCATGCCTTGCTCTTGAAGCTGCTCAACGTTGATCTTTGTTTTGAAGCTGTTTCTTCATCTCCCAATGATTCTGGTCATTGATCAGTATGCAGATCACCACAGAGCTTGCCTGTGTGGGGGGGTGTTGGCTTCCTCTAGGTAGGTGCCCGGTGCACATCCTTTAACGTGGGTATGTCATTGCACATCAGTAGACACATGGTCCTTGGCAGAGGGTAGGTCCAATTCCAGTGGCAAGGGAACCTTGGCAACTGGGGATCTCCCTACTGCTGGAACCTTCATCCATCATAACAGCCATGGATACCATATGCATATCTTCTGCCTGATCCACCATTGAGGACTTGTTTTGGATTGTGCTTTGTCTGGCTCCTGCTCTCCGACCTTACCATCATGAGTGACCCTGCCAGGAGTTTAAGACTCCTGACTGCATTGCTCTCGGGATCAACAGAACATAATAATAATATAATAATAATCTTTAGGACTTCCGGTTGCGGCTATGACTAGCTAAGCCGCACATTTGGAAGCTCCTGCAACAAAGGTGTTTTTGGGCCAATTGGAGGGCCCCAACGGCGCTGAAAAAACGAATCCCGGTGGGGGAAGGTCCCCTGAGGAGAACTAGACCGATTTTATGGTCGGTACCCGGAGTGGAGCGGCAAGAAAAACGGCAGCAGCTCCCCAAAAAAAGCGGGGGAAGAAAATCAAAATGGCGGCCGGCGGTGCACCGGAGGAGTGGAAGAAATGGGCGGAGGAGCAGCAGGCCGCTCTCCTCCGTTTTTTCACGGAGATGAAAGTGGAACTCTTAGAGTCCATGAACGCGACGGCCACCAGGTTGGTGGGAGCCCAGGCGATCCAAGAGGCGTCGATTAAAGATCTGCAGCAGGAGATGGCCGCGAGGGAGGAGGAGGCCACAGTCATCGGGGCAAAGGTGGAGGTGCACGAGGCACTCCACATGAAGTGGCAGAGCCGCTTCGAGGAGCTGGACACTCGGATGAGGAGGAAAAATTTGAGGATCCTGGGCCTGGAAGAAGGCCTGGAGGGGTCGGATCTCCCGGGATATGTGGCGGAGATGTTGCGCTCCCTGATGGGGGAAGGGGCCGGTCCGGCGCCCCTGGAATTGGAAGAGGCATACCGGGTCATGGCCAGGAGGCCTAGGGCAAACGAGCCCCCGAGGGCGGTGCTGGTGCGGTTCCAGCGGCTAAGTGATCGAGAGAAAGTCCTGAGGTGGGCTAAAAGGGAGAAAAGCAGCAAGTGGCAGAACTCGACGGTAAGGGTGTACCAGGACTGGAGTGCGGAGGTGGCAAAGCGGCGGGCCCGGTACAACCGGACAAAGGCGGTGCTACACGCGAAAAAGATCAAATTTGGAATGTTGCAACCGGCGCGCTTGTGGGTCACCTACAAGGACCAACATCATTATTTCGAGTCCCTAGAGGAGGCCTGGACCTTTGTACAAGAGGAAAAGTTGGACACGAACTAAAACCTGGGAGCACCGGCGGTCGTAGCCGCCGGGGGACTCTTGATTGTGCAAGTGGCCCTTTTCTTTTTCAGGCCAGGTCGGAACTGGGTAACAGTTTCGTGGAGGGTTTGGGGTGTTTTTTCTCGAACGGTTGACTTTTCTGAATATTTTGAAGGTTTCGAGTTGTTGGGTGTTTCTGTATATTTGTACTGTTGAAATCTCTATTGTGGGTCGTTGGCTTCTTATGGGGTGTTTTTTCCCGTTTCCAATTTCCCTTAGTTATTTACCCCTCTTACCCTTTTTCTTTGGGTGCTTGGGGGGGTTTTTTGTTCTTTTTTTTCTTTTCGGGTTATGGTTATCTGCGGTTATTTATACTGTTTGATGGAGGGTGATGGTTGGGCACACTGTTAGTTGATAGTTAGTTAATTATTTTGTTATTTAAGTATGTAGTTAAGTATTTATGTATTTAGTTGCCATTGGGTATTTGTATTTATATCGTTAAGTTGGGGAGACGGGACGGGGGGGAGCGGGTTGATTATGCGGGTCTTTCTCGGGGGTTTTAAGGGGATCTTTCACGGGCGCAGATGGGGTGAACCGGGAGGAGTCGGAATGTGGCAGGAGCAGCCGGGTCAGCGGAGACCAGCTGACTCTCGGGAGTACGATGTGGGGTACATCGCGGCTAGGAGGGGTCCTAGCCAGGGGGGGGGGGGGGGGGGGGGGGGGGAAAGGGGGGGGGACTGGGGGGGGACACCGGGTTGCTGCTAGAAAGACCAGGGACGAGAAGGGGAGAGCCGGGGGGGGTGGGGGGGGGGGGGGGGGCCATCGCTATGGGAAGCGGGTCAGAAAAGAAGGGATGACCCGGGGCGAGCAAGGGACAAGACATGGCTAATCGACAGGGAGTAGGGACGGGTCGCTCTGCGACCCGACTGATCACGTGGAACGTAAGGGGGCTGAATGGGCCGGTCAAAAGATCAAGGGTCTTCTCACACCTGAAGGGACTGAAGGCTGATGTAGCAATGCTGCAGGAGACTCATTTGAGGGTAGCAGATCAGGTCCGCCTGAGAAGGGGGTGGGTGGGACAGGTGTTCCACTCAGGCTTGGATATCAAGAACCGGGGGGTGGCGATTTTGGTGGGAAAGAGAGTGTCGTTTGTGGCGGCAGAGGTGGTGGCAGACAAGGAGGGCAGGTACGTGATGGTGAGGGGTAGGCTGCAGGGAGAGAGTGTGGTACTGGTAAATGTGTATGCCCCGAACTGGGACGACGCGGGTTTTATGAGGCGCCTGCTGGGCCTCATCCCGGGACTGGAGGCAGGGGGCCTGATCATGGGAGGGGACTTTAATACGGTGTTAGACCCTGGGCTGGATAGATCGAGTTCCAGGACGAATAGGAGGCCGGCAGCGGCAGAGGTGTTAAGGGGGTTCATGGAGCAGATGGGAGGGGTAGACCCATGGAGATTTGGTAGGCCTAGGGCGAGGGAGTATTCTTTTTTCTCCCACGTCCACAGAGTGTACTCTAGGATCGATTTTTCGTATTGAACAGGGGGCTGATACCGAGAGTGCAGGACACGGAGTACTCGGCCATTGCGATATCGGACCATGCACCACATTGGGTGGACGTGGACATGGGGGAGGCGCGGGACCAACGCCCGTTGTGGCGCCTGGATGTAGGGCTGTTGGCGGACGAAGAGGTGTGCAGAAGGGTGAGAACGGGCATGGAGAACTATCTGGGTACGAATGACACAGGTGAGGTGCAGGTGGGGACGGTCTGGGAGGCCTTGAAAGCAGTGATTAGAGGAGAGCTGATCTCCATAAGGGCACACAGAGAGAGGAAGGAGAGGCAGGAAAGGGAGAGGCTGGTGGGGGAGCTCCTAGAAGTAGATAGGAAATATGCGGCGGCGCCAGAGGAGGGGCTATTAAGGGAGCGGCGTAGCTTGCAGGCCAGGTTCGACCTACTGACCACTAGGAAGGCGGAAATGCAGTGGAGAAGGGCGCAGGGTGCGGCGTATGAGTACGGGGAAAAGGCGAGCAGGATGCTGGCACACCAGCTTCGTAAGCGAGATGCAGCCAGAGAGATTGGGGGAGTGAGAGAGAGGGGTGGGGATGTAGTGCAGAAGGGGCAAGAGGTGAATAGGGTCTTTAGGGACTTCTATAGGGAATTGTATCGGTCTGAACCGCCGAAGAGGAGAGGGGGAATGAAGAACTTTCTCGACAAACTGGGGTTCCCAAAGGTACAGGAGGAGCTGGTGGAAGGGTTGGGGGCGCCGATAGAGCTGCAGGAGCTAATTAAAGGGATAGGCCAGATGCAGGCGGGGAAGGCGCCGGGGCCGGATGGGTTCCCGGTGGAGTTTTACAGGAAATTTGTGGACTTGGTGGGTCCAGTGCTGGTGCGAGCCTTCAATGAGGCGCGCGAGGGGGGGGTTCTGCCTCCAACAATGTCGCAGGCCCTGATCTCCTTGATTTTGAAGCGGGACAAGGACCCGGTCCAGTGCGGGTCCTACAGGCCTATCTCCCTCTTAAATGTAGATGCCAAGCTGTTAGCAAAGGTCCTGGCAACCAGGATAGAGGACTGTGTGCCAGGGGTAGTCCATGAAGACCAGACGGGGTTCGTGAAGGGACGCCAACTTAACACAAATGTCCGGAGATTGTTAAATGTGATTATGATGCCAGCAGTGGAAGGGGAGGCGGAGATAGTGGTAGCGCTGGACGCGGAGAAGGCATTTGACAGGGTGGAGTGGGAATACTTGTGGGAGACGTTGGAAAGGTTTGGGTTTGGGGAGGGATTTATCAAGTGGGTAAAACTGCTCTATTCAGCTCCGATGGCAAGTGTGGTAACAAACGGGAGGAGGTCAGAATATTTTGGGCTCCATCGAGGTACTAGGCAGGGATGTCCCCTATCTCCCTTACTCTTTGCATTAGCGATTGAGCCGTTGGCGATGGCACTGAGGGGTTCAGGGGGGTGGAGAGGACTGACAAGGGGAGGGGAGGAACATCGGGTCTCGCTCTATGCGGATGATTTGTTGTTGTATGTGGCAGACCCGGAGGGGGGAATGCCGGAGGTAATGGGGATACTAGCGGAGTTCGGGGACTTTTCGGGATATAAATTAAATCTGGGGAAAAGTGAGGTCTTTGTAATACACCCGGGAGACCAAGGGGAGGGAATTGGGAGGCTCCCCTTCAAAAGAGCAGCTAAAAGTTTTAGGTATTTGGGGGTGCAGGTGGCAAAGAACTGGGGGACCCTACACAAGTTGAACTTTTCCAGACTGGTGGAGCAGATGGAGGAGGAGTTTAAGAGGTGGGACATGGTGCCGCTGTCGCTGGCAGGGAGGGTGCAGTCAGTTAAAATGACGGTCCTCCCGAGGTTCTTGTTTTTGTTCCAGTGTCTGCCCATCTTCCTCCCCAGGGCCTTTTTCAAGAAGGTAACGAGTAGTATCATGGGGTATGTGTGGGCACATGGCACCCCGAGAGTTAGAAGGGTCTTTTTGGAGCGGAGTAGGGATAGTGGAGGGCTGGCGTTACCCAACCTTTCAGGATATTACTGGGCGGCAAATACATCGATGGTACGAAAGTGGATGATGGAAGGGGAGGGGGCAGCCTGGAAGCGCATGGAGAGGGCGTCCTGCGGCAACATAAGCTTAGGGGCACTGGTAACGGCACCATGGCCGCTCCCTCCCACGAGGTATACCACGAGCCCGGTGGTGGCGGCCACCCTCAAGATCTGGGGGCAGTGGAGGCGACACAGGGGGGAAGTGGGAGGTCTGATAGGGGCACCACTAAGAGGGAACCACAGATTTGCGCCGGGAAACACAGGAGGGGGATTCCAGAGCTGGCAGAGGGCGGGTATTAGACAACTGAGGGACTTGTTTATAGAGGGGAGGTTTGCGAGCCTGGGGGAGCTGGAGGAGAAATTTGGGCTCCCCCCGGGGAACACGTTCAGGTACCTCCAAGTGAAGGCATTTGCCAGACGACAGGTAGCGGGGTTCCCCGCGCTCCCCGACAGGGGGGTGAGTGATAGGGTGCTATCAGGGGTCTGGGTCGGGGAGGGGAAGATCTCGGACATCTATAAGATTATGCAGGAGGTGGAGGAGGTACCAGTAGAGGAGCTGAAAGATAAGTGGGAGTTAGAGCTGGGGGAACAGATAGAGGACGGGGACATGGGCAGACGCCCTGGAGAGGGTCAACTCGTCGTCGTCATGTGCGAGACTAAGTCTCATTCAATTTAAGGTACTGCATAGAGCCCACATGACGGGGACAAGGATGAGTCGGTTTTTCGGGGGTGAAGACAGGTGTATTAGGTGTTCGGGAAGCCCTGCGAATCATGCACATATGTTTTGGGCATGTCCGGCGCTGGAGGAGTTCTGGAAGGGGGTGGCAGGGACGGTGTCGAGAGTGGTGGGGTCCAGGGTCAAGCCAGGATGGGGACTTGCGATCTTCGGGGTTGGGGTGGAACCGGGGGTACAGGAGGCGAGGGAGGCTGGAATATTAGCCTTTGCGTCCTTGGTGGCTCGGAGGAGGATCCTGATTCAGTGGAGGGACGAAAGGCCTCCGAGTGTTAACACCTGGTTAACGACATGGCAAACTTCATCCAATTGGAAAGGATCAAATTCGCCCTGAGAGGGTCGGTGCAGGGGTTTTCCAGGCGATGGCAACCCTTCCTAGACCTCTTGGATCAGAGATAGAAACTGAGGCCATGACAGCAGCAACCCGGGAGGGGAGGGGAGGGCGGGAGGGGGGGGGGGGGGAGGGGGGACAACGACGAAGGAAGTACGGTAGCGGCGGTGGCACGGGCAAGGCCTGCCCGAGGACGCTGCTAGGAATGATAAGTTGGTCTGACTGTCGGTTCGCCGGCGGGGGGGGGGGGGGGGGGGGGGGGGGGGACGCGCGGGTAGGGGGGGGGGGGGGATTTTTTTTTTTCTCTGTCTTGTTAAGTAGGGGGGTTTGACTTTGTTTTGTTATAATTTAAATGTAAATGTAGGGGGGGTTAAAATGTTTGTATTTTGAAAAATTCAATAAAAATTATTTAAAAAAAAAAAATAATAATCTTTAGTGTCACAAGTAGGCTCACATTAACACTACAATGAGGTTACTGTGAAAAGCTCCTAGTCACCACATTCCGGAGCCTGTTCGGGTACACTGAGGGAGAATTCAAAATGTCCAAATTGCCTAACAGCACGTCTTTTGGGACTTGTGGGAGGAAACCAGAGCACCTGGAGGAAACCCACGCAGACACGGGGAGAACGTGCAGCCTCCATACAGACAGTGATCGAAGCCGGGAATCGAACCTGGGAACCTGGAGCTGTGAAGCAACATTGCTTCACTGTGCTACCGTGCGGCCCTACATTCAAGCTTCTCCACCATGGCACGGTGACAATCCAAGGAAAGGATTTTTTCCAGCTAACCTAAAGCTTATGGATACCATGATCATTGCCCCTTAAATGAGACTTCATCCATTCTTCTCACCTCATTCCTGGATTAGGATCCAATAATGTTGTCTTTCTCATTAGATTGGAAATATACTAACAGAAAAAGTCCTCCAAAACGCACTTTAGAAACTCTTCCCTTTACACTATTACTACTCAGGTCTATATTTGGATAAATAAATTCCCCCATTTTCGCTACTCAATTATTTTTGAACCTCTGTAATCTCCTTGCCAATTAAAGTCCTTAAATGTCTTTGAAGTCACTCCCGCTGATGTAACTTCAGTGGAAGCATCATATCAATTTTGTTTGTCCCAGTCACTTCCAGGTACAGGTTAACACTAAGTCCATTTGATCTCCTGGACTGATTTTGATCACATTAGGAAGGCAGGTGTAGGACAGCACGGGGCGCAGTGGTTAGCATTGCTGTCTCACGGCGCCGAGGTCCCAGGCTTGATCTCGGCTCTGGGTCACTGTCCGTGTGGAGTTTGCACATTCTCCCCGTGTTTGCTGGGGTTTTGCCCCCACAACCCAAAGATGTGCAGGGTAGGTGGATTGGCCACGCTAAATTGCCTCTTAATTGGAAAAAATGAATTGGGTACTCTAAATTTGTTTTTTTTTAAAAGGAAGGCAGGTATGTTTGTTGTCAGAGAGGAAGTATGTACAACATTAGTTCCTTATTGGTGTTTTCTTCCCCTATTTTTGTCAGAAGACATGTTCTGTGGGTGGATGTGTGGTGGTGATGATATGGAGGGAGGAGTTAGGGGCATGATCGGGGAGGAATGGGAAAAACTGTTTTTGCCATTTTGACAGCCATTGTGGTGTGGACAGGGTGGTCTCATCCAATATGATAGGTAGGAAGTTGCTCCATATGACTGGCATGTTCAATGTATTCATAGAGGACAATACAAACTGTTTAGCTCAACGTTTATAATCATGAACAAATAACCAATCAAAAATACTGTTCACTTTATTTCAATCATCTTGAAAATAATTTTACAGTCGGGCTTTGGGAGAAGGCTCTGGGTAGAGTCAATGCATCCTTGTTGTGTGCCAGGCTTAGCCTGATCCAGGTCAAGGTGGTCCACAGGGCTCATATGACTGTGGCCCGGATGAGTAGGTTTTTTGAGGAGGTGGAGGACAGATGTGGGCGGTGCGGGTTAAGTCCGGCGAATCATGTACATGTGTTTTGGCCGTGTCCGAAGCTGAGGGGATTTTGGCAGGGATTCTCAGATGTCATGTCCTGGTAGGGAACGTGTCTCCGAGTCCAGAGGTGGCAATATTTGGAGTGTCGGAAGATCCGGGAGCTCAGGGGGGGAGAAAGGCCGACGTTTTGGCCTATGCCTGGAGACGTCTGGAGACGAATTTTGCTGGGATGGAGGGACTCGAAGCCTCCAAAATTAGGGGCTGGATTCTCCGACCTGGCAGAGGGTCGGAGAATCGCCGGGGGGGGTGAGAGTGAATCTCACTGCTGCCGTCTCCCGAAGTCTCTGGCACCGGAGATTCAGTGGGGGCGGGAATCATGCCGCGCCGGTCGGCGGGCACCCCCCGGCGATTCTCTGGCCCGCAATGGGCCAAAGTCCCGCTGCTGTAATGCCTGTCCCGCCGGCATGAATCAAATCAAACCACCTCCCTTACCGGCGGCGCGGGCAGGCTCCGGGGTCCTGGGGGGGGGGGGGGGGGGCATGGGGGCGATCTGACCTCGGAGGGTGCCCCCACGGTTGCCGAGCCTGCGATCGGGGCCCACCCATCTGCGGGCGGGCCTGTGCGGTGGGGGCACTCATTTCCTTCCGCGTCGGCCATAACCTCCGCGATATCCAACGCGAAAGTGACCCCCTCCCCTGCGCATGCGCGGGGATGACGTCAGCAGCTGCTGACGCTCCCGCGCATGCGCGGACATCCACCGGCCGGTGAAATTCCCTCGGCCCCGGCTGGTGTGGCGCCAAAGGCTTTCCACGCCAGCCGGCGGGACGGAAACCACTCCGGTGCGGGCCTAGCCCCTCAAGGTGACGGCTTGGCCCCTAAAGGTGCGGAGAAATCCGCACCTTTGGGGCGGCCCTATGCCAGAGTGGTTCACGCCACTCCATCCCGCCCCTCCCGCGTAGGGGAGAATCCAGCCCCAGGGGTGTGGCTCAGTGACATGGCGGGGTTTCTCAGGCTAGAGAAGATTAAGTTCGCCTTAAGGGGTTCAATACAGGGGCTCGCTCGGAGGTGGCAGCCGTTCATCGACTTCTTTAAGGAAAACTGACCGTCAGCAGAAAGGGGAGGGGCAGAGGGGGAATAGGGGAGGGGAACGGGAAACATGGCAGTGAAGAATAAGGGCAGGGAATCTAATATATGGATAGTTAGGAGTTAGGGCGGGGGGAATTTGGGTATGTTATTGTGGGGATTTTTGCGAGTGTCGGACTGCTCTGTTGTTCAGAATGTTAAAACGTTAAAATTATAAATGCCTCACAGTAACTTCATTGCAGTGTTAATGTAAGCCTACTTGTGACACTAATAAATGTTAGGATTAGATTGATTAAGAAACTTGACAGTTCACAAATGTAAAATAAGGTTTGTAGGGCTAGTGAGGATGTTTAATGATAATTGTGAAGTTAACATGCCATTAATAAAATAATTACACCTCATCAAACAAAGTGTAAATTTTCTGATGCTTTTTACAGCGAGTCCATCACCATTAAAAGTGCAGGTTTTCATCAGTTTATAGATTTCCCATTAATTACAATCTCTAGGAGCCTAAACAGTGCACTCTCTGGAGAAGCGTAGACTCACTAGATTCTAGATTTCCTGGATTTATGTATAGGGGCGTAGAGTACAAGAGAAAGAATGTTGCGATAAACCTGTATAAAACACAGGTTCAGCCTCAACTGGAATATTGCATTCAGTTCTGGTACCACTCCTCAGGAAGGATGTGATGTGATGGCATTAGAGCATGTGTAGAAAAGATTTACGAGTATGTTTCCAGCGATGAGTAACGTCAGTTACTCAGATTGGAGAATCTGCAGCAGAGAAGAGAAGATTCAGAGAGGACTTGACAGAAGTATTTAAAATCGTGAGGCGTCTGGACAGGGAGAAAATCATAGAATCATATAATTTACAATGCAGAAGGAGGCAATTCGGCCCATCGAGTCTACACTGGCCCTTGAAAAAGCACTCTACCTAAGCTCACGCCTCCACCCTAACCCACAACCCAGTAACCCAACTAACCTTTGGACACTAAGGAGCAATTTAACATGGCCAATCCACCTAACCTGCACACCTGTGGACTGTTCCCAATGGTGAAAGGACCTAGAACCATAAGGCAGTGTTTTATTGTGATTGACAAAATAAAAGCAATGGCGACATGGCTCTTCAGTTTTTAGGAAGGGCAGACAGAAAGGAAAATTTGATGGAGTTGCAATGTTGATTAAAGAAGACATTGATATGACATTGAGGAAAGATATTAGTACAGGTGATGCGGAATCTGTCTGGGTGGAATTAAGAAACATCAAGGAGCAAAAGACAGGGAAGGGGAACTGTGGCTTGCAAGGGAAATTAGAGATAGTATTAGATTCAAAGAAGAGGCATACAAATTAGCCAGAAAAATCAAAAAACTTGAGCATTGGGAGCAGTTTAAAATTTAGCAAAGGCGGACGAAGAGATTGATTAACAAGGCGAAAATACGATTTGAAAGTAAACTAGCAGGAAACATAAAAGCTGACTGTAAAAGTTTCTATAGGTGTTTGAAGAGAAAAATAATTATTATAAACTAATGTAGGCCCCTTACAGTCAGAAGCAGGGGAATTCATCTTTTAAAAATAAATTTAGAGTACCCAATCATTTTTTTCCCCAACTTTCTTTTGGCCAATCCACCTACCCTGCACATCTTTGGGTTGTGGTGTCCAAACCCACGCAAACACGGGGAGAATGTGCAAACTCTCCACAGACAGTGATCCAGGGCCGGGATCGAACCTGGGACCTCGGTTCTGCGAGGCAGTAGTGCTAACCACTGTACCACCGTGCTGCCCCCGAAACGGGGGAATTCATAACAGGGAGCAAAGAAATGGCTGAGAACTAAATTCGATCCTTTGCTTTTGTCTTCACAGAGGAAGATTTGAATAATGTACCTGAAGTTCTGAGAAACACAAGGCTCAGTGAGGAGCTGAAGGAAATTAGCATTAGCAAAGCAATGGCTTTGGGGAAATTAATGGGATTGAAGGCAGACAAATCTCAGGGGCCTGATAATCTTCATATCAGAGTACTTAAGGAAGTGTCCCTAGAAATAGTAGATCCATTGGTTGTCATTTTCTTAAACTCTTTGGATTCTGGAATGGTTCCTGCAGATTGAGGGGTAGCAAATGTGGCCCCGCTAGTCAAAAAGGAAAGGAGAGAAAAAACGGTGAACTATAGACCAGTGAGCAGAATGTTGGTAGTAAGGAAGTTGTTGGTGCCTGTTATCAAGGATTTCGTAGCACAGCATTTGGAAAGCAGTGGTGTAATCAAATAAAGTCAGCATGGATTTATGAAAAGAAAATCATGCGTGACAAATCTACTAGAATTCTTTGAAGATGTAACTTGTAGAGTTGACCAGGGAGAACCGGTGGATATGTTTTATTTAGACTTTCAGAAGGTTTTCGACAAGGTCTCACATAGCAGATTAATCTGTAAAGTTAAAGGGCAGCATGGTGGCGCAGTGGTTAGCACTGCTGCCTCACCGCACCGAGGTCCCAGGTTCGATCCTGGCCCTGGGTCACTGTCCATGTGGAGTTTGCACATTCTCCCCGTTTTTGCGTGGGTTTCACCCCCACAACCAAAGATGTGTAGGGTAGGTGGATTAGCCATGCAAAATTGCCCCTTTATTGGAAAAAGCACAGTGGGTAGCATTGTTGCTTCACAGCTCCAAGGTCCCATGTTCGATTCCCAGCTTGGATCACCGTCTGTGCAGAGTCTGCATGTTCTCCCCTTGCTTGCGTGGGTTTTCTCCGGGACCTCCAGTTTCCTCCCACAAGTCCCGAAAGACGTGCTGTTAGGTGAATTGGATATTCTAAATTCTCCCTCTGTGTACCCGAACAATGTGAGTCTACTTGTGACAATAAGAGATTATTATTATTTTTTAAAAATTTAAAAATATATGTAAAGTTAAACCGCATGGGATTGTGGGTAGTGTCTTGAGACGGATAGAAAGCCGGTTAGCAGACAGGAAGCAAAAAGCTGGAATAAATGGGTCTTTTTCAGATTGGCGGGCTGCGACTAGTGGGGTACCGCAGGGATCTGTGCTAGAATCCCAACTGTTCACATTATATATTAATGATTTGGATGAGTGAACTAAATGTATCACATGACACAAAGTTGGGTGCGAGGGTGAGCTGTGAGGAGGTTGCAGAGATGCTTCAGCAGGATTTGGACAGGTTGAGTGAGTGAGTACATACATGACTGATGCAGTATAATGTGGATAAACATGTGGTTATCAGTTTTAGTAGCAAAAAGAGGATGGCCAATTATTATTTGAATGGGTGTAAATCGAGAGAGGTGGATACTCAGTGAGACCATGGTGTCCTCGTGCATCAGTCGCTCAAAGTTAGTGCGCAGGTACAGCAGGCAGTAAAGAAGGCAAATGGTATGTTGGCCTTCATCGTGAGAGGTTTTGAGTCTGGAAATATGGATGTTTGACTGCAATTGTATCGGTCGTTGGTGAAGCCACACCTGGAGAATTGTGTGCGGTTTTGGTGTTCTTACTGAAGAAGGGTGTTCTTGCTATGGAGGGAGGGCAACAAAGGTTTACCAGGCTGATTCCGGGGATGGTGGGATTGTCATATGAGGACAAACTAAGTCGGTTAGTTTGAGGATAAGGGTTAAACCTTTTAGGACTGAGGTGAGGATAAATTTCTTCACCCAGAGAGGAATTCGCTACCACAGAAAGTAGTTGAGGCCAAAATGTGTAATTTCAAGAAGCAATTAGATATAGCTCTTGGGGCTAAAGGAATCAAGGGATATTGGGGGAAGGCTGGATCTGAACCTGATGATTAGCCATGAAATGAAATGAAAATCACTTATTGTCACGAGTAGGCTTCAATGAAGTTACTGTGAAATGCCCCTAGTCGCCACATTCCAGTGCCTGTCCGGGGAGGCTGGTACAGCCCCGCTGCCGGGGGCGCCGGTTTTTTGCGCCAGTCTTCTGGTGCCAACCGCTCCGGCGCGGGTCTGGCCCCCAAAGGTGGGGAGAATTTACGGGCTGGATTCTCCCCTACCCGGCTTGACGGAGGGTCCCGGCGTAGGGGAGTGGCGCCAACCACTCAGGGGTGGGGCCTCCCCAAAGGTGGGGCATTCTCCCCACCTTTGGGGGCCAGCCCTGCGCCGGAGCGGTTGGCACCAGAAGACTGGCGCAAAAAACCGGCACCCCCGGCAGCAAGGGCTGGCCGAAAGGCTTTCGCTGGTCGGCGCATGCGCCGGCAGTGGCGTCAGCGGCCAGCTGCCGCTGACGTCACCACCGGCGCATGCGCGGTGTGGGTTTCTCTTCCGCTTCCGCCATGGCGGAGGCCGTGGCGGCCGCGGAAGGAGAAAGAGTGCACCCAGGGCACTGGCCCGGAGTCTGAGTGGGGGGCCCCGATCATGGGCCAGGCCACCGTGGGGGCACCCCCCGGGGTTCGATCGCCCCCCGCCCCCCCCCCCCCCCCCCCCCCCCCCCCCCCCCCCCCCCCCCCCCCCCAGGACCCTGGGGCCCGCTCGCGCCGCTGATCCCGGCGTTACAGGGGTGGTTCAAACCTCGGCGGCGGGAGAGGCCTCCTAGCGGCGGGACTTCGGCCCATCCGGGCCGGAGAATCACCGCAGGGTCTTCGCTGATCGGGGTGGCGTGATTCCCGCCACCGCCACTTCCCGGGTGGCGGAGGATCTCTGCCACGGCGGGGGCGGGATTTTAGGCGGCCCCAGGCGATTCTCCGACCCTGCTGGGGGTCGGAGAATTTCGCCCCAGGTCTTCAAAAGAGAATTGGCTAATTATGTGAAATGGGAAAATGTGGGGAAGTGGCACAAGGTGCATTTTTCCTGCAGAAAGCTGGCACAGATATGACTGGCTGAATGGCCTCCTCTGCAACAATTCCTGAAGTTGCTGTCATTTTGCAGTAATGACAGTGAATGCTGACAGTTTTTTTCTGTCATTCCCGCCTTAAAAACTAGGCCTATTTAATTTCCTTGAAGTATTAAAAATTACTCAGGGCGGAACTTTACTCCGGCTTGATTTTCCGGTCCCTGGACTTTTGAATGGCTCATTGCGTTTTATGCCCCCCACTACCCCCGTGAAAAATTCACTTCTCCCTATTAATGTCTGCCATCTGTACTCTCAGCTGCTTACCATGGAACCCACAATTGAATTTTAAAACAATTTAAGGAAAGAAGCTTGTAAAAACAAAGCCTCACGTTGAGGAGAGAACTGCTTAGTGACCAACAAGTGTACGGAAGCCACAAGCTAAAACGAATGATGGAAGTTGCTGATATGCCACGTCCATAAGTTCCTGATCTGCTAACACTTCCAGGTACAACGCAGTGGCTGAAAGCAGAAGTTTTCTGGAATGTAATAGAACTGACAGCTGAGAACGATATCCCTTGGCTCTGATGACAATCATCAACTTCACTGTCTTGATTCCACCTGCCCTTTATTTTGAAATTACAGTCAGCCATTTATTGTTCCCCATATCAACTGGCAGTCAGAATCCTCAACATGCCTAATCTTCCAATTGGTCACCAATGGGCACATACTGATTATCTTATTGGATCAGCAATCCACAGAACGTGAGTTCAAATCCCACAGTTGGCAGCTTGATGTTCTGAATTTAGTTCAGAAAAAGGAGCAATAAACAGCTGTTAACCGTTTTTTTAAAAATGAGACCACTAACTTTTCAGACTGTTGTAAAAACCCAACAGGTTCGCCAATGTTCTTTCGGGAAGGAAATCTCCCACCTTTATCCAATCTATGTGCAATGCCAGACTCACACCGATCCAGTTGACCCATTAACTGCCGAGTGACCCATTCAATTGTGCAAAACGCACCGAGAGAAGGCTCACTTTTTAAAAAGTGCCGGTTTAGTTCACCTTTTAACTGAGCGGACTAATTTTAGTTTTTAAACCGGGATGCCAATAAATGTTATAATGCCTATGTGAAGCATGTAATTTTGCAATTTCTAGTCTGCTATGTGACTTGGAGCTGATGCGGTTAGTTAGTGGATGGCTCGTGTGCTGAGGAGAAATGTCTTCATCCAGGGAGTGCTGAATCTGTAGAATTCACGACCACAGAAAATAGTTGAGGTGAAAACATTGGTGTGATTTCAAAAAGGATTAAATATATCTTTCGGGCTGAAGGGATCAAGGGATATGAGGAGAAGACGGGATCAGGGTGTTGAACCTAATGATCATAATGAATGGTGGAGCAGGCTCAATGAGCTGAATGGCCTCCTCCTGCTTCTATTTTTGATGTATCTATATAGATTGCAACAAAAGGAGATAAATAAAAAATGAGTTATCTTGTTTACAGGGACAGCATTATCCATCAAACAGCTCTGGGTTTAATTAGTTTTCAGTGAGTAAGCGACACTTTTACTAAAATATAGTCCATTGAAACATCTATCTGCCTTTACTTTCAACATGTCCATTGGGTTAGCAACACATCTCGATCCCAGTCTATTTTGCTGGGGGAAGAATTGAAAGCATTTGTGAAGCACTGTCCATCAAGTAGTTCGGAAATATTCCCTCCTCCATGTCCTCAGCTACAGGACAGGAACGATGGAGACCCAGGGACAAGCCACATGTCCTTCCTCTTAGCAGGAAATTGGTGCAAGAAAGGAATTTGTTTAAAAAAGTGGAGGAAAACTTGTGATCTTAATTTGATTATATTCCTTGGGTATTTAGAATGAATACCACAGTGTGGGAATGTGTAGTGAGTTGAGGATCAGATATGGGTAAAGCCCTCAACACAAGTATGATTTTTCATGACATAATGGAACAAATTACATTAAATATTTTTCTGTTTTAGGTCTGTCGAAGATCAGGAGAGACCTTTTGCGCTGGGGATGCAATTTGTTCTCTTACGAACCCTTGGTAAGTGACTAGTTTCTTTTGTAACCTGATAATGAATACTTAGTAAAGTTACATTGATTTAAAACATTATTAGAATGCCTTTTAAGTAAAAGAGTGGAACACCATGTGCTGATTCTCTGGCTCCCCCCGGCATGTTTCTTGGCGGAGGGAGGTGTCCCGCCGTTGGCAGCCAGTGGGATCTTCTCATCCCACTGCTGTCAATTCTATTGCAGCCATCCCACACTGCCGGGAAACCCGCAGCAGGGATGCATCATCGTTGGAACCAGAAGATCCCGCCAGTGGGAACAGCCTGAAGATCTCGCCCCTTGTATTTAAATGCTACAAAAGCAGACTGTGGATCTGTGAAGCCTTATTAACTTGATTATTTCTGCTTGGTTCAAAGTCAAGAATAGAGTGGTGTTGAGCAATGAAAGGAAGACTTGCTGGGCGCCACGTAGCGCAGTGGTTAGCACTGCTGCCTCACGGCGCCTAGGTCCCAGGTTCGAATCCCAGCCCTGGGTCACTGTTTGCACATTCTCCACGTGTCTGCATGGGTTTCACCCCACAACCCAAAGATGTGCTGGTTAGGTGGATTGGCCATGCTAAATTCCCCCTTCATTGGAAAAAAAATGAATTGGGTACCCTAAATTTATTTAAAGAAAGATTGAATCTTGCCTGCATTTGTTGTCCTTTCTCTCGCTGGGCAGCCCACTGACCACCCACCATGGCTTATGGTTGCGCAGAGTGACACCGGCCATATGGGTGCCCCCCCCCCCCCCCCCCCCCCCCCCCAACAACTGGATGCCACCCATCGGCGAGGCATCACGCAGCACACCCAAAGGGCTAAAGGGAAACACCCACAGTAGCCCCTAGAGGGAGGCCCAGGACAGGGGCCACAGGGCGTACCGCTGGCATGGTTAGCACCAGCCACCAGAGCCTCTGCTGGCAGGGACAGGTACTGGGGGTCCAGAGGCCCCTGTGGTGCTGGTCACCGACAGTGCCAGGGTGCGATGCGGATGGCAGATTGCCGGGGGAATGGCCAGTGGTGGGGGAGGAGGGGGAAAGGGGGCATGTGAGGTAGGGGCTGCAGTGTAGGCTGGGACCACTGTGTACCCCGTTTGACCTGGTTGGGCACAGGAGTTTGCACCATGCCAACATTCCCTCCCTGCAGACAATGGACTTCAGAATCGAATCAGGAATCCATCCTAGCCGTCGCAGCCCTGGGTGTATGCACTGAGGCTGTATAAGCAGGGGCTCCTCAGGGAGGAACCTGCAGTAGCGGAGTTTGCCCCATGGGGCCAGATGGAGGATGGAGAGCCAGCCGGCCAACAAACCGAGGAGGAGGTGGGAAGGAAGCTCCGCATTAGGACTCCTGTGTACCAGCAGCGCCTGTCATTTGAGGACCTGCCGGACCAGGCAAGCTGTCAACGACTCCGGCTGAGCAGGGGAACAGTCAGCTGCATCGTGACACACCTGGCACCTTGGGGAATGGGGGAGGATACCTGCTTCCGGTGGCCATCAGGGTGGCGGTCGCGCCTGAACGTTTACAACATAGAATCCTTCCAGGCACCGAGTGGGGACCTGTCTGGGATCGCACGGACTTTGATGCACAGGTGCATCTGCACTGTCACGGAGGCCTCATATGCCTGTTCGGCACAATATATCAAATTCAATGTGGACCGAGCCCAATAGGATGCCAGGGCAGTGGGGTTCTCCACCATTGTGGTGATGCCCCAGGTCCAGGGTGTGATCAATGGGATGCATGTCCCCCTACAGGCCCATGACTGGCCGGTCTTCATAAACCGAAGTGCACCTGGTTTGTGACCATGAGCTGCACTTCATGCACGTCTGCGCCAGATACCCGGGCAGTGTGCACGACGCCTTCATCTTGGCACACCCAACAGTTCCTGACACCTTCGAGGCACAACCCCGGTATGAGGGATTGGCACCTGGGTGACAAGGGTTATCTGCTGCGGTCATGGCTGATGACGCCTGTCTGGAGGCCACAGACTGACGTGGAGACCCACGACAGGTATGTGATCAAGCAGCGCATCGGCGTCCTGAACGTGCGGTTCAGGTGCCTGGACGGCTCTGGAGGGCCGCTCCAGTATAACAATGCGATGATCTCCCACCTCGTGTGGCCTACTGCATCCTCCACAACATTGCGCAGCAGGAGGGCGACGTGCTGGATGAGAGGGATGAAGCCAGGCCTTGTCCGATGAGGAGGATGGGCAGGACATGGAGCCCAGGCAGGTACAGGAGGCTGCACAATGTGTGCGTCAGGGCCGATGAGCCGGGATGCTCTAATTGCCTCCAGGATCACCGACTAGGGGGCCTGGCAGATGGCACAAAACCCAGCTCTGTGTCTGCATGTCCATTATTGATGGGACCCCCCTTTCCAGAGACCCAAGACCTGTATGGAAGGCAGACAGTCCCTGGGGTTGGACCGCCTTCCGATCGTCTGCCCCCTCAGAGGTTCCTACCTCTACCTGCTGTACCACTGCACGGGGGTGTGCTGCACACTAGATAGTACCCCAGGAGCTTCTTCACTAACATGCCCAACCGAGGTGAGGGTCTCTGGGATGGTGGAGGGTGTTGGAGAGGAGACAGCTGTGATGGAAAGTTGGTGTTGTCCCCGGACTAGTGCTGCGAGGTTCCTCAGGCTGGTGTTTGTGGGCTATCTACACTATCCTTTGCTGCCTTGTCCCCGGACTAGTGCTGCGGGGTTCCTCAGGCTGGTGTTTGTGGGCTATCTACACTATCCTTTGCTGCCTTGTCCCCGGACTAGTGCTGCGGGGTTCCTCAGGCTGGTGTTTGTGGGCTATCTACACTATCCTTTGCTGCCTTGTCCCTGGAATCTGCCCGGGGTTGAGGGCGGGGGACACCAAACGGGCCTCGTCGCCAGGTGTTCCTGTAAGACACAAGACATGAGCATGATTGGATCGCGGGGTTGGGGTGGTGTGGGGGAGGTGGGGTAGTGTGGGCATGATGGCGGGAGGGGATGGTGGGGCAGGTGGGATGGTGGGGGAGGTGGCCAGGGCACCCGGCCATGGCGGGTGGTATGGGTGCTGGCAGGTGATGCAAGGTGGGAGCAGACTGCCAGCGGGTGGGGTCCGGTCGCTTTCCGGGTGGGGGTGATGGGGTTTGGAAGTGTGCGACGGGGTTGGCGCTGGCTTCCTGACGAGATTGTGCAACTTCTTCTGGCAAAGCTGTCCGGTGGGGCCCATGGCATTCACGGTCTTTGCCATCTGCCCCCAGACATATCTGGCAAGCAATTTTCACACTGCATGATCCCAGAAACAGCAAAATAAATGATAATGGTCAGATAATGTATTCTTGTGATGTTGGTTGAGTGGTGAACATGGATCAGGAAGGACGCTGGAGAGAACACTCCTTTTCTTCTTCCAAATAGTGCCATGGGATCTTTTATGTTCACCTGAGAGGCAGGCAAGGCCCATGTTTAACAACTTATCCAAACAGTGGCACTTCTTAGAGTGTGTCACTTCCTCGGGATGGCCCCGCCCTGTCAGCCTTAGAGCTTGTGCTCAATAATTTAGGGCAGCACGGTAGCATGGTGGTTAGCACAATTGCTTCACAGCTCCAGGGTCCCAGGTTCGATTCCTGGCTTGGGTCACTGTCTGTGCGGAGTCTGCACATCCTCCCCGTGTGTGCGTGGGTTTCCTCCGTGTGCTCCGGTTTCCTCCCACAGTCCAAAGATGTGCAGATTAGGTGGATTGTCCATGATAAATTGCCCTTAGTGTCCATAATTGCCCTTAGTGTTGAGTGGGGTACTGGGTTATGGGGATAGGGTGGAGGTGTGGACCTTGGGTGGGGTGCTCTTTCCAAGAGCTGGTGCAGACTCGATGGGCCGAATGCCCTCCTTCTGCACTGTAAATTCTGTGATAATCTGGAGTGTGTCTTGATCCCACAACCTCTAACTAGGTGAGTAGCACTGATACATGGCCAACACCTAAGAGAGTATAATGGACATTGTGCCTTGGGCTTCTGCAACACATGGTTGCTTCTACAACTGGGATCTCCTGCCAATCACTGCAGCCCGGAGGAGACTTTCAGGGAGTCCTTGTCAAAGAATGGGCCTGCCCTTTGTCTAGACCCCTCCATATGGCTTGGCAGGTTCAAGATATGAAAATTCAAATGTGAGACTGTTGGAAACGGGCTGATTCTTCTCTGTGGAAGGATAAGCAGAGTTAGAGTTGAATAGGACCCTTTCCATAAGGGAGCTGGGACAGGCGCGCCCAGGTATTCTTTCTTCCTGGCAAGGATCCTGAATGAGACATTTGCTGGCACAATAGTCACCAAAATGGCAGAATATATCCTCTCACCTGCTCCACTGAATCAGTGTCATCAATGGATTCTGCCTTCCTATTGGGCTTTCAAACAACCTTTTAATAAACACAAACGGCCAGCACCTGATGCTGGCGTTCTTTTAACTGGATGATCATGACTGACTTCTGATTCATGGCCTGACCGTTCTCCTGCCGGAAACCTTGCACTAAATGCCCAATTGGGCGTGGAGCCCCCTTCACAGAGCTAGTAGGCTACCTTCTCGCCGGACCACTGTTAATTGGCTGGAACACATTTGATTTGCTGTGATGAGGTGGTAGGGGTGGGACCGAACAGACCTGCAGAACCTCCACACAGCTGCCACATAAAATGTAACTGAGCAGACCCATAAAGCTGTGTGAGCGATGCTTACGCTGTCTGGACCACACTGGAGGATGCTGCGGTACTTGATAAAGCTGGTGCCAAGATTTGTTATGGCCTGCTACATCCTGCGCCACCTCGCCATCATGAGGGCACAGCCCTTGCCACCACTGACAAATAGCTGAGGAGAAAGAGGAGGTGGGGACAAAGAGAAGGGGTAATCCACACAACTCCTTTCTGCCTGGGCTGTCCCCTAGGATTGCCTCACATAGCTGCTGTACCTGTGAAAGCAACCCCAAATCCCCATTTACCGACAGTGTCTCACCTTGCTGCCGTCACAGTGGCATGATACTAAAGTAAAAGCCAGCACTAAACAAACATTCTGAACTAAATTTAAAAATGAGACCATGTCATATTGCATTCAGAAGCCAACTTTCATCCTTGTACATTCTCTTGGTGCCTGTCCTCTGTGTGCCTTTGACGACTTTGATGCTCCTTTGCAGCGCCATCTCTTTTTTTTTAAGTTTAGAGTACCCAATTATTTTTCTTTCCAATTAAGGGGCAATTTAGTGTGGCCAATCTACCTAACCTGCACACCTTTGGGTTGTGGGGGTGAAACCCACGCAGGGCTATCTCAGTGGCTGTGACACAGCTGATGGGAAGCTGCTGACTTTCAGTGTCCGAGACTGCAGATGGTCTTGTGGAACTTTACCAGACAGTTCTGACCCTCAACTGCCCAGCTTGGGACTGTATGATCTTGATGTCGGTGGCAGTAGTCTGGGCCGGTTTGTTTGACAGACATCAGCAAGGACAGTGTTGGAGGGAGTCATCCTGAGACAGGACATCAGGTTCATTCTCCAGGTTTCACTGCTGCTCCCGCAATGCAGTGCCTGTGCAGACCCAGCACCATGTTGGAGAACGTGTTATTGAACTACTGTCATACCCATTTAAACACTGGTATTGACAGTTATTATGGTGGCAACAATCCTCGCCTACGTGGCAATATTCTGACCTTGCATGAGAACACTCTGAGCTTGGTGGCAGCAAGTGGAACTTGCACAGCTTCAGTCTGAGCTTCCACTGCCATATCCATATGCTGGGGAGTTTATGTTTATGCTGCAAAGGAAGCTAAAATTTCAGCCATCAGGCTGTGCACCCACCCCTTCCCTTCAACCTTTCTCCTCACAGATACCCAAGAATTGCAATCTGGCCAGACATGGCTGAAGAACAGGGCAGCAATGATGAAGTAGAAAAGCTGTTACTCCCTTGGGTACTTGCAGCCAGCAGCTCAGATACGGACTTTGCATGTAATTTAGAGGGTAGCTTAAAGGTGAGTCACTGGAAACAAGTAACCGGCAGCCAGGATAAGGGACACAGATGCCAGCTGCCGAGGATTCGGATTGAAGACTTCGATAGGGCAACAATGAAATGCTTAGTGCCCTGGCAAGTTTATCAGAAAGCCTGGATTCAGTGTCAAGGAGCATGGAGGAGTCCCGGCACCAGAGGACTTTGCACAGAGCTTGGAGTCCAACTTTTACAGAGTGGAATCAGTGGCCAACATTACAAGGAAACTTGCAGACTCCAGAGGGATGTGAGAAGGAGAATTAGATATGGCATTCCCATCACCATTGATGATTTGAACTCCGCTGCTGACCACAGCTTAGCCATGTCTACTCCAGCATTTTAAGGCCGCATCTCCTCCATGGGGATAAGGACATGCCTGTCCCCTCCCAGTAAGCTGCTGCTTTCTCCGGTCATGCATCCCCTTATCTGGGAGAGAGAAGGAAGTGTGTCGGTGAGTGTGGTGCAGTGTGTTTTGGGTGATGTGACTGTCACTGCTGAATAGCTGACAGTGTGTGCAAACTGCGAGATGTGGGCGTGAGGCTTGCAACAATGCTAATTGTGTGAAGGCGAGATGAAACTATGAATATCAGGCATGAGTCATGATTGATATAGAGGTTGTAGCTGGGTGAGTGGGGAATTATTGAATGGAGTGATGTGTGAAGCTAGTGGTACAGTTAGTGGGATGGGGTATTTGAAGCTGATTTCTCTGACCTTGACCACTCATGTGAGCTCACTTGACTTCTTATGGCATTGCATGCAGGCCTTCAGAAATAGGCTCATGACATTGACCACAACTATCTGCTTTCACTGCCTTTGCAAAGATTCTCTGGAGGGCATCCTAGTCCCTTATGGATAGAGAAGCTCTATCCCCTGTCACCTGCTCGGTCAAGATAACCACTGGAGGACCTTAGCGCATGCTCCCTATCTTGTGCCATAATAGTGTTCTTGCTGAAACCAGTTCCAGTCTGTGTGCCGTTAGTGTCGCACAGATTTCAACCCCTTTCTGAGGCATGCAGCCACTCAACAGAGCGTTTAGCGCTGGCTGTATGCAAGCATCATGCAAATCAGCAGATAGTATGATGCTTATATTTTTGTGTCCTGTCCAATTTCATGGCCCAGATTCTAACTTGCTGCTGAGTAGAAGCTGCAGTGTACAAATGATGATGTGTTTGTGCACTACAACAGTGCCACCTTCTGTTACACCAGTAGTATTGCACCCTACAATCTGGGTTTTTTAATTCATTCAAGGACATGTGTAACTGTTACTCGAGTCATAGTGTTTCCCGCACCGTAAGAGGCCCTTCAGCCTGACATGTCTGCACCAACCGTCAAGCTAGCACATATCTATTCTAATCCTATTTCTGTAGCTTTGTCCATCCCTGATTGCCCTTGAGAAAGTGGGGGTGAGCAGCCTTCTTGAACCGCTGTAGTGGTCCACGTCCCGGTTAGGTAGATGTTCCAGGTCTTTGACCTAGTGATGATGAAGGGACAGCACAATATTTCCAAGTCAGGGTGGTGTGTGGCATGGAAGGGAAATTGGATGTGGTGATGTTTCCATGTGTTTAGTGCCCTTGTTTTTCTGGGTGTTAAAGGTCATGGATTTGGAATGTGCTGCAAAAGAAGCCTTAGGGAGTTGTTGCAATATATCTTGTAGATGATACAGACCGCGGCCACACTGCATTGGTGGTGGAGGGAGTCATGTTTAAGGTGGTAGATGAGAAATTGCTGCAACAGTGGTTTGGAGCTGAGATGATTGGCATCCAGTAATAACAAACATTTTTCTTTGCGCTAGGTTTATCATAGAATTTACAGTGCAGAAGGAGGCCATTCGGCCCACCGACTCTTGGAAAGAGCACCCTACCCAAGGTCAACACCTCCACCCTATCCCCATAACCCAGTAACCCCACCCAACACTAAGGGCAATGTTGGACACCAAGGGCAATTTATCATGGCCAATCCACCTAACCTGCACATCTTTGGACTGTGGGAGGAAACCGGAGTACCCGGAGGAAACCCACACACACACGGGGAGGATGTGCAGACTCCGCACAGACAGAGACCCAAGCCGGAATCGAACCTGGGACCCTGGAGCTGTGAAGCGATTGTGCTATCCACAATGCTACCGTGCTGCCCACAACAACCAATGGAGAATTTTACCCCTGGTCTCCATTGACTTTAATTTTCCTAGGGCTCATGGCTTCAACACTTGATCAAATGCAGCCCTGGTGTCCAGGGCCGTCATTCCCACCTCACCTCTGGGATTCAGCTCTTTTTCCATGCTTGGATCAAGGCTTTAGTGAAACCTGGAACCAAGTGGCCCTGGCAGAACCCAAACTGAGCATTGGTGAGCAGGTTGTTGGTGAGTAAGTGCTGCGATTGATGGTGACTTTTATTACTTTGCTGATGAGCGAAAGTAGGCTGATGGGGCTGGACTGGATTTGTCATTATTATGGACAGGACATAGCTTGACATTTTACCAGTTTATAGAGTAGAGGCCTGTGTTGTGGGTATGATGGAGTAGCTTGTCTAGAGGACTGACTAGTCCTGGGTTACACATCTTCAATACTACACCTAAGGTGTCCTTTCCTGCAGGCAATGGGAGTAGGATTGCATTGGCTGAAAATGTGTGTGTGTGCATGCACATCCCCACATCTGGTTGAAAATCATGAACATTTTGATTTTAAATATTGCTTTACAGATTGATAACATTTGAAAAAATTAGTTAAACTCTTGTGATCCTTCCCAAATCTTGATCATTTTGTTTTGATAAGATCTACAAGTTTCACATGCTGTGCAATGTTAGTTACCAGGTGAATGAAGTGAGCTGTATTTTTACTGCTAATATTTGGATAATTGTGACTTGCTTTAATAACCATATATAAATACTAGTTTGCCTCATTTAGCAGCAATTTTACTTCTAGATGAGGAGATTGGGGTTTAACTCCCCCCCCCCCCCCCCCCCCATCGGAATGTGAATTCCCATAGTCCTGTGCAGTCTTGTAGGTCTGCAGAATTGCAGCAGATGTTATCCTTCAAATGAAGCATAAACCAAAGAGATCCAACAGCAGCATTTAAAGAGAACGGAGCTTGGCTAAGAGTCCTCCCTTAATCAAATACCATCCAGAAACTAATTTCTCACATTGCTACTTGTTAAACTTTGCTAGCACAGACCTTGCACTTCTCAAAATAGTTTAGTTGAAGAATTATTTTGATGTTTTAATAAAGCCCCTTTATGAATGTAATTGTTCTTAAAAGAATAATTTGTGGAAGAGTGTCTTTGAGCACAGCAGTCAGCAGTTGTTCCTCTGAGGTCGCAGCTATTTATATGTCTTTAACGTCACATTCCACTTTTGTGACAGCAGAACTTTAAATATGGCTTCTAGCTCCTTAAAGTTAAATTTGCACTTACTTGTCCTAACCTGGAATTAAAAATTGCACTCAGAAAACGCAAAGCTTTGAACATTTTAGTATCCAGACTATAAAAAGAGGGCAGCACGGTGGCACATTGGTTAGCACTGCAGCCTCACAGCGCCGGGACCCGGGTTCAATTCCGGTCACTGTTGGTGTGGAGTTTGTACGTTCTCCCCATGTCCGCGTGGGTTTCCTTTGGGTGCTCTGGTTTCCTCCCACAGTCCAAAGATGTGAATGTTCGGTGGATTGGTCATGACAAATTGCCCCAGAGTGTCCAGGGATATGCAGGTTAGGTTATGGGCTTACAAGGATAGAACGGGGGGAATGGGTGAACGGACATTTGTAGAATTCTCTTTCGAAGTGTCGATGCAGACTAGATGGGCCAGATGGCCGTCTTCTGCACTGTAGGGATTCTATGAATCCATGAAAAACATGTGCCGGTCTTTTTTTCTAAACACTACTTTATATTTTTTGGCATGGTGTATTGTTAGTTTTAGATTATATTTGGTGGGTTGGAAATGACACCACAGAAGCAGAGGCCCTCCAAGTGGAGAGATGCAGCATCTCCTGCAGCTCCCTAGCAACACCCTATGCTGGGAAGGGCAACCATGCACATGTCCCCTGTGCAGCCAGTGTCAGATTAAGAGATCATGCCTCTTCTTTTTTTAAATAAATTTAGAGTACCCAATTCATTTTTCCCAATTAAGGGGCAATTTAGCATGGCCAATCCACCTAGCCTGCACATCTTTGGGTTGTGCGGTGAAACCCACTCAAACACGGGGAAATGTGCAAACTCCACACGGACAGTGACCCAGAGCCGGGATCGAACCTGGGACCTCGGCGCCGTGAAGCAGCAGTGCTAACAACTGCGTCACCGTGATGCCCTTAGAGATGATGCCTCTTCATCTGTCTTTGGTGTTGCTGTCTCCCCTCCTCCTAGGGCTGCTCTACCTGGGTGGGCTGAAAGCAAGAAGGGTTCCAAAAGAGGGGGATGGGTCACACCATCTGCAGCTTGTGCATTATACCAGAGAGCAGAATGAGGATGAGTTGGGAGTTTAGTTAAAAGGCTTCAGTGTTTCCAGTGACACTGGATCCCGAATAATTCCAATTGCTGATTTGGCACTTTGTTCATGAACTTGGATCACACAAGGCAGTCAATTAGTTTGCATGTCCACTCACTGAAGAACACTGAAGAAGGAGCGGCACAGTGGCATTGTGGTTAGGGGGCGGCGTGGTGGCACAGTGGTTAGCACTGCTGCCTCACAGCTCCAGGGTCCCAGGTTCAATTCTGGCCTCAGGTGACTGTGTAGAGTTTGCACTTTCTCCCCATTTCTGCGTGGGTTTCCTCCTGGTACTCCGGTTTTCTCCCACTGTCCAAAGATGAGCAGGTTAGGTAGATTGGCCGTGCTAAATTGCCTCTTAATGTCCGAAAGGTTAATAATAATAATCTTTATTATTGTCACAAGTAGGCTTACATTAACACTGTAATAAAGTTACTGTGAAAATCCCCTAGATGATGTTACTAGGTTACGGGGATAGGGTGAAGGCAAGGGCTTAAGTAGGGTGCTCTTTCAAGGGCCGGTGCAGACTCGATGGGCTGAATAGCCTCCTTCTGCACTGTCAATTCTATGATTCTATGAACATACACATAGCTGCAACAGGCATGCAGCAGCATTATTTACAATGCAAGGCACTCAACTTGCAGCTAAGGAAACTTACTATTGCTTACCATTGCAAAGTACTGCGTTGTTCTTTGAGAGATGTTGTGGTAAGTTCTTGCATGTAACAGTGTGTTTAGTTGCATCCTCACAGGGAGGGAAGAGGATTCGATATTGGGGCTGTTTTTGCAATGCCTCTCTGACTGTAACACACCAAGGAAATTAAGCAGAGGCTGCAGAGTGGCCAAGTTCTGTGTGGCGTCATGTGGACACTAACAAGATGCTGGAAATCTAAATTATAAGCAGAATATGCTACAAGTAAACAGCAGATCAGGCAGCATCAGTGGAGAGAGCAACAAGGTTAACATATCAATTCGATCTATCATCACAATCGTGGGTGTTAATGGGACAAGTAAAGAAACAAAAGAAGTAGTGTGAAGAGCAGAATAATGACAAGCTGCTGTCCAAAAGCAATACCAAAATGCAGATAAAGGAACTAAAATCGGAGCAGTGATTTTTTTTAAAACCAATTCATTTTTTCCAATTAAGGGGCAATTTAGCGTGGCCAATCCACCTGCCCTGCACATCTTTGGGTTGTGGGGGCGAAACCCACGCAAACATGGGGAAAATGTGCAAACTCCACACGGACAGTGACCCAGAGCCGGAATTGAACCTGGGACCTCGGCGCCATGAGGGCACAGTGCTAACCCACTGCACCACCGTGCTGCCCAAAATCGGAGCAGTAATGATGATATGAAATTATTGAACACATTGTTGAGTCTGGAAGGCTGTAAAATGTCAAATCAAAAGGTGATGTGCTGTTCCTCAAGTATATGTTGAACTTCATTGGAAGACTGCAGCGGATGTCAGTGTGTGAGCAGGACAGTGGATTCAAATGGCAGGTGACCAGAATCTCAGTGTTACTAGCACATTTGATGTTACAACTGGACGGGCAGATTCCAGAATGGACCTCTAGCTCAAAAGACTAATTTTTACTTTTCTTGATAAAACGTGGCGGAACAGAGTAACAGAACCGCTAATAGGTTTAACAAAAGAAAAAAAATAATTAAACATGAAAAGTTGGATTATTTAACAATAGACCTTTACTTTCACCTTATCTTAACAAATGCACACCAATTTTACGACTAACAAGGATTACAAAGTACATCTTAATCTACAATGGTCCCGTTAACATAAAGTCCCTTTTAAGACCATAAGACAAAGGAGCAGAATTAGACCATTAGGCGTATCGAGTCTGTGATCCACCATTCAATCGTGGCTGATGTGTTTCTCATCCCCATTCTCTTGCCTTCTCAGATTGGCTGTAGTCAAATACACATTCTGCTCTGAACTCAAGTTAGTGTCTGTGGATGTCCCCTCCAAATCCCCTTCGATGATGACCACATGACAGTTTCCAAATTCCACTCCCCAAAACACCCTTTAAAATCTTTTCTCATTAGTATGCTTTCCCTTAGCAGTTTGCATTCTGAAATCCAGACCAGGGTTTCCAAATTATACTTTGAAACAAAGTTCCCGTTCCACTTTTAACAACAAATCCAGTCCAGGATTTTACACCACCCCCTTTTAGGTTTCATAGAACATAGAACATTACAGCGCAGTACGGGCCCTTCGGCCCTCGATGTTGCGCTGACCTGTGAAACCATCTGAAGCCTATCTGACCTACACTATTCCATTTTCATCCATATGTCTATCCAGTGACCACTTAAATGCCCTTAAATTTGGCGAGTCTACTACTGTTGCAGGCAGGGCGTTCCACACCCCTACTACTCTCTGAGTAAAGAAACTGCCTCTGACATCTGTCCTATATCTACCACCCCTCAATTTAAAGCTATGTCCCCTCGTGTTGGTCATCACCATCCGAGGAAAGAGACTCTCACTGTCCACCCTATCTAACCCTCTGACTATCTTATATGTCTCTATTAAGTCACCTCTCAGCCTTCACCTCTCTAACGAAAACAACCTCAAGTCCCTGAGCCTTTCCTCGTAAGACCTTCCCTCCATACCAGGCAACATCCTAATAAATCTCCTCTGAACCCTTTCCAAAGCTTCCACATCCTTCCTATAATGTGGTGACCAGAACTGCACGCAGTACTCCAGGAGCGGCCGCACCAGAGTTATGTACAGCTGCAGCATGACCTTGTGGCTCCGAAACTCAATCCCCCTACTGATAAAGGCGAGCACACCATATGCCTTCTTAACAGCCCTATTAACCTGGGTGGCAACTTTCAGGGATTTATGTACCTGGATGCCGAGATCTCTCTGTTCATCTACACTATCAAGAATCTTGCCATTAGCCCAGTACTCTGCATTCCTGTTACTCCTTCCAAAGTGAACTACCTCACACTTTTCCGCATTAAACTCCATCTGCCACCTCTCAGCCCAGCTCTGCAGCTTATCTATGTCCCTCTGTATCCTATAACATCCTTCAGCACTATCCACAACTCCACCGACCTTCGTGTCATCTGCAAATTTACTAACCCATCCTTGTACACCCTCTTCCAGGTCATTTATAAAAATGACAAACATCAGTGGCCCCAAAACAGATCCTTGCGGTACACCACTAGTAACTGAACTCCAGGATGAACATTTGCCATCAACCACCACCCTCTGACTTCTTTCAGCTAGCCAACTACTGATCCAAACCGCTAAATCACCTTCAATCCCATACTTCCTTATTTTCTGTAATAGCCTACCGTGGGGAACCTTATCAAACACCTTACTGAAATCCATATACACCACATCAACCGCTTTACCCTCATCCACCTGTTTGGTCACCTTCTCAAAAAACTCAATAAGGTTTGTGAGGCATGACCTACCCTTCACAAAACCGTGTTGACTATCGCTAATCAACTTGTTCTTTTCAAGATGATTATAGGGGCTGTTTAGCACACTGGGCTAAATCGCTGGCTTTGGAAGCAGACCAAGGTAGGCCAGCAGCACGGTTCGATTCCCGTAACAGCCTCCCCGAACAGGCGCCGGAATGTGGCGACTAGGGGCTTTTAACAGTAACTTCATTGAAGCCTACTCGTGACAATAAGCGATTTTCATTTCATTTCATTTCATAAACCCTATCTCTTATAACCTTTTCCAACATTTTACCCACAACCGAAGTAAGGCTCACAGGTCTATAATTACCAGGGTTGTCTCTACTCCCCTTCTTGAACAAGGGGACAACATTTGCTATCCTCCAGTCTTCCGGCACTATTCCTGTCGACAAAGACGACATAAAGATCAAGGACAAAGGCTCTGCAATCTCCTCCCTGGCTTCCCAGAGAATCCTAGGATAAATCCCATCTGGCCCAGGGGACTTATCTATTTTTACATTTTCCAAAATTGCTAACACCTCCTCCTTGTGAACCTCAATTCCATCTAGCCTGGTCGACTGAACCTGAGTATTCTCCTCGACAACATTGTCTTTCTCCAGTGTAAACACTGACGAAAAATATCCATTTAACGCTTCCCCTATCTCCTCTGATTCCACACACAACTTTCCACTACTATCCTTGATTGGCCCTAATCTTACTCTAGTCATTCTTTTGTTCCTGATATACCTATAGAAAGCCTTAGGGTTTTCCTTGATCCTATCCGCCAACGACTTTTTGTGTCCTCTCCTCGCTCTTCTTAACTCTCCCTTTAGGTCCTTCCTGGCTAACTTGTAACTCTCAAGTGCCCTAACTGAGCCTTCATGTCTCATCCTAACATAAGCCTTCTTCTTCCTCTTGACAAATGCTTCAATTTCCTTAGTAAACCACGGTTCCCTTGCTCGACAACTTCCTCCCTGCCTGACAGGTACATACTTATCAAGGACACGCAGTAGCTGTTCCTTGAAAAAGCTCCACATTTCGATTGTACCCATCCCCTGCAGTTTCCTTCCCCATCCTATACATCTTAAATCTTGCCGAATAGCATCATAATTGCCTTTCCCCCAGCTATAATTCTTGCCTTGCGGTATATACCTATCCCTGCCCATTGCTAAAGTAAACATAACCAAATTGTGATCACTATCACCAAAGTGCTCACCTACATCTAAATCTAACACCTGGCCGGGTTCATTACCCAGTACCAAATCCAATGTGGCCTCGCCCCTTGTTGGCCTGTCTACATACTGTGTCAGAAAACCCTCCTGCACACACTGCACAAAAACTGACCCATCTATAGTACTCGAACTATAGCATTTCCAGTCAATGTTTGGAAAGTTAAAGTCCCCCATAACAACTACCCTGTTACTCTCGCTCCTGTCGAGAATCATCTTTGTAACCCTTTCCTCTACATCTCTGGAACTATTCGGAGGTCTATAGACAACTCCCAACAGGGTGACCTCTCCTCTCCTGTTCCTAACCTCGGCCCATACTACCTCAGTAGACGAGCCCTCAAACGTCCTTTCTACCGCCGTAATACTTTCCTTGAGTAACAATGCCACACCCCCCCCTCTTTTACCATCTTCTCTGTTCTTACAGAAACATCTAAATCCTGGAACCTGCAACAACCATTCCTGTCCCTGCTCTACCCATGTCTCCGAAATCGCCACAACATCGAGATCCCAGGTACCAACCCATGCTGCAAGCTCACCCACCTTATTCCGGATGCTCCTGGCATTAAAGTAGACACACTTCAAACCAGCGTCTTGCTTGCCGGTGCCCTCTTTCGAACTTTTAACCCTATCCCTGATCTCACTACTCTCAACATCCTGTACACTGGGACTACAATTTAGGTTCCCATCCCCCTGCTGAATTAGTTTAAACCCCCCCCAAAGAGCACTAGCAAATCTCCTCCCCCCAGGATATTGGTACCCCTCTGGTTCAGGTGAAGACCATCCTGTTTGTAGAGGTCCCACCTACCCCAGAATGAGCCCCAATTATCCGGGAAACCAAAACCTTCCCTCCTGCACCATCCCTGTAGCCACGTGTTCAGCTCCTCTCTCTCCTTATTTCTCACTTCGCTAGCACGTGGCACGGGTAACAACCCAGAGATAACAACTCTGTTTGTTCTAGCTCTCAGCTTCCACCCTAGCTCCCTGAATTTCTGTCTCAAATCCCATCTCTCTTCCTACCTATGTCATTGGTACCTATGTGGACCACGACTTGGGGCTGCTCCCCCTCCCCTATAAGGATCCCAAAAACACGATCAGAGACATCACGAACCCTGACACCTGGGAGGCAACACACCAACTGTGAGTCTCTTTCATTCCCACAGAACCTCCTGTCTGTTCCTCTAACTATGGAGTCCCCAATGACAAGCGCTCTGTTCCTCTTCTCCCTTCCCTTCTGAGCAACAGGGACAGACTCTGTGCCAGAGACCTGTGCCCCATTGCTTACCCCTGATAAGTCTTCCCCCGCAACAGTATCCAAAATGGTATACTTGTTATTGAGGGGAACGACCACAGAGGATCCCTGCACTGCCTGCCGGTTCCCTCTCCCTCCCTTGACGGTAACCCATCTACCTTCTTCTTTTACCTGATGTGTGACTGCCTCCCTATAACTCCTCTCAATAACCCCCTCTGCCTCCCGAATGATCCGAAGTTCATCCAGCTCCAGGTCCCTAACACGGTTCTCGAGGAGCTGGAGTTGGGTGCACTTCCTGCAGATGTAGTCAGCAGGGACACTCGAGGTGACCCTTTCCTCCCACATTCTGCAGGAGGAACATTCAACTGCCCTAGCCGCCATTCCCACTGAACTAACTTCCCAACTACTGAAAACTAAAAACAAAAACTTGTTAGTTTTTTTTTCTGTCCGACGGACAGAACTTTTTTTTGATTAGAGGAGGAGGATGGGTGGGAGACAGTACGTAAGTAATGTTTCGGGTAAAGCTGTCACTTGAGAACAGCCCCTTCACAAACCACCTTCAACTTACGCTGACCGCACTGCACGTATGCAAATCTCCCCGGAACAGCCAAAGAAGCTCTGCTCTGCTGCCCTCTGCTGGATGCTTGCCTTCCCTCAAACTCCTCGGGTCACTTGCGCAGGTACACCTTCAACTTACGCTGACCGCACTGCACGTATGCAAATCTCCCCGGAACAGCCAATCAGAAGCTCTGCTCTGCTGCCCTCTGCTGGATGCTTGCCTTCCCTCAAACTCCTCGGGTCACTTGCGTAGGTTCACCTTCAACTTACGCTGACCGCACTGCACGTATGCAAATCTCCCCAGAACAGCCAATCAGAAGCTCTGCTCTGTTGCCCTCTGCTGGATGCTTTCCTTCCCTCGAACTCCTCGGGTCACTTGCGCAGGTACACCTTCAACTTACGCTGACCGTACTGCACGTATGCAAATCTCCCCGGAACAGCCAATCAGAAGCTCTGCTCTGCTGCCCTCTGTCTTTACTGATTTCACACAAATTCAGAGATCCAGCCACCGATTTCCATAGTTATTTCAACTCACTGTAATACAAAATCACAAACGTGAAAATCATTTCAGATATCTTTTTGGCATCTCAGCCTTCTTCTCAGCTCTGTCTATCTTTACTGAACAGTGCTCTGTTCTAGTATCTTTAACTCAGACCTCTTGGAAACCTATCTTAATTTCTCTAGTTTCCTTAATTAGCTGCTCTTCGGATCTATGCACTTGTTTTCTTAACCATTACTGCATGGTATAGCTTTTCTTCCAGCAAAGCTTAAAAAAGATGTTTCTTCCCTTGCCTTCTATGTCTGCTTTAGGCAGAGCTATGAGAGCTGCCTTCTCTCTCACTATCTATCTTCGACTGCCATCAAATTAGCTAAACTAAAACTTAAAAGCAGCTCTATCTTACAAGGCCCCAGTTACTAAGCAACTACTGCTGTTTTATTTATTCTTCACACCATAGCCCTCTCCGCCACAATAGAAACACTGTTGGAACTTAATCAACCCTCAACATACAAACCCGTTTGTCTGGCATGAACCTAACTATAGGTTTTGCCCTTCCAGGCACAGAAACATTAAACACTACACCTTAATTCTAATGTTTACCAATACAAATATAAATCCCTTAAAACTACCTTTGTTTTCCTAAAATCAGATTCATGAGGACTGAATGGAAGAGGTCTGTCAAGTGGTCACCCAGCTTGTGCTTGGTCTCAATGTAGAGCAGAATGGGTGAGCATTGCACACCTTCCCCATTACCTTCTCTCTCCTCACTGGTCTCAAACCCATATTGCAGGTGAAGCAGCAATTTATATGCACTTCCTTCAACTTAGTATAGTATATTCACTGCTGAATAGCTGGAGATGTCTGAAGCAGCAGGAAGTAGATATGAGGCTGGCATCTTTGGAATGTCTGTGAAGGTGAGGCCTGAGACCTGAATGCTAGGGACTATTTATGGTTAAGTGATGAGAATGTGGTGCATTAAGTCACGTGGGATGTTGGTGGTGCAATGGGTAGATGTCATGTGAAGGTGCATGAGGTCATCACAGTTCATGTGGCACACCTACTAGGTCCTCAGAGCCAAACTCTGGGCATTGATCTTCTTGACCACCTACCCTCATTCCTTTCAGATGGTGTTGTTTGAGGGCCTCTTGCCTTCCCCCCCTGCTAAAACACGGCCTCTCTCCTCATGTCTATTTCCACCAGTAAGGCCTCCAGCATCACTTCCATGACTATAGAATTGCAGCATTGGTATCCATCAGCAGTCTCTTCAGAATTAGTGCAGAGGCTGACTGCCTTTTAGTTTTCGCTAATGACATGTTAATGCATTAAAATGAGGTTCCTGGGCTGTCGTGGTGTGATTCTCACTGGCCCCGCCGGAGAGGTCGGGGGGGGATTCCAAAACCTGATCACGCCAGAGAGAATCACGTTTTTCGATATCCTCCAGATTTTGATCCAGAGCCGAGTTTCTTACAGAAGGAGATAGAGGCCTCAAAATCACCCTCATAATTTGTTTTTTAAAATGTATTTTATTACAGACATGTATCAAAACAGGTTAAACAACCCAGGAAACATACTTCCCAGTAATCAACGAGCCAGTCTGTACAGATGTTTTCCCCTTTCTCACCCTCTAGGGAATCCCCTCCAGACCTTTTGCGCAAAGTCCCTATTCTGCAGATACCTGAACTCACTCCCCCTTGGCAGCTCTACTCTCTCCCTCAGCTCCTACAAACAGGCGAATCCTTCCTCCAAATACAGGTTCCTCACCTTGGCCAGCCCCGCTTCCCTCCACCTCCTGTATCCCCCTCCCCTTCCCGGCTCAAACTCATGATTCTCACACAGTGGCGTTAGCACCAACATCCCTTCCACCCTAAAATGTCTCCTCAACTGATTCCATATCTTCACCATGGACTGCACCGCCGGGCTCCCTGAATACCTACTCGGAGCCATTGGCAATGCTGCCTTACCTAGCCCTCAAACTAGACCCCTTACAAGATTTCTGTTCCATCCTAACCCACTCCATCCCTTCTCCTTCCCCCGATAGACGCACCTTATCCACATTCGCCACGCAATAATAATGAAGCAGGTTGGGCAATGTCAACCTCCCCACTACCTCTGCTTCTGTAGCAGGGTCCTCCTGACCCTCGACACCTTCCCCGCCCAATCAAAGTCCGAAATGTTCATGTCCAGTTTCCGAAAAATCACTCCCATAATGTTCACAATGCCACTTCTAATCTGACAGCTTTCTGAAATTAAGTATATCATATGATAATCAAGTATGTCGTAATGGGTGGAGCAACATGTGGCGCATGGTTAGCACTGGGACTGCGGCGCTGAGGACCCGGGTTCGAATCCCGGCCCCGGGCCACTGTCCGTGTGGAGTTTGCACATTCTCCCCGTGTCTGCGTGGGTTTCACCCCAAAACCCAAAGATGTGCAGGTTAGGTGGATTAGCCATGCTAAATTGCCCCTTAATTGGAGAAAAAATAATTGGGCCCGCTAAATTTATTTTAGAAATGTTGTAATGATAATTAAGTATGCCAGAATGATAATAGAGTATGTCATAATGATAAGCAAATTCCAATTATGCCAATAAGTTACTTCACAGCAAAACATTCAACTGAATTCCACAAAATTAGTTATGTATACTGTCACGACTCTGAAAGAAGCAGTAGCGACAATAGCCAGATAACTGAAGGATGTGGTTCCAACCCTTTCAGTTCAGTGAAATTACACCTTGTTGTTTTCTGTGCAGGTTATTTATCAAAGTCTGCCCTTCAAATTAGCGTATAAATATTGCACATAACAGTTTGTCAATGTGTGGTTATTTTGTTATATGATTATTGTCTAATTATATCCATAAAAATGGCTCAGGGAAGATTTAAAGCTTCTTTGTCATTCGGATAACTTGTAACTTTTCTATGTTGGTTAAGTATATACTTTAATTATTTTTGTGTCATTCCACACAGCATTCTATTTCCTGATATGAATATAACTTTTCTCCCCTTACAGCTTACATTCCAACTCCAATTTACTTTGGGGCTGTGATTGACACAACCTGCATGCTATGGCAACAGGAATGTGGTGTTATTGGCTCCTGCTGGGAATATGATGTCACCTCATTCAGATTCGTCTACTTTGGACTGGCAGCAGGCCTCAAGTTTGTCGGCTTTATTTTTATCTTTCTAGCCTGGTACTCAATTAAACATAAAGAAGACCACTTGCAAAGGTGGAGACGTAGAGCCTCACCCATAAGCACTGTCAGTGAACTGATCAGTAACCCAGGGACCCAGCACAACTATGCACAGACTCGATCATGTCCTAGCTTTCAAACAAGAGCTGAAGACAGTGAACATCCAACGCAGTCCCAATCAGGCCAGCATGTAGCACAGAAATTACCTGGGGCATTCCAGGACACAGTACAATTCACAGCTAAGAATACACTGGATGATATGGCAGTTGACATTTAGGTGAATTCATATAGGCATTTAGTTGTCAAACACAAATACGTGATGGCTGTTTTAATGTTTAGTTCTTTGACAGAAGCGCGCTTTGGGAAGTTTCTCCAGGTAAACCACAGAACCTGTGCCTTTTTAATTAAAAAAAAGTGACATAGACTGACCAACAGAAACAGATGTCCACAAACCACAGCATACTGGAGGGCCAGAAATCTGAACAAAATTAGATTCTCAGATACCTGGTATCATTTTTAATCTTATGGAGTGACCATTTGCACTCAAAGTTGGTATTTGGAGGGATACGAAACAGATAATTGGTGAACAAGCAGAGGGATAAAAAATAGAATCAATGTAAGTGAGACATTTTTTTTGACAAGCTTTCATATCATTTTTAATTAAATGCTACTATTTTCTGTTGTATGTGATGTATTAGAAACCTCTGCTTGATCAAGCCACTGCGAGCTGTTAGAAGCTGCGCTGGGGGTAGATTTCTAACTTGGTGCTGGGGCATGAAACTGCCATTCTGATGGGCAGCTCATGTTAGAACCTGCCTGCCTGTCAGCTCCATGGTGTTTCAAAAAGGTGGATCCACTATTATGTCAGAAGGCCAGTTGGAAATATACTCCAATGTCACTCGGGTCAAATAAATTATGTGCAAATAATTACTGTTAATGAAATTATCTAAAACCTTGATAAACATTTTACAAGACATTAAATTATAACATCTTGCAACGGTAAACATAAAATGCTGGCAATTGGAAAAGGTATCAGATTTTGACAGCCTTGCCGTATATTTGCAAGATTTTCTGTTTTTATTTCCAATATCTGTAACACTTCCTTGTGCCTTTGCAGGGTGGGTAGGAACCATAAATGCCAGGTCAGTTCAATGCCCACATTTGGTAGCCCAGTAGAAGAAGATGGCATAGTCACCCAGCTCTAAGGAGCAGCACTCACGTGCACAATAGGGCATCAAACGTGTGAACTCCCAACAGCTACACACAGGTTTGCCGGCCTCCTGTGGCGTGTTTTACAAGGGCGGTGGCCGCTCACCTTTAGCCGCTGACAGGATATTCCGGTTCCAATGGTGCACTTAGCTCACCCGTCCCGCCGCGGTGGGGTTGGCGGGATCTCGGGAAGGGCCGGAAAACCCTGCCCTCTACTGCCATGGCCACCCAGTGCTCAAAATATTCAGAAAAGGTTTGGACAAAAACCTGTAGATAAGAAAAAAACACTACAAGCGGGAAATAAAAACGAGGATCATTGTAAATAAATCACAAATTTGTCATCATCCTTTATGAGAGTCACATTTTTCAGGTGAGAGCTTTTATTGGTTCTGAAATAATATCCTCTTTCAGATCCCCACTACCTGGCGTGCATTTTTCTGTATTTTACATTAGGAAATATTGTATGATCTATGGGAAACCAGCTGACTACTTTGTGTGGAACAAAATGAAAGATTCTGACTGTAAAATTAAATGAAAATAGGTGCAGACTGTTACCCTGTAGCTAAGCTACTGTGCTTTACCCATGTGTGCAACCCGTCTTACTGATGTCACCTTGACACTGACTTGGTTAAATCCAAATAGAATCCAAATAGTCTGACATTGCGAGGGTGGGGCTGTCAGATTGAATTGGACATCTTTGAGGGGATACAGATATTGCAGCAGAGGGCAAGGTGGGGAATGAATCAGACATCATTGGCGGGTTCGAGTCCTCTTGTTTGTAACTTACAAACAGCAATGCACTAAAGCCACATACCTCACTGACCTGACCCTTTTTTGCATCTCGTTACCTGCTGGGAATTCTGATCTCCCAAGTGTTAAAAATAAGAATTGAGTTCAAATGGAGGTACATAGCCTTCTGAAAAGATTTTTGTGACTGAACTGCCTCCTGGGAGCAGATTGCTTGCTTACCCCCTCCGTTGACCCACCTCTGTTAAAACTGAAAATGGGGTTGGTCACAGGAATTTCAAATTTATTACCGTCCCTCTTTTTCCCCACTTACCTATTTTTGGGGATTTAAACTCCTCCCCATGTCTCTGGGTTTAACATAAAAATGATGACAATTTCCAGAAGGCTTAGATTGCAGACCTAAGCGAGAGCTTGGACAGCCAAAGGTCAAGAGAGTTTGGATGTTTCCGAACATTAGGGGCAGCAGGGTAGCATGGTGGCTAGCATAAATGCTTCACAGCTCCAGGGTCCCAGGTTCGATTCCCGGCTGGGTCACTGTCTGTGTGGAGTCTGCACGTCCTCCCCCTGTGTGCGTGGGTTTCCTCCGGGTGCTCCGGTTTCCTCCCACAGTCCAAAGATGTGCGGGTTAGGTGGATTGGCCATGCTAAATTGCCCGTAGTGTCCTAATAAAAGTAAGGAGGGGGGGAGGGGGGGGGTGTTGGGTTATGGGTATAGGGTGGATACGTGGGTTTGAGTAGGGTGATCATGGCTCGGCACAACATTGAGGGCCGAAGGGCCTGTTCTATGTTCTCTATGTTCTATACTCTGTTATATGGAGTGCCCAGGAGGTAAAGATCTCCACTGTTCTGCTTGTTTTACATTTGTAAAAAAACTGGAACAACATTCACTTCTTTCCCCTGTACCTTGATGGCCACACCAGTGATAAACTGTCCTCAATAGTTTCACTGTGATCATTAACACATTTGTCAGCTAAATTAAGCGGCATTTTTTGATTTATTTGTTTCTTAGCTCGATTTCAATACATTTAATAATATGATTCATATTGCAGCATCATGTGTTTGTGAACAAATTAGGAAAAAATTAGGATGAATTGTATAATTAAGTCATGTTCCTTGAAACATAAAAATGCGAGATCAGAAATTTATTAATATTTATTGTAACAGGATGCCAAATGGGTAATCACCTAGATCTAGAAATGACCATTGGTTATTTTAACAGATAAACACTTAACATGGGCAAATTACATCCCTTTGCCAACTATTTTAGAACATCTGTTCATGCGTTTATCTTACATTGTTTAACATCCTTTACATAAGATTGACTTAAAGGCATGTTAAGCATTCAGCAGCTGATATTGCCATCGCAATTTCTAGGTTTAGATCAGGGTCAACTTTGGTTTTTGTCAGTTATTACTGTGAGAGTTACATATCCAAGGTAACTATCTAAAGTGTGCACAGCAATATATCTTGCAACTGTATTAAAAGCATATGCCAAGGTGAAATGTATTGATTTTCATAAGAGAGATTGAAAGCAAAAAGGTCAACGTTTGCAAGAACTGGTGTACAAGTTGCTTTTAGTCTCCCCTTTGCAGCTCTTTCATTTAAGGCATTCTGAAGAACTGTCCACTAGTAAATATGTATAATCATTATGTTTGTTGGTTTTGTACTTAGCAAGTGTCTTGGTCATTTTTAACTTGAATCAAAGCAAATAGAATAGGACTTAATAAAAAACTCGTCATTGCACTTAATAGCAGAGAAAATAATTGGATTGGAACATGTAGTATATTTCCAAAGTTGTTTTTTATAATTGCAAAACACATTTTTGTTATTAAAATATAACTGATGCAGGAAAACTTTGAAATACTTGAATATTGAAGTGCAATATTGCATGCTTGTTTACTGCTGTTGATCTGCATGCATGTTTTAAGTTTTTGTTTCTTTATGACAGTAAGCTGCCTGGACAGTTCTCATATAGTATTACGGTGATTGTAATTTATCCAACACAAATTATTTAACATAACCTGTAGAACAATATTTAAATTATACACTGTCAGATTAGTATGATTTCTAAAGGTAGAATGTTTTCACATTTCTACACTTTGGATCTCTTAAGTGCTGTAAACGTTAGTTGGATGTAATTTAGGACAGCCTGTAGCAGATAATTCTGTTGAAATTGCATAGTCAGTCAGCTAGTGAGCTCAAAATGTATTTGATGATTCGAGACTGTTAATTGGAGTGACTCTTAAACTCGTAGCAGGTCTTAAAGTGCTGATGATCCTTCCATCATTAATATTTGATAAAAATTCTTTCTTTACACTGCTGACCTTTTATGACTTCTCTCTCTCTGATCTCCATTCTACAAAGTCCCATTAGCTTCTCCTTCCTTTCTTGTTACGTCTAAATGTGTCCCATTCCTATGAGTTCAAAAATATTCTAAATAATAATAAATTGATGATGCGGTATGGTTGGCCCATGTCACAGCCTGTCACTCAGGGCAATATACTCATGGACATCCATCTGATATTACATCCTCCCCTCTGCAGCCAGCATATTCCATATGCTAAGTTCAACAGCAGCTCTTATGTATAAATACCGTAGTTCAAGGACATAGAAATAGATAAACAAAGAAAAATGATATACCGTACTTTCCGGACTATAAGCCGCGACTTATTTCACACGTTTCGAACCTCGCGGCTTATACAACGACGCGGCTTATTTATGGATTTTTCCCGCTTTCTTTTCACTAAACCAATGAAATTGCGTAACGGGTCAAGGTAAAACAATGTAACTTTTTAGTTTACTGTTTAGATTAAATCGAGCGCGCTCAAACATCCCATCATTCTGATTACGGTAGTCATTTTGTCACCCTCATCATGGCAAAGACACGGAGAAATGCATATGATGCAGCTTTCAAGTTGAGGGCGATCGATCTGGCTGTTGGGAAAGGAAATAGAGCTGCTGCACTAGAGCTTGGTCTTAATGAGTCGATGATAAGACGTTGGAAACAGCAGCGTGAGGAATTGACTCAGTGCAAAAAGACAACTAAAGCTTTCAGAGGGAAGAAAAGCAGATGGCCCGAACTAGAAAATGAGCTCGAAGACTGGGTCAACATGCAGAGAGCAGACGGCCGAGGTGTTTCAACTGTACAGATCCGACTGAAAGCCAAAACAATCGCCACCCGCAATGAAGTTTGAGAATTTTAGAGGTGGACCATCGTGGTGTCTCAGATTTATGAGACGTAAAGGCCTGTCCATCAGGGTACGGACGAGTTTGTGTCAGCAGCTCCCTCCCGACTACGAGGAAAAAATTTCAAACTTCCGCAAATTCACTGATGCAATGATAGCAGAGCATTCCATTGGCCCACACAATATCATAAATATGGATGAGGTTCCTCTGACATTTGACCTGCCTCTCACTCGGACTGTCAACAGGAAAGGTGAATCATCCGTCATGCTGAAAACAACTGGGCATGAAAAAACGCACTTCACCTGTGTTCTGAGTTGCACGGCATCGGGAGAAAAGCTTCCACCGATGGTGATTTTTAAACGCACGACGATACCAAAAGAAAAATTCCCTACAGGAATTGTTGTGAAAGTCAACAAGAAAGGATGGATGACGGAAAGCCTAATGCATGAATGGCATACGGAGTGCTACGGCAAGCGACCGGGAGGATTCTTTCACAGGAACAAGGCATTGCTCGTTTTGGACAGCATGAGGGCCCACATAACAGATTCTGTGAAAGAAGCCATCAAGAGGACAAACTCAATTCCAGCTGTGATTCCTGGGGGCACAACAAAGTATTTACAGCCACTCGACATCAGTTTAAATCGTGCATTTAAGGTGGCGCTTCGTGTTCAGTGGGAGGCTTGGATGACAAGTGGGGAGAAATCCTTCACTAAAACGGGCCGCATGCGAAGAGCAACTTATGGTCAAGTCTGCCAGTGGGTCCTGACAGCGTGGAGCATTGTTAAAAAATCCACTATCATCAACGGGTTTCGAAAAGCTGGATTGCTGCGTGTTGAAGAGGGCAGCATGAGCTCAGCGGGAAATTTGCCTCCGGATGAAAGTGATGAGAGCGACAATGAAAACAATCCAACATCGGATGAAGCAATTCTGAGGCTATTCAACTCTGACACTGAAGGAGATGACTTCAGTGGTTTCAGTGCACAAGAGGAGGATAGTGACTCTGATCACCTGGGTTGGTGATATCTTGATTACGATCAGTAATAAAATACTTCTTTTTACACATGATTTATTTATTTTTAATGTTTCAAACTGATGATTCTATGTTAATCTTAAGAGCTTAATCGGATTGATTTCGCTCCACAGTGACCAATGACTTTCTTGGTAGGCTATTCTTTACCGCTAATTTTTTATTTTTGTTACAAGCCGTATTTCGTTAAAGCCTGTGTAAAGCTCATTTGTTTCAATGTACCGGTAAGCACCTGCGGCTTATATACGTGTGCGGCTTATTTATGTTCAAAATAAAAAAAAATTTCAAAATCAGTGGGTGCGGCTTATAGTCAGGTGCGCTTTATAGTCCGGAAAGTACGGTAATTATGCTTCATAGAAAATCTTAATGCTGCTGCATTTTTACTGCGTGGAGAGTAAAATATCATTGATCTGAAGTTCTCAAACTGATTTGATCATTAATATGTATTTATCCAGGTTGAATGAGTGATGGTTTACAGTGTGATAAACTCCTAATTGTAGTGCAACTCCACTTTTGTAGTCAGATTCGAAAATGAAAGACTGGACAGTTGACATTGGGGAAAAATATTGCTGAAAGTAGGTAATTAATACAAGTTATACTGTATTTTACATAGCTCACTTAAATTTAATTAGGATCTCTTTGTGGTTGTAATTTTTAGTAAGGTGACAGTAAGAAAGAAATGTTAGTGTCCGTCATAGAGAACACTCCTTGTCCTAATGCCATGGCCTGCAATATATGTCCAGGATTAACTGTGCCAGAAATCCATAGTATCTTGTTCCACAATTATCATTTTCCTTAGTTACTGTGTTTTTGCCAATTTTGATTTGCCAATGTTATATCAGCCCTGCCACCCTGAAGGCAGTGATTCCTTGCTTTTATTTAATGGGTGCTTGCTCCTCTCAGGTACTTCACCCAATTATTCATTTGTGTGCACAGAGAGTGAATGTTGGCAGGTTACACAACTAGCAGAGCTCCACAGCTGAGCTCAATCCATCCTGACGTAACATTTCCAGCAGGGGTCACTGGTAAGCAGCCAGGACCTGGAACACGGTGAGTTATTCACCCAAAGCACTTGTAGAACCGTTACTGCCTTCCTGGCTAAAATCAGGTAACCAAGCACACACCATATATGCCTGAACTACTCACTGGATTAAAAAGAAAATGAATAACAGTAACAAAGGTTTATTGAGTGCAGGTGAATTTAATTCTTATACAATTTGTGTCGTGGGCATTTTTAACCAAACATACCTCTACCAGCAGCAGCAACATCTTCCTTCCGCAGGTGGGAACATTCAACGGGAACAGGAGTCGACTTGTACTTTTCAAAACAATGTTAAAACAATCACATCAATTGTACTGGATATGAGTGGTGTGCTTGTGATGAACAAGGAAATGGGAAGTGACTGATTCAAATTGTTTTGTTTTTGGAATATAGTCAATATTTGAGTTTTCTAAATAATTGGTTTATCGATGTACTTATTTCAAAGACAGTAATAATGATTATTGTAAAGCCTTTAATTGCTTCCTTATGTTATCAGGAACATCTGTAAACATCATGTTCATTAACAACCTGTTTACAATAAATACTTGATATGTTGTCAATAAAAGAAATGCAGGTGAAATGATATTCCCAGTTTAATTGGAGCATCTTGAATTAAAAAACTCAAAACGTGGGAAGATTTTTAAGTCATGATTTATGCATATGACACAAATGATTGTGTTGCAAATGGATACAGTACATTTATAATAGAGCTTTTTTTCCACCAACCGTTTTTAAAAAAAATGTATTTTATTCCAAACTTATTCGAAAAGTACAAAAACATAAATAATCCGGGGAACACACTCCCCAGCTCACAGCTTTACAGTCTGTAAAATTATTCCCCTTTATCACCCTGCTTTCCACCCCCCCCCCCCCCCCCCCCCCCCCCCCCCCGTCCTCCTACGACGAACAACTCCTCAAACATGGCCATGAACAGTCCCCACCATGCCTCAAAACCCGCCGCTGAACTTAGTTTTCTCCAACTGGAGGAAGTCGTATAGGTTCCCTAGCCAGGCCGCCACTCCCGGTGGCGTATTCGATCGCCATTCTTCGCCAGGGAACCAGAGAGGCGAAGGCCACAGCATCGGCCGTCCTCTCCTCCATCAGCTCCGGCATTTCTGATATCGTAAAAATCTCCACCATTGGGTCCGGCCTGACCCCCACCCCCACTATGTTCGCATCCCGAAACACTCCCGCCCATTATGTCTCTAGCTTCTCTCAGCCTCAGAATATATGCGCATGGTTCACTGGTCCTCACCCATACTTCTGCCACCCCCTGGAAGAATCCACTGATCCTCGCTGGCGTCATGTGTGCCCTGTGCACCATCTTAAACTGTATCAAACTCATCCTCGCACACAAGGAGATTGAATTCACCCTCTGCAATGCCTCACTCCACACTCCCCAACCTATCTCCCCCAAATTCCTCCTCCCGCTTCTCCTTGATCCTCACCACTTGCATACTCCCCTGCTCTCCAAGCTACCCATATGAGCCCCAATCCTACCTTTACCTTCCATGTTAGGAAACAGTAACCGTCCCAAAAGGGCATATTTCGGCAGCCTAGGAAACCCTTTCTGTACCTTCTGTGCAAAGTCTCACTTGTAAATACTGATGGAACCATCAATTCACTAGACACGTGCTTTAAGATATGAACAGTGGTTTTAATCTACTTACAACAGAGCCAGCCTGTTCCGCGTTGAACTCTCGATGAACTGAACAACTGGCTCTGAGCATTGGTATTTATACAGCAGTCCAGGGGGAGGAGTCATGGGCAGAGCCAAGGGTGGAGCCCTGTACAAACTCCTAAGCATTCCCAGCGCTACTCCCCCTAGTGGTCGGGCAACGCAACTGCGCTTACAAATGCATGGTCTCATGTATATGCAATACAGTGTGAATTATGGAGTTACATTCACCACAAATACCTAAATACATCTCCCTTCGGGAGCTCTACCCTCTCCCGCAGCTCCTCTGTGCTTGCGAGCCTATCTTCCAGATATAAATCCCTCGCCCTCAGTAGCTCTATCTTTCTCCACTTCCTGTACATACCACCCGTCTCCCCTGGTTAAACCTGTGGTTCTCACACAGCAGCATTAACACTGACATCCCCTCCATCCTAAAGTGCCTTCTCAGCTGGTTCCATACTTTTATTGTGGACTGTACTTCCGTGCTCTCGGTATATCTTCTCGGTGTCAGCAGCAACGCCGTCGTCATGATGGCCCTCAGGCTGGATCCTCTACAGGACTTCTCCATCCTCCCCATTGCTATTCTAGTGTTATCCTAGCTATCCGGCTTTAAGGGGTCTCATCTCAGTACCTTCAATCACATGGCACCATTTCGGAACAGCCCCAGGGGAGTTTTTCACAGTGGCCTGGGCAATATTTAACTCCCAGGGCGTGATTCTCCCAAAAGGGAACAAAGTCCCATCACAAGCGTGTTTAGCCACATGTTTCCTAGTACTCACGGTGTGGAGAAACACATGGCTATTCAGGGCGACTCGCGTTGAATAGGGGCCTGAACAGGGAACGTGTGGCCTCTACTTTTTACAGGAGTGAGCTCTGCTGGCGGGAACTCTCCATTAAATGGTGTCCCTATCTCCGAAGCCTCTAAACAATCCCTGACCTCCCCCAAAGCCCGAACGCAATAAAGGATGGTCCCCGAAGCCCCTCCCCCCACACCGGGAAACCCCAGCCTCATCACGCACGTGCGGAAAATGCCACCTGTGCACCAACCTGGTACTGATAAGGTGCCCTGATGGCACTGCCAGGGTGCCAAGCTAGCATTTATTTTGTGCACACGATCGGGCCGGAGTTGCACAGCATGGGGGTGGGGGCTTCCCATTGGGTGAGCGGGCTGGAAGGGGAGGTCAGGGATATTTTTGGAGGCCCTGGAGATCGGGACGCCATTTGTAAATAGCGTCCTGAACTCTCGCTACAATGCGAAGTTCCGGCAAGCGGAGCTCCACACTGTACAAAACAGGGCTATCCGTGGTCTTGGCCGCGCATTCCCCGCTCAGACCCCTTGTTCAACACACGTCACGTTGGATAGCCATGTATTTCTTGGCACTGCGAGCGTCAGGAAACATGTGGCTAAACGCGATCTCTCGGGGACTTTGTTCTTTTAAAAAATAAATTTAGAATACCCAATTCATTTTTTCCAATTAAGGGGCAATTTAGTGTGGCCAATCCATCTAACCTGCACATCTTTGGGTTGTGGGGGCGAAACCCACGCAAACACGGGGAGAATGTGCAAACTCCACACGGACAGTGACCCAGAGCCGGGATCGAACCTAGGACCTTGGCGCCATGAGGCTGCAGGGCTAACCCGCTGCGCCTCGTGCTGCCTGACTTTGATCTTTTTTGGGAGATATACCAAGTGCGATCTCAAGCTTCTATACAGCTGAAGCAAGACCTCATCACTCCTGTACTCAAATCCTCTTGCGATAAAGGCTAACATTCCTATAGCCTTCCAAAGAGCTTGCCGCTTCTGCATGGCACCCAGGTCCCATTGTATATCTACACTTTCTAATCTACCATTTATGAAACTGCAGGGACGATTCTCCAATATTGGGCCCAAGTATTCGCGCCGTCGTGAAACGCAACGGCGTTCACGATAGCGCAAACTGGGCCTGGGTACGACAGATTACCGCGCCAACCCGCGCATGCGCAGTTGGGCCGCGCCAACCTGCGCAGGGGACTTTAGCGCGCCGGCCCCGACCAACATGGGGTCGGTGTTCAGGGACCGGCTGAGCCAGGAAGTAGGCCCGGGGGGGGGGGGGGGGAGGGGGGGGGGGGGTGGGCGAGGGGGGAGAGGTGGTGGGCCCCAATCGCGGGCCAGACCATATCGGAGGCCCCGCCCCAGTGAAGAAGCCCCCCTTCCCCCCCTACAGGCCACCCGCCGACCATTCCTGCAGAGTTCCCGCCGGCAGTGACCAGGGGTGAACGGCGCCGGCGGGACTCTCGTATCAGTGCGGCCGCTCGGCCCATCCAGGCCGGAGAATCGGCGGCCCCGCCGATTCCAACGGCCCGCAGCCGGTGCCGCGCCAAACACGCCAGCGCAAATGCCGCCGATTCTCCGCACCTCAGAGAATTGCGTGCCGGCGTCGTGGTGCGGTTGCGGCGATTCTCCGGCCTGGAGCGGGGCACGAAGAATCACCCCTCTGCATGTTTGTTCTTCCTACCAAAATGGATAACTTCACATTTTTCCATATTACATTCAATCCGCCATGTTCCTGCTCACTCACTAAGTCTTTCCAAATCCTCTTGAAGCCGTTTTACATCTTCCTCACAACACGCAATACCATTTAGCTTTGTACCTTCCGCAAATTTGGAAGTATTGGGCGGGATTCTCCATTTCTGAGACTAAGTGTTGACACCAGTGCAGAACTCGTGGACTTTCACAGCAGAAATAAATCTGGCGCCGCACCTGCACCGATTCCGTTATTGTTAAGGAGCTAGCACCGGCACTGCATGGAACACAATTGATTCCAATGAAATACGGTGCAGGATTTCGCGGGGTTCCTGATTGACACTCTGGAGACTGACAAGCCGCACATGCACATTACAATCCGCACACAAACTCACCCTAGCCAACAAGAAGGCACTGGTTGTGCTGGAGCACGTCCATACAGCTGATGGGCCAGCTGGGGCCAAAGTGTACTCGGGGGTGGCCTTGGGTGGGGACACCTATACGACCCATGGCCCTAAGTTCACAGTGGGCAGTCAGAGGCATGGGCAGCTGCATAGCTGCCTTGCCAGCTGCGGCAATGGTGTTCCGTGCCCGTTCACCCCGATCCTACAGCCCACCTCCTGGCCAACCCCCGCTACTCCGTCCAGCTCTGGCAGAAGCCACCCGGCGAGCGACACAACTGTCAGCAAACTAAGGTGATGTTGGACACTTTCCGTACCCCTTCTCTCTCCCTCAGCAGCCACGACACTGGTTTCATTGCTGTTTTCCCTGTCCACCATCAGCCTTTGCTGATTTCCCTGAAAATCTCACCCAAAATAATCCTTTAGCTCTCTGTCATTTTTCTATTCCCCATTATAAATTCTGCTGACAGTGCCTACAATGAGTCCACATTTGTCGAAGCTGACCATTTCTTTTTCACATACCTACAGAAGCTCTTGCAGTCCGTTTTTATGTATTTTGCTGGTTTTCTTTCATATTCTATTGTTCCTTCCCCCCCCCCCCCCCCCCCCCCAGTTTCTTGGTCCTCCTTTGCCGCAATATAAAACTCTCCCAATCCTCAGGTTTCCTGCTGTTTCTGGCAATTTCACATGCATTTTCTTTAAACTTACACAATCTTCAACTTCCTTTGTTCGCCACGGTTGACTGATTTCCTTTTGGATTTTTGTGCCTTAAAGGAATTTATAATTGCTGTAAACTATTTAATGATTCTTTCACCGCTGTTCATTGCCTTTGGACCTTCATATCTTTTTTTTTAGAAAATATTTTATTGAGGCATTTATAATTTTAACATTTTAAATAACAGGGAGACCCAACACATGCAAAAACCCACAATAACATACCCAACTCGACCTAGCCCTAAACCCTAACTACCCATACATTAGATTCCCTGCCCCTTATTCTTCACTGCCATGCCTCCCCCTCCCCCCCCCCCCCCTCCGCAAACCCCTGCTGCCAGTCAGGTGGCAGCCTCCGAGCGAACCCCTGTAGTGAACCCCTTACGGCGAACTTAATTTTCTCTAGCCTCAGAAGCCCTGCCATGTCGCTGACCCAAACCCCCGACTTTGGAGGCTCCGAGTCCCTCCAGCCCAGTAAAATCCGTCTCTGGGCCATCAGGGAGGCAAAGGCAAAAACATCGGCTCCCCCCCCCGTACCCTGGGCTCCCAGATCTTACTACACTCCAAATATTGCCACCTCTGGACTCGGAGTCACTGTCCCTTCCAAGACCTCTGGCATGACATTGAAAATCCCTGCCAAAATTCCCTCAGCCTCGGACACGGCCAAAACATATGCACATGATTCGCTGGACTTAACCCGCACCGCTCTAACCTGTCCTCCACCTCCTCAAAAAAACCTACTCATCCGGGCCACAGTCATATGAGCCCTGTGGACCACCTTGAATTGGGTCAGACTAAGTCTGGCACATGACGAGGAGGCATTGACTCTCCTCAGGGCCACTTCCCATAACCCGACTTCCAACTCAAATCCCATCCTTTCCTCCCACTTCCTCTTCACCTCCCCTATTGGAAACCCTGCCCACTCCATCAGTTCCTTATATATTTCCGAGACCCTCCCCTCCCCAACCCCTGTTTTTGACATCACCTTATCCTGTAGCCCCCTTACAGGGAGGATAGGGAAGCTCAGGACCTGCCTCCGGACAAAATCCCGTACCTGCAGGTACCGGAACCAGTTCCCACCCGGCAACTCAAACTCCTCCTCTAGCTCCTCCAAGTTTGGGAAACCCTCCTAAATGAAGACCCCCTAATCTCTCAATCCCTGCCGCTACCACCTCCAAAAGCCCCCGGAGCAGACCGGTGATTATCACAAATCGGTGACCACCCCCTCCAGTCCCATATGCTGCCTCCATTGTCGCCACACCCTCAGGGTTGCCACTATGACTGGGCTTGTGGAGCACCGAGCCGGTGAGAACGGCAGAGGTGCCGTTAACAAAGCTTTCAGGCTCCTGCCCTTGCAAGATGCTGCCTCCACTTGCTCCCACACTGACCCCTCCCCACTACCTAACCATCGATATATTAGCTGCCCAGTAGTAATTAATAAAGTTCGGAAGGGTTAAGCCCCCCATCCCACGCCCCCACTCAAGAAGGACCTTCTTCACCTCGGGGCTTCCCCAGACCATATAAAACCCGAGATCGCCACATTCATCTTCCCATAAAATGCCTTGGGGATGAAGATTGGAAGACACTGAAACACAAACTGAAATCTTGGGAGGACTGTCATTTTCACAGTCTGTACCCTCCCCGCCAATGATAGCGGCAGCACGTCCCACCTACGGAAGTCCCCTTTCATTTGCTCAATCATCCTGCCCAGATTTAGATTAAGAAGCTGACCCCAGTCCCTTGCCACGTGTCGAATGGAACACATTTAAAGTTGAATGGAACACCTGTACAACTCATCTCTTCATTAACCTAATCTGATCCCCAACCGTCAGATGTGTCTCCTGCAACATTGCCACTAGTTTAGTGGGGCTGGTTTAGCACAGTGGGCTAAACATCTGACTTGTAAAGCAGAACAAGGCCAGCAGCACAGGTTCAATTCCCGTACCTGCTCCCCGAACAGGCATCGGAATGTGGCGACTAGGGGCTTTTCACAGTAACTTCATTGAAGCCTACTTATGACAATAAGTGATTTGCATTTCATTTCATTTCACATCTGCCTTCAGTTGCCTCAAGTGTGCAAACACACGGGCCTTTTTGACTGGCCCATTGAATCCCTGAACGTTCCGCGTGACCAACCTGGTCGGGGGGCATCCCTGCCAATCAACCATAACCTCTCCTAGGCTAGTCTGTGGCCCATGCCCCGCATCTCCCCTGGCCCACCCTTGGGCAACTACCATTGTCAACCCTCTTCCTCCACTTTGAAAGTCCCCTCGTCATCAGCAGTATAATTCCCCCTCCCCCCCAACCGCCCAACCCCCCACTCCCAACCCACACATCGATCTTCAGCTCACCCCCACTTTGCTTCCGTGAACTAGCTCGCCCAGCTAGCCGGCCAGCCCCCCGCCCATGGCGCCTAGCATCCTACCTCTCACTGATTCCCCTCCCCCCCGTGCTTAGGGCAAACAGTCAAAACAAAGGCAAGAAGTAAAAACAAACAAACAATCCCTCCCAAGGTCCGAACAAGTAGACCCACCCCTCATCCCTTTACAAACCACTGTAAGCCGGTCTAACCCCAAACAGAACTGAAAAAAACGGGAAAAACTAAGGAAACCCAAAAAACAAAAACCCAAAGTTTTCCACAGCATAATTCAGTTCTCCTCAATCAAAGTTCAAGGTCCTCCTCCTCCTGCCAGTCCATTCTCCTTCATGAAGTCGCTGCCTCCTCCGCCGAGCCAAAGTACAGCTCCCGGCCCCCATAGGTCACCCATAGGTCACCCATAGGCATGCCGGGTACAGTAAATCAAAGTTAACACCCTTCTTGTACAGGGCCAACTTGACCCTATTATAGCTCGCCCTCCTCTTTGCGAACTCTGCTCCCAGGTCTTGGTACACCTGAATCTCGATGCCTTCCCAAGTACATCGCCTCATCTGCCTGGCCGACCTCATGGTACATTCCTTGTCCAGGGACCGATTCAATCGTACCACCATTGCCCTTGTCAGCTCACTCCCCTGGGGTTTGTGCATCAGTGTCCTGTAGGCCCAATCCACCTCCAACGACCGATCAAACGCATCTTCCCCAAGCAGCTTCTTCATCATCTTCCCAACATACATACCCGCGTCCGCTCCTTCGATTCCCTCCGGCAGACCCACGGTCCGGATGTTCTGCCTCTGAGAACAGTTCTCGAGGTCCTCCACTTTCTCCAGCAGTCGCTTCTGCTGGTCACGCATCAGCCCAATCTCTGCTGCCATCGAGGTGGACTGTTCCTTATGCTCCCCCGCCAGCTCCTCTAACCTCTGGATCGCCAGTCCCTGGGCTGCCAGTCTCGTCTCCATGTGGTCAACCACTGCCTTGATCGAGTCCACTGCCAGTGCCAGGTCCTCTGAACTTTCCTTCTGCTGTTGGGTGAACTTCTCATTTAGGAAACTCACCAACTGGTCCATCGACCACTGAGCCAACAGGGCCAGATCCTGCCCATCCACCATCTCTGTGTGCGTTGTCCGCTTGTCGCTCGCCTCAACCAACTGGTTTGTTTTTTGGGCACTTCTGGACTGCAGCTCCATAAACTAGGGGTCACTCTCTTCTGCTTTCACTTCTGCACCTTTTTCCTACAAAATTCCTGCGACAGACCTGCGTAAAGGCCACCATGAGCGGGAGCGGCCAAATATGCGACCACTCACTCAATGGCCGCCACCAGAAGTGAACCTTCATATCTTTTAATGTATTTTAACAATCCACCTCAGCAATTTGCCCCTCAAACCTTCATGATTCCTTTGTTCAAATTTAACACCTGGCTTCCGATTGAACTACCTCACTTTCAAACATAAGTAAAATGCTATCACATTCTGCTCACTCATCCCGAAAGCTTCTTTTACAACTTGATTATTAATGATTCCTTTTTCATTGTATACCAGATCTAGAATAGCCTGTTCTTTAGTCATTTCCCCAACATACAGCTCTAGAAAACCATCCCAACACACTCGCATTCCAGTGATGGCCATGGAGTGAGCGGTCTCACATTTGGTGGCTCCCGCTCAAGGTGGTATCTTTTGGTCTTTTCCCATCTGAAAGGCGATATTTTTGATGGCGAGAGGTGCAGGAGTACCTGTAGAAGGTGTAACTCCTCTGCTGTGGCTGGTGGATGGATCCACAAACTAGGAGTGGGGCGAGAAGAGCGGCTGGAACAGGAGCATCTTCGTGGTGCACCACAGGATGAGGTGGCAGAGGGCAAGAGGGCTGTTCTCCCCACCCAGTGGTCAACGGAGCAGGAAGTGGAGGTTTTGAAAGCAAAGATCAGCCAGCAGAGGAATGAGGCCCTAGAAGACCTGGCCAAAGTGGTAGATCTGATCAAAGCAGGGATCTAGAGAGTCCCAGGGCTGGGCAATCCAGAAAGTGGAGGATGCAGTGAGGTAGCATGAGGAGCAGCTGGCCTCATTAGTAACCCAGGTGGTGATGATGGGGGAGACCCAGAAGAGGCTGAAGGAGAAGGTGGAGGATCTGGAGAATCACATCAGAAGACAAGTCTGAGGATCCTGGGGATGCCCAAAGGCACCAGGGGTGTGGAGGCCGGCATGTACGTGACCAAAAGGTTGCAGCAGTTGATGGGGGATGGTTGATCGGCAGGGGAGGGGGACGGGGAGCCCCCCAAATAGGCTGGTAACGTGGAACGTGAGGGGGCTGAATGGGCTGGTTAAATGGTCATGTGTGTTTGCGCACCTGAGGAGTATGAAGGCGGACGTGGCCTTTTTGCAGGAGATGCGGGGACCAGACAAGGTTGAGGAAAGGATGGGTGGGGCACGTGTTTCACATGGGACTGGACATGAAGACAAGGGGGTGGCAGTGTTGATGAATTAGCGGGTGGCGTTCGAGGTGGGGAACATAGTGGCAGACTCGGGGGGGGAGGGTGCGGGGATGTTCGTAATGGTGAGTGTGAAGCTGGAGGGGTTACCGGTGGTCCAGGTAAATGCTTACGCCCCAAATTGGGATGGTATAGATTGCATGAGGGGGTGCTGGGGAAGACCCCTGACCTGGACTCGCACCGGTTGATAAGTGGGGGGGGGAATTTTAACATGGTTATTGAACCGAGTTTGGACCGGGCAAGTGGTCGGTGAAGGTGTCGGCAGTGGCGAAGGAGCTGAAGGGATTTATGGAGCACATAGGTGGGGTGGACTCATGGAGGTTTGGGAGGCCGAGGGCAAATTAATTCTCATACTTCTCCCGTGTGCACCAGGTGTACTCCCAGAATGACCTTTTTGTGCTGGATAAGGCATTGCTGGCGGGGGTGGTCGACACGGAGGTTTCGGCGGTCATGCACCGTACTGGGTGGATTTGCGAGTGGTCGGGTGGGGGGCCTAACACCCGCAGTGGAGGCTGGATGTGGAGCTGTTGGCAGATGAGGAGGTGTGCACCCGGGTGAGTGCTGCCATCTGGGAATATGTGGAGCTAAATGATAAGGTGAAGGTCACAGCCACCACGCTGTGGGAGGCATTCAAGGCGGTGGTTAGGGGGTAGTTTATCTCAATTCGGGCGCGTGTGGAGAAGGCGGAATAGGCAGAGATGGCAAGGCTGGTAGATGAAATCCTGAGGGTGGATAGAAGGTACTCGGAGATTCCGGGGCAGGGCTCCAGATGGTGTTCCAGTTAATGCCCATGGGGAAGGCAGTGGGGCAGCTACGGAGCGCCGGGGGGCAATATATCAATATATGAATATGGAGAGAAGGCGGACATAATGCTAGCCCACCAGTTAAGGAAGCAAGAGGCGACGAGGGAGGTTGGCAGAGTAAAGGACGAGATGGGAAGAGTGGTCTTGGACCAGGAGGGGGTGAGCGGCGTTTTTGAGGCGTTTTATAGGAGGTTGTAGAGTTGGAGTCCCCGGCCAGGGGTGGGGGGGGGGGGGGGGGGGGGGGGGGGATACAGCAGTTCCTGGACAGGCTGGAGTTTCCCAGGGTTGACAAGGAGTTGGTGCAGGGATTGGGGGCCCCAATCGGGCTGAAGGGATGATGGAAAGTGTGGGAGCAATGCATGCAGGGAAGGGCCCGGGTCCGGCAGGTTTCCAGTGGAGTTTTATAAAAATTTTAAGGGGCCTGGGGCCACTGCTGGCGAGGGCGTACAATGAAACTAGGGAGAGGGGTAAACTTCCCACTATACCCGCAGGCTTCCATCTTCCTGATATTGATAAAGACAGAGATCCAGAGCCTGATATAGTTATTGAACATAGATGCCAAGTTGTTGGCAAAGGTGTTGGCTACGCGAATCGAGGAATGCGTTGGGGGGGGGCGATGATAGGCGAGGACCAAACGGGTTTCATGAAAGGGAGGCAGCTGTCAGCGAATGTGAGGAGGCTGCTCAATGTAATTCTGATGCTTCCGGAGGTGTAGGAGGTGGGAGATGGTGGTAGCGATGGATGCGAAGAAGCCATTTGATCGGGTGATGTGGGAATATCTGTGGGAGGTGCTGGGGCTGTGTTGGTTCAGGCAAGGGTATGTGGACTGTGTCCGGCTCTTGTACAAGGCACCGGTCGCAAGTGTGAGGATGAACCGAGTGAGTTTGGGACATTTTGGCTACATCAGGGGATGAAGCAGGGGTGCCCCCTCGCCCCATTGCTCTTTGCTTTGGAAATAGAGATGCTGCCAATGGTGTTTAGGGCGTCAAAGGATTGGAGAGGGATTGTGCAGAGGGTGCGGAGCATGGGGTCTCGCTATATGCAGACGACCTGCTGTTATAAATTTCGGACCCATTGGGTGGCATTGAGGGTATTATGGAGATTTGGGCCGGTTCTGGACATTCCGGTGAATACCTGGGTATTCAGGTGACTTGGGGTTGGGCACAGTTGCAGAACTTGAACTTGACACAGTTGGTGGAGCATGTCGGGGGACTTTAAGAGGTGGGATGTGCTACCATTGTTGCTGGCGGGATGGGTACAGACAGTAAAAATGACGGTGCTGCCATTTGTTCTGGCACAGGAGTACTCTTTCTTCTCCCATGTACATAGAGTTTATTCTCGGATAGACTTCTTCGTGGTGAGTAGGGGACTGATTCCGAGAGTGGAGAAGGCCGAATATTCGGCCATTGCAATCTCCGACCATGCTCCGCATTGGATGGAGTTGGAGATGGGGGTGGTGCGGGACCAGCGCCCGTTGTGGCGGTTGGATGTGGGGTTGTTGGCGGAGGAGGAGGTGTGTAGGAGGGTCCGGGCAAGTATGGAGGGGTACCTCGAGGTGAATGATACGGGGGAGGTCTGGGTGGGGATGGGTCTGGGAAGCTGGGAGGCAGTGATTCGTGGGGAGCTGATATCCATCCGGGCACACAGGGAGAGGAGTGAGAGGAGTGAGAGGGATAGACTGGTGGGAAAGATGCTGGAGGTAGATAGGAGGTACGCGGAGGCACCAGAGGAGGGATTGTTGGGGGAGAGGCGCAGCCTACAGGCTAAATTTGATTTGTTGACCACTAGAAAGGCGGAGGCACAGTGGAGGAAGGCACAAGAGGCAGTGTATGAACATGGTGAAAAGGCGAGTAGGATGCTGGCTCATCAGCTCCGCAAGCGGGATGCGGCTAGGGAAATTGATGGAGTGAGAGATAAGAGTGGGAATGTGGTGCGGAAGGGGTAGAGGTGAATGAGGTCTTCAAGGACTTTTACGGGGAACTGTACCGGTTGGAGCCAACGGTGGAGAGGAGGGAAATGGAGAGGTTTCTCGACGGGCTTTCTTTCCCGAAGGTGCAGGAGGAGAAGGTGGAGGGGCTGGGTGCGCCGATTGAGCTGGAAGAGCTGGTTAAGGGGATCGGACAGATGCAGTCAGGGAAGGCACTGGGGCCGGATGGGTTCCCGGTGGAGTTTGATAAAAAGTTTGTGGACCTAGTGGGTCCCTTTCTGGTGCGGACACTTAATGAGGCGTGGGAAGGGGGAACTTTGCCCCCGACAATGTCGCGGGCGCTGATTTCTTTAATCTTAAAGAGGGATAAGGACCCCCAGCAGTGTGGTTCATACAGGCCCATATCTCTCCTTAATGTGGATGCCAAGGTGCTGGCAAAGATCCTGGCCACCAGGATAGAGGACTGTGTGCCAGGGGTTGTACACGAGGACCAGACAGGTTTTGTTAAGGGAAGGCAGCTGAACATGAATGTGCGGAGGTTGTTGAATGTCATCATGATGCCGGCGATTGAGGGGGAGGCTGAGATAGTGGTGGCGCTGGATGCGGAGAAGGCCTTCGATAGAGTGGAGTGGGGGTACTTATGGGAGGTGTTGGGGAGGTTTGGATTTGGTGAAGGGTTTATTAGATGGGTGAGGCTGCTATATGAGGCCCCGATGGCATGTGTGGCCACGAATGGGAGGAGGTCGGAGTACTTCCGGCTTTACCGAGGGACCAGGCAGGGTTGCCCCCTGTCCCCCTTGTTGTTTGCATTGGCAATCGAGCCGCTGGCGATGGCGTTGAGGGATTCAGGGACGTGGAGGGGTTTGGTGCGGGGTGGGGAGGAACATAGGGTGTCGTTGTATGCCGATGACCTGCTACTGTATGTGGCGGACCCGGTGGGAGGGATGCCGGGGGTGATGGAGCTGCTGGCTGAGTTTGGGACCTTTTCAGGCTATAAACTAAATCTAGGCAAGAGTGAGGTGTTTGTGGTGCACCCTGGGGACCAGGAGGAGGGAATTGGTAGGCTCCCGCTTAGGAGGGCAGGGGAGAGTTTTAGGTACCTGGGGGTGCAGGTGGCCAGGGACTGGGGGACTCTTCACAAGCATAATTTCACCAGGCTTGTGGATCAGATGGAGGAGGAGTTCAAGAGGTGGGACATTCTGCCATTGTCGTTGGCGGGGAGGGTGCAGTCCGTCAAAATGACGGTGATTCCGAGGTTCTTGTTCCTCTTTCAGTGCCTGCCCATCTTCATCCCCAGGGCCTTCTTTAGGAGGGTGACTAGCAGTATTTTGAGCTTTGTGTGGGCGCATGGAACTCCGAGAGTGAAGAGGGTTTTCCTGGAGCGAGGGAGGGATAGAGGCGGGCTGGCGCTGCCCAATCTTTTGGGGTACTATTGGGTGGCCAATGTGTCAATGGTGTGTAAATGGGTGATGGAGGGGGGAGGGGCGGCGTGGAAAAGAACAGAGATGGCGTCTTGTAGAGGTATGAGCCTGGGTGCCCTGGTAACGGCGCCGTTGCCACTCTCTCCTAAGAGGTATACCACGAGCCCGGTGGTGGCGGCGACCCTAAGAATCTGGGGACAGTGGAGATGGCATAGGGGGGAAACAGGGGGCTCGATGGAGGCTCCATTAGGTGGAAATCATCAGTTCATCCCGGGGAACACTGATGGGGGATTTAGGGGGTGGCAAAGGGTGGGCATCAGTAAATTGAGGGACCTGTTTATTAGCGGGAGGTTTGCGGGTCTGGGGGAACTGGAAGATAAATTTGGGCTCCCCCAAGGGAACATATTCAGATACTTGCAGGTAAAGGCGTTTGCTAGGCGACAGGTAGAGGGATTCCCTTTGCTGCCCTCGCGGGGGGCGATGGACAGAGTGCTTTCGGGGGTGTGGGTCGGAGAGGGGAAGGTGTCTGACATTTATAAGGTAATGCAGGAGGTGGAGGAGTCGTCAGTGGAGGAGCTGAAGGCTAAATGGGAGGGGGAACTAGGGGAGCAGATAGAGGATGGGACTTGGACGGATGCCTTTGAGAGAGTCAACTCTTCCTCCTCATGTGCGAGGCTTAGTCTCATCCAATTTAAGGTGCTGCACCGGGCCCACATGTCCGGGACTAGGATGAGTAGGTTCTTTGGGGATGAGGACAGGTGCGCCAGGTGTTCGGGGAGCCCAGCGAATCATGGCCATATGTTCTGGGCATGTCCGGCACTGGAAGAATTCTGGAAGGGGGTGGCAGGGACGGTGTCGAGGGTGGTTGGATCCAGGGTCAAACCAGGTTGGGGACTCGCGATTTTTGGAGTTGCGGCGGAGCCGGGAGTGCAGGAGGCGAAAGAGGCCGGTGTTTTGGCCTTTGCGTCCCTAGTAGCCCGGCAGAGGATCTTGATGCAGTGGAAAGATGCGAGGCCCCGAAGTGTGGAGACCTGGATCAGTGACATGGCGGGATTATAAAATTGGTGAGGGTCAAATTTGCCCTGAGAGGATCAGTACAAGCCTTTTCTGGACTTTCTGGCTCAAAGATAGGTATCTTGGTCAATAGCAGCAGCAACTCTGGGGGGGGGGGGGGGGGGGGGGGGGGGGGGGAGAAGGGGGGTGTTCTTTATTATTGTTTCTATTTTTCCTATGGTTATCTAACTTAATATTGTGTTAATTTAAGTTGTTGTTAATATGTTTTGTTGTTCATTGAGGATGGGCGAATGTTTATGACTGTTATCATTATTGTTATTGTTGGTATTTTATTCCGGTTCGTTTTTGTTATATAAATACAAAATTTTTCAATAAAAATTATTTTAAAAAAAAGGTTTACCCTGTCTATATGCAACTTGATGTCACCCCTCATTACTGAATTGCCCATGCTACATACTGCTCTAATCTCCTGATTAATACCATACCCACACCAACAGTCCCAGTTGGTGGCCTTATAAACAACTCCGGTCAATGTCTGTTGCCCCTTGTTGTTCCTTAGTTCCACACAGATTCCACATTTTGTTCTTCTAATCGGAGGTCCTCCATAACTAATGCACTCATCTCAACCGTTATTATCAGCGTAACACCACCTACTTTTCCTTTTTTCCTGCCCTTCCTAAATTTTCTTGAATATTCAGTTCTCATGTCTTGATCACCCTGCAGCCATGTTTCTGTAATGGCAATTAGATCGTATCCATTTACCTCTATTTGTGCCTTTAAATCAACGACCTTGTTGCTAGTGTAGTGTTGTGTGCATTCAAGTATAGAGCGCCCTTAACTTTATTTTTGGATTTCCGGTGGCGACCATGGAGTGAACAGTCGCATATTTGGCAGTTCCCACTCATGATGGTCTTTGTGTGGCTTTTAAGCCGGATTGTTGCAGGAAATTTGTAGAGAAAGGGTGTAGAAGCAAGAACAGATGAAAGGGACCCCCAGTTTATGGAGCTGTGGCCCAGAAGTCAGCGGAAAAGAACGAATCAGGCGGTGGTGGCGAGCGAGGAGCGGACAACGCGAGTGGAGATGGCGGACAGACAGGGTCGGACCCAGTCAGCTCAGAGGCCGATGGACCTGTTGCTGAGCTTCTTAAATGAGAATTTCATCCAACAACAGAAGAAGAGTGCGGAGGACCTGGCCCGGGCGGTGGACTCCATGAAGGCAGTGGTTGACCGCGTGGAGACAAAACTGGTGGCCCAGGGTCTGGCAATCCAGAAATTTGGAGCAGGCAGTGGAGCAGAAAGAACAGTCCACCTCGATGGCAGCAGAGATTAAGATGCTGCGTGACCAGCAGATGAGGCTGCTGGAGAAAGTGGAGGACCTGGAAAATCATTCTCGGAAGCAGAACATTCGGATCGTGGGTCGGCCGGAGGGAATCGAAGGATAGGACGCTGGTGCGTATGTGGGGAAGATGTTGGAGCAGCTGCTTGGGGAAGATGCATTCGATCGACCACTGGAGGTGGATCGGGCCCACAGGGCACTGATGCGCTAGCCCCAGGAGGGTGAGCCGCCGAGGGCGATGATGGTGCGATTACATTGGTTCCTGGACAAGGAATGCATTATGAGGTGGGCCTGGCAGACGAGGCGATGTACGTGGGAAGATGTCGAGATCCGGGTGTATCAGGACCTGGGAGCAGAGCTCACAAAGAGGAGGGCAAGCTTTAATAAGGTCAAGTCAGCCCTGTACAAAAAGGGCACAACGTTTGGACTACTGTACCCGGCCCCGCTATGGGTGACCTATGGGGGCCGGGAGTGGTACTTTGGCTCGTTGGAGAAGGCAGCAGACTTCATGAAGGAGAATAGACTGACAGGAGAAGGAGGATCTTGAACTGAGGAGAACTGAATTATGTTTTGTAAAACTTTGTATCTGAGTTGTTTGAACATATTTTGGGGTATTCCTTGTTTCTTGCTGAGTTTTTTCGGTTTGGTTTGGGGTTAGGCTGGTATATAGTAATTTGTAAAAGGAGGAGGGGTGGGCCTTTGTGCTCGGACCTTGGGAGGGATTGTTTGTTTTTGCTTCTTGCCTTTTTTTCGACTGTTTGCACTAAGAGCGGAGAGTGGGGGGGGGGGGGGGGGGGACCAGTGGTGGTAAGATGCTAGGTGCCATGGGCGGGGGCTTCCAGGCTAGCTGGGAGGGCTAGTTCACGGAGGCAAAGTGGGGTGTGAGCTGAAGATCAATGTTGGGGGGGGGGGGGGGGGGGGGGGGGGAATTGGAGGGGGAGGGGTGCAGGGACTAGACTGCTGACGGGCAGGAGACTTTCAAAGTGGAGGAGGAGGGTTGGTGACGGTGGTTGCCCGCGGGCGGGCCAGAGGAGATGCAGGACATGGGCCGAAGACTGTCCTAGGAGACGTTATGGTTGATCGGCGGAGGCGGGGTGTTGCCCCCTGACCAGGCTGGTTACATGGAACATTCAGGGACTGAATGGGCCAGTCAAAAGGGCCCGTGAGTTCGCGCATTTGAGGCAACTGATGGCAGACTTTACATATTGCAGGAGACACATCTGATCAGGTTAGGTTGAGGAAGGGATGGGTTGGGCAGGTGTTTCATTCGGGATTAAACTTTAAAACAAGGGGGTGGCAATCCCGGTCAATAAACGGATGGCGTTCAAGCTGGGGAAGATAGAGGCGGACCCGGGCGGGAGATATGTTAGTGGGAAGTTGGAGGGAATGGCCTTGGTATTTGAAAATATATATGCCCCAAACTGGGATGATGTAGAGTTTGTCAGACGGGTGCTAGGGAAGATTTCGGACCTGAATTCATTTCGACTGACTATGGGGGGAGATTTCAACACGGTCCTGGACCCGAGGCAGGATCGGTCGAGGTCCAGGTCTGGGAAGGTATCAGCTATGGCAAAGGAGCTGCGGGGGTTTGTAGAGCGCATGTGAGGGGGTGTGAATCCGTGGAGATTTGGGAGGCCAAGGAGTAAGGAGTTTTCATTCAACTCCCATGAACACAAGGTATATTCCTGGATAGACTTCTTTGTGTTGGCCAAAATGCTGCTGGCTGAGGTGGTGGATGCTGACTATTCAGCAATTCTGGTGTCAGACCATGCCCCACACTGGGTAGACCCGCAAGTCAACAAAGGAAAGGCCCAGTTGCCGCAATGGAGGTTGGATGTGGGGCTGTTAGCGGAGGAGGAGGTGTGCGAGCAGATGAGGGAAGCCATTCGGGTATATATAAAGATCAATGACACAGGTGAGGTTTCACGGGGGTGGTGTGGGAGGCACTGAAAGCGGTTGTTGGGGGGAACTCATCTCAATTTGGGCACATAAGGAGAAGACTGAGCGGGTGGAGTAGGTCAGGCTGGTAGGTGTAATTTTACAGGTGGACAGGAGGTATGCGGAGTTTCCGGATGATGGGTTTCTGAAGGAGCGTCAGAGACTGCAGCTGGAATTGACTCCTGTCCACAGGTAAGGCAGAGGGACAGCTGAGGAGGGTAAAGGGGGCGGTGTATGAATATGGGGAAAAAGCCAGCAGGATGTTGGTGCACCAGCTGAAGAAACAGGAGGCAGCAAGAGAGATTGAGAAAGTAAAAGATACAGGGGGGAAGCTGGTTTCGGATTGGCGGGGGTGAATGATGTGTTTCGGGAGTTTTACAGTAGATTGTACAAATCGGAACCCCCAGCCTGGGAGGAGGGTATGAAGCGATTCCTGGGGGGGCTGGAGTTCCTGAGGATAGACGAGGAGTTGGTGGAGGGATTGGGAGCCCCAATTGGGCTTGGGGAGGTTATAGACAGGTTGGGAACGATGCAATCAGGTAAGGCCCTGGCACCTGATGGATACTCGGTTGAGTTTTAGAAAAAGCTACAAAATGAACATGAGCAAGAGCATGGTCTTCGCGATCCAGGCAAGGGGACAGGAGAGGAGACAGGACGATGCCGTTCAAAGTGGTGGGAAGGAGTTTTAGGTATCTGGGGATTCAGGTGACAAGGGACTGGGGTCAGCTTCATAATCTAAATTTGGGCAGGGTGATTGAGTAAATGAAAGGGGACTTCTGTAGGTGGGACGTGCTCCTGTTGTCATTGACGGGGAGGGTACAGACTGTGAAAATGACGGTCCTCCCAAGATTGCTGTTTGTGTTTCATTGTCTCCCAATCTTTATCTCAAAGGCATTTTTTAGGAAAATGAATGCGGTGATCTCGGGTTTTATATGGGCTGGGAAAGCCCCGAGGGTGAAAAAGGTCCTTCTTGAGCAGGGGCGGGGAGAGGGAGGCTTGGCCCTTCCGAACTTTATTAATTACTACTTGGGCGGCTAATATTTTGATGGTTAAAAAGTGGGGGAGGGGTCGATGTGGAAGCGGGTAGAGGCAGCATCGAGTAAGGGCACAAGTCTGGAGGCTCTGTTAACGGCACCTCTGATGTTCTCACCGGCTCAGTACTCCACCAGCCCAGTGGTAGTGGCAGCCCTGAGAGTGTGGGGGCAATGGAGGCAGCATATGTGACTGGAGGGGGCGTTGGTGTGGTCACCGATCTGTGACAATCACCGGTTTGCTCCGGGGTGGCTGGATGGGGGCTTTAGGAGGTAACAGCAGACAGGGATTGAGAGATTTGGAGACCTTTTCATTGAGGAGGGTTTCCCGAGCCTGGAGGAGCTAGAGGAGGAGTTTGAGTTGCTGGGTGGGAACGGATTTCGGCACCTGCAGGTACGGGACTTTGTCCGGAGGCAGGTTTCAAGCTTCCCTCACCTCCCTCTGAGGGGACTACAGGATAAGGTGATGTCAAAAACAGGGGTGGGTCTCAGAAATATATAAGGAATTGATGGAGTGGGAGGAAGAGTTGGGGGGGGGGGGGGGGGGGGGGGGTGGATTTGGAAGTTGGGTTATGGGAGAAGGCCCTGAAAAGAATCAATGCATCCTCGCCGTGTGCCAGGCTTAGCCTGATCCAGATCAAAGTGGTCCACAGGGCTCATATGACTGTAGCCCGGCTGAGTAGGTTTTTTGAGGAGGTGGAGGACAGGATGGGAGGTGCGGGTGAATCATGTACATATGTTTTGGGCGTGTCCGAAGCTGAGGGGATTTAGGCAGGGTTTAGCAGATGTCATGTCAGGTTCTGGAAGGGAGGGTGACCCCGAGTCCAGAGGTGGCAATATTTGGAGTGAAGGAAGATCTGGGAGCCCAGGGAGGAGAAAGGCTGACGTCTTGGCCTTTGCCTCCCTGGTGGACCGTGATGTGTTATGTACTCTGGGATAACACAGGCTGCAACCCGATGCAGTTTTAACCAAAAGATACTCCAGACCTTGAAGTTAGTTCAATTTGATTTATTGAACCAGTAGCACAGTTAGCACAGTTCTCTATGAGTTCGACTCTCTGCTAACCTTGGTGTGGTTACTCTGACTGAACCAGACAAGCTCTTAGCCACATGCTGGAGGTGTGATACTGTACATACACCCTGACTCACTCTGTTCTGTGGATGTTCATCAGTGGAAAGAGGCGGAGTGTGAGTGCCTCGTGCCTTTTAGAATCATAGAATTTACAGTGCAGAAGGAGGCCATTCAGCCCATCGAGTCTGCACCGGCTCTTGGAAAGAGCACCCTACCCAAGGTCAACAACTCCACCCTATCCCCATAACCCAGTAACCCCACCCAACACCAAGGGCAATTTTGGACTCTAAAGGCAATTTATCATGGCCAATCCACCTAACCTGCACATATTTGGACTGTGGGAGGAAACCGGAGCACCCGGAGGAAACCCACGCACACACGGGAAGGATGTGCAGACTCCGCACAGTCAAGCCGGAATCAAACCTGGGACCCTGGAGCTGTGAAGCGATTGTGCTATCCACAATGCTACCGTGCTGCTCATTGGTCATGTCCTGTTCTTTGTGTTCATTAGCTGCCTGTCTGTATATCATTATCTGCATGTCTGCATATCATGACAGACCGGAGACGGATTTTGTTGGGATGGAGTCAGTGACATGGCAGCGTTTCTAAGGCTAAAGTAGATTGAGTTCGCCTTAAAGGGTTCAATACAGGGGCTCGCTCGGAGGTGGCAGCCGTTCATCGACTTCTTTAAGGAAAACTGTCCGTCAGCAGAAGGGGGGGGGGGGGGTGGAATCCGGGGTGGTGGGAAAGGGGGAGGCATGGAAGTGGAGAATAAGGGCAGGGAATCTAATATATGGGTAGCAAGGAGTTATGGCGGGGGAAAGTCGGCTATGTTCCTGTTGGGATTTTGCGTGTGTCGGACCGCTCTGTTATTTAGAATGTTAATATGTTAAATGTTAAAATTATGAATGCCTCAATAAAATGTTTCCTAAAAAAACCCTAACTTTTCATATTATTCCACATTCTAAGCCTTGCTGATTCTGGCCGTTGCTCCACCTGCCTTCGAATTTCACTTGCCACTTTTCTACTTCCCGTATTCAGCTTCATTCCCTTATAATTTGAGCTACTCCTCAGATACCCATACCCCTGACCAGCTAGTTTAAACCCTCTCCAACAGCATGAGCAAATCTCTCTGTGAAGATATTCGTCCTGGTCCTGTTGAGGTGCAATCCATCCAGCTTGTATAGGTTTCACCTGCCCCAGAACTGGTCCCAATGCCACAGAAATCTGCACCCTCCCTCCCTCCAACCGCGTGTTTCATCGCTTAGTTCTCCTATTCCTGTGCTCACGGACACTTCACTGGATGTCATCTTGAGATTACTGCTCTTGAGGTCTTGCTGTTTAAATTCGTTCCTAACTCCCCAAAATCCGCTTCCAGGATCTCATTCCACTTCCTACCTATGTCATTGGTGCCCATGTGAACCACGACGTCTGGCTGTTCACCCTCCCCCATAAAGATGTCTTGCAGGTGATCTGTGACATTCTAGATCCTGGCACCAGGGAGGCAACACACAATCCGGGAGTCACGTTTACTGCCGTGGAAACACCAGTCTGATCCCATCATTACCAAATCCCCCACCACTATTCCATCTTCCACTCTTTTTCCTCCCTTCTAATGCAGCTGGACCACCCACGGTGCCACAGACATAGCTCTGGCTGCATGGATCTCTTCGACTGCCTGACAGTCACTCAGTCAATGGCAGCACAGTAGCACAAGTGGATAGCACTGTGGCTTCACAGCGCCAGGGTCCCAGGTCCGATTCCCGCTGGGTCACTGTCTGTGTGGAGTCTGCACGTTCTCCTCGTGTCTGCATGGGTTTCCTCCCACAGTCCAAAGATGTGCAAGTTAGGTGGATTGGCCATGATAAATTGCCCTTAGTGACCAAAATGATTAGGAGGGGTTATTGGGTTACGGGGATAGGGTGGAAGTGAGGGCTTAAGTGGGTCAGTGCAGACTCGATGGCCAAATGATCTCCTTCTATACTGTATGTTCTATGTTCTATTCCCTCTCTGCCGACATGTTCTTAACCTGCAAAGTGACCACCTCCTTAAATGTGCTGTCCACGTAGTTCTCAGCCACACAAATGAACAATAGTGACTCCAGTCACCATTATGAGTTCTGAAACCCAAAATTCTACAGCCAGTGATGAAATGAAATTTGTTTATTGTCACAAGTAGGCTTCAAATGAAGTACTGTGAAAAGCCCCTAGTCGCCACATTCCGGCCTATTCGGGGAGGCTGGTACGGGAATTGAACCCACGCTGCTGGCCTGCCTTGGTCTGCTTTAAAAGCCAGCTCTTTAGCCCTGTTCTAAACCAGCCGGCAGATATTTCTTCAGATGTGTTTGTCTGGGACACATGGTGCACACGCGACTTCCCACAAACCGCAGGATGTACAGTCCCCTGGGCCAAGCTGACCTGCCATATTGTAACTTTAGAAACTATTTATTACAATTAGAATAAATAGAATAACTTATCAGCTACTCAGCAATCAGGTCCTTACTCTGTACCAAAGTAAGCGCCAGAGGCTGAAAAGAAGTAGGAAAAGAAAAGCACACCTCCCTTTCTGAACTCTCTCCCATTTTACACTTGGTGCAGATGAAACAGCATCGAGGAAGGCCCGTTTCCATTCTTTATGAAAAACAACCGATTCAAGCTTCTGAAACCCAGGTTAAGCTAGCTACCTAATTAACTAGCTGCAGCAGCTGTCATGTGGGCATCGCTGGCTACGCCAGCATTTATTGCCCATCCCTAGTTGCCCTTGAGAAGGTGGTGGTGAGCTGCCTTCTTGAACCACTGCCACCTCTGGGTTGTAGATACACCCACTGTGCTGTCAGGGAGGGAATTCTAGGATTTTGAATCAGTGACAAATGAGGAACGGTGATATATTTCCAAGTCAGGATGGTGAGTGACTTGGGCTAGAACTTCCAAGTGGTGGTGTACCCAGCTATCTGTTGCTCCTGTCCTTCTAGGTGGTGGGTTTGGAAGGTGCTGCCTAAGGAACATTGGTGAGTTACTGCAGTGCATCTTGTAGATGGTACACACGCTGCCACAGTTCATTGGGGGTGGAGGGTTTGAATGTTTGTGGAAGGAGCTGCAATCAATTTGGTTGCTTTGTCCTGGATGGTGTTGAGCTTCTTGAGTGTTGTTGGAGTTGCACTCATCCAGGCAAGTGGAGAGTATTCCATTGCACTCCTGGCTTGTGCCTTGTAGATGATAGACAGGGTTTGGGGGTCAGGAAGTGAGTTACTCACCACAGGATTCCTGGTCTTTGACCTGCTCTTGTAGCCACAGTATTTATGTGGCTAGTTCAGTTTCTGGTTAATGATAAACCCCAAGATGTTGAGGGTGGGGGATTCAGTGATGGCAATGCTACTGAATGCCAAGGGGAGATGGTTAGATCCTATTGGAGATCGTCATTGCCTGGATCCTGAGTGACGTGAGTATTACTTGTCACTTGTCAACCCAAACCTGGATATTGTCCATGTCTTTCTGCATTTGGACATGAACTGCTTCAGTATCTGAGGAGTCACGAATGGTGCTGAACATTGTGCAATAATCAGCAACATCCCCACTTCTGACCTTACGATGGAAGGAAGGTCATTGATGAAGTAGCTGAAGATGGTTGGGCCTGAGGAACTCCTGCAAATGATGTCCTGAAGCTGAGATAATTGATCTCCAACCACTATAGCCAGTAGCTTTGTGCCAGGAATGACTCCAACCAGCAGAGTTTCCCCCTGATTCCCTTTGAGTCCCAGTTTTGCTACGGCTCCTAAATGCCATACTCAGTCAAATGCTGCCGTGATGTCAAGGGCAGTCACTCTCACCTCACCTCTGGCATTCAGTTGTTTTGTCCATGTTTGAAACAAGGTGGAATGTGACCCTGGCAAACCCAAGCTGAGCATCCGTGAGCAGGTTATTGCTGAGTAAATGCCACTTGATAGTACTTTGATGATCCCTTCCATTACTTTGCTGATGATTGAGAGTGGACTGCTGGGGTGGTAATTGACCAGGTTGGATTTGTCCTGTTCTTGTGTACAGGACACATCTGGGCAATTTCTACATTGCAGGGTAGATGCCAGTGTTGTAGCTGTACTGGAACAGCTTGACTAAGGGTGCAGCAAGTTCTGGAGCACAATTCTTCAGGACTAGTGCTGGAATATTGTCAGGGCCCATAGACTTTGCAGTATCTAGGGCCTTCAGCTGTTTTTTGACATCACATGGAGTGTAGACTGACATCTGTGATGCTGGGGCCCTCTGGAGGAGACCGAGATGAATCATCCACTCGGTACAAACAGGACGGGTTACACCTGAACAGAGGGGCACCAATATCCTGGGAGGGAAATTTGCTACAGCTCTTCGGGGGCGGGGGCGGGGGGGGGGGGGGGGGGGGGGGGGGATTTAAACTAATTTGGCAGGTGGATGGGAAACTAATTTGTAGTCCAGGAGATAGCGTTGCTGGAGTTCAGGAAGTTGAGGGTAGAGCAGTACAAAGGAAGGTACCAAGGTCACAAGAGTGGACCTGCAGGCATGAAGGTGATTTGAAGTGTGTCTACTTCAATGCGAGGAGCATCAGGAATAAGGCTGGTGAGCTTGATGCATGGATTGGCACCTGGGATTGCGATGTTGTGGTCATTACAGCGACGTGGATAGAACAGGGGCAGGAATAGTTGTTGGAGGGTTTAGATATTTCAGTAAGATTAGGGAAGGTGGTAAAAGAGGTGGAGTAGCATTATTAATCAAGGATAGTATAATGGCTGCAGAAAGGCTGTTTGAGGAGGATCTGTCTACTGAGGTAGTGTGGGCTGAAGTTAGAAATAGGAAAAGAGTGGTCACTTTGTTAGGAGTTTCCTATAGGCCCCCAAACAGTAACAGAGATGTGGAGGAAAAGATTGCAATTCAGATTTTGGATTGGTGCGGTAGTCACAGGGTAGTTGTCATGCGTGACTTTAACTTTCCAAATATTGATTGGAATCACTATAATTCGAATAGTTTGGATGGGGGTGGTTTTTATCCAGTGTGTGCAGGAGGGTTTCCTCACACAATATGTGGATAGACCGACGAGAGGCAGGGCCACACTGAATTTGGTACTGTGTAATGAACCGGGCCGAGTGTTAGATTTGGTTGCGGGAGAGCACTTTGGAGATAGTGATCACAATTCGGTGACTTTCACTATAGCAATGGTGAGGGATAGGAACACACAGCAGGGCAAGGTTTATAACTGGGGGAAGGGTAATTACGATGCGATTAGGCAAGAATTGGGGAGCATAAGATGGAAACAGGAACTGTCAGGGATAGGCACAATTGAGATGTGCAGCTTGTTCAAGGAGCAAATACTGCGTGTCCTTGATATGTATGTCCCTGTCAGGCAGGGAGGAAATGGTCGAGTGAGGGAACCATGGTTTACAAAAGAGGTTGAATGTCTTGTCAAGAGGAAAAAGGGGGCTTATGTGAAGATGAGAAAACAGGGTTCAGTTAGGGCACTTGAGGGATACAAGATAGCTAGGAAGGAGCTCAAGAAAGGGCTTAAGAGAGCTAGGAGAAGTCCTTGGTGGGTAGGATCAAGGAAAACCCCAAGGCCTTTAACACTTACGTGAGGAAAATAAGAATGAGTAAGGTGAAGTTAGGGCCGGTCAAGGACAGTAGTGGGAATGTGTGCATGGAGTCTGAAGATACAGGAGGCCCTAAATGAATACTTTTCTTCAGTGTTCACAAAGGACAGGGTCCATGTTGTTGAGGAGGATAGTGTGATACAGGCTGGTAGACTGGAGGAGGTAGATATTCGGAAGGAAGATGTGTGAGAAATTTTGAGAAGCCTGAGAATAGATGTCCCCTGGGCCTGATGGGATATATCCTAGGATTCTTTGGGAGGTGAGGGGTGAGATTGCAGAGCCTTTGGCTTTGTTCATGTCCTCACTGTCCACAGGAATAGTGCCAGAAGAGTCGAGAGAGGCGAATGTTGTCCCCTTGTTCAAGAAAGAGAATAGGTATAACCCTGGGAATTATAGGCCGGTTTGTCTCAGTTCGGTCATAGTTAAATTATTGGAAACGGTCCTGAGGGATAGGATTTATAATCATTTGGAAAGATACAGCTTAATCCAGGATAGTCAGCACGGATTTGTGAGGGGTAAGTCTTGCCTCACAAGTTTGATTGTATTCTTTGAGGAGGTAACTAAATACATTGATTTTTTTTTTTATAAATTTAGAATATCCAATTACTTTTTTCCAATTAAGGGGCAATTTAACGTGGCCAATCCACCTAACCTGCACATCTTTGGGTTGTGGGGGTGAAACCCACGCAGACACGGGGAGAATGTGCAGACTCCTCACAGACAGTGACCCAGGGCCGGGATTCGAACCCGGGTCCTCAGCGCCGTAGGCAACAATGCTAACCACTGTGCCACCGTGCCGCCACTAAATACATAGATGAAGGTAGAGCAGTTGATGTCGTATACATGGATTTTAGTAACGCATTTGATAAGGTGCCCCATGGTCGGCTCATGCAGCAAGTAATGAGCCATGGCATAGAGGGAAATTTGGCCGATTGGATCAGTAACTGGCTATCACATAGAAGACAGAGGGCATTCTTTGTTGAAATAGCTCTAAATTCCTTCATAATAACATCAATTGCTTTTCAGCAAGACCCACAGGGGTTCTCTACAGACCTGGAACCCATCCTGGGAAAGCCTGAAGAGGGTGGGATGATGTCAGGATCCTGACCTGATGTCAATTTCTCGGAGTTTCCCACCCCACAGTCACTGAAAGTCAGCTAGGAAAATTCTGCCCACAGTTTTTGATCCGATTTGGAATTTTTTAACACATTTTGTCACAAACTAGTTTCAACAGATATGTGTTAATCTACAAATATTATGGGAAAAATAATGGATCTCTGGGAGCAACAACAGAAACGATCTGAATGAGTGACTCAACTTACATATTTTATTTGAGTGAAGCTCAGTTTCTAATTCTTACTTGAATCCAAGATCGAAGGTGGGTGTTGTTTATTCCATTGGCTGCTATTGGATAATGCTATCGTCTCGTAAATAAATTATTCCTGATGACCATTTCGACCAAAATAGGGTAATTTCAAATTTGGGCGATAGTGTAAAATGGCCAGTAATGGATCGGATGTCAATTATTTAAAAGATTTTAAAAAATTTTGAATACCCAATTCTTTTTTTCCAGTTAAGGGCCAATTCCGTTTGGCCAATTGATCCACCCTGCACATCTTTTTGGGTTGTGGGGGTGAGATCCACGCAGACACGGGGAGAACGTGCAAACTCCATGGATGTCAATTATAAACTTCACCCCATTCTTTGCCACCAAATTAATGGACGGAAGAATCAGACAGGGTGAGCACCAGGCAGTCAGTTTGGTATCGTACATTTGACACTATCAGACAAAGTTATAACTACTCCCGTTAACTTTTTTAATGCTTTGGGATATTTATCAAAATAATGCAAATAGTGATCTTCGAACACATGATAACCAAATCTGTAACCCATTGCAGGGTACCTATAATCACACATAGACTATTGTGAACTTCATTGTGTTTTAATTCAGTGTATCTCTGGCACCTTATGTATTACTAAGGACAATTACATTCTCTCAGAAGGATGAAGCATTTTGGTTTAATCACTGCAAGTTTATCCAGAAACAAGCAACATTTAATTACCAGTAAATAGTATGGCCAGTGTAGATTACAGACAAAACATAACACACTGATACAAATTTTACCCTTTAAAGAAAATATCATGAACTGCACTAGTGTGATGTCTCTAACCCATTCACATGCATTACATTGGCTTAGAAATGTATGGCATTGTCAGTGTACAATAAAAAAAACTGTGACCACTGTAAAACCTACACAGATTACACATATCCTCATGCAAATAAATCTAGGAGTTGTGCTAAACAAGGCTTTTGAACTATAAACAGATTTATCAAAAAAGTTGCACATCAAGTAAATGGTAAGTAAATAAGTACTTTTATCTATGCTTTATTCTTAAAGGGGCACCGTATTGAAAAAATGTGTGAAAACCAATTATTAATGTATTAGAAACGCAATGTTTTAAATCTCATTAGAAGTGCACTGGAATAACATTTGCACTCAGTGTGGTAGTAAAAGTGACAGATGAAATTTCTCCATCAACCAACAAGACAAATTTGCAAAACATTTTCACAAATACAATATCCCTTTAATGTCATGTCCCATTATGAGTGCATGTGTGCCAAGTAATAGGAAAAAGTAATGAAGTGAAATAAAATTCAGCACTTTGACTTTACCTTGTTCCTTCATTACAAAATAAATTCAAAATAGGCCAAGGTAAAAAAAAATGCAAAGGCAAAAATAGAATGCCAATCCTAAAATACTTGAGAAAAAAAACCAATTGGTGTGACAGCACATTACAGCATGAAAAACACAGAATAACATTTCCTTTACATGTTACAGCTAAAATGATCAGCTAGAAAAACTTACTGAGCCAATGCTCTGCACTGTTAACACATCCACACTTGGCAACCAAATTCTGCAAAATATTTTGTGAAGAATTCTGAAAGTGCAAAATACTTTGTAAGAAGAAAACACTGCTGTACTCATATAACTTCTATAATGGCAGATTAATCTGAAGAGTCCATGATGAGGGCCTTTTGGAATGGCAAGGTCACGATCTTGAGAGGCCCTCCATAAGACTGGCTGAAGCAGCTAAATGTCTGCGTGCTGAACAGCTAATGGAAAGCTTGGGAGAATTTCTTACAGCACCTTGGGACATTTTGATCCCAATTACATAACACTGAACATTTAAATATATATTTATATAAAGAGCTGTAAAATATTACAATTCTAAGAGTACAAGCTTCTTGTTCCCTCATTCCAGACAATGCTACTAAAATAAAACTGCACGCCACATTTCTGCCATGGCTGCTCTGTTACAAAACGTATCTCCCATTGGAATGGAATGTGCTTTGCTTGGACCTCACAATGCTAAAAAAACTTAATGTTATTATCGGTTGTCCAAATAAATAATTAGTGGGTTTTGAGTTAATGAAAGGAGAGTGGGGGAAAGGCACTGCCTTCTGTACTGAAGTTCCCTTGGATTCCCTCTCCACTGTTCTGGGGCTCCTCATGAAGCTGAACACTTGCTGATTTCCCATTGTTGCTGACACTGGTTTCATGCGGAACTGTGAGAGCTTTATTGTAAAATTGACCAACAGATCCAGCAGGAAGATATATCTGATCTTCAAATATATCCACTTCTTCCTCCTCTACTTCATTCTGGTTGCTGGGTGATGGAAGCATGCCACTTTGCTGTAGAAGGAAGCTATGTCTGGTCTCAATCTCCGTCAGGCCATTCCCACTGAAACCTTGGTCACCTTCCAGCTCCACCCATTCTTTCATCAATTCTTGTGTCCAGTTGTGTCTCCACCATTCAGAACTTGAAAAAGGCTTAGCAGGTATGCGATTGTAATTTATCATTTTCTCCTTTGCGCTCTCACCACTTGTAACGTCCGTATTTGCAATTGTGCTGCTGGAGTCTAAAAGTACAGCAGGTTGTTCTTCTTTTGCCTCCCATATAGTCAGGCCACTAGATTCATCCTCTGGCTCAGTAGAGAACACATTTCCCAAAATAGGCAATGCAGTCGATGCCATGTCCAGTGCTATGGTGTCAATGGTTAATAAATCAAGAGTCCCGCCCTTACTTGATGCATTGGGCTCAGAAGTTTGAATGTGTCCAGAAAAAGTCTTCAGCAGTGCAAACATTCTATCTACATCCTTCCAGTAATTAGTCCAGTCTCCAAAGCTAAGGCTATAGTTATGCCTGTGTTCAAACAAGCTTTCATCCACACTGTACAAATTTTCAAGTCCTTCCCAGTTGATAATTTCTGTGAAGTTTGGCAGTTTGATTGGATTAGCCTTCCCATCCATCCCATAACTGTCCTCTGCTGGCAGAAACACAGATGTGAAGTGGATTATTTTCACATGCGGTGCACGCCCGTTGTTGCTGCCGGACGGTGTTTGCATGCAGACATGCACCTGCTCTGATATCAACTTGTTACTTAAAGCAAAATTAGAGGTAGCACAGCCCACTACACAAAGACTTGAACAAGACAGGAACAGGTTGAAAACACACACATCACAATTTTAACATCGGCAATAGGGGAAGGAAGAATTCTTCAAAAGAGAAATAGTGATTGACCACAGGCACAAAACTCACTGTCATAAAGACATTTCTTAAAGAAAGTATCTAATGTGTAGCCATTCATATTTTACATAGAGTAAGGACAATATAAGTTGAAAGTTAATACTGCATTGGCAAAGACAGGTGCAAAGTATTTATTTAATACCTCAGCCATGCCATCTGCCTCTAAGCCTAAATTCCATTTTTGGTCCCTAGTTGGCTTTCTTTTACCACCTTTTAGTACTTATATGCCTATAGAATTCTTTTAGAATTTCCTCTTATGTTAGTTTCCTTTCATACTCCCTCTTTGTTTCTTTACTTGATTTTTCACTTTCTTTTTTGGGCCTGGTTCTCAATTGTATATTCTCCCTGACATATTTCAGAAGCACACTTTGACAAAGGGTCATTTGGACTCGAAACATTAGCTCTTTTCTTTCCCTACAAATGCTGCCAAACCTGCTGAGATTTTCCAGCATTTTCCCTTTTCGTTTCATAAGCACACTTCTTTATCTTGATCTCTATGACCTGATTTTACACGCCTGAAGTCAGCGCAGGTAGGAGTAGATGTGAAACCCGCTCCCGCCTGAGATTGCGTTGTTCAAACAAGAGTGTAAAGATAAGCTCAGCAACTAGAGGCATTTAATCTCAGTGGTGGGGAAAATGCTAAAGACAATATTTTGGGTCAAAATTAATAGTCAAATGGAAAAGCCAGCATGGATTTCTCAAGACAAATAGTGTGTAACTAACTTGCTTGAAGTTTTTGAAGAGATAGCAGAGAGGGTTCATGAGGGCAATGCTGTTTATGTGACGCACATGACTTCCAAAAGGCATTTGATAAAATGCCGTACAACAGTGTTGTGAACAAAGTTCTAGCTCATGGAATAAAATGGTCAGTAATAACACGGATGCAAAATTGGCTGAACGACAGGAAACAGGGAGTAATGGCTTTTCAAATTGGAGGATGCTTGAAGTGGAGATCCTCAGGGGTCGGTTTTAGGACATCTGCTCTTCCTAGTATATACAAGATGTGGAGATGCCGGCGTTGGACTGGGGTGAGGAAGGAGCAGTGCTCCGAAAGCTCGTGTTTGAAACAAACCATTTGGACTTCAACCTGGTGTTGTGAGACTTCTTACTGTAGTATATACAAATAAGCTAGAACTTGGGATACAGGTCACAATTTCAAAATTTTCAGATGATATGAAACTCAGAAGTATTGTGAACTGTGAGGAGGTAGTGCAGAACTTTGAAAGAAGCAGGTTAGTGGAATGAGCGGACAAATGGCATATTAAATTTAATGCAAAGTGTGAAGTGATTCTTTTTGTTAGAAAGAACGCAGAATGGCAATATAAAATAATGGATACAATTTTAAAGCAATGCAGCAGCAGAGGGACCTGGGTGTACAGGTGTCTGAGTCATTGAAGGTGGCAGGACAGGCTGAGAGCCTGATTAAAAAAATATCCTTGGCTTCGGGACGAGGTGAATAAAGTAGAAAGACAAGGAAATTATGTTAACCTTGTATAAAGCAGTGGTTTGGCCTTATCTGGAGCAGGAAGGATGTGAAGGCATTAGAGAAGGTGCAGGAAAAATTCAGGAGAATGGTTCCAGAGATTAAGAACTTCAGTTGCATAAATAGATTGGAGAAACTGAGGCTGTTCTCCTTGGAGAAAAGACGCTTGAGAGGAGATTTGATAGAGGTATTCAAAATCATGATGCAAATCTGGGCAAAGTAGATAGGACAGTTGCAGTGTGGCCACATAAAGGTGCCAGAGCCATTTGCTAAAGTATTAAGCTAGGATCCCCAAATACCTAATGATTTTTTGAGAACTATTTTGTGAGTGATGATGTGACAGTCTCACTTCAAAAATATAGTTGATGTAAAAGGCCAGTTATTTTTAAGTCCAAGCTGTATTTTTAAAGGTTTAATTCAGTATTGCAGTTCCTAGAAATGTACTAAAAATATTGCAATTGCATCCGATCAAGTAATGTGCACAGTTATTATATGTAGTTGACAATAAATGTACAATTTGTTAAACTCGGACCAAGGTTTAATAATACTGAGGGAGAAATGGTACTGTGGTTCACTCGAGAGGGATAATAAGCATATTGTGGTTAATTCTGACTTTTGTGTAATAGTGTATAACATGTAATCCTGAATCAGCAGCTCATTTTACTTCAATGGATATAAAAATGAGGAGAAACAAAACCAGTTTCTAGTTTTATACTATCACACAAAGTGAAAATTACCTAACGTATGTTGTAGGAAAGGACATGTTGATCAAAAGATAATTGCCATCCAAAAGCAAATGGAACATAAATCTACCGTCAGACCGGGGTAACTCAAACCAATCACCTACAAGCAGTGATTTAAGAGAGGTCAACTCACGATAACTTGGAAATACTCAGCAGGTCTGGCAGCATCATTAATGGGCAGGATTTTTCCTGGGACCCTGATGTTGGGACCAAATGGGGATCCTGAGCCTACACGTACAAGGGAACCGAACAGGGGGAGCTCTCTTCCTGGAGGCAGCTTTCTAAATGGCCTTTTGTTTTTCCATCCAATTTAAGGATTGCAGGGTCCTGAAGCCGTCGGCTCAGTCAAAGCCTGGACAGTCCCAGTGGGTGGAGTAGGTGCTGTTGAGGCAGCAAATATTATTCCAGCTCAAATTTCAACTCCGCTGAGAGTCCAACTCTTGTTTCTATGTTTGTCCCATCATCATCGCATTCTGCCTTGCACTCCTCACCTCTACCCAATAATAGACTTTTAGTTCTTTCCTCCTCTCATTCTCTCCTGCACGCACATTTCTCTGGCTTTTTACTTGCTTAAAATGGTTAATCTCCAACCTCTATCTTTCAGTTCTGATGAAAAGGTCACTGACGTGAAATATGAAGTTTGTTTCTCCCTCCACAGATGCTACCTGATCAACGAAGCAGTTTAAACACTTTGTTGCATTTCAGATTTCCAGCACCCACTGTACTTTTCTTTGGCTTCATAAATCTTTGGCACTAGGAAATACAATCGAATGATCTATTTCTCCACTGAATCAGTAATCAGTTCATTTATTTGAATCAGTTCTGAGCCTATTGCTCTGGGTGCGCGTCTATCAATAACAAATGGGGCTAACTTTCATTTTGGCTACAGGCAGAAACTGGCACTTGGACACCTTGCCGGTTTATATGCTTGGGGTATATAACGTGTGGCCGATTTGCAATTCCTAGCTTTCCAACTGCACCCAAACTGAACATGTGCTCGATCACTGCCTTTTACATCAAGGGGTAGATTTTTAGCTTCCCAGCAGCAGTAACAGTGACATTGTAGATCGGTCAACCATTACAGAAACTCCTCAATTTTCATTTACAGTTGAAGTATTTTGGACTTTTCAATATCGACTTTTAATACCAGTTTTTTAAGGAAAAGGAAAATGGTGTGCTGGCCACCCTAGATGACTTGTTAAAAGATCAGAATTTGATTCACAATAAAGTCAAGAACATAGAAATGTTAAACTTGACTCAAATCTGAAGGCATGCTGGGAAGCTTAGCCAAGCTCGAAAGGTATCATGGATTTTCTAATTGCTTCAGACTGTTGAAGGTTAACTGCTGTTCATGAGTCACGCTGTACTTGGAGGGAGATAAGGATAAGGTTAGAAATAAGGCAAACAATAACGAGAATAGTTGGCTACAACCATGAAAGAGAGAAACGGGGGTGGGGTGGGGGGGGGGGAAACATTAGCAAACTGTTTTGCTGCAACAAAGAGAAATTAAAATAGTCATTTTATTGTGATTGTCAGGAGACAGACCAGAAGCAATTCAAAGAAGACATCAATGAATTAACCCCTCAGTCCCTGCAAGCTGCAGAATAATCATTCTGAGGAGCCAATTGTACTGCTGGAGAAGCCTGAAAACATTTCTACCTGTAAAACTGTGAAGTCTTAATGCCAATAAACCAATTATTTAGAGAAATTTTTTCACATTGATTAATTCTTACTAATTATGAGAGTGAGAATAAAACCACACTCATTGATTTTAATGGGAATTAAAATTGGACTATTTCTATGAAAGGGAACTGATCCAAACTACGGGCTGGATTTTTCAGCTAGGCCCACCGCAAGATTATCCCGGACGGGACATCGACCATGTAAAGGTCAGCTGATCTTGGATGCGAATTTCCAGTCGCCGGGTGGGTGCGGCCGAAAAATGCTGGCCTACTAGTTTAATGCCTAGTGCCAAGGTGAAGTAGCCCATAGTTGCCATGTTATTTTATTTCATAAAATCTGTTTATTACTTTCTTACACATTGCACGCAGTAGACATCTTCCTTCAAGAAAAGTCACAGGGGTTGATTTTGATTGCTTTTACCTGGTATTAGCAGGACAGTAGTAATTAATAATGGAATTAGCAGCTTTACTGGTCTATAACACTGATAATGTAAGGCAACTCAATTTTGAAAGGGGCTTCGTGGCAGATGACCGAACTGCCTGCTTTTATCGGGCTATAGGCCAATTTTAATGTGGAAATCTGGACCCTATCATGCAAATAGGAGACCAATTGCCATTATAAATTGGAACCGGTGGAAGCCTGCTCTGGTGCATAGTCTGACCAATTCCACAGACAATGGAGCTGAAGAGACCTATCAAAATGTAAAGTTATTTTTGTGGCTCCCCGGTGAAGTATTTCCATGGAAATAATCTCGGCTACTGTTGCTCTTGGACCCCCAGGCTCCTTGATCGCAAATCCCCAACTACTAACCACCATGCTGGAAGCTGCCTTGGCTTGCTCCTTCATCCTTACATCTGTCGAGCTGCATTAGGATGTCTGCTTGATGCCCCACAGCTGCCCTCCCAATCTATAAAACCAGGGCCTCTAAATCATAGGGATTACTTCACCTGGCAAAGGCAGCTGACCAGCACCTGTACTCCGCCAATCACACAAAGGAAAACATTTTTTTGTTCTCAGGAAATTTCTTCAAGCCATATTTTATGCTGTTTTCAAAATGTCACACAATAAAAGATGACACAAAAGGAAATTCAGAAAGTTGAGCTACTTAAGAGGGAAAACAAGAAATATAATAAATGGCAGTGTGTGAGGTCCTGTTAGGTGGACTGCATAGCCTGCGAGAGTTAGGAAAATGGTCAAAGCTGAAAATCAAAAGCAAATCCAAAGAAAGACAATAAAGCGCAAGCAGGACAAATGACCCTCAGTCTTGGTTTGGACAATCCAGGTGGTTGGATAGGTTTCTCCTTGGGAAAATAAGGCAATGAACGGTGACTAATGGTTAGCAGTCTAAGGCTAACAGAAAAGCAATACTGCAGCAGCAACACGATGAACCTACACACTAAAAAAAAAGATTTATTAGTAAATGGACATACTGGACAATGTAAGATGAGAGAAAGTGAAGTAAACCTGTCAGTAGGAATGGTCTGCAATTTACTATCTTGAACTGTTTTATTTTCTAGTACTGGCACGATAGAAATATAGAAGCCCAGGGAGGCCCATGGTGGTTCATCTCACTGTACATCAGCTGTGCAACTGCCATTAATTTGGAAACAAATTTAACTTTCTATTGGCCACCGTCAAAACAAGAGCATAACCCTGGAAATATATCTAGTTTCATTGGAGAAGTGCAATAGTTGCCTTGAAAGATAAAGGTCAGGTTTGTGTAATGTTATTTACCTTGGCATCTTTTAGCAGTGATCCCCTACTAAAACGGAGCATGAGATGTGCCAAGGCGCTTAATAGCACTTTTGAAGCGCATTCACTGTTGTAATGTGGAAAATATAACAGCCAATGTGAGGACAATAAGCTATCACAAACACCAATGAAAGAGATGGCTGGATAGAGTTTGAACCCAAAATCTAGTGACTCAAAAGCACAAGTGATACAACTGAGTCACAGCTGACAAAAAATACACCCTCAAAATGGTGAATTTGAGACAAGGGAACGTGGAGATGGGTGATGGGGGAGGGGCTAACGGGGGGTGGGGAGGTAGACGAAAAGGCCGGGTTGTGGAGAGTCTGTAACAACTACAATATTCCAAATGGAAGGCATTTTTAAAACACTGAATTATTCTGCGGATTACAAACATTTATGTGTTTAAAATTAATGACAAATGCTTCTGCCAAATCTGAGTCACTGTAGATCATATTCATATTCTTGAATCCTATGGTGGAATATTCGTGTCATGTATTTAACTGACTGTCAGACTTATCTACTTGTAATTAATAACATGCAAATAAATGCCCAATTTATGTGAAGCTAATAGACATTACGGAAAAAAGCCGGGAGTTTGAATTTATTAGGTTGTTTGATAAGTGCTGAAGTTTTATTTCAGTTGTCAGGTATTCAATAGAATCAGAGAATTTACAGTGCAGAAGGAGACCATTCGGCCCATCGGGTCTGCACATGCCCTTGGAAAGAGTACCCCACTTATGCCCACACCTCCACCCTACCCCCATAACTCCACCTCACCTTATTTTGGCAATTTTACAAAGGGCAATTTTAGCATGGCCAATCCACCTAACCTGCACATCTTTGGACTGTGGGAGGAAACCGGAGCACCCGGAGGAAACCCACGCACACATGGGGAGGGCGTGCAGACTCCGCACAGACAGTGACCCAAGCCAGGAATCGAACCTGTGACCCTGGAGCTGTGAAGCAACAGTGCTAATGTGCTACCGTGCCACCTATTACTGGTGCAATTTTAATTCCATAATATACTCAAGTCACAATTTTAAAATTTATTTGTGGAAAGAAAGCCAATTAAGGGTTCAAATGTCTTGTTCTTCTGCCACACTCCTGCTGCATCTCTGTGGTGGACTGGCTGAAAAGGAATTTGTGACCCAGTTACCCCAACTCATGACTTTGTTCAGTTGCAGGCCTTCCATAGGGCCTGCTCAAGATTGTCAGTGCAGAAATGAACATGACTGGAGGCATGCAGTCTCAGCAAAGGAGATCACATCTGTTTGGTCTGCCAGGACCTCGGTGGGGTAATCACAGCCATGAGGGAGTTTGTACTTCCTCATTTGGGTGCCTTTGGCAATAACTCTTCCCCCTCGCCCCCCCCCCCCCCATCAGATGTACAGAGCGTGTGCTAATAGCCTGGGTACCTGCTTGCGATTTTGAAATTGGGTGAACCTGGCAACATTGGCAGGGGTGCTGCCCGTTTGACTGGAATCAAAGGCACCGGTATTTATTTAATCATTTTGCTCTTGTGCATTTTCTTCTTTTAGATCTCTCTGTAGGACATACCATTTCCATGCTCAAAGATGACTCTCCCTCAGCTGTTAGTCATTGTTACTCTGTAAGTGGCAGCTGGAGAATGGCTTTTGATGATGCAGTCGTCAGTGCTTCTCTGGGAAGAAACCTCATCTCAATTTATTGCATCACTCTGCCAGCAGATGTGAGCAAGTATGGGATTGGACCAGCATGCCCGTCATTACAGTTGTTCCATTTCTCATGCACATAATTACCCTCTGCTCCCCTTTAACCCCTCCCCCACCAGAACACAAGCCTGACAGCATACAACACTATGAAGTGCCTCAATGCCAGGACGGGGCATTCCTGACTACAGAGTACATGGAATTTAAAGAAACAGGGAATTTGGCATGAAGCAAGAAAAAAAGACAAGACCTTATTTCTTCAAGAACAAAAAAGTTGTTGAAAGAGACAGGGCCCAGTAGAATCTTTTATTCATTGGCACAACAATGTACACCCGAAAGCACCCTGAAAGGATGCTCTTGTGGCGTGCTTTAATAAAGATGTCATTGTTCAAGCAGTGTAATATCAAAAGTAATCAATTCTATGCAATCCCAACTGCCAAATTACAGCTACTGTCACTTCTGTGCAATTGTGCGTTTGCCAATACTATACCACAATAACAAACATTTTGCAGCCAATCCATTTTAGGAGAAAAGTTAAGAGTTGCAGCCACAAAATTGAAGAAACAGGGACGCATATGAATTGAAAACTTATAAGTTAAGTTGCTACCACCACCTTAACAGTGATTTCTTCCCTATTTGATGAATTAACACTAATAAATAGCTTTTAGTCACTCACAAGGACTTGAAGCTAGGCCTCCTCAACTTTGGCCACTTTCGATGCTGCTGTAGCCTGGCAACCAGGTAGCAGGAACAAAAAGATGCAAATATCAATCAGTTATAATTTAAAAATAAGATTAAATTAAGTACAAACATCATTTTATGAGTCTCTACGTACATATTCTGACTTATTTTAGATGATTGCAGATTTAAAAAAAACCTTTATTGTAATGTAATTCTTCACCAGACGGGATGATAATTTCATCCGCTTATAAAATTTTTTACTTTGCCATCTATTTGAAAAGTTTTGCATTTAGTGATGTCATCCTGTGATGTCATTCTTTGTGAACAACACCATGAAAGATTGCCTACTTTTAAGAATCCAACTTTGCCCAGTTTAAGACTTTTCTGCATTAGATTCAATTTTGTTCCTAAGAGAACAGATGGATGTCCTTTCCCTGGGGCCTCTCCCAATTCCTTTAAGACCCTTAACAATAAAAGTTGTTGGAGAATGGTCCTGTGAGACATGTGCAATTATGTTTGTGCTGTCTGTGCAGAAGCTTTTAAGCCTCCACTCAGTGCTTTATGATCAGTCCTGTCAAGTATTGTATGGGGTCTACAGATGCAAACTCACATTGTTCACCAGTGGAAGTTAAAGTTTTTTTTAGAGTTAAGACAATTTAGTGAATTCATATTAGATTTGAGAAGGTATCCTTCAAGATGTAAAAGGCAATGTAAAGCTTGCCAATTATAAATAGACAAAAAGTTAACAAAATGACTTTACAAATGTATTGAAATACAAGCTCAGAGGTTTCCATTAAAATTGAGCAAAATTATTGAAAACAACTGACGTTAATGATAGAAAATGCTTTTGAAGTGAAAATACTCCAAATTATCAACTGAACCATAGTCCACAAAAGCAAAAATACAGTTAAAACATTGTAAAATATTCCGATCTTTGGTTCAGAATGGGAGCCACAAGATTATGATCTGGTAGAATTTAAAGACCCATTTAATGGCCACAGAGGGCGGGATTCTCTCAGCCCTGGGCTGGGCCAGAGAATCCCCGCGACTGGACCACTCCGCCCCGACGCCTGCACGCCATTCTCCGCAGAGCGGAGAATCGGTGCCATTGGCGCCGGCGTGGTTGGCGCGGCGTCAGTCGCGGACCACTCTACGTGACCAGCCCGCTGATTCTCTGGCCCGGATGGGCCGAGCGGCCGTAAAAAAAGAGAAACGAGTCCTGCCGGCGCCATTCTAACCTGCTCTGAGCTGGCGGGACCTCGGCGTTGAAGAGTCGGGTGGCAGCCTGTGGGTGGGAGGGAGGGGTCCGACCCGGGGGGGGGCCTAGCCTGGCCCGCGATCGGGGCCCACCGATCGGCGGGCCGGCCTCTCTGGCTGGGGGCCTCCTTTCCTATGCGTCGCCCACTGTAGCCCTGCGCCATGTTGGTG